>NC_063452.1:57573777-59012042 GCF_020379485.1 Brassica napus | reverse complement strand
TTGACAAGGTACGGTTACGCAGTTGCCTCTGCTCTGCATGGGGTGCGGCACATACTTAATAAGGATTTCATGATCCAGGTAGGAATCGACCTTTTTTGCTGATTGATGTGATGATTAAAAGATCTTTGCTCCGTGTTACTAAGTGCTCTCATTATATCTTTCAGCCTCCATGGGATCTGTCTACCAAGGGGAAGTTTATCATCCATTACACTTATGGTTGCGACTACAACATGAAGGTGATTTCTGTTGTTTAATTTTGTTTCTGGCAAATAAATTACAGAAGAAACATCTTAGTTTTCTTACTGAAAGCTCGTGAAACTACTATGTTTTGTTACAACCTTCTTATACATGGTCATAAAAAGTATTGTTATTTGAGTGATCCACCATCTCAGAGCTCCATTTCAGTTTTACTTAAAAAATCAGTTTCATAAATACAGGGTGAGTTGACTTATGGCAAAATAGGAGAGTGGCGATTCGATAAGAGATCACATCTGCGAGGTCCTCCTCCGAGGAATATTTCCATGCCGCCTCATGGTGTTCCAGAAAGTGTGGTATGTTATATACTTGTCACTTTATCTAATCCTAGATGCAAGGAGCTATTTTCTGTAAGGTCCTTTCATAGCTCAGAAGGGAACTTATTCGAATTCGAATCATGTCCATTGAGACTATATAACAATTTATCCTAAGCCTGATGTAGTTTGTCAACTTCCAACTTCCAAGACATATGCACGAGTCTGTTTAAGATAGTTTCCAATGTCTCTAGGAGTTACTTTTTCTTATACATGGTATACTACTTTATGGACAAGAAGTGTTTGATTGAGAAGCCAAACTCAAAATGACTTGCCTAATGCAGGTGACTCTTGTGAAGATGGTTAATGAAGCTACTTCAAATATCCCAAATTGGGACACTCTCTAACTCACATCCGCAAGCACACAAACCATAGAAAGAGCAAGGAGTCCCCACACGGCTTATTTTGTCATATGAAAAGTTAATTTTTTTTCTCTTCTACTTTCTTTCGGTTAATTGATGAACTCAGAGTAAATGATGCAATCTTGTTTTGATTTTGAGACAATGTTCAAGACATCGTCAGGTGTTAGTTAGATGGTGAAGTCATAACCAGACGATCCAGTCTAAACGACAATCTGTCCAACTAGACGGAGTTAATAGTTCCGTCAGCCACCTCTATTTATCCGTGAATTAAAAATTAAATTAGACGGAGTTAATAGTTCTGTGGGGTTGTCGTCGATTAGCACAATAAACTATACACACCTACAACCAGTCCCCTTTAACTTTCTACCTCATCAATCATTCCCATAAACTAATACTTTCATCAATTATCCACAATTTTAGTTAATCTAACTCAAATCACGTTTAGTCTTTTAAATGGCGTTTAAAAAAATTGATTGTCCAATACCATAACCCGATTAATAATAAATCCGGCCCTAACCCGATATATTACTAACCCGATGCCTCTAACCTAATTCAGTCGGGTAAAATCGAATTGGAGGTTAGGGTTTGTCGAGGAAAATCCCCAAAATGGAAAAGTGAGAAAAAAACTCAGATTTAGGTATAGGATTATCGAAAACTTAAGCTTTGCGAAGGATTATGGAAGACGACGACGCAACAGGAGGAAATTGGGTCTCTGTTCCTGTAACTATGGCGACCACTGTTGAAGATGAGGCATCTCAAGAGGGGAGCATTCCTGTTACTCAGGTTAATGACGAAGATGCAACTCGTTTGGCTACGATGCTTCAGTCAAAGGAAAATGATGAAGAGGAGAAATACTGGGAGTATGAACTTGGGCAAAAACCGAGAAAAGAGAACAATGAAGAGAAAGACGATGAGACTGAGGCAATTGGTGATGGTGAAGAAGAAGAAGAAGAAGAAGAAGAAGAGCTTGAGGATCGATATGAGCATGAAATCGAACAATCAGTGGCTGATTTTGAGGACGAAGAGTACATTGGAAGGAGAAGTATACCAGATAGCTCGGATGAAGAGGAAGACGACTTCTATGTCAGAGATAGGAAGCGCAAAAAATCAGAAGATAAGCTAGAAATAGGAACAGCTTTCTGGTCTGGGTTTGAGTTCAAAGAAGCGGTCTTAGATTATGCTTTGAGCAAAGGCCGAAACATTGAGCAGAGTAGGTGGGATAAGACGAAGCTTAGTTTCAAGTGTGGGATTCGAGGAAAATGCAAATGGAGAGTTTATTGTGCGTTTGATTTCCCTACTCAAAAGTGGTTGGTGAAAACAAGGTACAAATATCATAGTTGTACTCCTAATGGGAAGTGTAAGCTTTTGAGGAGTCCTGTTATAGCGAGGTTGTTTCTGGATAAACTGAGAGAAGACAGTGGGTTAATGCCAGAGAAGATTCAAGAGCAGATTAAAGAGACCTGGAAATTCATAGCATCACGTAATCAGTGTCAACGAGGAAGAACATTGGCGTTGAAATGGCTGGAGAAAGAGTATGCAGACCAGTTTGCTCATCTACGGGGTTATGTGAGAGAGATTGAGAAGACTAACCCGGGTTCGAGTGTAGAACTTGCAACCGTACCCAATGCTGATGGGGATGATGTCTTTGATCGGTTCTATGTATGCTTTGAGAAGCTTAGGAGCTCGTGGAGAGGGACGTGTCGGAAGATAATTGGGCTTGATGGAACTTTTTTGAAGGTTGCAACCAAAGGTATATTGCTTACTGCTGTAGGTCATGACGGTAACAATCAGATTTTTCCTTTTGCTTGGGCTGTGGTACAATCCGAGAATGCGGTTGCGTGGCTTTGGTTCATCAAGAGATTGAAGCATGATCTCTCTCTTGGAGATGGCAGCACTTACGTCCTTCTATCTGATAGCTCAAAGGTAAGAATCAAGATTATGAGCATCTTGTTTGAGTCTTTAACCATCTTATTTATACTTCTATAATATTTCAGGGACTCATAAGCACAATCAAGTCAGAGTTACCAAACGCAGAACATAGACGCTGTGTGAAACACATTATTGAGAATCTGAAGAAAAAGCACAAGAAGAAACCATTTCTGAAACCACGGGTATGGAATCTTGCTTGGAGCTACAGCCATACACAATTCAAGGAAGAGCTCAAGAAGTTGCAGGATTATAGCATGTCATTGTATGAGGATGTGATGAAAGAGGAACCCAAATCTTGGTCGTTGGCATACTATAGACTTGGGAGCTTCTGTGAGGATGTTGACAACAATGCGACTGAGTCTTTCAACGCAACTATTGTTGGAGCTAGAGCTAAGGCCATTGTACCCATGCTGGAGACAATAAGAAGGCAAGCAATGATCAGAATTGCAAAGAGGAAAAAGAAATCCGAGAGGAGGCAGGAGAGATTTACCAAATATGTGGTCAAAATCCTTGAAGAACAGAAAGAAGATGCTGACAAATGTATAACGACTCCTTGTACTCACGGTGTATTTGACGTGCGTCTCTCTTCAAACACATATGATGTCAACACTACAAGGAGAACTTGTTCTTGTGAGAAGTGGCAGATCACAGGAATACCGTGTGAACACTCATATGGGGCTATGATCGATGTCGGGTTAGATGTGGAGGATTATATTTCTGAATTTTATTCCACTTCTCTATGGCAATTGACTGTAAGTCAGTCCATCAACAAGGTTAGGGAGCCTCGTTTTTGGATGAAAAAGGGTAAATATAGGTTAGTGGTTGAACCACCAGAGCATGCACAACCTGGGAGGAAGAAAAATAAGAAGAAGAAGTTCCCTAGGTTCAAAGGAAAACATGAATCACCCAAAAAGGTCTCAAAAAAGAAAGTAGCGGAAACGCTTGGAAGAAAAGGACGCATTATGCATTGCTCCAAATGTGGGGAAGCTGACCACAATGCAGCTATATGCAAAATACACCCGAAGAAGAAGATAAAGACTGAACCAAAGGTATGTTGATTGATCTTTATTTCACTGAACCAAAGGTATGTTGATTGATCTTTATTTCACACAATTGCATGTTTTGGTGTTTATTTGACATTGTCATTGGCCTTTTGCAGGATGTTGGAAGCTCTTCTGGACCCGAAGTCGTTTCACAGACGCAACCATCTCAAACAAGCACCTAGTTGTATTTTTTATTTTCTGTTTTACGGCTTTATGAAGTTATTTGTATCAGACATATGTTTTGTGTTTCTAAACGGCTTTAGTTCACTTATCTGCTCTTTTTCCATCAATGTAAGAAACGAATGTTATGGTATGGTGTATGAAACATATTTTCTTCTTCTTGTTTTTTCTTGTTGTTGATTTTTGTGGCACAAGTTAGAAATGTGTGAATTTAAAAGCATATGAAAAGTGTTCTGAAACTTGAACCGAGTTGATACAAAAGATTTTCTAGCACATGACACAAATCCTTGTTACAAAACCATTCTACTAACACTGACAATTACCAAAATTTACAACACAACCATGTTATGGCACTTAGACATCCATTGTTCTCCAAAACCGCTGCTTCTTCACTTTTCTCTGTCTTAACCAAAGCTTCCAAATCTTCTTCAACTGTTCTTTGTCTAGCTTCAACCAAAGAAACCTCCTCAACCAAAGCTTCGTCAACCCACTTGAACAGATGAGCTTCACCTTTTCTTTGCAACAAGCATATCTAGTCAAGCAAACTAGCTAAAGCATTCACTTTTTTTTCTATTTCAAAAGTGCCTCAACGTACCTGCATAGCGACTTCACAACGATAGAATCTCCTAAAAGGATTCTTCTCTGTCTTCGAAACAAATGTAGCAATGCGATTTCCACACAAGCACCGTGTTGGAACACCCTGATGAGACTCTCTGTTTCGCCTTGAACAAAAACCTTCAGTTTTTAAGTTTCCACACCATCTTCGATTTTTCCCAGAAACGTAAACGACAGACTATAAGAACACTTATAAACATAATAAATGGAGAAAGAATTCAAAGACTTGATAACTTACCCAGATTTCGCTTGCTCCATGGTCGCGATTTCAGTTTTCCCAAATCAGTGATGAACCCTAATTTAAGAAGAAGAAGATTTCACGACAAACCTTTTTTAAATGGGAATCGGGTCATAGTTGTAGGGTCGGATTTATTATTAATCGGGTTATGGAATTGGGCAGTTTTTTTTTTTAAACGCCATTTAAAAGACATAACTCGATCAGAGTCAAATTAAGTGAAATTGTGGACAATCAATGAAATTGTGAGTTTGTGAGGATGATTGATGAGGTAGAAAGTTAGGGGAGACTGATTGTAGGTTTGTATAGTTTAGGGTGCTAATCGACGACAACCCTAGTTCCGTCAGTCACCTCAATGTATCCGTGAATTAATAAATTAAAAAAGATTTAACTTATCCATCTCCTTCCTCAACCCCATCAGACACAGTTCTCCTCCTCTTCTTCTATCCTCTCTGAGCAAAAAAATGGAAGTAGCTCTCCTCTCATTCTCTTCTTCCTTGTCTCCTCTCTGCCACAACCGAACCTTAACCCTAACTCCCAAATCCCCAAACTACCCTCGTCGCCTGACCATCAGATCCGCCGTCTCTCGTTCCAAAAAGGAAGAAACCGTCGAGACAGTCAAGTCCCACCTCGAGAACTGCCACCTCCTCGCCGCCATCAACTACAAAGGCCTCACCGTCAAGCAGTTCCAAGACCTCAGGAGAACTCTCCCGGACACGACAAAGCTCGTCGTCGCCAAGAACACTTTGGTCTTCAAAGCCATCGAAGGCACCAAATGGGAAGCTCTCAAGCCTTGTATGAAAGGCATGAACGCTTGGCTCTTTGTCCAGACCGATGAAATCCCTTCCGCCATCAAACCCTACCGGAGTTTCCAGAAGGAACGCAAGCTCGAAGACAATGACTTTGCAGGTGCCGTCTTTGAAGGTAAGTTCTACGCTCCGGACAACTTCAAAGCTCTTGAGACCATGCCTACTCGTGCTGAGGTCTACGCTAAGATGCTCGGAGCTTTGCAAAGTCCAGCCATTAATCTAGTCTCTACTTTACAAGCACCAGCCATTGAGGTTATAATGGTGCTCAAGGCTTATGTCAAGAAGCTAGAAGATGAGAGTAATGCTGCATAACTAGTTAAGTAAAGCTGTGCTAATCTCAGAGAATGTAATGAACTAAGCAAAGCAGTTCAATTTTTTGTTTGTTAATGACTCGAGCAGCAGTTATTATTATTACAGTCATTGGGTTTTATTGAAACGTTGCTGCTATGCATAAGATGAGTCTTGTTTAGATATACTTAGAGAGGATAGACTCAACCACTCCCTGAGCTATAGGGTGATAAGTTTCTCGAGCTTCTGCAAAGATTTGTTTGGCCAGTTGCTTCTCTTCGGTTCCACCGGTTTGTGCGAGAGCAGTGAAGAGTGTACGCAGGTACAGCATCCTTCCCACCGATTTTAAAGTTTTCTCCACTTCTCCATGGTACCCTTTGCACTTGGATGAGATTGCAAGTTTTAGAAACGACACCTTCACTTCGTAGTCCTTTGATTCTGCTAGTCTGTAACGCTTGTCCAAAGCCACGACCTGATTCACCAATGTTAGTTATAGGTTTGGAACCTGGTTCCTGAACTTGTCTTATTGATTACAAACAAGAATACAAGACACAATTCTAAGCAAGAGAACTACTAATCCAAGACTAACCATTGAGCTAATCAACTGTAACTTAGCCTGTTGTGGGCTTATTAATACTGCACATTGGCTGAATCTCTTTCTATAAACAAATGTACCAAAGAGATTCCCGTTATCTTAGAGTAAGAGAGAGAAAAGGCTACCTGAGATGGTTCACATGACTTGGGAAGATTCTCCAAGTAGAGCTCCCATTCCTGTCCTTTCCACTCAGCAACCTCATCTTCACTTGGCATCTTTCCTTGCTTAAACTCTTCTGCAAGGGATATGATCTTTGTGTAAATGGCTGAGACTGGTTCATATGCATCTTCCGGTATACCAACACCCTCAGTCCACAATTGCAGGTTGATCTCTTTCTCTATGCCAGGAATGTTTGCTTTCAGGAAGTCAAGGAATGTATCTGTATCAATCGACTTGAACTTGAAAGTAGCAATGTATTTCTTGAGAAATTCATCAAAAGCAGTCCTCCCAACCTGAAACATTTTCCAGTAAATTGATATTAGACCGTTACATAAGAGAACACCAAAGTGGATTCTACTCAAACTAACCTGGCGTTCAATCCTCAACACAAACTGAAAGCCTTTCTCATAAGGGACCTGAGAATAAACATCATCAGGATCAACACCTTCTTGTTTGTTCTTCAGTTTAGTAAACTCCAAGTTGTCTTTGAACCGTTCCATCTCATCGTTTAAACCCCTCCAACCAATGCCCATGTTCAAAGTAGCTATATCTGCTCCTTGAACAACCTCCACAATCCTCCTCTCTGCGTAAGTTGTAAATCCCTATTTGCCATAAACAAATGAGATCATCAACAAAGGCAAACGAATACACATATCCTATTCAAAGCTAACACATGTTGAATCAAACCTCGTTCAACCAGAAATGCTCGTTGTTGATGTTGGTGATCAAGTTCCCAGTCCAGCTATGAGCGAGCTCGTGAGCTACAACTTGAGCACCAGTGGCGTCCCCTTTGATCACAGTGGGAGTCAAGAACACCATCCTCGGATTCTCCATCCCTCCATAAGGAAAACTCGGAGGCAGCACCAGCAAATCAAATCTCTCCCACTCGTAATCGCCAAAGAGCTTCTCCCCTTGCTTGATCATCTCCTCCGTCCCTGCAAACTCCAACGCAGCCGCATCAAGAACTTCTCCAGCAGCTGACTCAGCGTACACCCGAGTCCTGGGCCCCACTTCTCTAAACCCCAACTCCCCAACCGCAAACGCGAAAAGATACGGCGGGATCGGCTGCTCCATCGCGAACTCCTCAACAACCCTATCCTCCGCACACCACACCACCGACGATAATGCATCGAGATGTTTCGCCTCTTCGAGAACGGGAAGGCGACGACGGACGTGGCAAGCGGACATGACGGCGGAGAGAGGACTCGGGATGTTCATAACGACGTCGTAGCGGATCCTCGCGGCGGGAGTGTCCTGGCAAGGGAAGATGGATCTGGCGTGAATCGCTTGGCACTGTGTGTAGACGTACGGATGAGTTTTCGAGAAGGTTTGAAGAGGGGAAAGCCATTGGAGAGCGGAGGCGGAAGGGGAAGTGGAGTAGAGGATGAGGATTTGGGATTGACCGGCGAGGACGACGACGACTTCGCTGCCTTTGATCGGATCGGGGCTTGGGGAGACGGAGAAATGGAGAGGGATTAGAGTTTGGGGATCGAGGATGGATTTGATTGAAATGGAGCGGGAATCGAGGGAGAGGTTGCCGGAGAAGGGGGAGGAGAGGGAGAGGAGAGCGGAGGCGTGGATGGTGGAGGCGTTGAAGTCGAGGTAGAGGGAGAGGGAGACGTGAGTGGTGAGAGGGTGGGAGGAGTCGGTGAAGGAGTGTGGATCAATGGGTGCCATTGCTCTCTGAAGCTGGAGAGTTTTTGATTTTTACGATTCGGTTTCGAGAAGTGGAGAAGTGATGAAAGTATGTAAAGCGGGAGAAAATAAAAACTAAGAAATGTTTCTCTTTTGCTGTTGTTGAAACGAATATTTTTTAAAGAACCAATCTAATATTTTTAATTATATTAGGAATAATAATTTGATTAATGGAGAATCATAGGAGAGCATAAAGTTGGTGAGTGTTGAAGAAACCTTTTTAATATCACTAGATCGTTTTCCGCGCTTCGCGCGGATTATTGCTTTTAAAATTTTACAATTAGTTTTGTTATTTAATTATAGAATATTGCAGAATTTCCATATGTACATAAACTATGATTATTTTTGTGTTTTCTCTGTAGTTAATTTTAGAGAGTGTATATTTTTGATAGATATTAAGTGTATTTATTAATTTTCTTCAACATTTTTTAAGGAATTAATACAACTATTAAATGCAGTTTTTCATATGTTGCTTTATGTTCTTTTAGTTTCTCTTTAATTTTTACCACTATCTTCATTTTTATATTGAGTATAGGTTTTATTTAATAAACAAATTTAATTATTTGTGATTTTAAATATATTCAGAGTAATTTGTGGCAATAAATTTGCCGTTTTTGTTTGAAAATCTCTTTCTTATGTTAGTTTAAATATTGGCCTATTGAATGTTTAAGATGGGACTGGTGGAATCTTTTTGATGACTAATAAAAGAGGTCTCTAATTTTGGGAATTTGAGTTACTTTATAGAGTTTGAAATTTAAATCAATTAACGTAATTTAATTTTCAGGTTATGAAGTATATACAGTCATTGCAAATTGTTATGATTGAATTGATTTTAGATTTAATATTCAATGGGTTTCTTATATTCATTAATTTGTTTTTGTGTTCCTAATATTATCTCAAGAACACGGATTTCATATATTCGTTAATTTGTTTTTCTGTGTTCGTAATATTGTCTCAGAACACTGAAGAGATCAAAGTTAATGGCTGAAATCATATGGAGCTGCCAAGAGATAACATTATTGTTTCGAGAAAATTAGTGAAATGATTTATTTCAAAATCATGTAAAGTTTCGATTGAGTATGGTCTTCTAACCACAACAACCTATTGACATGAACTCATAGTCCCATTTCTCTGACTTCCTTTCTAGCTACTTGCCTACTACCAAAAACAAAATTATGTATTTAGTTATTTTTATAAGCTATTGTTTATTTTGGTGTAAACTAAATGTTGCAACAGAAAACATATTCTTCATTAAAAAGCATATTCTTCATAAACCTAAATCTTTCATCTTCCGACCACCAACTCGAGCATGTTTTTTGTTGGGTAGTGCCGGTAATAGAAACACTGTAGTACGTTTGTTTTTCTCTTCTGCAAAAAACTTAATATTAATATTAATTTTGACAAAAAAAACTTAATATGAAGCAAAATCTTCTATTCCACAAATCCAAGTATTCTTTTAGCATCTTTGGGTGGTACTCAAGAGCAGTCTCAAGATACTATATATGAGCTCTGGCATGGCCTCTTTTGTGATCTTCAGCCTCTCAAACTCGAATTCCAGCTTGGTGACAGGTTGAACAGAGGGATCTCTTTGAGAGCTCATATATAGTCTCTTTCTTAGCTACACCCTTGAAGTACTCCACAAGTGTCAGGACTAACCCCTAAACAATAATTTTAGTTGAATACAACCAAATAGATCATAAGGAATGTAGTAAAATAATTTTGTGAAGCACCTCTTCAAATGTAGGCCGTTCATTGAGCTCAAAAGACAACAACTTTTGTAGAATACGAAGATCGAGAGGATCGTCATGTGGAAGCTTATGTGAAAAACGAATAGACTTCTTCAACCTCATGCTCCTCAAGTATCTTCCAGCTTTCTCGTTCCTCACCTGTCACATTCAGTGAAAGCAGTTCAGCCAAGAAAAGTAACAATGCAGTTGTTGTAAGCATTGTGGAGAGAGGTAAGGGACACTGACCCTTCCAATAGTTTCACAAATGGAGTTCCCAACAGATCATTCATCATATCCAATTGATGGACTATATTTTTCCCGGGGAAAAGAGGATTCCCTGTTAAGAGCATCAAGAAAGATGTTAAGTTTCTTTGAGTTTTAGATCCGATGATAGACATTAGTATCTTCAGAAAGATCATCCAACCTTATCCTAAACAGTGAAATGTAGCTATCTTAACCTGAACTGACCAATATAGATGCTGGTTGTTAAGGATTATAAACAATGGGCAAAAAATACTTGAATAATTATCTTAATCAATCAAATACTTATAAGTTAATACCTAGGTGATCATATGAACTTCAAAATGAGAGAAACTGAGGAGAAAGAAAGCATTGTGGACGGCGGGAGACGACAAAGTTTGCGTGAAGGCAGAGCTAGGGGATGTGTTTTTCAGAGAAGAAATAGGTGACGGAGAAGCATTCCACTTTCACATTGTCACTGAAAAAGAAAGTTGATTTCTTCTGTGAAACATATACTTCAAAAACTTTAAGCAGGGAATCCTGAAAGAATATATATATGTATTACACACGAGTAATTTTTATACACAAATGATCAAGACCCATAAATCAGAAAGTTCATTAATGTAATTTAAGAAAAAGACAGACAGAATAATGGTAAAGCTAATTTGGAAGGATTTTTTCAATAAGCTTTATACTTTCACTACTAACAAAGCATACACACCTTATAACCATAAATAATAAGACAATTCTCTCAAATAGATTTTTTAAAGTTTTGTGTCACAAAAATAGACTTAAAAAAATAAAATGACCAAAATAATTTTTTTTTATTTTGAAAATTTTAATATTTTTTAAGTTTTTAAAATTTGAAATCATACCCCCAAAACCTCATCCGTTAACTCTAAACCCTAAATCATAAACTTTAAACCCTAAATTCTAAACCATAAACCCAAAAACACATCCTTTAATACAATATTTTGGTCATTTTGATCCTTAAAGGCTATATTTGTGACAAAAACTATAGAGAATTTCTCTAAATAATATACTCTTCCAAGAGTACTATAGGTGGGAGAAAAAAAAATTAAGCCAAAGTATTTTCAAACCTCACCTTCGAATCATTGAGAAACCCACAAAGTTTCTTGCAAAAATCAAATCCGGTATACACAGCTCCTGGTTTGGAAAAGATAACAAATTATAACCAACTGAATAAGCTAACTCCACTACTCTGCATGGCATCTAAGAAACTGCATAAACTATGTCAATGCTCAGACATACTCCTCTCGTACCTGTTGGAGTGACTACTTATTTCTTAGTGAACGGCAAATGAACAAAAACATGCTCCACGACCTGAAATAAAACCCGATAATAGTTAGATAGGAGATCCTGAAATCTGAGTGGCGTTAAAAGAAAAAACATGGAATACCAAGACGAATGAATCTCTCCAACACGATGAACCTGCCATGGATTGAAGCCTAGGGATTTGGTGTAAGGTTATCTCATTTATTTTCTTAAGAATGTCAATTGGCGCAATCACCTAGTCCACTAAACCCGAGACAGAAAGTGCTTGATATTTCTTCCTATTCGATCTTTACATATATCTGTCAAGTGAGAAACACCACACCCATGTCACACCTTAAAAAATTATAAATAAAAGATTATTAACAAAATGGTTCATTCTTCAATATTATTAGTGGCATACAATCGTAAGATTGGAAACGGAGAAAGAACATACCTCCAATGATCCTAGGCTTCACGGTGGCCATGTATAAAAACTTTCTTGAAAATCAGTCAGCAAAAGAAGCCAATTAAGATCTGTCCCTAATGGAATGATCTGATACCTCGGAGCACTCACTCTGCAACAACACCAAACAAACGAAAAGCTTCAAAAGAAGTGAAAGAAAACGAAACATGAGATTTAACTTACGTTGCCGGAGACGGTAAAAGAGTTGATAGCGAGAGTTGGAAATGATTGATCGGCGAGAACATGGATGGGGCCGCAGGGGAAACCAATCCGTTTCGACGCGACGATCGCCATCGCTCTGGCGCATTGCAACTTTGCAAGTCTCTCGAATTCTCTTTGTTCACCTTGGCAAAAGTCTTGAGTTGTGAGAGAAAGGGCAAAGGTCTATCGACATTTTGAAGGAAGAGGAAAGGTATTCTCAATAAATTAAGATTGCCATAAGGTAATGTGATTCATAAATTACGTTGACATAAAATAATGTGGTGATTCATATATTATGTGGCCAACCGCGCATATAAAAAACAGACAAAGCCCAAGTGGAAAATTTATCGGATGAAGCCCACATTGTCAGATGCTCGACTCTGGACGAAACTAACACAGGAGGCCTGTCTGACATGTCCGATTAACTGTTTTTTATTGGTTGATTATTTTGGGTGACGTGGCAGCCTATAATCTCAGCATATAGGGCTTTTAGTATTGTGATTAGGAATCACTTTTGGTGATTTTTGTTATTCTTACAAGTTCATATAATAGTATGTTTGATGCACTAAAAAGATCATTCAAAAGAAGCACATACCATAAAACACATGAGATTTGATATTAATTAAGAAGCATTACTATGTGTTCTACATGTGTCATTAAATGACTTTTAAAATCTTTAGAAAAATATGTTGTTTTTATCAAAATATATATTATATCTTTCATAAACTAAGCATAAAATTAACTAATAATCTTCGAAACAAATTTGTTTTTTTATTTTCTTAAATAAAATCTATGAAATTACCTAATGTGATAGAAAAGTATATGATAATTAATTATTTTGCATAAGAAAATTTAATAACAATTTGGGTATCATATATCATTTTTGTTTGATTTCATACTATTAAATTAAATTAAAAAACACATTAACTATATAATAAAATTTTAGACTTTTTATATGTTAATATTTTACAAAAAGTTAAACAACTATAAATTATTAAAGCTGTTAAAAACCTTACATTGAAAACTTAATGATCAATGATTTTAAATTTTTTGTTATAGTAAAATACAATGATCATAAAAATGTATGGGTAGAAAGTTTCATTTAGTAGAACTTCATATTATATATATATATATATAAATTTTTAATTTTTTTAAATTAAACTATATACCATATCAAAATATTTTAACTTTGAATTAGAAATATGTATCATATTTGCATTGATAAAAATTAAATATTTATACAATTTTAATTTGATCAAATTATTAAAATATATTTACATATTTTATTATTATTTATTTAATAAATATTTAATAAAATATCTCACTGAGACAGATTAATAGTATGTTTGATGATCCCTACAAGCAACATTCAGACGAAGCACAAATCATTCAGATGATTAAAAAAGAAGGTTAGAAGCATCCATAGTGAAACTGAAACACGATTATGTTGACTGAAATCCAAATAGATGTTGACATAAGCCCATTTCATTTATTATTTCATATTCATTCCTGGATTTGAAATCTTTGAAAGGTTAGTATTAACAAGTCTTTTGACTGGACTTGGCCTATAGTATTTTCTGTGTCGATGGAGATAGTAAGAGTATGTTGGGAACTAAGGTATGATTATCGCCGAAACTGTTACAGGGTTTCTTAATTTTTTTTTTGTTTTTTTTGTTTTATTTGATTAAAAAAAAATTAAAAAGGAAACCAATCGCGGACCGCCACGTGTCAGTGGAGCCCGCAAACAGTACCAAGATCGATCCTTAATTCATTAATTTTGTAACCTAACTCTTATGCTTTTGTGGGATCCAAGCTCTTTAAACCCCTCCCCTCCCCCGTCCTAAAGACCCCTTTAAACCCCTCTAAGAGTATGATTATCCGGGGTCTTTAGTGAAGTTCTTAGTGCGTGGACCCCCACAAAACTCTTAAGGATCGGTTACAAAAACTACTAATTAAGAACCGATTTTAATGAGTTTCTTCACTGTTAACGGGCCCCACTGATTCGTGGCGGCCCGTGATTGGTTTCCTTTTTAATTTTTTTTTTTAAGAAACCCGAATAGATTTCTTAAAGATAAAGATGGCCTAAAGACCCTTTAAATAACCAGATAAAGATAGCCTAAGTCGGATGTGTACAAGAAGCGACTCTCTCGTTCTACAGCAGACTGAGCATTCATTTGGACAATGCGTAAATATTTTATTTGCTATTTTTTGAAAATCAGATCGCTTTCACCAATATTGTTCATGTGATATAAAAATGCCTTAGAAACGAAACAATCGATGACAAAGGCTCCTATGTTGACAAAAAAAATGAATGGGTGGCACGAAAAGACCAGTGGGCTTATTGGAAAAGCTGATGTCCTTTGTCCTGGTGCCATTTACAGAAGCCTTCCTCCAAGGCACATTTCATCCATGCATGCCGACAATTCTCTACTGCTTCAGGAATCGTGAGCCATGTCCGACTTCTCGTCTCCTGTTCTGGCCACGAGTCCAGCTCTTCCTTCACATACAGAGCGTACATTGCCGCTTTACACAATCCTTCTGGGCAAAACTCGTCTTGGTGAGTCTTGCTCTTGAACTCGTATTCTCCCAACAAATCCTGCAAGTTAGAAATCTACAGGTTCAGTCCAGCTTCCTACTAACAATTAGAAAGCCTATGTGTAGCCAGCACCGACTGATATACTCATGGGCTGCCAAACTGGCTCTGCTACGGATAAACTTCAAAAGATCTGGAAAAAGGTTGTGATAAAAAGGGTTCCCACCAGTAAAATCCCGCGAACTCCAGCTTCTTCGACAGCTTCTCTAGCTGCAGCCTCCCTGACAGTCTCATCATTCTCCCACCCTCCCTATAAATCAAATTACAATGGGGATCTGAAACCTTAGTCAAGAAAGAAGAGAAACAGATGTAATGAATCTAAAACAAGAAGCTTAGTTGTAACCTTTGGAAACAGAAGTCCAGGTCCACCAGAAGAACTGATCATCAACACTTCAACCACTTTCCCACAGTCAGAATCATCACCGACTTCTTCCGAGTTTCTATATCTAAATGGAATGCACCTGAACCAACATGAGTCATGAGCCAAAGATCAGACAGAAGATATAGGCACTCGTATGAACCAATTATAAGAGCAACCAAGTTCCTATAACCATTACTCCCAATCGCTAAAACATTTCATGAACTTATATAATTCAGTTAAGCAACCACACCATTGGAATAAGAAACTCAGAAAATCAAGGAAACACAGAGATCAATTCAAAGATCTACACAGTAAGTGGGGGGATCAAATACAGTACCCGGCAACGAGACGGCAGCCATTCTCGTACCGTTGCTGGAGCCGACCCGTACGAGCGATCAAATCACACATCAGTTAAAGAGAGAGATAGAAAAACTGTTTTTCGCTTCTAGATCCAGAACAAAATTTCGAGTTTGCTACAACAAGTTTAAGAGAATGCTGAAACTTCCTCCTGCTCTAGATGAATACAAATGCGATTCGACCTCAACCATCTTCACCATCTAAGATTCCAATTCGAGAAGAGATTCGATCTGATCCAATGGCTCTGATGATGGGCTGAGATCTAGGGTTTCTGCCCGTGGATCAAAGATTTGTATTATGATTTTTGGGATGAGAACTCAACAATGACAGTTTCCTACTATTCTCGTTTATCGTAAACCGCTTCATGATAACCGGTTTATAACCCTCGTACTATAAAATAACCCGCTTCAAACCGAACAGTCTTTTTTTTTTCTTTTTTTTTTCTTTTTTTCTTAGTGAAGGATAGAGAAACAAACCGTTTGTTTTCAATTCCACAATATCTGTTTTTATTCTATCAGCAAAGAAAAGACTAAAAAGTCGCGTAGAGACACGCGAACCAAGGCGATAAGAAACGCGATAAAATTTCTGATTCCCTCTTTTGGGTTTTTGGCTACTCAACCTAATCTTTAATCCTTTGTTATCGATTAAGCTGAGTGTTGTTTATCTCAATCGATTCTCTTGGAGGTGTAGAAGACTTGATCAAGTACTATTCTGGTGATCTGAGTTGGAGTCTGCTCAAGTTTTGCAGTTTTCTGGGTTGGATAAAGAAGTTTTTGTCAAGATATATTTTGGGGTTTAAAGAAAAGTTTTCGGTGGATCCTGAGAATCAAAGGATCTTAATTATGGAGCCTTCTCTGGATAAGGCGATGCTTGGTATGACTCTGGAAGAGGATGAAGAGCCTTATACCATTCCTGACCGTCCAGAGTTCTATTCTACGGAGAGAAATATTTTGAGTTTGGTGGGACGTCTTCTCAACCCTCATTGTCAAGGTATGAAGGATCTGATCCTAGACATGCCAAGGAAGTGGCAACTATATGACAGGGTTAGAGGAGTAGCCCTTTCTAAAGACAGGTTTCAGTTTATCTTCAAGTATGAACATGACTTGATAGATATTTTGAACAGAGGAGTTCACACTTCTAACCAGTGGTCGCTAGCGATGGAAAGATGGGTCGAGAGACCTCCGCCTGATTTCTTGCAGTTCATTGAGGTCTGGGTCCAAATGAGGAACATACCGGTTAACCACTATACGAAGGCGGCGCTTACTGACCTTGCAGAGTTTGCTGGTCAAGTCATCGAAGTTGCTTTCGATCCAAACAAACCGCAGACCAATGATTATATAAGAGCTAAAGTCAAGTTTGATGTCTCCAAGCCTCTCAGACGGTTTAAAACTGTTAATGTTCCTGGTGGGGAGGTTGTGAAAATCTTGTATGATTATGAGAGACTTCAAAAGAGATGCTACACTTGCCAAAGATTGACGCATGAACAGAGTTCCTGCCATTTCTTCCAAGCTGCCAAGGCTGCTGCTTTGCTCAAAGAAAAAGGTTCAGTTTGTCTTCAGAAGCCTTTGATTGAGAAAACTATTAGAGAGGATGATCCTCTGTTTGGAGTGGTTCTGGAATCTCAAGTTGGTATTAATCCTCAGAATGGAAAGCCAAAAATTGCGGAGGAAGTGTTAGAAGGAATGAGACAGTACTTGGTGGATGCTGAAGGAGCTGAGAAAATGGCAAGAAAAGAAAGAATCAAGTGGTCCCTAAAAGAAGTGGAGCAGGATCCGATCGCTCAGAAAAGCTTTCTCAGGCTTGAACCGGCTCCTATCTTCACCTCTGACCTTGACAAGGGCAAAGGCATTGTTTTTGATTTCCAGAGCCAAAAAGAACTCCCAAAAGATGTGATTTCTCATGGAGGAAGTAAGCTTATGGCCTCTGCCATTAGAGTTGGTAATGCGATGTCTTTGGAACCTAGAAACATGGGTATGATGTCTGATACTGCTGCCTTTTCTGATTCTGCTACTGGTAGTTGGAATCCTAGAGGTCCTACGGGTTATAACATTGGCATCTCTGATGCTTGTTCTTCCGGGACCAAAGGGAGGAAAACTTACCAAAGGAGGAGACCGGGTTCTTTTGTCAGAAAGGCTAGGGGAAAATATTTTAAGGCTGAAGCTTCTAGAGAAGGGAAGATGAAAGATAAAGCTCCAGCCGTTGCAGAGAAAAGGAAAAGTTCGAATGATGTGGAGACATCTCAATACTCACCAAGGTCTAAGAAACCAGCGGTGGTCCCAAATGAGGGACCGCCCAATCTCTGAAATGGCTATGATTAGTTGGAATTGCCGAGGCGTGGGCCGTGCACACGATTTGGTGATTCCAAGACTCCGGGAGATGTGGAAACAACATGCTCCCGATGTTTTGTTTTTGATGGAAACTAAAAATGGAAGAGATGCTTTGGTAGACCTTCAAGAGTGGTTGGGATTTGACAGAATCATCACGGTCAATCCCATTGGGTATAGCGGAGGTTTAGCCCTTTTTTGGAAAAATTCAGTTAGGCTGGATTTCAAGTTTGTAGATAAGAATCTGGTAGACTTTCATGTACAGTCGAGTATCGGTTCTTATTTTGTTTCATGCGTTTATGGCCATCCTGTTTATAAAGAAAGGCCTAGAGTATGGGAAAGGTTGACAAGAATAGGGATTAACCGCAAAATCCCTTGGTGTGTTATGGGTGATTTTAATGCGATAAGACACAATGGAGAAAAGCTTGAGGGCCCGAGAAGAAGTGAAGCGCATTTTCAACCCTTCAATGATATGATACAAGCCAGTGAACTGGCCGAGTTGCCTTCTTTTGGGAATGAATTCACGTGGGGAGGTAAAAGAGGAGATTTATGGATTCATTGCAAACTTGACCGGGCCTTTGGGAACAAAAATTGGTTCTCTCTGTTTCCTCAATCTTCTCAAACCTTTCTAGAGAAAAGAGGCTCTGATCATAGACCGATTCTAGTCAAACTCTTTGCTAGAGTAGCTCAGCATATTGGGAGATTCAGATATGATAGTCGCCTCCTGAATAATGTACATGCTAAAGGGGAAATTAAAAAAGCGTGGATGAGCTCTCACTGGTCTGAACGGGGGTCTGTTTCTGAGAGGATTCACAGAGTGAGGAGAAGTCTTAGTAAATGGAAAAAGACTCAGAACTTAAATGCTAGAGACAAGTTGATTCAATATCAGATGGAGCTGGAAAAGGAGCAATCTTCTCTGTCGCCCTCAACGCAAAGATTAGCATACCTCAACAGACTTCTGGTTCTGGCTTATAAGGAGGAAGAGGAGTTTTGGCGCCAAAAATGTAAAGATAAATGGGCTATCTGTGGTGATAGAAATACCAAGTTTTACCATGCTTCGGTGAAGGCTAACAGAGCTAGAAAACGAGTTTTGAAACTTGTGGATGATCGGGGTTTAAGCCATTTCTCGGAATTTGCTAAAGGGGAGGTTGCTTCATCTTATTTCACGGAGCTTTTCAAATCATCAAAACCCGATAGCTTCCTTGAATTCTTTGAAGGCTTTACCCCATCTGTCACGCCGAGAATGAATGAGCTCCTAATCAAGGAAGTTTCCAAAGCTGAAGTTAGGGAAGCTGTGTTTGCCATTAATGCAGCTAGTGCCCCTGGACCTGATGGGATGACAGGAATGTTCTTCCAAAAGAATTGGGATATTGTTGGAGCGCAGGTCACTGGAGAAGTTCAGAGATTCTTCACTGAAGGTTCCCTACCAAAAGATTGGAACTTCACTCACTTATGTTTAATTCCGAAGATCTCTGATCCCCAAAGAATGGTTGATCTAAGGCCAATAAGTCTCTGTTCAGTTCTTTACAAGATCATATCCAAAATTTTGGTTTGGAGGTTGAAGCCTTTGCTACCAGACATCGTCTCTCCTACACAGTCGGCGTTTGTAGAAGAAAGATTGATTTCAGATAACATTCTCATTGCTCACGAGATGATCCATAGCTTGCGCACTAATGACAAGATTTCTGACAAGTTTATGGCGATAAAATCTGATATGTCAAAGGCTTATGACCGGGTTGAATGGTCTTATCTCAAAGCCTTGATGCAAGCGATGGGTTTTCATGGAGTCTGGATTGATAGAGTGATGGAGTGTGTTTCCTCGGTTACATATGCAGTTCTGATAAATGATCAGCCTTTTGGGAATATCGAACCAGGAAGAGGGCTCAGACAGGGCGATCCTTTGTCTCCATTCTTATTTGTTTTGTGTACTGAGGGACTTATACACATGATCAAGAAGGCAGAGAAGGAGGGCAGGCTGGAAGGCATTCAGTTTCACGAGAAAGGACCGATGATTCATCATCTTTTATTTGCTGATGACAGTCTCTTTGTGTGCAAAGCCAACAATGATCAAGCTGCAGTCTTGATGAAGATATTGGATAGGTATGGGAGAGCTACGGGTCAAAGGTTAAATCTTGAGAAATCGGCTATAACCTTTGGGAAGAAGGTTTTGATGGAGAATCAGATTAGCATAAAAAGAATCACTGGCATAGAGAAAGAGGGAGGAACTGGGAATTATCTTGGCTTGCCGGAGTGCTTCAGCGGCTCTAAGACGGAGATGCTAGCATATATCTATGACAGACTCAAAGATAGACTCTCTGGTTATTTTGCGAGACTGCTATCTCAAGGGGGTAAAGAAGTGTTACTTAAAGCAGTGGCATTGGCAATGCCTGTTTATGCTATGTCTTGCTTTAAGTTAACAAAAATTTCTTGTGAAAATCTGACTCAAGCAATGGCAGCCTTTTGGTGGGATTCTTTAGAGCATAAGCGCAAAATCCATTGGCTGAGCTGGGAAAAACTGTGTTTATCTAAGCAGCAAGGTGGCTTGGCCTTTAAAGATCTTCAGACTTTCAACCAAGCTCTTCTTGCCAAGCAGGCTTGGAGGTTACTTGACCAGCCGGAATCTCTCTTTGCAAGGGTCTACAAGAGCCGATACTTCCCTGATTGTGAGTTTTTAAATGCTAAGATGGGCGCCAGGCCCTCCTATGGTTGGAGAAGTATCCAATTTGGGAAGGAATTGTTAGTTCGCGGTTTAAGAAAACAAATTGGGAAAGGTAATTCAGTTAGCGTGTGGATGGACTCTTGGATAGTTGGTGAGATAATGAGAAGACCCCTCATGAAGAACATAATTGTTGATTTGGAGCTTAAGGTTTCTCATCTCATCGATTATGAAACCAGATCCTGGAAAAGATCGGTGCTTGAAGAACTATTCTTCCCTGATGATGTAGCCAGCATTTTAAAGATGAAGCCGGCAGTTGGAGAGGAAGATTTTTGGACTTGGTGTCACAATAGAAATGGTGTGTATTCAGTAAAATCTGGCTATTGGATGATGAATAATGAGAAGCACTCACGTCTGATCCAAGAAGCTACAATGTTGCCTTCTCTGAACCCTCTCAAAGAAGCTGTTTTGAAGGTTAAAACAGCTCCCAAGATCAAAACATTTATGTGGAGAGCAGTCTCCAATGCGATTCCGGTTGGGGAACTTTTGCTCAAGAGGGGAATGAAAATGGATTCTTGTTGCCAGATTTGTGGTTTTGAAAAGGAATCGGTTAATCATCTGATCTTCACTTGTCCGGTGGCTCGGCAGGTTTGGGCTCTGTCTCTCATCCCCTTGCCTGAAAATGGGTTTGATGTGGTCTCTTTCTATTCAAACCTTCATTTTATGTTAACGGATCTGACTGATAAGAATTCTACTAAAGATGCAAGAAGACGTTTCCCTTGGGTTATCTGGCATTTATGGAAGAATCGTAATTTCTTCTGGTTTGAGGGAAGGAGATTCAGTGCTTATGAGATTGTTCAGAAAATAATGCTGGAAGCAGACTCATGGTTTTTAGCTGTTGAAATGGAAGAGACTAGAATGGAAGAGGATAAAAGAGTGGAGCAGACGGTGATGCTCAAATGGGAACCTCCTCAAGTTTCTTGGTTAAAATGCAATATTGGTGTGCATTGGAAGAAGGAATTTGCTTTAGGAGGGGCGGCTTGGGTGTTAAGGGACTCAAAAGGAAAGGTATTGCTGCATAGTAGGAGAGCTTTTACTGGTCTCAACAACTTGAAGGAATTGAAATTTCAAGTTCTTATGTGGGCGATTGACAGTATGGTTAGTCATAGGCTAAACAGGGTGATCTTTGCGGTTGATGATGACATGATTGTTGGTGCGGTGACAAGACCAAAAGCATGGCCATCTTTCAAAGCAATGCGTGCAGATATCTTGTTTGGGCTAAGGAAGATTGAATGGTGGAGGTTTTCTAAAGAAATGAATAGCGGGAATAGAGGTGCATTTCTTATTGCTCAAAGTGTTACTAGAGACCTAAGACTTCAGTCCTATGTTGCAGCAGGTTATCCTTTTTGGCTGCAGGGTATCTTTAAAAGTGAGAAACGTTTGGCCTCTCTTTGACTTGTAATTGTCTTCTCAAGGAATTTTGTGGTATACTAGATGTGTGGGTGTGTTAGTTTGGCCTTTGTTTAGGTTTGGAATCAGTGTTCGTCTTGTTTTTGGCTCTTTGTTTAAAGGGGTTGTTTTGTTAAACTTTATGATGAATGTAAATTTCAGATGACAAAAAAAAAAAAAAGGATTATCTTTCTCTAGTTAAGTAATAAACAAAGAAGATCGTGATGTATACAAAATCGCAACCCACTATACACAGTGAAGCTACTTTTTTTTTTTTTTTTTTGTTCAAACACAGTGAAGCTACTTTACATTATATATAATGCCTTATTTTTCACCTGACAACAGTGCCTCTTTCAAAAGAGTGTTACCGGGTTGAATATCACTGTATGATGAGTTGTTGCCGCTCCCGTTATTCCCGAACCTCCTCAAGAAACTTGGTTCCTTCTGCTCTTCAGAGTTAGAGCTCTGTACATAAGTAAGACACACCTGTACCGCGTCATGCACTCTCACAAAGTACCACTCTTTTCCAACAAGCTCAACCATTCCTGATCTCGCTATTGTCATGTGCACATCTTTGTTCGGGTTTGATATCGCTAGCTGAATATCCCTTGCTTTGTACTCCTGATACAATTCTTTCAAGGCTTCCACTGCGCTCGAGTCTATGTGAGTTACAGCTGCCATTTGTTTGTATTTATTTTTGTTTAGAGATTTCTATATTCCCTCTTCAAAACATTTTGATGAATAGTTCAGACAACAGAAAATTTTATATATATAGGGACTTACGAGACATTTCGAGGATAACAAAGGAGTTTCTCTCCACCTCTGGTCCCCTAGTTGTGTATTTGTCAACAGCTACTTCATATTCTCTTAGTCTGCATTTTGAAAAAGACGGCTTGTGATTCTTTCTACAGATTCACACCATAAGATATAATCATGTCACTTTCACCTGTCCTTGATGTAACTTATGTTGGCAAAGTAAATAGGAGAATCGATTCGGACAATCACAATCCCATTGTATGTGTAAGCCTCGGGATACTGCTTTACGTTTCTGTACACTGTGGTGCCTGGAAGACGCCCCAAGACAGCTACCAGGAGAACATTCATGACAAGAAATGAAACCAAGTTAGAAAATAGACACACTCTTAGAACGCATGTGATCGGGAGACAATTGAACAAAATTCCTCATACCAATATGAGGGTTTGCAGACTCGTGGATGACGAAAGCTAGGGAAAAGCCAACCTAAAATAGAAAGTAGTACAACAGCGTGAGTCCTTAGAAGCCATTGCTCAGAACTCATATATACACACATTACTTATGTGAACCCGAACATACTAAGAGTCTTTAAATACTCACACCAACAAGGACACCGATCTCTATTCCGAAGAACAAGGTCGTGGTGCTAGTGATGGCCCAAAGTGTAAAATCCCTCTTGTCCACGCGCCACAGGAAGATAGCTTCATCATAGTCCACCTATAGTTAAACATCCGGAGAGTGTAAGTTAAAAAAAGAAAAGAAGAAGCAAACTCATCTTTGGCCCTTGGCAGGTGGGTTTATTTGAACTTACCAAGCCACTAACAGCAGAGATAACTATTGCTGCCAAAGCACACTGTGGATTCGAGAGAGAGATAAGCAACAGAGTCAAAGTTAGAAGCCAGAATATAGTTTCGCAACTCTTCAAAGTTTCGCAAAGAGCAGCAAGTACCGTAAACTACAATATTCACCACATGCAGACAGACCTGTGGTATGTATTTGAACACAGGTGTCAAAAACAGTAGAGAACATCCAATGATGATTCCTGTTATGAGTCCTGATAGGCCAGTCTTAGCTTCACTTTCATTATTCACAGCTGACCTAGAAAAGGATCCTAATTTTGCATTTAGGACATCCACAGATTCGTCAAATTTCGGTTATCAACTGAAAAAAAGCTGTGTACAATAATATGGAAATAGTATTTGGCAATTTTGATGACTTTCATCATCTCAAGATAACGTACCTGTAGCTGGGTATGCTGAAAATAACGACCCCAATATATTTGCAACACCAAGACCAAACAACTGTTAAGTGAGGGGAGGAACAGTTGAGCTTGCAATGAAAACAGTCGTAAAAGAAAACGAAAAAGAGCAGTTATACTCTCTAGTGTTACTCAATTTTGCTTTAGTCAAGCAGAATACCTCTGAATTTGAATCCAGCTCATATCTGTTTTTTGCTGCAAGTGCTTTGGCAATTCCCACAGATTCCTAAAAGAAATGTAGAACTACTTCATTACCGAAAAACAAAACATAGTATCAATTGACATGCGTTACTGCATCCGAGTCTGGACAAGAAATTATCTTCTTCTTTATTTCCTTAGGAAGTTAGATAGACATATCTATCCATTTATGGTTTCTCGTGATTAGGTGAAGCTGCCATTTCCATATGCCCATTCCGATAAAAGTACTAATGATATTGATATCTCACCAAGATGGCAACACCAGTAATGAGAGCTGATGTTGGAAGCAATGTTTTTGCATGATCAAAACTTCTTGGGAAAGAAAATGTTGGAAGGCCCTGAGGTATTTCTCCAACCTGGAACATACTAGATTTTGTTATTATTGCATACACTTAACCACTATGAAGCGCAACAAGAAAAACTACACTAAATATAGTTCGTCCTTCAGGGATCTGACCAGAGAGATGGAAGGTGGATGGAACACTTTTGCAATGGTTGTACCAAGCACGATTCCAGTGAGTGGCGCTGCTGCTCGTAAGAACTGAAGTTCCTTCTTTGCTTTCCCCTGCCACGAAACACCATGACCTTATATTATTATCATACTAATAAAGGAAAATGATGTTCCCTGGTAAGTGGTAACTCAATAAAGAAAAAAGGCTCATACCACATGCTTCATTACTTGAAGGATTACTAGAATGAGAGATCCCATCAAGAAAGGTGGCCATTGAAACTACAAAATACAGAAAAAGATTCGTCTAAACAAACTAAGAATAAGTAGAAACAAAAGGTTTTCGGAGCCAATAATACATGCAAAATCATCATAGCATGATGATCCAAAATACAGTTTCAGCTAAATGAGTATTAAGGGAGAGCCAGATATACTAAACAACCCAATCAAAAGACCTAAGCCAAATAGAAAATCTTTTTTTTTATCCTCAAATGTTCAAAAGCTGAAAAAGGAAGATTCACCTTATCAGCTCCAGCTATAATGCTCTCAACTAGTGGCACAATCTTGCTGCTCCTGGCAATGCTATACCCCAGGAAATATTTGACTTGAGATAATCCAATCACAATGGCCGAAGCACTTGTAAATCCAGATATGACCGAGTGACTAATGAAACGAATAAGCC
Source organism: Brassica napus (assembly GCF_020379485.1). Taxonomy (NCBI): domain Eukaryota; kingdom Viridiplantae; phylum Streptophyta; class Magnoliopsida; order Brassicales; family Brassicaceae; genus Brassica; species Brassica napus. The sequence goes on along the minus strand of NC_063452.1, from coordinate 58,986,577 downwards.
ATCCAAGCCTATATTCAAACACACAAACAAGGGAGATCCTCATGAAACAGCAGCAAACAGAGGATTTTTTATTATATAAACACTACCTTAAGAGCCCCATGATACACTCCAAGATTCCAACCAAAAGCGCCAACAAAATGGCGAGCTCAATATGCAACTCCTCAGACGAATCAGCTATATCCCCCAAGGCATTGGAAACGAGAAGCGACACCAATGCAACAGGTCCAATCGCAAGCTGACGCGATGATCCGAATATAGCATACACAAATATAGGCACAAACGATGAATCTGCATCAAACATCATAACACACACAATCAATCTCAACAAGATTAAGATCACAAGAGTTTGTTAGTTTGTTATGAGAACGAAACGCACATAGGCCGTAGATTGGTGGAAGGCCAGCTAGCTTCGCATACGACATCGCCTGGGGGACGAGCATTATACCGACGGTGACGCCGGCCATGAGATCGAGCTTGAAGTACTCGTTCCACCGGTAAGTGCGAATCCATCGGAAGCAAGGGAACAGAGTATCGACCCAGTCGAGGAGGCTCATGCGCTTGATCTTCGCCGTCCATCGGGAGAAGATGTCGTCGAAAGGGATGGAAGGAGGGCGAGCGTCGTCGGAGGTGTCGGGATGCTGGAGCGGGATTACTTTTACGGGTCGGGTCTGACCCGGAGTCCTGGGGGAAGAGGAGGAGCCGCTCCCGGATCTTGAGAGGAGGCTGTTCAGGTCCTTGACGCTGAGAGATGCGTAGGACATGGCTGTGGCAGTTTAGAAACCGTTGATGGTGAGAATGAAATACAGTATGTTATGTATGTGGAAGAGGAATGGTATCATGATCAATCATCATCATCGTTTTTCACATGTTGATTCGAAAAAAGGGAAAGCTTATACACTAGTGGTGGTCAATTTTCAATTATGTTTCAACGAACTTAAAATAAACTTTTTTGTTTTATAAATAGAATCAAACCTTGACTAATCTCCACGTCTTTGCTTTGCTTTTTTAGTAAGAAGAATATATTTTGGCCTGATTAGTAAAATTAGGCCTTGGCTTACGGTTTCGGTCATAACAATTCTCGGTTTCTCAGTTCTGAAGATGAAATCATTCAATTATTTATAAAAATCTGTTTGGTTTCGGTTCAATTCTTTCAGTTTTCGGTTCGTCTGAGTAACAATCGTAGGAACTAGCTAACGGATAAAGTTTCGGTTCTATTTCGGTTCTGGTTTTTCAGATAATTCAGGTAAAAAATTAGATTTCAGTGGCTAATCCAGATAAATTTGAATATTTTTAAAAATTATTGGTTAATTCAGTTCTTTTGGATAATTGAAATAATTCAGATAAAAAAAAACTGAAATTTTAATTTTTTGGATTCTTCAGTTTATAGATAGTATTTTAAAGCTAAATACAATTAATATTTTGGAATATAATATGTGTTTTAGATATTCAAGTATTCATAGTCCTCAATCCAGTTCCAGTTTTCCAGTTCTATAAATATGAAAAACCGTTTAGTTTTTTGTGAGATTCAGTTCTGTTACAGATTCAGTTTTTTGGTTAGGTTTATATGCCCCATGCCTAAGTAAAACGATTAAAATAATATTGAAGAATACTAAGATTTTGTTACTACTGCATAATATACGTAACCACTGTTTCACGTCACAAAGTACTTTCATTTGTTCCAAGTAGACATACAACACGCAGTTTCCATAAATTACCATAAAGATAGGCAAAGGAACTTTTGAGAGTTATGTCCAAAGAAGACGGTAAAGAGTAAAACACATCACTGTAGTATGTGAGCATGCATGTGATGATCATTGTATTATTCTGAGTTGCTGAGGTTTTACTACTACTACTACTACTGCAGTTCTTTCTCTAGTTCATCGAATTCCCATCCATCAACCTCATCTGCAGTGTAATCACGAGCCACTTTACCAAATTCAGATTCAAGCTCCGCTAGCTCAGCTTCATGGTTAAACTCTCGACTCGAACCAGCAGTAGTTGTAGTCGGTGCTGTCTCGCTCACCACTGGCTTTTGTGTCACAGTGGTAGTAGATTCGAGTGGAGCATCCATGCTACTACTGCTGGGCTTAGGGGCTTTGGGTGATGACGCAACGCTTTTAGGAGATGGAGTCTCTATCTCTAACGTTGGCCTCGCTATGGCTTCAAACTCCTGCCTCAGTTTCTCCATGTCATCAAATAGCTCTTTCACACGCCGGTCGTCCTTCCTGGTAATAATTTTACGAGCTCAGAACTTGATAATAATAATAATATAATTCAAATGTAATGCTCCCACTCACTTTTCCAGTTTGCTTTGGAGGACTTGGAAATGCTCTTTCATGTTATCCACAATGCTGAACGTCGCAATGATCTAATTTTTTTCCCATAAAACCATATTAGTGAAAAGAGAAAATTAGAGAGGAAACAAGGCAGCAAATCTCACCTTGGTCTCATAGTCTAGATACTCCTGCTCAAGACTCTTCCTCGGGTTTGCAACCTGAATGTCCCCCTGATCTGCATTTGGTGGCTTCTCCAACCTATCACCACCACATTCAAAAAAACTGCCACCAACTACTACTAAGAGCCATAACAAGAGCAATCCAATTTCAACAAGAGGCATTTACCCAGGACCAAGATTCTTCAGATTTTCCACATAGTTTTCTATACGGCGTACTAGAGGTGTCACTTCCTTCTGTACAACATGAAGTGTTGAGTTAGCTCTGTCATTTATTAATTAAGTTCTAAGTTTTCCACAATGTACAGAAGGTTACCTTGTACGTTGTGAGTATATTAAAAGCCACATCCGAGAAGTAATCCTCGTGCTTCTCCAATTCGTCCCTAAGACATGCATCCACTATTATTATTCATTGTGTGGTTGGGCAGAAAAGTAAGATATAATTGCGAGGAACAGCTGAGAGTTGATAGAAATACAAAGTCTGCTTATCCTTTGTTTCGGTGTATGAGCATTGAAGAAGCCATGTATCCTCGAGAAAATTAATCCAAGTCTTGATAACTTCTGACTCTTTCTTACAAGCTACAACTGATTTGGAAAGGTCATCCTCCTGCATCCATAATCAAAATTACTTCACGTGGAAATTGTTAACCACGAGAGAGAGAGAGAGAGAGAGAGCTGCTCATCTAAAAGAAAACGCCACCTTTGTTTTCAGGTGAGCGATTATCTGATTGTTGGCTTCACCAAATTGATCTCTCTCCTCTGTTGCATTACGGAACCGAGCTTGAGCAGCAGCTAATGTTATATTAACCTACGTGGAAGAGAAATTCACTAACACACCTTCCTTGCCACAATAATCATATATGCTCAAATGAAATAAAATTGATTCACAAAATCGTTTTATATAAACAAAGCAGATTCAAATTACCTTCTTCAGTTCAGCTTCCAACTCATCTCTTTGTTTCTCAAGCTGTGCAATCTCCGCACTCAATTCCTATTACATAATAATTAATAAGAGAGAATCTCAATACTGTCAGCTGATGAACATACCGAAGTATGCTGCCACCATAAGTGTTTTTTTTTCCCTCTTGCATACCAAAATAACAAATAAAAGTGGGAGAAACAAAACCTTTTCCTTTTCACCGGTTTCATCTGCTTTCACCACGCGAGCTTTGAGTGCCTCTTCTTTCTGAAGTCTGTGAATAGACAATTGGACAATTAATATTTTAATGGTATTTTTATTTCAACAGACTACGGCATATAAATACAACAAAGACAAGCTTTAACGAAAATCATAATTGTATTGATAGTGCCATAGTTCGAATTTGCTATGCATATAGAACGAAAACGTTTTAAAAGAAGTATATGCTTAAGTTCAGCAGAAAATAGCAAGGAACGAATTGCACATTGTCTCGGCAGTATTTACTGAACACGATATAGCGACACAAAGTGTACGTATATACCATATCATACCTTAACTGAACAAAAAACTAAGTCTTAACTGCACGTATAAGGAAGCTAACTGGAGTTGATAATAAGCTTGCTTTACCTGTTTTCGGATATTCGTTTCTCAGCTTTGGAAATCGAATTTGCTAAAGATTCCAATAACACCTTGAGCTTGTCGACCTGGTTCAAATACAAATTATACATTATCTTTCATGGTTAACATTCTTTCTCCCTAACATCCAGAACTCGTGAAATGTAAATGCTGTCACGGAATACAGGAAACTCTTAATACTCCATATCAGCAAGTAGAACAAGATGCTAATTAACAATAGCGAATAATAAAGCTTTACTTTTTGAGCATGTATATCAGGTGAATCACCGTTGCTTAGTTGCCTCTTTCTATTTAACAACGCTTCTAATCTGGAGCAAAGACGAATCTTTGCAAGTGTTTCTTTAAGAGCCTGCAAAACGAGAGAGTCTATCACATGGAGCTACCCAAATAAGCTTATGGAGAGAAGAGAGGATTTGGAGATATTGTACGATCACCTCTATTGTTAATGGAGCGGCTTTAACTTCCTTGTCTTCACTCTCCTGTGGAATTTGAGAGGCGTTCATCTTTTCGAGTTTTTTTCTAAGCTCAGAAGCTTCAGCATCAATTCTGAAAACAAAAACTCAATCAACAGTGATGCAAGATGAACAGGGCTCTATGACTCAGTTACCCAATTATAGACAGAACAGAAACGAGAGTAAAAGACACCTCAGCATTTCAGCATTAATCTTCAACCCTGTGATAGCGTTTTGGGCAAATTGAATCAATTCGTCCTGCTTAACCTGAACAAGAGCAACCCACAAAACATTGACAAGTAAGCAAGTTAGGAGGAGAGAAAAAAGCCCTTACATTCACATAAATGCTGAGTTTTATTGCTCAAGCGCTTACCAGCACTTCATCTTTGTAACTCGAAAAGACTGTAGCAAGATCCTGCATACTGCTGACTATGGCATCATGAACTTCCTTTCCTCCATTCAGACAAAGCCTGCGAAAACAATGTTAAGCTCTATAAATAAACGCATTTTGTTTGAAGCCAAATATTCGCAATGCAATTTGGAATACCAGCTTACTCACCTGAACATCTCCAGAAGTAGGGTAACTTCCTCATCATGTGGTGGCTCCATAATCTGTAATTGAACAGTCAAACATAGAGTTAATAACACTCATAGAAGGTACCATATTTTTCATATATCCAAAAGTATAGGTATAATACAATATACAAAACATTTCGGGAACAAGATAAATGACAGGCTCTCTCAACATATAAGAGTCTACTTAATCTGTTTTGTTCTCTACTTTATCTTCATCCAAGCTATATATTGTCTTTCCATTTCAATTATCTCTAATTAACACCGAGAAATCGAATCAACAGTGATGTATCTCAAGCCTGTCACGTTAATACAACTCCGCAGTTACAAATGTGTCCAAACTCTTGACTATTTTAGAGAACGAAGACCATTTGTTCTGAATTTATCAGGCTGCCAATAAAAGATCAAGTTTAGGTAGCGAAAGAATACCATGGACAGAACGATGCCCTCCAGAGCTTGACTTTGCAGAAAAACATCACGGAAGTTTAGTGGCTGACCTCCTATATCTGGATCGTAGTACAAAACCTACACATGGAAAGGCATCTTCTGAAAAAATTGTGTTGGAAAAAGTTAATAAATACGGCACATGGAATTAAAAGCAGAATACTCGTAGGAAGAAAGTCAGTTTTATTAACCCTTTAACCAAACCTAACTCACTAAGGATAACAAACATATCTACTTAAAGTAATATTCTTGAGATATTGATATGCAGGATGAGATGATGACATCTTTACAAACTTCTTCCTCTTTAACAAAACCGGCTCGTAAACATATAAGATTCTTAACCCAACACCACTAAGGATCACAAAAAAGGAAAAAAAAAAGCAATACCCATTCACGCCTCTTAGCTTCGTCATAAGCAATTTGTTCCTCAGAAGTCACATTTTTATCCTTGACGGAAGCTCCTCCAGTAGCTTTATCGATCTCCTTAAGCACATATAACCATCTGGTAATAAGCAACGCTCTCTCATGACCTCTGAACGAGACCGCAGCTTCCTCCAATCTCTGAATCGTCTGATTAACACTCTTATACGCCCCAACACGCTGCAAACAGCAACACACTCCAGATTTAATTCATGCAAAGTCATATCAAAGTTCAAAATCAAAACTTTGACCTAATCGCAAACAAAGGGAAACCGAATTTAAAAAAAAAAAAAAAAAAAGGAAAAAGGGGAGAAATTTTACAATGCGGTCTTGGAACAATTTGGCTCCTTCAGCGACGGCTTGGCCAGCCTGCTGAACGACGGAGTCGGCGTAGTTCTTGACGGTTCGTGTGATGTTTTTGCGGTTTCCGACCTCCACCGCCTTGTTAACAGCCGTTCGCAGCCACGACATGGTCTCGTTCTCTAACTAACGGAACAAATCTCCTCTCCTCGGGAAGAAGACAAAATCAATTACACAGACTCTAAAATCACCGAAATGAAATGAGAAGCTCAGCTTGGTCAATGTATCTACTAATATTTAATTATTTTCTCTCGGATATCCATAAATGTATCCAATTAACACTTGGGTCGGATCTCGGATTGTTAAATCCATGAAAGCGATAAGGCCAAATCAGATTGAAAGGTTCCCACGTAGGCCTTGGATTTTACATGTATCAAAAACTCCATCCGAAACCGACCCGAAAAATCCCAGTCGATTCGGATAGGAACCAAACTTTTTATCCTATTGTATTTTGTTGTGGAGGACCCACAGATTTTGGACCAGCCAATTTTGAACTCGAAAGGATCCAAATCCTAGACTTGATGAAATACCCGAAATATCTGAAACTTCTATTATATATTAGGTATATATGGGTGTTTAAGTATATTTTTCGTATTATCGGTATTTTTAAAGTTTTGGATATAGTTTTGGGTTTCGGGTAAACTTTTAGATTTTCAAAAATATAATTTAATCAGATAAAATTTTAGGTATTTTCGTGTCTTCGGGTAAGATTTTGAATAAAATTTCTGATATTTTAGGGTATTTAAATATTTTAGATATTTTTTATGTGTTTTTGGTATTTTTTGGATTTGACCTGAACTGAATCCGATCCAAAACCCGAACCGAACAAAAAATTCTAGTCATTCTATTGAATTCAATTATCTAAGATCTGGATCCGACGGAACCCAAACCAAACCCAGTCCAAAAAGTTTTAATTATCCGATTGAGTCTAAATATTTAAGATCCAAAAAATTTGGACCAACAAGACGGACCCAACCCAAGGATCCGGATGCCCATGCCTGTTCCCACCTTTGCATACCAAAACAACCTCAGATTCTCTTCCTCTTCTCCTAGAGAGAATACTCTTTCTCGTCCAGTATTAGGGTTCTAACCACTACTTCCCAACAAAGGGAAGAACAATGTCGGGTCTCCACCGATCATCAAGTTCATCGAAGAACGTCGGGAACTGCCTCCCCTCAAAGGAACTCCTTGACGATCTTTGCAGGTTTATTCTTTTGTCTAATAGAAAGCGAAGTGATGTGTTCGGTACTGATGATTTTTTGGATTGTGTTTTTTTTGTCTCAGTCGATTTGTGTTGAATGTTCCTGAAGAGGATCAACAGTCATTCGAGAGGATTCTGTTTCTGGTGGAGTATGCTTACTGGTACTATGAAGACAATGCTGTGGAGAATGATCCGTCTCTAAAGTCTCTATCTTTGAAGGAGTTTACTTCGCTCCGTATCCTTTCCTCTCTCTGTTGTTTCAGTATAAGCTGATTATTGTGTTTAATAAATTTGTTCTATGTGGATCTTTTTGCCTTAACGTGAGCTTAGTATTCAACAGCTGTGATGTTTTGAGACCTTATGTATCTAACATTGGTGATATATTCAAAGACTTTACGTCTTACAAGTGTCGAGTTCCTGTCACTGGAGCTATTATTCTTGATGAAACTTATGAACGGGTTAGACCACTCTTGTGTGGTCTTTACAGTTTTTGGATCTTTTCTTGTGATCATCAGTTTACTTGTTAGTTGATGCACTTTTCTCTGTCGTTTTTTCAGTGCTTGTTGGTGAAGGGATGGAAAGGATCAAGCTGGAGCTTTCCCCGTGGGAAGAAGAGTAAGGATGAAGAAGACTATGCCTGTGCTATACGTGAGGTTAGTAACTATTTTTACTGCTTCTTGTCTCTTGCGTGATTCATTTGTTATGTTCCTTTGTAGCAGCTTGATAGCAACCACTCATTTATCATAATGGCATCTTAAAGCTCTCTACTGCTATTTCTACTAGTTTAGGTGTAATTGTCCTGCTGATTGGTTGTTTAAACTTGGATCATGGGTTAATGATAAAAAAAAAGCTGAATGTTTTGTCACACTTGGTCTGGCTGACTTGTATAACTGTTCTTCTATGTGATAAAACACAGGTCTTGGAAGAAACTGGATTTGATGTCTCAAAGCTACTAAAAAATGAAGAATACATTGAGTTTACATTCAGACAGCAAAGAGTGCGACTTTTCATCGTTGCTGGGGTGGCAGATGATACATCTTTTGCACCACTAACAAAGAAGGAAATCAGCGTATGTAGGATGTGGTTTTGTCTGCGTATGTATGTATGTATTATGGATGAGTCTCTTACGCTCAGTTGTTGTGGAATACTTTGTAGGAGATTGCATGGCATCCGCTTGATCATCTTCAGCCAGCAAGTAATGAGGTGATAACTCATGGAGTTGCTGGTCTCAAGTTGTATATGGTGGCACCTTTTCTTGCGTAAGTAGTTGTTCCTTTTTTATCTTGTCCACATAGCTATTATTGGTGCATAGCATTAGAGATTTACGAAAATGTGCAGGTCGTTGAAGTCGTGGATATCAAAGCATCCGGCTCCTCTACCACGTAGACGTGATAAGCCACCTAGAGGTTTGATATAGTCTTTTTTCAATCAGCATCCATAAAAGATAGTTTTTTTTTTTGTGTGGCAGAGATCTGACTTCATAGGCTTTTGTACAGCACGCTGCGTGTGGAACGCGAAGACTAGTAGTGGTGGAGGAAACGGGACAGCAACGGAAAGTTGCAATAAAAAGCCCGAACTCAACCGTCCTCAAGACACGGAGCCTGGAAACAGTTTCAGAAGCTTCAAGTTCAACACGTCAGCAATCTTGGAATCAGGTTATTCAGCTTGACTAGTCTCAGTCATATATGGGGTGGTTGGTATTGGAGGAGCTATGATGCGGTTTGTGTATAGCAAAACCGTTTAGATATGTTCATACGCTTGGACTCTCTCTATTTCTTCGGGGTTATTTGCTGTATGCATCTCGATTCTTTGGATGATGGCTTTAGATGATAAATACTTGTGACGAGCCTAAGGTTAAAGGAGTTTCTTATTCGTGTAATCATCTTCTTAACAATAAATACAATTGGTGTTTCTTAATTTGTAGCCCTGACAACATTTATTTCATGTTTTTTTTTTATCTTTTCAGTTATGTTAATCAAAACGTATGTCGTCTTTTCCACGACATCCAAAAAATGAATTCACCTGGTTTTTTTTTGTCACTAGAATTTACCTGGTTAAAGTTCAACTTACCATGACTATCATAATGATACTCGTCTTTTTACATTGTGTAATTTATCTTCTTAGCTTGAAGGTTGCTGGGTCCAGAAAATGAATTTACCTAGTTAAGAAAGTTACTATAACAATCCTTATGATAATCATATTTTCACAATTTATAAGTTATCTCTTTAGATTGAAAGGTTGGTGAAAGAAAGGTGGCCTAAATTGGGCCAAGGATGGCCTAAAAATATATATTTGAATGCTATACGAAAACACTGTGGTGACATGTGGCATTTTGTGTTTTACACACTAACTTGTTTCGATTTTAGGTTTGGAGGTTCATCTACACTAGCCGTCACCATTTGTGACTTTGAAGTTTCTCTTTTTTAGAAAAAAAAACTGTTCATCCAACTAATCCTATAAATCAAAGCAAAGGCCCAAACCACATTGACAACTTTATCTATAAATAGAAATAGAAATTAAAATCCATTACTCAGAAACTCTTTCCTCTCCTGCTAACGGTAGCTTTGACGCCGTTTATTTTTTCCCGCTTTCACACAAACACTATGTCCCGTGTGGTAGCAGCAGACGACAACATGTCGTTACCGTTCTTCTCCCCGGAGCCTAACAATCTCTCCACCTTCTCAGCCGCCTCTTCTTCTCCAACCTTCGCTCAGCTTTTGAAGAACGTCGGCGACACGACGACGGTTGAGCTCAACGATCATCAGCATCACGTCGATATGGATCTCGCCTCCCCAAACCAATCCGTACCGTTCCATCTCTCCTTCAACGATCTCACTTACAGCGTCAAAGTCCGCCGCAAGTTCACCTGGAAACGCGCCCCTTCCGCGGATCCCACCGTCGGAGAGAGCCTATTCTCTTCCAAGACGAAGACGCTTCTCAACGGAATCTCCGGCGAGGCTCGAGACGGAGAGATCTTAGCCGTCCTCGGAGCGAGCGGCTCCGGAAAATCGACGCTGATCGACGCCTTAGCGAATCGAATCGCGAAAGGAAGCTTGAAAGGAAACGTGACGCTCAACGGCGAGGTTCTCAACTCGAAGATGCAGAAAGCGATCTCGGCCTACGTGATGCAGGACGATCTCCTCTTCCCGATGCTCACGGTCGAGGAAACGCTGATGTTCGCGGCGGAGTTTCGTCTCCCGAGAAGCCTCTCGAAATCGAAGAAGAGTCTCCGAGTACAAGCTTTGATCGATCAGCTCGGACTTCGAAACGCGGCGAAGACGATCATCGGAGACGAAGGTCACCGTGGGATCTCGGGAGGTGAGAGGAGGAGAGTTTCGATCGGCAACGATATCATCCACGATCCGATTCTGCTTTTCCTCGACGAGCCTACCTCGGGACTTGACTCGACGAGTGCTCTCAGTGTAGTTAAGGTTCTTAAGAGAATCGCGCAGAGCGGGAGTATGGTGATCATGACTCTTCATCAGCCTAGCTATCGTCTCCTTCGCTTGCTCGATAGGCTACTCTTTTTATCCCGTGGACAAACCGTCTTCAGCGGATCGCCCGCGATGCTACCGAGTTTCTTTGCTGAGTTTGGCCACCCGATTCCTGAACGCGAGAATCGAACCGAGTTCGCTTTAGACTTAATCCGAGAGCTCGAAGGATCAGCCGGTGGGACGAGGAGTTTAGTTGAATTCAACAAAGAGTTCAGACAGAGAAAAGCAGAGCCAAGAACTCAGACCGGTCTGTCTCTTAAAGAAGCCATCAGCGCTAGTATTTCCAAAGGGAAGCTCGTCTCCGGAGCCACCACCGCGACTACTACTGGCTCCGGATCGAGCCCTGTTTCCACCATTCCAACGTTCGCAAACCCGTTCTGGGTTGAGCTTCTGGTTCTAGCCAAACGTTCCATGACTAACTACCGCAGACAGCCTGAGCTGTTTGGGATACGACTAGGAGCTGTTCTAGTCACAGGATTCATCTTAGCAACCATGTTTTGGCAGCTTGATAACTCCCCTAAAGGAGTCCAAGAGCGTCTCGGATTCTTCGCGTTTGCGATGTCCACAACGTTCTACACCTGCGCAGACGCTCTACCCGTTTTCCTCCAAGAACGTTTCATTTTCATGAGAGAAACCGCTTACAACGCTTACAGAAGATCCTCTTATGTACTGTCTCACTCTCTCGTGGCTCTTCCTTCGTTAATCATCCTCTCGTTAGCTTTCGCAGCTACTACGTTCTGGGCCGTGGGGTTAGATGGAGGCCTCATGGGCTTCCTCTTCTACTTCCTAATAGTCTTGGCAGCTTTCTGGGCGGGAAGCTCCTTCGTCACATTCTTATCAGGCGTTGTCCCGCATGTAATGCTCGGTTACACCATCGTGGTAGCCATCTTAGCGTACTTCTTGCTTTTCAGTGGATTCTTCATCACGCGAGATCGTATCCCTGCCTACTGGATCTGGTTCCATTACATCTCCTTAGTCAAGTACCCTTACGAAGCTGTTCTGATAAATGAATTCAGCGATCCGACAAAGTGTTTTATCAGAGGAGTTCAGATATTCGACAACACCCCTCTCGCGGCTGTGCCTCAGGGGATGAAAGTTAAGCTTCTGTCAACTATGAGCAAGTCGCTTGGTATGAGGATCACGAGCTCCACTTGCTTGACCACAGGATACGACATTTTGCAGCAGCAAGGGGTTACGGATCTCAGCAAGTGGAATTGCTTGTGGATCACGGTCGCTTGGGGGTTCTTCTTCCGAATCTTGTTCTACTTTTCTCTGCTTTTGGGCAGCAAGAACAAGAGGAGGTAAAAAAGAAACTATGTTTAATCTATGGACTGATTTGAACTTTGTTTTACTTGTATCCTGTATTTTCCCTTTATTCTTTGTTGTATATCTTTTATTATTCTGTTGGTAAAATTGTTCAAAATACACCATTTGAACATTCTATGAAGAATCATATGACATGTATGCTGAAAGATTTGCTAAAACCATAGTTAAGGTTTAAGACATGGTCTCATCACTGAAACACATCATCCTCTAAAAAGCTTCATAAACTTGCCTCAGAAATAAGAACTAAATACAAACTGACACAATTCCAAATTCAGAATGATGAACTCTCTCCTAGTTCCCAACACTTTATGCCCTCATTAACAACATCTACTGATTAAACCAGGCGAAATTCCATGGCATGAATCTTTCACATGCCTACACTGGAGAAGCAACAACATCAATCAGAAATATTCTTTTCCTCATGGTGAGATGCACCTTTGAAGTTCAAACTCACATGAAGTGAGAAAAAAAGAGTAACCAAACCAATAGGTCAAAGGTGGTGCAACTTGAGCAGTTTCCAGTAAACCTGGTTCTGACAGCAGATAATCAGTGGCTGTTACAACATTTCAGGCAAGGTTGGTATAGCTTATACTTCAAGTTCCACAAAGATGTGTACTTGTGCCTAGCACTGAATTGATGACATCATGTTAGAAGAATTCATTATCTGGTGTTATTCCAGATGAAAATGAATGTTCTAAGCCAAAAACAGTCATAGCTCATCCATAGTAGGGGTCATTATCGTCTTAGCAAGCCCAACTTCGAGTACTAGTGCTTTGGCAAAGAGACTCATACATCAAAACCTGCATTTTTTGCATGTTTAAAAAGGTGTATGTGGCTGTATTTCAACAAGATGAAAGTGTCTCTTCTAACACCCTAGTCGTTCCTCGCCTCGTATCAATTAGATAAGTCACGTTCTACCCAAGACAGCTGAGGATTACTGAGTGTGGACAAGCCTGAAAAATTCCCACATGTATTCACGCCATACCATCTTCCTTCAGTTTTATGTCCATTCACGGACAGTGCTACAACGGAGAGAACAACACTGAAGTCTGAGTAACAGCACGAAAGGCAAAAAAAATATCTAGATGACACCAAAAGAGAGGAGCTGTATATACACAGGCAAGCAATGACCACAGTTATCAGCTACTAACTGACCTCAGCCATGGTAAACCACAGAACTTTCGTTTTGTACCTAATTCACTATACTCAAAATCTTCCTGGTCTTAGAAGATTCTCGCAAACTGAGTACTAATCTTTCTTCTAAAACCCATCACCACCACCAACCTCATCCTGTTGCCAAATTTCACTGTGCTTTGAAGTATCCTCCTCCCCTTCCATATTCTTACTTCTTCCAGAAGCATTCTCACTCAAATTCTTATTTTTCCCATCAGTCTCCACTAAACTCCCTTGCTCCCCTCTATTTCCAACACCAGTGTTCTGTCCAAATCTCGCAGCGTCAGGGTCATTCTCTACATTAGTAGGTCCACAACCATCATTGCTAAAAGATTGTCTAAAAGAGCTGGTACCACCATCATGTCTATAACCAAACTGTCTCCTCTCAGCATTACCATCACCACCAAACCGTTCAGAATGACTCGTTCCTTCAAAGAAATCATCACTGTAGTCCACCCTCTCTCGAGGATCAAAGTTGTTCATGTTCCTATGCACAACACGATCATACGGTTTCCTAAAAGAGATGCCATCTCTTCCATAACCTCTCCCCCTTGCATATCCTCTACCCCTTTCATAACCCCGGCCCCTCGGTCTATGCGAGTAAGGCGGAGAGTTGTGCCTTCTGACAAACCCTTCCCTTGGATAACCAGATTGGTCAGGCGAGCTTAACCTCCCCGTTCTGTAACCTGAGGGTGATCTCCTATGAGAAAAGTCTGTATTCCCGTTGAAATCTTCCTGTGATCTGTTCCTGAAAGACGACGAGGACGGACCAGCTGATCTATCTCTTGATCTAACTGGAGACCGTGAACGATATCCAGGAAAATCCCGTTTGGAGTTGTTTGAGAAATTTGTCCGTCCTCCTCGACCAAAACTACTCCGACCTCGATAGGGACGTGACAGGCTCATAAACATTGGCTCCGCACTGTTGGTGGATTGTCTTTCACCATCTCTAAACCCGTGAAACTCAGATGCATCCTCTTTGTTTGTTGGTCCTCTTTGAGTATACGAAAAGCTAGTGTTTCTTCTCGTAAAGGAGTGGGGGAAAGTGTCTCCTTCGTCATCTGCAGGCCGTCTCCCTCTATTGGGATTAAACGTAAAAGCGCCGCCACCTCGACCCCGGCGAGTGTTTCCATAGCTATTTGACTCAAAATCTGCATTCATTAAGATGAGAGTGAGTAACTTAGAAACAATGACCTTTGTTCTTACATTTGACAAAAGTTAGATATCAGTTTTACTTTTTGTATCCCTTTCATGGAGATTGCTTTCTGTATCATCATCATCAGAGAATCTCCTTTTGTAAGGCATGAAATTTAGCCTGGGGCGTCTTATGGTTTTGCCACGGTAGCTCTCACGCGAGAAACTGCAGGACTCATCGCTAGCAAAAGAAAACAATAATGGGAAGTGTAAGTATCATATGGAAGTATAGAGATAAGGAAAGGGAAGAGAAATGTTCACCTCCATCTCGAATATTTCCGCTGTCCAAGTGAGAAATCAGGCAATCTATCTCTTTCCGCAAAGCTGTCTGAAGCATCTAGTGGTGTCTTGATTCGTCTCGGACTACTACCTTCACTCAACTCCTTAGGAGGATCATCGTCAAAAGTAGAGATCTCTGCCTTGTGTGAAACTGGACTGTTGTTATCTAATGTCTCAGGGTTATCACCGTTTCCGCCTGACAGTGTAGACACACCTGACACTCCTTCACTAGCATGAATGATTTGATGAGTTGACTGTTCACCATCCTGAACTATCCCTCCTTCATTATAACCTGTACCACCAAACATTCCACTTTGAATATCTGGAGTAAGCCTCCTAGTTTCCAAATTAGTGCTTGCCATGTCAACTAATTTCAAACATGTAGCATTCTTTAATAGTTTTCATTACCTGTATTAACAAGAAGTGTAGCTTGACTCTCTTTTTCTTCCACATGGTTAGAAGTTTGATTGTTACCGTCAAATGGAACATCTGCAAGCATCGCAACTGGTCTTTGGACCTTCTCGTCGTCCTCGTATGTACTTCCTTTTCCAACTTGCTTCTTTAGCACTCTATCATTTACACAATCGTGGTCAAACTCGTCACTGCATAACTTTTCCCTTAGCTCCTTACCATATAAGATATTCTTTTCTTCGCCACTTTTAGGAAGTTCATCCGTTCCAGGAGAAACATAGGTCTTGCAATCATCTAGAACTTTATCATTCACACCTGATGCATTGAGGTTATGATCTCCATGACCAGAACTCTGGCCTGGATTGTCTTGTAATGTAGAGTCAGGGTAACTCTGTACGCCTGGATTTCTCGTCAATCCATTCAAGGACATTAGCGCATTGCCGATGCCACTAGAAGGCATATATTTATCCATCTGATTTGGCGTAATACTTGTCGGTAAATCAAGGATCTCATCTAATGGTCTACGGCGATGATTCAACGTTCCATCTTTCCTATTGAAAGCTTCCGATTGAGTGAGGTTATTTGGCTCAGCCTTTACTGATATCGAATCCAAAGGCTTCAAACTACTAGATGCGAGACTGTTTTCTTGTCTGAATCTACCAACAACATCCTGTGATAGCCTGGTCGGATCAACTTGCCCACTCTCTTCAATGACTTCTGACTTCACAGTCCTAAGGTTTACCGAGTTCACATTACCAGCAATCATAGCTGGTCTAGAAGTACTTGTAGAGACTGATAGAGAAGGAGATCTGACAATAGGAGGATGTGAACCGAGGCCTAGACTAAGCGAACAAGTGGATTTAACCTCATGATCAGACTGTGTCAAAGTCAATGTAGGAGACTTAACCCCTTCAGAAACAGACTTTACAATAACATTAGTTGATGTCTCCATGTCAGGGCAACCTGTGTTGTTGCTACTGTTTAAGAACGCACCAGTTGTCTTAACTCTAGTCTTGCGATCAAGACAATCTTCCCAAGCGTCCATGGTAGTATTCAAATCCCAATTTGATCTGTTCACAACATTGTGAATTCCAGAATTGATAAAATCCGGGTCATGAGGGGCACAAACTCCCTTGCTTAACGACAAATCCAGAGCTGTAGGCTCTTCATTGTTTTTAGTTATAGCACCTAGCCACAAGGCAACATTACCCGTACCAGCGGATGCTTGTGTTTGACACTCTTCATTGCCACGTGTCTCCCTAACAATGCCATGGGCCTTATGAACAGTGTTATCTGAGGTCACAAGTACACCAGGGTGTTGTTCAACACCCAGAGGAAGCTTTCCCAGAGAAGTATGGAGTGAATTGCCAGCTATGTCAGAACTGGAAGGGACCTCAGAGGCTACCAAAGGATTGGAGTTAATTGGCTCCTCAACTTTCACTCTAATTTGGTCAGGAACTAAGTTCCCAACACTCTCAGCATTTTTTCCGACAGAAACAGACAACGAAGGGACTGGTTTCCCAATATTGATAATCCTAGATCCCTCGCCAATCATTTTCTGACTGACATGAGTCTTATCAGATGAATCCAAAGCACTCCTAGTATCACCTTTCTCGTTAGCTAGTGGATTATTATCCAAAGGTGCTTCCGGCTGTACAAAGTACTTCCTCTTCTTGATGGGAATAGCAGCATTGAAATCACTGTACCGCCATGTAGGCAGGCTGATCTGAGGCTGAGAGCAATAAGAAAACAACAACAACATGGTGAGTTTGTACAAGGATTGAATGCATTAATAGTACTATTGTTTAATTTGGGATAAACAAAAAAACACCTGTTGGTTTCCAGACATAGCGCTGCGTCGCTCGAAGTAAATGTCCCAAAGCTTGTACCTGTTTAAGGCTTAACTCCACCAAACACTTGCAGATCTGTCTTTTAAATCAATAAAAGTCAAATAGAGTTTTCAGATCAAGAAAAATAAAAACATAAACCCACGCAACTAGCAGAGTATCTAAACACCACGAAGAATCAACAAACCTTTGATGGAGAAAGAGGACGTGAAGTATTTAGTTATTCCGATGAAAGAAAGATACAATCACTGACCAGAGAAGAGACGCAAAATCCACCGACAAAAAAGAAAGAGACAAGTAGTAGAAGTCTAAGATTATAGGAAGAAAGAGAATAATAGTGATAGTGGGAGGGAGAGAAGGAAGAGGAATCTACCAAAGAGTGATGGAGAGGTCTTTGAGTACGCAGCGGTTTCCAGGAAAGTACAGCTAATTGCTTCAACAAAGAGATGCGAAGTTTGACAAGGGCCACACACACATAACTTTGCCTTTATTTCATCTCATAGTTTGACCCGTTACTAGGTCATTATTATCGATAGGAATTTCTTAGGCGAATTTTCAATCATATAACGTTAAATATTTTTTAAAAAAATCAATCATATTTGACGCAAAAAAAAACATTAAATATATAATTAATTATAAAATAAATAAAATTGAATATAAGTTATAACACATAGTTAACGATTTACTATGCTTTATAGATTTTTATAAAAGAAAAAAACATTTCTTTATCTTTTTAGCCATTTTTAAGATTATGAAATACTAGTGATAAATCACCGGAATGTTTTTAATTTTTGGTCTACTTATTCTAAAATATATTGGTATCTTTATAAATAAAGTTGAAGTATCTGCCTTTTTAGGCTGTCCACGTCGCTCTGGAGAGGGGGGCTTTCTCGCCGCATTTCAGCACGCTGAGTGGTATGTGAATTTCACGCGTTTGCTTTTTATCCGCGCGTTTGTTTTGTTTAGTGCTCGCTTCTTTTCTGTTTTCCTTATTCATCTATTTGAGTTTGGGTTATGTTCGAAAAATAAGCCCACATAGGCCCAGATGCTCATCATCATCTCTGGTCACGTGAGATTAGGGTTCTTCTTCATTCTTTTTTTTGCGGTGGATGCTTGAGCGTCTAATTTCCAGAGAAACTAAGCACTCCCTTCACTACCCGTAACGACTCCCAATTCCTTAAAGCCGTCATTTATTTTGAGTTTTCCCTTGATTAATCCACTTCTCATTCACTAAGATTTCGGTGCACCTGTACGTTTCCCTTGAACCCGCCTATGTCTCCAGCTATAATATCTCGCCTCCATACCATGCAAACTCCAATTCAAACCAAATCCGAAAAATTTTAATTTGCAAGCAAACGATTTCAATGGCTAATTCATACACTGTTCTTGCTGACTTGAGAGCCGGGAGATGCTCCAACGCGGCGGAGAGGGGACAACTGATGAGCCTTGAGATGTTATTGATTGTTGAACAAGTTAGTATCTTTTTCCACTAATATAATTATCTTCTCGGTTTAATCTATTTCCATTTTATAGAATCAAAATATTTTGTTTTTTCCCCATTTCTTCCCGTTTCTATTTTTTTGCAATCACGTTATTATCTTCTTCATCATTCTATTGATGATGCTCAGGTTTCTTCTCTCTCGATGGATAAACCAGTGTTGGTATCACTATTATATTCTCTTTTTCTTCTGTCTATCAAAATCTGATGAAACCAATAAACTCATACTCTGTTTCTATTTTGCTGCTAATTACAGGCCGTTTACTTACTTGAAAAATGGTTCCATGGTTTCTTTAAGTTGCCACAAAATCCCACAGCCAAAATCCGGCACCGTACTTCAACTGTGCCTCCTCGGTTATCCACCGCAGCTTCGTCGACTTTCAATCCTAGCCGCCATTTCTCAATACAACTCAGCCACCTTCAATGACTCAACAGTATCAAGACCATTTACCTTGCCAGAAAAGTAAGCTGGATCTCGGTTCAATGTCGAACTCCTTACAGAACGGAATCCAAGTTTTAGCAAACTCAGCTGCTTCCGTGAGAGCATAGAACGTTAGCTGAGAGCTAGCGTCGTCCGAGAGATAAACGACGAGATTCTTTGGTGGGTAAACGGGAGCTAACACGGATATGACTGTGTTGACCATCATCAATAATGGCTCGATCACCGGATCCGCCATGGAATGGAAAATATCCAGCCTTGGGAGACCGTTACCGTATCTCTGGGAGAGTCTATTGGCGAAGGTGAATCGCCAAACAGGATTCCACCGGACAGATTGTTGGTATTAATTAAACGAAACCGGTTTGGTATTCAATAATCTCAACCGGTATGGTATGATCAGTCTTTAAAGCAAAAGCCAACAGATTCAGTCAAAAACGGAGGTCTCGAAACCTCTGAACGCAATCTTTCCGCCGGTCCTCTTCCTGGTCACAAGAAGCGGCTAACTATCGCCTTCATGAACCGGTATAAACATAGCTTAAGATGATCTACAAAATTACATCTAAATAGTACAAAATATTAAGTAAAGATATAATGCTAAATAAAGTTATTAAAAACATTAAAACATACTTAAATTAGGAAATGTATTTTAGAATTTCCCAACTAAACTATAGTCTATATATAATTATACGAAATCTATAGTGGAGCAAAATTTGGAATATGTAAAGAAGTTTGAGTAATTCATGCACATCATTTAAACAAATAAAATTACCACCAACACACTTTCCGTTTTCCATGGGTTTTTTTGCCTTGCTTTGTTTCAGTTTTCCGTTACAAGGAAATAAACTACATTCACATAATTAACGCTGTTTAGATTAAAGAAAATTGAGCAAACGGCATGGTAGAAAAATAATTCAACAAAATATCACTCAGTTTACTCTAAACAACGTTTACAAAGCTGTATAATATGTTCATAGAAGAAGGTTCACGTCTACGAAATGAACGAAATAGGGTGCATTAATTAATAAGGTGTTAAAGACATGACCATGCAACAATTTAGTGAGCCAGCAATTAAACAATAAATATAATGAATCTACATTTTTTCCTCCGATAACTTATAGACGGTCAATAATTTTTACGCAACTATAAATTTGATTCAAATATAAATGTGATTCAAATACAAACTACATATCATTGACCACATACGAAACTCTCTGTCTTAACATTCGATGAAAAGACCCAACGGCTTAATAAATAAGAACCACAACAAACCAAGCTCGACACACTCACATGAAACCTTCCTACCTTGAAGGCCACTTTTTAATAAAAAACTGCAACCATTATTTGAAGACAAATCTGTTGTATATATATTACAGATGGTTCAAATACATCAAAACGGATGTAGGACGAAGTCAGAACAAAAAAAATTAAAAGGAAAAATTTGCACCAGGATTATGCAATTCCAAAATGTTTGTACATCTAACAATGTTATAACGCAGAAATATTGTTGTAAGAATTTAGTGTGTAGCTTTTGTCGATATAGTTGTAAGTTTAGCTGTAGAAAAATATTATAACTTTTAAACCGATGGTTGAAATAAAATAATTAAAAATATGAAAACAAAAAAAAATAGGACTGTTAATTTAATGGGGAGGGGAGTCCATTAAATTACTTAAAAACTAATTTGAAACAAAAGCTATAAGAATTTATAAGTGAACTGAAACATTTCTACAATCCAACCAATATAACTAAAATTTAAATAATTTCCTGTTTATTTTGCTCATCACCTTAAATATAATTTAAATTAATAAATAAATTATTTAAAATAATTTTAAAATGTAGGAAAAAATAAATAAATAATTTTAAAATTGTCTAGCAACTTATATTTTAATAATAACACAATATTTATATGCTAAAATATACATACAAAAGATATAATTAAGATTAAAAATTTAACAAAAACCCCGGGCGTAGCCCGGGCCAACCTCTAGTTTCTTTATATTGCCTAACTAGCTAAAATAAATTCATGATTTTTTTTAAAAAATAGTAATCATTCTAGAATTCTAAATTTTAAATAGTGACCAACTGAATGAAGAAAAATATTAAATTCCTCTTTGTTCCTTAAATATTACGTCATTTATTAGAATTTTTTTCATATAATTCTTTTTTCATTCCTATTTTTAAGGAATTATAAAATAAAATTATTTTTAGAAAAGAATAATATATATAACATAACTCCTTTTATTTTTAGTATTTTGTTCATTTTCATTTTTTTTTCCTATTCTGTTATTTTGGTAGTCATCAGTAATAGGCCTATAGGCATAACATAATCCCATGGTTTAAAATGTCTACTCAATTAAGGCCAATTAAGATTTCTGAAAAACTATGCTGATTAAATTCAAATATAAAAACAATGATGATGATAATACAAACTACCACTAAGCTACAGGTTACAATTGTGAAATAATACTATTGGTTTTGAATATTTAAGACTTAAATTTTGGAATTTAGTATGAAAGTTAATAAAAAGTTACAAACAAAGAAAATATATTTGGTTAGAATCAGTGTTTTTAAAACCGGACCGGAAGCTGAACCAGAAATATTTTGGGTCACGCTTCAATATGGTTTGACCGGGTCAAACCTGGTTCAATAATATGGTTTAATATTTTTTAGTATGTAAATATAAAAGTAATATTAGTAAACATGATGCATAGTTAAAATATAAATCAAAATATAAATCAATTTTGAATATAAAATATTATAAATATAAATTACTTTCTTGTTTATATGGATGATTTATAGATTTTCGGTAGTTTTAGTGGTTTTTATTGGTTTAATAACTTTAAAATATAATCCGGCTATGTGACCGGTTCATGGTCGAACCAATTACTAGACCAACCCGATTATATAACCGGTTCATGGTCGAACCCGGTCCAACCATCGGGTCGGTCCGGTTTTAAAAACACCGGTTAGAAGCCTTTAAAAAGTTTTAGCACTGTTATTAACCTCTTATGCCTACCCATAGATATGTTAATATGGGCTAAGGGCCTAGGGGGTGGACCCAACTAGGCCCAATTCGGGGTGGATTTGAGCACTGTTTTTATGATAATATATTAGGGGGCTTCACGGATTAAACCACACGGATTAGCGGGTTAAACAGATTGAACTGTTGTGGATTGCGGGTTGATCTGCCAATTGTAGCCACACAAGTGTGCTTATGCCTTAGGGGCCGGATAGGTAGATTAACTAGGGCTATTTACGTATGTGTTTGCTTTGTGTCTATATGATGGGCCTTATGAGTTGGGCTCGTAGTGGACCGACTTTGACTAGCCTTTTAACTTGTACCAAAAATTGGAAGAGAGAGAATGAAATAGTTGAGCAGTCAGTCAAAGATCTTCCCACATTTAATTCCTACGGTTGAATACTGAAAATATTAAAGAATTTACCAAAGAGAGCCACAGAAAATGAAGAGAGGGAGGAGAACGTGGAACGCGTTACAGTTACAAAATGCCAGAAAATAAAGCGAAGAAAACTTTGTAACAGATAATACGTAACCGGAGAGAGCTTCTTCTTCTGTATCTATCTCTCCACGAGACTCGGTCTCATACTCATGTACTCAAAAAGCGTCTATAAAAATTATTTGCAACTATTCTGTATTTGCGGAAATAACTAAAGAGATGGCTTGCATGAAACTTGGTTCCAAATCTGAAGTCTTTCATCTAAGTGGTCACACATGGTTAGTCCTCTTCTCCTTACTCAGTGTGTTCTTAACTAAATAATTAATCAAAAATTTTGTAATCTGATCAGGGTTTGCTCAACTGGTCTTAAACCCGACGTGGTGATCCAAGTACAAGACCAAACCTTCCATCTCCACAAGTTTCCGTTGCTGTCAAGAAGCGGATACCTAGAAGCTCTTTTCAGCAAAGCCTCCGAGACAGCATCTCATCACGCTCAGCTCCACGACATTCCCGGTGGACCAGACACGTTCCTCCATGTGGCCAACTTCTGTTACGGCGTGAGAATCGAAGTCACGGCCGAAAACATCGTAACCCTCAGATGCGCAGCGGAGTATCTCCAAATGAGCGAAAACTACGGAAACGCAAACCTCATCTACCTCACCGAGAGTTTCCTAAACGACGACGTTTGCACAAACTGGGAAGATTCCATCAGAGCCTTGGAGAGCTGCGAGAAAAAGCTCCTAACTATCGCTGAAGAGCTTGGCATTGTCTCTAGGTGCATTTCTTCTTTAGCCGTCAAGGCTTCTTACGCAGAGGACAAAAGTTTATTCAACTGGCCAATCTCAGCACCAGAAACAACCACTACTACATTATGGAATGGTATACAAACTAAGTCCACGAGTGGTAGTAACTGGTGGTTCAACGATGTCTCATCGTTCCTTGACTTCCCAATATACAAAAGGTTCATTCAAACCGTTGCGTCAAGAGGCGTGAAGGCTGATGTAATAGCAGCATCCGTCACGCATTACGCGAAACGGAACCTTCCTTTGCTAGGTTGTTCTAGGCACTGTGGTTCATCATCTTCGGAGGAAGGTACTAACTACGGTCATGATGATATATACTACTCTCATGACGATCAACGAAGTCTACTCGAAGAGATCGTGGAGTTACTTCCTAGCGAAAAATGCGTTACTTCGACAAGATTCTTGCTCAGGCTTCTTAGGACATCGATGGTTCTGCACGCTAGTGCGGTCACTCAAGATAGTCTCGAGAGGAAGATCGGTGTGCAGTTGGATGAAGCTGGTTTAGAAGATATGTTGATACCAAACATGGGATACTCAGCTGAAACACTCTATGATATTGACTCTGTGCAAAGGATTCTTGATCACTTCATGTTGGCATTTGATTCCTCTTCGAGATGTTACAGTAACGTAGAGGAGAAGCAACTGATGGGAGACTCTCATCCTCTTAGGGCTATGACGAAGGTTGCTAGTCTGATAGATGGCTACTTAGCTGAGGTGGGATCTGATGAGAACTTGAAACTATTGAAGTTTCAAGCTCTTGGTGCTTTGATCCCTGAAGATGTGAGGCCAATGGATGATGGTATCTACCGTGCTATTGATATATACATCAAGGTAAACAAAACCTTATTATATATTTATATGTTGCTTGATAGCAAGACCATTTTTATCATGTGACAGTGGAGTGGTCGAATAGAACCTAAGTCTAAAAGTAAAAGAAATTAAGATTTTTTTAAAATAAATATATATATTAGTTTCTACAATCTTAATTTTTTAGATATAATTATATATTTAAGATTTATAATTTCAAAGAAACATTGAACGTATATAAATAAAAGCTATTAATTTTTAAAACTATAACATTATTCTGTTATTAAATATACACTTGAACATGGTCTAGAAATAATCGGCACTGCTGGCTAGTATCAAATGAATCTTTTTTTAATTTATTATTTATTTATCAAATGGTTCTTTTAAATTTCTCTATGGTGTATGTAACTTTTTGGACCTGTACAGGCACATCCATGGCTGACAGAATATGAGAGGGAGCAACTGTGTCTTCTAATGAACTGCCAGAAACTGTCGTTGGAGGCATGCACACACGCTGCGCAAAACGAGCGTTTACCTGTACGAGTCATAGTACAAGTCCTGTTCTTTGAACAAATGCGGCTTAGGACATCTATAGCAGAACTGGACATGGACACAAACAGCAGCAATGAAGAGACAACCGGCAAGAATCCGGAATTAGAAGGAGGCAGCAAAACTAAAGGAAATGCCAAGATGGGGATTAAGGAGATGAAGGAACGTGTTTACGAGCTTGAAAAAGAATGTACGAGCATGAAGCAAGATCTTTATAAGCTTGTGAAGCCTAAAGAAGAGCGCAACTTCTTCTCGAAGATATTTGGATTGAAGTGTAAGACTAAGACTTCACCATGCGGTGGAAAAGGTGAAGGAGGAGAGGAAGACACTCTATTGATGATTCGTGAAACCAAAAACTGATGGGGGAGAGTGGCAACTAATAACGAGTGTTGTATGGTCTTTAGACACTTACTTTGGTTCCATTTTATATGCTTCGTGTTGGACATTTGGTGACTCTCTCTCAAACACAGAATTTTGATTTTAAAAATATTTTATATTTCTTCAATGCGAATGTTACACAAAACGTAATCGTAAGGTGGTAGCCAGGGTTTACCCCAAAAATACAATTTATCTTTCAGTTATATTAGTGAAATTCTCTTAACATTATGCAAATAGAACAGTCAAATGTAAATCTTTAATTATGAAGTAGTTTAGTGGTACGAGTTGATATAATTAGAAGTAACTGACATGAATTCTTAGGACATCTGCATAGGAATTTCTAATTAAAAATATTAATATTTGAAACTTTGACATAGATCTCTTAATTAAGCTTTTGAATTTTTTTTTTTTAAAACTTTTATTGGTGAGAGTTTCTAATCGATAGATTTTGGATGTGGATGACTTTATAAAACAGTTAAAACTATCGATTATAAAATCATCTTGAAACAATTTTAATAATTTCTTATTCACAAATCAGTGGAAAATATCCTACTGCAAGGATAATAACAATCCGGTAATTCTGCAAATTTTTATTAAACAAAATCGATGTAGTTTATTACCATTGATCCAGAAACAGCACGTTGTTAGCTTATAAAACGTTAAAACGGCACGCGTTTAACTCAATACTAGGAACAAGTATAAACCCTGTGATGTCACTGAGCAGCAGAGAGGGAAAAAGAGAGGCCGTCTTGTTCACCGTGCATCTCCAAAATAGAAATAAAAAATGATGCGAAGCGTTGACGTCCACGTTAAAACCCTAACCCCTTCCGTCCGTACACTCCTCTCCTCGATCTTCACCCCTAAGCAGAAACCGCCGTCGCTTCCGCTCCCGTTGTACTACTCCTCGCGTTCGTCGTCGCCACACGCTGCCTCTCGTCTCTTCTCCAATGCCGTAGCTTTATCCAGTTCTCCGATTCATGGGGTACGAAGCTTCGGGACCCTCTTCACCGTGAGGGCCTTTTCTTCCTCCACAGCCGCTTCGCTTCAGCCGCAGCAGAATCAGAATCAGAATCAGCCTGAGGAGGGTAGTGAAAAGGTCCCGACTTTGGAGGTTGCTGATGGGAATCACGGCGGATTAGAGGAGGAGACGAAGCTCTCTCTTCCTGTGCGAGCTTATTTCTTCTCCACTAGGTATCGTTTTATGTCGCTCTGTTTTGTAATCAGGATCGGGTTAAGCGTTTTGATATCTAACCTAGAATTGATGATGAGTGATTTATATTGTTGAAAGTTGAAACTTTTTTTTTTTTATTATTCGCAATTGGGTTTTAGAGATTTGGTGAAGTGATGATGATTGAAGTTTTTTTTTTAAATGTGGATGTGATTGTGTGCGCAGCGTTGATTTGAAAGGCTTAGTTGAGCAGAACAAGCACAACTTCATCCCACCCACTTCGCGTATGACTAACTATGTTGTTCTTAAGTTCGGCAATCATACTGATCCCACTGTAAGTTCAATCTTTACTTTGTTCAGCACTTCAGCTTTAGAGCTGAGGTGCTTTAGGTTTACTTACAGTTTGGCTGGAAATTAGTACACTTTTAGTATGTTTTGATTGAGTGATTCATTGGATTACTTATCACAGTAAAGGTTTGATGTTGTTGATTCAGGGTACTGGTGGTTGCATTAGTGGGAGCGAGTGCATTTACATGGTGGTATTCCAGTATGGGTCGATTGTCTTGTTTAATGTACGGGAGCACGAGGTTGATGAGTATCTTAAAGTGGTGGAGAGGCATTCTTCTGGTTTGCTCTCTGAGATGAGAAAAGATGGTGAGTTCCACTTTCTTTCCTTTTTTGGTTAGCTGCTAAAAATTTATAGAATGGTGTTGTGTTTTAACTTCGATATCTTTGCTTCTGTAAAACTGCAGAGTATGAAGTGAGAGAGAATCCAGATCTGAACACCTGGATGCAAGGAGGACTGGATTACATCATGTTGCAGTTCTTGAACATTGATGGCATCAGAACCATCGGGAGTGTTCTTGGCCAGAGCATAGCTCTGGATTACTATGGCCGGCAGGTAACGATGTCAGATCCTCCTTATACATACTCCGGGATGTGAAAAATGATGTCGTGGGTGATCAATTTTGTTTCTGTTAGGTTGATGGTATGGTAGCTGAGTTTACTGACATAAACCGTGGGATGGAGAAAACAGGAACGTTCACAATGGACAGGAAGAAGCTGTTCCAGTTGGTTGGAAAGGCTAATTCTAATCTGGCTGATGTGATTCTGAAGCTTGGTCTTTTTGAAAGGTAAGTGAGATGAAAGAATCGATGCCTACGTTGATGACTAGTTTTGTTGGTGATTCTGACTGGCTCACTCATGTTTTTTGGGGGAAAATGCAGGTCAGATATAGCTTGGAAGGATGCGAAATACGCTCAGATATGGGAGTATCTTAGGGATGAATTTGAATTGACACAGAGATTTGCAAGCCTTGATTTTAAGCTCAAGTTTGTAGAGGTATATACAGTCTCTTTCCCATGATATGTCTTGTCATTTTGTGGAAACTTGACCAACATTCTTTATGTTTACTTTGGGGGAATTTGCAGCACAACATTCGTTTCCTTCAGGAGATACTTCAGAACAGGAAATCAGATTTTCTGGAGTGGCTAATCATTATCCTGATCAGTGCTGAAATCGCCATTTCATTGTACGACATGGTCCGGAGATCCTTGTGATTGTGACCATCCTCCTCCTCTGCTATTCTTAAAACTTATTCTTACTTGTGGTGACAAGTAAACACTCTCTTTTGTTTTCACTCTGTAAAGTGATAGGAAAGCTCATAAAATCATAAGTTTAGGAATGAGTTTCGTACTATGCTCCTTGTTCACTGCTTATCTGCAGTCAAACAAAAGTTGTTTTATGCATCTTTTGAAGTTGATTTTATCAAAGTTGAAAGTATTTCCTTTTCAACATCAACACAGCCTTTTGTGTCCAAAAGCTTATTTCTTTTGGACAAGAATGCCCATAAGATGTTTGAAAAGTGACCAACTTGAGTCCATGCAAAATAATTCAAAGATAAAACCAAATGCCAATCACCAATAAACTGGAGTCCATGCAAAATAATTCAAAGATAAAACCAAATGTCAATCACCAATAAAAGTCCCCCCCCCCAACCCCTCAATAATAAAAATAGGTCTCAAATTTGTTGAAATGGGCACATGATGCCTGCCCTTCACAACTCCTTAAGATAAAAAAAAACATATGAAACTAGAAAAGGTTTCGATAGGAATAGGGAGAAAGATGTTTGGAGGAGGATTTGTGACTGGGAATGAATTTTCGAGCCCAAACATGTTTTCCATTGATGATGTATCTGGTCCTGTAGACACCTTCGATTAGAATATCTGGAACTCTGGAGGCAGAACTTAACACCATCGTTGCATATAGCGTTTGTTCATTCACTCCCGCTCCACCCATATGTATCGCTTCTACAATTTCCCCAAATCTCCTTCAACACCAACACCAAAAAGATAAGAATTACTACCGTGAAAAACTTCAACCACATGCATGCATGGCCGTGCCAAACCATTCCAGCCAGAGTAGTTAAAATATATAGATTTATAAGTAGGTGTTTTGCCCAAAATTCTTTTATAGATATTTATTAATAAATGTACGATTACTTTAAAGATCAAACAATTTAGATAAAATAAATAAATTTATACTGTTTGATGAGTCTTTCAATTTCTTAAATTTTAACTTTTATTTATTTAAAAACATTATTTTGGATAACAACATTAATAGTTTTTATTTAAAAATATGGTTATCTTTAACCAGCTTTTTAATTATAATAATATATAAAAATTTATTTAATTAAATAAAAATATATAATTTTGATATAAAGTGATGTTATTAAACCACATTTTCGGAGTTACCAAAATCTACAAAATCTCAAAATAAATCAAAAGCACAAGAATGTTAAACCGAACACAACTTTACATATTATATTAATCAAAGTAAATAAAAATATTGATATATGTATAATTATATTGTGAGATATCTCCAATAATAACTGAATAAACACTCAAACATATGAACTTTGTTGACAAACAAAACATTAATATGTAATGTATAAGATTAGAACATTTCCTATCTATTGCTATTTTCATTTCTAAATGCTATAATAGAAAAAAAAATAAGCTATAGTTAATCTATATTTTTTTTACTTTAAAACAGAAATTTCAATTTCCTATAAAATAATATTTTTTATTATAAAATCATAATTTGTTATTTTCAAATGGTCTTTTAACTTTCAAACTTTAATAATTACAAATAAAACAAACCATTTTGGAAAATACAGTTTTTATAAATAAAAAAATAGAATCACAATTTTCTTTACATAATAGTTTTTAAAGATAAATTAATTTAAACAAAGTCATAATTATGTGAAACTCTTGAAAAAACTTATAATTAAATAGATTTAATTTATTTTTTATAAATATAAGTTACTTGTTGTAAATAAAAAATTAATATTTTGAATATATTCTCTGTTGGAGGCAGGTATTTTGAAAATATTTTTAAAAGATAATTCCATTCCTAAAAAAATATAAAAAAATAAAAAATAATTAGATATTAAAATTTTCAATTAAAATAACAAATAAATGTTATTCTTGCAACAGAACAATAAGAATAAAAAATAAAATGCCAAAAAAAATTAATTTTAACAAACAAATGTAAATCAAATTTATTGTTATTGCTTATATACCTCATTAATAAATTTATAATTTAGAAAAATATCTCATGACATATTAAGTTTACAAAAATAAAAATATTTTTTATAAAACTATTTTTAATATTTTAGTATAATGATAAATCTAATTATTATATGTGTATATAATACTAATAAAAATAGAAAATAAGAAAGAAAGATGTAGATAAAAATAAATAAATACATGGAATTATATTTTTTTTCAAACACATTTTCCATTTATTTTTGAGATAATTTTTATAATATTAATTTGTAATCAATTAAATAATGAATTATATAATTATTTATTAAAGATATTAAATTTTTAACCAGTCTAATTAAATTTATTTATTAAAATGATGATTCAACCTAGAATCATGAAAAACATGACAAATAATCAAATTCAATTCTCAAATAATAGTATAGATAATATAATAGATAAATGTGTTACACTGTTATTTAGAAAAAAATGGCACTGCCTTGGCCTTGCATGCATGCATTGGCTTATATAATAGATGAAGTACCTGGTGAAGTAGGCATACACTTCTGCTTTGGCAATTGGGTATCCTCTAGAAAATGTGAGGAAGATAGTCCTATTATCTGCGTTTGCACGACGACTTGAGAACCGGCGAGTTCTTGATCCACCATTTTGAACAGCACTGCTAAATCCCAGCTGGCTCATCTCCGCCATCGCCTTTTCCCTATTTTCAATCTCCCTGTTGTACATCTCAGCACGCACCCATATATCCTCAAAAGCTCGGACACATACACGCGTCAGATGCTTCTTCATCTCAAAGAAAATGTTTTCACGGTTGTTGTGGACGAATATGAGAGTTAAGTACCCTCTTGTGACACCCGTGATGTAAGGTATCTCTGGGGAGAGGATGCTTCTCCTCAAGTGGGTCACGAATGCTGGAAAATCGTCGAAGGACAAGCACCTCATGCACGTCACGACTTCGTCAGCTACCATGTTGACGACAGCGTCCGGTAAAGAGGCAAAATCCGCTATCAAATTTCTCAGGAAAGGAGCAATCGTCTCGAGATAGAGGAGAAAGCTCATAACTTGATAAGACTGGCGAATGTCACGTCTTAGAGTTATGACAAGACGAGAGAAAAGTGCTCTGTTATACAAGTGAAAAGTATTGAACTCTTCTCTCGTGGTGGATATTGTGGATGAAGAATCCATTGATTACTTTTCTTCTTTTGGTTTAGACAACAAGCGGATATGAGTTCACTTTGGGTGGTATAAGAGATGAAAATATAAGAATTTATATAGTGAAATGGTGAATATATATCCTCATTTTCTTTGTGAAGAGTCTTCTCATGAACCAAATATATTCTTTGGCTTTCTAAAAATCTTTTCTTGTTTCCTTTTTTTATTATTTTTTATATTCACTATGGTTAAACCCGCGGGTGAAATAGCAATAGAAAAATGTCTTAATTTTTAATATATGTGAAAATATTTAGTTTACTTTCATTTAAAATATTTTTATTATTTTTATTAGAAATAACATGTTTGTATAATTAATAAAAATAATAATTAATGGAATTATTTTTATTATAAAAGTAAGTAAAATAAAATTATTCAGAATTATGGTCAAAATTCAATAGAATTTTTTGAGTATTTATTCTCTCATAGATTGGTAAGGGATAGATGTTTAACTCGCTCAATCTTGGTTAAAATTGACTAGAACTTTGTTTTGAATACACTACTATTTTTTTAAAAAATGTATTGATTTAGAAATGCGAAAGCGAATCAATATACATTTTATTTTTTTCAAAATTAACTAGATAACATACCAATTTAATATAAATCATTATTATTTTAAAATATACGTACTTATCAAAACTTTTATGAAATAAACTATATCATCCAAATTTTTATTGACTTAGAAATGCGAAAGTCAAAACAATTTAAATTTTGTTTTCTAAATCTAGCTAGATAACATACCAATTTAATATAGATCATTACTATTTAAAAATATACGTACTTATCAAAACTTTAATCAAAGAAACTATATCATCCAAATTTTTCTTTTAAATCTATTGATTTAGAAATGCCAAAAAAATGCGAAAGAGAATATATGCAAATTTTGTTTTCTAAAATTAGCTAGATATCATACCAATTTAATATAGATCGTTACTATTTAAAAATATACGTACTTATCAAAACTCTTATCAAATAAACTATATCATCCAAATTTTTTATTAACTTAGAAATGCGAAAGTCAAAACGATGTAAATTTTGTTTTCTAAAATTAGTTAGATAACATATCAATTTAATATAGATCAATACTATTTAAAAATATACGTACTTATCAAAACTTTAATCAAAAAAACTATATCATCCAAAATTTTCTTTTAAATCTATTGATTTAGAAATGCGAAAGAGAATATATGTAAATTTTGTTTTCTAAAATTAGCTAGATAACATACCAATTTAATATAGATCATTACTATTTAAAAATATATGTACTTATCAAAACTTTTATCAAATAAACTATATCATCCAAAAATTTTATTGACTTAGAAATGCGAAAGTCAAAACGATGTAAATTTTGTTTTCTAAAATTAGTTAGATAACATACCAATTTAATATAGATTATTACTATTTGAAAATATACGTACTTATCAAAATTTTAATCAAAGAAACTATGCAAATTTTGTTTTCTAAAATTAGCTAGATAACATACCAATTTAATATAGATCATTACTATTTAAAAATATTTGTACTTATCAAAACTTTTATCAAATAAACTATATCATCCAAATTTTTTATTGACTTAGAAATGCGAAAGTGAAACGATGAATTTTTTTCTTCTAAAATTAGCTAGATAACATACCAATTTAATATAGATCACTACTATTTAAAAATATACATACTTATTAAAAATTTTATCAAAGAAAGTATATCATCCAAATTTTTCTTTTAAATCTATTGATTCAGAAATGCAAAAGCAAAACAATGTAAATTTTGTTTTCTAAAAATAGCTAGATAACATACTAGTTTAATATATATCGTTACTATTTAAAAATATACATACTTATCAAAACTTTTATCAAATAAAGTAATAAACTATATCATCCAAATTTATTAAAAAATTAAACAAATGTTTCTTTTAGTTTTTAGAGTATAATTGGTGACTGTTTTATTTATTTTTATTACATTTTGAACAAGATTTTTTACATTAGTTCTATTATATATATGATTGATTTATAATTAATTTAAACAACTACCATAATATTGCGTATAACGATTTCAGATCAAGTAATATCCATTCACCGACTTGCTCTTTCAAATAAGAAATAATAATTTTGACAATATAAAAGTCTCAAATATATTATAATTAAATTTTAAATTTCTATTACTAAAATATGTTGAAATAACATTTATTTTCCGATATAAAATAACAAATAACTTTATATTTCTACTAATTCATGTATATCAAATATATTATGACTTTTCATTTTTCTTGTAAATTTATGTGAATATATCTAAATGATTGAAGACATTTCATATTCATTTTGAACATATTTATTTGAAAAAATTAGATTTTTAATTTAAATATTAAATAATATGGTGTATATGTTGATAAGAGCTCTTATACGTATTAAGGCCAGGATTATCGGGGTTTTTAGTGGAGTTTTAGTGGGTTTATTAAGGGGGAAGGGCCCACGGGAAAGAAAAAACCGGTGGTAGAAAGGTCAGAATAAGGATCGCTGTTCGCTGGTTTTTTGCACTATTCGCAGACTCAACTGACACGTGCCGGTCCGCAATTAGTTAGTTTTTTTTTTAATTCAGATAAAAAATAAATAAAAAAAACAATATTAAAAAATCCATTTGAGTTTCAACGTTAATCATGGTCTAAGAGAAGCTTCGCATCATTCGTATAAAGTCAGAAAATATTAGCAAACAGGTCAAACATCCATTTAAGTGCTCTGTTCCAAACATGGACCGGGCCGGTTGGTTCGCTTTTGCAGTCAGTCAGTACTAATGTTTCAAAGGGGTCTGTCTGATTCAGACATTTAACGAGACAATTTATGGGGTCACCGAATTATTAGGTCAACCGCAGGTGAACCATAATTTAATAAATAAATTAATTTATTATATAATAATATATTAACTATTGAAAAATAAAATAAAATTTATGGTTTAAAAATATATAGAAAATACTTAAATTAAGTTTTTTTATTTCACATACAAAATATCAAAAAAGTAATTTAGATAATTTAACAATTTTTGGTAACAAGTTAGGAGTTATGACATATAATAAAAAAATCAACTTAAAATCCTTAATTATTTAAATGTCTAATGTGAATAATAAAATTATAATCTAAAATAAACCAAAAGTGAAATATAAAATTGAAATAGATTGTTAATAATAAAAATATATTAATATCAAATCACATCAACTAATTTTCTCTATCATTGTTCACTTCATTTTCTTTAGGTGATATAATGAAATCTTCATCAAAATCTAAAGATCACAAATAAAAATCAAAACGATAATTGTTGTGTTGTAAGTGAGATTCACGACAAACAAATAATTGACAAAAAAAAATTGAAAGACATACAGAGTCGACATTCGAGAAAAATTGATAGTAAAAATTGAAAACCTAATTTTCTTATTTAAAATACAAAACATATTTTAACAATGTAATTAAAAACATCTAAGAAGAAAATAAGTAAAACTTACATATTGGGTCAACTAGTGGTTCAACCGATAGCCGAATTATGGGTTTTAACAGTTTTTTTGCGGATTTTATCGGATTTTTAAATAATGATTTTTTTTGTAAAACCTAAACCAGATTACATTTCGAGTCACTGGGTTGACTGGTTCAACCGCGGGTCCGGTTCGAGTTTCAAAACACTAATTACTCTGAAGTGTGTCCGACGTAAACTCTGTTGTAGGATACTAGTAGTATGGCAAAATAAAATTTTTTTTGGATAAAATGTTAATTTTTTTTGTTAAAGGACAAAAAAAGATATAGACGTTTTATTGGACATCTACTCATATTTTATTTGGTTCAAAGATATATATATATATATATATATATATATATATATTTTAGAACCACAACTTATTAACAAAGAAAAAACCCACGAATTAAAGCACCTGGTTTAGTTAGCCTTCGACCAGACACACCAAACTGATTGACCATGGATCTTATCCTTTGGGTTAGATCAAAATATGGTGGTTCAGTTATGGTTCTTATTCAGGCGGTTTCATGGACCAACTAGGTCCGTCCGAGCAAAGCATTCCATGGCCTAATGGCCGGACTAGTGGTTAGGTTGATCGACCGTAGACCTAAGCCAATTGGCTAGGTCAAACCTATGGGCGATCCGGTCATGTTGAATGGTCTATACAGTTGTCTTAGGTTATATCTAAGTATGACCGATTGATGTTATGATAGAATGGTTAGGAATACATAAGGAAATAGGGAAATCAAACCATGCATTGTTATATTTGCTTAGTAGGTTATCAGATTGTGTTTGATGTGTAATGATATGTGGTTTTAGGATCTGAGGTTGATCGTAGTAAGACCAAGGAGCCGTGAAGACTCAAGCCGAGATGTAGTGTGTGGTGTAGGGTTAGATCGGTTATGTTATGAATACATGTATAGCCAATTGTGCAACTTAAACCTATGTAACGAATCTCATTTTGATAAGTAATAAAATACTGATTTGCCTTTGTTGTTACTTGTGTTGATCGATTATGTATATGAACCTTAATGTATTGAAAATGACTTATAAATGTACTCTAAATGGATCAAATGGCCAATTAGGATTGGTCTTAAGGCCACAGGTCTAGATGGGTTTAGATACCAGGATCGGTCTTACAAAATAGAAATGTTAGACTCAAAAATGGATCAAATGGCCAATTAGGATTGGTCTTAAGGCCACATGTTTAGATGGGTTTAGATACCAGAATCGGTCTTAGAAAACAAACGATGTCTTCTTCCACAGGCGATTGAGAGATATTCGGGACGACTATGGCTACTTGTTCATTGTCTATGGTAGATTATGTATCATGAATTATACATTTAAATGTCATAGTATCGCATTTATTCTCATCTTATCTATATGTCTGTAGGATGAATTTTAAAGGCTTTGTGGTGGTGGTTCTTTCACTTTTTTTCTACAAGTCATATTGGTATAAAAACAATTTGTACTAATTCATGAAAACGGAATACCTGAATCTTTTCTCTCCAATACTCACAATAACTGAATACCTGAATTTTTTTTTTTAGTCAAAAAAACACTCACAATAACTGAAGTGTTTTTAGTCGGAATGTATAGCAAGTTGGTAGGAAAACTATACCCAAAAAACAGTTGGTATGAAAAAAACAATTTAAAATTAAATATAGGGCCATCGTCGTGGTGGAAGCAAGAGGACCATTGAGAAACGATAAGGATTGAGTGATCATATCTAAAGTAGACATCAATAGAGGACACTTTACCCATGACAATATTAACAGACACTACTAGTCCGAAATTCGAACCAGTAAACAGTTCAACTTGGTCATCTCGATGTAGTCACAAAAACTGAACTGAAACATGTTTTTGAAATCTCTAAACCGTATAATTCTTTTTTTACCTTCTTGTTATACAATTCTCTTGTAACATACTAACACTTTTGAAAATCACAAAGATCTTTCCATCACAATTAGGCTTGTTCTCATCTTTGATTTTATATTTATCATATATGGACTCTAGAATAGAGAAAAGGTGGACTGAATGACACAATCAGACTTTCAGTGCTTAGAAATATGATAAATATATATAATTTTTAATGCCAGAATTCATACATTAAAGTGTTCTGGTTATGAAATATTCAGCTTGTTGAGAATTTCAAACTGTAATCTCCACAAGATTTCAAGATGAATCTTTCAACCACTTGATTACTATTAAACTTTTATAAAACTTATTTAGGTCATTCACTCAAAACAATATTTATTCGTCATTCATTATTCCTTAATTAAAGACGTAACTAACTGCTTACATTTATAAAACTTATACTTGAAACTGAAAGATGGTAAACATATAATTTTGACCCAAAAAAAAGAAAGAAACTGAAGCTAATTGTATAAATACAATGAAAAACTGTTTGGACTAGTAATGGAATCAACGGATCGGACCGGAAGGTTGTGTCGGTCGAACGTGAACCGCAACCAGGAGGAACAAGCTGGTCAATGATCCGGACCGAGCTCATCACAAAACATAAAAGCCTACAAGTAAAAACAAAAAACAAAAAAATGAAGTCTTTGTCTCTGTCTCTCTCTCTCTCTCTCTAGACTGATCTAATAATCCCACAATACTCTTTGGTTCTAAAGTAACTCTTCCTGAAATTTCACAAAAGTTCCTTCGTCTTTCTTCGTACTGTTTAACATCAAATTACGAAAATGCCCCTCATTCAACGGAAAAAGCCTCCGTCTTCTCCATCGGAGGACCTGCCCGACGACGACGACGACGATCCCCAGAAGAAATCTCATCATCACAAGAAATCCAACGGAGGAGCCGACAAGGCGAAGTGGTCGTGCGTGGATTCCTGTTGCTGGTTCATCGGGTGCGTGTGCGTCACGTGGTGGTTCCTCTTGTTCCTCTACAACGCTATGCCCGCGAGCTTTCCTCAGTACGTGACGGAGGCGATCACGGGTCCTTTGCCTGACCCGCCAGGCGTGAAGCTGAAGAAAGAAGGTCTCAAGGCGATGCATCCTGTTATCTTTATTCCCGGGATTGTCACTGGAGGGCTTGAGCTTTGGGAAGGCAAACAGTGCGCTGATGGTTTGTTTAGGAAGCGCTTGTGGGGTGGAACTTTCGGTGAAGTCTATAAGAGGTGAGGTTTTTGCTTTTCAATCTTTAGTTTTATATTTGAGATTTGGGTTGGATCTGATGAGATCACGCTCTTGCTGCTTGTTTGAGTATCACTCAAAAAAAACTTAACCTTTCACGTATGTTTCACTCGTTAGTCGCTTTTTTTGGTGCGAAATGTTATCTCTTTAGGAGACCATACTATTTTTGTGTTATATATATGTTTGTGTAAGGGAATTGAAATGAATTGCCAACTTCAGGTTTTAAGCAAGATGTCGGATGAAACATGTCTGCTGCCTAGGAAACTTGAAGTTAAATGTTATTGCCTAATATATTGCTAGACATTCTGTTCTGAACAAAGTTGCTACCTTTATTGTCATTGAGTTTACGTTACTTGTACGGAGTGTATACTGAAGTAGTGTTGTTTGTTTGTTTGTTTGTTTGTGCTGTTCTGTTAGGAATAGATGTGAAAGTACTAACTACATTTGTGAAAGAGTGGATGGTTTACTTTAGATTCTTGTGATATAGGATGGTTGTTTTGTTCTTCAAGTATACGCATGTGCAAACTAAAAGTTAGTTTCTTTTGTGTTTTGGCTCAATGTGCTTTTCTCAATTTCTTTCTTGAGAACTCAAAAACGTGATTTTCAAAATTTTCCACATTTATTTGTCTTTAATTTCATCCATTTCTAGCTTTGAACAGAGCGTTCTATAGAACTGATATATTTTATTTGTATTGATCTGCATCTTTCTTCTTTCGCCTCATTGTTCCTCTTTTTTTTTCTTCTCTGAAATTGATATGCCAGTTTTATTTACTGTTGTTAGTTATCTTATTGATTCAGGCCTCTATGTTGGGTGGAACACATGTCACTTGACAACGAAACCGGCCTGGATCCTGCTGGTATTAGAACTAGAGCGGTATCAGGACTCGTGGCTGCTGATTACTTTGCTCCTGGCTACTTTGTCTGGGCAGTGCTCATTGCTAACCTTGCACATATCGGATACGAAGAGAAGAATATGTACATGGCTGCATATGACTGGAGGCTCTCGTTTCAGAACACAGAGGTTAAAAATCTACTACTCTCTTCCATTTCACGTTCATCTCTTACGGCTTAAATACTTATTTTTTTTTTATGTTGAATTATTAGGTGCGTGACCAGACGCTTAGCCGTATGAAAAGTAATATAGAGCTGATGGTTTCTACCAACGGTGGAAAAAAGGCAGTCATAGTTCCGCATTCCATGGGAGTCTTGTATTTTCTACATTTTATGAAATGGGTCGAGGCACCAGCTCCTATGGGTGGCGGTGGTGGGCCTGACTGGTGTGCCAAGTACATAAAGGCCGTGATGAACATCGGTGGACCGTTTCTTGGTGTTCCAAAAGCTGTTGCAGGCCTCTTCTCTGCTGAAGCCAAGGATGTTGCCGTTGCCAGGTATTGAATAACTCTTCTACAACACTTGCTGTTGTACTTTAGTCGCTTGGTTCGTTAACAGAACTTAACTATTTTTGAAACTTTGCAGAGCGATTGCGCCAGGGTTCTTAGACACGGATATATTCAGACTCCAGACGTTGCAGCATGTAATGAGAATGACACGCACATGGGACTCAACAATGTCTATGATACCTAAAGGAGGTGACACGATATGGGGTGGTCTTGATTGGTCTCCGGAGCAAGGGTACACTTGCTCTGGTAAAAAGCAAAAGAACAACGAGACTCGCGGTGAAGAAAGTGAGAGTTTAGTTACCAAGACGAAGCCTGTCAACTACGGAAGAATCATATCGTTTGGGAAAGACGTGGCAGAGGCTCATCTATCTGAGATTAAAAACATTGATTTTCGAGTAAGGACATATAAACCTCTAGTAGCTTTGGTGGTTAGACGATTAATAATCTTTGTATATGTTACTTTGTTGAAGGGTGCTGTGAAAGGTCAGAGTATCCCAAACAACACGTGCCGTGACGTGTGGACAGAGTACCATGATATGGGAACTGGAGGGATCAAAGCTATTGCTGAGTATAAGGTCTACACTGCTGATGCAGTCATTGATTTGCTACATTATGTTGCTCCTAAGATGATGGCGCGTGGTTCCTCTCATTTCTCTTACGGGATTGCGGATGATTTGGATGACCCTAAGTATGAACATCCCAGACACTGGTCCAATCCGTTGGAAACAAAGTAAGTGATTTGTTTTGGTACCAACTCTATGCTTCCTCCTGATGCATCATCAGTCTATTTATTATGCCTGGTAAATAGACTGGGATTTTGAACCGAACTGAACCCGCCCAGACCGAACCGAAATTTCGGTTAGTTTGGTGAGAAGTTCGGTTCAATTTGGTAGGTTTATGAAAAGAACTTCGGTTTTTGGTTCGGTTAATTTGGTTTTCCAAAAAATAAATAAAATTGTTAACCAAATTTCGTACCAAACTAACTTGATTAACCAAATTTCGAACCAAACTAACCGAAATTATCCGAATTTTAAACCAAAATATATTTGAAACTAAAAACTTATGTTAGTTTTGGTAAAATTTAAAAAAACCAAACTATCCGAATATCGAACTGAACCGAACTTCTTTCCGGTTCAATTCAGTGAGATTTTGGTCGAACCGAACTAACTATCCGACCCTAACTACCCAAGCCTGCAAGTATTTATGTTCCATCTTGTGAGAATATGGCTATCAGCTCAAAGCTAAGAAAGCTATTTGAGTCTCTCTCTATGTGTATACTCATCTTATATTCTTATGCTACACGTTGCTCATCTTAACCATGTTCGGTTTGCTCTACTGTTTCAGATTACCCAATGCCCCTGAGATGGAGATATACTCATTGTATGGAGTTGGGATACCGACAGAAAGATCGTACATCTACAAGCTTAACCAGTCTCCTGACAGCTGCATCCCCTTTCAGATCTACACTTCTGCTCACGAGGAGGACGAAGACAGCTGTCTGAAAGCTGGAGTTTACAACGTGGATGGGGATGAAACGGTACCGGTCCTCAGTGCCGGGTTCATGTGTGCTAAAGCTTGGCGTGGCAAAACAAGATTCAACCCTTCCGGAATCAAGACTTATGTTAGAGAGTACAACCACTCTCCACCTGCCAACCTGCTCGAAGGTCGCGGGACCCAGAGTGGGGCCCATGTTGATATCATGGGAAACTTTGCGTTGATAGAGGATATCATGAGGGTTGCCACAGGAGGTAACGGGTCGGATCTAGGAGACGACCAGGTCCACTCTGGTATATTTGAATGGTCAGAGCGTATTGACCTGAAGCTGTGAATATATTTGATCTATTTGAGGCTGCCAGCTTTTGTGAACTTATTGCTTCCACGCAGGGAGAGATCATCATCATCATCATCATCATCATGATGTCCGAGTCACAAGAAGCCTCTGAAAATGATATGTTTGGTGGTGCAATATTCTCAGTACCCTTCATTTAAATATATATTCTTATTGGGGGATGTAAACTATTATACCATCCTGTTTATGTTTGTGTTCTTGGAACGATAGTGCAAGACTTGCTGCGTCATGTCTGTTTGTCTTGTCGAAAGCATCAATTTGTATTGGTTCTACATAGCTTCAACTTGTATTGGTTTTACGCTTAGATAATGATTCAAACTAGGATAATGTAGAACTTATGTTATATCTTTGTGCCAAATTTGATTAAAAAAACCTCTATTGCACATCGTGAACTAGGTCTAGACTCCAGAATCAAACCCTACTGAACCGAAATAACCAAAACCAAATAGAATTTCATAACTACACTGATCCTATAAACTGAAAAAATCAAAACAAAATCGAACTGAGAACACCTGAGTTATAGAATGTTTTTTTTTGCTTTAAAATTGTTCGAGGTTTTTGAATTATCTAACACTTTTATTCTAGCAACCCGAATTACTTAATATTTAAACTGAAAACTCTAAATTATCCAATGTTTATATTCATATTATCCTGAAATTAGCTTAAAAACTAGAACCAAATTGGAAATGCATTTTTCGAAATATTACCCGGTAATTTTATCACTCAAACCAAATCAACGGTGAAAATAACCGAATCGAACCAAAACTGAATCGAATTTTGTGAATAACCGAACGATTCTTAAATCTCTAGAACCAAAAAAAAAACTGTAAACCGAAAAACTTCAACCAAAACCAAACCGAAAAACAGAAAGTGGAGGCCTATCATAGAACTATGCAATCTTGTTTTTAATGGTTGTAAGAAAAATACTAGAGCCATGTATCCATAAGTCGAAGAGTCAGACGTGGCTTAACCTGGTCCATCTACTCCACACGAAAGCGCAGTCATAACGCGAAAGCGGCGTCGTAATCCTCCTCTGGAATAAAAACAAGAGGCAAGAGAGCTGCTCTTCTCTTCCTCTCCAACCAAAATAAATCTATCTATCTCAATGGAGCTGAGCTTGAGCACTTCTTATCCCGCTTCTCCAGCGGTTTTGAGGAGACAAGCTTCTCCTCTCCTTCACAACCAACAAGTGCTCGGCGTAAGCTTTGCCTCCGTTCTTAAACCAGGAGGAGTTCTCCGGTTTCGTTCCCGGAGGCGTCCCCTTCATCGCCCCATCACTTGCTCCGCCTCTCCATCCACTGCCGAACCTTCCTCCGGTAAATTTCTCTCCTTTTTTATCTTTTAATTTCTTCTTTCCGTTCGGACAGGGTGAAAGTAGTAGTTTTTGTTGCTGTAATTGATTTCAGTTTTGATAAAGGAACGATTTTTATTTCTCTCCGTATATAACAGAGGTGAAGAAGAAGACGCTGGTGAGGAGGAATGACGTGAGGAACATAGCTATTGTAGCTCATGTTGATCATGGCAAAACTACTTTGGTTGATTCTATGCTCAGGCAAGCTAAGGTAAACATCATGTTTTGTTTTTTTTTTTAAAATTATCCAAATCTGTTGAGAAAAGTAATATATGCTTAATTATTTATCTTTACTTGTGTGTGTAGGTGTTCAGAGATAACCAAGTGATGCAAGAGAGGATCATGGACTCTAACGACCTTGAGCGTGAAAGAGGAATCACTATTCTTAGCAAAAACACCTCCATCACTTACAAAAACACGAAAGTAAATATCATTGATACTCCTGGCCACTCTGACTTTGGAGGTGAAGTGGAGCGTGTCTTGAACATGGTTGACGGAGTCCTTCTTGTGGTAATTGTTTAATGCTTTGTCTCAATCAAATGCTCTACAATGATAAACTCTGCGTATCTCATTTTTCTTCCCCTTGCTCCTTTGTTTCTTAGGTGGACTCTGTTGAAGGACCAATGCCTCAGACGAGGTTTGTTTTAAAGAAGGCTCTTGAGTTCGGACATGCAGTTGTCGTGGTCGTGAACAAGATTGACAGGCCTTCTGCTCGTCCTGAGTTTGTTGTCAATTCCACTTTTGAGCTGTTTATTGAACTTAACGCTACAGATGAACAGGTATTGTTGATTTTGGGTTTGTCTATCATTTTTGTGCTGTCATGCGTCACTCATGTGCTTTTTGAGTATAGTTATATGATACTAACGTTACTAATTTTTATTGTTGTTGTTGTTGGTGGTGTATAGTGTGATTTCCAAGCGATTTACGCCAGTGGGATTAAAGGAAAGGCAGGGCTTACTCCGGATGACCTTTCAGAAGACCTTGGACCCCTGTTCGAGGCCATAATTAGATGTGTCCCTGGCCCAAATATTGAAAAAGATGGTGCACTTCAGATGCTTGTGAGTCATTATGATTTTTCCACCGTTTCATGTTTTATGTTTTATGTGTTGAATGAATCAGACAGTCTAGTTGAAGTTGTGTAGATATTCACTTGTATGAAGCTAATGTTTTTTTTTTCCTTCAGGCCACAAATATTGAGTATGATGAGCATAAAGGACGTATTGCTATTGGGCGGTTACACGCAGGGGCACTACGCAAAGGAATGGATGTCAGGGTAACATTTTGATAAATCTCCACCTTATTGTTATCGTACATCATTGATGTGTGCTCAATGATTTGTTGTAAACTTATTGGGTATATACCTTTACAGGTGTGCACTTCTGAAGATTCGTGTAGATTTGCAAGAGTGAGTGAGCTCTTTGTTTATGAGAAATTCTA
Source organism: Brassica napus (assembly GCF_020379485.1). Lineage (NCBI taxonomy): Eukaryota > Viridiplantae > Streptophyta > Magnoliopsida > Brassicales > Brassicaceae > Brassica > Brassica napus. The sequence goes on along the minus strand of NC_063452.1, from coordinate 58,942,845 downwards.
CAGAGTACCTGCTGATACAGTGGAAGCTGGAGATATTTGCGCTGTTTGTGGCATAGATGACATTCAGGTACACACGCATATGCATGTATCATTTGATGCCAAATGCGAGAGTGTTGGATAGTTGCTTGCGCCACTTGTCATTTTTCTTTTTTTAATGGCCAATTGAGTTGTAACGTCTTGGTTTCTTTGTACATTTTGCAGATTGGGGAGACTATTGCTGATAAAGCACATGGGAAGCCTCTGCCTACAATCAAAGTAGAAGAGCCAACTGTGAAAATGTCCTTCTCTGTCAACACCTCTCCTTTCTCTGGTCGTGAGGTAGGTTTAATCATGGCTGATATGACTATCATTAGTATTTTAAGAGGGAGGTTGTAACTTGGATTAGTGCAACATTTGATTTGAATTATATTTTCCTTTTCTGCAGGGCAAGTATGTGACGAGCAGGAACTTGCGAGATCGCCTAAACCGTGAACTCGAAAGAAATCTAGCTATGAAAGTGGAAGATGGTGAGACAGCAGACACATTCATCATTAGTGGACGAGGCACATTACACATTACCATCCTGATAGAAAACATGTAAGTCCTTTCACTGAACACATCAATCTTTTCATTGAAAGTAGCTGAACGATAACATGTTCCAGGCGAAGAGAGGGATATGAATTTATGGTTGGACCCCCGAAAGTTATCAACAAAAGGGTTAATGATAAATTGCTCGAGCCGTATGAGGTGAGTTTCTGACTAACGCTAAGCAAACAAGTTATGGTTATTTCATAGTCTACTCACTGAACTAACTTCTGTTTTTGTTCACTAATATTCAGGTAGCAACAGTTGAAGTACCAGAGAATCACATGGGGCCTGTTGTTGAACTTCTTGGCAAAAGGCGTGGACAGATGTTTGATATGCAGGGTGTTGGGTATGTATCCTTTCTCTTGCCATGCCTTTGATTTTATATGCTAGGTGCTGCTGGTTCTGCCTCTTGATAATGGTTTTGTGTTAAGACTACCTCTTGATAAGCTGCTTGGTAAATCTACAGTTTGCAGCTATTAAGATCAATCTGACTGTGTCTGTGAATCTTGAATTGACAGGTCGGAAGGAACAGTCTTTCTGCGGTACAAAATCCCAACACGTGGACTTCTTGGACTGAGGAATGCAATTTTAACAGCTTCTCGTGGGACAGCTATCCTCAACACCGTATTCGACAGCTATGGACCTTGGGCCGGCGATATCAGCACCCGTGATCTTGGCTCCCTGGTAAGTTTAGGGAGTTGAGATAGTTTTTAAGCATTTTGGTTGTTTCTGAAAAGGGAAGTGGGAGTTTCAGGTTGCGTTTGAAGATGGAACATCAACATCGTATGCTCTGGCAAGTGCCCAGGAGAGAGGGCAAATGTTTGTAGGTGCAGGTGTGGATGTATACAAAGGTCAGATAGTTGGGATCCACCAGAGACCTGGGGACTTGGGACTTAACATCTGCAAGAAGAAAGCAGCGACAAACATACGCTCCAACAAAGATGTAACAGGTATTTCATATTAACCTTAAGCTATTGTGCAAGTTTCAAATGCATCTGCTGACAAATCTTTTTTTTGTGGGGGTTAATTACAGTGGTTCTTGACACTCCTTTGACTTATAGTCTGGACGACTGCATCGAATACATTGAAGAGGATGAACTGGTGGAAGTCACGCCTCTTAGTATAAGGATGTGCAAGAATCCTAAAATGGCCAAGAAAGGCAGGTAATCAAAAAAAACATTTTGCAGCTGGGGTTTGGAGGAAGCTGAAAAGCTATTAAAAGATGAAAATCTAGTTTCTAGTGTTTCTAATGATATTTTATATAGGCTTGTTTGATTCTTACACATAAGTCTTGAATTCTTATGAGGGGGTGAGTCCTCGGATGTAATCAAATTAATACTTTTTGGAAAACCCCTTATATCCCATTTGGACTACTTCCATCTCTGATCATATGTTACTTCAAAGTTGTACAACTTCTAGAGTTACCACTAGCAAATAGCTTGTTTGATTCTTGTAAATGGAGGTTATCAGAAAGCTGCCACAATAGGTTATCTTACTAAGGTGTCTAAATTTCTGCAAGTATACTCCAAAAACTTAAGATGCAGATAGCTTCTTTGGGACTTTAGGCAGAGTATTGCTTGCTCTTATTCTGGCAAACCATACTATTAATACTATAAAAAAATGTTGTGCATTATATAGAGAGATACTGTTAACAAAATCATCATCTCAGACTGACCGAGTCTGAAACGCTGCCTTTGGGATCATTAACTGGTCATAGATGGGTAGTACTTGGTTATTATCAGGCGTCCGAACCATCTGCTCGTCAGCTTTTACCAGTCTCTGCACACCCAGCGTTTGTTGAAGGCTGCTCTATCTTGTCCTTGCTTTTACCCCATAGTACCAAGTATACTCCAAAGACGATGACAACTGATCCAACAACCCTACAAAGTTCAGGAAACACATTTAGTTGCTTTAGATCAATCGCATCAGTAGACTTGGATCAAGGCTGTTTACCTTCCTAGGTAGAGTTTCTCCAAGAAAACAAAGGAACTCAGTATAGCAACGATGACCATGCTGAGGGGGTTAAATGCGCTCACAAACACAGGGCCTCTCTTCTTTGATGCCCATCCAATAGCATAGTATGCTAACCCTGAGACAAGTCCCTGTATAACAATACTTCGCTCAACAAACACACACATAAAAAGGTTTCACTGTGAAAAGTTTAGGGACAGAGATTATAAAAAAATTGTAGTACCCCATATATCGAAGCTAAAAGCTTCATGTCCGGGTGGATTTTCCAGACAGACATGTTCTTCCTTTCCCATATCAATGCTATAACACTAGCCTCCAGCATCCCCATAATGCACATAAGTGCTGTTAGCGAGAGCTCAGCATTATATGTATTCAGAATGTTTGCCTGAAAAATAATATAATCTCTTCTGTTACCTTTACTACCTCTCTGTGAATAATTATAAGAATGGGGAATATGTTCTACCTGTAAAATGATGTAACATGACCAACTGAAGCAGCTTGCTACAAGCATAACTGATCCTTTTCCTACATCTTCCTGCTTTGGAGTATTCATAGCATGTGACTGCCCAATAATCCCCCATGGCTTGCTTGTCCAAGGCAACTCAATGACATTCCCTTTGAAGAAAGTCATGAGCATTGCTCCTCCAATAGCTACCATGGTTCCCACCAGCTTCGCCTGGCTGTGACGCCTTTTGATATTCACCTTCTCGAGTCTTTCAAGAAAACATAAAAAAAAAACCTGATAAATACTTTATTAGTATATATGCATCGGCAACAATATTGGTAGAGGGAGTTACTTGAAAATGCAAGCCATTATAAATGTCATTGCAGGAAGTGCATTGCACAAAGCCGATGTGAATGTGGCAGTAGTAAGTTTCATCCCTGAGTAGTACAGGTTTTGTTCAACCACAGGCCTGCATTTGTTTCATTTAAACCTAGTTACGCAGAGGAATCTTATCTATTTAAAAAAAAAAATTAATTATATGTTTAATTCTATCATTGTGAATCAGAAATGATGTAACAAAGTCATACTCAAATAAACTCAGGATGGATATTTGTAACAAGATTTTGAAAGTCAGCCTTGGTCTTGAGTTCCTACGTTTACAACACAAGAAACAATAACTTTAACTTCATATTGTATGTTATTTTGTTTTACAAACCTGAACCACAAGAAGAAGAAGAAGATACCTCTCAAGAACGAGAGCGAAAGGAGTAATGAGAGCTGCAGCAACTGCCATACGGTAAGCAACTAAGACATGAGGGCTCATCCCTTGGTTCAAAGCTATTTTCGCTACTATAGACATCAATGCATACAGAAACTGAATGAAAACAATGGCCATGAAGGGCCTTGCTTTCTCAAACTTCATTATTTGCACCTTCTCTGCATACAAAAAACGTTTTCCCTTGGAGTTAGGAAAGATATGTTTTTTGGTTTTGCTATAAGCAAAACAAAAGTGATATCTATGCGTGTATATATAATGTGTATTCTGTTTTGATGCCTCATAACGTGTTCATGTGTTCCGTCGTAAAGAGCATTCAAAAGTATTTTTTGATTAAGTGCAAGTAATTAATACATATACCTAAAAAAGAGGAAGTCCAAAGAGCACTAAACTCGTGTTTTAAGAGGTAAACATTTCTTGATTGGTTCGGTGCTGACTCTCATAGACCAGCTTTATATTTTTGTCAATTTATTTAAAATCGGCAGTTTCAATTATTACTCATTAATTATAGTATCCCATCATTTTTTCATACGATTAATTTTATTTTTGTCGTTACATAATTTATTAGTCTAACCCGATCTATATAAGTTCCCTATCACTTTATCAACCGCTTCTGATGGATTTTTAACGATCAGTATCAAATAACATAACTCTCTCGAGGTGTAGGGACCTACTATATCTAACGTAGAACCCTATAAAGTATAAGCTTAGTAGTACTCATGAGATCGTTTTACGTCACAAATCAAAACAAAAACAGAAAGCGAGACCATGCACCTAATAATACGCGATGGAGAACCAACATGTTATTCAACATACACTACAAAATTTGCTAAACAAAAGTATGGCTTATTTGAAATTACATGGTTTCTCTCATCATCAACAACTCGGCTCATAGAGAAATAACATTGAAACTACATGATATTGGTCTACAAATAAAACTCTTTTGAAATAAAATACGAACCTGTAAAATTCACAAATAACGAACAATGTAGGTCGAGTCTCCCGAGAGTCGAGACTGTAGTGGTCGAGCGCATGCGGGTTATGAGGCACAATGTTGTTTTAGAAGGGTCGATGATGATATGGGAGCTTTACCGTTCTGATGACAATTTGATTTCGGATATTCTCTTAATGACAAAACAAAACAATAAAAGATGTGTGAATGAATGAGAAGTTTTTTTTTTTTTGAGGGGGTCACTTGAGATATTTATTGAGTTTAAGCAAGAACATTACTTCTTTTTTTTTTTATCAACTAACATTACTTCTCTAAAAGTGAAATAGAGAGATACACGCAGTCACGCAGAAGAGATGTGGAGACAGTTTATAAATTGAAATCTAAGGAGAGAAAACTAATGCACTTGTGGAAAAACTTTTTTAAGTTTATGGTCGTAGTCAAACTATATATAACATAATTAATTAGGTATATATCTAATACATGCAAAATGCCAAAATGGAAATAATATAATGATGATATAAACAAATTTTAAGTTTATGGTCGTAGTCAAACTATATATAACATAATTAATTAGGTATATTAATTGTATATTTATACGTGATTTAAACGAAAAGACGAACCCGATACAGTGTAGCACTTGTCCATTTTTATCAACTTAACCTAACTTGTGTAACACAGTAATCTAAGCGATGAACAAAAAAAAATGTGGTAGATGCAATTCAATCTCTTTAGTGTAAAACGGCAGTAACAAGAAAGATCCAAAACGAAGAGGACAAAATGTAGCAGGAAAGTTTTGATGATTAAAACGATACAAGCTTGTTGATATGCTTATTCAGTTAAGAACAAGATCTAAAGATTTTTCACGGGCTAATGAACACCTTAAGCATCCAGCTAAACGCATCAGAGCCTCGTGCCGTGGACCTCGTCTTCAGAGCGTAACGTTCAAAGGAATACAATTCTTCATCGACGCTCTCGCTGGACACTGTATCGTCTGCTAGCTCCACTGCTGCTACCTGAGCGACCTGGAAATTCTCTGCAGTCTGTTGCAGTTTCTGTGCAGACTCCTTCTCACCAAGTGTTACCAAACATATCAATAAAGACTTGAGCTCTCGCTTTCCTCCATCTGTCATACGCATACCTTTCAGATGATCAACCAGCGCCATCTCCTCACCCGCACTGCATTCACACAACACCAATTTGATTCATGTTTGGCTCATCAGAAGAAACCAATCAACTTTTCATAAGAACATATTCTACATACCTGCCAGCACGGATTTTCCCGCTCTTTCTCTGGCGCCTCAAGTCTCTTGCCTTAGTCGCCGTGCTTGAGGTGACTGAAGCAGCGGAACCTCTTCTTGTCCTGCAAATCATAGTTATGCAATCTAAGATCAGCCAAGAAAAGTTCCACATGATAATAAAGCAAGGCAAGCGTAAAAATGTACCCCAAAGTATAGGCGCTCATTCCACTCAGGTTGCTACTTGCTTCTGAAGCTGTGTCATCATCAAGATCAATGACTGAGCGTTCCTCAGACTTGAGCTTTGCTGCAAGCAGCAAACGTCTCTGCCTAACAGCTAGATACCGAGTCAAATACTTTCCTACTTTCTCTATCGATTCTTTGAATTCGCTTACTAGACCACCAGCACACTCAAGAGCAGAGCTCTTCACCACTGAGATTAAACCATCTTCTGTATGCATAAAGGCAACTCTTAAAGCTTCTTCCCACTCTCTCGCATTGATAAGCAAATTAACTCCACCGCTTATATCTCCGCAATACTCTAAAGCTATCTTCGCTGCTTCCCCAGGCTTCCCAAGAGCATTGACCTCTTCACATAACTCGTACGCCAGTTTCAAGATCTCATCTTTCCCTAACTTCATTAGCGCGCCTACTCTGAGTACCCCACTCCAATCACCACACTCACGATACGCCTTCGAAGCCTTTTCGAGGTTAAAGCAACAAAGGTACGTAGTAGCAGCATCCTCAAAACGTTTCTCATCAGTGAGATGATCTCCCCAAGCCTCTAGAACCGCTTGTTTCTTTTCAGAATCGGTGATTAGCTGAAGTCCCAGCGGGAAGAGCTGAGGGTTTTTCTTGATCAAGTCCATGCAATCAGGAAAGTACTCATCCCCTGCTGATACGATGCTCTTGAGAGCGCTATCGAAACGCTGCAGTTTAAGGTCGATGTTGAAATGCATCAGGGGTTCGGACATTCTCTCCAGCTCCTGGAGATAAGGTAGAAACTCTTTCGGATCGCGTTGGGAATTGAGCGCCACGATAGCTGCAAGGTTCAGGTCATAAAGACCTAAAGCAGCTTCGAAGACGGCCTCTGAATCTAATAACCAGAGAAGGTGTTTCAAGGCTTCTTCTGCAGATGGACGAGACATTTTGATTGAATTATCATCAGAAGAGGAGTTTTGCAACTCCATCTCACGAACAGATTTTATCCTCATGAGAGACTCCTCAATAGCCGGTGGATCGCTTCGAGCAAGAGTGGTTAAAATACAAAGCTCCCTTGAGGGACTCTCTGGTATATGTTCTTCAAGGGCTTTTCTAATTGCCTGTAGAACTGATGACACTTTGCTACCGGATAGATCCTTCGCTTGTGAAACCTTGTCCCTCTTTTTGGAGAAGGAGAACTTCTTGTAAAGAGTCTCTGTGACATCTTCGTTCTTCATGGCGCAAACAAACTCCGTAACGTGGTTCAAATTGTTTACTTGTACAACAAACTCTACAGCTGATTGTAGAAACGCCTGCCACCCGTATAAGTCCACGATAACGTTAAAGTCGATTCTATGTCGCCTTACCAAGTTTAATGCATCTTTGAACCGTTGCTGAGCTAACACGTTCGTGATTGAAGACAGGACCAGCTTTCTAGGATAAATGCATTCGAGATTGCCCCGGATAGTTTGTAATATCACAGCAGCTTCGTCTCCGTTGAGGACTCCTATTACTTTGGCACCTTTCTCCCAAACGTTTACGTAGCTCATAACTTCCTCGTCACGCTTTCTACCGTCAATCACAAAGTAGACGTTTCCAAGTGCCGCTTCTCCTCCCTGCAGTACATCCTCGGTGTCGACGATAAAGAGAAAATCCTGTTTGGTCAAGATAATCAGATGTGTAACCACTTCATTGTCCAGCTCTGAGTAAAATGAGAAGCTGCTGCAGTTGTTACATAGGCTCTTCCCGTTGATGTACAGTCTACCCATATCATCTAGCCCACATACCAAGGGCTTGTGCACGCCACCAACATCAACCTGCGCCACCCTCACCCAAGGACAAGCTGATGGAAAACAGACACTATCACGAGTTTCCATAAAGCCTGATCTTGATGCATAGCTAAGCACTTTCCCACCCTCAAACTCTACAAAGGCGGAATCACGCTTGCTAGGGTTCCAGGCAAGAGCCATGACGGGTGACTCGAGAGGTGTCTGGGAAGTAACGCTAGCAGCAAAGCCAGAGGATGTTACTTGATCAGGTACATGATCCTCATGACAGACGACTTCAACTTCCTGTAAATAAGGACCGTGAAGCTCTGTCTCAGACGAACCAGAAGAGAGACACTTGTTCTGGCTAGAGCCATAAGCAGAGACGCAGAGAAGCGAATGGACATCGAGCCATAGAAGATGTGTAACAGAGCCCAACGCTGTTTTACACTCCGAAACTTCTGCATTGAAGTCCCTACCTTCAAGATCTTCCCAAGTATCACGTGCAGGAAACTCAACAAAAGACAGGTTTCCATCAGACAAGAACACAGCCAGACAATTCTTAGAGTTCCTCGAGTAATATGCTATGTCCCTGACAGCGGAAGAAAAACTAAGGCTGAACAAATACATAGGAGGTGGCATCAAGGACAAAGACAGTGGCGTCACGAGAATCTTGTTATTATCTACGACAAAGGCTGTTGAGTCCTCCATGACAGCCGTCACCCACATAAAATTACAAACGGTAACTTGCCCTGCCAGAGTCCAACATATCAACTGCGTTGGCTTTGTTGGATCCCACATGACCATTACCCCAGCTTCCCTTGGATACCTAATCTCCTGTTTCAGGTACCAGTGGTTGTTGCTAAAGAACCACACCCTAATAGCATCGTGTGTTTTGCAGCTAACAACCCCTGCAAGAAGATCCGATGCAGAATTCCACTTCAGAGACTCAAATGCTACGTTGGCATCTCCAGGCTCTCCGATGCTAAATGAGCTCCTCTCAAGTCCGTTTCTCTCGAAGAAAGCAATTGACGGGCATCCATCATCTGACTTCTTTTTATAAACAGCTGCGATTTTTGCCCCACTAGGCATCCATTCAAGAATCGCCTTCATGAAATCTTTTGCTTCTGAAGAAGACTGCAAAGCGCCAGAATCACTCTCCCATATCTTAATCTTCTTATGCATACAACCGGATTCAAAAACCTCACCCATCGTCGCAAAGTACTTCCCATCGCCTCTCCAGGAAATGGAAGGTCCCTCACAGCTTACAGACACATCATCCGCTTCACCTAAAACAGTTATTTGATTCACATTGTTAGCAAATTATTCAGCTAGAACCATAAACTTAGCCCTTATAGGGTCAAGAAGAATGTAAAAGAGAGGTTGTAGATGACAAAGGTAAAGGGTCCTTACGTACGTAACCACCTTCAGTAACCTCAGAAAGCGCCCTCTCGTACATCAAATCCCAATCATAAGTCATTACAAGCAACTGGCCAAAACCGCTAATCAATCCAAGTAGATCTCCAGTAGGACTAGGGGAGAGACACTTGACACCTCCTTCTATATTCCCAACTAGCTCAGTCACATTGCTCTCCACCTCGTGCACAAGCAGAAGCCCACGAGACGTCCCAATTAATAAAGACTCCTTCTCCGCGAGATAATCAAAGGCAGTGATGAAATCCCCTGCCTCCAAATCAATACTGCAGACCTCCACAGGCAAACCCTTCGCACAATCTCTCCCATTCTGAAACATTATGATTAAAGACATCAACACAACATAGTTGAAAGGCTTTCGCTTTATACAGACTATATTCATTAACATGTGTTTTCTTCTCTACCAACAAATAAAAATCCTTACTTGCAAGTTCATTCACAAGAAACTTGAACCAAACCATATAAAGACTAAAACTTTTTTGTCTCACTCGCCTCCCTTATCAATCAAAGACAGGATGTGACCAAAGAGGAAACGAGTTTTACAGGCAGAAGATTGCTTACTTGGAAGGAAGAGAGGTGAAGGGCGTAAACGAAGTTAGTAGAAGATGCGAAGAACAAGCGACTCTGGTCGATGTCGTAAGCTGCGAACCGTACAGCTTCGTCTCCCGTCGAATGCAATTGGATGTTCTGAGAAACCTCCGAGAAAAGCTTCAAATTTTTCATGTCGGAGGAGTACGAGTCTCTCTACCACTTCAACGAGCTTTGCAGCTGAAGACAGATCCAGAAGGCAGATTTAAGATTTAAACCCCAAACACTGACATTAGGGTTTATTACCAACACAGCCGCTATATGCTTTCCTCTTTGTTAAGAGTTGTATAAACTAGAAACAAGATCCGGTTTATGTTTTTAAAGCCGGTTTGCGTTTTTAACAGCCGGTTTATGTTTAACGCCGGTTCGGGTTTTATTTTACTCAAGGGACAGTTATGCTAATATTCAGCATGGGTTTGTATGGACTTCTTCTTCAGCAACTCCCCTTCTGATATCCCTCCTGAATCCGATCGTGCCCTTAAAGCCTCTTCTCTATTCGGAATGTTTGCCATGAAGGAGAGACCAAAATGGATGAAGATCAGCTCGCTTGATGAGCTCAAAAACCAAAGTTGGACATGTTATTGTCATGATCCTAGATGTTCGAAAGAAGCAAGATGGTTACCATCGCCACTGGACTTGATTTGCTAAGTTATTCCGTTTGTAATGTATCTTCTGCTTCTCTCTATATCCTCCATAACCTCCACAAAGGAGAGCACTGAGTGTATTTGTACAGAACCAAATCCAATATATGTTTGAGCTTCTTTATAACCAAATCTATTTGAACAACCAATGTTCGGAGAGAGCTTTCATTTAAATCATCACTTTGTCGGAGAGAGCTTTCATTCACTTTGAAAGAGTGGTTGAAATCTATGTTCAAAAATCGGTCGCCTACGCGCTACGCGTCACTCTTCCGCCCCGATTTATGCCAAATCGGTTTAAAAAATCGGATATAATTGGATATCCGATTTTTTCCGACTAGACCGCCCAGCCGCCTAGGCGGCCGCCTTATATATATTTTTTTTAGTTTTTTTTTTTTATTTTTTTTTATTTTTTTTTTTATTTTTTTTTTATTTTTTTTATTTTTTTTATTTTATTTTAAATAATATTTTTATTTGTTTATTTGATCTAAAATTTTATAAATATCATTTATATTCATAATTTTGATGAAAATTACACTATATTAAGTTTATATATTCCATTTGTGTGTTTTATACAATCTTAAACATGAAAATGTATTAATGTTATACACAATTAAAGATTAACATGTTTTATAACATAGTAAACCATTTAAAAATTTTGCCCCGTATAATTTCCGACTAATCTCCGATTTTCTCTTTATGTGCTAGGCCCAACCCTACCGCCCGATTAACGCCTAGCGCGTTTCTGAACAGGGGTTGAAGTAAAAGCTGTAAAATGAAAAATTAACGCGGATCAAAGTCTAGTTTATATTAAAACGGTAACCGAAGGAAATCTGATTACAGTAGCAAACCGATAACTTCAATCAGACAAGACAAGGAAATAAAGAAACTGGAAATCCTTTGGTTTATTTCGAACTAGAACTAAAAGGAAGCAACCACGAATCCATACATTTCCTAGCACCACTTTCACTGAAGTTCACCTTCTAGTTGTGACCAGAAAGGGCTTGAAGGTAAGAGATACTCCTACAATAACCATCAGGTTAAGAAAGAAGAAGAGCATGTGGGGTCCTGGTAAGAAAGCAGCATCTTTTCTCCTTTCACTCCAAGAAAAACTATCAAGCAAAAAAAAAAAAAATTAGTTAGTTTAAGACATGAAAACCTATCTATTTTGTGTGTTAAATGGAGAAATGACTTACAGTATTCCAGCACCAACTGGTCCAACGGTTTTGAAGAGTGACATGGAAGTCATCGCAAGTCCGTTGGCAGCACCTCTCTGGTGCTGATCCTGTTGTTTCGTAAGAGTTAGAGAGTTATTAATTAGTGAAAACAAAACTGGAAAAGATGAAGAATCATACCACGGCTCGGTTTTGCAGAATCACCATGCCGGTTATGGCGGAGACCTACACACACAGAAATCAAATGTGTCAAAGCAATGTATTAACATGCGCAATGGAGAAGTAAAGAAAACTACTTACGCTGAATACATTGACTAGGATAGAAGCAAAACTCAATAGTATGCTTCTACTGACACCTGAGAGATGAGCTATAAAGGGGTAGCTCAACTGAACAGGTATCATCAGTGCCCCAGCTAAACGGGTGAGCAGCACGGCTCCTAGCAGTCTCTCGGCTGATGGATAAAGGATGACCTGAAAAGCAAATAGGCCGAGACCTAAAACAAAATGTCTTGCTTAACTCACGTACTAAAAATCAAGTTAAAGCAGACTCACGAGATATGAAGAAAAGCAATGAAATGATAAGACATACCTGAGATTGTTAAAATAGTACCAACATGATTCGTTGAGTATCCCAAACCTCCGTACTTACTAGGACTATTTGCCCACAAAGCAAATATCTGCAGCAGTGATTAAGATTTTTTGTTCAGACTAAGAGCACAAGCCACCCTATGAAGGATCTATAAATTCCAAAAGCCTAAAGTCTTAATGCTAGTTCCTTTATTACCTCAGAATACGCTGTGTCATGCAGACACAAAACGCAATAGACTAGGATAGATGACATGAGGGGCCAGTTCTTCAACAGAGACCCCTTTTTGTTGTTTCCTGTCTTCCCGGTAGATTCAAGAGATGCAGCTTCAAGTACTTCGATTGAGTCATCATCTGAAGTGTTGTCCAGCTTATGATTGTGCAGTGTTTCCTAAGAGACATAGAACACCCGTTAGAGAACTCTTAAGAAATGTAATATAGACATAGAACACCCGTTAGAGAACTCTTAAGAAATGTAATAATAGTATCTTTTTTTAGAAAGGAAGACTAGACAATGAAGGAATAATAGATTACCGGAATGAAACAGCACAGTGCTGTCACGACCAGTGCGAAAGCTGATATCGTAAAACAAGGCAAGGCATAACGGAACCTGCATTGCAGTTCCATGAGTATTGCATTATACACATTACACTAAACAGATATTAATAAAACCAACCTGCCAAAGATGGATTCTTTGGAGAAGACACTCGGATATTTGTCTGCAGGCTGAGAACAATGAATGTGCGTTAACCAGACAGCAAAAAATGATCCGAAGGAGAGATGGACAGGGTTCAAGTAATTAGACAGATAATTATGATCAAACTTTACCTGTGCTAAAAATCCTCCTAGAGCTGGGCCAATGATGAGGCCAATTCCCCAAGCCGTGCTGACCGCTGACATTGCCGTCGCTTGGTATTCTTCACGGAAGATCTCCGTAGCATATGCCTACAAATTTTACACTATAATATTAGAAAAGACAATTGTATGAAGAACAAAAAATAAAAATAAAAAATAATATATATATATATAGCTAAGAGTTAAGAGTGTCAACCTTCATGGTTCCAAGAAGGCAGTTAAAGCTGCCAAGCATAAACCTAGTCGCAATGGCCATCCATATGTTCGTGCTCATGCCAAATAGAGCATTGAACACAGCACTGCAATAGCCACCCACCCAAGCCAGTTAGTTAGAAAAAAAAAACGAGAGATAAAACAGTAAAAAGAAAGTACACTCACATTGTGACGGTTCCCAAGAGAATGATAGGCTTTCTTCCATATCGATCAGCCATTATTCCCCAGAAAATTGATGTCAGTGCTCGTCCAAACATGAATGCGCACGCTTGTAAGTCACAAAAAGGGACATCAAATCAGTAGAGAGATAATTGAGAGACAACAATGCACAAACTTACAAGTTATATAATCTCACCTATAAAGCCAGCATAATATCCAATGTCTTTCTCTGTCTTGGCAACACCGAAGTCTTCAATCTGTGAAAACAGAGGCACGTAAGAGAGTGACAACAAAAAGAACATCGTATCTTAAGAAACTAAGAAGCTCTGTATACTCACCATGTAATAGAGGAAGGGGTACAATGAAGAAATGGGAAGAGCTGCACAACACACAAGAAAATTCATATGAGAGGCTTTGCTTAGAGAATCGTTACTAAATAGCCCACGAAAGGTTATTTTTGATCCAAATCATTAGCAGCAAAATTGCATCAAAGAAGAGGAAGACAAACTTACATGTGGAGAGTATTACGATCCAGATGAAGGAGAGCTCCAGGTAAGGATATCCTCGACGGACCTCCTTCATCTTCTCCACCTTGCAACCAGGACATCCCTCGTGGTAGTGCTTCTCCAACAACGCCTCCTTGTACTCCTTAGCCATTTTCCACGTTCCAAATTCGAATCCACCACAAGGAAATCCCAACCTTATAACCCCAAGCAATCCGGAATTTAAAGGAAAGAATGTCAAAATACGGTAACGGAATATTTCAAAATCCTTCGAAATAAAACCACACAGATTCGAATATATGTGTATTAAGAGCGTGTATATATAGTGGAGCTAATGGGTAAAAAGGTCATTATAAGGTCGAATTTGGTAAATTACTTATTATGATCAATTGTCATTTTTTACTTTTCTTCTAATATTTATCTCACATGTTTATAGTAATAAGTAGGAAATCAATAAATAGTGTGGGACGTCTTATTTTTATTATGATTAGTTATAAAGTATAAAAGTTTACATGCGATATAGACAGGGGAAAAAAAAAATCCAATCCAAACATGAGTATAAATATTGAGGGGGACTATCTCTCATTATGACTACTTGGTACTCAATCAATTATTTACAAGGATCCTAAGTTTTCTAGTATAGAAGTATGCATTACAAAGTGAAAAGTAAAGCAACCTAAACTCAGTATGATGTCTTTTCATCTCATTAATAGTTTAATACTGTGCACACACCACAAGATATTTTTTAATTAAAAGTGTGCACCAAATCATGATTTCGGATCTTTGGATAATGTTTGTAACGATTTCTATCTTGAATTTTTCATGTTTCAGATATTTGAAAATATATAGGCATCTCAATTTTTCTGTTTTATTTTGGATCAGTTTCAATCGAATTTTGGTTAGTTCGGATCATATAATTAAATATTTATAAGTAACCGATAAAATTCAAATGTGTGCCGGATTCAAATCGGTTTTGATATATGGGATCAAAAAGATCTGAAATACATAAACTATATTTGAATTAAAACACATTTCAAAATCTAAAACTAATCAGAATGAATATCCATTTTTTTGAAAATACTAATATATATATATATATATATATATATATATATTCAAAAATCAAAAAATCTATCTTAAATCTGAAACTATATTTAAAAATCCGAACCTGAAACTTAAAATGTACATATACCAAAAAAATAATCTTGACTATCTAAATATACAAATATAAATATGGAAAAAATTCCAAACAATTTGGATATTCCGTCGGGCATTACATAGGATCTGGATCCGAACCCGAATCGAGGCCCGGGGCTCCAACCAAAAGAGTACCCAACATATTCTTTTGTGTAGATTCATAGCATGAACTGAATTTGTATTTTTTTGGATTGGTTTTCGTAGGGCTTCGGTCTGGGCAAAATGTATCTCTGAATTAGAGCATATATATATATATCGCCGATATAATATCGGTAATCGGCTGACCTAGAATGCTTAAGCTGATTAGAACTTTAAGCTTTGGAGTCTAACGTATTGGCTCATTATCGAATAGCATTTAGCAATACGTGTAAGCCAATCTACTTCTACGCGAGCTAGGTAGCGTCTCAAAGACACTCCAAACGTGTGCTTCTCCTACGGCGAGTAGTTTTCACCGTCTACCCCCGAAAGTTGAAATCCCATTGGACTAAACTTTGGACTTTTAGGTTCATAAGAGCATGATTATCAGGATTGATTGCTTAGATTAATTTTGATTTTAAAAAAAAGAAAATTACCTTTTAAATGAAGAACCGTTGCTTAATTAGGAATAGGAAGCACCGGCTCTTATGAGACACGCGTCAGACATCGGAAGTCTCCTCCTCTCTCTCATCTCAATCTCTCTCCCGTGAAATCAGATGGCTTTGATTCCAAAACGTGATTGATCTCGAACGGGAGATTCGATCTGGTACACTCCATGTTTAGAACAACAAGGAGTCTTTTGGAATCACTCCCAACGTCTTCACTTGTAATCTCCTCGTGAAAGCTTTGTGTAAGAAGAACGATGTGGAGAGTGCCTACAAGGTGCTCGACGAAATTACCGAGATGGGTCTGGTGACGTACACGATTATTCTTCTTTAAGGTTGTAGCTTTGTTGGTTCTTGTTTTCTTTAAAGTTGTAGTTAGTACTTATCTTCTTGGTTTAAAAAGGTTGTAGCTTTGTTGGTTCTTGTTTTCTCATTCTGCAGCCCTTAATTTTGTTGTGATATCAGAGGCTCTGTGCATTTCTCCATCTGTTGTAGCAGTAATCATTTCAAGCTTTAGATTAGACATGCTTTGGGAAGCTGGAATTAACAACGTCATCGTTTCCGGAAACTTTAAGTCAACAGCCAATCGCTAGCGTCCAAACTCTCACATCGTTGCCGAAAATCTGAAGTCAATTGCCGTTGTTACTGTGCTTTTCTGTTTGCTGGACGCTTGACGCAACGTCTTCGTCCCGAACAGGGCTGATCTCATATGTTCTTGTTATGGTTCTGCGCATATGCTTGTGTCTTATGCTTTTTTTTTTGATCGACTATGCTTGTGTCTATGTCTCTTCTGTATCTTCTTCTTATGTTTATATAATCTTCACTCTCCACTTGTAACAACACAAAACTCATCTTCTCTCTCGACTTGTAACACACCAAAGTCATCTTCTCTCATTTTCTCTTTTAATCACTTTGTCAAACTCATATTTTAAGAGTCCAAAAATAAAAACTTTGTATTGGAGGCAAAAAATTAGAAGGCTCTTAAATAAAGTGCTTAACACATATTCATTAGTAAAAAAGTGATTAAGATACCCATTAGGGTTGCTAGGGATAATGGTCCTCTAATCATGCATGCATATCGTCCCATACTGATGCATGTTGTTAATAGAAATTACGTAGTTAGTCTCTTCCGAAAATTGTAGCATTTAGATGATCTCCCCAAGCCTCTAGCACTACACAATTATCTCGAAGGTTCTTACTATCTCTTTTCCTTAACCCAAATGGTCTTAGTAGGATGTTTGTAGTGCATGGTATTGTGGTAACCGCTGCTTTCTAATTGAAACTTTGATGTCTCGGCGAGTCTCAGGATAGTAAAATGTCAGATCCATCGAATGCAGATCCGGATCTGTATATCTTGATATTTAAGTCAGGATATCCGGATTCAAATTTCCTAAATATATTAAATTTTAAATTTTAGTAATAGTTATAGTTAATATATTAATATTTATACATAAAATTAGTTTTATAATATTATATTTTAATTTTTATAATCTTATTTATATATTTTATAAAATTTGTATAAATATTTAATTTATATGTTATATTATAATTTTAATATATTTTTTTAAAAATACTTTTTCATTTAAAAAAATACAGATACTCAATGAATAATAAGACGTTTAAATGGATATCTGGAAAGCACGGATCCAGATCCGAATACGCTAAATTTTCCAGATATTTGGATCAGTCCCACCGCTACATAATAATGTACATGAAGTTGTTAGCTAACTTAAGCCCACTGACAACTGAGTCCGCATAAATTTTCTTATAGCCCATTCTTGTTTTAAGTTTTTAAGTCAACAAATAGAAAGGTGGAAGTAGGGGTGGGCGTTCGGGTATCCATTCGAGTTCGGGTCGGGTATTTCGGATTTTCGGGTATTTCGATACAGAGGTGTAAAACCCGTTCGGATATTTCTGTACTTCGGGTTGGGTTCGGATATTTTTAGTTCGGGTTCGGTTATTTCGGATCGGGTTCGGATATTTAGATTTTGAAAAAATAAAATAAAATTTTTATTTCTCAAATTTATTGTATTTAAAAATATAACTTTTACTTAACTAATTTCTTTATTTTTAATAGATTGAATGGTTAATAGATCTCGACATAACATTTTGAAACTAAAAAGACATTAATTTGATTATTGTTTTTAAATTTTTGATATAAGTTTTTGTTAATTCTTGAAATAAAAAGATTGACATGCATTTTAAGTGAGTAGAAAATCATTTTCTCCGTAATTGTATGTATATGATATGAAATTAAAATATGTGTAGTATCAATATAAATATTCTATATAAAATGAGAGATGTAAACTAGAAATATAAGATTAATTATACATATGTTCGGTTATTTTCGGATATCCATTCGGGTTCGGATATTACCTGTTCGGGTTCGGATATCCAATCTCTCCTAATTCAATACCCGTTCGGATATTCTGCTACTTCGGTTCGGATTTCGGTTCGGATTTTTCGGATCGGGTTCGGGTGCCACTTCGGATATCGGGTAAAGTGCCCACCCCTACATTTGACATTGCATATCACATTTGATTCCCCATGAGTGAAGATTCCTGTACACCGGTAAACAACCAGAAATTATTTGCCAAACAAAATGTTTCAATGTTGGTGAGCATTGTAACTTCCAAGAGTGCGCCAATAATGGTTTTGTATCCGGTCCCATATCCCTATACTGAGTACCCTTATCAGGATATAATTTCTCTATCCGATAGCTTGATTTTACAGTATATCTACCATGATCCGTAAAATGCCAACCATATGAATCTGGCTTAGGGTTACGACTAATGGCTAAACTCCATATAGTACTCACATAATCCTGATGGACATATGCGTTGAGTAAATCCAGGTTCCAAGAAAGATCAACTGGATTAATTAAATCATCCACCTTAAGTAATGGATTCAAGAATTGATTTGGAAATTTTGGGATTGCTAACCTCAGGCGAGGAGCGGGGATCCAAGGATCATTCCAGACTGAAATGGTTGAACATGTTTCCACTCTTTTGATTAGCCATTTATTAACGAGAGATCTAACTGATGTGATACTCCTCCACCCATATGAGGGAGAATATGATCTGATAGGATCCAAAGGATCTAACTTTCGGTAATATCTACCTTTAAAAACCCATGCAAAAAAAGAATTTAGTTTGTCGATTAATCTCCACAACTGTTTTGCTAGTAAAGCTGTATTAAAATTCGATTAATCTCCACAACTGTTTTGCTACTAAAGCCGTCTTAAAATTCTGAATATCTCTAAAACCAATGTCCCCTTCAGCTTTATCCTTACATAATTTGTCCTATAAAAACCAATGCATGCCTTTTGTATTGCCGCTGCACCCCACCAAAAGTGAGTAACTGTGCTCGTAAGTTTCTTAGTAACCGTTTTTGGTAAACTGAAGCAAGACATAACATGAGTTGGCATGGGAGATGCTACTGCTTTTATTAAGACTTCATTTCCGCCCTTCGTGATAAATCGGAGAGTCCAATTATTGACCTTATTATTAACCCTTTCATTGAGAAAACCAAAAACTTGTGTTTTAGAGCCACCAAGACTCTCTGAGATTCCCAAGTATGTTCCCATGCCACCTATTGTAGTAATACCCAACACCTGTTGTACCTCTAATCATACTGAATCTGGTACCTTATGCCTAAACTGCAGGGATGATTTCAAAAAATTGATCTGTTGTCCCGACGTTCTTTCATAATCTTTTAAAATCTGTAGATTGACCTCACATTCTTGTCTATTGGATTTGCAGAAAAAGAGACTATCATCAGCAAATAATAAATGTGAAATTGCCAGACTACCGCGCGCAATTTTTAGCCCAGTTAGTAACTTTTCTTCTTCCTTCTTCCAAATATTTGCTATTAGTGCTTCAGTGCACAAAATAAATAAATAAGGCGACAAAGGATCACCCTGTCGCGTGCAGTCCTCTATTTGGTATAATATGTCCTTTTGGCTGACCATTAATTAAAACTTTGTATTGTACCGAAGAGATGCAAGACATTATAAGAGATACCCATCGTTGTAAGAAACCCAACTTTAGTAAAATAGCCTCAATAAAGGGCCATTCAACTCTATCATAAGCCTTACTCATATCCGTCTTTATAGCCAGAAATTTCTCTTTACATGAGTTATTCGTTCGTAATACATGAAACATCTCTTGTGCAATTAAAATATTATCTGAAATCAACCTCCCAGAAACAAAAGCTGATTGTGTTTTTGAGACTAGGTATGGTAGTAGCCTTTTCAGACGTTGGCAAAGCACCTTTGAAATAATTTTATATCCCACATTACATAAACTGATGGGTCAAAGTTCCGTCATTCGATTTGGCCGCACTGTCTTCGGAATGAGACAAATATTGGTCATATTTATTCTTTCATCCAATGATCCTGTCCTGGAAAAATCATTAATCATATCCGTAATATCTTTTTTAATAATTGACCATGATTGGTGGAAGAACAAAGCCGTCATTCCATCCGGTCCCGGAGCTTTCTCCGGATGCATCATAAATAAAGCTAATTTCACTTCCTCTTCTGAGGCCCAAGAGGTTAGAATCCTATTTTGATCGTCTGTAACCAATGTTGGTACCTCTTTTAAAAATTCTTTAAAACCCGACGGTGATGTCGTTGAAAACAAATCTTTAAAATAGTCTATCGCTACCCCTTCTATCCCTGCTTCCGAAGTAACCCAATCACCGTCACTATTATGTAGCCCCACGATTTTATTCTGTATCCGTCTTTGTTTAGCAAGAGCATGATAAAAGTTTGTATTACTATCCCCTTTTGCATGCCAAGTCGTTCTACCCTTTTGTTCCCAAAAAAGTTCTTCATCCCTATAAGCCTCTTTTAGTTTCATGGATGCTTCTAGTACCTCCTCATACTCTTTAGTATTATCACCCTGAATTTCCTCCAAAGCCTTCTGAAGAGAATTAATCTTTTCCTTACCATATGGAGGATTAGTTTTCCTCCAAACCGATATTTCGTGCCTACAGTTGATAATCTTATCTACAATACCCGAACTATACCGTGGATTTTCCGTAGACCAACCTTGCGAAATGGAGTCCATAAGCCCTTCCATACCAATCCATCGCTTGTCAAAACGAAATTGTTTCCTTGTTTTGATTACTTTCTCATCTAAACTTGTAACAATGGGCATGTGATTCGAACCTATCATTCCCAAATATTACACAAAAGAGTACGGGAATAGATTATGCCATTCTACATTCCCTAAAGCCCGATCTAACCTACACCGAACCGTTTGTCCTTGTCTCCTCCCACTCCATGATATAGTGTTACCCAAAGACGGGAATTCTAGAAGACGACAATTTTCAATTATATTATTAAACTGTACAAAAGTAGACGCATGTCTTAGCGCACCCCCTTCCTTCTCATGGTTACCAGTTATTTCATTGAAATCCCCAATAACTGATATTCCGTGTTTTTAACGGTTTTAAACTCGTTTTGGAGCAATTAAATGGTCGGTTTTAATTAATGTTTTGGTCTATTTGATGCGTTTTGGTGTTCTTAAGTGTAATATGCAGGTTACTAGATAGCTTGAAAGAAAAGAACGCATTCGGGATTTATTCAGAAGCAAGATGGACCGAACAATGGACCGAATGAAGTATTGATCGCACAGAGCACGAGATCGACCGATCCGGGCTACCTGGATCGACCGATCCCAGGCTTTCATACACGAGATCGACCGATCCGAGCCATGTGGATCGACCGATCTAAGGCGCTACGGGCTCCACACGCACAAACGAGCTTTTCACTCCTTTTTACCCACTCCCCTCAATAATTCACAAAAGAACTCGACCTTGGAGACTCAGAAAAGACCAGGGGCGACCAAAGAGGAGATTTACAAGTTCTAGAGAGAAGATTTGAGTGTTTTGTACTTGTTTTGGTGTGATTTGTGAAGATTTGTAAAGGAGTTCATCTCAAAACCATTTGGAGAAGATCTTCTGAACCTTTACTCTGTTTTAATACAATCTTATCATGTTTTCTTCATCAAAATCGTTTTGTTCTTGCTTAGTTATGTGTGAGTAGTCATCTAGTTGGGTTTAGGGGTTCTCATAGGGGATTTCTTGATGTTTTGATCCATAAAACGTGTGTAGACTAAGGGATTACGTTTTGGTTCTTCATCTAATGGATTTCTTACTGCTTGAACTGAATTGATCACTTAGTTCATGATATTAGATTGTTTGATGCACCGAAAGTGATTGTTTGAACTTCCGAAAATACTTTAGATGAGCAAAGTGTCCTTAACCCTCGGAAGTTGATGTTATTGCGCTTTGTGAACATATTGAACCTGTTCTTAATGCTTGTTTAGAAATTGAAACTCAGCGGAAGTTAGTGTGGAGATTTCTATAACATAGAGAATTAGCGCTACGGAAGTAGGTTAATTCTAATATCGTGTTTGAGTTCTAGACGGTTCTTAATATATCCCTGTGTCTTCCATTAATTGTATCTTGATTAAAAAGAAATCCCTGAGAATTCCCAATGCCCAACGTTTGTTTTAAAATAGTTTTCAAATCGTTTAAATCATCTTTTCACATGCTTGTTTATGCTTTGTGACACTAGAGAAAATTAAATAAAACCATCAAAAATATATTTTGATTCGCTGTAGCTATTAACTTGTCTGCAACTCTACGTGTGATCATCGGTCCCTGTGGATTCGATCCCGTATTACTACTGCGTACTTTACTGTGCACTTGCAGTTAGATAATCGGGTTAAAACTCGACACATCAAGTTTTTGGCGCCGTTGCCGGGGACCATTTGGTCACCCTAGAGTTAATGATCAGTTTAAGACTATAGCATTTTCTTTATTTTGTCTAATGTTTCTGTCTTTCTCTTTCTGTTTGTGTTTTCAGGTGAATGAGCGGATTTCATACTAGAAGCAAAGGATCATCGAATTTAATACCTTTGGAGTTAGAGCTCGGCCGCCTAGAGAGACAAGTGAAAAAGAAAAGACTTGAGTCCGCTGAAGAGGTTGAAATGGCTGAACACCAAGAAGACCAATTTCAGGACAACCCGCAAAATCCAATTCCTGTAAATGAACGAGAAGGCAACAATGCTGGTGATAATCAGCAGGCTGGTGTAGCTGCAAGACAACAGGCTGGAGACTATGGCATGCCTAGGATGACGCTTGCACATTATGATACACCAGATGCATTCTATGCCGATCGTTCTGGGATTCGCCCACCTCCCATTGAGAGAAGAGACTTTGAGATCAAGACTGGTCTCATTAATTTGGTGGAGAAAAATCCGTTTCATGGAAACCCGTCTGAGGACCCGATGTATCACTTGGAGCATTTTGAGCGAGTCTGTGACACCAGCAGACATAATGGAGTTCCTCAAGGCGCTTTGAAATGCAGGTTGTTCCCGTTTTCCTTAGCTGATAAAGCTATCAGATGGTTAAAGTCCATCCCTCCAGGATCTCTTACTACATGGGAAGAGACAAGAGCTGCTTTTCTACAGCATTTCTTCACCAAGTCAAGGTCCACATATCTGAGAAGCAGAATTGGAAGCTTTCAGCAACTTGATTCAGAAAGCTTTCATGAGGCTTGGGAGCGTTTCAAGGAGTACACACAGGACTGCCCTCACCATGGCTACACTGATGTGAGTTTGCTGAACATTTTCTATAATGGAGTTCATGAAGAGAGTCAAGATGCCATGGACACAGCAAGTAATGGTGATTTCATGACCAAGACTGTTGAAGAAGCTTACACCTTGTTGAACAACCTGTCATCCAGCAAAGCAAACCGCAAGTCAAGGTTTGATACCAGCCAGAAGGGTGTTGGTTATGAATCCAAGAAGATAGATGAGTTGAATGCCAAGATTGAGATGCTTCTCAAGAGAGATCAGAAATCTGTGAAATTTGTGGAGGAGCAAGGCTATCGTTCCTCACAAGAAGCTGTTGGTGATGATTCAAGTGATATGCAAGCTGATGTGAACTACATTGGTGGTCAAGGAAACTACAACAGAGGCTACAATCAGAACCTTGGGTGGAATCAAAATCAGCAAAATAATCTGTCTTACCGGAGCAACAATGTGGAGAATCCACAACATCAGTCCTACCCTCAGGCAGGAAACAGGCAGAACCAGAATCAGAACCAGAGTGTGTTCAACCAAGGATTTCAGAACAGAAATCAATATCAGGGGAACAACTCGGGCAACTCAGGATTTCAGCAAAGGCAGCAGTACAACAACTATCAGAATCAAGGAAATGCCTCTTCGTCACAGCCTTCTCAGGATAACGAAATTAAGAAGATGCTGCAAATGGTGCTAGAAGGTCAGAAGAATAGCACTGCAGAGATAAACACCAAGGTGGATAACATGTATGGAGAGCTTAATGGGAAGTTCGAAGCTTTGAACACCCATTTGAAAGTTTTGGAAAAGCAAGTTGCTCAAACCGCCTCCAGCAGCAGAACAGCACCTGGATTTCTACCAGGGAAGTCAGAGACGAATCCCAAGGAGTTTGTGAATGCTATAACACTTAGGAGTGGAAAAACGATTGAGGAATCGAAAGAGAAAGAGATCGACCGATCTCAAGAACAGATCGACCGATCCAAGGGGAAGGAGATCGACCGATCCGGTCCATCTGGATCGACCGATCCCGTGTCGACGAAGCCAAATTCCTCTGAACCTGAAGAGGTGTATGTGGCGCCTCCTGCTTATGTTCCTAAGGCTCCATACCCATCCAGACCAAGGCAGAAGATCAAAGAACGTGAGTACGAGAAGCTAAAGAACCTTGTTGGGGAGTTACATGTGAGATTGCCATTTGTTGAAGCGGTGAAGATGGTACCTTCTCTTAAAAGGTACATGAAGGAGATTCTTACCGATAAGATGAGCCTAGAGCGGGGTGTGTTGATGCTCAATGAGGAGTGTAGCGCAGTTCTACAAAATGTCATGCCTAAAAAGCGTGAAGATCCCGGAGCATTTGTTCTACCATGCCGCATTGGATCACTTACTTTTGAGAAGAGTCTCTGCGATCTGGGTTCAGGAGTGAGCCTAATGCCTTTCTCTGTCTCTGAGAGGCTAGGCATGACGAACTACAAACCTACAAGGATCTCCTTGGTCCTTGCTGACCGATCAGTGCGAAGACCAGTCGGTGTACTAGAAAACATCCCTGTTGGTGTTGGAAAGGGATATGTGCTTACCGATTTTGTAGTTCTGGAGCTGGAAGAGGAACCTAAAGATCCTCTCATTTTGGGCAGACCGTTTTTAGCTACTGCTGGAGCCATGATTGATGTACAGAATGGGCATATAGACTTACGTCTAGGAGACATGGCGATGAGATACAATGTGGAGAAGGTGCTGAAAAATCCGACTATTGATGGACAGACTTTCTGGGTTGATACATTGACTGAACTGGTGGAGGAAATGGATGAAGAGTTGCACACTGATGATCCTCTACAAGTCGCATTGACCCAAAAGGAGAGTGAGTTCGGGTTCATGAACCAAGAAGTGGTTGGATTTTCTGAGATTTTGGATTCAGCCTCACCGATTGAGAAGCATGTCGCCTATGTCAGCCTTGAAGACTCAGGCACCGATAAAACCGTCAAACCGTCATCCTCCCAACCAGATTGGAGTGAGGAGAATGCTCCAAAGGTGGAACTTAAAGCCCTCCCAGCTGGGCTGAGGTATGCATTCTTGGGACCGAATTCCACATATCCTGTTATTATTTGTGCTAACCTGAATAATGTGGAGACCGCTTTGCTTCTTTCAAAATTGCGAAAGTATAGAAAAGCATTGGGGTACTCTTTGGATGATATTACAGGTATTTCTCCAGATCTTTGCATGCACAAGATTCACTTGGAGGATGAGTCAAAGACGTCCATAGAGCACCAGCGAAGACTGAATCCCAAACTGATGGAAGTTGTGAAAAAGGAGATTCTAAAGCTGTTGAGTGCAGGGGTGATCTACCCAATTTCAGACAGCACTTGGGTGAGCCCGGTTCATGTGGTTCCTAAGAAGGGTGGCATCACTGTCATCACAAATGAGAAGGATGAGCTGATTCCTACCAGAACAGTCACAGGGCATAGGATGTGCATTGACTACAGGAAGCTAAACTCAGCCACAAGGAAGGACCACTTCCCACTTCCTTTCATTGACCAGATGCTGGAAAGACTAGCCAACCACCCCTACTACTGTTTTCTCGATGGCTACTCCGGGTTCTTTCAGATACCCATTCATCCAGACGACCAAGAGAAGACAACATTCACCTGCCCATACGGTACTTTTGCCTACAGGAGAATGCCTTTCGGATTGTGCAATGCTCCTGCCACTTTCCAGAGATGCATGATGTCGATCTTTACTGATCTTATTGAGGACATTATGGAGGTTTTTATGGACGATTTCTCAGTCTACGGTTCTTCATTTAGCGACTGCCTTGCTAATCTGTGCAAGGTGCTGGAAAGATGTGAGGAGAAGAACTTGGTGTTAAATTGGGAGAAGTGTCATTTCATGGTGAAAGATGGCATTGTTTTGGGTCACAGGATATCAGAGCAGGGTATCGAGGTTGACAAAGCAAAGATTGAAGTTATGACCAGCCTACAGCCTCCCAGGACAGTGAGGGATATTCGGAGTTTTCTGGGACATGCCGGTTTCTACAGGAGGTTTATCAAAGACTTCTCTATGAT
The DNA here is from genome assembly GCF_020379485.1 of Brassica napus. Taxonomy (NCBI): domain Eukaryota; kingdom Viridiplantae; phylum Streptophyta; class Magnoliopsida; order Brassicales; family Brassicaceae; genus Brassica; species Brassica napus. The sequence goes on along the minus strand of NC_063452.1, from coordinate 58,916,357 downwards.
AGCGAGGCCACTCACCCGTCTGCTGTGCAAAGAAGCGAAGTTTGTTTTTGATGCTGACTGCCTCGCTGCGTTTCAGATTCTCAAGAAGTCTCTAGTCAGTGCTCCCATTGTGCAGCCACCAGATTGGGACTTGCCATTTGAAATAATGTGTGACGCAAGTGATTACGCGATTGGAGCTGTTTTGGGGCAGAGAAAAGACAAGAAACTCCATGTGATCTATTATGCCAGCCGAACGCTTGATGATGCTCAAATCAAGTATGCTACCACTGAGAAGGAGTTGCTGGCAGTAGTTTATGCTTTCGAGAAGTTCAGGTCCTATTTGGTGGGCTCGAAAGTAATTGTGCACACAGATCATGCAGCCTTGAAGTACCTGATGACGAAAAAAGATGCTAAACCGAGACTCTTAAGGTGGATCTTACTCCTACAGGAGTTTGATATTGAGATCAGAGACAAGAGAGGAGCAGAAAATGGAGTGGCAGATCATCTTTCCCGAATGAGAGTGGAAGCTGAAACACCACTGGATGATACATTACCCGAGGAGAATGTCTATGTGATCACCTTGCTGGAGGATGAGTATTTGGATCAGGCTGATTGCTGTGCCATGAGACAAATTCAGGATGATCTCCCATGGTTTGCAAACTTTGCAAACTACCTATGTGCTGGAATTGAACCACCGAACCTGAAGGGGTATGAGAGGAAGAAGTTCATGAGAGATGTGAACCACTACTACTGGGATGATCCCTTCCTCTACAAGAGATGCTCAGATGGTTTATTCAGGAGATGTGTTCTGGAGAATGAGATGCAAGGGATTCTTTTCCACTGCCACAGTTCAGAATACGCAGGCCATTTTGCAACATTCAAGACGGTTTCTAAGGTCCTGCAGGCTGGTTACTGGTGGCCTACACTTTTCAGAGACGCCCATGAGTTTGTCTCAAAGTGTGATGCATGTCAGCGGAAGGGTAACATCAGTAAGAGAAATGAGATGCCCCAAAATTTCATCCTTGAAGTTGAAGTTTTTGATGTATGGGGAATTGATTTTATGGGCCCTTTCCCATCTTCTTATGGAAATGAGTACATCTTGGTTGCGGTTGATTATGTCTCCAAGTGGGTGGAAGCAGTAGCCAGCAAGACAAATGACTCTAGTGTTGTCAAGAAAATGTTCAAGACAGTCATTTTTCCAAGATTCGGGATCCCGAGAGTGGTTATTAGTGATGGAGGCTCTCACTTCATCAACAAGACGTTCGATAAACTGCTGAAGAAACATGGAGTAAAGCATAAGGTAGCTACACCTTATCATCCTCAGACAAGTGGGCAGGTTGAAATATCGAACCGAGAAATCAAGGGAATTTTGGAGAAGGCTGTAGGCAAAACAAGGAAAGACTGGGCTGTGAAGCTTGATGACGCCTTATGGGCGTATAGAACCGCCTACAAGACTCCCTTGGGCACCACTCCTTTTAATCTGGTCTATGGAAAGTCTTGTCACCTACCTGTGGAATTGGAGTACAGTGGTTTTTGGGCAACGAAGTTGATGAACTTCGACATTAAAACCGCAGCAGAAAGGAGGATGGTTCAGTTGAACGAGCTGGACGAGATTCGGTTGAACGCCTATGAGAACACCAAAATCTACAAGGAAAGAACTAAGGCGTGGCATGACAGAAAGATAATCCCGAGAGACTTCGCTGCTGGAGACAAAGTCCTTCTGTTCAACTCTAGACTCAAGCTATTTCCTGGAAAGCTTAAGTCTCGTTGGTCCGGACCTTTCACCATCACAGAGGTTAGACCTTATGGAGCTGTTGTCTTGGAAGACAATGGGAGGAAATTCACCGTCAATGGGCAGAGGCTAAAACCTTACTTCACAGATGCAAAACCCGAAGAAGGAACCAACATTCCTTTATCGGAACCCGATCTCGCCTAAGGACAACAAAATAGTCAGGCTCGCGACTTTAAACAAGCGCTGACTGGGAGGCAACCCACATGGTTTGATTTTCTTTCTCTTTTGTGATTATGTTTTCTTGTGTGAATTGATTTTTGGTTGTGTTTTTAGATGATTTTCACGCATGTATCACGATCAGGCAGAGATCGATCGATCCTAAAGAAAGAGAACGAGCGATCCATGTACGAGATCGGTCGATCCGACACGTATGGATCGGTCGATCTAAGGCGCTCAGGACACATGTGTGACACAGGCGCTCACGACACCGCTGCTGGACCTGAGGCAGCGGAGGACTCTGATGATGATGGAGCCTTGGAGAGGCGCTCCAAGAGGCGTACTGACCGCAACGCCTGATCGGTAATCTCTCTTGGAATTATTTTCACCCCGAGACGGTGTGAAGTAAGTCTGGGGGAGGATGCTACTTATGTACCATATTGCTTTTATCTCTTTTATTTTCTTAGTTTATCGGATTTGATTGTGTTTAAAAAAAAAAACTCTCTAATTGTTTTTCTCAGACCCTGTGATGATTATTAGACTATTTCCTTGTGTGTTGTGCATTACATTTCATATTGACCATTTTTCAGGACTGTTAGCGCAGACAAACCGAGGAACCACTTGACCAAGCAACCTCTCCTTAAATATTTTATCAAGTCTCGGTGAATTGTAATCGACTCAACTATTTTTGACCATTAATGAATTTAATTTCTTTTGACGAGGAATCAACATCAGGAAACGGTATACCATATACACATTCAGGATTTTCTTTACCACATTCTACCACTTTTTAATAATCCTGAATGGCCAGACTCATCAATAGTTTGGTACCACACCTACACCTTACCCTTTTATTTCTTCTCCATGCATTCTTACACACTGATCATATGTGCATACATGTGCAAAAACAATGGAGAGTTTAGGGTAGACATGGTTCATCCGACTGCTTAGGTAGGATCGGAACATTTAGGTGGTTAGACACGGACATGTGTGTCTAGAGGTGTAAATAGAAAAATTGGGTGTTGTAAGTGTGTGATTGCATCGCAGTGTATATATTCGATTTCGGTTTGTATAAGTTTTCGTTCAAAAAAAAAAAAAAAAAAAAATAATAATAATAAAAAAAAAAAAAAAAAAAAAAAAAAGTTCATGTTTATATCTCATTCAGTAGATTTGATTTAGACATTTTATTTTTATTTTGTGTACTAGAGATGATGCGTTGTTTAAATTTGGGGTTAGAGTTTGAGATTTGTTGGGTTTTGATCATTTGAGACTTGAGCAGTTCGAAAACATGGTTATCAATATACTCGGTCTCTCCAGCGATTTTGCATAATGTTTTGTTATCGCTGATACCCACAAACACTTGAGCCTCACCTAATTAAACACTAAAACGGCCTCCCATACACCGAGCCCGTTATACCTGATGGAGATATCTTTGGTGGAAAGGTCACGCCCTTTTTAATGAATGTAAAGAGTTGATTACTTGAAACTGAGACTTGCAGGTCTGAAATATGGAAAGGTTTGCGCGGTCTTGGTGGGGATTTGGAATGAATGCCTTGACAGTCTCTGATTTAAGTGGTTAGCGAAATCACAAGGTAAGGTCTACTGAGGGTTAGTGAGCTCCCAAATTTTAATCCTCTTTACTTGAGGACAAGCAAAGATTCAAGTCTGGGGGAGTTGATATTCCGTGTTTTTAACGGTTTTAAACTCGTTTTGGAGCAATTAAATGGTCGGTTTTAATTAATGTTTTGGTCTATTTGATGCGTTTTGGTGTTCTTAAGTGTAATATGCAGGTTACTAGATAGCTTGAAAGAAAAGAACGCATTCGGGATTTATTCAGAAGCAAGATGGACCGAACAATGGACCGAATGAAGTATTGATCGCACAGAGCACGAGATCGACCGATCCGGGCTACCTGGATCGACCGATCCCAGGCTTTCATACACGAGATCGACCGATCCGAGCCATGTGGATCGACCGATCTCAGGCGCTACGGGCTCCACACGCACAAACGAGCTTTTCACTCCTTTTTACCCACTCCCCTCAATAATTCACAAAAGAACTCGACCTTGGAGACTCAGAAAAGACCAGGGGCGACCAAAGAGGAGATTTACAAGTTCTAGAGAGAAGATTTGAGTGTTTTGTACTTGTTTTGGTGTGATTTGTGAAGATTTGTAAAGGAGTTCATCTCAAAACCATTTGGAGAAGATCTTCTGAACCTTTACTCTGTTTTAATACAATCTTATCATGTTTTCTTCATCAAAATCGTTTTGTTCTTGCTTAGTTATGTGTGAGTAGTCATCTAGTTGGGTTTAGGGGTTCTCATAAGGGATTTCTTGATGTTTTGATCCATAAAACGTGTGTAGACTAAGGGATTACGTTTTGGTTCTTCATCTAATGGATTTCTTACTGCTTGAACTGAATTGATCACTTAGTTCATGATATTAGATTGTTTGATGCACCGAAAGTGATTGTTTGAACTTCCGAAAATACTTTAGATGAGCAAAGTGTCCTTAACCCTCGGAAGTTGATGTTATTGCGCTTTGTGAACATATTGAACCTGTTCTTAATGCTTGTTTAGAAATTGAAACTCAGCGGAAGTTAGTGTGGAGATTTCTATAACATAGAGAATTAGCGCTACGGAAGTAGGTTAATTCTAATATCGTGTTTGAGTTCTAGACGGTTCTTAATATATCCCTGTGTCTTCCATTAATTGTATCTTGATTAAAAAGAAATCCCTGAGAATTCCCAATGCCCAACGTTTGTTTTAAAATAGTTTTCAAATCGTTTAAATCATCTTTTCACATGCTTGTTTATGCTTTGTGACACTAGAGAAAATTAAATAAAAACCATCAAAAATATATTTTGATTCGCTGTAGCTATTAACTTGTCTGCAACTCTACGTGTGATCATCGTTCCCTGTGGATTCGATCCCGTATTACTACTGCGTACTTTACTGTGCACTTGCAGTTAGATAATCGGGTTAAAACTCGACACATCAATAACAAACCATGGTTCTAGTCTAGTTATACCAATTCGTGTAAGGCGTTCCCAAACATAATCACGAAGACCCTGAACCGGATCCCCATATACAAAGAAATGAAAATCTTCTTTTCCTTATAGCTTGTTTCAATATCTATAATTCGATTACTCGAATAAATTATAGAAACCAGTGAATCATGGCTATAATAAAGAGCCAAACCTCCACTCCTCCCAATAGGATCTACTGTATGCAAACATTTATAACCAAAATGAAATTGAAAATTCTGAACAAAATTAAAATTTTGTTTTATTTCCGATAAAAATAGAAACGAAGGCCTATGTTTGTGTCATATCTCTCTCATATAATTAATCGTATACTTACTTCCCATTCCTTGGCAATTCCAACTTAAAATTTTCATATCCAATTCCCTTATATTCTTTTGAAAATTTTCTCGCTAAACTCATTACGATAATTGTAGCCATTACCACATATCACTTCAGACCCCATTCTCAGAATATAATCCTTTAGAAATCTCTCCACCCGTGCTATTAGATAATCTTTTATAGCCAAATCCCACATGTATCCCCCTTCTTTCCTTTGTGTAATAACTGAATGAATTTTATGTTGGAATATACAAAATAGTAAAGCACTTGTAGATTCATTACAAACATCCCGTCCAAACCAGTTAGATAAAGAATAAGACATACAGTTAGTTTCATCAGCCACCTGCTTTATCAACAATTGCGACCCATAAAAAGCTAATTCCAAAAATCCAACTCCACCAGTCCCCCAGGCCATCAAGAAGGGAGAACTTATAATCTCACCGAAACAATTACAAAAGGAGAATTTATATACATAACAGTAAAATACTCTCCACAAGATTAACAAGTTATCGCCAATAAGCATAAGGTTTTCATCAGAGGCAACTTAAACCAAGAAAACAATATACGAAAAAAACAGAGACTTTATATCAAAAGCCCAACACTTATTCATAACTTAAATTAAATGAAAACACCAGGAAAAATTAATCCTTGTCTGGTCTCGACTTGACCAAAGCCTTCTTTGTGGGAACTGGACCCTTGTCTCCCGCCTTACTGGCTTGCTTTGCCATTGCCTTCTTCCGTGGAGACACAAAACTCTGAACAAGTCTTTTCTTCGCATTCCCTCCCATTGCGGCAGCTATGATCTTCCCATTCTTCTTCTTTGGGACCTGGTGCTCTTGCTCTCCTACTAAGTCTTCATTTTCATCAATCGGAAAAGCTTCCTCAACATCCATGGAGTTTAAATCACCAGATGACTCTCGCTCTAAACTCGCATCATCCACACCATCCTCCATCATCTCATACTCCAAGTTCCCATCTTCATCATCCAGGCCTGCCACCATCTCCGGCTTCACCTCCTCTTCCTTATTTCCTACCTCCATCACCTGCATCCCGTATGACAAGTAGAAAAAAGAATATATAAAGTTACCAGAGAGGGTAAATATCTCGAAATCCAGAGGGAAAAGAAGACAATACTTAAAATAATGGCAGTTTTGTTTATACCACTCACCAAATGTCTAAATGGTCAGCCTCGTAATTATGTCTTCCTTGATTTTACACTACTTATGGGTCCTCTCACAAGTTGAAACGTAACCTAAACTTATTTATTTGTTCATCCATATGTGTTTTAGTTTCTTTCACGACATAGGGGCCGGGACGTACACCAAACATTTTCAGTAAGATAAGATCCCTTGGTGTGTAACGACTTCCATGAATTCTGCATAATTAATTGACTGCATTATAGAGCTGGTACACGTTACACAGTGTTATGAATCTGGATGTAAGTTACACATGATTGTATATTGATGCTACTACCAGGATTGATGTTGATGAAACTCTTCTATTCAGAATTGGTGTCAAAGGGATCTCTCTCATTTACTTGCTCGCAGGACCGTTCCAGAGGGAAAGCCACCTAAGCGACCGCTTAGAGCATATAATTTTGGAAGGCATATTTTTATTTAGTTTTTCATATTACATTTTTTGTTATTTATTATAAAAAATGGTATTTTCATCTCTTTGCCGAGAACCCAAGCATTGTAAATAGTCTCTTCTAGCGCGATCCGAACCCGGGTTGTGGAAGTTACAGCCGCAGCCCCTTTACCACTGGGTCAATTCAACGTTGGTATGTTATTTATTATATGTAAATGTAATATAATTTACAATTTTATTGATAATAATAATATTTGTAAGATTTTTATCCTTGTTTATATAACTTTTATTAATAAATATATTAAATAAATGTTTTTTAAAGAATAATTATTTTAAAATGTGAAATTTTATATTAATGTTATAAATCATATGATGGATGTCCGTAACCGGCCCGTCCATTAGAGGCCCAATCCGCAGGAGAGAGAGAGGAGAGAGAGTCGGCCAAAGAGAGATAGGCGGTTACCTTGTTTTCCTTTTTCCTTTATGTTTATGATTTGTACTCTTTCCTTTTATTTATCATGTAATTCCCTATATATAAAGCGCACACTTTATGATTATGAAATAAGAACTTACAGATTCTAAATCCTTAAGTTTGCAACACGTTATCAACACGAAACTCTAAAACACTCTGAGCCAAAACAAAATCGATAAACCCTAAAACCCTAACCGTAGCCGGCGTATCCGACGAACCCTAATCTGATCGCATCTCTTGTTCTAGCTCACGTCCCCGATCAGCTCCAGCCCCAAGGTGTTCCTGATTCTATACGAACTCAGCCCCATCTCGCATCCAGCTCGCGTTCCAGACAGCAAGTGTCCCGTTCGCATCAGAGCCGCTCGCGATCCGATAGCAAACAGCTCGCGTCCCCGATCAGCCGCTCGCGACCTCAGCCTCAATCCGTTCGCATCCAGCTCGCGTCCAAGCCAGCTCGCGTCCAGTCCAGCTCGAGGTTCATTCTTTGGTGGTCCGGTTTCAACAATCAACTAAGCTAAAGGTAATTCGAATTCTAAGAACATATGAATCGAATTGAGTTGATTGATAAAGAATGAAACCATAAAACCTAATCTTGATGATAAAAGCCATAGGATAATAGATCAAACCCTAATGAGTAAATCGAAGCTCTAAAAGTTCGATACCCCAAACCCTAAATCGAGATTGATCTATTGTTCAATTAAAATCGAAATCCTTGATGATTTTGAATCTCAAATCAAACTCCTTTGATCTAAGATCAAATCGAAACCCTAAAACCTAATTTTGAAAATCGGTTTTGATTGTTTGAATTTGAAATCTTGATTGATTGATTTGATCACCTAGAACTGTTGCTAAGATTGTTTAAACTCGAATCTGAATGAATTGAAATTGTTTGGCTTGTTTAAACTGAAACCCTAATAACCTAGTCTAGATTGTTTTAATACTGAATCTGAAACTGTATAGTCTGGTTGAAATTGAAACTGCATGCTAGGTTAATTGTTCTAGACTTGATCATACCTCGTGGCTGTGCGGCCTTGTTGCATACATACATAACCTAATCACAATTGATTGATTGCAATTACACTTAGAACCTTATTCTAGGAATGGTATTGAATTAAAATCAAGTAGCCGTATGGCTTGTTCTTTGCTTGATCGAGAGTTTGTTTGTATTGATTGCATCATATGAATCGATAGAAACAATGTATGTTAGGATTGCAATTACACAATGAACTAAATGCATAAGATCGAACTGATTACATCCATATCTGCGTGGCTTACCTTGCATACATATACCTTGGCCATGAGGTTTAGATCCTGGCCGTGAGGCTTGATTGCTTGTTTAAACTTAAAAACTTAGTTAAACATTAAAATTATTCCTAAAAGATCTAAATTATATAATCTATGATTTCAGATGTCGAAAATCAATAACTTGGATTTTGCTGCCCTAAATCTCTCTGGAGATAATTACCTTCAGTGGGCGCTTGATGCTAAGATCATCCTAAAATCCAAGGGTCTCGGTGAGTGTATCACCGAGGACAATAATACCAGTGAAAAAGATCGATACAGAGCCATCTTGATCATTCGCCATCATCTAGCTGAGAGTCTCAAAGATCAGTATCTAACCATTGAGAATCCACTAGATCTTTGGACAAAATTGAAATCGAGATATGATCACCAGAGAACGGTGATCTTACCAAAGGCTCGGTTTGATTGGAGGAATATCAGAATCCAGGACTACAAGTTCGTGGACGAGTATAACTCGACACTATTTAAGATTGTTTCAAAATTGAAACTGTGTGGTGAAAGTATTACGGATCAGGATATGTTTGAGAAAACCTTTTTCACTTTCCACACAAGCAATGTGCTGTCACAACAACAGTACCGTGAGAAAGGTTTCAAAACCTATGCTAATCTTATTTCTTGTATCTTGCTCGCTGAGCAGAACAATGAATTATTGATGAGAAACAGTGAGATGAGACCTCCTGGCTCAGCACCACCACCTGAAGCACACACCACTGAGGACAATAAAGAATCCCATCACGTTCAAGGAAACAGCCATCATGGCCGTGGTCGAGGTAATAGAAACGGATGTGGCCATGGCCGAAGCTCCTTTAGCCGCGGGCGAGGGAATCAACATGGTAGAGACCATGGGCGTGACCGTGGCTCATTTGTAAGAGTTCATGGTCACGGCCGTGGATCTTCATTCAAACCTCAACACTCGACCAACTCAACCAAATCAGTGTGCCATAGATGTGGAATGGGAAATCATTGGGCTAAGACTTGTAGGACTCCCAAGCATCTAGTTGACCTCTATCAAGAGAGTTTAAAAGGGAAGAATCCTGAAGCCCATATGACTTATCAAGATGATGAAAATGACTTCAATCATGAGAAGGACGATCTTATGGATTATGAAACTTCATATTGTCTAAAAGACTGAAGATTGATTTCGACATTTGTAATCTAAACTCTGTGTTCTTTGCTTGGGTGTTTTTCATTTCTATTTTGTCATTTCTTTGAACTTGTTTTAAAACTTAATAATAAATGAATGATTTTATATATGAAGTCTCTAAGTATCATCCTATGAATCTTGTTTTAGAAATGAACAAGAATAAGGATGTACTCGTTGTGGACAGTGGGTCAACCCACACGATCTTAAAAGACAAGAGATACTTCATAAACCTAACCTTTAAAAACGCCAACATCTCCACCATTGCGGGTATAGCTAGTCTCATAGAGGGTCACGGTCAGGCTAATATCATGTTGCCTATGGACACACATCTTGAAATATCAGATGCTTTGTATTCACCCAACTCTAAGAGAAGTCTATTAAGCCTTAAAGACATTCGAATGAATGGATTTCATATTGAAACCAAGGGCGAAGGAAACAAAGAGTTCCTTCAGATCATTGAAATCGCCCAAGGTCATAAGAAAGTTTTAGAATCCATACCCGCACTATCTACTGGTCTTTACCATGCTAAACTCAGTATGATCGAGGCCAATGCCACTTTTAACAAAGAGGCAATCGACAATTTCACTCTATGGCACGACCGGCTTGACCATCCCGGTTCGACCATAATGCGTAAACTGATCCTGAACACAAACGGTCATTCCCTTAAAGAGAAACGAATTATCCCTAAGCACCTAACGTGTGTTGCTTGTTCCCAATGGAAACTCATTTCTAGGCCGTCACCAGTCAAAGTCACTAAGGAAACGATAAACTTTCTGGAAAGAATTCAAGGAGACATCTATGAACCAATACACCCACCTTGTGGGATATTTCGATATTTTATGGTCCTTATTGATGCGTCCACTAGATGGTCGCATGTCTGTCTCCTGTCGACCCGCAACCTGGCATTTGCTAGATTGCTTACTCAGATAATTCGATTACGAGCTCATTTTCCAGATTTTCCTTTAAAGACTATATGTATTGACAATGGTGGTGAGTTCACTTTCCAAGCGTTTAATGATTACTCTATGTCCATGGGGGTAACTGTGGAACACTCCGTGGCACATGTACATACACAGAACGGCTTGGCCGAATCATTTATAAAACGCATACAGCTCATAGCTCGACCATTACTCATGAGGTCGAGACTTCCAGTCTCAGCGTGGGGACACGCCGTCCTTCAAGCGGCCGAGCTCATACGCATCAGGCCATCTAGTGAACAAAAATATTCCCCATCACAATTGCTTACGGGTCACGAGCCAGACATTTCCCATCTTAAGACATTCGGCTGTGCCGTTTATGTTTCAATTGCTCCACCACAGAGAACAAAGATGGGACCTCAAAGGAGGATGAAGATATATGTTGGATTTGATTCCCCCACGATTTTAAAGTATCTCGAGCCAATTACGGGTGATGTGTTTAAGGCTAGATACGCGGATTGTCATTTCAATGAATCCGAACTTCCAACATTAGAGGGAGATAGCAGTAAAATGGTAAAAGAAATATCATGGAATCAAATATCCATATCTTGGCAAGATCCTCGAACTCAAGAATGTGATCTAGACGTTCAAAAGATTATACATTTACAAAAGCTAGCTAATCAATTGCCAGATTCCTTTTCTGACCCGAATAGAGTGACAAAGTCACATATACCAGCTGCTAATGCACCAATTCGTATTGATGTTCAAGAGGGACACAATCAAGTTGCCAGGGAGTCTAGAAAATGTTTGAAATGTGGTAGACCAATAGGTTCCAAAGATAAGAACCCTCGGAAAACAAAGAAAGGTGCTGAAATGGATACCGAGGGACATGATATCCGAGACACGGTCGCGGCTGATCCGAAATCCCGAGACACAGCCGTGGTCGACCCTGATGCCCTTGATGTGGCCGGCTCTGATGTACCAAACAATGATTCTTGGGACGCCAAGATTCATGGTACTGAAGTTTCTGATAACAATGAGATCTCAATAAACTATGTCTTGTCTGGGATAAAATGGAACCGAAAGGATGTCGACATCGATGATAAATTTTCATACAATGTAGCACTTGAACTTATGGATTTAAACGAGGATCATGAACCCACGTCTATTTATGAGTGCACTCAACGATCAGATTGGATCAAATGGAAAGAAGCTATAAACGTGGAGTTAAACTCTTTAAAGAAGAGAGGTGTTTTCGGCCATATAATCCGAACACCATTTGATGTAAAACCAGTTGGATACAAATGGGTCTTTGTGAGGAAAAGAAATGAAAATGGTGAAGTCGTGAGGTATAAAGCCCGGCTTGTTGCACAAGGATTCTCATAGAGACCAGGAATCGATTATGAGAAAACATATTCTCCTGTGGTGGATGCAACAACTTTCAGATTCCTGATAAGTCTGGCCATAAGAGAAAACTTAAACCTGCGGTTAATGGATGTAGTAACCGCATATTTATATGATCCACTGGATAATGAAATTTACATGAAAGTTCCAGAAGGTATTGAATTGAAAAGCAAAGAGAGTTCTCGAGAACAACATTGTATTAAGTTGCATAAATCTCTTTATGGACTGAAACAATCCAGTCGGATGTGGTACAATCGAATGAGTGAATACCTAGTGAAAGAAGGATATAGAAATGATCCGATCAGTCCATGTATTTTCATAAAGAAATTCAAAAATAAAGGATTCGTGATCATAGCAGTATATGTTGATGATCTGAATATCCTAGGAACATCTGGAGAGATTTCCCAAACAGTTGAATACCTCAAGAAAGAATTCGAGATGAAAGATCTTGGAAAAACAAAATTCTGTTTGGGATTACAACTTGTGTACATAAATGATGGAATCCTTGTGCATCAGATGGCATATACAGAAAAGGTACTCAAGAGGTTCAATATGGCCTATTGCCATCCTCTGTCCAGTCCCATGGTCGTGAGGTCTCTCGGCCTGGACACTGATCCATTTCGTCCCAAGATGGACGATGAAGAATTCCTAGGTCCCGAAGTGCCATATGTCAGTGCCATAGGAGCTTTAATGTACTTGGCAACTTACACACGGCCTGATATAAGTTTTGCTGTGACCCTACTATCTAGGTTTGGCTCTTGTCTGAACCAAAAGCACTGGAACGAGATTAAACATGTTCTTCGTTACCTACAAGGAACGGAAGACTTGGGTCTATTTTATACTAACCATAACAAAGATGGTTTAGTTGGCTTTTCTGATGCAGGCTATCTATCAGATCCACACAATGCTCGATCACAGACATGATATGCTTTTACACGTGGAGGTACGGCCATATCATGGCGTTCTATGGAGCAGACGATCGCGGCCACATCTTCGAACCATTCGGAAATATTGGCCATACATGAGGCCAGCCACGAATGTGTCTGGTTGAGGTCGATGACCCAACATGTCCGATCAGATTGTGGGATGGTCGAGTGCAAGAAACCGACCGTGATGTATGAAGACAATGCAACATGCATTGCTCAGCTCAAAGATGGCTACATCAAAGGAGATAGAACAAAGCATATTTTGCCCAAGTTCTTCTTCACTCACGATTTAAAAAAGGCTGGTGAGGTCCAAGTGGTTCAACGTTCCAGTGACAACTCAGCCGACCTGTTCACCAAATCACTTCCGACTTCTACGTTCAGGAAGCTCACACCTCAGATTGGAATGCGTAGACTGATGGATCTTCAGTGATGATCAGAACAGGGGGAGTATACGTGTTATACTATTTTTCCTTCACCATGGTTTCGTTCCACTGGGCTTTCGTGGAAAGGTTTTAATGAGGCAACATCCAAAGCGTATACAATCCATGTATGGTTATGGCATCCAAGGGGTGTGTTATAAATCATATGATGGATGTCCATAACCGGCCCGTCCATTAGAGGCAAATCTGCAGGAGAGAGAGAGGAGAGAGAGTCGGCCAAAGAGAGATAGGCGGCTACCTTGTTTTCCTTTTTCCTTTATGGTTATGATTTATACTATTTCCTTTTATCTATCTTGTAATTTCCTATATATAAAGGGCACATTTACAGATTCTAAAAAAAAAGTTAACAACTTATGATTATGAAATAAAAACTTACAGATTCTAAATCCTTAAGTTTACTACAATTAACAATTTTTTTTTACTAAAGTTATGATTGATAACAATGAAGTGTTTATGATAACATTGACTAATATTACTATGCAGTTAACTTGATATTGTGTTTATCAGTCATTAATTGATGTAGCGTAGACTTTCTATTTCCCGTTGGTTTTGGTGTTAAGGTTTTCCTTTTTACTTAATGTCTTTTATTAAAGTCGGTTTAGTTGTTTTCCAACTCCTAGTTGATATAGCTCGTGTGTGAGTCTATATATATGGAGGTTCTGTTTTATTTACAAATTATCTTTGATTTGATATTAATATAAACTTAGAGTTTTGGTTTTAAATCCACTCTTGCAACCTTAGTTTTTGGGCATTCTTTGAGAATTCAACAGATTTTAAGAAGGCTTAGTTAACGGGCATTCTCAGAATTCAATGTTATCTTCGCGTTATTGGTTACCTCAACTATTTCTGCTCCGTTAGTTGGTATCAGAGACATTTAATTACAATTCTCTTTGTGATTATCGATCTGCGATTTCAATGGCACCTCGTCCTAATGACTGGGCGCAGATGCAGCAATTCCTCGAAGATTTCCAAGAAAATTTTCAGGACAATATGAGACGAACAATGGCTGATGCAGTTCAAGCCAGAGTTCAAGCAGCGTTTACAGCAAACACAGCACTCGCTGCTCAAGCAGCACCGCAACAACGCAACAACTGTCACCACAACCTTGTTTACGAAGAACACGAGGAGGGCTCTGATGAGGACAACCTGTTTGGATATAACGACAATCAACAACAGCAACGTAATCACCAAACAGCTCGTGCTCGTCAACCCAGAAACGATCATGAAATTCGTTGGACCTCGGGCATCAAACTCGATATCCCCGAGTTCAATGGTGGATCTAAACCGGAAGACCTTCTGGATTGGTTTGCCACAGTCGACAAATTCTTGGAATTCAAAGACGTATCGAATGATTAACAAGTTCCTCTCGTGGCTACTAGATTCTGCAGCCACGCCGCATCTTGGTGGAGTCAACTTAAGCTTTCTCGTACTCGACGGGGAAAAGAGAAAATTTCCTCTTGGGATAAACTCAAGAAGCACATGAGAAAGACGTTCATCCCATATAACTTTGAACGTCTATTATTTCAAAAATTTCATAACATTCGTCAAGGAAATCGTTCCGTAGAAGACTATTCAACAGAATTTTATAAGATGATGACTCGGATAGACATCCACGATTCGGAAGATCAATTGGTCGCAAGGTTCATCGCCGGATTACGCCCCCAACTACAAACGATGTTACACCAATTTGATCCATGTTCGATATCCGAAGCACGACAACGAGCACTACTAGTTGAGCAGTAATCTCGTTTCAGCCCTAATCAATGGACAGGGAACAACAAACAACGCAACACCACAATCAGCGCCGACGATACATTAGACACGTCGACAGGAACACGAACAACGACCCGTTCTACTGAACCTGTGGCGCAGGACGCAGAGGCACGACCGTCTCGACCTAATGCCCTACGATGTTTTACTTGCGGGGAGCGAGGACACATTCAAACGGCATGTCCTAATAAAGGTCAGCATGGACTGCTGGCACACGAAGGAGACATTATTGGGGATCCTATCTATGATGAAGAAGAAGGACGTTTTGATGATATCGATGAAGAGCAAGTCAATGGTGACACTGGAACAATGCTTTTGATACGTAGGAATTGCATGGCCCCACAGACAAGTGAAGCTTGGCAACGGACGGCTTTGTTCAACTCTACCTGTACAATTAAAGGAAAAGTGTGTAAATTTGTTATTGACTCCGGCTGTTCCTCCAATGTCGTTTCAGAGGAGGCTGTGCGTAAGCTTGCCTTAACGACATAAGCGCACCCACATCCCTATCACCTCCTTTGGATGCAAACCGGCGCCGAGGTCTTTGTCTCACAACGAACGTTGTTAACGTTTTCAGTGGGTTCTTTCTACAAGGACACACTTTATTGTGACATCGCTTCAATGGATGTTCTCATCTCATCCTAGGAAGGCCATGGCAATATGATCGAGAGGTGGTTCATAACGGCAAACATAACACACACTCGTTTATGTTTCAAGGAAGGAAAATCACATTGCTTCCAGCTCCCGAACCGGATTATGTGATCAACAAGGAACAATCGACATCCAAGAAAAGTCAGCTTGTTGTATCCAAGGCACAATTCGAAAGTGAGCTTCGCGATGACTGCCCTCTTTATGCTCTGGTTGCCACTCTGATCCGCCACCAGTTCATAAGGAGACCGTTCCTGCTTCATTCACCCCCATACTTGACGAGTTCAAGGACCTTTTCCCATAGGAATTACCGGCAGGATTACCACCTTTAAGAGATATACAGCACCATATCGATTTGGAACTTAATTCAGTGCTTCCTAAATGAGCACATTACCGCATGAGTCAAGAGGAACACGAGGAATTGCGATGACAGGTAGATGAGCTACTTTTTAAAGGATATGTTCACGAAAGTCTAAGTCCCTGCACAGTTCCGGCTCTACTTATTCCAAAGAAAGACAAAACTTTGTGGATGTGCGTCGATAGCAGAGCAATCAACAAGATCACAACCCGATACAGATTTCCGATTCCTCGCCTCGATGATCTTCTTGATCAAATCGGCAAAGCTTCAGTGTTCACTAAATTGGATTTAAAGAGTGGCTATCACCAGATTCGTATCCGACCTGGGGACGAATGGAAGTCGGCTTTCAAGACGAGGGAAGGATTGTTCGAGTGGTTGGTAATGCCTTTTGGGTTATCAAACGCTCCGAGTACGTTCATGCGCATCATGAATCAGGCTCTTCGGACGTTTATTGCTAAATTCGTGGTGGTTTACTTTGATGACATTCTTATTTTTAGTTCGACCCTCGAAGATCACTTCCTTCACCTCCGAGAGGTTTTACTAGTACTACGCCGAGAACAGTTGTTCGTTGCTCAACACAAATGTGAGTTTGGAGTTTCAGAGGTCTTGTTTCTTGGATACGTCGTCTCTGCCTCAGGACTGCGCGTCGATCCACAGAAGGTAGCGGCAGTGTCTTCTTGGCCCACGCCAACGACCATTACAGAGATATGAAGCTTCCATGGATTGACATCTTTTTACCGAAGGTTCGTCCACAATTTCAGTGCAATTATGGCTCTAATAACCGATTATATGAAGCAAACAATGTTTGAGTGGACGCCCGAAGCTTCTCGTGCGTTTGAGCTCATTAAGCTCAAGCTTACCACGGCCCCTATTCTGGTCCTTCCACATTTTGAGGTACCTTTCGAGCTTCATTGTGATGCCAGCAAGCTGGGTATCGATGCGGTCTTAAGTCAGCATGGCCGCCATGTTGCCTATTACAGTGAAAAGATGGCAGGCGCTAGGGTTCGTTATAGCACGTATGTTATCGAGTTTTATGCGATTGTGCAAGCTATCAAGCATTGGAGGCATTATCTGGCACACAAAGAGTTTGTTTTGTTCACCGATCATGTCGCCTTAAAGTATTTAGGGACGCAAGACAAGATTTCTGCAAGACATGCTTCTTGGACGGCCTATCTTCAACAGTTTACATTCGTCATTAAACAACAGTCGGGCAAGATGAATAAGGTTGCTGATGCTTTGATTCGTCGTCACTCCCTTGTGGCAACGTTACAGTCTCTGTGTCGAGCTTTGAGTGTCTTTCTGATCTATATGCGTCAGATGCCTTCTTCGCGCCCATATGGAATGACCTATCGCAAGGAGTTGTCAATGAGTACTCGCTCGTGGATAATTTTATTTTTCTCCACAATCGGTTATGTGTTACGTCTGGTAGTTTCAGATTACAAATCATTACCGAGCTCCACAACGAGGGACACGTCGGTCGGGACAGAACTTTAAAGTTGGTCGCCGAGTCTTACTTCTGGCCTACTCTTCGCCGTGATGTCGAAAGGTTTGTGGCACGGTGCACGGTGTGTCAACAGGGCAAAGGCCAGGCTTCGAATGCAGGGCTTTACATGCCTTTACCGATCTCGACACAACAATGGACCGACTTGAGTATGGACTTCGTGTTGGGGTTGCCTCGAACACAGCGGGGCAATGATTCTATCTTCGTCGTTGTGGATCGTGTCTCAAAGATGGTACATTTCATTCTGTGTAAAAAAATGACTGATGCTGTTCAGGTGGCTCTTTTATTCTGTCGCGAGGTCTATCGTCTTCATGGGTTACCAATGACGATTGTGTCTGATCGTGACTCTCACTTTCTCAACCACTTTTGGCGATCTCTGTGGAAACCTCTCAAGAAAATTTTAAACATGAGTTCCGCGTACCATCCTCAGTCTCATGGTCAGACAGAGGTGGTAAATCGTTCATTGGGCAATATGCTTCGATGTTTGGTGGGCAAGAACATTCGTTCTTGGGATTCTTGTTTCTGTCAAGCTGAGTTTGCACATAACCACGCCCATAATCGGAGTCTCGGGTTTAGTCCCTTCAAGGTTATCTATGGTTATGTTCCGCGTGGTCCGCTAGCATTGACGTCTCTTCCTAATCCATCGGAGTTCCATGGACGTGCAGTAGAGATGCTGGCCGAGCTTTCAATGGTGCAAGATCGCGCTCACGGCAACTTGGTCGCCTCTGCAACCCAATAAAAAGCCGCGGCTGATGTACATCGTCGGGAAGTTTATTTTAGCATCGAGGATCATGTCTGGGCCGTCTTAACGAAGGAACGTTTTGCAACCGGTCAGTACAACAAACTCAAGCCCCGCAAGATAGGTCATGTCGAGATAGTCGAGAAGATCAATGCGAATGCTTATCGCCTTTCTCTTCCTCCTCACGTCCATACTGCAGACGTTTTCAATGTGAAGCATTTGTTTAAGTGTGAACCGGATGATGCTACAATGTCAGGATTCGTAGACAAATCTTCCGTACGGGGGGGACCTGATGTAGCGTAGACTTCCTATTTCCCGTTGATTTTGGTGTTAATGTTTTCCTTTTTACTTAATGTCTTTTATTAAAGTCGGTTTAGTTGTTTTCCAACTCCTAGTTGATATAGCTCGTGTGTGAGTCTATATATATGGAGGTTATGTTTTATTTACAAATTACCTTTGATTTGATATTAATATAAACTTAGAGTTTTGGTTTTAAATCCACTCTTGAAACCTTAGCTTCTGGGCATTCTTTGAGAATTCAACAGATTTTAAGAAGGCTTAGTTAACGGACATTCTCGGAATTCAACGTTATTTTCGTCTTATCGGTTACCTCAGCTACTTCCGCTCTGTTATTAATGAAATTTAATTAATTTATAAAATTATAGTTTGATTTATATTATATAAAAATAAAGACATGTTTTTTATATTATATATATATAAACAAATCTACTTGATTAGCTGAGCTGGGTTGTCTTTAATTTATTTTTCGTTTTCATAAATAATTCTTTGCATTTTTTCGACAGTATCTTTGTACTTTAAAGCAAAAAAAAAAGTCAAAAATATGTAATGTCAAAACCTAATAAAACAATTTGGCTTAGAACATCCAAAAATGTTGGACCGACACTGTTTACGTGTAATCAGACGCTGCATATTTTACTGTGCAACGTCTCCACAACACACACATATATATATATATATATATATATATATATATATATATATTCAGAACCGAGTGTGCGTTCGTAGCTAACATAAGCAGTTTAGAAAATAAAATGCCTTATATTAATCTCCACGAGACCTTCCATCCGGGCATACAGTTATAGATGGGAAAGTGGCCAAGGCGACTCAAACCCAAGAGGAAAACTATAGCTGAAGTTTCATTACTACTAGACCAAGAGCTCTTGGTTAGTGCTTTAGATTTTAGAAAAACTATAATAATAAATACTACTGTCATAGAGAAAACACAATGAGAAACACCAACAAACTAAATATTCATTTTAGACATAATTTTGTTCTATTTTTTTTATGAAAATTTAGTGACTAAAATTTAATTTTAATTTTCCTAAGCAGTTTTTAATGGAAAATAATTAATCACTTAATACTTTTCGTATTTTGTATCATTAAAAATATTCTATGTTAAAAAATGTCTGGTTATTCTACTATTTAAACTATGAAAATGTCCATAAAACTATAGCAATCAATATTCTCTTACTATCTTTACTTAGTCCATATTCAGCTTATCCAAATTACTATAGAATTTCGAACATAAATCCATATACTGTATATAAATGTCTTCTTATCTAGAAATAAAATAATATAATTAATAAAAATGCAAAAAAAAATAACTATTGCAAAATGCCCTATTATTTATTTTAGAAAATGCTGTCCTAAGCGAGTGCTTCATTTTCCATAAGGGAGGCACGGCTCTGTATATGTTGCAGCTAATTTAGTAACTGATGGCCGTTGTTTTTTTGTTTTTCTTATGTTGGGTAAGCCTTTCATGGGGTCATATAGAGGTTGCTGCTAATATTTTGTTCTTAATGATATAATATTTAAAGACTAGTTGCACAAATGTCATGTCAATTAGTAGACTAGTCGGTGTGGGTTTTTTTTTTGTTGAAATGTGATTATATCAAGGGTTAATTTGCCTACTAACCATTTTGAGAGAAAATATTAACTAAATGACCTTGTAATAAAGCAAGTGAAGGATGGGACGATTTTACACAAAATTTGAAAAAAAATATCCTTTTCTACGGATGGTTTTGTGTTTTATGATACATACAACTTGCATATTATATTGTATATATTACACAAGTAGTATAGTTTAATAAGTTTATATCAATACAATGTATGTTATTCATTTGTTCCATCTATTTTAATAACTGCAAAGATAATAGGAAAAAAAGGTGAAGGAAGAAGAGAGTAAGAAATAAGAAATATAACAGAAAAAGGAAGAAAGCAAAAAAGAAAAGAAGCAGAATGAATAGGAGGAAAAGAATAAGGAAAAGGAATGAGAATGAAGCAAAAAAACTAAACGGGAGGGGCTGGGGAGAGAGGGTAAGGAGAAGGGAGAGAAGTATGAGGAGAGGAATGAGAAAGAAAAAAAAATCAAAGAAAAAAAAAAAATTGTTTTATTATATTATACTATTTCTACGAAATAAAATAGTATACTATAATATTAGTTAAAAACTCTATGAAGAAGACCATAAACAAAAAAAAACAGTATTTTTTTTTGTTTAACAAAAAAAAACAGTATTAAGAATACAAATAGACAAATAGTGTAATATAGATAAAATATGGTGCAAATTCTTTAGCAATAATATAAGTTTGAAAATACAATTAGAGATGTCACGTTCAAGACTATTCGATCAATATCTTACTCAAAATAATATATTAACACACAAAAGAAAACTATACTATTCTATAATACAAATAGTATAGAATGCGCCAAACAAAAAAAAGAATGCGTCAAAATTAATCGTTTTCTCCAAGGCGTCTGGGATTTTTTTCTTACACTTTGAAAACAATTACCTTGATATCAATATCATTTTTTCTTTCTCTATCAGGTCTTTCACCTCAATCTACCACCACTGTAGCCTTGATTTTTCAGAAAACATCGAACAAAACCTTTCTCATAAACATCCAATCTCAACCATGCCCTGCAAGTACCACAATATACAATTTCCTTTACATATGATTTACTTTTCTATTTTATTTGCCATACTATTTTACTTTATCATACTTGTTGTTTTTTTTATCTGATATCATACATGTTTAGAGTCAAAGGTAAATTGGTCTTTTTCTTCAACTAATATGAATTATATTATAGCACTTGCACCCTATGGTTATTTGGTGAATAATAAAAAAAATTATGGTTATAAAGTTCAATTTCCCTTATATTTATCAACAAAGAACAAAATTTTGTTATGTACACATACCAGTAAGGATCACGTGTAAAAGAAAAACAGAGCAGGCTGGTACAACTGAAAAAAAAATAGGGAGGCTATGGCGATAGAGAGATCCTTATAGCCTTGGGATTTAACTTGCAGAAATCCATCTTGAGTAGCTTCGAGTAATTGTCACCTCTAGGGGGGAGGGATTCGATCGGAGTAGCGGATGTAGGATTGAATTTAAGTGGGGGCACGGTAAACTTTTTCACTATGTTTTTTTTTTGAATTATACACAGTTTTTCCAAAGGCTTCCCAGATCCAAGAGACTAATCTGTGTCGCTGCGGCCCGAATGTTAAATTTCGCAGTGACCGGGAATCGAACCCAGGTGGCGGTACTCACAGCTGTGAGCCCTTTACCACCAGAGCTAAGATGCCCAGGTTAATGTGTTTTACTTTAGGATAAAGAGCAGTTATATAGATTTCATACGACTCGTCAAAGAAAAATAAAAAGTAGATGGGGGCACGTGACCCCGTCTCTTCCTCTCTGCGTCCGCCTCTATCTACTCCGAAACTCTTGGTCAATTTGGTTTGCGATAAACAGCGGAGAATGAAGAGGTTGTTGATGTCTTTGACCATTGCGTTCCATATTCAATAGACACTCGCTTGAAAAGCTAAGCGAAAAAGAATGGTGACCGGTTTGCGGAGCGGAGCCTCTTCCGTGTGAGAGACCGCACAGTTCCTTCCCAGTCCGGCGTTATTCTGGTTCCTAGAGCACTAATCGGTAGGGTTTGTTGACTAATAAACTTATCAGGGTGGAATAGCAAAATTATACTTGATTAAATAACAAGTGGAGTAAAAATAAAAATTGTATGGGTCCATATGGAAAGAGGTCCCATATTATGTGATGCTATTTATTGGGCAAATAAGGAGACGTATTCAAATAAATGACATGATATTCATTTTTTAACTAGATAGTGTTAAAAAGCTATTTAGATAGATAACGAATTAAAAAAAAACATAAGGTAATCAAGTAAACAGTTAAAGTATCAGGGCGGTGGACAGTCTAATTGCCAACACTAAACATTTAAATATAGATCTTTAATAGTATTGACTTATTTTCAAAAATATTTTATTTTGTAATTGTGATTGTGATTCATTTCCGTGTTTATAAAAATTATTAGTAATAATATTTTAAAAGGAATAAAATGGGAAGAACGAAAAAAGGTAACAAATTTATTTGAAAACGAAGTAGACAAAATAATTGAATCAAGGAATAAACCCATGTGGCACTAATACTATACCCACGAACTCTGCTTGATTATCATAATGTGAAAATTAGTGAAAGATTTTCCATTCAACAAAAAAGGTGATTATTACAATGTGGAATTTTCCGTAAAAATTGTCCATTTGAAGAAAAAGAAAATTACTGTCATAATGTTGAATTTTGGTTTCGAAGTTCAAAACAAACACGTAATATTTTCTATAAGATAAGTGATCTTCGCAGAAGAACTCATAACCAACCAAAAATGAGTGAGACAGGAGAAAAATCGAGAGACATATCTAGATGGAGCCTTAGAGGCATGACTGCTCTTGTCACCGGTGGCTCCAAAGGCCTCGGGTCAGTCCAAATTCCTCATACTTCATATGCTATACTAATTATTATAATTGATTTTATTTCTCAATTCAACCATAGATCTATATATAATTATATTGATGTTTAATTAATTATGAACGCTTTTCCTCAAAAGAGAAAGGCTTAGTGATGTATAAAGTAACATTGCATGTTTGCTGTGAATAGGGAGGCTGTGGTGGAAGAACTAGCCATGTTGGGAGCAAGAGTCCACACATGTGCCAGAGACGAAACTCAGCTTCAAGAATGCTTACTTGAATGGCAAGCAAAAGGGTTTCAGGTTACCACTTCTGTTTGCGATGTTTCTTCTCGTGTCCAACGAGAGAAACTCATGGAAACCGTTTCCACTCTCTTCCAAGGAAAACTCAACATCCTTGTAAGTTTATGTACAAGAAAAGATCATTAGCAAGATCAAATGATGTTGTTATCTATTGTGTTTGATTTGTGTCTATATACATATACATATAGGTAAACAATGCGGGAACTTGTATAACAAAGCCGACCACAGAGTTTAGTGCAGAAGACTTCTCGTTTCTGATGGCAACAAATCTCGAATCTGCTTTTCATCTCTCACAGCTCGCCCATCCTTTTTTGAAAGCTTCTGGTTCAGGGAGCATCGTGTTTATGTCCTCCGCTGCTGGGGTTGTGCATGTCAATGTTGGATCCATCTACGGAGCTACTAAAGGTATATACTTACACTCAAACAATTATTGCTCTAAGACTAACATAAATTTGAGAATATATATATGTTCACGCGTTGCAGGAGCTATGAATCAGCTAGCAAGAAACTTAGCATGTGAGTGGGCAAGTGACAGCATAAGGGTTAACTCTGTGTGTCCATGGTTCATAGCGACTCCTTTAGCAAACAAAGTAAGGCAATAAATAGATTAAAAAAAAAATACAAAGTTTTCCTTAATGCTATGAATTTTTTTTTTTGGAACACTCTTAATGCTATGAATAGAATAAGAAAATTACATTTGAAGTTTAACTTATCTCAAAATCTCTTAATTAGTTTATGGATCATGAAGAGTTAAAAAAAGAAGTGGAGACGAAGACACCAATGGGACGTGTTGGGGAGGCAAATGAAGTCTCATCGCTTGTTGCGTTTCTGTGTTTCCCGGCAGCTTCGTATATAACGGGTCAGGTTATCTGCGTTGACGGAGGTGCCACTATCAACGGTTTATCTTTCAAGTCTTTGCCTTAAGAGGTCAATATGATTGTGATGTTTTCGTTTGCTTCTATGTTTTTTTTTTTTATTTGAACAACTCGTTTGCTTGTAGGTGGTATCTTTGCGTTTACTTCGTATTTCATTCCGAATAAAAGGGTTGACGAAAGGAAAGCCATATGTTTTCGTTGGACGTAGATACGTAGTTATAGGTTTTGGCTTATAGCAAAAACCATTGTAAGAAAAATGATAATGTTTTATTTTTCATTCAAAAAAAAAATGTTTTATTTTTTTATGTTCAAAAAGAAAAATGATAATGTTCTATTTTTCAGAATTATTGTATTTGTATTTCGGGTCTTGACACTTGTAAACATAAACCACAAATAGGATGTTAAAATTGGTTTTCTTAGCAGGTTTTAAATGGATAATTAATTTGTTAGATAGTGTTTTACCTAAATTAACGAATACTCTATTAACCCGTTAACTTAATATATTTAATAACTAAATAATCAAAAAGTTATTTTTTTCAAAATTCCTTTTTCCAATTTTTTGAAAACTTTATTTTCAAAAATATATTTTCTTTTAAATCTATCTTTTTATTTTTAAGAATTTAAGAATTTTTATTCCAAATAATTTGATATTATAATCCTCAAACATTGGTTAAATGACAATCTTGAGAATTATAGAATCACAAGCAATCTCAACAAAAATCAATTCTTCTTATTAATCAAACCTCAGTGCTTTAGAAAAGTAACTCAAAAACTAAAGCCTCAAATCACAATTCTCAAAAACTCATAGTTAATGTCAAACACACAACATTGCTTTTATAGATAACTCAAATTCCTATTCCTAATAGTAAAACACAATATGATCCTTTCTAAAGTTCATAATCCAAATAGGAATAGGTGATTTCTTCAAGCTTACTCCAACAATCTCCTCTTAAGCTTTCCCTTAAGCTTAAGCCCTTCTTCACTCACATCTTCAACTCCAATCATAGCTCTCATCTCCTTGAACTTTATCCTACCAAGCGATTTTGTTAGAATGTCAGCTCGTTGCTCATTCCCGGGCACATGCTCCACCTCTACTTGTTCATGTTCAACACACTCTCTGATGAAGTGAAACCTTCTATGAATATGCTTGCTACGTCCATGAAACACCGGATTCTTTGTAAGTGCAATGGCTGACTTATTATCAACTCTAATGGTCACACGTTTGCAGTCCTCTCCGACCGTCTCACTTAAGAGATCTTGAAGCCATACTGCCTGTTTGGCTGCCTCAGTTGCTGCCATAAACTCAGCCTCACAAGATGATAACGCCACGATTTCTTGCTTAGTTGAGCACCAAGTTATAGGACTCTTGCCAAGGTAAAATATATGTCCAGTGGTGCTCTTTCCATCATCCAAATCAACATTATAAGAACTACCACTATAACCCAACAACCTTAGATCTTTGCTATGCGTGAACCTAAGGCCTAGTGAGCATGTTCCCCGCAAATACCTCAAGACTTGCTTTAAAGCTGCACCATGTGATTCTTTTGGAGACTGCATATATCTACTAAGCACACCGACACTAAAGTTTAGACCAGGACGGGTGTGAAGTAAATACCTGAGGCATCCAATGGCTCGACGATACTCCCTCTCATCCACATTCTTCTCCTCGATCGCTTTAGAGAACTTTGCGTTCATCTCCATCGGGCAATGCGTCATATTACACGAACTCATACCAGTTTCTTCTAGTATTCAACGCGCATATCGGTCTTGCTTCAATATAATGCTGCCTTCATATTGACAAACTTATGTCCCCAAGTAGTATGTGAGAGGTCCAAGATCACTCATCTCGAATTTGGCGGCCATCTCTAACTTGAACTCTTGTATCAAACGAAGTGATGATCCTGTAACTAGTAAGTCATCCACATAGACCACTACAACAAGAAGCTCTTGTTTCACTACTTTACGGTACAGCGACGGTTCTTTTGAGCATCTTTCAAACTTTAGTACTCACAGAATCTGATTCAATTTGATGTTCCAGGCCCTAGGAGCTTGACGCAGACCATAAAGAGCTTTCTTAAGTTTGTATACCTTCTGTTCTTCTCCTTGCACAACAAACCCTTCCGGTTGAGTAACGTATACTTCCTCTTTAAGATGTCCATGTAGGAATGTTGTCTTAACATCTAGATGATGTATCTCCCACCCATTTGAGGCTGCTAGAGCAATGATCAAACGTATGGTTTCCACACGAGCTACTGAAGCGAAAACTTCATCAAAGTCCACACCATGTCTCTGAACATAACCTTTTGCTACGAGGCGCGCTTTATACTTACTAATGCTCCCATCTGCGTTTCGTTTGATATTAAAAACCCACTTGAGACCAATAGGTTTCACACCATCAGGCACCTCCACTAGATCCCATGTTTTATTTTTTTCAATAGACAATAGTTCATCCTTGCAAGCGTCAATCCATACCTTCAAGCTTTTGGCCTCGCTAAAGTCCCAAGGTTCTTCGTTTATAATCAACAATAACCGTTCTCCTTCTATCTCAGAAAATAGAACATAATCATCAAGGTATGATGGTCTTGTACTTACACGTGATGATCTCCTTGGTTGGGAGCTCTCTTCTTCATCGTCTGTTAGCTCTTTGTCATCAACATCGACCAAGCCCTCGTCTCCATCATCTTCATAAGCTCCCACAGGAGTTCCAAGCTCATCAGAACCATCACTCAAACTCTTTAGATCAAACGTAAACGATCCCGGATCACACTGCTCTGTTTCCTCTGTTTGTCTCCAGTTCCATTCCTTCTCCTCATCGAACAAGACATTACAGCTTACTACGATACGCTTGCTCAATGAATCAACCAAGCGACAAGCTTTTGATCCAGGTTTCGTGCCTAAATGAACAAGTACTCGTGTTCTGTCATCTAACTTCTTGCGCCCCACTTTGTTTGTTTGTGCACAGCACACACAACCAAATACCTTTAGATGACTAAGATTAGGTTTTCTTTTCTTTAAAGCCTCATACGGTGTCTTACCATCAAGTGATCTTGTTGCAACCCTATTTATTAAGTAGGTAGCATGCCTTATTGCTTCCCCCTAAAGTGAGTTCGGTACGTTCATATGCTTCAAGATGCTTCTTGTCATCTCCAATAGTGTTCTATTGCGTCGCTCCACAACTCCATTCTGTTGAGGTGAGTAGGGAGCTGTCAAGTGTCGCTTGATGCCATGCTTATCACAATAAGTTTGAAACTCATAAGAGGTGAACTCGCCTCCCCTATATGTCCTTAAGGTTTTAATCTCAAATTGTGTTTCTTGATCAGCAAGTACTCTGAATCTTTTGAACTTCTCAAAGGCTTCACTCTTTTCACTTAATAGTATCGTCCACATGTAACGGATGAGATCATCAATAAGAACGAACACATACCTCTTGTGTGCTGGTGTTGTTGGTGTGATAGGCCCACAAAGATCACCATGGATGAGTTCAAGCATATCACTTGCTCGATAGGATGTTGCTTGTGGAAAGGATCGTCTGGTTTGCTTTCCAAGTAGACAAGAGACGCAAGTTTCTTTACTGATTTCGATATTAGGGATTCCAACAACAAAGTCTTTATTGATCATCATCTTCATTGTCTCCTTGTTAAGGTGGCCTAAGCGTGTGTGCCACTTTGATGACTCTGTTGTTAATGTTGTCTGTAGACACCTCACATGATCAACTTCAAGATTGACCTTGTATAGACGATTCTTTGACCTTGTCGTCTTTACCATCAATTGCCCCATACGATCAAAGAGAGTTAGTGTATTATCCTTCATACGTACCTCACAACCAACCTCAGTAGCTTGACCTAAGCTCACAATATTGCTCTTAAGACCTGGTATATAATAAACGTTCTTTAAGACTTTCTTCTCCCCACCTTTGAATATAAAACAAACCGTGCTTTTCCTCTAATATCAATTCTTGAGTCATCGCCAAATCGAACCAAACCAGTAATAGTTTCATCCAACTCGCAGAAGAGCAAGCGATTCCCGCTCATGTGATTACTAGCTCCGTTGTCTAGATACCATACATTCCTTGTGTCTTCTTCAGTCTCAAAGAAATTGGGGTTTACTCTCTTCTCATTGAGGTAAAAAACCTCATTCATCATCAACTCATCAGCTTCTTGAGTATCTTCATCCTTCTTTTCTACTGTCTCTTGAATTTTTAACACTTTATCCGGACAATCAGAGGCATAGTGGCCCTGTTTCTCACACTGGAAGCATGTAATATGCGAGAGATCTCGACCTCGTCCTTGTTTGTATGCTTCCTTTTGGCTCTGAACCGATCCAGAGCGGCCACGGCCTCTTCCTCTCCAGTTAGGGCGACCACCTCGTCCTCTTCCTCTGCCATAGCTCCCGCCATAACCTTCCTGATTAGAGTCTGTATTAGCATACATCAACTTTTCTTGGTCATCACGCGAGTCTTCTTCTTCTTCAGCGACTCTTTCCTCATAAGCTTTTAACCTACCAACAATATCCTCAAAACTTATTGTATTAAGATCCAAGACCTGCTCAAGAGAGGCAACCATGTGAATATATTTCCTTCTAGGCAAGCTCTTAAGAAATTTCTTCACAAGTTTCGGTTCCTCTATCATCTCTCCCAACGAAGCTGATTTTGATGATATCTCGGATAGTTTTCCAACAAATATATCAATTGTATCTCCATCTTTCATCTTAAGTCGATCAAAATCCGCCATCAAGTTTTGTAACTTAGCTTCACGTACTCTCTCAGCTCCAACATGCTGTGCTTTGATCGCATCCTACACTGCTTTTGATGTATCCAACTCTCCGAATTGCAAAGTTAACGCCTCCGATATATATTGAAACAACAACGCAATAGCCAAGTTTTTCTTATCTTCAGATTTGTTTCCTGGTTCGATAGTTTCCTACACCTTGTTGACTATCAATGCTATCTTCATCCTTATAGCCCACACGGTGTAATTTGAAGAAGAAAGCATCGGAAGTTTGATGGAGGAGGATCCATTGTCTTTGCTTTTGGTGCCAATCTCAGGGTCTTCTTTCACGTCGCTCATGTTTCTTTGTTAAGATTGATGTGTGGCTCTGATACCAAATATAGAATCACAAGCAATCTCAACAAAAACCAATTCTTCTTATTAATCAAACCTCAATGCTTTAGAAAAGTATCTCAAAAACTAAAGCCTCAGGTCACAACTCTCAAAAACTCATAGCTAATGTCAAACACACGACATTGCTTTTATAGATAACTCAAATTCCTATTCCTAGTAGTAAAACACAATATGATCCTTATCTCTAGAGTTCATAATCCAAATAGGAATAGGTTTACTTGTTCCTCAAGCTTACTCCAACAAGGATCATGTTTATGTGTCAATCTGAGTGAGCTTTTTAGTCTTTTTTTTAATTGGACCAACTTTACTAAGATATTAAAAAAGTAACATTAAATGGACCATTTAATATTTTACTATATATCATCAACTTTGAATATGGAAATAAATAAATATTAAACTATTTCTTTTGATGTTTGGTCATTTAATATATTAAAAAAAGAAAAACGTGATTATTTTATGGGCAAGAAGACTGGAAAACGAAGATGAAGTCGGGGGTATTCTTACAAATTTTACATATTTTTATATATAATGTTAAAGAATAGTTTGAGCAAAATTTGGTTGCATAACTTTTTCTCCCTTTTTTTCTTCGATTTGCGAACAGATAATGATTTCGATTCTCTCCATTGAAGATATGAAAGTGAAAGTTATGTTTTTAGTTCACCTCATTTGAATTCTTTTTGGGCTTAACATAGATTTTAAGAATCTATAAAATTAGCTGAATAAAATTGAATGTAAAAATTATATTACCTTTTTATAAACTTAAAATCAATTATAATAAAGTAAACAAAAAAATCAAACTAAATTTTTAAACAACTACCACCATAAAATTGCTAAAATAATAACATTATGAAACATTGTTAAATATTTCGTGTCATCTTTATGCTTTATTAAATTTTACATAGAGAAAAAAATGCAAATACATAATTGATTTTAAATTGTAAACATATCAGTATTTTTGATATTTCACCCCACGTAAAGAGCGGATTATCATTTAGTATCTATTAAAAATAAAAAAAATTACATACAACTTAAAATGAGTCTAAGGAAGTCTATATGGGCCAGTCACTGGTCTAAATGGTTAACACTAATACACTTTAAGACTAATTTATAAAAAAAAAGTTTCCTTTTTAAATTTCTATATTTTAGAATATATATTTTTTTTAAATAAGAAAACATTTGATTTCACTTTTTATATTAGTTAAATTTTATAAATTCTACTTTCATATTTTTATTATATTATTTGATATATATGAGATACGTATTATACAATTTTAATTTTTAAGATAAAATTTTATTAAATATCATAAAATATTATGAAATTTTAAGAAAATCAAATAAACTCTATTATGAATATAAAACAAACAATACAATATATTCTTTGTACTTATATACATTATATAATATAAATTATTAAATTATAATTTTAATGGAAGTATATAATTGCATAGGATCCTCTAAATTATTATATCTTATTATCTTATAGGTTTGTCTTATATTTTGAACTGGGTCAACTTGGACCGACGAAATTTATTAATTTATTGAATTTATTAATTTATCGAGTATTATTTATGAAGTTTCTACTATAAATTTAAATGGGTTCGGGATTTAAATAGAATGAGATTAAATAGGATGGATTTACCATTGTAAGATCATTAACCACAAACCTAAGAACACACGCGGTGATCATCTCTCACCGTAGTTTCTTACCAAAAGAAATGATTAAAATTAAAAATTGAAAGAGAGAAAATAGAAAAAGTCAGCATCTATAGGTTATAGCTTAGGAATAAACTATTGCAGATGAAATTTGCCACTTGCCCTTTCTTAAATGGTTAAACTAGTTTTAACACAATAAATTTAAATTGCACAAGTAAATTCCTTTTAAATATTAATATAATAATATGTAGAGACCCCATTTAACTTACATATCATTAATGATGCTCTAAAAACTAATATCTATAACTGGAGCAAAAGACACCTAAAATTAACCATGTCTGTGTTTTATTCAATTATAGTGGCTCAAATGTAAGATTCGATTACATATGGGGGTGATTGATGTTGGCTGTGAGTGCTCTACACAGCCATAATTCTCTCTAGAGCAATAAAATTAAAGCAATCAAACTTTATTAATAAAAACTAAAACTAGAGCCCAAAATCTTTAAAAGGAAATATAATGGCTCTAGAAATCAATTTTTCTAGAGCTTTAGGTTTAGTGCTTTTAAAACTTTGAAATAAACCTACAGCAATAAAATTTAAAGCTAAAGCCACAAAATCTACGGCTTAAATCTTAAAGCAAAAAATCCAAAGTTACAGCTTGTACCAATCAACCCTTATATCACTAGATCAGGTCAACCTATACATAAAATTTATAATTTCATATTTTACAATCAGCAAAAAAAAATTTGAAAATTGGAAAGAAAAAACAAATTAAATCACCTACAGAAAAGGTAAAATTAAAACACCCAAGATTTAAAAATATCTATCAATAAAATATATTATTATAATAATAATTATTATTTATTATACTTTAAACTTTTTTTCTTCTATTGATTAGTCTTCCAAATGAATTTAATTTTTTTTTTTATAAAAAAAATACTATTTCAATAAGCTTTCAATTGGAATATTTATCTACTAATATTTATTTTTTAAATTGACAATTTGATATTTTAATTTAAGTTTGATTTTGATTTAGAAGAGTGGTCATTGATGATTCTTACCATTAACTTGGTAACTAATTTATCAATTAGTTCTTACAGAAACGTAATCAATGGTCATTTTCTTACCATAAATTCAGTGATAAATTTTCCAAACTAATAGTAATGAATGACAAATAATGAACAAAAAAAATATGTTGTAGAAAATAAAATACGGTTTTCCACTCATCATTCTCATTCATTCTGATGGTATCCCACGGTTTAAGTTAGTTTTTAAAAAGATGGTTGCACCACTAATCTCATCCAGTAAGTCAACAAGTCTTGGTATGAAATACTTATACTTGATGGTTTTGTTGCACTTGCATTCGGTTCAGTGAGGATGGAAGTGAGAAGAGCAATATAAAAGAAAGGAGACTTCATTACAACAAGCTAAATAGCATCACACCGCTTTTGTTATTAATAGAACTAGAGCTTTTCCCGGGCTACGTCCGGGTTTATTTCCATAAATCCTTAATTTATTTTTAAGGTATTATGTTATTTCTATTTAAATATGTAATATGTATATCCGAAACTCTGGCAAATATAAATTACTAAACTGAATTTTAAGTTATTAGAACGCAAAATGTAAATAATAATAAAAATACATATTACATTATTCAAAATATTTTTACAGTAAAATAAGTTAATACTCCAATCATTTAAAATTTTGATTTCCTAACTCATTTGTTCATTCTATTTTTCTGGTTCGTATTGTATAATTAGTGGCTAAGAGTTTACATTGTTACCAATAAAACAAATCTTTCTAGAAGTATAAGTATACATGAAAGTTAAATTTGTTTGAATTTTTATTCCAATTTCAAAAATGTTGGATCTAAAAAATACTTTTCTAATGTGTTTTTGATTTTGTATTAAATTTCTAAAAATATTCTGTATATTTTGTTTTGTTACAAATTTTGTTAGAATAGTGACTAAAACTTCCTGATTTTGTTTGTTGTAAGTTTGCAAAATAGAATTATATTTGGGAGAATTGGAAAAACAAGACACTTTCGAAGTTTGTTTGTCAAAATAAGACTTTGGTCGTTTTGGACTGGTTTTGCCCTTGTATTGTGGAAAAAATAGTAAACTTAGGTAAAAAAATATAAAAAAAAATGTAGAATCATTAGAAACCAAAGTATATATACTTTTATGTTTAAATTTAATTTTTAAAAATTGTGGAACTATGTTTTATTTAAAAT
This sequence comes from Brassica napus, assembly GCF_020379485.1. Classification (NCBI taxonomy): domain Eukaryota; kingdom Viridiplantae; phylum Streptophyta; class Magnoliopsida; order Brassicales; family Brassicaceae; genus Brassica; species Brassica napus. Next base: position 58,882,901 of record NC_063452.1, on the reverse strand, counting down.
CAAAGCTATAACAAAATACTTATTCTAGCCATCTACGTAGTCTACAAATCGAATATAAAGTATTGTACATAGGTTTACCTTGGATAGAAAATATAAACTACACTTTCTTCAATAGTTTACCTTATCTTTCCTAAATATATCCTAACTAAATATTTCCTAAATATCTCCCCCCCCCCCCCATGATTTTCTCCCTTTTCTCTTCACACGATCTCTATCTCCCTCGTTCCTTGTTCCTCTCTCTTCTTCATCGACAAAAATCTCTTCTATCAACCAACACAAGATGGTTCTAATCTACGTTAAATCTGGTGTATGGATGTCAAGTTTCAGTGACGAGTGGAGTTTCTTGGCAGACAAACAAAGGCGTGGTCGAATGGTGACATTAGAAACTACTACTTTACTGGAGGAACTCAAGATCATGGTGTGTGAAGATTATGGGATCGACCCTAATTTGGTTAATGTCGAGTTCAGTTATGAGATGGTCAATCAAAGAGGAAATCCTCCCATTAGTATCAGTAATGATCGACAAGTGTGTAACTTTGTGTGCTACACAAAGAAGGGTTCCTCTACAACCTTATGTGTCACGTTCTTTGGTACTGGTACTGGTGTAAAGGAAAAGGAACGAGTCAATATCAATCTGAATAAGGAACCGTGTGATTCAAGTAATGTTGAGGAAGGTGAAGTTCCTGACATAAATCTGGGAGATTTTGAAGAACCATCAACAAAGTGTTGTGATAAAAGGAAGAATCATGTCGTTGAGGATGGTTCCGGTCATGTTGGTTCAAAGAGTGAAAAGTATGGCGATAGTGAAAAGGAAAGCCGAGTTGGGAACACAGATTTCGTGAAGAAAGATCAACTTTTCCGAAGTAAACGTGTCCTAAAGGCAACAATGGAAATTTGGGCGATGAAGAATAATTACGATTTCCTTGTTACCAAATCAACGAAAAAGTGGTGGTCTATACGATGTAAGGATAATACGTGCAACTAGACTGTGCGTGCGGAATGTGTTGATGGGTCTACATATTTCATGATCAATAAATGTGTGGGTATACACTCATGTGCTCCTTCAAAGAAAAGCAACTTCGGAAAAACGGCGTCGGCAAGAACTATTGGAAAGCTGATACAACATCGATTTGATGATGCCAATGATGGCCCCAAAGCAAACGACATCATTCAGTTTATGAGGCTAGAACATAGCTGCGAAATTACTTATTGGCACGCTTGGGAAGCTCGTGAGTATGCAATTGCAGCTGTTAGAGGTATACCAGACGAAAGTTATGCAAAGATACCAAAATATTTGCATATGATTAAAGAAGCTAATCCTGGTACACACGCTCACTATGAAACTAAGAAGGATGGTAGATTCATGTATCTATTTATGTCATTTGGGCAATCAGTTAGAGGATTTCACAGTCATATGCGTAGGGTGATTGTTGTTGATGGAACTTTTCTGAAAAATAAATATAAAGGAGTTCTACTTGTTGCTACAGCTGTAGATGGTAACTCCAACTTGTATCCAATTGCATTTGGAGTTGCTGATTCAGAGAATGAAGAATCATGGGAGTGGTTCTTCAGACAGTTGAGTGTGGTTATTCCTGATAGTAAAGACTTAGCTTTTGTGTCAGATAGACATGCGTCAATTGCTAAAGCAATCAGGGATGTCTACCCACGATCAAAGCACGGAATTTGTATACACCACTTGCTGACCAATGTGGTTAAATTCTTCAGGACAAAGGGTTCACTGCCTTGGTCGAGAAGGCTTCAAAGGCATATAGGTATAGTGAATTTCAGGAACGTTTCACAGAAATTGTTGATATCAGTCCGGCACTTGGAAGATATCTACAGGAGGCTGATGTGAGAAAATGGGCTTGTTCTCTCTTCCCTGGATCCAGGTATGACATCAGGACCAATAACCCAGCTGAGTCGATTAATTCAGCTTTGAGATCTCCTAGACAATTTCCAGTAATTCCTTTGCTAGATAGTATAAGAGAAATGATGACCCGATGGTTCTATGAGCGTCGCATGTTAAGCTCCAAACATATTGATATTTTAACCGTTAAGGTGGAGAAAAAGATTGATAGGAGAATCGTGAAGGCTCGAGGGTTTTAGGTTCAGAAGGTTGACAACTTCAGATCACTTGTTAAAGGAGACATATATGATTGTCATGTTGATCTGGAAACCAGAACATGCACATGTGGGAAATTTGATTTAGGAAAAATTCCATGCAGACACGCCATTCCTGCAATTTATTCTCGAGGTATGGAAGTATATAAACATTATCTTGGTACCTATATATTCCAGCATTTTGCAGCATTTAGACATTGGTCAGTCTTTTTTTGACACAGGTATGGAAGTACACCAATTTACTGATGGCGTCTATAGCACTGCAACGTGGAGAGCTGCCTACGCGGAATCCATTAATCCCATACCAGTTCCAGAGGCTGAATGGAATGTCCCAGATGAGGTTAAACTTGCGAAGATCTTACCACCAGAGTCAAGAAAGAGTGCTGGTAGACCAGTAAAGAGAAGGTATGAAACAGTAGAAGACAAGATTAGATCTTCTCAAGGATCAACAAAGAAGAAAAAGCACAAGTGCAGCCGGTGTGGTATGGAGGGACACAAGAGAGGAACATGTGATAAACCTATCTAGTTTGTTGTGTGTGTTCTCTGTTATTTGTTGTTTGCTTACAACATTGTTGAGACAAATCGAATCTTCATATTGACAGTTTGATTTTTGCAATTTTTTTTTGTTATATTCGATGCAAATCACCAAAAACATCAAAGAACATAGTCTTACATTTATTTAGAAAAAACAGAACAAGAAATTGAACATCATGCATAGGTAAGGTACATGAAGACCATAGCAAAACAACACACAAACAAAGCTTTGATGATCCTTAACTCTCTAATGCATTCGATGGAATTTTCTTCACAACGAGCAATTGCATCTTCCATCTCTTCAAGTCTACTCTTATGTCGTTTCAGCATTGTCTCAGAAGCGCATACTGATTTTTGAAACTCGGAATTGTCCACTAGCAGCACATCAAACAGATCCTGAAAGTCTTCAATTTCCTCAACAACTGACTTATCAGTCCATTTGAACAAGTGAGTTTTGTCCTTCATCATTAACATCAACAAACAGTTAGATTGGAGCGACGACAAGGTTATATGAATACAGACTAACCATCTCAGATCCCATCGGACAACAATGGAACAATCTTCCCGGATTTTTGACAGTTGTTGAAGTGAAAAGATGCACTGCCTTGCCGCAGTTGCATCTTAACAGCTGCCCTGTGATGTTCCCACAGCTCGAAAATAGAAATCCCCTTATTTGTCCTGATCACTAAGCTCCATAAACCACCATCATCATCCCAGTCAACCAACTCCTTAAGTGAGAGACTAGTATCGCACTGAAGCCTGGTAACTGCGTGGAACTCAAGCAATGAAAATCGGAGAGGTCTTCTCGCAAAGACAAACCAGAGCTCATGATCTTTGTAAGTCAACAGCTCCCTACACAAGAAGCCGTGTATCACTCTCACCGAGAATCCCAAACCATTATCGAACAGCTTAAAATCTGAGCAAAAACAGGATCTTTCTTCACTGTCTCCAACTCCTTTGGCAACCACTCCATCAATCTTTTGAAATAGCGTACCATCTTGCAGTTGTTATTGATCTTATGCACTTGGGTCTCTTCACCCGGCTTGAACAACCGCTTTGGTAACTCCTCAGACATACCTACAATCACAGAAAAGAAGTTTATAATCAGAGCACAAACAAAGAAAGAAGAAGATTTGACAAAAAAACAAACCTTTGAATTGGAAAACAACAAAAACGAATCTATTTGTCAATTTTCCCTCTTTCAAAAAAGGACCAAAATTGAAGATAAGAAACTAAAATCAAAACACCCAAACAATAACATTCATGAATTGCGTAATGTATAAGGAGATTAATCAACCCATTCAAGTAATTTAGATTAAGAAATAAGAGAAATCGGATTTAAGTGATGAGAAACTTTAAGAAATCTAGGGTTAAGAGAATCAAAACAAGTAATCGCAAACTCACCTTCTTAGAAACGTGAGATGTTGATGAAATTGATGGTGGAAGAAGAAGAAGAGCGTCCGACGATGTCGTAGAGTAAGAACAAATCTCCAATTCTTTAGGCTGATAACAAAGAGAAAGGCGAAAATAACTAGATTAGAGATGAAAAATGAAAGTTAAAGAGTGAAGAAACGATTTGGCTTTGTTCTTACCCAAAATCGCCATTGGAGGAGCTTCAAGCTTTCGGCGGAGAAGATGAGAGAGGTTCGTTAATCTCTAGGGTAAATCGACTTTTGTTTCTACTTTTTTTATTGTTTTTCCTTTATTTTTACTTTCTGTTTTTACTTTTTGTTTTTTTGTTTTTTAAAAGTGGTTAAATATATTTCGAAATATTAATATTAATTATATAAATCTTAACTATGCTAAATTGAGGGCAATATGGTATTAAAAAAATTATAAATCCTACTTACCTAAAGAATTTTCAAAAAGTTCTATTCTGACAAATCGAAGTATAAAATGTCTTTATTTTCCAATTTTCTCATTATATTTTCCCTTCAGCACACAATTTGTGTTATCAAGAAAATGAGCAACGCAAAAAATATGGGGGAATGTAGTCTCGTCTTCTTCTTTGTTATATTCGTCTTACTCTTATCTATTGTGGTGTATAACTTTTTTTATATTGCAAATTTTTTTTTTTGAAACTGGCATTCATAAATCACTTTTATATTGCAATTTTCCTTTTAAATTTCAATAATATCAATGGTACAATGGAAGTAAATCATCTTGATGGTGTTATTAGCACACTTATTTTTCTCCATTCTTTTGCATTAGTTTTGTAGGATATGTTATATAATTAAAAAAGAAAATTATTTTTAGGCCAAAAATGGTAACTATGTCTCATTAGACTAATCTCATATACTTTATGTCTTATTTAGGGATGGGCGTTCGGGTATCCGTTCGAGTTCGGGTCGGATATTTTGGATTTTCGGGTATTTCGGTATAGAGGTGTAGAAACCGTTCGGGTATTTCTGTACTTCGGGTCGGGTTTGGATCTTTTTAGTTCGGGTTCGGTTATTTCGGATCGGGTTCGGATATTTATATTTTGAAAAAACAAAATTAAATTTTCATTTCTCAAATTTATTGTATTTAAAAATATAACTTTCACTTAACTAATTTCTTTATTTTTAATAGATTGAATGGTTAATAGATCTCGACATAACATTTTGAAAGTAAAAAGACATTAATTTGATTATTGTTTTTAAATTTTTGATATAAGTTTTTGTTAATTCTTAAAATAAAAAGATTAACATGCATTTTAAGTGAGTAGGAAATCATTTTCTCCGTAATTGTATGCATATCATATGAAATTAAAATATGTGTAGTATCGATATAAATATTCTATATAAAATGAGAGATGTAAACTAGAAATATAAGGTTAATTATACATATGTTCGGTTATTTTCGGATATCCATTCGGGTTCGGATATTACCCGTTCGGGTTCGGATATCCAATCTCTCTTAATTCAATATCCATTCGGATATTCTGCTACTTCGGTTCGGATTTCGGTTCGGATATCGGGTAAAATGATCGTCCCTATCCCTGGGTTGAAGTTAAAAAATCTTCTGACAAAGAAATATTGTTGAAAAGTCAACTTACCTCCACACACCACATATTTCTCTCCCGCCTAATCCTCCGCCTTCCCCACGCGCCGATCGTTCCTCCTACTTGTCCACTTGGCCTCCGACAGTGGTTACATTACATACAGACATCTATACTCAAGAATATCATAACTAATCACAAGCTCTCTGTCCCTTTCAAAATATGGCTAATCTCTACACGTTAGCCTCCGCCACTCGACTCTCCGTTTCGCTTCCTAATCCTCACGTGCTCCCCACGCGTCGCCGTTTTCATCTGCCGTTAGCAACTCTTGCCTCATCCTCGTCTCCAGAGTCATCGGCATCATCCACCCCTAGTTCGATCCCCGTTGTCAACGGGAACACGTTGTCAAGTTCTTATGGAACCCGCGATAAGGTTGTTGTGGATGATAACAGCCTCTTTGCTCGCTTCTTTCGTTCCACCGAATCCACCGTCGAGAAGGTAACAACTAATAAATCGAACTTTTCGAAATATTACTCTGTTTCTTCTTATCTTTTTCTTATATGTATATATAAAGTTTCGGTTGAGATCTGACATGATTCGAGAGTTGGATGGAACAAACATATCATATTTGACTGTTTTTTTTTTTTATGTAATGGAACAGATCATATTCGATTTTCGGTTCCTGGCACTCTTGGCAGTAGGTGGTTCTTTGGCTGGTTCGCTACTCTGCTTCCTCAATGTAACTTTGTTGTTTTTTAATCTAAAATGTTCTGACACAACTACAACATTCTCTGTACTTAAAAGTAGTGAGTTAACTATGTAGGGGTGCGTCTATGTCATGGAAGCATATAAAGTCTATTGGACTAACTGTGTCAAAGGCATCCACAAGGGCCAAATGGTTTTACACCTCGTCGAAGCTATTGGTAATGTTTCTATACATATATATGTGCATGACCTGTATAATTCTGATTCTCTTTAAAATTCTTGATTTGTAGATGTTTATCTGGCTGGGACTGTTATGCTAATATTTAGCATGGGTTTGTATGGACTATTCATTAGCAACTCCCCTTCTGATATCCTTCCTGAATCCGATCGTGCCCTTAAAGCCTCTTCTCTATTTGGAATGTTTGCCATGAAGGAGAGACCGAAATGGATGAAGATCAGCTCGCTTGATGAGCTCAAAACCAAAGTTGGACATGTTATTGTCATGATCCTTCTTGTGAAGATGTTCGAAAGAAGCAAGATGGTTACCATCGCCACTGGACTAGACTTGCTAAGCTATTCCGTTTGTATTTTCTTGTCATCTGCTTCTCTCTATATCCTCCATAACCTTCACAAAGGAGAGCACTGAATGTACCCTATCTTCTCCATTTGTACAGAACCAAATCCAATATAAGTTTAAGCTTCTGTACTGTGCCGTGTCAAATAATTTTTAAGGTTCTATTAAAAAAATATTAACTGTATATATATATATATATAAAATGTAATGAAATAATTTTAAAAGTTTATATCTATCTATGTATATAGTTTGATGTTTTTTCAAATTATAAGCTCTAAATTTAGAAGTATTAAAGTTTTAGACCATGATTGATGTAAGAGTCATTTAGGTAGAAAATCATTGATGTAATCTTAATATTTTAGATATGAACCATATTGGACCGCTACATTGATGACATGCTAGCATTAGACGGCCCTGCTTCTGTATAACCAAATCTATTTGAACAACCAATGTCATTGTGTATTATGTTCATTCACTAGAGGAATAGTATATTCTCAGATCATTCACATTATGTACATTTCGTAGCTTCGCCAAGGCAATGCCATTGATTTGCCTTACCCTCTCTCTTGAAAGCTTCAACGACTTACCTATCTCTTCAAAAGACATAGGAGTCTCTCCGTTGAGACCAAAGTAGAGTCCCAATACTCGAGATTCTCTCGCGGTGAGAGTTCCCAAAAGCTGCTTAATCCCCTCCTTCATGTGCTCCCTTTTCACCATCTCCTCTGGCCTTGTTTCATCTGGTCCCCTTACAATCTCCTGAATCAGTCAAAAACTCTCAAAGAGTTACTCATTGTTCCCTAACTACTATGGGGAAAAAAAAATTGAAAGTGTACCTGCAATGTCATGCGGCCATAATGAGATGCGACTCTGTCCAAGGAAACAGGGGTTCTGCTTCGATCCACAGCAAGTCTAACCGCTGAAACATTGATGTTGAGGTGCTCTGCAATCTCTTCGGAGCTTGGTGCTCGTCTTAGTTTTCTTGTTAAAACATTACTAGCTTCTGCAACTTTCGCTGTTAACTCCCACATGCTTCCCTACACACAAAAAGCTAAAAAGATGCATTCACTAATCACTTACCACTTCATAGGAACACTTTGTCGTTTATTTTCCTTATTAATATTATAACTTAACAATAGAAGCTAACTTGACATGGCTTATGCATATATGTAACGTCTAAAGATATTTGATTTTCATAAGGATTCGAGACTCTCATTAATTCAATAAAAATGTAAGAATTAGAGATGCAGGGCTCACCGGCAATTTGACTAGTCTAGACTTGTGAGCAATAGCTCTAAGAATGGCCTGTTTGATCCACCAGTAGACATAAGTTGATAGTTTGTAGCCACGTTCAGGATCAAACCTCTCAGCTCCTCGAAGAAGCCCTATGCTTCCTTCTTGAATCAGGTCTTGCAGATTCAACCCTTTGCCTTGGTATCCTGTTGCAATAGAGACAACTAGCCTCCGGTAACAACGAGTGATCTTTTCTCTCGCTTCTCTTCTTCTGCATAAAATTTCATTAGCGCTACGCTTCTTCTTCCCTTTGCTTGTACTTGACAGCAAAACTGACACCATCCCATTCTCTTCAACACTTGCTCCAAGGTTTTCAAGTATGGCTCCTTCCTGTTCGTTACCAGAAAAATAAAGTTTTTAAGTTCTTGCCATGGGGAGATATTCGAAAACTTTCCATAAATGATGTAGGAACTATATACCTTGAGGTACAAGCAAAGCTGAACCTCTTCTGAACGGCTCAAGAACCCAGATCGTGAAGCTCCAACAGGAACACTAACAGGTTCTGCTACTGGTTCTACTACTTGGTCAACATCATCATCTTCTTCAGGCTCTAGACGCTCGAAACCTGCTCTTCTTCTCCTCCTCCTCTTTCTCCTCTTTTCTAACTGAGATCCCCATTTCTCAGGTTTGATCATCACGGAGCTCTCAGCTGCTCTATCCACAGTGGCTTCATTGAAAAACAGAGTGGTGCCAAGCTTTATGGAAGATGGGGATGATGAAGAAGGAGATGGTTGACATTGGTGACTTGATCTGAGTAACGGAGAAATTGTTGGGAGAGGAGAGGGACACATGGTAGCAGTGGCAGTGGTGGGTATGGTGGCCATGGATGATGATGAGCTGCAGAGCTTCCACACCTTAAGATATTTTTTTTCTTTTTATCTTGTTTTTGGTCCAATGGATGGAAGCAGAAGATAATTCTCGCTCTTGGGTTACTTATCATAGAGGAGACTGTGTCATCTATCAGTTATCACCAATTAAATTTGGTGGAGTTGGTTTTCTTTTATTTTCTTTCCATTTTTTGTTTTTGACGAAAATTTTATTAAGGTTATTTATATACTTTTGTGGATCAATGATTATCAAATTGGGAAGTCTGTTTACTCCAGACTTGGACTGGATCTTCTGCTTGCTGCCTATTTCTTATGGTTTTCAGGCCCAACTAAAAGGCCCAATAAAATTAAATCCTAGTTTATATCTTTCTTTATCTTTTGTAAAATATGGACCAATTTTATTTCTCTTATAAGTTTATACTTCTTATCAACAACAAAAACAACATGATAAAAGCCAGAGGCTAATGGAATAAATTGAGAATAGTGTTTTTTTATGTAATACACCTGTTCGGAATCGCGCTAGGCGCTATCCGTGCGGCGATTCTGGGTCTAGCGAGTTGTTGAAAAATCGGAATAAACTCGGGATATACGCGGGACCTAGCTTTTAGTACATTTTTAGTTTTAAATACATACAAGATTCATCAAATTCAAATTAGATCATATAAAGGCATTAGTTTTATCGGATGTCATTAGTTTTTCTCAAGAGAATAAAACAGATGCGTTTAGTTTAGTCTTGCACAAGAAAAAAGTAACCAATCCACCTTTGTTTTGACAGATAGGACTAGAAGACGAGTTTGATTTGTCTAAAAAGTCAAACAAGAAATAAAATTAAAAGATACAAAAAGTTCAGAATTGTTGTGAACTATTAGCTCACATGAGATAAAGAAATATTTATGTGTAATTTATATAAGTGTTTATTTATTTGTATATATTATTAATATGTTGTTTGTGTGAGAGACAAACTCACATTGGGGAGAGAATAAGTATTGAACTTCCGATTTTCATTTTCGGTCTCTCCCTATTTATAGGAGATCAAACAATATACACATAATGACATGTGTACTAGTGACAATGACAAATACAATATTAGTCATGAGAAATATGTCTTCATGAGATAGATGATCATTATCTAACACTCCACATGATCATTATCTAACACTCCACCTTGATTATCCATTTCATATTACGTAGTGCCTCGTTAAAAACCTAGTTATGAAAAACCCCATTGGGACAAAAACCATGACAAAGGAAAAATAGTACACTGTCGTAATCTTCCCCTAAGAATAGTGGACCTAGCTTTCTCGTCATAGGTCACACAAATGCCGCATTCCGATACCATAAATTTGTTTTCAGAATATTGTAGTCGGAAGAGCTTTTGTGAACAAGTCAGCCGGATTGTCGCATGACTGTACATAATCGATGTCCACCTCTTTATTTTTCTTGAGCTCCCTTATGTACGAGAAAAACCTTGGAGGGATGTGTTTTGTCCTATCGCTCTTGATATAGCCTTCTTTGAGTTGAGCAACACAAGCCGAATTTTCTTCAAATACTTTTGTCGGCTCTTTCTTGTTAACCATTTCGTTTGCTTCTTGTATATGATGAGTCATTAACCTTAGTCATACTCATCCTCGACATGCTTTGAAGAAGTCAAAACCTAGGATTGTTTCTCGGAATTCTATGTAATCGCGGTTTTACCAATTGTAAAAACATAGCCGGTTTGCGATCGAGCCTTATGAGGATCTGACAAGTATCCTGCATCTGCAAAACCAACCATACCAAACTCGGGTTTTCTAGAATAAATCTACCCTAATATAAAACATACCTTGGAGAGAACGGATATATTCTCGACGCCGTTCTAATTTCCATGAATAGGAAATGAGTTGTATCTTGCAAAGACATTAGTGTCTAAAAGTATATATAATCAAATACAACTTGCAAGACATATAAGCTCACATATGCTTTATTACCATTAGCATCTCCAAAGTACTTATAAGATCTTACCAGGATCTTTTAAAAAACATCTCTTTAAACATCAAGAGATCTATTTACCATTGGAGTACTCAAAGGAGTCGCTTTATCCATTAAAAGCATTTCAATAACCTTTTCGTATAGTTTGATTGATGCACAAGTATTCCTTCTTGGAGATGCTCAATTTGGAGCCCAAGACAAAACTTTGTCTTGCCGAGATCATTCATTTCGAACTCCTCTTTCATATGAGTTGGAGCATCATCAACCTCCTTTTGAGTTCCAATTATGTTCCGATCATCTACATATACAGCAATGATCACAAAGCCAGATGACGATTTCTTTATAAAAACACATGGACATATCGCATTATTCACATATCCTTTACTCAAAAGATATTCACTTAAGCGATTGTACCATATGCATCTGGATTGCTTTAATCCGTAAAGCGATCGCTGTAACTTGACCGAACAAATCTCCCTGGATTTTTCTTTCAATGCCCCTGGCATTTTCAATCCCTCAGGGAGCTTCATATATATATCATTATCCAACGATCCATATAAATATGCAGTCACAACGTCCATGAGGTGCATTTCAAGATTTTTAGACGCCGTTAGGCTCATCAAAAATCTAAACGTAATTGCATCCATTATCGGGGAATACGTTTCCTCAAAATCAATTCCCGGTCTTTGAGAAAAACCTTGGGTAACTAGTCGGGCTTTATATCGTGTTACTTCATTCTTCTCATTTACTTTTCTCACGAATGCCCACTTATACCCCCACTGGATTTACATTTCAGGCGTTATGACTATAAGTCCAAAACCATTCCAAAATGGACCTTGGATCGGGATCATCATCTTTATGATCGATCTTTTTGGACACGGAAAAGGAGAACATTCCATCAACATCTTTTATCTTATTTCAGATCCATAATTTTCAGGACGTAGTTAATGGAAATCTCATACTTTTTTGTTCCCTTCTCGTCATCTGAATCATCTTTATTTGGTTTGTCTTGAACTTTTTCATCTATGCCTTCTTTCAGACATTTTTCAGTATCAGGTTCTTCTGGAACCTTTCCACTTACGCCCTCTTTCAGACATCTTTCAATATAAGGTTCTTCTGGAACCTTTTCACTTATGGCTTCTTTCAGACATCTTACAATATCAGGTTCTTCTGGAACATTTTCACTTATGCCTTCTTTCAGACATCTTGCAATATCAGTTTCTTCTGGAACCTTTTCACTTATGCCTTCTTTCAGACATCTTACAATATCAGGTTCTTCCAGAACCTTTCTGTATTGCTCAACAAATTTTTTTTTCTTTCGGGAATTTTTATCTTTAGAAATCTCTAGTCTCCCCCTCCTTAACTGAACCCTAGGTTCATTCATTTTGTTACCATCAGTTTGTTCTTTAGGAACATCAACTCTTGATGAAACATTTTCAGCGGGTATATCATGTCGTATCTGTGAACAGATTTGGTAACTAGTTAGCCAAATTATGCAAATGCACAATTTCCTGAATTTCCAGCTCTCTTTGATTTGTAGGGGGATCAAGGTGTAATAACGACGGTGTACACCAAGTAATCTCTTATTCATCCTCATTAAAATGGCAATCGGCAAATTGTGCCTTAAATATATCACCAGTTACCGGTTCAAGATACCTTATATACGGCTTGCTCTAACTCTTCCAGAGTTTTATACATTCCCGAGAGCATTTTAACTCTCCAGGGACTACTAAATATCAAGATGCAACTCAAGTCATTTTTGTCCTGCCAGACATTTAAATATATTGCATCTATTTTAAATTTTCTCCAGTGACCTTGGAATATGCCGTTCTTCATACCTCAAGGTCATCTTTTATTTCATTCTATGGAAAAATATATACCTTGGACTTATGGTCCAAAAATCTCTCGTTTTTCTAACGAGCTTTATATCGAATTGATGGCCAATCAATTCACTCTACCCTCATACATAGAGGTAGATTCATAATCCTTATTTATATAGCGCTTTCTCATTTATTGTTGACAATCTATTTTGTCTTTGGTTCCATCTTTTTACCCGTACTGATATGGTTAATCAGGATCTCTTTATCATCATCAATGATTTACCTAGGTACATGACTATTATATTAACCGTATCAACGGTCTCATATGAGATTCATCCTCTATTTATATTTTTGCTCCTTTTCGAGGACTCTTTGGAACCAAAGTGGTCTATCACGTCTCTAGCGTGCCATAGACTCATATATCATCCTTTCAGGACACATTTTATTATTGGAGCCTTTTCAACTGGAATATGAGATTTCATTATTTCATCAAAATGTATGGCATGCATTTTGTAAATGGATTATTCTACTTTTCATTGTAATCCATTTCACATATCTCATTCCATCAACTTATCATATGCTTCTAGCAAACTTGCGAGCATATTTCTAATTATCCATATACTTTATCCATTTGGATTGTACATGTCTTTATTACATGCATAACTGCATGTTTACACCCGATCATGGGGATCATCTTACTTGAATATACTTTATCAAGTTCTTTTTCGAGTGCGAACATAATTTTTTCAATGTTCCACTTACAAGGATTCTTTAATTCTCCCCCTCGAGATGATGACACTCCATGTCTAAAATCTCGTACTGAATCCCACTCTAGAACAAATAACATATTCAGTTTTCCCATTTGGGATAAATTATGTTTCAAATCCTTTAGAGTGAGATCTTAATTTGGGGCCTGCTTAAAGAAATCACATATAGTGAACATGTTTGATGATTCATCACCCTTGATGGTTTCCTTTATTTTCTTGACATGCTATATGTGAAAAACTTCTGGTTTTTCAACATTTCACAATAATGTCGATAGAATTATTGGAGATGGCTATATATCAGTAAACATCAGGTTTACCACTCATTTATAATTTTGCCATCTCTTTTTTTTTTATGCATGTCTTTTCTTCTTTTTTTTGTCACAATTATGCATGTCTTTTCATCATAAGCTCTTCTAGAGCCAATAGTAATTTTTATATTAGTAGATACTATACTTATTTATTTTGAGAGAGGAAAAATATTTGTTACCTTTAGTAGTCATATACGTTGACCCAATATCCGCCAGGTATATCTATCTCCATCCTGAATCTCAAAATCTTATTCAGGAAGATAATTCTCATATCACATCGATATTCTCATTTTTATTTTCTGGACCAAACAGAAAATCAAAATGAGTATTCAAGCTATGAAAATATGGTCCGGGCTCATAAGAGATGAAGTTTATTTCACTTCCTTTCTCTTTAATTTTTCTTTTTGATTCTCGATATAGATCGGCTAAATATTTGGGAATACGACAAATACGTACCCAAAATTCTTTCTTGCCGCATCTGTAGCAAACATTTTCTGTTTACCTTTTATCACCCGACCACTTTCATTTTTCGTGGAAGTTCTAATTATTTCACATGGACGGAATCTACTTCCTCGTCCTCTTCCACGACCACGATAGCGGTTTCTACCGCATCCATACCTTTGTCCTTTTCTAGTAGGGCGTACATGATGGTTTAGTATCATGAGTTTCTTTTCTTTTCAAATATCACGGAGGATTTACATCAACTCCAACAAATTGGTGAATCCTTTCTTTCAAAGATTTAATTACACAAAGATCTTCTAGATTTTTTTTCATGATACACCTCATCTTATAAACCATCATTGAAGTAGTGTAAATTATCATGGCATTACCTTTTTTTTTCATCTGATACAGTTTATATCGATAATTTATAAAAAACTCATTTTCTTTCAGATGCATCTCTGCACCCACTGCCCAGATCTTATATTTCTCGTAATATCAAGAGCATTTATTTTGGGCTCTGTCAAATTCGACATGATAACCGTATTCATAGAATAATAATATATATAAACGAGAATTTAAATGCATAATTTAAATTCAGAAATTAAAGGCTTAAAATAAAGGCAAAAATTAAATTGCATAAATAATATCGGGAGGCTTAGCCTACCACATGATCCGAGGAGTCATAGACTACCATATTGATCATTTTTTCAAAGTCCGAGGAGACATGATCTACCATTTTGACTTTTACTTATTTCAAGGTCCGAGAAGATTTAGTCTACCATTTTTGACCTTTTCTTTTTATTCATGGAGGCAAAGCCTACTACGTGTTTCTCTGATCGTGAAGGCATAGCCTACCATAACGATCAGTCGGGAAAGGCAGCGCCTATCATCCCAAAAATAAACGGAGAAGGCCTAGCCT
Organism: Brassica napus; assembly: GCF_020379485.1. Classification (NCBI taxonomy): domain Eukaryota; kingdom Viridiplantae; phylum Streptophyta; class Magnoliopsida; order Brassicales; family Brassicaceae; genus Brassica; species Brassica napus. Next base: position 58,867,647 of record NC_063452.1, on the reverse strand, counting down.
CTCACTCCGGAACAATAATAAAATTTAAATAAATTAAGTATATTGAAATACATAAATTTAAACATTACCTCGGCTGGTTTAAGAACTTTTGGATTGATAAGCTTCGGTTGGTTAGAGCTTCCGGATTGATAGACTTCACCGGTATATGAGAGCTCGTGTTGATAACGTGTTGTGAACTATTAGCTCAGATGAGATAAAGAAATATTTATGTGTAATTTAGATAAGTGTTTATTTATTTGTATATATTATTAATATGTTGTTTGTGTGAGAGACAAAGTCACATTGGGGAGAGAATAAGTATTAAACTTCTGATTCTTATTTTCAGTCTCTCCCTATTTATAGGAGATCAAACAATATACATGCAATGACATGTGTACTAGTGACAATGACAAATACAATATTAGTCATGAGACAGATATCTTCATGAGATCATTATCTAACAAGAATTACCTTCTCCCACATCGGTAAGAAGAGCACAAGTGACAAGTCTGATTGTTTATAAATACAACTATTTCTTCGATTCATCATATTGCATTATATGTCAAAAGTTTAAAATTAGTCTGCTAAAAATCGGTTAAAACTTGGAAAAGATCTGATTAATTGATTTAGGCGGTAAACTATACGGTGACAGATTATTTGACTCGATTAGGTCTCAATCGCCACGGTACAGTTACGTGGAGCGCCTCCGATTATGCAGCTAGGCGCCCGCGTTTTGAACAGGGTAACGCGGCTAGGCGTCCGCGTTTTTGAACATGGTGTAAAACACAAACACTAAATTTAATGAAATAGTGCTTTTATATAGTTTCATTGAAAATGAAATTACACAATATTGGATGTTTTGTGTCATATTAGAGTTGCATGCCTATTTATATATATAATTTGATTGTCCATGTATTTTCCTCTAAAGTTTTGCTTATTTTTTATCAAAATTAAGAAAGTACCCTAAGAGCATGTTAATCGCATGGACTCTTAAAATGGAGTTTTTAACAACAAAATATCATTATTTTAGAATATTATAAATAATTAATTAAAATTTAATTAAAATTAAATAGCTAAACTAATTAGAAGTTGCCAAGTGAAAGAAAGATGCAAGATTAAGTTAAGAGATGTCTCTTACATTTCTTAAATAAGAGACATATCTTAGTTTTCTTTCATACTTTTAATTACTTTTTTATATCTATTAATAATAGCAATCCCAATTAATTCTAAAGGTTGTGTGTTTTTATAGGAATCTCAATTCTTGTTAAAAGTTGTGTTTGTTCATTAAGGTGACTTTTGATTAAGGGTTGTGTGTTTTTATTTTAAGAGTTATTGGTTTAAAAAATTGTCAAAATGTAAAAGTATATATCTTTTCATTTAACAATTTATCTTTTAATCTTAAAAATTACATTAGTTTAAAAGAACTTATCAAAATGTAATTTAAAATGTAAATTTTCATTTTAACATTGTGTCTTTTCATCTTAAAAATTGCATTGGTTTAAAATAAATTGTCAAAATATATAAATATGTACTTTTTCATCTTAGTGTCTTTTCATCCTAAAAATTGCATTAGTTCATAGGATACATATTATTAATTTAGGAAGGGTCTACGATAATTTAGGAAATTAATAATAAACAACTATTCTTCTATAATCTTATAGTTGCCAATTGTTAGAGATACATGACTTTTCACTTCGAACAGTTGCGTCTTTCACCATGTTTATAATAGTATCATCTTAAAATAAATACATTTGATTTGAAAAGTTGTGACTATTCATATAATTATCATTTTAGAATCACTAATTTTAAATTGAAAAAATGAAACTATTTAAATTGAAAAGTTGTGACTATTCATATAAGTATCATTTCAAAATAACTAATTTTAATTTGAAAAGATGTAACTATTTAAATTGAAAATTTATGACTATTCATATAGGTATCAATTCAAAATAATTACTTTTAAATTGAAAAAATATGACTATTCAAATAAATCTTTGAAAATCTATAAATAGTCTTTGTTCATGTCTTTGTCAAAAGAAAATTTTCACTAATCAAATAAAACAATGAAAACAAAAATTATATGCAGTTATCTGGTCACAACGCTACACTGGAGACACGGCTTCGTCGTTGGAGATCAATAGGCGCTTGTGAGTGGTCATTCGCGGACATGAGAAATGTATGATGTGAAGAAGAGACGCACAAAGCCCGAGCCACCGTCATCACCCGTGAAGTTGTCGTGACTTTAAGTGTTTTTATCTATGTTCCTCGTGCATCAAGCAATCGTTTATCATAAGTCTAGTTGTAATCATATTCTAATAATTTATCTTATCTTATTTATATTTCATTCCAATCTTGTGTGTCGCAGATGAGAAGCCCACAGCGGAATCCTTATTTTTTTTGGTGGTCAAGTCATATTCCCGTTCCATATCAGATTGGTAGTAGAACATCAGAGAGGATGACATGCAGGGGCGAAGCCAGACCTTTATTTTGACCGGGTGCAAAACAAATAGCATATATTAAATGTTTAATAAAATTAGTGAAAAAGTAGAGAATAAGGGAGATTGCACCCAGGTTGGTAGGAAATTATGGGTGCATCACAACCAACTTAGCCACTTTCAACTTATATGCCTTATGTAAACACTAAACATCTAAAATATAGTGGGGGCACTTGAACCCATTGTCTCTAACCTAGCTTCGCCCCTGATGACATGTTAATTTTTTTCAGAGAGGTGCCATTGTCATTTGAGAAAACGTATTGGTTCGGGTCCTTCGGGATGATAAAAAGATGTCGTCTGCTTCAACAATCATAAATGCCATTCTTTAAATTAGCAAAAAATCAAATTTAAATGTGTTTGATTATTTTAACTAGCTCAAAAATATTAAGTAATATTTAAAATTCAGAATAACTTACATAAACTAATAAAATAAGTATATTTTTTAATTGATATTAACATATTTGTATTTTTATTTGTGATCTAAAACTATAAAATATACATTTTTAATATTATATAAAAATAAATGTAAACACATATATTCTACATTTGGCATGAGAAATTTTCAAAAAATAAATTACGAAATTTTTATATAAGAATATAAATTACAAAGTGGTATATTTATTTTATATAAAATGAGTTCCCGTGCGATATCGCACGGTTCCTGACCTAGTAGCTATAATAATATAGCTTTGTATTAATCTGAAGAAAAAAAAATATATAGCTTTCCAAAAGTAGTGGAAGACCAGCTCTTCTTGTATCGTTAATGAACAAAATTAAGCTGTGTAGGCTGTGATGATAATGATCATCAGGCCATATAAGAATGTGACGACACAAAGCCCCAGAAAAATATGTCAAAGGCCCACAAATGAGAGAAACATACACTAATGAATCCACTGAGGTGGGTTAAGGAAAAGAGAGGTCACAAGAGATGGGGTCGGAGCACGAACCAATCACATGGTCAAATCAAAACATACTAAAAGAGGGGGTGGGGTGGTTCGGTGTTTTAAAGATCACGTGAAGAGAGTGACAAAAGGAGATGTGAGTAACCATAATTAATTCAACAACCTATCATCTATCAATCTATGCAACTGTCTAATATCAAGATCAGTTTCACCGAACCAAACTCGTAGAAAATTAAGTATAGTGAGCTGCAATCAACCGCATTTGACACTGAAAAAGCAGTAAAAAATAACAGTACTCTTACAACAATACTAACTACTAAAGAAACAGTGATAAGAAGTTTAGTTCACTGGATTTGTTTAGCTTTCTCTTAACTCTACTCTTTCTTAGAGATGGGTTAATTCTGAGAAGCTGCTTTCTTAAATACTATCAATCAATAACCATAATACAAAAAGATAAAGAAAAGAAATTTTTGTTATTTTTCAACATCACCAACAAACTTTACTATCACAATTTTTTACTTTTTTTTTGCTAAAAAATTTAATTATTTATTTATAATATACTAAAATAATGATATTTTGTTATTAAGAATTCAATTTTAAGAGTTTAAGAATTCAATTTTAGGGTACTTTCTTAATTTTGACTCTTATGATGTATATTTAGCAAATTGACTCTAAAATAAAAAAAAATAAGCAATTTTTTACTCTTCCATCATTGATTTCAATAGCCTCTCGTCAAATCTGCATGCACGAATCTCATATCCGAATCTTTTCAACCGTTATTAACTCCGTCGGAGACGTTACACGAAATCTTTCAACCGTCGTTATTTGTGTGTTTTGACCCAACCCTACATCGACCTCCTCCTCCTTAACTGGTCATCACCGTTGTTGCAATAAGTCCGTCAACGCATGATGCACTATGTATGACAGTGAGTCATATACTCAAAAAAGCCATGCCTCCCAAAAATCTCTCTGAGCTATTGAACATCGATCTCAAACGGGCTAAAGGATTTTTTTTCCAAATTTATGAATTCGCCCAATTATGATTTTGGAAGTAAACGTCAATTGATGACTAATAGATTGCATGATCTTAGCGAATCGTAATCCCCAGCTCGTTGCAAGAAGAGAAACACACCATACATTTATGAAACTGAATCAGAAATACTAGTACGTTAACAAATATTGTTCAATGCTAAACTTTACTACTAAATGTTATATTAATTATTAGTGGATAACTCATTTATTAGAAAACTATACTTAGACATGTCAATTAGGGCCGAAGCCCGTAGCCCGAGCCCGCCCAGCCCTAAAAATTATCGGGCTTGGGCTTAGCTTTATAAGCCCAAAAAAAATTGGGTCTTTCGGGCTAAGCCCATTTGGGCTTTGGGTATTTTGGGCTTAAGTCCGTTTGGGCTAGGGCCGGCCCGAAAACCCGAAATTTAGATTTTAGCGTAAATATTATCCTTCTTTCTTGTAATCGAAACTATTATTAGTATTGATATATTATTTTAATATTTTTATCTAAACTCTAATAAAACAAATATAAAAGTTTTTAATGCACTTTATTGTTTCATCATTACAAGTGTTACATTTTAAATTTTACAAAAGTACATTCTTCTTTCATGTACAACATGTTTTTATTTTCAAAATATAAAGTATAAAACGTTTGACCATGTTTATCATAAATTTTGTTCTCTTATATTTTTTGTTTTAATTGATATTTGATTATTTAAATCTTATTAAATTTGGTTTGTGTATAAAATGTTTTTAAAACATACGAAAAAATAAAAAATTTGTGATAGACAAGAAAATTTTAAACTCACTTTATACTTTTTTTTATTTTTTAAAAATGAAACTCTTTTTTTTTAATGAAAATTCACATGTATTAAAACGATGGAAGTGACAATGACAAAGACAAATTATTTTTCGAAAAGCCCACAAAAGCCCGAAAAGCCCTGTAGCCCTATAAGGGCCAGGCCGGGCTTTGAATTCTAAGCCCAAATTATTTTCGGGCCGGGCCGGGCCGGGCTCAAATATTTACGGTCTTAGCGGGTTTGGGCCGGACCAGAAAGTAGGATTTTATAGATTTATGTAAATCTATACTCCCTCTGTTCATGAAAGTAGGATTTTATAGATTTATTTTTTGTTCCAAAATTATAGATTTTCTAAAATTGTAAAGTACTTTTAGTAGTTAATGTTGAAAAGTTATATATTTTAAGAAACATTAATTGAAAATATTTGAATTGGTTGAATACTATTGGTTGATATTTATTTGAAAATGTATAGTAAAATAAATAATAAATTCAATTGTAAAAAGTTAATTGTGCGTGAATACTCTAGAAAATCCTTCTTTCGGGAATAGAGGGAATATTTATCAAGTAACAAAAGACAGTGACCTATAATTCTTTAGTTAACCGATATAAAATGTTTATAAGGTACTCAAAATTAAATACATAAAAGTGAATATTCATTATTTTATATCAAACCAATATGTTACTAGGTGGTTGTCCGCGATTTCGCGGGTATAAATATTTTATGAAAATTATATATAATGTTTATAATTTTATATTTTTGAATAATAATCATAACTATTAAAAATAACTTTTTTATTTTAAATAGTTTGAAAATCAAAAGTTTTGGTATTGTATAATCTTAGAAGATTATTGAGATATATTGTTAATTCTATAAATTTTATTATAAGTTTCTAAAAAGTCTTTTTTATGACATAATTTTTGATTAATAGAAAAACAAATATTAATGAACAAAAAGTTATTTTATAACACTTTCTATTTTTGCATTATTTTGTCTACCATTTTATTTTATTTAGAAATAAAATAGTTACAAATAATTAATTAACAGTTATACTAATACGTAAAACACATGTATTTCGGCAAACATATAACAAATTAATATGTAAAAGTATAAAATAACAAAAAATATAACCAATAATACAACAAACAAGTTTTATTATTCTTCACTGATGTTTTATATATGTATCCTTTTTTTTCCTATTACAAAATATGCATGTCAATTTTATTATAATCAAAACTATATCAATAGAGTCTTAACTCTAGTCATGTATTAATATATTGTTATAATTTTTTTATTTATATTATAATAAAAATTTTCATTGATTAATATTTTTTAAAGAATTTACCATATAATTTTATTATAACCAAGGCTATAAGAATTATATAAATAGCGTATATTAACTTTAGTCTCGTATTAGTATAATGTTCCAATTTCTTACAATTTTATATTATAATATATATATTTTTATTTATTAATATTATTTTAAAAGACTTACTATATAATTTTCTGTTTTTAAATATACAAATACTTTAATAATTTTTGAAAGTAATAACTCAACTATACAATCAATATTTGTAACTGAAAAATGACTGAATGTTTTTTAAATTGTATATTTGACTATTTTTTGCATTTATTGGACACATTTTAGGAAACAATATATGTAGTGAGTATAACAAAATATTATTAGGTTTAGGTTAATTGGTTTTCTGTAGTCTATAATTTATTGTATCCAATATTAATATAAATATGTTAAAATCGTTTATATAATTATTTTCTATCATACCATATGTATTTATATGTATATTTTAAATTCTTATAATGTAATATTGTAATCTATGATATTTAATTGTTTCTATAAACAAATTATGTTAATTCTTATATCTTTAAAATGTTGAATTGTTTGTATGGTAATACATATTAGATTAGGTTTACAATTAGTTTCCTTTTTAAAACTTTAATTAAATAAATGAAAATTCAAATACCAAACAACCAATCAAATTAAGAGAATTAATTCTAAACTTCACCTATGAATGACACCTAAGCAAAAATCACTTAAAATGACTAAATATTTTTAAAATTGTATATTTAACTATTTTTTTGCATTCATTGGACACATTTTAGGGAAAAAAATATGTAGTGAGTATAACAAAATATTATTAGGTTTAGGTTAATTGGTTTTCTGTAATCTATAATTTATTGTATCAACTATACATATAAATATCTATCACACTATATATTTTAAATTTCTATAATGTAATCTATGATATTTAATTGTTTATGTAAAAAAATTATGTTAATTCTTATATCTTTAAAATGTTTAATTGTTTGTATGGTAATATAGATTAGATTAGGTAGTTCTACAATTAGTTTCCTTTTTAAAACTTTAATTAAATAAATGAAAATTCAAATACCAACAACCAATCAAATTAAGAGAATTAATTGTAAACTTCACCTATGAATGATATCTAAGCAAAAGTCACTTAAAAATGACTGAATGTTTTTTAAATTGTAAATTTGACTGTTTTTTGCATACATTGGACACATTTTAGAAAAAAAATATGTAGTGAGTATAACAAAATATTATTAGGTTTAGGTTAATTGGTTTTATGTAATCTATAATATATTGTATCCACTATAAATATAAATATGTTAAAATCGTTTATATAATTATATCTATCATACCATATGTATTTATATGTATATTTTTAATTTCTATAATGTAATCTATGATATTTAATTGTTTCTATAAACAAATTATGTTAATTCTTATATCTTTAAAATGTTTAATTGTTTGTATGGTAATATAGATTAGATTAGGTAGTTCTATAATTAGTTTCTTTTTTAAAACTTTAATTAAATAAATGAAAATTCAAATACCAATAACCAATCAAATTAAGAGAATTAATTTTAAACTTCACCTATGAATGACACCTAAACAAAAGTCAGTGAAAAATGATAGAATGTTTTTTAAATTGTATATTTGATTGTTTTTTGCATTCATTGAACATATTTTAGGGAAAAATATATGTAGTGAGTATAACAAAATATTATTAGGTTTAGGTTAATTGGTTTTATGTAATCTATAATTTATTGTATCCACTATTAATTTAAATATTTTAAAATTGTTTATATAATTATTTCTATCATACCATATGTATTTATATGTATATTTTAAATTTCTATTATGTAATCTATGATATTTAATTGTTTCTATAAACAAATTATGTTAATTATTGTATCTTTAAAACGTTTAATTGTTTGTATGGTAATATAGATTATGTTAGGTAGTTCTACAATTAGTTTCCTTTTTAAAATTTTAATTAAATAAATTAAAATTCAAATACCAACAACCAATCAAATTAAAAGAATTAATTGTAAATTTCACCTATGAATGATTTCTAAGCAAATGTCACTTAAAAATGACTGAATGTTTTTTAAATTGTAAATTTGACTGTTTTTTGCATTCATTGGACACATTTTAGAAAAAAATATACGTAGTGAGTATAACAAAATATTATTAGGTTTAGGTTAATTGGTTTTATGTAATCTATAATTTATTGTATCCACTATAAATATAAATATGTTAAAATCGTTTATATAATTATTTCTATCATACCATATGTAGTTATATGTATATTTTTAATTTCTATAATGTAATCTATGATATTTAATTGTTTCTATAAACAAATTATGTTAATTCTTATATCTTTAAAATGTTTAATTGTTTGTGTGGTAATATATATTAGATTAGGTAGTTCTACAATTAGTTTCCTTTTTAAAACTTTAATTAAATAAATGAAAATTCAAATACCAACAACCAATCAAATTAAGAGAATTAATTCTAAACTTCACTTATGAATGACACTTAAGCAAAAATCACTTAAGTAACTTCTCAATTAATATATAGTAGGATTAGATTAGGTAGTTCTACAATTAGTTTCTTTTTTAAAACTTTAATTAAATAAATAAAAATTCAAATACCAACAACCAATCAAATTAAGAGAATTAATTATAAACTTCACCTATGAATGACACCTAAGCAAAAGTCAATTAAATGACTTGTCAATTAATATATAGTAGGATTTATCATGTAAAACATAAAGTTAGATGTAACTTTTCGACTGTATGTGATATAATTATTGTTAGCCGTTAAGAATATTAGAATTACACAGATAATGATTAAGTTAGCATGTTAACCTCTTTCTTACCATCTAACAAACTATGTATAATTTAATGATATCTATTGTTAACATTTTATCAGCCATTTTAAAAATCGACAAGCAGCTTTGTAACAGCTAACTAAAAGATGTATCAACTTACAATACTTTATGTGTAGTCTAATCAAAAAATTATCAGTTAATGTCAACATAGATTGCCACACACATTGGGTACAACTACTCTCAATTGAAATATATGAGTTTTGATTCATCATTATCAATCACGTGAGGAACCACACTATCTTTGACAATACACTCATGAATTGGACGAATCTTTCTAGTATCTATGTGCCATTGAATCCCTTTAAAGCCTTCATATCATGTTCGAATTCAAGCAACCCGTCGGAGCGGCAACGTAGGGGAGTTGACATGTGGTGGTAGTGGAAGAAATATTATTTAGGATCGAGAAAAAAAAACAGCAGAACTGAAGAAGAAATACAAAAAGATATATGTAAAGATATAAAAGAGATGAGATGTAGCTACAAAATTCAAGAGGACACGGGAGAGAGAGAGAAAGAATGTGGGCAAGGGTAATATCAGATTATCAAAAAGTCATCAATACAAAAAGGGGTGAGGTACCTAGCTAATATCAGATTATTTTTTCTTAATTTTTGCTTAGTCTTTTCTTGTTTTTATATTTTACTAGATGCTTCGTCCGCGCTATGCGCACTACGCGCGGAAAATGTTTGAGTCTTAATAAGTTGGGATTGAAAATTCTGGAGATAGATATAAATCATGTATATTAGCAGAAGCCTGCGAACAATCTCATGTAAACTCTTATTCAAAAAAAAAAAAAATACAAAAGATGGAATGTAAAAATCATAGATAAGATGGTGAACATCCAAAGAAGAGATGTGATGGGATCTCTTTGAGTGAGACCCTGAAATCATTTAGAAGTAAATCAGTGGACATATCTTAATAATAGAAATCAGCTTATATATTTCATAGTATAAGTTGACGTACCTTGAAGTAGTGATATAACAATCATCAAGATGAAGTTTAGCTTTCATTTGTTTATGTTGATCGCTAGAACATTGAGTACCATATAAATGTGAATAATTAGATAAGTAATCACTGAAAACGTATGGAATTAGGTTTTAGATTTGGAATTTTACTTACTTTCATGAGAACGGAGATGGTTGAGGATCTCCTTGTAGACTATGTTCTTCAATTTTTCTGGAGCTGATCTATGGCTTTAATGATTTTTAGTCCTTTTTTGATTAAATGCGAAAAGTCAGTTTGTTTGATGAATAAGTATTGATTAAAATATAATATTATAATCCATATAAACTTATAGTCATAATATTTTTGTTTGAATGCTGGTCGATCATTAATTAGATGAACTGAAAATTTACATAGTTTTAGTATTATGTAGTAGAAAATTTTGATATTGATCTTAGAAATATTTTTGAGAGTAAATACATACCTTTCGATTTCGTATGTGACCCACGTGGACGACCTCTAAAAAATACATAATATATTAGTTTTAAAAATATGGTAGCATAATAGTATTTTCAAACAAAGCCTGATGTCATACATAATTTTGCTCATGCTTATATGTTGATGAAGGCTGAGATAATTTAGTTGAGCTGTCGGTTACCGCAACGGCTGTACGTTACCATTTTGTTTACTATTCAGAGTTAATGAGACATATTCAAGCCTGCTTGGTATCTGGTGGAAAAAGATAGAATGGAGCTATTATCGATAAAGAAGTATGAAAAAGATTTTCATATAGACACTAATACCAAGATAACATTTCATCCCAAAATAAGATCATCCCAAAAACAGAACAGTCATTGACATTACAACCGCTTAGTAAAGGATTCAGACAAAGCTACTAAACAAAAAGATCATACATCAGCCACATTAGTAAAAGAGTGATGGAGCTAACAAAAAATAATTTGGACACTAAGCTAATACAGCCTTCTACGTCCCTTTGGCCCACTTGTGTCACCTGCTAACCCATAGATACGGATTTCTCTTCCAGTAGGTTCTTCGTCTCCTGGTAGCAAAGGGACTTCTCTTTGAAGCATTAGGAGTTGATATATGAGATTTGGAAATATGAGGTTCGTCTCCCAGTCTGTTTTGCGGGTCATCTCAATCACTTGTTCATACACAAGGTCACCAAAGCTGATTTTGTGGCATTTCGCAACAGCATATAGAAGGCGGAGTCGGTTCTTGATCATTGCATCAGAGACAGGACCTGGAAGCCAATTCAACTCACAAATACGATAAAGAGTTTGAAAGGGATTGAGCAAAGCATTGAGATTGAACCCTGCCCATCCCGAGCATCGGCCTCCAGTGAGGTGTGATATGGCAAGCTTCAGATCAACTTCTTCCCACTCAAAAGAGTGTTCAACAGGTGGTGTCATCATCAAGCGGTTGATCACTGAAGGAGTAAATTGGAACACATATCCTCGAATAAGAACACCCTCATCATTGAAGGGTTTGTTTGAGATGAACTCTCTCACAACCCTAGGGCAGAATGGATGCACATGCATCACAGTGTAGGACCAACCTATGCTATCGATCATCCTAAACACTTCCTCTACAACTGAATCCATAGGATCTAAAGAACCCTGAACTATAAACCCTCGGAGGCAAAGAGAGCGATACCCGATAGCGGCTTCCTCATTAGGATGACGGCGAGAGTATCCTTCGACGGCAGTAACGTTATTGGAGAAAAGCTGCCGGCTTCTTTGGAGACGTTCGTCAAACGATACGAACGGAACTTGAGATCGGGATTGATAGACATCTCCGAATGAGCAATCGAACTGGCTGAACCTCCGACGCCGAGGTCGATCAGTAGAAGAACGATTTTGTTCAGACATGGCGGGAGGGATTCGCTAGGATCACAGAGGAGAGTTAGAAGACAAAAAGACTCTCAAGTTTCCCTCGTTAAAAGGAAGAAGAAACACTCAAACTTTATGAATTGACGTTATTGTCAATTCCCAGTGGATTTCAACTGCTGATTATATATATATTATTTCTACAATTAAGTTTGCAAAGTGTGTCTTCACTCTAGTGGTAGAGTAATCCTCGTATATGCTCCTGAACCAGGGTTCGAACTTTCGCCCCAACATATTCCTAATATACGATATTTTCGCGATTAAAATTTTGTTAATATAGTACTGGTGCTGGTTATTTTTAATATGTTTGTAAAATAGTTTGAAAAGTGTGTCTTTGCTCTAGTGGTAGAGGAGCCCGCATATATGCTAGTGGACCAGGGTTCCATTCCCACACAAACATATTTTTAATCTATGCCATTTTCGCAATTAAAAAGTCGTTTATATAGTAATGATGCTTAATACTTCATCGGGTTAGAAATGATTTAGAACAATGTGTTCCACATGTAATATTACATTATCATTGAATTTCTATAAGGTAATTTTACACTGATTTTGATTTGTTAAAAGTTATGGATAATAGATTTACTGAATTTCGATAAGATCAACCTGTAAACAAAATCATATACTCTATGTTTATATTATATCATTTGTCTTTTTTTATAAAATATTTGTAAAATCAGAGCAATTTCTTCTGAAGATTATAATGTTCTGTTTGGAATACCATTAATTCATATTTTGTTTCATATTTTCTATGTTAACATAGCTAAAGTTTATATTAGTCAAATGATATCAGCTGAAGAGATGGAAAAAGGAAAAAATGTTTATATTAGTCTTTGAATCATACTTTAATATTTATTAGAAATTAAAATACTCTGCTTTTGCTAAAGTTTAAATTTTTTTGTGTTCATATGTATATCATTTTTAAATACATAGTCTGGCTATTATGAAACGCGGTATTATAAAGATGATAGCATCTACCGTATATCATTGAATACTATAATGTAGTTTCTTCTTGTGCTAGGATGTCAAGTTTCATAGATACATTTTTTATATGTAGCATATTGGATAATGAAACATTTGTTGGTTGATTTGCTGCAACAATTGTTTGATTTGGAATGTCTAATTGCATAATTTGTGGATTTTTAGGAAATATACAACTAAAATTATAATTTGTAATAAGTTTTACGCACTATGAGAAGATCATAATACAATATGTAAATTGCTCATAAGATAAGTAAAAACCATATAATGAAATTGTATTCAAAAACTTAAACATAAAGGTCAAAAGCCAGAAGTTTGAAATGAAAAGAACACAAAACCATAAGAGAAACATAAAAAAAAAACGTCTTGGAATGCAGGAAAAACAATCACTGCATGAGAAGATAAGTAGAAAACACATTAGCCACTCTTGGGACGTTTTGCTTCATCTGCCTCAAGGATCTCAGAGGCTTTTCTGGCCCTATCACCTGCAGTATCTCCAGAGCTTCCTGAAGAACCAGACTCGACACCTACGGTCGACGGCAGCGGGGCTTCTGGTGGGAGTATCTTGGTGACAGTTATAGTCTGAGTCTTACCTGTCAGATTATGATCCGAGACCTTCACAATGAACTTGCGTGTTTGCCCTATTGTATCAAGCAAAGCTTGCGGAACAGGCACGCAGTGATCAGCTCCTACTCCACCATTAGCCTAACATCCAAGCAAAATGCACATGAGTTGAGATAATATATGAATCGATGATGTCCTAACTACTTCCCGTAACACCAACCTATTTGCTATATATAGTCAAGTCTGAAAGTTCCTCAAAGTAATTAGCAATTAACTCTGCTGCATGTTTACCAGTCAGCTCCTTGCCAGCATCACCAAGAATGACAAAAACTGCTTGTTCACTCTTATCATACACAGAAATCCTCGTGAGGTACCTACAACGAAAGAAGATTAGCTACTAACGCTAACAAAACATAGATGAAAAAGACTCAGCACTTACTGAGGTACGCCTGTGACTTCAGTCTTCACACACTTCTTATTGTTGCAAATCAGAGAAGTAGGTCCGTTGACCGCCTTGCTATTACATCCACCGCAGGAGATGTAATACCATGCAGAACCCTGGACAACATCATCTATAGTCGCCATGCACTCAAACCAAGCAACCTTCATTGTGAAAAAAATAAAATAAGCTTAGTAAGCACCCACACGCATGGAAACGAATGTAAAAACAGAACAATGCTTATACCTTAGAAGAGTCTTGCTTGATGTAAGAGAATAGCTCTTCAAGAGTCACTATCTCAGGCTTAGTGACAAGCTCAGCAGCAACCCTATTAGCAATATCAGAGTTGGAATTCAACCTGATAAAAAGACAGGAGATCAAATACGTTAGAAAAGTCACATGAAATGTTAAAAATAAAAATCGCATGAACAAATAACTTAATACACATTTGTCTACCATTCAAGATAATCTCTAGTAGGCTGAACATCGACATCCATAAACACCCGAGACGATGACATAGAAGTGAGAGCAAGGGTTCCTGTTAATACCAAATGAACCGATGTGATTATTCAAAACATGCATTACAACCGCCTCATCTAACAACAAAAAAATTACCTAATACAGTTCCAACTGAAAGACTACAAATAAGCTATGAATATGAGTATGACTCTAGTAGGGAGTACTAACCTCCAAGATGTTTTGGGTTCACAGTGGTGACCAAAAGAACGTTTGGAGTGCTTCCATACGACTTGAATTTATGGCAGAAGTCGGCTGCAGCGTTGTCCCACAGATAAAGCTTCATAACCGGTCCGCTACATAACATAGAAACCATGTGTTAAAAATAATATACAAAACAATGAAAGCAATAACAGTAGAAAAACTTACTCATGTGTCTGAACATGAACACATAAATGCCGCTTCTCTGCTATGTCAACTTCGTCAAGAATCATATGGTCCGTGATTCTCTGTCCATTCACCAGCTTCATGTGGCCAACAAAATCTAAGATAGAACAATTTAAATACGCAGACATCAAACGTCAACTCTAACAATATACCAAACGTGTCATATAATCTAAATAGTCAAACATGTCCTACCATAAAGATCACCCCTGGAGTCACAGTTGGCCTTAAATTCCTCATATGTGTGGAACCTGAACCTATCTTCTGGAATCGAAACCGGAGGGTTCTCAAGAAAATGATACGGTGGCGACATGATCAGCAACCCGATACTGATCTTTGCTTCTGGATCCGAAAAAGTTGCTCAGGTTATACACAGAACCAGCTACCAGATCAAATGTCCCAACACGTCCGGCTGGGACAAAACCCTGAATAACGGTACCCTGTGAATAAATCCAAATCATCGATTAATATAATACTATCCCAATCAAACAATACTAAAGTAAGAGTCCATACTCTCCCAAACCGAGTAATATTAAAGCAAGAGGAAGAAGCTAAAAAGACAGACAAACCTCTTCGTCGATAAGGAGCATCTCTTGTCCAATAAGGGTTTTCGTGTTTGGATTGCGAGCCTCCCAGAAGTGAATCAAACGATACCTCGAGTCAGCTTCGCGTGGGCCGTGGGAAACATCTCTGAACAACATCACTTGGTCGACACACGCGGAGGAGAGAGCGGTAGCAGCGTCTGGGTTCATCGGATTGGCAAATGAAACAGCAGCCTTCTCGTTAGGTTTCATCACAGTCACGGAGGCATCAATGGACTTCCCGTTTGGTTTCACAGACGCGGAGGAGTCGACGGTCTTCTCACTGGTCTTGCGGTCGGTGGAGATCGAAGATTTGCCGGTGTGTTCCATCGCGATGAATGTCAGAGAGAAAATTATCAACTTTGATGGAAACATAAGCTAGGAAAACAGATTTATAAATAGAAAAATGGAGAGGAAGGCGAAAAGAATCCATTGAATGAGCTTAGCCAAGGTTTGATTAGAGGAGTTAATGGCGATATTACTCGGCAAACGGGTTCAGAGAAAAGAGAGATGGAAGAGATGGAAGTCGAAAAGTGAGTGGAGAACAAATTAGGGTTACGACAACAACACGTAACACATCGGGCCAGCATCTGCAGACTGTGGGCTGAAAACTTGCAGATAAAACAAACCGAAAACATCAGAAGCCCAAACCAACTTAACTCACCGATGACGTGGCCGTTTGGTGTAATATGACTGGTGGAATTTATCATCCGAAGTGGACACCTCCATAAAGCATTATATCCTGCTTTTAGTATAGTTTTGATAAGTTTTCGAGAGATTTTTAATTATAAAGTATTTAATACATGTTATATTGTAGTTTTTTAAAACACACAAAATAAAATTGATGAATATCATTAAATATATGTATTATTCTAGTTGTTTTCACACCACTACAAAGGACTATATCTTTTTGAAACAATGATTCAGAATTTTAAACAATTGTTTTGCTTTGAACACTAAATAAAATTCTTTTTGCATTTTGTTTTCGCTATTGTACCTCCCCTCAAGTGTTTAATTAACTGATTAGGTGGTCATTGCAGTGCCATTTTCAATGCTCTTTTTTGGCTTGAGCTAAAACATTTGGATGGCGATTGGCACAAGGTTTCTTCTCTGGAGTTATCTAACGAGTGTCTTATATCTGTATCCGAGTAGGAAACGCTGCACAATCATAAGCAGGACAACACATCAAATGTTGACTCATACAAAATACTTGAAGCTGCAGGTGCCAGGGTCTTTGTTGAAGAATTAGCCCCTCATTTCATCTATCATTGTGTATTGTGTTCTGTGTCTACATGATACTCATACTCTCTGGTAAGTAGTTGACACTATAATCTTATGCATACTCTCATCTAGTATACCTCATTAAGTGGACTCAGTTAGGAATTAGTTTTCTATTGATGAACTTTCAAATCACAGTCGTTTACTTGGATTCTGGGTATGCAGATATTTACTTTATGGGCTAACAATCCAAGGAAGTATGGAGGAGGTCTAAGCTACTCAACCAACGATGTTGATACAGTTCTTGCAATTTAAGGTATGCATAACATCTTTGCTCTTCATGTCTCTTGTGTTAATGATAAGAACTTGTGAAAATATTGGTTAAAGTCTGCTTTGACTTGAATTAGTACGAGAGTTAAGCAATATGAATATGTATAGTTAATACTTACTAATGATAGTGAGATCGCGCACTACAAGAAAACATCAAGGATTCTGAGGGAAAAAATCGTCGGAATTTCGTCGGAATATCGTTATTCCGACGAAATTCCGACGAAACACGTCGTCGGAAATAATTCCTCGGAATTTCTTTTTTCCTCTGAAATCCCTCGGAATTTTCCGACGGAATTCCGAGGAAATAAATTTCCGAGGAAATTCCGAGGATCCCTTGTTTGTCGGAAAAGTCCTCGGAATATGCCGAGGTAGAACTTCGTCGGGATAATTCCTCGGAAGTTCATCGATCGATGCGTGTTTGGACATATATACATCGATCGATAGGAGTATACCGACGGACTTTTTCCTCGGTTTATTCCGAGGAACTGTTCCCTCGGTATATTCCGAGGGATCCGTTCCTCGGAATTTTCCGAGGGAGTTGTCCCTCGGAAAATTCCGAGGGAAATGTCCCTCGCTATATTTTAAAAAAATAACGGATAGATCGATGCGTTTTTGTTCAAAAACGCATCGATCGATCTAGTGAAAAATATAATTAATTTCCTCGGAATGTAAAAAATATTAATTTTTTTGAAAAAATAAAATTTCTGAAATTTAAATTCGAAAATATGAAATTAAAAGTAAAATTGAAATCATACTAATTAATATTCAAAGTTTCACAAATAAAAATAAAACATTCCGAGATTGGGGAAAAAAAAAACTACAGGTCTGGCACGTCCGGGAACACCTCGTTCGGGTACATCCTCTGCATCATCTCCATCATTTACTGGTTCAGCCTCCTCTGTGCCTCATAGCCCGCCTGTCGAGCTGCCATCTGGGTCTCCAACAAAGATATTCGATCATCTTTGTCCTTCAACTGAGCCGTAAGTACTTCTGGATCAACAAAGGGCGGTGGTGCAGAAGAAGGAGGAACCGACCGGGTTCGACGACCCAAACCGAACAAACGTCCCTTCTTCTTTGGAACCGACTGAATAGAAAAAAGCCAAATTTAGAAATTTAAGCCAAGAAATAAATGAATTGAACTTTAAAAAAAAAAGAACTTACGGATTCAACGATTTCGTTGATTCGAAACCGGGACAAGTTGGTCGAAGCCGTCGAAGCGTCATCCTCGGTTTGAAGCTGAGACACTTCGTCTACCAACTGAGTTTGGACCAGGTCGACCACGTCCCTCACAAGACCGTCATCAATCTGGCCGGTCTTCTTGTTGGTATACGCCCTCCTCATTAGGGCGAGATCATCGACCGGCTCGCCATCATTTTCTTCCGCCTTGAAAAAAAACATAAAATTAAAGAAACATTAGAAATTAGAAGAAATGCACAATAAATTTAAATTCTGAAACTCAAATAATTGAAGAAAAAACGGTTGAACTTACCATGCGATCTCCGAGAGTGGCAATAGATTGAGCACCCAAGTTATGCTTGTAGATGCCCTTCCCATTACGGTCGCTCCTGCGGTTGGTGGAGTTGGTGGAAGAAGTTTCTTTCGTCTCCTCCTTATCCCAATGCGCACACAACTCCTTCCAGACCGTGTCGTTCATCGACTTTGGGACCTTTTAATTAAAAAAAAAAAAGTTTAATAAATTAAAAAATTGTTTAATAAATTAAAAAATTGTTTAATAAATTAAATCGAACCTTATTGATTTCCCACTTCTTCTTCCACTCGTGGATCTGCTTCCCATAGTTGTCCATTACTTTATGGACGAAGTGGTGATAGATAAAGAGCGTCTCATCGGAATTCCAGTTGAACTCTTGCTGAAAAAAAAACACAATTAGTAGAAAATTTATATTAAAGATTAAAAATATAAGTAAAAAATTAGAATACTTACCGCAAACTGACGAAACCACAGAACCTGCTTGTCGGTTGGGAAGTGAGTGAAAGTCGGATGTCCACTGTCGAGGGCCGAGTACATCATACGGTTGATCCATGCGCTGATCCCGTTCCCGGATCGGTTGAACCTTATTAAAAGAACAAACGGTTAATAATGAATCCTAATTTAAAGAAAAAAAAATGTTTAATTACCAAGTTTGACCCCGTCCATGTTGATACGGAGTGAGATACGGAAGATGGTCACGACTGGGCTGTTGAACCAACTCCGCAACCTTCATCACTCCCGGAGGACCCGGAGGAACAGGAGCGGATGCAGCAGCGGGAGCGAGAGGAGCATGAGCGGGTGCAGCAGAGGGAGATGTATGGTTGGAGCTGTGGGGCGAAGGGGAATCCTGAAAATGGCTGGAATCCCGAGACTGGCTCTCCGTACCACCACGACCACGACGCTGTCGAGGCCGGGTCTGATCATCATGAGACCTGTAAATTAAAAAAATATATTTAATAAATACAGAAATATATAAATTAATTTTTTTTATTAAAAAAAAATCCCAAATAATTTAATCACAGAAACAAATTTATATATATTAATTTTTTTTAATAAATATATAAAAATAGTTCTAATAAACAAAAAATAGTTTTAATAAATAAAAATTGTTTAATAATTAAAATGTTTTGTAAAATCCAAAAAATCGAATTTATATAGAAATTTTTTTTTGTAAAATCCAAAAAATCGAATTTATATAGAAAAATCGTTTTGTAAAATACAAAAATCGATTTTATATACAAAAATCGATTTTATAAATACAAAAAATAAAAAAATTATAAAAAAATTCTAAATCAATTCAACAAAACAAATTATTCAACCAAATCACAATTCTAAACCTATTATACAACCAAATCACAATCCTAACCAATCACCCTAACAAAAATCTATCAAAACTACACAAAAACCTAACAAATAGAACCTAAGAGAGTGGGATAGGGTCCTTACATGATTTGTGTAAGAGAAGAGGGAGATCGCCGGAGATATCGTCGGATTTCAGGGGGAAATCGCCGGAGAGAAAGAGAGGAGTCGCGCAGAGGAAGAAGAGAGAAATGGGGAAGAAGAAGGGGCTCGTGGTTATAAAACCTAGGGTCCGACGGACATTATCCGTCGGAATTCCGTCGGAATTCTAATTTCAATTTTCGCGAAATATTTACCCGGTAAAATGAAAATATTCCGAGGAAATTCCGACAGATAGTAAAATATCCGTCGGAATTTCCTCTGAATATTCCGAGGAAATACCGAGGAACTAGTGTTTGGGGTTTCAAAACATCAATTTTTTTTGCCGTATTTCATTTCTTATACAATTGTAATGCATACCATTGAGGATTCTTTGTATACATGAGCATAAACCATGAAATAACAAATTTCAAAACTAATTGAAAGTATTCCCTTTACCGTTCGTTAAAAGGTATAAGTGTTTCTCTTATGTTGCGAGATTTCGTTCATACAATCGGAAAAGTGTTAATTATACGGTAAGGAACAAATTTTTGACTTCATAATGAACGTAAGACACTTAATAAGGGTTATATAGGTGTTATTCAAACGGCAAAACGTTGTTTTCGGTTTAAAAACCCTATTTCCTCGGAATTTCCTCGGATTATTCCGAGGGAACTCCGACGAAACCCTCTTCTTCCTCGAAATTTCCTCGGAATATTCCGAGGAAATTCCGACGAACTAGTGTTTGGGGTTTCAAAACGTAATTTTTTTAAAAAAACGCATCGATCGATGCGTTTTTGAACAAAAACAAATCGATCGATTACTAAGATGGCCCGGGCCGTAAGATTGTGATCGATCGATGAGAGTATCCCATCGATCTATCGACAATCTGAATTGTTCCTCGGAATTTCCTCGGAAAATCTTGTATGTTTTTTTAAAAATGCATCGATCGATGCGTTATAGAACAAAAACGCATCGATCGATTACTAGGATGGACCGGGCCGTAAGATTGTGATCGATCGATGAGAGTAACCCATCGATCTATCGACAATCTGAATTGTTCCTCGGAATTTCCTCGGAAAATCTTGTATGTTTTTTTAAAATGCATCGATCGATGCGTTATAGAACAAAAACGCATCGATCGATTACTAGGATGGACCGGGCCGTAAGATTGTGATCGATCGATGAGAGTATCCCATCGATCGATCGACAATCTGAATTGTTCCTCGGAATTTCCTCGGAAAATCTTGTATGTTTTTTTAAAAACGCATCGATCGATGCGTTATAGAACAAAAATGCATCGATCGATGCGTTATAGAACAAAAACGCATCGATCGATTACCAAGATGGCCCGGGCCGTAAGAATGTGATCGATCGATGCGTTATAGAAACAAAACGCATCGATCGATGCGTGTTCGGAAAACAGAATTATAAGGCAAAACCCGACCTTTTTTGGATCTAAACCTTAGAACTCTCATCCCCTCCGATTTCCCCTATAATTCGCCCCCCTTTCTCTCTCTATAATCATCCGATTTGAACAATTTTGGGCTCTATTCCACTTGATTTTTCGAGCTCTACCTGATTCCTACACTCGTCTTCACCCTAAGACAGGTATACTCCGCGAATCTCCACATTCTGAAATCGTGTTCTTGAGCAATTTTTGGGTTTTGTGAATTTCTTATTTCCGTGTTGATTCCTTGATCAAATATGCATGAAACAGATGTTTAAACATGGAATAGAACACAATTGTCTGTGATCAACGAGTTTGGAACATGATTTGAGATGATTTAGGGATAGAGAATTTTTTTCAATTTCGTTTTTTTTTATCACAACTCGATTTCGCTTTTCATTTTCATGTTGCTTTGAGTTCTTAATTGATTATAACCATGTTGAGAGCAATGATTCTATTTTGTAGAGAATGAAGCGCACGAAAACATCAGCAAAGAAAAACACACAAGAAGCGGGTTCGTCACAGCTGGAGAAGCAAAGGCCAAAGAAGTGGGATAAGTCTGATACCACCCACTACAACAACATGAAGAAGGTAGCCGTTCCGGCTACACAACTAGCATGTCCTGAGACGATGACAATATTGGGAATCAAAGCAGACATTGAAGGACTGTTCCAGAACATGGGTCTAGGCCAACTATGCAACCTCAAGGAACCCACTTATCCGGAGTTGGTACGCCAGTTCATAGCATCCGCATACGTCACCCGTCCCGATGATAGCCATCAGGAAGGTTTTCTGGCATTCGTAGTGCAGAAAGTATACTATGAGGTATCTTTCACAGACCTCTGCGGACTATTTGGATTGAGTGCGGGGGAGAGGACATATGGTCTTTATTGGACTTCAGAGCTGTTGAACTTCTGGGAAACGATTGGCACAGGGGTTTATAGATCTTCTCAGGCAAAGGAGTCACTTATCCGGAGCCCAGTACTGAGATATGCGACACGCCTCATTGGCTCATTGCTATACGGGACAACCACAGCCGCATCAGTCACGCAATGGGAGTTGTGCCTCCTGTACCAAGGTGTGAGGCATTTGCTACCGGCATTTGGAAACTCTACATTCCCACCTGCTACTGCCTTCAACATGGGAGCGGTGCTGGCCGCAAACTTAGCAGGATACAAGGGGAAAGTAACCAAATCCAAGAGCAATGCATGTGGATTTGGTGCAGTGATTACTCGGATCCTTAGACATGTGGGTGTAGACTGTGAGAACCACCAGGTAGCACTGGACAGATCGAACAACATTGCTTGGAACTACTTGGATGTCATTTCTCTAGTAAGTAAGGAGTTCATAGCTGGTCCCCACTCGAGGATCGATCGGGATGGTCCTTACGTCTACGTATTCCAGGACCGAGCGAAGAAAACACTCTACTGCCACCTGACTCAGATCGGCCTGACTGCTCTACTTTCAGAGGCTGCAGTTGAGTTCTTACCCCCTGCTACCGCACTAGTAGACAAGCCATCCTTCTTCACGCCAAAATATCAGACCAAAGGCAAGGGCGTGGTTGATGAAGAAGGACAAGATGAGGCTTCACAAGCCATTCCAGATGATTCACAACCCCATCAGCTACTCCCATCAGACTCCAGCCAGTACAAGCTGCAAGAGCTTCCACCGAACGCCACTTCGCGCCAGCAACAACATTGGAGAGATCAGAGCATAAAGACAAACAACGACATGCTACACAAGATCTGGGCTGCCATTTCACGTATCAGGCCGTGTCGTTGCCAAAAGGATGATGTAGTTCATCGGGACAACTCTCCATCCAGCTCTGGTTCGGGTTCGAGTGGTACACACAGGGTAAGAAAGAGGTCCAAGAGACCCAACGATGCAGGAACATCTGGAGCAGGAGACGAGGAGTAGGAGCTATCACCGGCTATTTTATTTTCTTTTCTATTCTAACGTTTTATGGTCTTATTTTCTGTTAATTTTGAACTGAGTTTTTTTTTAGGTTTCTTAATTATGAGTTCGTATTTCTTTTACATGGTTTCTTTGTTTTATTTGGTTGTGTTTTGTGTAGCTTTTAATTCGTATTCAGCTTTGCCTTGCTAGATAAACCAAATAACTATTATCCGAGGAAAGAGGTTATATCAAGTGTTCCTCGGAATTTCCTCGGTATTTCTTAAAAAAAAAAAAATAAGTTCAATGGTAGTCTGTTTCCGAGTCATCATCACCAGATGAATCTGAATCTGGATCTTGGTGAAACTCTCCAATTACTGGTTCATCCTCTACGTGAACGACGGCTTCCTCTCCAAAGTCGGTTAAATCGACTACAAGGCCAACTCCAGCTAAATCTTCTGCTGCACTACAGTTGCCGGATGTGCTTGGTTGTAGTGGGTCTTCCAGCTCAGAACTTCCCTGAACTCGGCCTCTCGGGTTGAGTCTTGTAACAGTAACCCATGGATCATCTCTGTTCCTTACCCGGGGGTACTTGATATAACAAACCTGTAACATTTAGAAAAATTATAAATTAATACACATGATGATGAATCATTCTGAATAATTAACATTTAATTACCTGATCGGCCTGGGAAGCAAGAATGAAAGGATCATAATATTGCAGCTTTCGCCTCGAATTTACTGATGTAACACCAAATGCATCTGTTCTCACACCTCGATCTGGGGTGTTGTCGTGCCAATCACAATAGAAAACAGTACAGCGCAATCCAACCATGCCCAAATACTTGATTTCCAAAATCTCATGTATGTGTCCGTAGTATACATCATCTCCTGATGCAGAACAAACGCCAGCATCATAAGTCGTACTCGAACGTCTCCTCTTCTGAGTTGTGAATGCATATCCTCGAGTACAAAATCTCGGATATGACTTCACAACAAAGTTTGGTCCAACGACCATCTCACGTATCCAATCGTCAAATGTTTCACCTCTGGCCAAACCAGCAGACACCTATTAATAGCACATATATATATATTATATCAATAAATGTGAATTAGTATAAATATGTGATAAAATATATTTTAATTTGTTTAAAGCACTCACATAAGTAAACATCCATCCAGTAAATTCTCTCTGCTTCATTTCTTCTAGTTCGTCCTCTGTGGCGTATCTATACTCGAACCGCTTTTCTGCCATGAAAATCCTGTATATGATGACAATAATGTAATTAATTAAGATTTAAATTTCAACTTGTTAAAATAAAAATTTGTAAGCTCATTTATTTACCTCTCATATTGAAGAACGTCTTCGCAGTTGGTGAGCAAATATGTTTGCAAATGACTGCGCTCCTGCTCAGTAAGTCGACGGTCCTTTGGTTTTCCGCTAAGTCGTCCAACGTCTGTGAAAATGTCTGGAACCGTAACATGATATGTTGCCCGTTCGCCTCTATCATCATGCCGAGCAGGTCTTCTGTTTTTGGTCTGAACTTCTGCTGGAAAGTAGTACTCGGCAAAGTTTGAAGTTTCTTCATTGATCATCTGTGCGACTATAGAACCTTCCACCCTACTTAAATTTTTCACCATCTTCTTCAAATGGAACATATACCGCTCATACAGATACATCCATCTATACTGCACAGGACCACCAAGTTCCAATTCTCTTGCCAGGTGAATAACAAGATGCTCCATAACATCAAAAAATGAGGGAGGAAATATCTTCTCAAGGTTGCACTGAATCACGGCTATGTTAGTCTTCAAATTTTCAATACCTTCAAGAGTCACTGATCTCGTGCATAAATCGCGGAAGAAACCACTTATCCCTGCAATTGCTTCATGAACATTTCGTGGTAATATTTCCTTGAAGGCGAACGGAAGGAGGCGCTGCATCATTACATGGCAATCGTGGCTTTTCAAGCCAGTAAACTTTCCTTCCTTTCTGTCGATACAGTTACGCAAATTTGATGCGTAACCGTCTGGAAATTCCACATCGTTTGAAATCCAATCAAAGAACGCATCTTTTCCCGCTGCATCAAGTCGGTATATGGGAAAAGGAGCCCTACCATTCTCATCAACATGAAGTTCTGAACGAGCACATATATCGACTAAATCCAGTCTTGACTTCAAATTATCCTTTGTTTTACCTTGAACATTAAGGATCGTGTTCATGAGATTGTCAAAAAAGTTCTTCTCAATATGCATGACATCTAAATTATGCCTTAGCAGATGATCCTCCCAGTATGGCAGATCCCAGAAAATACTTTTTTTGTGCCAGTTATGTAGTTCTCCAACAGCATCTACCGTAAAACGCTCATGTCCACCGACTTCTGGCGTCTTTTCTGCACCAAAATCTCTTAGTTGTATCTTCAAATCTTTCCCACAAATTTCCGGAGGTGGACTGTCAAACACCCTCTTGTTCTTCGTAAACAAATTCCTACTCCTACGATATGGATGATCAGGTGGTAGGAATCTCCTGTGACAGTCAAACCAACACGTTTTTCTTCCGTGCTTTAGTTGGAAAGCATCAGTGTTATCTTGACAATATGGACATGATAGCCTTCCATGCGTTGTCCATCCAGACAACATACCATATGCTGGAAAATCACTTATTGTCCACATTAGTACTGCCCGCATTTGAAAGTTTTCTTTACACGAAACATCGTATGTTTCAGCACCTTGAGCCCATAGTTGTTGCAACTCATATATTAGTGGCTGAAGAAACACATCAAGTGATCTCTTAGGATGCTCTGGTCCGGGAACGAGAATCGAGAGAAACAAAAACTCTCGTCGCAAGCACAAGTTTGGGGGGAGGTTGTATGGTGTAAGAATGACGGGCCATAGAGAATACTGTCTTCCACTCTTGCCAAACGGACTGAAACCATCAGTACATAATCCAAGGTAGACATTTCTTCTCTCATACGCAAAGTCGGGATACTTTGATTGGAAATGCTTCCACGCTTTTGCATCTGAAGGATGTCTGATCTCACCATCTGTTGAGTGCTCCGCATGCCATCTCATTGGTTGCGCTGTGCGTTCAGACAGATACAACCTCTGCAACCTTTCCGTCAAAGGTAAATACCACATCCTTTTATATGGCACTGGAACTCTTCCAATTGTATCTTTATAACGAGGCTTTCCACAAAATTTGCATGTAACCCGCTGTTCATCCACCCTCCAATAAATCATGCAGTTGTCGCTGCATACATCTATTACCTGATACGATAAACCAAGACCAGCTACGAGTTTCTGAACCTCGTAGTATGAACCAGGAGCTACATTATCCTCGGGTAGAATACCTTTTACAAAATCAGCAATCGCATCCACACAGTCTTCAGCCAAATTATAATCTGTTTTAATGCCCATCAATCTTGTAGCAGATGATAAAGCTGAATGACCATCTCTGCAACCTTCGTACAATGGTTGCTTTCCAGCATCCAACATATCATAAAATCTCCTAGCTTCTGCATTGGGTAAATCTTCCCCTCTAAAATGATCATTTACCATCTGCTCAGTACCTACACCATAATCTACATCCGTTCTAATTGGTTCTTCTAATCTAACCGCTGGCTGAGGTTCACTAGTACTACCATGTTCATAATCAGTTTCCCCATGATGATACCAAATTTTGTAACTTCGTGTAAACCCACTCAAATATAGATGAGTCCAAACATCCCACTCTTTAATAACTTTTCTATTTTTACAATTAGAGCAAGGACATCTTAACATACCTGTTTTTGCTTCCGGTTGTCGGTGAACTAACCCCATGAATTCAGTTATACCTCGTTGGTATTCTTCCGTAAGCAATCTCGTGTTCGGATCCAAATGAGGTCGATCGATCCAAGAACGAAAATAATTTGAAGAAGACATATTTTTTATGAATCAAATTCGTGTGTAAATAGAGTAAGAGGGAGGATGAAGATATGAAGTGAATGAAGAGGAAGAGAAGTGCTTGTATTTATAGTTTAAATCCTGCCGACATACCGAGGAAATTCCGACGGAATTCCGACGGACAAAACTAGTTCGTCGGAATTTCCTCGGAATTTTGTAAAATCCCCCAACGGCTCTCCAACGGCTATAATATTTCCTCGGAATTCATCGGTTTTTTCCGAGGAACAGAATTTTCCTCGGAATTTCCTCGGAATATTCCGACGGACTGTAGTTTCCTCGGAATTCCGTCGGTATATTCCGAGGAAATTCCGAGGAAACCCAATTTTGTGTTTCCTCGGAATTTCCTCGGAAATTCCTCGGTATATTCCGAGGATTTCATTTTCCGTCGGAATGTCCGTCAGAATATCGCTGTTTTCTTGTAGTGGCGACTCATCAACAGTTCTGCTTTAGGTCTCGGCCTATTCTCCTTTCAGGTTTCTGTTTATCCTTTGGCCGAGAGACTGCTAGGACCCGTGCTGGTCACTCGTTTTGTTGGGGTCAGTTGATATTATTTGATGTGATTTATGATTATCTGCATATTGTAAGTAGTGGACTAGAATGCAACAAGATAGAGATCTTTCTTCTGACAATTTTTTTTTGTTTTAGGCATTGATGATACCAATACAGATGAGTTATCGATTTATTGCTAATTTATCAGGTCTCAGTCTAAGCTTACTGTTGAACTGGGCATCAATCCTCATCAACGTGCTAATTAAGTGTAAATCCAAAATCAAAAGCTAATCCTTCTTCTTTCCTTCTCCTTTGTGCGGATGTAGTAATATATTTATCATCTGCTTATAATCCTTTTGAATCATTTAATAATATGTAGGTGACCGGCTTGTTGATCCTGCAAAACAAAGCTGTCGAAAGAAAAAAAATTCTTCATTTTTGTAAAATATGGACCACTTTTCTTTTCTCTTATAACTTTAATACTTTTTATGAAACAACATGATCAAAGCCAAAGAGGGGCTGCTAATTGAATAGCTATGAGTCTATGACTGTAATGTCTCTCTTTAAGACTGTTGGACCAGCTGGTGCTGGCATACCGTAAGTAACTTTTAGAATGAACACACAAAATATATTCAAAAGAATCAATAACTAATGTCTTATCTCACCAATCTCTATTTTTTGACAGATTTTCATGGAGTGAAAGGCGACTAAAAACTGCATTTTTACCAGGTATCTCATTACTTCCATTTGACCATTCTTTATAATACTCATATGGTTAACGCAAATAAATTAAAAATGCATGCAGGATCACATATGGTGTTCTTCGTCCTGAATGTGATAGTCGTCATAGGAGTAGCTCTAACATTTAAGCCGTTTTTAACCACGGCTAGAAGGTGAATTTCATTGGAAGTGGTGATAGAGAAATGTATGGAGTCGTTCATTCTTTTAGTTCTAGATTCGAAAGAACCGGTAATCAACTTGCAGTAACCTTAGGATTTGAGTTTCTTTTTATTTCCTTCTGTTTTGGTTGTGTGATTTTCTACCAGACGCTATAGAAACGTCAATGATATATAAAGCACACCAGAAAGTTAAAAGTACCAATTCTATAAAGCACACTAGAAACTAGAATCAACTCGTCTGTTCTCCACTTGATCTAGTTTAGATGGGTAGACGACAAAAAAAAATATTGGTTCATTTGATATTCACGTGTTGAAAAACTAATATGCATACTTCCCATGTTCAAGTCAAATGAATGGAAGCTCTCTCCGACAAAATGATGCTTTTGCAATCGTTTGACAAAGAAAGAAAGAAGATTATTTGGAAATTTGGTGAAATATAGTTCAACTGATAAATGTAGTTTAATAAAAATAAAAAAAAATTAAGTTAGAATTTCGGAGATGAAAATTACAATAACTATGTATTACAAAAATAAATTCAATAATATTATTGAATGGATGCTTTGTCGTCAATAGAGGAAGAAAAATGTACTCTCTGTTTTACTGCTGGAAAATAATTGAATTAATACATATATATTTATAAGTTTTATTTATTATTTGAACCATGCAGTTGTTGCACGTATTACCATTTGGAGTCTATATATTATTCCTACCATCTAGGAGTGTTCAATCCGGATATCGGTTCGGTTTCGGTTTGGGTTTTTCGGTTTTTCGGTATTTCGGTTAGTAAAATATAACTACCATTCAAAATCCATATTTATTTTGGTTTTATTCGGTTTATATACCGTCGGTTTTCAGTTTATTCGGTTTTATACCAAAAAATAATTATTTAGTTTGAGATCATATTATATAAATTTTAGAGTCGTATTGTCATCGCAGTCATTTATTAAAAAATTATATTTTCAAATAAAAGAACAAAAAAAATAAAAACGCTTATACCTTCAGATGAAATAATCAAATCTAGAATTAAAATCAAAACTCGAAATTTTGAAAATAAAAATAAAAACAAAAGAGAAGTATGAAAGAAAAGTTTTTCCACTCTTTCATATTTAGTGTTCATCCAAGGCATGCTTCTTCGAGTGAAATTTTGTTCGTTTATAAATAAGAAAAAAGTCGTGAAGAATTTTTTGTAGTTATTATCCATCAAATTTATAACCTTCACTTCAATTTAATCAATGCTAAAAGAAAGCAAAATGATTAAAAGAAGAAGATTAAGAAAAAAAGAAGATTAAGAAAAAAGAAGCCTCAGTTGAAATGAATTATTATTTAATTATATTTTAAGTGTTTTTTAAATTAAGATTCTTTATTACTGTAAAAAATATGGTAATAACTATTAACAAAAGAAAAACTTATATAAAAATAGATTTTCATGTGATGTTATCATATTTACATGTTTCTACTTTTGGTCGGTTTTGTTCGGTTTATTCGGTATAATCGGTTATAAACCAAATCATATCCAAATCCTCGATTTTTATAAAATCATATCCATTCCGTTTATATGGCATATACCAAAACCACACCATATTATCTATTTCGGTTCGGTTCGGTTCGGTTAGGTACGGTTCGGTTTTACCATATTGGACTGGCCTAGTACCATATAACCAGTCAACTACGGTAGCATAAATAGCTACGCTGAGTTTCAAATAAAAAATTGAATTAAATGTCGAGAATTTGAAAGAGCTATTTAGTTTTAGTTTTACAACAACAAAAGAAAAAATAACATTTGATAAAATTCACAAGTTTTTTTTTTTAACACAGATAAAGTTCACAAGTTAAATTATTGAAATTCAGTGGTCCACCATGGGAGGTCACCAAAAAGGCAAAGCTGTGCCCTCAACTTGTGGGGTCGGTAACAGAAGAAATTGCATCTCGCCATAGTTAAATCATATAGTAACAAAAAGATTCTAAATATAGATATATATTTGTAAGTTTTTGTTACTATTTGAACCACGCAATTGTTTCACATATTACCATTCGGAGTCATATATTACGCATACCACCTAACCTGTCAAGTCAACTACGGTAGCATAAATAGCTACGTCGGCGAGTATTCACATCGATTATTTTAGCGAAAAAAAAAAAGTATTCACATCGATTTTCATACTTTCGATAAAGGTAGTATCCATAGCTCTGCCAAAAAATGCAATTTATATACAGTAAAAACTCTATAAATTAATATTCGATAAATTAATTATTTCTATAAATTAATAAAGTTGGGATCGGTGTAAAATATGACACAAATCGATAAAATAATAAGATAATAATATTTTTAAAACTCTCATGTAAATATATAGTCCCAATAAAATCATAAATTAATAATCTATCTATGTATATATTTTATATAAGTACAAACTAAACATTATATTGTTAGTTTTATATTCACAATGAAATATTTCTATTTTTTTTAACATTTCAAATATTTTAATAATATTTAGTAAACTTATATCGAAAACGACATAACAATTCTATGAAACATAAAAATATACATCAAATAAGACAATAAAACAATAAAACAATATGAAAGTCAAATTTATAAAATTTAAATAATGTATAAACATTAAAATCAAATATTTTTTTTATTTTATAAATAAAAATATTTAAAAATATTTAAAAAATCTAAAAAATAAAAAAATTTAAATTAATATCTGTATAAATTAATAAAAAAATTAAAATTCTAACATTATTAATTTATAAAAATTATACCGTAATTAGGTAGCAGATAGAATAGGACTAATATTTACAGCGTTGAAAACTTGAACGGTGTCGATGAAATAAAATAATATTTCTTGTCCTGAAAGATTGATTAGAACAATGAATGCGAAAGAGGATTAGAAAGGTGACATAAGAATACTGCATGACTCATGTTCCTTGGCTGCTAGTGGTGAGGAGGAGAAAAGCCAAGTTGTTTTGCTCTTCTCTCTCCCTCTCTCTCTATATAATTAAATGTTCTCCTTCATTTGTTGTTAGAAGAATTAAAGAGAGAGTACGTGACAATCTTATGTTGTGTTTCTCTGTGTTTGGTTTCTCCCGTTAATATAAAACTCTCCACATCTTACCAGCCTTTCCATTCTATTTGGAGGTTGGTTTTGTTTTCAAGAAATGGCTGAAGAGTATGCAGAATGTTTGCTGGAGAATAAATTCCATGAGAACTGCCCTGGCTGCAAGGTTGACCAGATGAAGAGGCTTCGCCGTGGCTTCCCTTTCTCCGAGCTTCTCACCGTTTGGCTCATCGTCCTCTGCACCGGTAAACTCGTCTTCTTCATGGAGATTGAATAAGACGATGAAGAGAATGCCTTTTTTTTTGTCTCTGAAATTGTTTTCTTTTGTAAATTTTCAGCTCTGCCTATTTCCTCTCTTTTCCCATTTCTTTACTTTATGGTGAGTACCCACATAATGCTTTGTAGTAGTTTGCTTCATTTATATATAAATGATTCGTCTGGCAACGTGCTGATTTGGATTTTGTGATGATTAGTAAAATTTGGTGTGCTTTAAACTTCTTTTGTTTGTTGTTTGGTAGATTGGTGATTTTAACATAGCAAAGAAAGAAGAGGACATTGGGTTCTATGCTGGATTTGTTGGTGAGTCATCCTCGTATTAATCTCTCTCTCTTTTTTGTCTTATATAATCATGAAGTTCTCTGGACTACTACTTTAGATTACAAACTCACATTGTCTCTATACATACATTTGAAGGTTGCTCTTTCATGCTCGGACGAACATTGACATCTGTCATCTGGGGCATTGTGGCTGACCGTTATGGAAGAAAACCTGTAATCCTCATAGGAACTGCTTCAGTGTTAGTAATTTTTACATTGTTTCTTCAATTCTTTTTACATGTTTGCTTTGTTTCCTCATAGTCTAAACACATCCTTCTTGTGACAGGGTCATTTTCAACACTCTATTCGGCCTAAGTGTAAATTTCTGGATGGCCATCATCACAAGGTTTTGCCTAGGTAGTTTCAACGGTCTACTTGGTCCTATAAAGGTGTTTTCCTGTCCTCCTCTTAACATTTTTTTTTAATACTTACTCCATTTTAACTTCTTGAAGCTCATTAAACCGAATATGTTTATGAACTCAGGCTTACGCAATGGAAACATTCCGTGATGAATATCAAGGTTTGGCACTCTCAGCGGTAAGAAGCACTTGATCCAAAGTTTTAACATATATTTACTACTCAACTTAGAATCTTATCAAATCATGTAGGTTAGTACAGCATGGGGCATTGGACTCATCATTGGTCCTGCTATGGGAGGCTTTCTTGCTCAGGTCTTTTTCATTAACAAAAACATTTCAATCTTGTTTTTTTACTCTACCTCGCTCGCACTTCTTGATTGATTCTTGTTCAATCTCCCAATCTTGTAGCCTGCAAAGCAATATCCAAGTTTATTCTCAGAGGAGTCGGTTTTTGGGAAGTAAGTTTTACTTTCTTCACCTCATCTTTACTCATTCATCTAATCTATGTATATAGTCTCATTAGTCTATAAATCATAATGCAGGTTTCCCTACTTGTTGCCGTGCTTAGCAATATCTTGTTTTGCACTTTTGGTTACCATAATTTCATTAAGGATTCCGGTACGCTCTTTACCTTCTCATGCTCCATTGAGTTTGCTAGTTACTATATGTTAGCTTAATACTAGAAATGATTGTTTTTCTTCTCCAGGAAACATTGCACAATCACAAGATTGATGATGATGATGATGCATCATCACCTGATGAGTCTTGTGATGCTTCCAAACTTTTGTCTCATGACCCTGAATCTCATAAAGCAACAGAGAGAAATGAGAAAAGCTCTCTTCTGAAGAACTGGCCACTAATCTCATCTATTATCGTCTACTGCATCTTTTCACTTCATGATATGGCTTACACAGAGGTGCCACTTCTCTTCCTCAAACATTCATCTTTGTTTATTTGGCCCAATATGTTAAAAAAATCTTGAGATTTCTTTCTCCCATAGATCTTTTCATTGTGGGCAAACAGCCCCAGGAAATATGGAGGTTTGGGATACTCATCAGCCGATGTTGGTTCTGTTCTTGCATTTTCAGGTGTGTCCATACTCCATACTTCTCAGTGCTTAACATTTTCAGTAGAAATGACCTTTTATGAACTAAACAATACTACTTCTCTATAGGGTTTGGTCTCCTTATCTTTCAGCTTTCGCTCTACTCTTACGCGGAGAGGCTCTTAGGACCAACCATGGTTACACGTATCTCTGGGGTAACCACTAAACTTTGTTGTTCTCACCACAAACCTTATGACACTGAGCAAGAAAGTTCTAAATCTTTTGCTTGTTTTTTTTTTTGTTACTCAACAGAGTTTGGCATTAGTTCTCTTATCAACTTACCCTCTAATAGCAAAGCTATCTGGTTTAGCCCTTACCCTGGCGCTAAACTGTGCGTCTGTAGCAAAGAATGTTTTAGCAGTAAGTCTCTGATAACTTTAACAGAATGTGTAGTGTTGATTTTAGTGTATATATTCTGACCAGTGTGTGTGTGTGTGTGTGTGCAGACTTCTGCTATTACTGGTTTATTCATACTTCAAAACAGGGCCGTAGTAAGTATTTTCAGATTCCGTTCTCTTAAACTAGGTAAAACCGAAAGTAAAATAACATGTTTATGTACTGACAAACACAGAGACAAGACCAAAGAGGAGCAGCTAACGGGATTGCCATGACAGCAATGTCTCTTTTTAAAGCAATAGGTCCAGCAGCAGCAGGCATCATGTATACAATATAATCCTTCAAATGTATTCAACTCTAATTCTATCTTCATTTCCAATTTAATATTCTCTCCTTTGTTTCGGTTTCATGGCAGTTATTCTTGGAGCGAGAAGCGTCTGGATGCTGCTTTTCTCCCTGGTAATGTGAACACTCTTCATATTCATATATCCATGTTGTGATCATTAGCCACATGAGTTTATAATTAGAAACTTAGACCAAGTGAGACTAAAAAAGAAGAAAATGGTTCTTTTGTATGTGCAGGCACACAAATGGTTTTCTTTATCCTCAATGTGGTCTTGGCACTGGGAGTTGTAATGACGTTCAAACCATTTCTTGCTCAAACACAACATTAGAGATCAATGAGATTTTGATGTTATCAACTTATCATCAAGTTACATACCATCTGTATTTATTTTAGCTTGTATTAGTCTAATGCCAACTTTGATCATAGATTTTCGTAAAAGATAAATTGTTACGAGAAACAACTTGTTCTTGTCTTAGTCTGGTTTCTTTAGGTTTCCGGTTTTTCTCCGGCTGTTCTGTACTTTCCGATCCCCTTCTGGGTGATTTTAAAAATAATATAATATGTTATTAAATATTAAAAAAAAACTTGTTAGAATGTATTACCATACTATTGTGAGACAGCACTAAAGCAAAAATGTACACTCTTTATTTGCTTTTTTCACACGGTTTCTGCGCCTTAATGTTTTGTCCTCTACAACTTATTTTTGTATTTTACATCATGTGTTCGCTGTTACAGAATTCTTGTACGAAAACTTGGACCGTGATTTGCATCGATTGCTACTTACGTGATTAGAAGCGAATCTTAGTGATGGTTTTAGAAAACGACTTTGATTTAATAATCATTACTAACATACGAAATATACAATGATGTACTGATGTGTGACACCTATTATCACCTCCTATCTGGAGGACAGCGTGTCACCTTCAATGCGTCATCGTACAACAATATGACACCCGTCTCCCTCTCACTAAGGACGACGGGCCACCAACAATATCCCGTAATATAAAAGTCCATAAACCCAATTTCACTCATCCAAACCGAAATAAAAATCCGAAGAAAAAGTCTAGTAGCACCAAGTCCGTCCAAATATCACATATTTGTTTGTCTCACCTGAAAAGGAGAAGCGACAGGGGAATCGCCCAGTGAGGTATGGGATGCTATCCCCAGAATACATGGACCCGGACATAACACTCCGAATATACATAATTAATTTAATCCAAACATGTTACAAGCATGGCACCTAAATTACCCAGGAAACAATCACGGTTCCAGCGTATAAATATATATATATATAGTCGCTGCTCGCTAACGGACCAACAGCCGAGATAGTGCCCAATATCACCCTCGGTAGAAGTCTCCCTCTCTGGGGTACACATATGGGATTAGTGCCCATACACACCGTCCGGGGACGATTTATCGATCTTGAGGATACGACGTGGCGAATTAAAGCCGCCGTACCCCCACAACTCTAGCGTGCAAGTACAAACTTCTGCCCCGTTAGCCACATGCAGACTCCAAGTCTGCCTCTTGAAAACAATACTACATATATATATTTCTTATACATATTTATATCAATTTAAATTATGCAAGCAAGGTTGAATCATCTGACCCCCTATTCCGGTTTAAGCAAATAACCTGAATAACTATCAAACATACTCCAAAAAAACATTCGACACACTCAATTTCACAGAGACGGAAACATATTAAGACTAAAGTATGCATATTCGAAGTCCTAAGCCAAGTACGAGAAGTTCGGGAATAGACCCTTACCTTAGAAATAGAAAAGTAGTGTCTATGAACTCCAGCTGCTCAGATAGACTCCATATCGGCGGCGGACAACAGCGGAGGACGGTGGCGAGGCGGTGGCGGACACGATTTCCGGCGGCGGCGCGTGTAAAGCACGCGTGCGGATGACGCAACTTCCGTGGGCACGTGCGGCTTCGTCCGGATTCTGATTAGGTGTAGTCGACGGCTACGACTGCGTCTCGACGAGAGGATCACGATGATGGCTGCGATTTCCGGTTTGTTGTTGAAACGTTTGTTGTTGAAACGGCGACCATAACCTCGGTTGGTATGGTTTCTCCTTTCCGAATTTTCTATCGCCGTAGCATTCACTTCAGGGAATGCTTTGGCTCCCGTAGGTTGAGAATTGTGGTTTTTGATTAAGAGCTCATTGTTCTTTTCAGCCAACATGAGCGCAACCATCAATTCAGAAAATCTCGTGTACCCGCATTTTCTGTAAATTTTGGGCAAGAAGTGAAGCTGTTTGTGGAAAGTGTTATACGTTTTATTCATCATTTCTGCCTCAGAGACAGGATTACCACAATACTTCAGGAGTGCAACTATCCCCAGACAGCGGAATTGTAATCCTCAACCTTTTTGAAAATCTTGGAACCTCAGATTTTTCCACTCTTCTAGAGCGTGAGGGAGGTTGATTTGTCTCTGGTTATCGAACCTTTCTTTTAAAGTTTGCCACAGTTCAGCTGAGTCCTCGACGCTTGCATAGTCGTGCGTTAGATTTTCATCTAAATGCTTCTTCAGGAAGATTATCGCTTCGGCTATATGCTCGGGTGGTGATTTGTTGCCGATTACTATTGTTTCGGTTATCTTTTTCATCACCAGATATGGTTTCACGTTGGTGACCATCCGACGTAATTTTCGCCATTGATTTTCAGAGCCGGAAACTGGAGTTTCTCGATGTTTGCCATTTGTATTTCTAAAGCACATAAATAAAAATTATTAGAATATTATTAATATTAAAATGAACCGTTTACATTAATCATGCAAGCAATTACAAGGAGAACGATGTAAAGAAAAGTAAACCGATACTCATCTTAAATTCACCCGGAGCAAATTCTCCAACGAATAAACCATAAATAGAAACACAAATAAAAATTGCACATAAAATCAAAAATGCGCGAATCATCTTTCTTGATATGAAAAAATCGGAGGAGAGCGATTTGACAATTTTTGAGAGAAGATGAAATGTTTTGGATGAGGAAATGGAGTGAAAATGAGTTGTATTTATAGATGAAAATCATTGTTCATGACCGTTGGAGAAAGGGAAAATTTTTGAAAAATTTTTATAGATGAAAATCATTGTTCATGACCGTTGAGAGAAGATGAAATGTTTTGGATGAGCAAATGGAGTGAAAATGAGTTGTATTTATAGATGAAAATTATTGTTCATGACCGTTGGAGAAAGGGAAAATTTTTGAAATTTTTTTTTGTGACCGTTGGGGTTAAATCGAGTGCATCAAAAATCAGTCTGAAAATATCGTATTAAACAGTCAATCAAATCTATAAAATT
This sequence comes from Brassica napus, assembly GCF_020379485.1. Lineage (NCBI taxonomy): Eukaryota > Viridiplantae > Streptophyta > Magnoliopsida > Brassicales > Brassicaceae > Brassica > Brassica napus. The sequence continues at coordinate 58,829,676 of NC_063452.1, read as the reverse complement.
TCATAAAAATTAATAAAAGTAAAATTTATGGCAATGAAATATTTATGTTATGACAACAAATCATGCGACGGCTCAGCCGGTCAATGCAGAGTAATAAATAAATTATATGGCGGCTCGGCCGACCAATTAACAATAAGCAGAATATAAGGCGGCTCGGCCGACCAATTAATAATAAACAGGATATAAGGCGGCTCGGCCGACCAATAAAATAATTAAATTATTAATAAATAATATAGGCGGTATTCCGGCCATTATAACATGATATAAATAATAGTAGATGCGGTATACCGACCATTATAGCAGGGTATAAATGATACAAATAAATTTTACCGAATCGCAGAGTGATCGTGCTGATAACGTGTTATAAAATAACTTATGATTTTATAGTATTGAGAAATTTAAATAAGGGCAAAATTTTATACCCGCAGGAAGAAAATAACACTGATAATAAAAGAGAATGTGTTATAAGAAGAACGAGAGATGGTGTGTTTACAATTGATCGAAAAGATCGTTTACATGCATAGTTACAGTGGACTCCATTCAAATTTCTTTCACACGATCATTTCAATGATCGGTGCAGCTTTTGTTGACATCTTCTTTTTCACGTTTACAACAATTAGAACAATGAATGCGAAAGAGGATTAAAGAAAGGTGACATAAGAATACTGTCATGACTCATGTTCCTTGGCTGCGAGTGGTGAGGAGGAGAAAAGCCAAGTTGTTTTGCTCTTCTCTCTTCCTCTCTCTCTATATAATTAAATGTTCTCCTTCATTTGTTGTTAGAAGAATTAAAGAGAGAGTACGTGACAATCTTGTGTTGTGTTTCTCTGTGTTTGGTTTCTCCCGTTAATATAAAACTCTCCACATCTTACCAGCCTTTTTGTATTGCATCCATTCTATTTGGAGGTTGGTTTTGTTTTCAAGAAATGGCTGAAGAGTATGCAGAATGCTTGCTGGAGAATAAATTCCATGAGAACTGCCCTGGCTGCAAGGTTGACCAGATGAAGAGGCTTCGCCGTGGCTTCCCTTTCTCCGAGCTTCTCACCGTTTGGCTCATCGTCCTCTGCACCGGTAAACTCGTCTTCTTCATGGAGATTGAATAAGACGATGAAGAGAATGCCTTTTTTTTTGTCTCTGAAATTGTTTTCTTTTGTAAATTTTCAGCTCTGCCTATTTCCTCTCTTTTCCCATTTCTTTACTTTATGGTGAGTACCCACATAATGCTTTGTAGTAGTTTGCTTCATTTATATATAAATGATTCGTCTGACAACGTGCTGATTTGGATTTTGTGATGATTAGTAAAATTTGGTGTGCTTTAAACTTCTTTTGTTCTGTTGTTTGGTAGATTGGTGATTTTAACATAGCAAAGAAAGAAGAGGACATTGGGTTCTATGCTGGATTTGTTGGTGAGTCATCCTCGTATTAATCTCTCTCTTTTTTGTCTTATATAATCATGAAGTTCTCTGGACTACTACTTTAGATTACAAACTCACATTGTCTCTATACATACATTTGAAGGTTGCTCTTTCATGCTCGGACGAACATTAACATCTGTCATCTGCGGCATTGTGGCTGACCGTTATGGAAGAAAACCTGTAATCCTCATAGGAACTGCTTCAGTGTTAGTAATTCTTACATTGTTTCTTCAATTATTTTTACATGTTTGCTTTGTTTCCTCATAGTCTAAACACATCCTTCTTGTGACAGGGTCATTTTCAACACTCTATTCGGCCTAAGTGTAAATTTCTGGATGGCCATCATCACAAGGTTTTGCCTAGGTAGTTTCAACGGTCTACTTGGTCCTATAAAGGTGTTTTCCTGTCCTCCTCTTAACATTTTTTTTTGAATACTTACTCCATTTTAACTTATTGAAGCTCATTAAACCGAATATGTTTATGAACTCAGGCTTACGCAATGGAAACAGTCCGTGATGAATATCAAGGTTTGGCACTCTCAGCGGTAAGAAGCACTTGATCCAAAGTTTTAACATATATTTACTTTTCAATCTGAGTAGAGCAACTTAGAATCTTATCAAATCATGTAGGTTAGTACAACATGGGGCATTGGACTCATCATTGGTCCTGCTATGGGAGGCTTTCTTGCTCAGGTCTTCTTCATTAACAAAACAACATTTTTCTTACTCTACCTCGCTCTCACTTCTTGATTGATTCTTGTTTAATCTCCCAATATTGTAGCCTGCTAAGCAATATCCAAGTTTATTCTCAGAAAATTCAGTTTTTGGGAAGTAAGTTTCACTTTCTTCACTTTCATTCAACTAACCTATGTATATAGTCTTATTGGTCTATAAATTATAATGCAGGTTTCCCTACTTGTTGCCGTGCTTAGCAATATCTTGCTTTGCACTTCTGGTTACCATAATTTCATTGCGGATTCCGGTATGCTCTTTTACAATCTCAATGCTCCATTAGAAACTCCTATTTACTGTGTGTTAGCTTAGTCCTAGAAATGGTTACTTTTCTTCTCCAGGAAACATTGCACAATCACAAGATTGATGATGATGCATTATCACCTGATGAGTCTTTTGATGCTCACAAAGCTTTGTCTCATGACCCTGAATCTCATAAAACGACAGAGAGAAATGAGAAAAGCTCTCTTTTAAAGAACTGGCCACTAATCTCATCTATTATCGTCTACTGCATCTTTTCACTTCATGATATGGCTTACACAGAGGTGCCACTTCTCTTCCTCAAACATTCATCTTTGTTTATTTGGCCCAATATGTTAAAAAATCTTGAGATTTCTTTCTCCCATAGATCTTTTCATTGTGGGCAAACAGCCCCAGGAAAAATGGAGGTTTGGGATACTCATCAGCCGATGTTGGTTCTGTTCTTGCATTTTCAGGTGTGTCCATACTCCATACTTCTCAGTGCTTAACATTTTCAGTAGAAATGACCTTTTATGAACTAAACAATACTACTTCTCTATAGGGTTTGGTCTCCTTATCTTTCAGCTTTCGCTCTACTCTTACGCGGAGAGGCTCTTAGGACCAACCATGGTTACACGTATCTCTGGGGTAACCACTAAACTTTGTTGTTCTCACCACAAACCTTATGACACTGAGCAAGAAAGTTCTAAATCTTTTGCTTGTTTTGTTTTTGTTACTCAACAGAGTTTGGCATTAGTTCTCTTATCAACTTACCCTCTAATAGCAAAGCTATCTGGTTTAGCCCTTACCCTGGCGCTAAACTGTGCGTCTGTAGCAAAGAATGTTTTAGCAGTAAGTCTCTGATAACTTTAACAGAATGTGTAGTGTTGATTTTAGTGTATATATTCTGACCAGTGTGTGTGTGTGTGTGTGTGTGCAGACTTCTGCTATTACTGGTTTATTCATACTTCAAAACAGGGCCGTAGTAAGTATTTTCAGATTCCGTTCTCTTAAACTAGGTAAAACCGAAAGTAAAATAACATGTTTATGTACTGACAAACACAGAGACAAGACCAAAGAGGAGCAGCTAACGGGATTGCCATGACAGCAATGTCTCTTTTTAAAGCAATAGGTCCAGCAGCAGCAGGCATCATGTATACAATATAATCCTTCAAATGTATTCAACTCTAATTCTATCTTCATTTCCAATTTAATATTCTCTCCTTTGTTTCGGTTTCATGGCAGTTATTCTTGGAGCGAGAAGCGTCTGGATGCTGCTTTTCTCCCTGGTAATGTGAACACTCTTCATATTCATATATCCATGTTGTGATCATTAGCCACATGAGTTTATAATTAGAAACTTAGACCAAGTGAGACTAAAAAAGAAGAAAATGGTTCTTTTGTATGTGCAGGCACACAAATGGTTTTCTTTATCCTCAATGTGGTCTTGGCACTGGGAGTTGTAATGACGTTCAAACCATTTCTTGCTCAAACACAACATTAGAGATCAATGAGATTTTGATGTTATCAACTTATCATCAAGTTACATACCATCTGTATTTATTTTAGCTTGTATTAGTCTAATGCCAACTTTGATCATAGATTTTCGTAAAAGATAAATTGTTACGAGAAACAACTTGTTCTTGTCTTAGTCTGGTTTCTTTAGGTTTCCGGTTTTTCTCCGGCTGTTCTGTACTTTCCGATCCCCTTCTGGGTGATTTTAAAAATAATATAATATGTTATTAAATATTAAAAAAAAACTTGTTAGAATGTATTACCATACTATTGTGAGACAGCACTAAAGCAAAAATGTACACTCTTTATTTGCTTTTTTCACACGGTTTCTGCGCCTTAATGTTTTGTCCTCTACAACTTATTTTTGTATTTTACATCATGTGTTCGCTGTTACAGAATTCTTGTACGAAAACTTGGACCGTGATTTGCATCGATTGCTACTTACGTGATTAGAAGCGAATCTTAGTGATGGTTTTAGAAAACGACTTTGATTTAATAATCATTACTAACATACGAAATATACAATGATGTACTGATGTGTGACACCTATTATCACCTCCTATCTGGAGGACAGCGTGTCACCTTCAATGCGTCATCGTACAACAATATGACACCCGTCTCCCTCTCACTAAGGACGACGGGCCACCAACAATATCCCGTAATATAAAAGTCCATAAACCCAATTTCACTCATCCAAACCGAAATAAAAATCCGAAGAAAAAGTCTAGTAGCACCAAGTCCGTCCAAATATCACATATTTGTTTGTCTCACCTGAAAAGGAGAAGCGACAGGGGAATCGCCCAGTGAGGTATGGGATGCTATCCCCAGAATACATGGACCCGGACATAACACTCCGAATATACATAATTAATTTAATCCAAACATGTTACAAGCATGGCACCTAAATTACCCAGGAAACAATCACGGTTCCAGCGTATAAATATATATATATATAGTCGCTGCTCGCTAACGGACCAACAGCCGAGATAGTGCCCAATATCACCCTCGGTAGAAGTCTCCCTCTCTGGGGTACACATATGGGATTAGTGCCCATACACACCGTCCGGGGACGATTTATCGATCTTGAGGATACGACGTGGCGAATTAAAGCCGCCGTACCCCCACAACTCTAGCGTGCAAGTACAAACTTCTGCCCCGTTAGCCACATGCAGACTCCAAGTCTGCCTCTTGAAAACAATACTACATATATATATTTCTTATACATATTTATATCAATTTAAATTATGCAAGCAAGGTTGAATCATCTGACCCCCTATTCCGGTTTAAGCAAATAACCTGAATAACTATCAAACATACTCCAAAAAAACATTCGACACACTCAATTTCACAGAGACGGAAACATATTAAGACTAAAGTATGCATATTCGAAGTCCTAAGCCAAGTACGAGAAGTTCGGGAATAGACCCTTACCTTAGAAATAGAAAAGTAGTGTCTATGAACTCCAGCTGCTCAGATAGACTCCATATCGGCGGCGGACAACAGCGGAGGACGGTGGCGAGGCGGTGGCGGACACGATTTCCGGCGGCGGCGCGTGTAAAGCACGCGTGCGGATGACGCAACTTCCGTGGGCACGTGCGGCTTCGTCCGGATTCTGATTAGGTGTAGTCGACGGCTACGACTGCGTCTCGACGAGAGGATCACGATGATGGCTGCGATTTCCGGTTTGTTGTTGAAACGTTTGTTGTTGAAACGGCGACCATAACCTCGGTTGGTATGGTTTCTCCTTTCCGAATTTTCTATCGCCGTAGCATTCACTTCAGGGAATGCTTTGGCTCCCGCAGGTTGAGAATTGTGGTTTTTGATTAAGAGCTCATTGTTCTTTTCAGCCAACATGAGCGCAACCATCAATTCAGAAAATCTCGTGTACCCGCATTTTCTGTAAATTTTGGGCAAGAAGTGAAGCTGTTTGTGGAAAGTGTTATACGTTTTATTCATCATTTCTGCCTCAGAGACAGGATTACCACAATACTTCAGGAGTGCAACTATCCCCAGACAGCGGAATTGTAATCCTCAACCTTTTTGAAAATCTTGGAACCTCAGATTTTTCCACTCTTCTAGAGCGTGAGGGAGGTTGATTTGTCTCTGGTTATCGAACCTTTCTTTTAAAGTTTGCCACAGTTCAGCTGAGTCCTCGACGCTTGCATAGTCGTGCGTTAGATTTTCATCTAAATGCTTCTTCAGGAAGATTATCGCTTCGGCTATATGCTCGGGTGGTGATTTGTTGCCGATTACTATTGTTTCGGTTATCTTTTTCATCACCAGATATGGTTTCACGTTGGTGACCCATCCGACGTAATTTTCGCCATTGATTTTCAGAGCCGGAAACTGGAGTTTCTCGATGTTTGCCATTTGTATTTCTAAAGCACATAAATAAAAATTATTAGAATATTATTAATATTAAAATGAACCGTTTACATTAATCATGCAAGCAATTACAAGGAGAACGATGTAAAGAAAAGTAAACCGATACTCATCTTAAATTCACCCGGAGCAAATTCTCCAACGAATAAACCATAAATAGAAACACAAATAAAAATTGCACATAAAATCAAAAATGCGCGAATCATCTTTCTTGAAATGAAAAAATCGGAGGAGAGCGATTTGACAATTTTTGAGAGAAGATGAAATGTTTTGGATGAGGAAATGGAGTGAAAATGAGTTGTATTTATAGATGAAAATCATTGTTCATGACCGTTGGAGAAAGGGAAAATTTTTGAAAAATTTTTATAGATGAAAATCATTGTTCATGACCGTTGAGAGAAGATGAAATGTTTTGGATGAGCAAATGGAGTGAAAATGAGTTGTATTTATAGATGAAAATTATTGTTCATGACCGTTGGAGAAAGGGAAAATTTTTGAAATTTTTTTTTGTGACCGTTGGGGTTAAATCGAGTGCATCAAAAATCAGTCTGAAAATATCGTATTAAACAGTCAATCAAATCTATAAAATTTCATAAAAATTAATAAAAGTAAAATTTATGGCAATGAAATATTTATGTTATGACAACAAATCATGCGACGGCTCAGCCGGTCAATGCAGAGTAATAAATAAATTATACGGCGGCTCGGCCGACCAATTAACAATAAGCAGAATATAAGGCGGCTCGGCCGACCAATTAATAATAAACAGGATATAAGGCGGCTCGGCCGACCAATAAAATAATTAAATTATTAATAAATAATATAGGCGGTATTCCGGCCATTATAACATGATATAAATAATAGTAGATGCGGTATACCGACCATTATAGCAGGGTATAAATGATACAAATAAATTTTACCGAATCGCAGAGTGATCGTGCTGATAACGTGTTATAAAATAACTTATGATTTTATAGTATTGAGAAATTTAAATAAGGGCAAAATTTTATACCCGCAGGAAGAAAATAACACTGATAATAAAAGAGAATGTGTTATAAGAAGAACAAGAGATGGTGTGTTTACAATTGATCGAAAAGATCGTTTACATGCAAGTGACAGTGGACTCCATTCAAATTTCTTTCACACGATCATTTCAATGATCGGTGCAGCTTTTGTTGACATCTTCTTTTTCACGTTTACAACAATTAGAACAATGAATGCGAAAGAGGATTAAAGAAAGGTGACATAAGAATACTGTCATGACTCATGTTCCTTGGCTGCGAGTGGTGAGGAGGAGAAAAGCCAAGTTGTTTTGCTCTTCTCTCTTCCTCTCTCTCTATATAATTAAATGTTCTCCTTCATTTGTTGTTAGAAGAATTAAAGAGAGAGTACGTGACAATCTTGTGTTGTGTTTCTCTGTGTTTGGTTTCTCCCGTTAATATAAAACTCTCCACATCTTACCAGCCTTTTTGTATTGCATCCATTCTATTTGGAGGTTGGTTTTGTTTTCAAGAAATGGCTGAAGAGTATGCAGAATGCTTGCTGGAGAATAAATTCCATGAGAACTGCCCTGGCTGCAAGGTTGACCAGATGAAGAGGCTTCGCCGTGGCTTCCCTTTCTCCGAGCTTCTCACCGTTTGGCTCATCGTCCTCTGCACCGGTAAACTCGTCTTCTTCATGGAGATTGAATAAGACGATGAAGAGAATGCCTTTTTTTTTGTCTCTGAAATTGTTTTCTTTTGTAAATTTTCAGCTCTGCCTATTTCCTCTCTTTTCCCATTTCTTTACTTTATGGTGAGTACCCACATAATGCTTTGTAGTAGTTTGCTTCATTTATATATAAATGATTCGTCTGACAACGTGCTGATTTGGATTTTGTGATGATTAGTAAAATTTGGTGTGCTTTAAACTTCTTTTGTTCTGTTGTTTGGTAGATTGGTGATTTTAACATAGCAAAGAAAGAAGAGGACATTGGGTTCTATGCTGGATTTGTTGGTGAGTCATCCTCGTATTAATCTCTCTCTTTTTTGTCTTATATAATCATGAAGTTCTCTGGACTACTACTTTAGATTACAAACTCACATTGTCTCTATACATACATTTGAAGGTTGCTCTTTCATGCTCGGACGAACATTGACATCTGTCATCTGCGGCATTGTGGCTGACCGTTATGGAAGAAAACCTGTAATCCTCATAGGAACTGCTTCAGTGTTAGTAATTTTTACATTGTTTCTTCAATTCTTTTTACATGTTTGCTTTGTTTCCTCATAGTCTAAACACATCCTTCTTGTGACAGGGTCATTTTCAACACTCTATTCGGCCTAAGTGTAAATTTCTGGATGGCCATCATCACAAGGTTTTGCCTAGGTAGTTTCAACGGTCTACTTGGTCCTATAAAGGTGTTTGCCTGTCCTCCTCTTAACATTTTTTTTTGAATACTTACTCCATTTTAACTTATTGAAGCTCATTAAACCGAATATGTTTATGAACTCAGGCTTACGCAATGGAAACAGTCCGTGATGAATATCAAGGTTTGGCACTCTCAGCGGTAAGAAGCACTTGATCCAAAGTTTTAACATATATTTACTTTTCAATCTGAGTAGAGCAACTTAGAATCTTATCAAATCATGTAGGTTAGTACAACATGGGGCATTGGACTCATCATTGGTCCTGCTATGGGAGGCTTTCTTGCTCAGGTCTTCTTCATTAACAAAACAACATTTTTCTTACTCTACCTCGCTCTCACTTCTTGATTGATTCTTGTTTAATCTCCCAATATTGTAGCCTGCTAAGCAATATCCAAGTTTATTCTCAGAAAATTCAGTTTTTGGGAAGTAAGTTTCACTTTCTTCACTTTCATTCAACTAACCTATGTATATAGTCTTATTGGTCTATAAATTATAATGCAGGTTTCCCTACTTGTTGCCGTGCTTAGCAATATCTTGCTTTGCACTTCTGGTTACCATAATTTCATTGCGGATTCCGGTATGCTCTTTTACAATCTCAATGCTCCATTAGAAACTCCTATTTACTGTGTGTTAGCTTAGTCCTAGAAATGGTTACTTTTCTTCTCCAGGAAACATTGCACAATCACAAGATTGATGATGATGCATTATCACCTGATGAGTCTTTTGATGCTCACAAAGCTTTGTCTCATGACCCTGAATCTCATAAAACGACAGAGAGAAATGAGAAAAGCTCTCTTTTAAAGAACTGGCCACTAATTTCATCTATTATCGTCTACTGCATCTTTTCACTTCATGATATGGCTTACACAGAGGTGCCACTTCTCTTCCTACAACATCCATCTTTGTTTATTTGGCCCAATATGTTAAAAAATCTTGAGATTTCTTTCTCCCATAGATCTTTTCATTGTGGGCAAACAGCCCCAGGAAATATGGAGGCTTGGGATACTCCTCTGCCGATGTTGGTTCTGTTCTTGCAATTTCAGGTGTGTCCATACTTCTTCATGCTTACATCTTCAATATTAATGAAACTTTTATGAACTAAACAATAAGTTCTTCTCTATTAGGGTTTGGTCTCCTTATCTTTCAGCTTTCGCTCTACTCTTACGCGGACGACTGCCACAGGGTTACTCTGTTGATAGGACAAGCCATTACTAGAGGCTTTGTTTGCTGAGGACGACTGCAGAGAATGATCTGAGCTGGTGATATTTTCCACTGTTATTGGGTCTGAAAAAGTGGAGAGATCTTCTAGGATATTGGGAACTCCAGTAGGTGGTAAAGTACCAAATTGAATAGAAGGAGGATAACCTGAAGATGTTTCTTTGTTTTAAGAGGCATAAGACTAAGAAGAGTTATTGGTTTCACCCGTTGCAGGTTATCTGAAGCATTGTGCTCTATAAGAGGAACTACGGTTGACGACGAGCTGTGTTGAACGGAACAAGTTTGAAGCTTTTCATTCTTATTTCTTGCTTAAAGATTCTTTTACAACTTGAGATGTCTATTTATATTGAAATCTCGAAACCCTAGTGAATTGCCTCGCTGTCCATTAGGTCTTCATATCTTCATTGGATTCTAGCAGCTGAAATATGTTCTATAACGTTATTGGTTGCTCTGTTCCGTACGTTGCAGGACCACCTCTTTCTTTGTTTTCGGTTTGATAAATTGTAGCCGTTGAATGCTCACGTGTTTGAAAAGGTTTCTGGTTTGGTTCTTCTAAGCTCATCTTAGTGAAGCTTGTCTCAGCCTTTAACATCTCGAAACTCATTCCACATTCAGCTAAATCTTCCTTTTGCTATGTTTCAGAAACCGAACATGATGTTTCTGAAACTGATTTTACCTTATGTTTTCAAGCCATTTGTGCTTTGTCTTTCTTGTCTACATTCGCTATTACAGAAATCTTGTACGAATACTTTGACCGTGATTTGCATTCGATTGCTACTTACGTGATTAGAATCGAATCTTGGTGATGGTTTTAGAAAACGACTTAGATTTAATAATGACTACTAACATACAAAATATACAATGATGTATTGATGTTTGGAGAATAATATATATATAGCAGGAAACAACAAAGTTGTGATACGGAACTCAGTCTCCATGAAACAACAAATCGCAACCGTTAGTTTCCTATCAAACCGCAGACGCGTCGCTTCATTTTTCATTGTTGAAGCTTACACGTCAACGCACAAGATAACGATCTCCTTCTCCACCATTCTTCACGTGTGTTTTTCTCTTACAACAACATGCACTGACCAACAACCAACATAAAAAACAAACGCAGACTTCTATGGAAATTGCCCCTCACGCACTGACGCACATGGCATAATCTCTGGTTGGATTCTGCTTTCGTACCATAGTTGTCATCAATAATAAATAAATAATAAACGTTACTAATGACTACGACCAAAAAGTTGTAAAAAAAAAAAAAATTAAAAGAAACAGTAACTTCTTTATACCAACCACACAAATAATAACGTAATCCGATTTGTATGAAGAAGACTTTTTGCAAAACATTCTTTTATACAAGAGAGACGACCGCCGTCGCCGGGAAGTGACGTCACCTCAAAACCCGCCAAATGGGTGCCACAGACCCCGTAAAGGTTGCTCCTTTCCTACAAATTACTCTTCCTTTTCGATGAATAATGTTGTTAACGATCAGTTTATTTGTAATTAAAGGCTGTGGAAGAGAGAGAAAACAGAGGAGAAGAAAAAACAGAGAAGAAGAAGAAGAAGAAGAAGAAGAAGCAGAGAGGAATAAAGGCTAATGATGAGGAAGAAGGAGGAGATAAAGACGAACTCAACCACCACAGATTCTTAGCGAACTTGAACAGATTGAACCCGACTGTAACACCCCGGCCCAGGTCCAAGTGGAAAAGATCCAACAGAGAGAAACCCTAAGTAACCCTAATCCTAACAACTATAAAAGGAGGTGCCTCGCTACAGCTGAGCCATCAGACACCCACCAAGCGAAGCCCTGCGAAAGTCGAGAGCTGCTGCCGCCACCAGTCCATCGAGGAAGCGCCGCCGACGACCACCGCCCGCGCAACCCGAGTCGCCGATCGCGGGTACCAAGCCGACGGCTTCTCGATTCTGTGGAGTGTAACCGCCTGCGTTTAGATCGTCAAGGTAAAACCTCAGATCCCTGTTCCTCTTAACTCATCGGTGATGGCAGATCTGAGATCTAAAACCCCTTTTCTCTCATCCAGACTTCGGAGAGCCAGATCTGGAACAGAACCTACTTCCTTGCTATCCTAGAACCAGATCCACAACCAACTAAGGTGAGGACTTGTCTGTGAACTCCTCTCAAGATTCCTAACCCCGTATAGTATTAGGAAGTAACTAGTATGAGCTAGGTTGATTGTTATGAGGAATGAATTCAATGATGAGATTGATGAATGTTAGTAAATGATTGAGAGTCTAGAATGACTAAGGAAAGAAAGAGTCTAGAAAGACTAAGAGTAAACTGAGAAATTGAATGAAGTACAAACCACCGAGGGACTGGTGGGGAGTATGGGAAAACGCGGCGGCCGTAGCGTTCAAAAACGGTAGGGTAAGAATAGAGGCGCCGGTAAGATTGAGTCACGCCAAGTCTTGGCGGGAAAGGGCCGTAATACACTGCAAAGGGTATAGACTACATCCAAGGGAACCGGATGCCGAGTGTACCAGGGCAGGCGGCTCCATAGGGATGCAGCAAGAAAAGGGGAGGGTTGGTCCGCTTGAGCTGTGTAGGTCCTAGGTGTCTAGGATGATGAATATGAATTGCTAGCCCTGTTAGTTTACGTTTTAATACTTGCTGTGTTATGTGTTTTGATAAGAGTTAATGGGTTCCTAGAACCCGTCCTCACTGAGTATTTTCCAAAATGCTCACCCCTCCCTTCCGCAGGTACGGCCGAGGAAACGCAGAAGTAAGGTTGGAGTGGTGCTGGTTCTTGGGTCGGGGATGCTGTTATTTTCGTCTACTTTATTTTCAAATCATTTGTCTTTCAAGATTAGTATTCAAGCTTGTTTTTCCTAAGATTCGCGTTAAGGATTTTTAAGCAATAAAAAGGATTTGAGATTTCTTTATATTGTTTAAGTCGTTTAAATCATAAAAGGGACCAGTAAGGGATACACGGGTTGTCGGAAAAGTAGACAAGTGTACCCTTACCCCATCCTGGGAACCCCATGAGGAGATGGGGAAGGGACGGGTCTTTCAATTGGTATCAGAGCCAGGTTAAAACCCGTCCGGTTCCGTCCGGATGGGTACTGGCAGTTAGTTTCTTTTGGTGGTCCGGATTTTGTTTTTCTTTATTTTATTCGATTTCTTTGGGAATGGGTCATTTCTCTCTCTAAGGCACCACTTCAGCTGAATCCTGCTCTACTCATCATAGCGACATCTCTCTTTAATTAAGGGCACCTTACTACCGGAACTTAACATTTCCGTTATGACAGGATGCCTCCCAGGAACGCCAGACAAGCTCGGCCCGAAACCATGGCCCAAAGGGCAGCCAGGCGAGCTGCCAGGGCCGCGTCACAGGCTACCAGTGACAACGGAAGCCATGCCGGAGATGGCGTGGGGGAAAATCAAGGGAACGGACCCGCTCAAGGGCAAGACCAAGTGAACGGACCTGCTCAAGGGCAAGGTCAGGCCGCCATGGACGCAGCGGCAGTGGAAGAACTACGGAGATACCGAGAGGCATATGGGGGTAGACTGCCCCAGGAAGGTGTGGCGGGTGGAGGACTCGTGCCACCCCTAGCGGTTCCCGCCACTGTCCATGCGCCCTCCTATTGGGACATGATGAAGCAGCTAAAAAGCATGCAGATGGAGATGTTTGGTGGGGGAGCTGACCCGATCACCGCAGACAACTGGAGGAGGAAGTTGGAAAAGAACTTTCTCTCAGCCCGGTGCCCACCGGAGTACCGTAGAGACTTGGCCACCCACCATTTGAAAGACGACGCCTTGGTCTGGTGGGATTGTGTAGTGGAAGGTGCAAGGGATCAACCCGAACTGACTTGGGAGGACTTCCTAGAGGAATTCAATAACAAGTACTTTCCCCGGGAAGCAATGGATAAGATGGAGGGCAGGTTTCAGGACATCAGCCAGGGGTCTCGGGATGTGCGTAAGTACGGTGAGGAATTCAACCGACTCCGAAGGTTCGCAGGGCGCCACATGACAGAAAACGAACTGATTCGCCGTTTCATGAAAGGGTTGAGAATCGAGATCAAGAACAGCTGCAGTGTTCGGGAATTCCGCACCCTGAATGAACTGGTGGAAAAGGCAGTTGAACAAGAGGTGGGAATAGAGGAGGAACGCAAGCAGAATCAGACAACTAGAGCCGCAAAGCGACCGCGTGAGACTTCAACCCCCTCGGACAGCGGGACTGCTCGCACCCCTTGTGCCGAATGCGGGAGGATGCACTACGGCGAGTGCAAAGGACCAGGATGTTTCAAATGCGGGCAATTGGGGCATATCAAACGGAATTGCCCGCAGCTCAATGACGGGACAGTCACCAAGACACCCAACACAACGTGCCAACTATGTGGGCGTTACGGGCATGCGGCCCGGGAGTGCCGTGACCGGACCGAGGCAGGAACCGGGGCTGCACTGCCGGCACCGCCACCAAAGAAGCCAGCAACACTACCAAGAGTGTTCGTTGCAGGGAACAACCATGGAACTGAGACCATAGTAGGTAATTAACTATGTTAATTATTCTTATCAAATCAAATGACAAAAGAATGAGTTTTAGGGAATTAGACGCTTAGGTATAGTCTTCGTGCAGGGATGGTGAAGGTCGGAGGAGTTGTAGCATATACACTCTTCGACACGGGGGCCACCCACAGTTTTGTGAGCCAGGACCTAACCAGGAGATGGAATTTCCAGGGAAAGTACGAGGGCCGAACCACACGGGTCGAGACCGCCGGACCGGATGAGATGTCCGCCATGGGAGTATTCGTGGGAGTGGCCGTGGAACTCACCGGAGTGCTCATGCCAGTTGACTTGCTGAAACTGGAAATGGGACGGTACGAGATGATCCTCGGAATGGACTGGTTATCACAATACGGGGCGGTTATTGACTGTAACGGAGCAAACATACGGATCCCCAGGGAGGGAGGACGAGTGGTGTTTGAAGGACCAAAAACCAAGACCGGGGTCACGATCATATCGATGGCACAAGCCGGAGAACTAATTAGAAGGGGGCACGATGCGTACCTGGCCACTATAGAAATGTTGGAGGCACCCAAGGAACCAAGGTTAGAAGATGTGGCTGTGGCGAGAGAATTAGCGGACGTGTTCGAACCCCTGCAGGGACCACCGCCAAATCGAGACAGTGCGTTCACGATCGAGTTGGAACCAGGAACTGCACCTGTCTCCAAGGCCCCCTATCGTCTGGCACCGGCGGAAATGGCCGAGTTGCGGGAACAGTTGGAACACTTGATAGGTAAGGGATTCATACGGCCAAGCAGCTCACCATGGGGAGCTCCGGTGCTCTTTGTAAGGAAGAAGGATGGAAGCTTGAGACTCTGCATTGATTATAGAGGACTGAATAAGGTGACCATCAAGAACAAGTACCCACTACCCAGGATCGACGAACTGTTGGACCAGTTGGAAGGAGCGACCTGGTTCTCCAAGATAGACCTTGCATCGGGATACCATCAAATTCCTATAGCCGAGAAGGATGTACAGAAGACGGCGTTCCGCACACGTTATGGACATTTTGAATTCGTCGTAATGCCGTTTGGGCTAACCAACGCACCAGCAGCCTTCATGGGTATGATGAATAATGTCTTCCGAGAATACTTGGACCGCTGCGTGATAGTTTTTATCGACGATATACTCATCTACTCTCGGAGCAAGGAGGAACACGACTGGCACCTTAGGATAGTGTTGGAAAAACTGCGCGAACATAAGTTGTACGCAAAATTAAGCAAGTGTAGTTTCTGGCAAAGGAAGATAGGATTCCTCGGACACGTTATCACGGAGGCTGGGGTAGCGGTAGACCAGGAAAAGATCAAAGCCATAATCCAATGGCCTATCCCAAAGAATGCCACGGAAGTAAGGAGCTTTTTGGGTCTGGCAGGGTACTACCGGAAGTTTGTACGAGATTTCGCCACCACCGCAAAACCCCTCACCAGGTTAACCGGAAAGGACACCAAGTTTGATTGGTCCGATTCGTGCACCAAAGGGTTCGAACAACTGAAACATCAGCTGACGCAGACACCGGTACTGGTCCTGCCACGAACCGGTATACCGTTTGTGGTATACACGGATGCCTCTGGGGTGGGAGTAGGGTGTGTACTCATGCAAGAGGAACGAGTAATTGCTTACGCATCAAGACAACTAAAGAAGCACGAAGCCAATTATCCCACACACGACCTGGAACTTGCGGCTGTTGTCTTCGCCCTAAAGATCTGGCGGGCTTATTTGTACGGAGAGAAAGTTCAAGTATTTACTGACCACAAGAGCTTGAAGTACGTCTTCACGCAGGCTGACCTGAACCTTAGGCAAAGAAGGTGGATGGAAATGCTAGCCGATTTCGACTTACAAATCGATTACCACCCTGGGAAGGGAAACCCAGTAGCAGATGCACTTAGCAGGAGAAGGTCCGATGTCTCAGGGGCCAGAGAGGTGCAAGAACTCTCGGGGATTTTGGCGACCCTAAGCCTGAGGGCCACGACGGTTCAGCAGGACGGAATGGGACTCGAAGCATTGGACCAGGCAGATTTACTATGGAGAATCAAGGAAGAACAGAAGAAGGACGACAGCTTACTGGAGAAGGTCAACAAACAAGTCATAGGATATCGAACCACAGAAAATGGGACCATCCTATTCCGAAATAGGGTTAGTGTTCCGAATAACTGGGACCTGAGAAGAGAAATTTTGAGACAAGCACATCAGACGCGTTTCTCCATCCACCCCGGAAGTACTAAGATGTACCGGGACCTCAAACGATATTATCACTGGGATGGAGTGAAAAGCGACGTGGCAACATGGGTCTCCCAGTGTCCAACTTGTCAAGTAGTAAAGGCAGAAAAGAGGGTACCGAGTGGATTATTGCAGGGCTTACCACTACCCCAATGGAAATGGGACATGGTCACTATGGACTTCGTGACAGGATTGCCCCGGATAACGGGCAATAAGGAAGCAATATGGGTAATAGTGGATCGACTCACAAAGACGGCGCATTTCATCGCCATCAAGAAGACTGATGGAGCAGACATACTTGCCCGCAAGTACCTAGACACCGTGGTACAGCTGCATGGAATACCTGTGAGCATTGTGTCAGATAGGGATCCCAAGTTCACTTCGACCTTCTGGCAAGCGTTCCAAAAGGAATTGGGCACCAAGGTACACCTTAGCACGGCCTACCATCCCAGACCGACGGTCAGTCAGAACGTACGATACAGACACTGGAGGACATGCTACGAGCATGTGTCTTGGACTGGGGTGGGAAGTGGGGAGAGTACCTGCCACTGGTGGAATTTGCGTACAACAATAGCTATCATTCTAGCATTGGAATGTCTCCGTTCGAGGCCCTATATGGGAGGCCCTGTCGAACCCCTATATGCTGGACCGAAGTGGGGGAGCGACGTGGTATGGAGCCAAGTCTGATTAGTGAAACAGTAGAACAGGTAAACCTGTTGAAGGATCGTCTCAAAGAGGCTCACGACCGTCAGAAAAGCTATGCTGACCAGCGCTGGAAACATCTAGAATTCGCAGTAGGAGACGAAGTATACTTAAAGATGCGTACGTTCCACGAAAATGACCCGAACTGGAAACTAAAGAAACTCAAGCCTAGATACATGGGTCCTTTTGTCATCACGGAGCGAATCGGAGTAGTAGCGTATCGACTGGTGCTACCACCCGACATGGCAGACTTTCACGATGTGTTCCACGTGTCAGTCTTACGGAAGGTGGTGCGGGAGCCTGAACTGGTCTTGTCCCAGCCACCCCGGGATGCGCAACCCAACTTAACCCTGAATAGTACCCCCACCAGGATCCTGGACCGGAAAGAGATAGATGTCCACGGAAAGAAGGTGCGGATGGTACTAGTACGATGGGAAAGAGATGGGATACCTGAGGAGGTATGGGAGCGCGAGTTCCAATTTTTGGAGGCCTATCCGGGGATGTTCCAGACAGAGACACAGCCGAATTCGGGGACGAATTCAGTTCTAGTGGGGGAGAATTGTAACAACCCGGCCCAGGCCCAAGTGGAAAAGACCCAACAGAGAGAAACCCTAAGTAACCCTAATCCTAACAACTATAAAAGGAGGTGCCTCCCTACAGCTGAGCCATCAGACACCCACCAAGCGAAGCCCTGCGAGAGTCGAGAGCTGCTTCCGCCACCAGTCCACCGAGGAAGCGCCGCCGATGACCACCGCCCGCGCAACCCGAGTCACCGATCGCGGGTACCAAGCCGACGGCTTCTCGATTCTGTGGAGTGTAACTGCCTGCGTTTAGATCGTTAAGGTAAAACCTCAGATCCCTGTTCCTCTTAAGTCATCGGTGATGGCAGATCTGAGATCTAAAACCCCTTTTCTCTCATCCAGACTTCGGAGAGCCAGATCCGGAACAGAACCTACTTCCTTGCTATCCTAGAACCAGATCCACAACCAACTAAGGTGAGGACTTGTCTGTGAACTCCTCTCAAGATTCCTAACCCCGTATAGTATTAGGAAGTAACTAGTATGAGCTAGGTTGATTGTTATGAGGAATGAATTCAATGATGAGATTGATGAATGTTAGTAAATGATTGAGAGTCTAGAATGACTAAGGAAAGAAAGAGTCTAGAATGACTAAGAGTAAAATGAGAAATTGAATGAAGTACAAACCACCGAGGAACTGGTGGGGAGTATGGGAAAACGCGGCGGCCGTAGCGTTCAAAAACGGCAGGGTAAAAATAGAGGCGCCGGTAAGATTGAGTCACGCCGAGTCTTGGCGGGAAGGGGCCGTAATACACTGCAAAGGGTATAGACTACATCCAAGAGAATCGGATGCCGAGTGTACCAGGGCAGGCGGCTCCATAGGGATGCAGCAAGAAAAGGGGAGGGTTGGTCCGCTTGAGCTGTGTAGGTCCTAGGTGTCTAGGATGATGAATATGAATTGCTAGCCCTGTTAGTTTACGTTTTAATACTTGTTGTGTTATGTGTTTTGATAAGAGTTAACGGGTTCCTAGAACCCGTCCTCACTGAGTATTTCCCAAAATGCTCACCCCTCCCTTCCGCAGGTACGGCCGAGGAAACGCATGAGTAAGGTTGGAGTGGTGTTGGTTCTTGGGTCGGGGATGCTGTTATTTTCGTCTACTTTATTTTCAAATCATTTGTCTTTCAAGATTAGTATTCAAGCTTGTTTTTCCTAAGATTCGCGTTAAGGATTTTTAAGCAATAAAAAGGATTTGAGATTTCTTTATACTGTTTAAGTCGTTTAAATCATAAAGGGGACCAGGGATACACGGGTTGTCGGAAAAGTAGACAAGTGTACCCTTACCCCGTCCTGGGAACCCCATGAGGAGATGGGGAAGGGACGGTTCTTTCACCGACGAACCCTCTTCGAATCATTGTCAACAATGGCGGCGGCGGTAGATTCACCACTCTGAGAATGTGCATATCAGGTTGATAAGGCACCAGTGTGAAGGTGTTTATTTCATCAAAAGACACCATCTCCTCTGTCTTTGCTTCATTCCAGCCAGGATGTTTAAGCGCCTCAGTCACAGTTTGTGGTTCGGTTGGAGTTGAAGTGACTGTGAAGAGAACATAACGAGAATTTGGTTTAACCATTCCCACTTTTGATCGCATGATCATGGGATGTTGAGATAGATTTGCTGGAACAATAGGTGAAGGTTGAGTGACTGAATCTTCTTGAGCTGTCACATGGTTACTCTGTTGATAGGACAAGCCATTACTAAAGGCTTTGTTTGCTGAGGACGACTGCAGAGAATGATCTGAGCTGGTGACATTTTCCACTGTTATTGGGTCTGAAAAAGTGGAGAGATCTTCTAGGATATTGGGAACTCCAGTAAGTGGTAAAGTACCAAATTGAATAGAAGGAGGATAACCTAAAGATGTTTCTTTGTTTTGAGAGGCAGAAGACCGAGAAGAGTTACTGGTTTCACCCGTTGCAGGGTTATCTGAAGCATTGTGCTCTATAAGAAGAACTACAGCTGATGACGAGCTGTGTTGAACGGAACAAGTTTGAAGTTTTTCATTTTTATTTCTTGCTTAAAGATTCTTTTACAACTTGAGATGTCTATTTATATTGAAATCTCGAAATCCTAGTGAATTGCCTCGCTGTCCATTAGGTCTTCATATCTTCATTGGATTCTAGCAGCTGAAATCTGTTATGTAATGTTATTGGTTGCTCTGTTCCGTACGTTGCAGGACCACCTCTTTTGTCTCTTTCTTTGTTTTCGGTTTGATAAATTGTAGCCGTTGAATGCTATGTTTGAAAGGGTTTCTGGTTTGGTTTTTCTAAGCCCATCTTAGTGAAGCTTGTCTCAGCCTTTAACATCTCGAAGCTCATTCCACATTTAGCTAAATTTTCCAATTTCCTATGTTTTAGAAACAGAATATTATGTTTCTGAAACTGATTTTACCTACTGTTTTCAAGCCATTTGTGCTTTGTCTTTCTTGTCTACATTCACCGTTACAGAAATCTTGTACGAATACTTTGACCGTGATTTGCATTCGATTGCTACTTACGTGATTAGAATCGAATCTTGGTGATGGTTTTAGAAAACGACTTAGATTTAATAATGATTACTAACATACAAAATATACAATGATGTATTGATGTTTGGAGAATAATATATATATAGCAGGAAACAACAAAGTTGTGATACGGAACTCAGTCTCCATGAAACAACAAATCGCAACCGTTAGTTTCCTATCAAACCGCAGACGCGTCGCTTCATTTTTCATTGTTGAAGCTTACATGTCAACGCACAAGATAACGATCTCCTTCTCCACCATTCTTCACGTGTGTTTTTCTCTTACAACAACATGCACTGTTGTTAACCACCTCTTGGTGACCCAGTGATAGGCGGACTCCGGTGAGCTAAGCGATCCGGGTTCGAAGGCACCCCACTACGGTTAAATCACTAGGTGGTCACCCGGGCCCATCCTGCTACTTCTGGGGTGGAAATGAAGTGGCTGCTGCAGGCTTCGAGGGATGTCTGGACCCCGGTCTGGGACCCTCGGTTAACAAAAAGAAAAAAAAAAAAAAAACATGCACTGACCAACAAAAAAAACAAACGTAGACTTATATGGAAATTGCGCCTCACGCACTGACGCACATGGCATGATCTCTGGTTGGATTCTGCTTTCGTACCATAGTTGTCATCAATAATAAATAAATAATAAACGTTACTAATGACTACGACCAAAAAGTTGTAAAAAAAACAAAATTAAAAGAAACAGTAACTTCTTTACGCCAACCACACAAATAATAACGTAATCCGATTTGTAAGAAGAAGACTTTTTGCAAAACATTCTTTTATAGAAGAGAGACGACCCCCGTCGCCGGGAAGTGACGTCACCTCAAAACCTGCCAAATGGGTGCCACAGACCCCGTAAAGGTTTCTCCTTTCCTACAAATTACTCTTCCTTTTCGATGAATAGTCTTGTTAACGATCAGTTTATTTGTAGTTAAAGGCTGTGGAAGAGAGAGAAAACAGAGGAGAAGAAAAAACAGAGAAGAAGAAGAAGAAGCAGAGAGGAGTAAAGGCTAATGATGAGGAAGAAGGAGGAGATAAAGACGAACTCAACCACCACAGATTCTTAGCGAACTTGAACAGATTGAACCCGACGAACCCTCTTCGAATCATTGTCAACAATGGCGGCGGCGGTAGATTCACCACTCCGCCTCCTCCTAACCCCGCGCAGCCGCTCCGATCATCCTCAAGAGCTCCTCCGCCGATACAGACTCCTCCCGTTCGCGCGCCGCCGCCGGAAGAGCCTCAGCCTCCGCCGTCTCCCTCTCCGCCTCCGCTTCAGCATCAGTCCCGTTCCCTCTTCTCACAAACCCCTCAAGTAAATCTTGCATCTCTGTCGGAAAGTTACCATTTTTAGATCGTTAGTTGAGTTAAAGTTTCCTAATTTGTTTTTGCTGCAGGAAACTTTGGCGTCGTTGAACTCGTCAAAGTACACAAACAAGTTCTTTCTCTTCCTCTTCATCCTTCACAAGATCGCGGCCATCGGTTTCGTATGCTTCCTCGTCTTCAGAGGCGTCCAGGGTCTCATCGGCTCCAACGGCAGCGTCAAACGCAAAGAGCAACGCATCCTCAGATTCCTACTTCCGCAAGTCGAAGCCGCGTCTCTCCTAAGCATCGTACTCGCGTTCTCCTGGCAAATGGCGATCCGTCTCTGGCCTGAGTTCATGATCCACTTCATCCTCTGGAGCACGTTCCTGATGTCTCTCTCCTCAGGAATCCTCTTGCTCTGTTTCCAAATGCCAGCCACCGATGGCGTTGGTGTTTCCCTCATCGCCTTCTCTATTGGAAACGGTTTATACGCTTGCTGGGTCACACGCCGGATCAAGTTCTGTACCAAGATACTGGTCAAGTCTTTAGAGCCAGTTTCAAAGTTCTCTGACTTGAACTTACCAACCTACTACATGCTAGCCGCTGGCTTCTTCTGGATGTCGCTTTGGATCTTCGGTGTCGTCGGTGCGTTGAATTTTTATTTCCCGCCGCTTGTGATTATCGGTTTGGTGTTGAGCTTGGCTTGGACGACGGAAGTGATGAGGAACGTTGTTAATCTGACTGTGAGTAGAGTCATCGCTCTGTTCTATCTTAGAGGGATGCAGTCTAGTACAAGGTTTAGTTTCCAAAGAGCCTTGTCTCGTAACCTAGGGAGCGCGTGTTTGGGGTCTCTCTTTGTTCCGACGATCGAAGCGCTTAGGATCGTGGCGAGGGGGTTAAACTTGCTTAAAGGTGAAGATGAGTTCATGTTTTGCTGCGCTAATTGCTGTCTTAAACTCATGACGTTTATATTCGAGCATGGCAATGGCTGGGCCTTTGTGCAGGTATTATTATTATTATTAGTAAAATGTTTTTTTCACTAAGTTTTGTTTCTGTTGTTTGAGTAAATGTTTGTGAATGTGTGTGGCAGATAGCAGCGTATGGGAAAGGGTTTGTGAGGGCGTCGCAAGACACATGGAAACTGTTTGAGGATGTTGATATGGTTGAGGTAGTGGATGCGGACATAACAAGCTCTATATGTTTCCTCACGGGGATATGCAGTGGCTGCGTCTGTGTTATTGTGGCGGTCGCTTGGACGCACACGGTTTATAAGCCTTTTACAGCTACCATCTCCTTGCTTGCCTTCTTCATTGGATACCTCATGGTAAAATGACACTTTCTGTTTAGATTTTTATGTTTTTATTCAGTTAGTATTATTCTCATTATCATCATTGGATGTGTTTAAAACAGACGAGGATCTCAATGGCATTGCCTCACGCATGCGTGAGTTGCTACTACGCATGCTACGCTGAGAATCCAGAGAGCAGATTCTTTGACAAAACCATAAAAGATAGACAAGCTTTGATCAAAAATGGTCGTGTTGTTGTCCACACCCCTAGAGTCCGCCGTGCTCTAGCCTAGACCGGCTCTGGCTACTTGATATTTTTTTCTCCTTCTTGCCTAATTGAATTGTATTTAAAATTTGATAACTAATTTAGTGAGTGAAAGTGGTAGTGTCAATATCAGTGGGGGTGGGGAAGAAAGAATGTGGTTACAATCCAACTAAGCAAAGTTGGTTGAGCCTTTTTTGTTTCTTCTTCTTTGTTGTTGAAACCCTTCAATGACTTTCTGTACATATATTTATTTCCTCATTATTTGTTGGTTCATATCTGTACATTACAACATGGGTAATTGGGTATATTCTTTTCTCAACTTGGGAACTTGTTGAATTTTTTTTTTTTGATTAGGACGTCATGCATCTGCGTGGTTAGTAGATCCGTTGTTGTAAACATATTGATGAATATTGTTCCTATGAATTATTTCGATTATTGTTATTTTACCAGCAAAGAAGCAGCCTTAAGTTGTCTACGAAGGACCACAGCAATAGCCCATAAATGCACACTGCCGGCTATAGAATAGCACGCCAAGGCTGAAATGCTATTTGTAGAGAGATGGTGCATATGGGATTTTTTATAAATGCGTTGTCGCATGGTGTATTAATGACGCTGTTGCAGGACATAAAAGTGGAAAGAGCCAGGCCCTATTCCTCTGCTCTGCGTGATGCTGGTCTTGATTCACAGATCAGATGGTTGCAGGAAAGCTTTGACACAGCACAAACTAGTGCTTCAATATAAAGCACATAAGAACCTTCCAGGCTTCTTGAGTTGACAAGATTTTTTTTTTTTTTTTGTAACTAAATCTTGCAAACAGAAGATTTCAGAAACATTTGATACATAGAAAAAAAGACTGGCTAAATATAAGTACAACCAAAAAGAAGACCAATGGAGAAACACTCGAGCACAAGAGTGGTTTACCAAATGTATTTTGACACTCAAAATCATATGAATGGAAAACATTGGGCAGCACTACTAGAGCTAGCTATCCAGCAAACACACACCAATATACTCAGTCTCACTTCGACGTCGTTGCTTTAGCATCTTCGGCTTGAGCTGTATCTACTGCATCACCGGAACAACACCCACCTCCATGGTGATGATGATGATGACCGTGGCTGTGTTGATGGTTTTGCTTACCCTTAAAATACTTCCGCATGTCATAGGCATCCTCTCCATCCGCGTAATACTTCGCTTCCACATCGTGAATCTTGTAGCCTAACGTCTCCGTGTACAGATGAAACGCTGCTCGGTTACTTCTCCTCACATGCAGCGAAACATACTCTGCCTCATAAACCTACCAACAAAAAACCCTCAGACTCATTTAAACACTTCCAAGTTGTAGAGACAGAACAACTATCACTTGTCTCAATCAAAACAAATCATAACACAATCCAAGAACCATTAATACATTCTAAAGATTTTCAAATTGAGAAACCTGTTCCATGGCAGCCTGAGCGGCGGTCATGAGCTTAGTGGCGAGACCAAGCTTCCTATGAGTACGAAGAACAGCGAGGGAAGTGATGTGTCCGTGGCACTCGTTACTCTCCTCGTCCATCTTGGCGAGGACATAGCCGACGATGCGGCCGTTGTAGTCCTCGGCAACGTAGAGAAGCTGAGGCCAGGAGAGGATGTGGTAGAGGTAGTACTTCATCTGGTAGTTCTCGGGAAGACACATGAGATTGCAGGCCTGCATCGCCAGCAGATCGTCAACCGTCGCTCGCCTGATGCACACCATGGCTGCTTCTCTTCTCTTCTCTTGTCTCGCAAAGGGGGCTTAGGGTTTCGGTCTAATGGTTTTGGGGATTTTTAATCTGGTGATGAATTTTAATTACGGAGAAATATGAGGTCCTTTATTGAAACTTTTGCTGATAGTTTCGGGGTGTATTTTATAATTTAGTAAAACTTCTTAGTTAGGATATACGTCCAATTGGGCCTTTAATTGGCTGTGCAATGAAGTAGGAGAAAAATTAGAACAATTATATTGGTAAGATAAGAGAAATAGTAAAAGTTCTCGTATGGGTCCAAATGGTTGCATAGGAAATTAAAGTGAATAGTAAATTCCTACTTATTGCTTAAAAATTATACCATCTATAAAGAATTTTCTGTGCATTTGATTCTTTATCATTCTTTGAATTTTAAGAAACTATAAAAAAAAAACATTCTTTATCAAAATTGATATGAAACAAAAAGAACAAATATTTATCTCCACAATTTTTATTTTGTTCATATTCATTCACTTCTTACTCATTTTTATTCATATTTTAATGGTCACCAGTTAGAGCTTAATGTTTCAAAAAAAAAAGAAGTAAAAGTTCTCATTTAAAATTTTGTAGACACTACTAAGAATGACACATTTGTAGAGGTTTAAATTTTTTAAAGTATTAAAATTAATTATAAAATCAAATTATCTTAAAATAATAATTTTTGGTTTTTGTTTTAGATAATCATATGAGTTTTATTAAGATTGCTCTCATATACCACACTGCACAATGCAGTAACTACCACTGTACATGCGTAAATCTTTGTCATACCAAGTGCTTACAATTCTGCGTGTATCTTATGTATTAAAACAGAAGTCACAACCTTGATTCATGTGTAATTTTTTTAAAAATAGACTCTCACTAGAAATCAGTTATCATTCATTTATTACTAATAATATGGATTAATAATATGTCATTCATAATATAACATCGACTCCTAAAAACCCGGATTGGTTAACAAACTCACCTTGATTCATGTGTGATATTTTTATTTGGATCATCATTTAATTTTTTTATTAAATGTATTTTCTTAATGCTAATATATAATCTTTTAACTACTTAAATCATAATATAATTTGATATCTTTTAATTTTAAATATAAATATATATTTAATTTTCTTAACAAATGTGTTAGAAAAAATTATAACAATATTTTAATTATCAAAAAATGTATATAAATATTTTCACTAAATTTTTAATTAGTAATGAAATTAATGTTATTATACATTAATATATATATATATACACTCAGTTATCTTTTATAAAATGAAAACAATTATATCAAATTTTACTATTTTATAGTTATATCTATCATTTTAAAATAAAACATTGTATTTAACTAAATATGATAAAATTATTTTAAACTGATAAATTAATATATTTTATTTTCACAAACATTAAAAATTTATGCTAGAAATATAATATGTTGGTAGAACAGGCTAACATTAGTAAATTAGATAATTCACGTATAAAATTAACTTATCTTAAACTTTTATATATATATAGTTATTATCTTAGATGAATAAACATAAAAAAATATTGATAAAGAAAATCTAGCGCTTTGAATTACAGATCATGATCATAATAATTGAATAAAAAATAATTTTAAAATACATATAATAAAAGATAATTTGAAATAATCAATTAACTTACAGCATGAAAACTATCAAATTGTTATATTTAAAATAATTATATTTAAATATTTAAATATATAAGTAACTTAAAAAATATATTATAATTATGTAAAATATATATAAACATGAAAATTAATACCCGCACGGTTGTGCGGGTCCAAATCTAGTTATATATTAATTAGTTATATATTAATTATGATGCTAAATTGTAAAGATTATGGATATAAAACTCTCAAAAAGTTAGATCTTTGTGATTTGAAGAGACAAGACGAAAGATAATCAGAAGAAAATGAGATAAATATTAAAGAGTGGGGTTAGAGTTAGACTAGAATGTGAGATGAGATACATCGGATTCATCTCTTCTAACATTGGTTTTGAAATAATGTGATACTTGCTACAGAGGAAAACATCATGTGCCT
The DNA here is from genome assembly GCF_020379485.1 of Brassica napus. Taxonomy (NCBI): domain Eukaryota; kingdom Viridiplantae; phylum Streptophyta; class Magnoliopsida; order Brassicales; family Brassicaceae; genus Brassica; species Brassica napus. The sequence continues at coordinate 58,802,564 of NC_063452.1, read as the reverse complement.
CATTCCCATATTTCTATGTGGCTAAGCAGAGAACCATTTGCTTTTGTTTTCAGGTGCTAAACTAGATTGATCCTTTGTGGAGTTGCTTTGGTGGTGCTCGTTGTTACTGAATCACTTGATGGGCTCTCTCTATTTCCTTCACTCCTCCTTCTAGCCTGTGCTTCTCCCGGCAACCTTCCAGAACACACAAGAATTAGCAATTATTTTAGTGCTAAGAAAATAAAAAGGGTTATCAGCTAAAATGGGGTTCCTATCTTGTTGCAACAAATGACAGGAGAAAGAGTTAAAAAAAATAATACCCCAACTGCAATGTTGTGTCTGAATTGGTCTTCTGGAGACTGTAATTAGTGTCGTCCAAGCCAGAGTTGTTCACGGGGGAGTTCTTGGGATCTATAGCGAAGCATGTGATGTAGGATGGAACATAGTTTTGGTTGATGGACGGGAGAAAATTTCTAAGTTCTTGAACCTATTTCAAGAGATGATGATTATAAGTCGCACAAAGAAGAACTTCGTTATATATATAATATATAGGGTCTATGATGATTCAACAAAAAATATGAGAATGGTGTCATTCACCTGTCTACGTAAGGTCTCGTTTTCCAGCTCTGCTCTCTGTTCCTGCAAAGTAAAATAATTCTGGATGATCAATTTTTGCGCTACGTCTCTGTGTTATACATACCTGGTTAAGAGAAATAAACTGCACACTAGCTAGTTACAACATGAACTTCTCAAAGGATATAGTAGGCACTAGGAGCAAATGCACATGAGTTTTAACACGGTTCATCAAAATCATGTGACCCAGTTGGAAGAAAAACAGGAAAAGTAAGTAGTGTTTAATACAACTCAAGAATTACCCTGATACGTGATTCTTCAATTTGTTTAGTCAACAATAGTTCCTGAAATCACACAACTTTTATCCGTCAAAATGCAAATACATTATGTGAAAGAGGAATGGGGGAAGAGTGAAACTACTAGTTTTTTTGTTTTTTACTTTTCGCTCTCTCACAGATATCAACGAGACATTTAGTTGCTGTTCAAGGTGTTGCAGCTCTTTCAAGCACAGAGCATTCAAGCCCTTACCTTGCATTTGTCTGAAAAAACACACAAAGATAAAAACACAAAAAGTGGTATGTGATTAAGGAAGAGTAAAGTAACAAACAAGTGGGGATTAATTAGGTTCCATACAAATGTTTCTCTTGAAGCTTTGAGATCTCATTCTTTAAAAAGTCCACCTCTGTACAATCCTCCTCCTGGTTCTAAACAGCATACCAACAAGACAGAACACGTGAATCTAGACACAACAAACACCTTCAACATATGACACACAAGAATCTCTAACCTCTGGTTTATATTTAATCAGAGGAGCATCTGAAGAACGTTGGTAGTTCTCGTATCTCAAAAGCGTTCGCTTCATGCTGAAATCAAATGAGGACAGTCTTGAGCTCAATCAGAAAATTCTTGAAGTAAAAATGAATCCGAACAAAACATGCAACAACCAATTCCAACACTAATTAGAGCAAGAGCAACAAAGCTTAAGTCTCCCCGGAAATGGATTAAAGAAGCAGCCAATAGACATGCAAGTATGAAAAATATGTAATGGAGAAATGATGATTAATTTACCCAGTACTTGAGAACTCGAAGAGCTTGCCGGACTTGGAGAAGACGATGACGGCAACCTCAGAGTCGCAAAGAACAGAGAGCTCATGAGCCTTCTTGAGCAAACCAGCACGCCTCTTGGAGAAAGTAACTTGTCTGCTATTCGCATTCTCGATCCTCTTTATCTCTATTTTCCCACGATCCATCTTAATTCTTTCTCTTTTACCCCTGAATGTGAATATGAAGAGAGGAAAGCCAAGGTTTTAAATCTCTCTTTCTGTCTTTCAATTCCTTTTTGGGGTACTAGCTAGTCTATAAAGGGAAGACAAAGATTGCTAAATTTAGATGGAATATTTTCTGTTTCTAGAAAAGAAAAAGGAAAAAGAAACTTAAAGTGTTTGGTGTGTTGCATGGGCACTGTTTTGCGTGCTCTCTCTCTCTCTTTATTTATTTAATTTACGGGGAATTTGCATGATACCTTTTTGCCACATTTGGAGGTTTTGCCAGTTCTACTGGGGACCCACGTTTTCTTTTGTTGACTAACTAAAGTTGTGTTTCTTCTCTTTTCTTCCATCTGTTTTTTAAAGATAATGGGGTCACCTTTCATTTTGAAACTTGAGTGTCTATCTCGAAGCAATTCAACACTCATCCATTATTATCGATGAAATCACCAAAGAAGAAAAAGAAAGAGGGATAGAAAGACAAGAGAAGACAAGACGAGACGAGACGAGACGATTTACGTTTAAGACTCGCCTCACGTTTCTTCCTTCTCTCTCCCTTACAAAACCTTTTTGAGTTTTTTCTAGCTTGTTACAGTAACCGAAAGAGTAAAGGCCATATTTTAGGCCCAACTAAGGCCCATTTAAATTAAAAAAATTAGCTCAGTTAGCTTTTCTGATAAGGTTTCTCCCACAATTTTAATACACCAACCGCGTTTTACGAATAAACGACATTTTCCTCGCAAATTCATTTTATTGTATTTTAGTCTAATTCTTTCCTCCTCCTGGGTGCATCAAATTAAAAAAAAAAAAAAAACAAAGCCTTTAAAAGGCATAACGATAATTCTGAAAAAACATTTATAATTTGACAGGAAAACAACAAAGAAAGAAAACAGAATAATTATTTGCTTTACAACAAATCCAAAAAAAAAAGCAAATTGGGAGCTCTCCTCATCCACATTTTCTTCTCCGCAAGAAATCAAGGGAAAACCCAGAATCATCATCATCATCATCATCATCATCGTCGTCTTCGATCATAGGTGAGATCTTCTCAGCTGCAAAACGGAGTCCCGATTGTCATATAATCAGAGCAGCTGATTCTTCCTTGTGTGGGGTCAATCAATCGGTGAGTTTTATCATCTCAATTCTCCCTTTAGATCCCCGTCTCTTTGTTTGAATTGTTGATCCTAGGGTTTTGAATTTCGCTGACTAGTCTAGGTTTCGCAGCCGCCGCCGAAAAGGTGTTTTCGTGATTGTGTGTAGCTCTCGATGGCAGATAAGACGAAATCGTCCTCCTCCTTCTTCAACAGGTCGCTTACAATTCACAGCCACAGAACAACGGATTCAACCGCCAAATCACACAGCCTCAATCCTTCTCTCAACCGAACCACCTCCATAACCAAATTCTACAACCCCGTCGAAACCTCTCTCAAAGGAAAAGTCAAGAACCTCTGCAGACTATTCGAAGGCTCCAAATCCTCCGCCAAACCAACAGATCCTCCTCAGAAGCATAAATCAAACAAATCGGTTCTATCCGAATCGCGGTTATCCCCGTTTCTGAGCTTAAACAACTCCGTGATCCGTCTCCCCGGGACGGAGGACAGGATCGTGGTGTATTTCACCAGCTTGAGAGGGATCAGGCGGACGTACGAGGATTGCTACTCCGTGAGGATGATCTTCAGAGGGTTTAGGGTTTGGATCGACGAGCGCGACGTTTCGATGGACTCTGCTTACAAGAAGGAGCTTCAGATCGCGATGGGGGAGAAGAGTAGCGTGTCGCTGCCTCAGGTTTTTATAATGGGGAAGCATGTTGGTGGTGCTGACGTGGTCAAGAGTTTGTTTGAGATCGGTGAGCTAGCTAAGATCCTTAAGCTGTTTCCCGTGAGGGAGCCGGGGTTTGTGTGTCGTTGTTGTGGGGACGCTAGGTTCATTCCGTGTTCGAATTGTAGTGGGAGTAAGAAACTGTATGATGAGGATGAAGATAGGCACAAGAGGTGTCCCGAGTGTAATGAGAATGGGTTGATACGGTGTCCTGATTGCTCCTCTTGAGAGAGATAAATCAAGAAGAGATAGGTATTTGGTTTATTTATTGTTTTCTAGAACAAAGTGATTGATGATGCTGCTACAAGTATCCGGAACTCTCTTTTGGATCAGCAGCAATATCTCACTTTCGGCTTTTTTAAGGTTTGTTGTGATCATCGGTATCATTGGGAATGCTGATGATTGGTTGTTGATTTAGATAATGTGTGTTTGGTACTAAGGACTAATGTAAATCTATGTCGAAATGTCTGAAACGGGTAGTAAGCATTTTGGCTCTTGTGTGTCAATGTTGTGAAGGACAACTCTGTTGTCATGCCTATGTATTTGATTGTAAATACACTTAGTGTGTTTATTGGGTATTGTGTATTCTTACAACCGTGGCTTTCTTCTGTATGATTTCGTCTTTGTATGGCAACTTGGTAAATATGTATTCTACCAACATAATTATTCCTCGACCTCAATCAACAACAGCTCTCAGACCAAACATCACTTTATCTTGGTGGTTGAAACGTAACATATCATAAGACTATTGTAAGTCATTGTCATTATTCAAAACTTGTTACCGCACACAACTTCAGAAAACGGTCATATTTCATTTTGAGATTGATAAAGCTTCTTTGAAAAAAAGGGTCCTGTGCTGCGTAATCTGTTTTATAATATAAGTAGTTTTGGCTAAAATCACAAAAAAATATTATTATGTTTTAAAAAGTATTGTATAATAAATAGATTAGATATAGAGAAATACTCTAGATTATCACTAAAAAAATGTTGGTCACAAAAATAGACTACAAGGAGGAAAATGACCAAAATATTTCATTAAAGAAGTAAATATGTGGAAGCTCCCTTAGTCCAATGGTTTGACTAAGGGTTCATTAGTGCTTCTACACCAGCAGGTCCAGGTTTCAATTCCCGGATAAAGCGCTTTATTAAACAATTATGCAGGCTACGGAGGAAATGCTTACAAGAGATCTTCAACATGGTGCAAGTAAACTCGGTCAGGCGTGATCTTCGTAGGACGGCTCAGGTGATGCAGTTAGGCGTATATCTTTATAAGGCAGGTAGTATTGTCGGTTGTCAGATCGCCTATGTAATATTTCTCATAATTGTAATATCATAATAAATCAGCGTTAAAAAAAAAGTAAATATACATTTATACCCCTAGGGTTAACTAATCCAAACCTTAGGGTTTAGAGTTAAGTGGTGGAGATTTGGGATTGAGGTTTAAAATTTTATAAAATAAAAAATAAATATTAAAAATTTGAAAATAAAAATTTTAAAAATAGTTTCAAAAAGTATTTTCGAATTACAAAAAAGAAAATTTGAAAAAAAAAATTCAAAAAAAAAAATTCAAAAAAATTCGAATTTGAAAACATATAATCTAAAACTATAAAAAAAGTTTTCTTTTATTTATTTTTTTTATTCTATTTTTTTTATATCTAGGGCATTAGTGTCATTTTACCTATTAAATAAAATATTTTGGTCATTTTCCTCCTTGTGGTATATTTTTGCGACCAAAACTTAAAAATGATCTATTTAGGAGAATTACCCATAGATATAACTTAACCAATAAAAATTAAATCTATTTAATTTGATTGGTCACACTATATCCAATAAATGTAAAAATTACCTGAAATATGAAAACTACTTAGATTTTGAAACAAACAAATAACTGAGGGAGTAATTAATAAGTGAATAGTTAACCAGTGGTCATATCTCAATTGGAAATGATTTTTGTCATTATGTCAAAGGTTCTTCGTTCGAGTGACTGTTTGGACGAAACTAATATTATTTATTGTGGTTTTGAGTTTGTGAAGATTATGAGTTTCTGCCCTGAATCTCCTGATATTTAAAAAAAAAAATGTTTTGAATGACCTATATTCCCAGCAAGATTTGTTTTCCCCGAAAAGAATCTATTTCAGCACTTAAGAGCATGATTATCGGGGTTTGTTAAATGGGTTTCTTAAATTAATTTTGATTAAAAAAAAAAAAAATTTACTTTTTTATCGAGGAAACGTCGCTTAATTAAAAGAAGTAACAAACATCGCTTATGGGACACGCGTCATACATGGAAGTCTCCTCCTCTCTCTCGTCTCTATCTCTCTCCTTCGTGAAGTCCATAATTTCTTCCCGGCGCCAAAGAGATTGAGCTTCTACACGATGACCTCGAAGCTTATCAGCCGCGCTCGTCTCGAATCTCCAGGACGAGCCTCCGTCTACTTCTGACTCCTGTCGATATTACGGCCAAGGAGGAGGTAGAGGAGATTGATGTTACAAACGGCGATGGGATTGATTCGATTGGACTCGTCTCTCTCGTTGAGGCTTTGGTTAACGAAGGGCTCTACAACGTCCACGTCTGTGCTCCTCAGACCTTCGGAGAATATGAGCAACGTCACCGCAGACCTCCCTTTCACCGCTGTCGCACTCCCTGGTTCTACAGCGAATGAGAGTTCGCCTCCGACTGATCGTCCCGTCCGCGTCTACGCCGATGGGATCTACGATCTTTTCCACTTCGGTCACGCCTGATCTCTCGAACAGGCCAAGAAATCGTTAGTAACCTCTTTATCTCCACTAGATAGCTTCTGACTAATTCTGCATATCCCTGATTCGATTTTGTTTTTGTCTTTGTTTTGGCGATTGATCTGTGATCTCGATGATAATTTGATCTGTTTTGATTAATATTACTGCCAAATTTTGTGATGCGCAAAGCATTGTGGTGTGTGATTTTGATAGGTCAGAGCTTCGTTTGTTGAGATTTTGCAATAGCTCTGATGTGCTTCTGTGTTTGATTTTGTAATTTTGAGAAATATTTTTTGTGTTCTTTATGGTTTTGCCATTGCTTTTCCAAACACTTACCTTCTTGTGGAATGTTGCAACGATGAAACGACACATAAGTACAAGGGAAGGACTGTGATGACTGCTGAAGAACGATATGAATCACTTCGGCATCGCAAGTAATGGCCTTTTCCTATCTTGTGTTGCTATAGTATAAGCAATGGATGACCATAAATACATCGTTCGTGTTGATCATGTCAAAGTCATGTTGATGATGATCGATGGTTGATGATCAAAGTCATGTCATTAGTTTTTCTTCCTTCACAAGTTCAACTTCTAAAGTTTTCTTTTTTTAAGAACTCATACTTAAGAAACTTGCAATGGAGAATAAAAAATTAAATGTCTCTTAAATAAAGTTTTTAACGCATATTTATTACTAAACAATTGATTAAGAGATCCTAATGGTTTTCTAGGGATAACGGTGCTCTAAGATGGTGCATGGCGTCTGATTACAATGAGGTTGAAACCAATCCGATAAATATGGTATATTTGAAGAAGGCCTAACTATTGTCTCATGTTAAACCCAAAAACAGATCCTTATAATGTTAAATATATTCCACTCTTAAAAAATCCAATCGTAAAGGTGAGGTGGGGCAAGCCCATGTATAACATCAGCCTCAAACAAGAAAGAGTTCAAGGTTTCGAATAGGCCAACTTCTTCGCACCCAATGTCTCAAATATATAAATGATTTCATCAAAGATGTAGAAATATATGAGTTTGTAATCATCAGATTCTTTGCCTCATATTTTTTTCTCTTTTGGCACGAGGAAACCCTTTTTACGTTTCAATTCTTCTTCTTAAATTTTTTTATTTATTTTGTAGTTAAGTCACAGTTGACGGTTACAGATTGTTTTTCACGCAATGCTCTCGACTTTAGTCAAAAAGTTTACTTGAACAGTTGAACTACTGGGGTATCTTATCTTCATAACTCACGCACCCTCTTCCCGTTTAATGCCCACATTATTTTATTATTAATAGATCATATTACTAAGAGCAGGTCCATTGGAGTCTTTTAGAGGGGGTTCTAAAAAAAAATCAAAAAAAATAAATGAAAAAATAGAAAAAACCAAAGGACCGGTGCTAAACAAAGGGGTTTTGGAACCACTAAAAACCTCATACGTGCCCTCTCGGTATTGGTCGTCTCTCTTTCTCGATGGTTTTTTTTTTTTTGTCTCTGAGAAATCTCGTCGTTGCTCTCCTTCTCCAAATCCTTCCATGAAATCACTTTGAAGGTTCGAATTCTTTGAGTTTTTGTATTGGTTTAAAGCTTGTGAATCTCGTTGGAATTGAAATTTGGTTTTGGTAATGCGATTTGAGAATGAGATTTGAGATTAGCTTTGATGATGGGAACTAAATCACATCTCCGACATGGCGATCTTCAGGTATTTCTCCGATTAGGGTCACTTCTTCTTCTTCTTTGAGAGAGAGTCTTGTTGAACAGAAGATAAGAACTCAGAAAAAATGTAACTTTTTTTGTTTGAACACATATAGGAAGTCCGTTGAAGGCTGCTGTTTTGATTAACTACGACCCGACAGCACCTTCTCGTCTCTTATCAACAATGTAAGCTTCTTATTTACAGGATTTGGTGTTTGCAGTAAAAGATTGGTGCTTTTGGATTTCGATATCAGATGCTTCTAACTTCATGATTTTTCATTGTGTTGTTTGCAGGAGGGAGACAATGGAGGAAACAATGGCGGCTAGGTTCTGGTGCCTTTGCTTCCTGAGGATGCCACACCTCCTTCAATGCCTCCTTCCACCAAATCATTGCTATGCGTGGTTAGAGCCTTTTTTCACAATGATTGGTTACAATTTCTCAATTTGAAGTGGTTTCAGTATTGAACATATGATCTCTCTATCTCTTATAGGTCTCGGTATGTCGATGAATCAGATAGAGATCTGATGAACGACTCTTTTTTCCATCACTTAAGCAGAAAGAGGAGCAGCACTCAAGAGAGACTTGGCTGGTGAAACCAAAGCAACACGCCTCCGTTCTCCACTTTAGAGTACTTCTTGTACACAACACGTAGCCTGCTCTCTCCACACCTAGAGTGATGTAAAGCTAGGAGCTTTGAGCATTCCCTATTAACACACAACAAAGAACAAAACTTATCAGTTTTTGCAATTAAGAAACAAGAACAGAAACAGATATTTGCAAGTCTTCTCTGTTCTTACATAATCTCAGACTGCATATCCTGTGTGAAACTTCAAGGTCTCTGTCCAAGCTGGTGACTTGTTCAGTGAGCATCTCGCTGTGTAGACAGCTGAAGCAGCAAGCATGGAGGGACAGAACTTCAAGGTAATGTTCTTCTTTGCATTAGTTGGCAATATGACTTATGTAGGAAGGTAAAGATCGATTATCTTTCCTTGTTTTGTGTCTAAAGATTCTCTAGTAGCTTTCTTGAATTTTTTTATGAAATACAATAATTTTAACTTCTAAAACTTTTTAAAAAAATTTTAAGAACTTCAAAGGGGTTCTGCCATTGGACCTTCACAAATTTAATTACATTACAAGGGGTTCTAAACTTCACAAACTACAAAATTTATAATTAAACTAATTATTAGAACCTGAGTTCTAACCAATGGAGATGGTCTAACCTAACAAGATTTTAAGCCATGTATATGAATGGAGTTGTTTACAATAGAGAATGAACTTATTTAAATGAAAAAATAACAAATAATTTTAAATTGTACTGACTAAATGAATGATTTTATTGTAGTAACTTAAAAATTTTAAGGATTAGTTCTAGGTTTATACGTCATCATTTATTCACAAGCATTATTTAATATTCCTCTCTGCTGACTTTTCTTTTGCTATGTAAAAGGAAGAAATATGAAACGGATCACAAGACACGAAGAAGAGTCCTTAACTCATTAAAATAATAGAAAAAATGAAAAAGATGTGAAAAAAAAGTAGTATCTACAGAGAGATGTTCAAGAAACGGTTTTGGTATCGTACAACCACGTGTTTTACTTATCGGTCAATTTTATTAAAGTTTTATTATTTAATCTAACTACATTAAAAATATCTATATTGAATTGTTAAGAACTTTAAAATGGGTTTCAATAGCTGGGGTTCCCCTAAATCTGCTCATAACGATAAAAGCACTTTTAACGGTAGATTCTAAAGGAGTTCTAAACTTTTAAAGAAAAAGAAACAATAACAAAATTAAGAGAGAAGATACACAAAAATCCTGATTTCAAAGGTTTTAAAAGACCGTTTAGGACTTTAGAAGACATATGTCATTTAGATATGATAGAATAGATGTTTTGATTGGTTTTTAAAAATAAAATGTAATTAAATTATTATAATAATATTTTTTTTTTCTTTTCGAAACTTACAGTTTTCAACCAATGGAGCGACGAAGATCTAGCCGAACAAAATATCGAATACTTCTATACTTATTAGTTATTATAAGCTGAAATTGTGTTCATAAAATAGATTGGGATATGATTTACACTAAAGAGGATTTAATTTGATTAGATAATCATTCCAAGTTGACATGTCGAGTAAATTTTATATATGTGTCAAAACATCAACGAATACATATACAGCCTTGAAGGAAATGTGATATACAGATGAGTTAGGGTAAAATTTAAGATATTGAGTTTCTTTTATCAATTTCGAAATGTTGCCAGAATATGAGAAACCATGTGATGACTCGTGATGATTGCTTTACTTCAACTTGGTGACAGAGAGATAAATAAAAAGAAACAAAAGATGATAGCTGCTCCAGCAAACGAACTCGCAACTGAGTAAAGGCCAGATCTATTCTTCTTCGATTCCCTTTTCTTTTCATATATAAATGCTAGATATTGTTCCATGCGACATGCTGAATATAATAACCTAAAAGAAATGTCAAAGATTTGGTATTGTAACCAACTTATAGTGCTATCGTTGAGAGAACTAAAAAGCTAATCGTTGACAGAACTAACTACCGGATGTTGTTCTACCTAATGCCTATATACATGCCAACTTTGACAAATCAATTTTCTGACATGATGTCCACCAAATTGATTGGACATACTCGCTAGTTTATCCATTTTTTTTTTTAATCCACAGCATGAATACTACAATTAGATAGTTTAGCATAATAATCTGCATGCATTTGACCAAGTATACTCATGCGAGATTAATCAAATTGGACGCTTATTTATAGTGTATAATCATATAAATGTTTTCACATTGTTAATGGTAAAAGAAATACTATATTTACTAGGATAAGACCCGCGCCTTGCGCGGGATTAAGTTATTATTTTTATTATATTTTGGAGAATGAAACAATAGTTTGGCTTCATTTGGATTACGGGTGTTCAACCCGGATATCGGGTTAGTTTCGGTTCGGTTCGGTTTTTTTCGGTATTTGGTTAGTATAATATAACTACTATTCTAAATCAATATTTACTTTGACTTTAGTCTTTCACATACTTTTGAAAGATTTCAACTGGACGACTAAATTGATCAGCCAATCTTGTTGCTTTAAATCATTAGTGTTTATATATATATATTATTTAGTTTGAATATTTATTAAATAAAAATTCATATGCGTTATATTTTATGATCATTTGTAACTTATTATAACAAAAAAATAATCTATTGATCACAAAATTTTCAGAGTGGGAATATTCAAATTTCTAATAATATATAGACATTTTGAAAAATTCAAATATAACATATAAGAAAAAATATAAATGTTTTTATTATATATTTAATGTGATTTTTTAATATCTTTCAATAATATAAAATTAAAAAAAAGAACTAAGACACAAAAATTGTTATCAAATATTTATTATTCATAATAATTAATTTTCATATATACGTTAATCATATTAGGTAATTTCGTAACTTCTAATTAAGGAAAGTGCAAAAAAAAATTTGGTAGATTATTTATCAATTAGATAGTTAGTTTAATAAAAAATATAATGTAAGTCAAGATGGACCAACCTATTTTTCTAAGAATAGTATATTTTATATAGTCATTTATTAAATGAGAATTTATAATCATACAGTTCTATGATCATTCATATCATTTTATAACTGAATATTTAAATAATCGATAACAAAAATTTCAATGTGAAATCTTTAATAAGTTTATAATTTATAAATGTTTTTGAAAATTCATTGAAAGTTTTAATATTAAAATATTTATGTAATCTTATGGTATATAGTATAATCTATATATATATATAAATATATATGTTTTATTATTAAATGATATTTTTTACTCATATGGTTTTAAAATAATGTGTATCTTCTTATAATATTAAATAAAATTTCATATTAATACAATTTTATGATCATTTGTAACTTATTATGACAAAAAAAATAATCTATTGATCACAAAATTTTCAGAGTGGGGATATTCAAATTTCTAATAATTTATAGACGTTTTGAAAAATTCATAATATAACATATAAGAAAAATTATAAATGTTTTTATTATATATTTAATGTGATTTTTAAATATATTTTAATAATATAAAATTAAAAAAAGAACTAAGATACAAAAATTGTTATCAAATATTTATTATTCATTATAATTAATTTTCACATATACGTTAATCATATTAGGTAATTTCGTAGCTTTTATTTAAGGAAAGTGCAAAATATTTTTTGGTACGTTATTTATCAATTCGATAGTTAGTTTAATAAAAAGTGTAATATAAGTTAAGATGAACCAACCTATTTTTCTAGGAATAGTATATTTTGTATAGTTATTTATTAAATAAGAATTTATAATCATACAGTTCTATGATCGTTCATATCGTTTTATAACAAAATATTTAAATCATCGATAACAAAATTTTCAATCTGAAATCTTTAATAAATTTATAATTTATAAATGTTCTTGAAAATTCATTGAAAGTTTTAATATTAAAATATTTATGTAATCTTATGGTATATAGTGTTTAATATATATATATATATATATATTTATTTTATTATTAAATGATATTTTTTACTCATATGGTTTTAAAATCATGTGTATCTTCTTATAATAAAAATGTTAAACCAATTGATCATTAATTTTTAACATAATAATTTTAATAGTTTTAGTCATTTATTGTCGTTTTTAAAAATTCAAAATATAACATATACGAAAAAATCTAAATTTTATTTTTATAGCTAATTTGATTGTTTAATTTATTTTAATAATATAAAATTAAACAAAAAATGATGGAGGAGATATACATTGTTATCAAATCTTTATTATTAAACTCATTAATTGTCATATATATATTAGTCATTTATGGTAATTCCGTAGGTTTTATTTAAGGAAAGAAAATATCATATCATATCATTATATCATATAGTTTGACCAACTTATGTATCTAACAACATATAAAAATCGAATGTGGACCTACTTATTTTTCAATTGAATGTAATTGACTACCTAATTGAGTGCTACCTATGCATTGGGGCCTCTTTTAATTAATACAAAATTGATTCCTCGATTAATATATAAGGGATTTGTACACGGACCAAAAACAACATGCGCTGTCAGCGCACAATGGTCTGGAGTCCAACCGTATTTTTTTTGGTTTATGTAGATCTTTTTGGATATTTCCGTCTATACATGCGTTTTCGTGCCGATATTCCCTTGGGATTGAAATACATTTTAACTATATATATTTTGGTCTGAAATTTGTTTAAGATAATTTTTTTTTGGTCAAACCTTTCATTTCTTACTTAATTAAACATTCGATACAAAGATTCTCATCCTAGAAGGAGAGTTTGAAAACAAAAACAGAGCATCTTTCGCGAGACGATCTGCATCAGAGTTACAGTCACGAGAGATAAACTGATAGGAGATAGAGTTTAGGGAACTAGACAACACACTGATATCGTGGATGATCCCTTTGAGTGCAACCACCGAAGAGGTTCCTGTGAGCAGGCCAACTAGACTTTTGGAGTCCTTGAAACCTGATGATATAGCCAAAGATAGGCTTGATTTTAGTGCCATCGCCTCTGCCATCAAGGCTGAAGCTACAAACTGGCGAGTATCTGATCCCTGAAATCGGACAGTACCATCTGGATCTTTTGCAACCCAACCTAAACCGCTGATCCAAGCAGCATCCGAGAAACAGATTAGAGAATTGGTCGGTACCTGTGGAATATGATGTTGATGAGATTCATTCATTGAATTTGGACAGTCTTTGGGCGAAACAACATTCTTCCTGTGGCTAGGTTGAGAAGCTTGCCACTCCTTTGCCAGCTTGATAGCTTTTAGGATCATATCTGTTTCAGAAAAAGACTTATCCTCAAACATAAGTTGATTACGACTCGTCCACAACACCCACATAATCCAAGGATATAGGGGAAATGACAATCCAACAGGAGGGAGGTTTCTCATTCGAGTGCACTTATTGAGTACATCGCTATTGATACTTTAAAATGATTTTTCTATTGATATTTTAGGCATCCCAAAACTGTACCAGTGACATCTTACTAACATAATAGCTCGAAAGATAACAACGTAGCTTACTTTATAGCACAGCTCCGTCTCCGTGTATTTCAGTATATCTGCATGCATACATACACATACGCAGATTTTAATATGTTTGCTGCTGACGTGAAAAGATAATATAAGATATTAGCTTTGTTATACATTCACATACTTTGATGTTTTTTTGACATATATAACAATATTTCTGTTATTCAATACAGAAAATAAACGGAATTGTATATTTAATACCATTATTAAACTTTGGAGTTGGAAGAGCAACTAGGGGTATGATATATCGCCCACGTAAATAGAATTATAAAAATCTGAAATGTTTTTTTTGAAAAAAAGGCTAAAAATCTGAAATGTTACGTTGGCAAATTATACATGTGCATAATATATAGTACAATTTTTGAAAGATATAATATATAGTACACTAAACACAAACACATGGATTTCTTATATATACAATGACATGGATACAAATCCACCATTATCGGGTATTTAAAAAACTAAGACAAATGTAATCAGTATGACAATCAACCATGTGAAGTCTTGTTTCTCTATACATATTATCTATAGCCATCGATAAGCTTGTGCCAACTGAATTTCAAAGTAAATGGAATATGGTATGTTTGGGTTGTTTAGATCTCATGTAGATTATAATAAATAAAAAGTCCACAGAAGAATATTTTATTTGATACCCATAGGTTTAACAGTTTGTACAGCTAGGAATATGCTTTTTCAATCTAAATAACTAGGAATATGCTTAGCAGATAACACGAAAATGTTTATAAAAACTAATGGATGACTGATTATCCTAAATTTACAATAGATTTATTATGTTTAGTCAAGTAAATAAAGGGATATGAAGAAAGAACTTTGGCAAGATTCTACTCTTGCGTTGTCTCTTCCTGACACATGATCTGACTATGGAATCCGGTGATTAATAAATTGTAGCTATAGTACTAGCTTGGCAGGAAATGTATATTTATTTTTGTAATGACGTATTTTTACGTACGATGGGGAGAAAAATCAGCATACTCGCAGGAAGTTGTATTTGGTCTCTGGTCAAATATTAAACGATTTCTCATTATTGTAAACCATTTAATATAGTGTGATTAATAAACTTACAAAATACAAACATGTATATTTGACCAATAAAAGGTCATAAATGGAGCTTCCGAAATGAATTGTTCCGATTCCGAATGCTCCATAATAATTAAGACTTCAAAGTTTAAAGCCATTCAAAGAAGAGAACCACTTAGGTAATTAATTGAGAATAACTCCAGGTCAATTTCCACATCAGCAAATCAATACACGTGGACCAATGGTATTCAAAAGTGCACGGAACAGTAAAAGTGAGGATCCACGCGGTATTTATCTCATAAATAATATTCCATGAAATGGAATAATTATTTTTTATCCAAATCCCCGAATTAACTCTTTTTTTTTCTGACAGTAAACCAATAGGTTTCGTGTAGTGAGAGAGGATGCTTACTCCACGTGTCCTTGATACAAAAACTTATTGGGGTAAAGAAGTTAGAAAAGCGACCGGCTTCAGCGGGTAAAACAATATCCTTAGAACCGCCCACAGCCGGTTGTGTGGTAAATATTTTCTTCATCTTTTCGTTGCGGAAAAAATAATAAATGGGGTTTAAGGCTTTTTGTTTCCGGTTTTTGGTTTCTTCTGAAAGGGTTTAATGTCTTTGTTCGTTGGTGTGAGAAGGTGACGAGTTATAAAAGAAAAAAACAAAAAACAAAAAAACAGAGGATTCATCCCGAAAGTCTTCGAATTTCTTGGTAAATTTTTCATTTGTTCTTGAATCAGACTCGTGATTTTTTTACTGGGTAACTTCGGGGGCTTTTCAGTTTGCGTGATTAGTAATCAACTGGAGCAGAGATTGTGTGATCCAGGCTCTAGCTGCCTGATTTGGTTAGTTTTCTTCATCTCGATTCTTTTTCTCTTGGTTTTGGTGAATTGTGATCGTAAATTATTCGAATCTGACGTCAAAAAATAAAGATTTGGCTTGTCATCAGAAAGTTTCGTTTTTTTTCTTCTTATCAAGATCTGATAAAGACGATCTTTTTTTTTTCTGTTTGTTTGTTTCTACGTAATTTTTTTTTAAAAAGTTTTGGCATTTGAGTCTTTTAAGTTTTAAAAAAATGTTGATGATCAAGAAGGGTTCGAGGTTCGTTGTTAATCTGATCTGTGCATCCTGATTTTTGCATTTAACAATAGACTAATGAGTTTACATTAAACTTTGGTGGAGATGATCTCAAATGTTTTTTTTTTTTTTTTTGTGCTGATGAATCTTTGCAGCTTCGTGTTTGGTGTATGCATCAACGAGAGATGGTGGTCAATAGTGACTTTGATTTCTCCAGTTTTCCCAAGGCTCCTCGTTCAATCAGGGTAATATATTGTTTTTTTTTTCTTTTCCTTTTTTAGTTGGTATCTGATGATTTGTGGTTTGCTGTATTTATAGAGGAAGGTACCATCAAGTCAGAGGAGAGATGATGTTGACTGTGGGATGATGAGAGCAATTGATTTGCTCGCTTCTGTTGCTGAGAAGTTGCGGGAAGAAGGCGAAACCTCCTCAAACTCTACCAATGCATTCGAAGAAGGGTATTATAATCAGAATCATTTGGCTGGAAAGATCAAGCAAGAACATCAAGCACACCTTGCCTCATCAAAGTCACCTAGAAAGAGGATTGTGAATTTGGATCCTCCTTTAGGGTGTGGAAACAAGAAAGAGGATTGTGAATTTCATGTTGAATCAGGGGGCCTCACTGAGGAGACATGTGTTGTTAATAATGTAGATGCCGGCTTGGAAGACGGTGGCTTAATCAGCTTAAAGGATCCAAGTCCGGAACCAGTCCACCTGGATGGTGTCCCTAATGAGTATAGGAATCGTTCTAAGTTAGTTTGCAGAGATGATGACGAAAACTATTGTAAATGCTATAAATGTAAAGACAAATGTAATAAGTCGTATAGGCCTCCTTTGACATGGGCTGGGCATAGAAGAGCAGTCCACAGGTCCCAGTGTTTTGAAGGCACCAAAACAGGTTAGTATCAGATCTTACTGTTTGATGCATCCCTTTTTAGCTTGTGCTCACTTCTTACTCTGCTTGTTTATATATCTGTGTAGATGGTTGTTTGTACCGCAAGAGAAAACTAGGTAATGGTTACAACCCACGGAAGCATGAGACTGTTCATAAGAAGAGAAGATTGTCTGACAAAGGGTTGGTTGTAAATTCTGATGGAGGAGGACTCACTAGTGAAAGTGTTACTAATTCAACTGAAAAGAGAGAATCAGGTATGTCTCAGTATATATCTCCAGATATACACTTCCATATCTGGCTTGGATGTTTTTTTTTTATTTCATGATTATTTTTTTGCTTACAGAAAATGGTGTTCTCTCTGACGCAATAGGTCTTCCTTCAGAGGACTCACGTGGTACTTGACCAGTTCATAACTCACACAAACCTTTTGAACCAAGACATAACATGTGGTTCTCTTCTCATGTTTTTTTTTCATTGTTTGCAGTGAAGTTCAGCATCAAGTCCCTTAGGATTCCGGAGCTTTTTATAGAAGTTCCAGAAACAGCAACAGTAGGCTCACTCAAGGTATGTGATTACTTTCACTTTTGATGCTTTGGTTCTGCACTGTACATTAGTTGTGATACTGAACACTTTTGGTTACAGATGACGGTGATGGAGGCTGTCAGTGCTTTACTCGATGATGGAATAAGTATAGGGGTGTTAGTCCAAGGGAAGAAGGTTAGAGATGACAACAACACTCTGTCACAGACTGGTCTTTCGTGTAGAGAGAATCTAGGCAACCTTGGCTTCACCTTGGAGCCTGGTCCGGAGAAACTGCGTGTACCTCTTTCCTCTGAAAATCCTGTCATGTCTAAGCCAACTGATTCCACAAAATTGTCCGAAAGGTAGTAACCGAATAGCTCATATAACTTTTCTTTCCTTTTTTGCTACAAGTTTTACTTCTGTGCATGGATAAATGTGAAATATCATTTGATCTTGCCAGGTCAGCAGCAAATTGTGTGGAGAATAATAACCAGGAGTTAGTTCCATATCAAATGGACATATCAGCAGATGAGAAACAACCTTCATCAGATTCAAGAGCGCTGGTTCCAGTTTCAGCCTTGGAACCTGAAGCTCTTGCTATTGTCCCATTTAAGGAGAAACCAAAGCGTACGACGGAGCTTTCACAGCGCAGAACCAGGAGACCATTCTCTGTTACAGAGGTAGAAGCTCTAGTACATGCAGTTGAGGAACTTGGGACTGGAAGGTAAGCAGACTTTGTTCAGCTAAAGATAATGGTTAACTTGTTTGTGGTCTCAACTAATGATCGGATACTCTTTAATCCCACAGATGGCGTGATGTGAAGCTGCGTTCTTTTGATGACGCAAGTCATCGAACCTACGTGGACTTGAAGGTAAAACTCTTAAGTCATATACCCTTTGAATCTTAGTTGATGGTTCCACTAACTTTTTATTTATTTATTACAGGACAAATGGAAAACCTTGGTTCACACGGCAAGTATATCACCGCAGCAACGAAGAGGAGAGCCAGTGCCTCAAGAGCTGCTAGACAGAGTCTTGGCAGCGCATAGGTATTGGACACAGCACCCATTGAAACAGAACGGGAAACATCAAGCGGCTGCAACGATGGTGACTGAGTCAGCTCCTTCCATGTAAAGAAGGAGAAGGGTAATTACAATGACTTTCACTTGAAGACAAAGGAAGGAACATGGGCAACTGTACAAAGAGCATAACAGCAGATGCATAGCTTTTTATTTTCATTTTTTTTCCAACTTGAGACTTTTAATCATACCTGGCAGAAACAAGACATCTGTTCTTTTCAGTTTCTAATTGATTTGACTCTGTAATATAATATGGTATTGGTGGTAGGTCCTTGAAGATATTCTTTTATTTTTTTGGATTTTTTTAATTATTTTTTGGATATATTGATATGTAGTTTTAGACAAATTCTTTTGTTGTTTGTTCATCGTTCAATCTATGGCACAGTATTTTTTTTCTTCCTTAGACCATGCTTGATCTAGAATCTGTATGTTATTGAAGTCTTTATTCTTCGTTTCAAACTCTTTTGTTAATCTATATGATTTTCCTAAGCATATAGTCTCATAGCCAACTTTTGTTGAGTAATGCATTCACCCACTCTCTATCTCTTTGGAATGAGAAAATGTCAGGCCAAATCCACCACCTCTTGGTTTCCATGCTTGTTACCAGTTGGATGTTGCAAAACCAATCTGTCTCTGAGGGCCTTCTCACTACAAGAAAACATGAGCATACCGAGGGAAAAAATCGTAGGTATGTCGTCGGAATAACGTTATTCCGACGATATACCGATGAAACAAGTCCTCGGAAATAACTCCTCGGAAATTCATTTTTCCTCGGAAATCCCTCTAAAATTTCAGACGGAATTCCGAGGAAATGAATTTCCGAGGAAACTCCGAGGACCACCAGTTCGTCGAAAAGGTCCTCGGAATAAACCGAGGGAGAACTTCCTCGGGATATTTCGATGGACTTTCCGATGGTCAAATCTTTGGAAGTTCCGACGAAATGTTCCTCGGAATTTTCATCGGGAATTTCCGAGGAACGGAGCCCTCAGAAAATTCCGAGGAACGGAGCCCTCGGAAAATTCCGAGGAATGAGTCCCTCGGTATATTCCGAGGAAGGAGTCCCTCGGTATATTCCGAGGAAATTATTTTCTTTTAAAAAATAAAATTTTTGAAATTTAAATTCGAAAATATAAAATTAAAATTAAAATTGAAAACATATTAGATAATATTCAAAGTTGTACAAATAAAAATAAAACATTCCGAGTTTTTGAAAAAAAAAAAAACTTCGGGTCTTGCACGTTCGGGAACACCTCGTTCGGGTACATCCTCTGCATCATCTCCATCATTTGCTGGTTCAGCCTCTTCTGTGCCTCATAGCCCGCCTGTTGAGCCGCCATCTGGGACTCCAACAAAGATATGCGATCATCCTTGTCCTTCAACTGAGCCGTAAGTACTTCTGGATCAACAAAGGGCGGTGGTGCAGAAGGAGGAACCGACCGGGTGCGACGACCCAAACCGACCAAACGTCCCTTCTTCTTTGAAACCAACTGAAATCGAAATAAGCCAAATTTAAATAATATAAAAAGATGATAAAATAAAAATCAAGAAATAAATGAATTGAACTTTAAAAAAACAACTTACCGATTCAACGATTTCGTTGATTCGAAACCGGGACAAGTTGGTCGAAGCCGTCGAATCGTCATCCTCGGTTTGAAGCTGAGACACTTCGTCTTGCACCTGAGTCTGGACCAGGGTGACCACTTCCCTCACAAGACCGTCATCAATCTGGCCGGTCTTCTTGTTGGTATACGCCCTCTTCATTAGGGCGAGATCATCAACCGGCTCGCCATCATTTTCTTCCGCCTTGAAAAAACATAAATTAGAAATTAGAAGAAATGCACAAAAAATAAAATTTCAAAACTTAAATAATTGAAGAAAAAGCGGCTGAACTTACCATGCGATCCCCCAGAGAGGCAATAGATTGAGCACCCAAGTTATGCTTGAAGACACCCTTCCCTTTACGGTCGCTCCTGCGGTTGGTGGAGTTGGTGGAAGAAGTTTCTTTCGTCTCTTCCTTATCCCAATGCGCACACAACTCCGTCCAGACCGTGTTGTTTATCGACTTTGGTACCTTCTAATAAAAAAAAAAAAATAGTTTAATAAATTAAAAAACTGTTTAATAAATTAAAAAATTGTTTAATAAATTAAAAACAACCTTATTGATTTCCCACTTCTTCTTCCACTCGTGGATCTGCGTCACATAGTTGTCCATAACTTTATGGACGAAGTGGTGATAGATAAAGAGCGTCTCATCGGAATTCCAGTTGAATTCTTGCTGAAAAAAAACACAATTAGTAGCAAATTTATATTAGAGATTAAAAATATAAGTAAAAAATTATAATACTTACCGCAAACTGACGAAACCACAGATGCTGCTTGTCGGTAGGGAAGTCAGTGAAAGTCGGATGTCCCTTGTCGAGGGCCGAGTACATCATACGGTTGATCCATGCGCTGATCCCGTTCCCGGATCGGTTGAACCTAATAAAAAGAACAAATTATTAATAATGAATCAAATTTTAATGAAAAAAAAAAGTTTAATTACCATGTTTGACCCCGTCCATGTGGATACGGAGTGAGATAGGGAAGATGGTCACGACCGGGCTGTCGAACCAACTCCGCAACACTCATCACTCCCGGAGGACCCGGAGGAGTAGGAGCGGGTGCAGCAGCGGGAGCGAGAGGAGCAAGAGCGGGTGCAGCAGAGGGAGAAGTATGGTAAGAGCTATGGGGCGAAGCGGAATCCTGAAAATGGCTGGAATCCCGAGACTGGCTCTCCGTACCACCACGACCACGACGCTGTCGAGGCCGGGTCTGATCATCATTAGACCTGTAAATTAAAAAAAAATATTTAATAAATATAGAAATATATAAATTTTTTTTTTTAAAAAAAATCCCAAATAATAGTTTTTAACCACAAAAAAAGTTTTATAGATATTAAAAATGTTTAATAAATATATAAAAATAGTTCTAATAAACAAAAAATAGTTTTAATAAATAAAAAATAGTTTAATAATTACAAAAAATAGTTTTAATAATATTAAAAATGTTTAATAAATATAAAAATTTATATTATATATATATATAGATTTTTTTTTAAATCCCAAATAATAGTTTTTAATCACAAAAAAAGTTTTATAGATATTAAAAATGTTTAATAAATATATAAAAATAGTTCTAATAAATAAAAAATAGTTTTAATAAATAAAAAATAGTTTAATAATTACAAAAAAATAGTTTTAATAATATTAAAAATGTTTAATAAATATAGAAATTTATATTATATATATATATATTTTTTTTAAATCCCAAATAATAGTTTTTAATCACAAAATTAATAAAAACTAAAAAAAAAATTCCAAATCAAGTGAATACCATAATCAAACTCGATTTTACACAATCCTATCATTCACCCTAACAAAAATCTATAAATATCATTCCAAAATCATCAAATCTACTTAAAAACCTAACAAATCTAACCTAAGAGAGTGGGATAGGGTTCATACATGATCAGTGACTGAAATTGAAGAGGATTAGGGCGGAAATCGCGAGTGAGAAGGAGAGCTTCGGCGGAGAGGGTGAGAGGGTGAGAGAGAAGGAGAGCTCGGCGGAGAGAGGAAGAGAGAAATGGGGAAGAAGATATGGTTCGACCTAATAAAAGGAGGCATCCGACGGAAAATGTCCGTCGGAATTTCCTCGGAAAAATTATATATTTCCGTCGGAATTTCCTCGGAAATCATTAATCAATTTTCGGGAAATATTTGGCGGCTTGGTTTACCCGGTTAAATGAAAATATTCCGAGGAAATTCCGAGGAAAAAGGGTTTGGGGTTTCAAAACATCGATTTTTTTTTGCCGTATTTCATTTCTTATACAATTGTAATGCATACCATTGAGGATTCTTTGTATAGATGATCATAAACCATGAAATAACAAAATTTAAAAAATAATTGTAAGTATTCCCTTTACCGTTTATTAAAATGTATAAGTGTTTCTCTTATGTTGTGTGGTTTTCGTTCATGCAATCGTAAAAGTGTTTGTTATTGGGTAAAACACCAAAGTTTGACTTCATAATCTGGTTAAGACACTTAATGACGGTTATATACGTGTTATTCAATCAGCAAAATGTTGTTTTCGGTTAAAAACCCCTAGTTTCTCGGAATTTCCTCGGAATATTCCGAGGGAATTCTGAGGAAACCCATATCTTCCTCGGAATTCCGTCGGAATATTCCGAGGAAATTCCGAGGAAAAAGGGTTTGGGGTTTCAAAACATCGATTTTTTTTTGCCGTATTTCATTTCTTATACAATTGTAATGCATACCATTGAGGATTCTTTGTATAGATGATCATAAACCATGAAATAACAAAATTTAAAAAATAATTGTAAGTATTCCCTTTACCGTTTATTAAAATGTATAAGTGTTTCTCTTATGTTGTGTGGTTTTCGTTCATGCAATCGTAAAAGTGTTTGTTATTGGGTAAAACACCAAAGTTTGACTTCATAATCTGGTTAAGACACTTAATGAAGGTTATATACGTGTTATTCAATCCGCAAAACGTTGTTTTCGGTTTAAAAACCCTTAGTTCCTCAGAATTTCCTCGGAATATTCCGAGGGAATTCCGAGGAAACCCTTATCTTCCTCGGAATTCCGTCGGAATATTCCGAGGAAATTCCGAGGAAAAAGACTCTATAATCAAATCCCTAAATCGAGAAGGTATATTCTGAGGAAATTCCGAGAAAAACCTATCTTCCCTCGGAAATTCCTCGGTATTTCTATTAAAAAAAATAAAATCGATGCTAGTCTGTTTCCGAGTCATCATCACCAGATGAATCTGAATTTGGATCTTGGTGAAACTCTCCAATCACTGGTTCATCCTCTACGTGATCGACGGCTTCCTCTCCGAAGTCGGTTAAATCGACTACAAGGCCAACTCCAGTTAAATCTTCAGCTGCACTTAAGTTGTCGGATGTGCTTGGTTGTAGTGGGTCTTCTAGCTCATAACTTCCCTGAACTCGGCCTCTCGGGTTGAGTCTTTTAACAGTAACCCATGGATCATCTCTGTTCCTTACCCGGGGGTACTTGATATAACAAACCTGTAACATTTAAAAAATTATTAGTAAAATTGTAAATTAATACACATGATGATGAATCATTCTGAATAATTAACATTTAATTACCTGATCGGCCTGAGAAGCAAGAATGAAATGATCATAATATTGCAGCTTTCGCCTCGAATTTACTGATGTAACACCAAATGCATCTGTTCTCACACCTCGATCTAGAGTGTTGTCGTGCCAATCACAATAGAAAACAGTACAGCGCAATTCAACCATGCCCAAATACTTGATTTCAAAAATCTCATGTATGTGTCCGTAGTATACATCATCTCCTGATGCAGAACAAACGCCAGCATCATAAGTCGTACTCGAACGTCTCCTCTTCTGAGTTGTGAATGCATATCCTCGAGTACAAAATCTCGGATATGACTTCACAACAAAGTTTGGTCCAACGACCATCTCGCGTATCCAATCGTCAAATGTTTCACCTCTGGCCAAACCAGCAGACACCTATTAATAGCACATATATATGTTATATCAATAAATGTGAATTAGTATAAATATGTGATAAATGATATTTTAATTTGTTTAAAACACTCACATAAGTAAACATCCATCCAGCAAATTCTTTCTGCTTCATTTCTTCTAGTTCGTCCTCTGTGGCGTATCTATATTCGAACCGCTTTTCTGCCATGAAAATCCTGTACATATGATGACAATAATGTAATTAATTAAGATTTAAATTTCAAATTACTGCGCTCCTGCTCAGTAAGTCGACGGTCCTTTGGTTTTCCGCTAAGTCGTCCAACGTCTGTGAAAATGTTGAAAATGTCTGGAACCGTAACATGATATGTTGCCCGTTCGCCTCTATCATCATGCCGAGCAAGTCTTCTGTTTTTGGTCTGAACTTCTGCTGGAAAGTAGTACTCGGCAAAGTTTGAAGTTTCTTCATTGATCATCTGTGCGAATATAGAACCTTCCACCCTACTTAAATTTTTCACCATCTTCTTCAAATGGAACATATACCGCTCATACAGATACATCCATCTATACTGCACAGGACCACCAAGTTCCAATTCTCTTGCCAGGTGAATAACAAGATGCTCCATAACATCAAAAAATGAGGGAGGAAATATCTTCTCAAGGTTGCACTGAATCACGGCTATGTTAGTCTTCAAATTTTCAATACCTTCAAGAGTCACTGATCTCGTGCATAAATCGCGGAAGAAACCACTTATCCCTGCAATTGCTTCATGAACATTTCGTGGTAATAGTTCCTTGAAGGCAAACAGAAGGAGGCGCTGCATCATTACATGGCAATCGTGGCTTTTCAAGCCAGTAAACTTTCCTTCCTTTCTGTCGATACGGTTACGCAAATTAGATGCGTAACCGTCTGGAAATTCCACATCGTTTGAAATCCAATCAAAGAACGCATCTTTTTCCTCTGCATCAAGTCGTTATATGGGAAAAGGAGCCCTACCATTCTCATCAACATGAAGTTCTGAACGAGCACATATATCGACTAAATCCAGTATTGACTTCAAATTATCCTTTGTTTTACCTTGAACATTAAGGATCGTGTTCATGAGATTGTCAAAAAAGTTCTTCTCAATATGCATGACATCTAAATTATGCCTTAGCAGATGATCCTCCCAGTATGGCAGATCCCAGAAAATACTTTTTTTTTGTGCCAGTTATGTAGGTCTCCAACAGCATCTACCGAAAAATGCTCATGTCCACCAACGTCTGGTGTCCTTTCTGCACCAAAATCTCTTAGTTGTGTCTTCAAATCTTTCCCACAAATTTCCGGAGGTGGACTGACAAACACCCTCTTTTTCTTCGTAAACAAATTCCTACTCCTACGATATGGATGATCAGGTGGTAGGAATCTCCTGTGATAGTCAAACCAACACGTTTTCCTTCCGTGTTTTAGTTGGAAAGCATCAGTGTTATCTTGACAATATGGACATGATAGCCTTCCATGCGTTGTCCATCCAGATAACATACCATATGCTGGAAAATCACTTATTATCCACATTAGTACTGCCCGCATTTGAAAGTTTTCTTTACACGAAACATCGTATGTTTCAGCAACTTGAGCCCATAGTTGTTGCAACTCATATATTAGTGGTTGAAGAAACACATCAAGTGATCTCTTAGGATGCTCTGGTCCGGGAATGAGAATCGAGAGAAACAAAAACTCTCGTCGCAAACACAAGTTTGGGGGTAGGTTGTATGGTGTAAGAATGACTGGCCATAGAGAATACTGTCTTCCACTCTTGCCAAACGGGCTGAAACCATCAGTACATAATCCAAGGTAGACATTTCTTCTCTCATACGCAAAGTCAGGATACTTTGATTGGAAATGCTTCCACGCTTTTGCATCTGAAGGATGTCTGATCTCACCATCTGTTGAGTGCTCCGCATGCCATCTCATTGGTTGCGCTGTGCGTTCAGACAGATACAACCTCTGCAACCTTTCCAGCAAAGGCAAATACCACATCCTTTTATATGGCACTGGAACTCTTCCACTCGTATCTTTATAACGAGGCTTCCCACACAATTTGCATGTAACCCGCTGTTCATCCGCCCTCCAATAAATCATGCAGTTGTCGCTGCATACATCTATTACCTGATACGATAAACCAAGACCAGCTACGAGTTTCTGAACCTCGTAGTATGAACCAGGAGCTACATTATCCTCGGGTAGAATACCTTTTACAAAATCAGCAATCGCATCCACACAGTCTTCAGCCAAATTATAATCTGTTTTAATGCCCATCAATCTTGTAGCAGATGATAAAGCTGAATGACCATCTCTGCAACCTTCGTACAATGGTTGCTTTCCAGCATCCAACATATCATAAAATCTCATAGCTTGTGCATTGGGTAAATCTTCCCCTCTAAAATGATCATTTACCATCTGTTCAGTACCTACACCATAATCTACATCTGTTCTAATTGGTTCTTCTAATCTAACCGCTGGCTGAGGTTCGCTAGTACTACCATGTTCATAATCAGTTTCCCCATGATGATACCAAATTTTGTAACTTCGTGTAAACCCACTCAAATATAGATGAGTCCAAACTTCCCACTCTTTAATAACCTTTCTATTTTTACAATTAGAGCAAGAACATCTTAACATACATGTTTTTGCTTCCGGTTGTCGGTGAACTAACCTCATGAATTCGGTTATACCTCGTTGGTATTCTTCCGTAAGCAATCTCGTGTTCGGATCCAAATGAGGTCGATCGATCCAAGAACGAAAATAATTTGAAGAAGACATGTTTTTTATGAATCAAATTCGTGTGTAAAGAGAGTAAGAGGGAGGATGAAGATATAGAGTGAATGAAGACAAAGAGGGGTGCTTGTATTTATAGTTGAAATCCTGCCGACAGACCGAGGAAATTCCGACGGAATTCCGACGCCAACGGCTAGTTCGTCGGAATTTCCTCGGAATTTTTAAAATCCCCCAACGGCTATAATATATCCTCGAAATTCATCGGTTTTTTCCGAGGAATACATTTCTCCTCGGTATTCCATAAGAATATTCCGACGGATTGATATTTCTTCGGAATTCCGTCGGTATATTCCGAGGAAATTCCGAGGAAACCAAATTTTGTGTTTCTTCGGAATATCCTCGGAAATTCCTCGGGATATTCCGAGGATTTCATTTTCTGTCGGAATGTCCGTCAGAATACTGTTGTTTTCTTGTAGTGTCTCATCTTCTATTGCGAGGCTGTTAGTCCAAGTGCTCACTTACAGTTACAAGATGACTAGAGAAGGAGCTGTAATATATATATACACAACGCTTGTGGTTTCTGCTCAGTACTACCTCAATCAAAGCAAACATTGATTGCATTGCACCATGAGGCACCGTATCATTTGATTTCCATGGAAGAACACTATTGCATTTCCATATCACCCCTTGAATTTTGCTTTGAGTTTGAGTCTTCTTTTGTATAAGTAGTTAACTGTGGCAAAGTTCCAGTTTTGTAAACTTCCTTAGGAAAAGCTTACCTTGTAAACGTTTTGGTAACATTAAAATGCAATTTAATCAATTAAATTACACTCATATCTATTTATCTTATTAGAAAAGATAGGTTCACTCTCTATCTAATTATAGTATCATCATACCATTTAAACATAGGTCAGATCATAAACGGATATGCGGAGATGAAACATTAAAAAACCTAGCAACTGTTTTATAAAAAAAACAGGAGACATTTACGTATTTGGTATTCAACCATATATCTTTGCTTGCTACATCAAATATAATCAAATCCAATTAGATAGATCACTCTAAATACTCTTTTATCATTACGTGAATTATGTCATGGATTGTCCATTGACTTTATCATGAATTCAAAATAACTAAAACATAAATTAGTTATATAGCTAAAAATACATTATATGTGGTTGTGGTTTTAAATCCTAGGTTGCAAAAGTCATAAACTGGGTATGTAGAAACGAAGTATATGAACTCCTGCAGATTATATCTATCTATATATAAAGCGAATACATATTGGATCCACCATATATTTTATATATGTATATATCAATCTTCTTAATTTACTACACAAAATATAAGCAAAAAAAACTTCACTCAACAAAATCAAATTTCGATGCAGATGACATATGTTTCCATGTGTTGGACGTATGAATTACACTACGTCAAAGAACAATTGAAAACATGTTCACAAATTGGTTTTAGAATGTTTATGCAAAATGATTATAGAAATATATGGAACTGATATGGTGTTCTTGAATAAGATGTTTAAACTTGTCACTTAAAATCAGTTTTTGCAAAAAATTGAAATAACAACTCAATGAATCCTTAATCAAATAACATCCAAGAAAGCTTAAATATTGTTGTCCTCAAATTAAAAACACAAATTTAAGACAGGTAAATTTCCTTTTGTCCAAGGTACAAAAGAGCATTCACAAAGAGCAGATCATTAGTCGTCAAGGACGATGACCACTGGCTTCTTAATAGCCAGATGCTTTCCAATGCTTGTGAGAACCTGCTCCACTTGGTACCTGAATTTGTACTCTTTCCCCTTTGGATCGTAATA
The DNA here is from genome assembly GCF_020379485.1 of Brassica napus. Classification (NCBI taxonomy): domain Eukaryota; kingdom Viridiplantae; phylum Streptophyta; class Magnoliopsida; order Brassicales; family Brassicaceae; genus Brassica; species Brassica napus. The sequence continues at coordinate 58,773,643 of NC_063452.1, read as the reverse complement.
GTACTGCACAAAATTATATGAAAATGAAATGGTGTTTTATATAGAATATGAAATACCTTCAAACAGGGAGTAAAAAATGTGGGAGAAACATTGCATAGAACGCGTTGACAGTGGCAATAAGAAAGATTTTGTTCTAATATATAGCTTAGTTCCACATAATGATGATAACAAATAAACCACTGACACTTTTTATCCAGAAACAATACCACTAAGTTTCATGACATAACTTGTGTTTGTTTTAGGGCACCCAAGAGCAAAAGGTTTTCCATCACAAAACACATAGTATTAGATCTTAGAACCTAAATCTACTATGTAGATCTCACAGGGGCAATGATTTGTTTTATTAGAAATCAGTCTATAGCTTAGTTCAACATACCTATAAGAAATGAACCACTAATTGTCATCACATAAAATATAGATCGAAAGAAAACATTACCCGGTAAAGTCGGCCAGACAGCATGATGCGACGCTCCTCGACGAGCCAGCCATTGTAAAGCCAGTTGTATTGAGGATATGTGTTATCAAAGACGGCTGAGTAAGCTCCATGAATTGTGTTCATTGGCCTTTTACGTTTTTTCTCCACAATCATATATGTCTTTCTCCCTTCTTTCGACAATTGCACCACGCTTTGTTCATAACTGATGACCTCCGTTTTTTTGATACCCTTCTTCCTCTTTGGCCTGGCTCTAGAACTGCTACCTGCACCCATCTCCATAGATTCTCCTCTCTTTATTTTTTTTTACCTGTCTTGTATTTTTTTTGTGGGTGATGGTAATATCCATATATATAAGGATATTTTGTTACAGTCAAACTACATCTTATCATGTTTGACATTTGTTACTCCCTCATTGCTCCATACAAAAATCATATCTTCGAAATGTACACATGTATACATTCACAGTCAAATATGCGTTTTTTCTTCCTAAACAAATATTTTCTAACCTTTTTTAACCTTACAAAAAAATCAAATAATATCAATTTAAAAATAGTTTTTAATTGTCATGCGTGTATTTTCTGTTCAAAGGTAATAATAAAAATGACGGAAAAGATCTAGCATATTCTTGAGTCAAATCTAGCTAGTATTTTGTAAAAAGTAAATATTATTAACAGGTATTATTACAGCGTATTTATTTTGTGTTAAAAGATAATAAATTAATAATAAAATGAAAGGAAAAAATATAGCATTTTTGGTCAAATCTAGCATTTTGTTTAAAGGGTAATAATATAATATATATTAAGAGGTATTATTACAACGCATTTTGTGTGTTAAAAGGTAATATTGACTTGTATATCTTGTATATCATTGACAGAAAATCTAAGTTTTCTTTTTGTGATATTCGTTATATTCAAATTAATTGAATTTGTTTTTTTTTTTGAAAAAAAATATAAAACCAGTTTCTATTGAATGAGAAATAAAAAAAAACTTTAATAGGATATAGGTCAGATTGTAAAATGCGCACATCTTAACCGATTAAACAGTGAAATAGTGTTCGGTCAAAACAGTCGGGTGTTATTAAAAACTCAAAATCTTACACTTTTAATATAGAAATCGAATAATCTATGTGTATTCACCCAATTTGAGTGCGATAATTGAAAAAAAAACAATGAAAAGAACCAAAAAAGTATAAAAACCTAATCAAAATATGGTAGATTAAAAATTGTGTTACCCTTCGTCTAAGGGAAACTTAGAAGAATTAGGGATAACTCAAGAAGGACTCAAACACGTAATTTCTAACGGATATTAATTGGTTTTAACCGTTGCGGCGCAGTAATGCTTTGTAAATCCTAGTTTTTTTTAACACCAAATCCCTTATATATTAATCGAGGAACATTTGAAAAGATGTAACCTCAATTTTGTATTAATTAAAAGAGGCCCCAATGCATAGGTGGCACTCAATTAGATAGTCAATTACATTCAATTGAAAAATAAGTAGGTCCACATTCGATTTTTATATGTTGTTAGATACATAAGTTGGTCAAACTATATGATATAATGATATGATATGATATTTTCTTTCCTTAAATAAAACCTACGGAATTACCATAAATGACTAATATATATATGACAATTAATGAGTTTAATAATAAAGATTTGATAACAATGTATATCTCCTCCATCATTTTTTGTTTAATTTTATATTATTAAAATAAATTAAACAATCAAATTAGCTATAAAAATAAAATTTAGATTTTTTCGTATATGTTATATTTTGAATTTTTAAAAACGACAATAAATGACTAAAACTATTAAAATTATTATGTTAAAAATTAATGATCAATTGGTTTAACATTTTTATTATAAGAAGATACACATGATTTTAAAACCATATAAGTAAAAAATATCATTTAATAATAAAATAAATATATATATATATATATATATTAAACACTATATACCATAAGATTACATAAATATTTTAATATTAAAACTTTCAATGAATTTTCAAGAACATTTATAAATTATAAACTTATTAAAGATTTCAGATTGAAAATTTTGTTATCGATGATTTAAATATTTTGTTATAAAACGATATGAACGATCATAGAACCGTATGATTATAAATTCTTATTTAATAAATAACTATACAAAATATACTATTCCTAGAAAAATAGGTTGGTCCATCTTAACTTATATTACACTTTTTATTAAACTAACTATCGAATTGATAAATAACGTACCAAAAAATATTTTGCACTTTCCTTAAATAAAAGCTACGAAATTACCTAATATGATTAACGTATATGTGAAAATTAATTATAATGAATAATAAATATTTGATAACAATTTTTGTATCTTAGTTCTTTTTTTAATTTTATATTATTAAAATATATTTAAAAATCACATTAAATATATAATAAAAACATTTATAATTTTTCTTATATGTTATATTTTGAATTTTTCAAAACGTCTATAAATTATTAGAAATTTGAATATCCCCACTCTGAAAATTTTGTGATCAATAGATTATTTTTTTGTCATAATAAGTTACAAATGATCATAAAATTGTATTAATATGAACTTTTATTTAATATTATAAGAAGATACACATTATTTTAAAACCATATGAGTAAAAAATATCATTTAATAATAAAACATATATATTTATATATATATATATAGATTATACTATATACCATAAGATTACATAAATATTTTAATATTAAAACTTTCAATGAATTTTCAAAAACATTTATAAATTATAAACTTATTAAAGATTTCACATTGAAATTTTTGTTATCGATTATTTAAATATTCAGTTATAAAATGATATGAATGATCATAGAACTGTATGATTATAAATTCTCATTTAATAAATGACTATATAAAATATACTATTCTTAGAAAAATAGGTTGGTCCATCTTGACTTACATTATATTTTTTATTAAACTAACTATCTAATTGATAAATAATCTACCAAAATTTTTTTTGCACTTTCCTTAATTAGAAGCTACGAAATTACCTAATATGATTAACGTATATATGAAAATTAATTATTATGAATAATAAATATTTGATAACAATTTTGGTATCTTAGTTCTTTTTTTTAATTTTATATTATTGAAAGATATTAAAAAATCACATTAAATATATAATAAAAACATTTATATTTTTTCTTATATGTTATATTTGAATTTTTCAAAATGTCTATATATTATTAGAAATTTGAATATTCCTACTCTGAAAATTTTGTGATCAATAGATTATTTTTTTGTTATAATAAGTTACAAATGATCATAAAATATAACGCATATGAATTTTTATTTAATAAATATTCAAACTAAATAATATATATATATAAACACTAATGATTTAAAGCAACAAGATTGGCTGATCAATTTAGTCGTCCAGTTGAAATCTTTCAAAAGTATGTGAAAGACTAAAGTCAAAGTAAATATTGATTTAGAATAGTAGTTATATTTTACTAACCAAATACCGAAAAAAACCGAACCGAACCGAAACTAACCCGATATCCGGGTTGAACACCCGTAATCCAAATGAAGCCAAACTATTGTTTCATTCTCCAAAATATAATAAAAATAATAACTTAATCCCGCGCAAGGCGCGGGTCTTATCCTAGTGTATATATTAAAATTAAAAATTTGATGGGCTAAATCGGTTATAAACAGAGATATACTCGTTAGAAGTGTCATTTTCTAGCTAAATATATTGTATATTAGGGTAAACCCGCCCTACGGGCGGGCGAATAATAAAATAATAATATAAATTTACTTTTAACCAAAAATCCCAATAGGATTCATAATTTTTTTAAAAAAAAACTTATCTATGTATTTTAAAATCCACATTGGCAATTATAAACTTGTCTAATTATAATATTTATTAAAAACATAATTATTTAATTTCTCTTAATTTTTATTTTAGTTTAATGATATCAATAAGACACATAGATTACAAAACACTATGAAACATTAAATATTTTTTAATTTATGTTTATTATTAAATTTTTACTATATATCATTTTAAATGTTGTTTCTTTGATTTTTCTTATTATGTTTATCAACTGTTATGGTTTAAATTGTTTGATGTTTGATTTTTCGTTACGGTTAATTAAATTTCATAATATAATGTTAAAATTTAATCAGCTGTTTTTATTTTGTCTGTGTAAATATTTTGATATGTTTTGTTTTGAGTGTTTAGTTTGATTTCTACTATTATTGTCGTTGTCATATTTCACAAATTTTTTGTCTATCCTAGGGGCTTGGCCTGCGCAAGGAAGTTTTATCTTGGTTAAATTTAATGTTTAACAATTGCTTCTATTTCTATAGTTTTTCCAAAAAAAAAAAAACATTTGTTTCTATTTTGATGTGTTTTTTCTATATTTTGTATCAAAATATTTGTTGTTACGCAAAGAACTTCTTCCTCAGCCAACAGTAAATCTTTTTTGATTGATGATCACTTACATATTCACCTATTTCAGCAAGGTTTTTTTTCACCATAGCTAGAGAAAGAGATGGGTCTTGATCCAGGAAAATGTTTTTAATTTAATTGTTACGGAAATTTTGACAGGGTTATGAAGCTTGGGTCTATTCTTACGTAACCACTCAATGACTAATGGTATTTCTGATGAAGTTTAATTTGCACTTATAAGAGCAAATGTAGTTACCTTGCAGTGTACGAAAATTATTAAAATATCCAGTAGCACTTATAGGATCCGATATATATAAGAGAGTAGAAAATCTGAAATCACATTGACACTTTTAAGAAAAGTACGTAGTTTGCCTGGCAACGTACAAAAGTTTTTTTTTTAAATAAAAGCACTTATAAGCACTGGACATTTCTAAAAAAGAGCAAACGTAGTTGTCGTGCAAACGTATTTGCCATTCTGTGTACATAAAATCGAGAAGGAAAAAGAATCAGAAGCAATAATTAGCATGACCGAAAGAGGTAGAATACTTGTATTTAGAGGATTCTTTTTAAAAAGTGGCAGTAGAACATCAGCTAAAGTCCACAACAGTGTTCAAAACTCCTATACTCTTGAAGATTAACCATTACATGGTTTTCACTAACTTATACTATGTAATAATAGCAATAGTACCGCTGCCAACGATGTTCAGAGCGACACAACTATTCACACTTTACACCATCAGTGGTGTAAGTTTTTTTAACAGCTCCAGAACCTTGCATATCATTGCCCGAGTTGTCATTACCTACCTGCGAATGAGTTTGTGTGAAGATCAGTTTGGCATGTTAAGAGGAAGAGCACGTCAGTTGTAAGTGAGTACGCTTACCTGTCCATCAAAAGTAGGAATTGGCGTTGGTTCTGATCTAATATCAGGGCTAGGGTGAATGATTTATGGTTTGATGAAAAGTCTGAACTTAGAGAGCTTGGCATGGAAGGTTAAGGTTATGTGGTTTGCCATCCATGCGTCTTATATGTCAAATAGGTTTAAGTACATGGACTAAGGTCTCTAATAAAGCATCAAAGAGAGAAGAAAGGGAATTAGTATCCGCAACCATCGCTTGAGAAACTGCAGCAGCAGAAAGGCTTGTCAGTTTGTTCATCTCACCATTAATACCCACAAACATAGCAGAGTCATATGCATCAGAGAATGCCATTTTCACCCAATAACTTGTTATGACATATGGGAGTAAGATTGGCTTTAAATTACTTAGAGAGAGTGAATGGAAATGTGTTCAACATGGACTACCTTACAATCCCAACAGTGTTACATCATTACATGGTGCACATGTGGAAGATGAGAACCTCCGTTGAAACTTCTGGAAGTACTTGGAACATGAGATATAAGACCAGTCATTACATGAGATATTTTAACATGCAAAAGAGATTTACCTTGCTCTGCAGAGAAGGAGGTGTTCATTTCACACGAATCTCCTTCCACTTGTCCAAACACTCTTCCTGTGGGTATACATTCCGTCCATCCCCATGTATAAACTTCATGGCTCTCTATATCCAAACGAAACAAATCAAATTAACAAACTTTTACGCAATTGTGGTCAAAGCTAACTAAACATCAAGAAAGTCACATGTTACCGCCACACAATGATCCAATCCAGCTTCAGCTTTCTGTACACAAACCTCCGGAGGCAGATGAAACGGCTCGGGAGTCTCCTATGAAACAGTAACTCGACTAAAACTCATAATCATAGAAAAATATCAAATTAGAACACAATCATCAGAAAGGTTAGTGTAAAGCTTACACAGTGCTTCCCTGATGTGACATAGCTTTGACCTAGATCATCTGTCGAGCCGCATGTGATCAGCTTCCCGGATTCTGATTAACACTCGAGTAATCAAATACAAAACTATCTCACTATGATTCCGATTGAACTATCAATTGTAAACTGATGAATCGTTCTATGAAACCTAGATAAGAGTGAGGACGAACCTGAGGTAGCTGGAGACATCTTTCCAGGAGCTTTCGACTGCCGGCGGAATCTTCACCACGATTCGCAGAAGTGAGATACGAACCTATTTATACACGAAATCGTCGACTGAACAACGCAACTGAAGCTATCATAGTGGGCGTCTGATTTAATGAGATTAAAGACAATAAGATTAAAGTCGTAGAAATCACAACGCCCCCTTACGGAACTGGAACGTTATCGCTATCGATGAGATACGCAGAACACAAGTGTCTGGGACGATAGAGAAAAGAAGAAACGCTGCGTTTCATTATAGAAGACACGTGTCGCCCTCAAAATGCTCTAATTGATGACATGTCCGCCTATGTGGATGGCCTAGGAAGGATTCAAACTGAACTTTATATAAATAGATAACCGATAACAGTCCCAAAAAAAAAAACCCCGGAGACTCTATTTTTTTTCCTATTCTTTTAATTTGATTGGCCCGGAACAACAGCATAGGTTGCACCTACCGATTCCCGAACATGGGTTATAGCTGGTTAGAAAAATATGAAAAAAAAGAAGATGATATTCCACTTCGTTCCCTATAAAAATCACCTTTAGAAAATGTTTTGTCAAAATGTAAACATGTGGGGAATTTTGAAATTCATTTTTTTATATTTTGTATGTTGTAACAAAATTAAAAAAAAAAAAAAAAAGTAAGTTGTAACAAAATATTTTTTATAATAAAATCCCTTATATATTAATTGAGGAACATTTGAAAAGATGTAACCTCAATTTTGTATTAATTAAAAGAGGCTCCAATGCATAGGTGGCACTCAATTAGGTAGTCAATTACATTCAATTGAAAAATAAGTAGGTCCACATTCGATTTTTATATGTTGTTAGATACATAAGTTGGTCAAACTATATGATATAATGATATGATATGATATTTTCTTTCCTTAAATAAAACCTACGGAATTACCATAAATGACTAATATATATATGACAATTAATGAGTTTAATAATAAAGATTTGATAACAATGTATATCTCCTCCATCATTTTTTGTTTAATTTTATATTATTAAAATAAATTAAACAATCAAATTAGCTATAAAAATAAAATTTAGATTTTTTCGTATATGTTATATTTTGAATTTTTAAAAACGACAATAAATGACTAAAACTATTAAAATTATTATGTTAAAAATTAATGATCAATGGTTTAACATTTTTATTATAAGAAGATACACATGATTTTAAAACCATATGAGTAAAAAATATTATTTAATAATAAAATAAATAAATATATATATATATATATATTAAACACTATATACCATAAGATTACATAAATATTTTAATATTAAAACTTTCAATGAATTTTCAAGAATATTTATAAATTATAAATTTATTAAAGATTTCAGATTGAAAATTTTGTTATCGATGATTTAAATATTTTGTTATAAAACGATATGAACGATCATAGAACTGTATGATTATAAATTCTTATTTAATAAATAACTATACAAAATATACTATTCCTAGAAAAATAGGTTGGTTCATCTTAACTTATATTACACTTTTTATTAAACTAACTATCGAATTGATAAATAACGTACCAAAAAATATTTTGCACTTTCCTTAAATAAAAGCTACGAAATTACCTAATATGATTAACGTATATGTGAAAATTAATTATAATGAATAATAAATATTTGATAACAATTTTTGTATCTTAGTTCTTTTTTTAATTTTATATTATTAAAATATATTTAAAAATCACATTAAATATATAATAAAAACATTTATAATTTTTCTTATATGTTATATTATGAATTTTTCAAAACGTCTATAAATTATTAGAAATTTGAATATCCCCACTCTGAAAATTTTGTGATCAATAGATTATTTTTTTTGTCATAATAAGTTACAAATGATCATAAAATTGTATTAATATGAACTTTTATTTAATATTATAAGAAGATACACATTATTTTAAAACCATATGAGTAAAAAATATCATTTAATAATAAAACATATATATTTATATATATATATATATAGATTATACTATATACCATAAGATTACATAAATATTTTAATATTAAAACTTTCAATGAATTTTCAAAAACATTTATAAATTATAAACTTATTAAAAATTTCACATTGAAATTTTTGTTATCGATTATTTAAATATTCAGTTATAAAATGATATGAATGATCATAGAACTGTATGATTATAAATTCTCATTTAATAAATGACTATATAAAATATACTATTCTTAGAAAATAGGTTGGTCCATCTTGACTTACATTATATTTTTTATTAAACTAACTATCTAATTGATAAATAATCTACCAAAATTTTTTTTGCACTTTCCTTAATTAGAAGCTACGAAATTACCTAATATGATTAACGTATATATGAAAATTAATTATTATGAATAATAAATATTTGATAACAATTTTTGTGTCTTAGTTCTTTTTTTTAATTTTATATTATTGAAAGATATTAAAAAATCACATTAAATATATAATAAAAACATTTATATTTTTTCTTATATGTTATATTTGAATTTTTCAAAATGTCTATATATTATTAGAAATTTGAATATTCCCCCTCTGAAAATTTTGTGATCAATAGATTATTTTTTTTGTTATAATAAGTTACAAATGATCATAAAATATAACGCATATGAATTTTTATTTAATAAATATTCAAACTAAATAATATATATATATAAACACTAATGATTTAAAGCAACAAGATTGACTGATCAATTTAGTCGTCCAGTTGAAATCTTTCAAAAGTATGTGAAAGACTAAAGTCAAAGTAAATATTGATTTAGAATAGTAGTTATATTTTACTAACCAAATACCGAAAAAAACCGAACCGAACCAAAACTAACCCGATATCCAGGTTGAACACCCGTAATCTAAATGAAGCCAAAATATTGTTTCATTCTCCAAAATATAATAAAAATAATAACTTAATTGCGCGGATCTTAGTATTATTGTACTGTGGGCGTTTAAGGGTTTTTGGTGTAAAAGGTAAAGGGAAGCCGAAGAAAAAAGGTTTAACGGCGCCGGAGAGGGGGGAGATGAGTGGGTCGGGAGTGCCTGACTTCTTCTACAGAGAAGCTCAACGTCTTGGCTATGTAGCTCGTTCCGCTTTCAAGGTGAATTTACATTCATACCCTCCTCTGTTTCTTCATTCTTCTTCTTCTTACATAAACTCTTATCTCTCTCTCTCTCTCCGGCAACTACAGCTTCTACAGATTCAAAAGCAGTACAAGCTCATCAAACCAGGATCCTCTGTTCTTGACCTTGGTTGTGCCCCTGGTGCTTGGCTTCAGGTCCTATCTTTTGAACTCCAACTTTTTTTCCATATGTAGTTTGCTAACAAGAGGACGGTTAACTTGAGTTCTTTTGCTACAGGTTGCTTGTCAAAGCTTAGGTCCGCTTAGAAGTGGTGGAAACGTCGTTGGTATGGATATAAAGGTCAGAGGAAGCTTGACTTGGATTCAGTTCTTGGCATTATTTGTGTAAAGTCGTTGACTTTATTTTTAAAATTCAGAGCAGAAGGTGAAGGTTCCTCCACTGTGTGATGCTCGAGTGCAAATCATTAGCGCCGACGTTTTGAATTTCCCCAGACAAAAGATTAGAGAGTTATCTCCTCAGGTGAATGTTCTTTCATAATTAGAATTATTCAGAATGTATGCTTAAGAAGATGATGGGATGAAGTGCTTGAATGTGCAAAGTTTGAATCTTTCTTCAGTCTTTGTTGTTCTTGATTGGTCTGTTGTGCAGCATATGGGATTCTCAGTGGTTCTATCAGATATGTGTCACTCAGTAACTGGAATCAACAGTAGAGATGCAGCTCTCTCTGCTGAACTGGGAATGCGAGCCCTTAATTTGGCTGTTGGTCAAGCTGCCATCTCTAAGTCACTTGATGATGATGATGATTGTGGAGGTGATGAGGAGAGTCGTGTTGGTGTGCTTAGGCATGGAGGTCATCTTGTCATCAAGCTTCTTGAAAGCGAGGATGCTCAAGGTAACTATAGAAACAGTCTATATATATACCAATGAACGTGATGCCTTCCTCTTTGCTTACAACGTACATTGTCTTTTTATATTAGATTTTGCGAGGATATGCAAGCCCATCTTTAATAAGGCATCTTGGTTGAGGCCAAAAGCTACAAGACCATCATCTCGAGAGATCTACTTGATTTGCCAGGGCTTTTGTTCATAAAGAAAAAGCCTTTCATATACTACAATGAAGACTCAACGACAACTCTTTTTTTTTTTAATGTAGTTTATAAAGGATCAGAAAAAAAATATATATATACAAAGCAGCATCCAGATTTTGCGTGTTTGTGTATCATACTTGCATTACAGCTTTGCCTATCTGTCTCTCTGTGTAGTAAGTAGTATACGTCTCTCATACACAATTAAAAATACAAATTTAAAGAAAGTGTTAAGTCTATAAAAAAAGTAAGAAACAATCAGCAAAGCCGTCTTAGCTCAGTGGTAGAGCGCGTGACTTTTAATCCCGTGGCCGTGGGTTCGATCCCCACAGACGGCGAAGATTTCACACAATTTTACATTATCTTTTATTTTTGTCATTTTGTTTGGCCCGAGTCGGTGAACTTCAAAACGAATCTAGACTCATCAATCAAATCTTTTCCAGAGGTTTTTAGGGTTTCTTCACCGACAACACTCTCTTACTCGCTCGCTCTCGAAAACATGACTGCGGAATTGAAAGAGGAGATCCTCGCCGCCAAATTAGAGGAGCAGAAGATCGATGTAACAACCACCACTCTCTCTCTCTCTCTCTCTCTCTCAGGTTTAAGAAATGTGTACTTACTGTTTCTTTCTGATGTCGATTTGTAGCTCGATACACCTGAAGTTGAAGACGATAATGATGAGGATGATGATTCCGAGGATGGCGACGAAGGGGATGGTAAAGCAGTTTTGTTTGTAGAATTGTATTTGATTAATTTATTATCTTGCTGTTTTGATATCACCTTTGTGTTAGTAGATGCTGAGATTTTTGAAACTCGTTTTGGTAATAATAGAATGAGTAAGTTTGGTTCATGTCTGAGACGATTTTGGTTAACAACAGGACATGATGATGATGGAGAGTCCGGTGGTGGTCGGTCTAAGCAAAGCAGAAGCGAGAAGAAGAGTCGTAAAGCTATGCTTAAGCTTGGCATGAAACCCATCGCTGGTGTTAGCCGTGTCACCATCAAAAAGAGCAAGAACGTATGTCTCTCTTCTTCTTCTGATCTTCTAATTACTGTTTCCTTTTTGCTGTAGATTCTAATGATATTGAAAAAATGCAGATCTTGTTTGTGATATCGAAGCCTGACGTGTTCAAGAGCCCAGCCTCAGATACCTATGTGATCTTCGGTGAGGCCAAGATCGATGATTTGAGCTCACAGCTTCAGACGCAGGCTGCTGAGCAGTTCAAGGCCCCGGACCGCAGCAACTTGGTTTCAGGTGGAGAAACATCCAGCGGTGCAGGAGCAGCAGCTGGTGATCAGGATGAAGAGGTGGACGAGGAGGGTGTGGAGCCGAAGGATATCGAGCTGGTGATGACCCAAGCAGGAGTGTCTAAGCCAAGGGCTGTTAAGGCTCTCAAGGCTGCTGATGGAGATATTGTCTCTGCTATCATGGAGCTTACCACCTAAAATCCCAAACCTTTTCTACTTAGATGCTGCTTCTCGTGTGTTTTCTTTTGTCTTGTTTTTAAGTGACTTTGCATGTTGGATCATTATATAAACCATAAGTTTAGACTCGTTTTAGTATTTCATAAAGAGAAGTTGTTTTTATTATGAGTTTGCATTCGTCCTACCAAGAGAAATGCAACTGCGTCGCTTCTTCTTTGTGGCATTAGTTAACAGATCTCCAGCCATTTCTTGTTAGAGTGACCAAATGAGACTTGAAACTAATTCATAATGTTATACAATAAATCCTCAATCCCAACTCTTTAGCCTTGAATTTTTAATCCTAAACAGATATTTGTTTTTAATTTTTAAGAGATCCAATCTATTCTTTTAGTGTTTCTTCTGAATTATTCCTTACTGGCTTGCTTACATCTTACTGCTGTCGCATTTATTGAACTGAATATTCCCTAAGCCCTATGAGGCTCAACTTGTTTTAAATGGTTATCTTTAATTATTCCTTGATGGCTTGCTTACAGCTTACTGATACATTTCTTGAACTGACTACGAGACTCTGATCTAATGATCATGACAAACTTGCAATGAGGTTGAGGTTGTGACCAGCTAAGGAAGTTACAAAATAAAATCATATGCTCGGTTTCACTTTAAGTCATGTCACATGCACGGTTCTAACAGTCAAGAATCTCTAGATCATGTCTTCCATAACTTGTAAGAAGAATACAGTAGCAAACTTGGAAACATCATTCAGAAAAGAAAAGAAAAATCTAAGTTGAAATCTTAAATGTCACGGTCTCTGCGGCACTCAGGAGGAGGCACGGGAAACCTGACACGGTCAGTACAATAGTTGTAGATGGTGTATCTTGTACGAACCCATTTGAGACGCTTGTATTGTTGAGCATCCAAGTCTTGGAACTCTTTCTGATCCCACCAACGTTTCCCTTGCGTCTCGCAGAACTTAGCATTCACCGAAGCCTCGCATCCATCTACGTGGAAGCCTCTGTAAGACGCCAAGAAAGGAGCCTTTGCCCAGTTGGTCTTCTCTAGCCCTCCCCTCGTGGCCCAGTCGTCTGCGTTCCAAAGACTCGAATATATCTTCATCGGTTGGTTGAATGGAAACTTCACACCAATGTCTTTGCTGTTCTTGAATACTCGTATCGGCACATCATCCACAAAGAACCTGTTGTTACAAACTATACACTTTAGCTTTGGGATCTTTTTTGAGTAGAAACTACAGTTTGAGTAGGGCCGGCCCAAAATTTTTGAAGAAAACTATATAGATATAAACTCCCAAAATTCTTTTTTAAGCCTTCAAATTTGTAAAAAATATTTTGAAAAAAATTAGTTTGCCTATGACTTTGAAGGTTGTTGTTGACTTACACAATCTGATACATATTCCAGAGAACTGAATAGGAATGATAGTCCTTGGAAGGGTCAAACCATAGGTTTATCCTCTGCTCTCTGTTTCCTTTGCCTCCTGTGAACACGTTTGTCTGTAAAATGTAAGGTTGCCCGGTTCTGTTCCCTAGAAACTCAAAGTCTATCTCGTCATGTACTGAGCTCTGCGATGACAACTGCAGTAAAAAGAAAGATACAACTTCTTTTTTATTCAGTTGACAACTTAAAGATCTGCACAAATAACAAGTTCCACTTACGTAGAAGGCGGTCACAGTTCCAGCAGAGTCCCCAGGAACCATCTTTATGTGCATACTGAAGTGTCCAAACAAGTAGGAACCTTTGGACTGAAAGCCAGTGCCTTATGCCCATTGAACAAGAACAATCAGAAAGAGCTTTAGTTATATTTTTGTTAGAGAAATTTATAAAAGGCAGAGAAACTCACCAGTGTACTTGTCTAGGATAAGATGCACTTCAGAACCACCGTTGAGGTACTTAATGTGATCAAAAGCCCATGTTGGAAAGTAGTTCCTGCCGAAAGGAACATCAACGGCCTTTTTAGGAGGCATACCAAATGTTACCGTGGCCATAACTAGAAAGGTGAGGCAAAGAGTAAGTGGAAGACGACCCATTCTCACTCTTATCGCACCAAACAAACACTACATGGATGTTTCTATTTATAGCCATATCAGCTAGATTGCTAGTCTTAATATAATATCTTATTACTATTATTATTATCACAGCACTTTGGGTTACTTTCAATATTTGTAGCAGTTTTGTTAGTAACTTAGAGAGTGTTGCAGATACACATGGACTGACTAGTCTTATGCTGACATGATAATAAGGTCCTCATCCCCATGTTCTCGCTAATTAATGCATCTTTGGATTCTTTTAAGCTTTAGATCTATGGGCTGAACATATTAAAGAAACACTATTTGACTGCAGATACCACCACCGACCAGATTTGCTAATACGCTTTGAGTTTAGACTTCCAAAAACTAACCTGAAAATTGGAAAAATATCACACACGGTGGAGAGAAACCACATAATAAACCTGTAGAGAGAGGTTATGGGGAAAAAACAAACCAAAAAGGTTCAAGTTTCAATAATGGATACAGAGACATGATCACATGACCAGAAAGCATGTGCCCATTCACCATGTACTTCACTCTATCTATTTAAAAAAAAAAACTTGGCCACTGGTCATGTGATCAACTAGTTGTTTTCTTGGCTAATCAGATAATTTTTAACTAAGTCGCAAGAATTACAAATTGGATATAGAGATTTACATATTAGTCATAGAAACTGGCTACAGTTATCAACCAAACTGCATCATAAATACTAACTAGATTATTCGCAAGAAGAGAAAGAAGCTGGAGGGAAAGATAGGACGACGTTTCCCTGCGAACCGGAGAACGGACGTTAAATTAAATATTTACCGGTGAGTGGACCTTCATAGGCTTCCCGTGCTTAATCCAATGGACCGTGAAACTATATCTGGGCGTAAAACCAAGACTGACCCGAAATATTCCGAAACCAGAACCAGATCAAACCTTTCACTACAAGAAAACAGCGGTATTCTGACGGACATTCCGACGGAAAATGAAATCCTCGGAATTTCCCGAGGAAATTCCGAGGAAATTCCGAGGAAACCCAAAATTTGGGTTTCCTCGGAATTTCCTCGAAATATACCGACGGAATTCCGAGGAAACATCAATCCGTCGGAATATTCCGAGGAAATTCCGAGGAAAAATGTGTTCCTCGGAAAAAACCGACGGAATTCCGAGGAAACATCAATCCGTCGGAATATTCCGAGGAAATTCCGAGGAAATATTATAGGGATTTTACAAAATTCCGAGGAAATTCCGACGAACTAGTGATCGATCGATGCGTTTTTGGACATATACCCATCGATCGATCACATTGTTACGCTTTGGTCCATCTTAGTGATCGATCGATGCGTTTTTGGACATAAATCCATCGATCGATCCGTTTATAAAAAAACATTCGAGATTTTGAAACCCCAAACACTAGTTCCTCGGAATTTCCTCGGAATATTCCGAGGAAATTCCGAGGAACACTTGATATCCTCAATCGATCGATGGGATAATCTCATCGATCGATCACATTCTTACGGCCCGGTGCATCTACGTGATCGATCGATGCGTTTTTGAATATATATACATCGATCGATGCGTTTATAAAAAAAAATTGACGTTTTGAAACCCCAAACACTAGTTCCTCGGAATTTCGTCGGAATATTCCGAGGAAATTCCGAGGAAGAAGAGGGTTTCCTCGGAATTCCCTCGGAATATTCCGAGGAAATTCCGAGGAAATAGGGTTTTTAAACCGAAAACAACGTTTTGCGGTTTGAATAACACCTATATAACCCTTATTAAGGGTCTTACGTTCATTATGAAGTCAAAAATTTGTTCCTTACCCTATACTAAACACTTTTCCGATTGTATGAACGAAATCCCCACAACATAAGAGAAACACTTATACACTTTAATGAACGGTAAAGGGAATACTTACAATTCGTTTTGAAATTTTTTATTTCATGGTTTATGCTCATCTATACAAAGAATCCTCAATGGTATGCATTACAATTGTATAAGAAATGAAATACGGCAAAAAAAATTGATGTTTTGAAACCCCAAACACTAGTTCCTCGGTATTTCCTCGGAATATTCCGAGGAAATTCCGAGGAACACTTGATATCCTCAATCGATCGATGGGATAATCTCATCGATCGATCACATTCTTACGGCCCGGTGCATCTACGTGATCGATCGATGCGTTTTTGAATATATATACATCGATCGATGCGTTTATAAAAAAAAATTGACGTTTTGAAACCCCAAACACTAGTTCCTCGGAATTTCCTCGGAATATTCCGAGGAAATTCCGAGGAACAATATAAATTAATAGAAATACATGCACAGGATATTTTTTTCCTCGAATTAATGAAAATATTCCGAGGAAATTCCGACGGATATTTAAGTGGCCGTCGGAATTTCCTCGGAATATTTTCATTTAACCGGGCAAACAAGCCGCCAAATATTTCGCGAAAATTGAAATTGAAATACTGAGGGAATTCCGACGGAAAATATCCGTCGGACCCAAGGTTTTATAAACTTGAAACGCATCTTCTTCCCCATTTCTCTCTTCTTCCCCATTTCTCTCTTCTTCCTCTCCGGCGATCTCTCTCTCCTTCCGGCGTTCTCCACCTTCTCTCGCGACGATCTCTCCGGCGAATCCTTTCCATTCCCTTGCAAATCATGTAAGGACCCTATCCCACTCTCTTAGGTCCTATTTGTTAGGTTTTTAAGTAGATTTGATGATTTTAGAAGGTTTTTGATAGATTTTTGTTAGGGTGATTGGTTAGGATTGTGATTTGTTGTGTAATAGGTTTAGAATTGTGATTTGGTTGTGTTGAATTGATTTAGAACTTTTTTTTATAAATTGTTCATTATTTTTGTATTTACAAAACGTTTTTTCTATATAAATTCGATTTTACAAAACGTTTTTTGTATATAAATTCGATTTTTGGATTTATAAAAGATGATTTCATATTTATTAAAATATTTATATTTATTAAAACTAATTTTGTATTTATAAAACATTTTTTTGATTTATAAACACTATTTTTTTTATTTTTGTATTTATAAAAACTATTTTTAAATATACAAACCGTTCTTTGTATATAAATTCGATTTTTGGATTTATAAAAGATGATTTCATATTTTAAAATTAATTTTGTATTTATAAAATATTTTTTTTGATTTAAAAAAACTATTTTATTGTTTTTTGTATTTATAAAAACTATTTTGTATTTATAAAAAGATGATTTCATATCTATAAAAATATTTATATTTATAAAACTAATTTTGTATTTATAAAACATTTTTTGATTTATAAACACTCTTTTATTATTTTTTGTATTTATAAAAACTATTTTGTATTTATAAAAAGATGATTTCATATTTATTAAAACTAATTTTGTATTTATAAAACATTTTTTTTATTTATAAAAACTATTTTATTATTTTTTGTATTTTAAATATGTTTTCTATTTCAATTTTAATTTTATATTTTCGAATTTCAATTTAAAAAAATAAATTTATAATTTTTTTTTTTAATTTTGGAAATATTCCGAGGAAGTTTATCCCTCGGAATATTCCGACGACATCTTCCTCGGAATATTCCGAGGAATTTCCGACGAACTTGTGGTCCTCGGAAATTCCGAGGAAATAGGGTTTCCTCGGAATTCCGTCGGAAATTTCCGAGGGATTTCCGAGGAAATATGAATTTCCGAGGAGTTATTTCCGAGGATTTTTTTCGTCGGTATGTCGTCGGAATAGCGTTATTCCGACGACATACCGACGATTTTTTCCCTCAGTATGCTGTTGTTTTCTTGTAGTGTTTAATATCTGACCGATTTCTATAACAAAAGACCCAAATATATAAAAATATATTAACTATATACATATAACATAGCCCAAAATAAATAAATATATATTGTATAATTTAAAATCTATTAATAATATCCTTAGAGTATTTTTTTTTTAAGTATCTAAACTACCAAAATGATCAGAAAGTAATCGAAAGTATCTACATATTTTTATCCAAAAATCTAACATAATCCAGATTATTTAATATTTTTATCTTAATCATCTTGATTATTCGATAATTTACCCCAAATAACCGAACTAGAACCAAAACCAAACGTAAACTAATAATTTTCTGGGTATTTAGTTCCTAGTTTTACTATTTGAACTGAAACTACCTGAACCGGACTAAACTGAAAAGAGGTCCTATGGTAAATGTTTCCTTTAGTCCCTTATCTAAACTATTTGATATTTGAAATACATGAACCGAAACGATATCTTAAATGTCCATGTCGACGTGAAACGTTACATAACGGTCGTTGTGGTGTAAGTACTTAGATTATGCGGTTCTCAGTTATTTTACATAACAACGACAACAACAAAAAAAAACTTTATTTATTGGTCAAGAAACGTGAACAAAGAGGGGACGTTGATAGAAACATACATGTGTATACGTCCCGTTTTCATTTCACTACGCTAAAAAATCTAAGAGGATCATTGCGTCCTCCGCACCCTAAGAAAAAGAGAAGGGGCGTTATGTATATGTATATATCACACGATTGAAATCAGTTCGATGTATCTTGAATATTCTCGAGAGAAAGCTGCTTCTGCAACCACATCTGTCGGTGGAACCGGGTAATGAAAAGATCAGCCACGTTGTCGATCTCATCTTCCAACCGAAACTCTTCTCCCTTGTCTTCCTTGGAGTGTTTCACCATGTCTATCACCGAGCCCTCTGCCTCAAACAGCGAGTGTCTCAAGTCTGGATACTTTTCATCATCTTCCTCTTCTTCTTCATCTTCCTCGTCCACATATTGTACATATTGCGGAGAGGCAGCAGGAGTGCTAGACATGGCGTTGTGGCTATACACCACCACCATGTTATTTTTATCCTTATTACCACCATCATCTAGGCTTCTTGATGTTGGTTTGGATTTGAGCTTGTGAGACCACGAGCTCACCACCATGTTTCTGTTGTGGAGTAGCGAGAATATTACAAGACGGGTCTTAAAGGCTCTTGTCTTCCTCTTTAGCTCCTTAGTCTTCTCCTTCGCCAGACCAGCCAACATGTTTATTATGTCCTTCACGAATTCTGCCGCCTTCTTCATTATTTTTATATTTGCTTGACTTCGCTTTTGGTTCCTGTGTATTATATCTTTGTGTTGTTGGCTCTATGGAGAATGGAAATGGGAGAGATGAAGGAAAGGGTCATATTTATACAATCACAATAATGGTGCTGGCTAAGGAAATCTATAAAGCTATAATGACACGTGGCAGTTCCTGGCTGGTTTAGATTATCTCCATTCACAATCATCCCGAGGACCACCTCCTCGTTTGGCTCAATTCACGTTTTCTTTTTACACTACTCCAATCTTATTTGAATTTCTTTTTTCTTTCAAATCATATATCCTTTCAATGAAACTTTTACAATCAGTAATAATTAAAACGCTTAAAAGCTGAACAAGGTTTGGATTAAACGTTAAGGAAACAATGTGGAAGAGGTGTAAACAGTGACAAGTATACCTCCCTTCTTGTTATTTTCTGTGTTCCATGTATGTATGGTATGTATGTATTAGTCAACCGTACGTTGGCTTGTGTCAAAAAGTAAAAGAAAGAGGGAACCTCATAAATTAAGATACGTTTCCGTTGATTGAGGCCAAATCACTCTACTTTTTCTCTCTTTAATTTAGCTTTTGTTTCCTTTTTGCTATTAACATATTCGCGCGCCTCACTTTTATGTTGTATAATGTTTGAAGAAAGATGTTCGGACATGTTTCTGTACGTTCTGAACAAACTCCAACAGATTGCGTGAATGTGATATACTCATCATCTGTCTCGGTGTTTCTAAAGTAGATATTAATGAGTTAATAAAATAGAAGATTATGTGATTTACGGAAACAGTATATTAAGACAAGTGTATTGTAGCTTTCAGCAATAAAAGAAGAGTAAAAACAAAATAATACATAAATATTCGCACCCACCACAAGGTTACTTTTTGGCCATTTTCAAAGCTCTTGTTTGATTGTTCTATCCTCCTTTTGTCCATGACTTAACCACTAAGATTTCACCACTCCCCTTCCCACACGTACTTCTCCCAAATTTGAACAAATACATTATCGCGTGACATCTATGTTTGGGCCTAACAAGTACATTTTACATGGCATATCTCTATGTTTGGGCCTATACGTCGACCCGTAAAAGCAAATGACTCGAGTGTGATGGCGTCAATTTTCGTACGTCTTCTTACTTAGTTGGCATTCCTGACTTCACGTGAAACATCAAATTATCAAAAGAGACAAAGTTCTACGCACACAATGATCAATTGTTGTTACACACAGAAGCGGCGCTAACAAGATCAGCTGTTGGCGACAGATTAATGTCATTATGCTTCCAAATGCAAGCTCACTCTTGGTTTAGTGAGTTAACAACCAATCGGCATCTACCTCAACAACTGAATCATACCTCCTGTTGGCGGTCAAACCATGCACCTTTCTGCACTATTGAACTAGCTTACAAGAGTACCACAGTACGTTACATAAAAATTGCAACAAAACTCTGAACCATTTCAAACTCTAACATTTATTTGTTGTTTGGTTAACCCAAACTCAGCTACAGGTGAAAGACAAAGAAGATAATATGGATGAAGATAAAACTCTTGCGGCAAGAACGTGAAATAGCATAGCTTAGTCAGTCCCATGCCAAGAAAAGAACTGAAAACATACCTTGGTAACCTCTTGTTTTGCCCTCGTTTACATGGGACATACCTAAGCTAATGCGTGCGTTGTAAATTGTAATCATACCCTCTTTCAAGCTTTTGGCGCAACTTTTTTTCAAATAAAGAAGTTTTATCCTCAATTTCTGTCTTTCACCATTGCTTTAGCCAAAACAAAGAAACAAATATTATATAGTAGAAACAACATTCCAAAAACCAGATGGAACATCATCTAGACAAGAGCATTAATGTCATAAAACAAAGGAGGTCACTTGCAATGCTATTCTTAATAAAGCTAAGAATATAATTTAACTCTGTTGAGCATCTCATCATATCCAAGTTATAACAGGATTGAACATTATACTTAACAAATAAATAAGCAAGAAGTTCCTTCCAAAAAAAAAAAAAGTTTAAACGAGAGAGAGAGCGAGCATACAATAAGCAAAAGACATACACACATTCAAGCCTGAGTTCCAGTCAACGACTTCATCTGAATGTGATTAGAAGAATCACTAGAATTATTTGGCAACGCCTCGTAAGAACCAGTCCTCCTCACTCCAGCAGCCATCGCCAC
Source organism: Brassica napus (assembly GCF_020379485.1). Taxonomy (NCBI): domain Eukaryota; kingdom Viridiplantae; phylum Streptophyta; class Magnoliopsida; order Brassicales; family Brassicaceae; genus Brassica; species Brassica napus. The sequence continues at coordinate 58,751,836 of NC_063452.1, read as the reverse complement.
CATCGTGTACGTCACAAACAGTAACATAACAACAAGCACCACGTGGACAGTGAACATGAGATCCAAAACCGAGACAGCTCTCAGCTTAGACTCCTGAATATCACACTGCGTCGAACCTTCAACGCCCCCCGAAACATCAAGAAGACGATGACACCCCTCGGGGATAAACCCATCGACGTACAAAGAGAGCCCCGTCTGAAGCTGCCAGAGGCCCTGAAGGCAGACGGAGGCAGCGAGTGCAGCGTCGGCGACGAAGAGCCTCGGCCTGCACGCGAGGAGCAGGCAGAGGAGGGAGCACAAGGCGGAGACGCGGGCGGACAGCGAATCGCAGTGAGCCTGGAGATCAGACGTCTGTATCGAGGCCGAGGCCGTTGCGGCGGAGTAGTGGAGGAAGAAGCCGCCGGAGGCGAGGGCGAAGAGGAGATCGGAGGGGAGAGGGACGAGGGAGGAGGCGGATTCGGAGAGGAGGAGGTAGACGGCGACGAGGAGGAAGAGGAGGAAGACGGCGGCGGAGTTGAGGGAGGAGAAGCGGTGGACGGGGGTGCTTCCTTTGACGAGGGGGTCGGAGTAGAACGAGATTAGGGTTTGGTGGAGGAAGGCGACGGAGAGGGAGAGTATGAGGATGATCAGGGGTAGTTTCTGGAGACGGTTGCTGTTTCCGGAGACACGTGGCAAGGGGTAGAAAGGCTTGGCGGCGTAGGATTGTGGAGACTTGAGGACGTGGAAGAATGTGCAGACGAGATGGTACAATCCGAGGGTTAGCAGAGAAGCCGAGGCGAAGAGCTTGTACAACATCCCTCCCATTTTGAATTGTAGATCGGAGACTTTTTTGGCGATAAGAGTCACTCGGAGAGAGAGTTTAATGTTGGTCGGATTTGTTGTCCGATCCGTATAAGAGAGAGAGGGAGTAGAGGGAGATCTGGTCAACTACCCTAAACCGGCTGATGCTTTTCGGTTATCGGATTATAAATTTACCATTTTAACCGGTTTAGCTCTTCGATAGAGAATTTGCGGTAAACCACTGGAGGGAGTCCCACACACGTTTTTTCGTAAAAATGTGGAAGGTGTATGGAATAAATGAGATTAGGACTAGTTGGAGCTTGATTTGTTGCAAAATTAAAAATTGAATCATAACATTTATGTGGAATAAATCATAAAATGGTACATTAATGTGTGGGTGACGAACAATAATCATAACTCATAAGCAAATTAATAAAAAGAATGAAGAGAGTTAACAAACAAACATAGTGCTATAGACAATGAGAGATTCAATTTATTTGAATGGTAAATGATAAAAGAGTTTATGTAAAAGCTAATGTTGTCATCCAAAAGGACTGAGAAAAGGAGTTGCCAATGGAGGAGCTTTGGTCCGAGTTAGTAGATCCTCGAGATCCTGCATAAGACACAAGATTGAGACAAAAACGTATTTTAGCTGGAAAAAAAAGAAAAACATTGATTTTTTCAAGTAAGAAAATAGTGCGTACGAGTCAAGCAGACGATGGGATTGACGTGTTCTCCACATCTAGCGGGCAACATTTGTGCATCGTTGACATTGATGCCAACTTGCTCGGCCTGTGAACTCCCACGGTTACTTATCATACGGCACAAGCACTCTGGATTGTTCTTTATTACTAATTTGAGAGGGTTACAACATACTTGAGGCATTTTTTTTGTTCCACTCAAATAATTTAGGCATAGAGCAAGCTGGTTTAGGCACGAAACGCTATGTCCCCTTGTGTGCATCAGTCCGGAGTTTGCTACAATTAGAAGTGCAACTGCGATGGCATTAAAAGAGAAAATTTTCATCTCCATGTTCTTTATCACCTTAATTTTTTTTTCTGGAAACCACTTATATGTATATGCTTTTTTAATTGTGTTTGGTAACCAGCTTTTGAAACAGGTAGACATGGTTCACGGGTCAAACCTACTACCATTGACGACCGACAAACAGGTAATTAAGTTACCAAAATCCATCAAATATGAAAAATTTCAGACTACATAAGATGCTTATGTAATCTGAAAATTTTAAGCATATTAGACACTCACAAATGTAGTACATCAACCTACAAATAATCTAGTTCTACTATAAGAAACCAAACATGCCATAGCCCATCAAGTATTCATGAATGGGCTTTTGAGTTCACAGGCCCATACCGAATATTTTGTGAGAATTTGTGAAGGACACAAAGGAGATGTTTTGTTTTTGGTTAAGATACAAAAGAGAAAAATAATTTATTTATTCAAAAATAAGACAAACAATCACTTTGATCATAGATCAAGGACGGCGAAACATACTGAAATCCAAAAAAAAGATACAAATGAGAAAACAATTAATTATGGATGAGAAGATGTTAATTATAGGAGCCGAAGTGGCTGAAAGAGTCAGAAACCGGAGGCATTGTGCTGAACATTGGACCATGGACGTAGTCACCCTCGAAATAGGTAGCGGTCGAGTAGTCGTCAACGCTCCACTGTGGTTGGCTATAAGAAGAATTTGACAAGTCGCTTGGCAAAGGAGGCAACTCGCTGCTGCTGTTAGAATAACAAGAAGAGGAGCCACCAAACATGTAACTACTCTCCACTTGATCAGAATGAGGCTGCAGCATTAGCGAATCTGTTGATGAATATTGGTTAAACATCACCATATAATCCACAGGATCATTAGAACAAGGAGGAGCAGCTGCAGTAGGAGGTGGAGGGGGAGGCGGATCATCAGGAGAAATAATGGAGGTGACGGAGGATGAAGGAGGCATGTCTGAGTAGACGAAGTTGGTTCGGGCACGAGTGCCACGCATGGACCTGGCGGCTCTATCGTAGGCCAAGGCAGCTTCCTCGGCCGTATCAAATGTGCCAAGCCAGTGACGCTCCTTGGTTGTTGGGTCTCTAATCTCAGCCGCGTATCTTCCCCAAGGCCTCCTTCTCACCCCAAGAAACCTCGCACCACCCTCTTCTTGCTTCTTCTTGCTCTTTGACGATGTTGTGTTCATCCTTCTTATTTCTCTATGAGGGTAAACAAATGTTTTGTATATCTTTTTTGCTAGTTGGAGGAGAAGAACAAAGTGAAAAGGAATGTGTGTTGGTCTTATAAAAGTATCCCTTCCACGACCCCTTTATATAAGAGTTACACCTTTCTTTTCTCTCTCTTTTCATTTTCTTTAATATTTGAAATCTTTATACATCATTTAAAAATAGCTCTGCGTTGAGTCAATTGTGCCCATGATATACCAATTATCAATCAATCAAATATATATATATATATATATATATATAATTAGTAATGATTCATTTTCCACTTGGTAGCATGTTTCATGCATACCTCAAAGGTTGTACTACACTAGTGAATTGCATACATTTGGTCCTGCTCAAATCTAATGCATAGATCGGTCTGATTTTGTCCATTCACAAAAGTATTTTTTAGAAACGAGAGTGAACAATTAACGAGGAGAAGGATCGAGGAGAGCTAGGATCATCAAAATAAATACTTAAAACAAGATGCCAGATATAACTAGATAGACTCATCATTCATCAACAAATAATAAGCTGAAAATAAAGGATGAGGAATGATAAGACCCATGATTAGCATGTTACCTTAGATTCTAATGACCCAATTGATAAAAAAAAAATTATAGTGAAATTACGTAATAGAAAAACTATTAAAAGTCGGAGAATATATCTTGTATAACGAGTCCAAATACTATTGCATGTGATGGTCCAAATTTAAACGATGGAATGTTCATGAACTGCGATAATTTCATATACATATGAAACATAAACAATTTCGTTCTTATCAATCATACAACACATAAAAGCAATGAGTTTGGTAGTAATAATTGGGAAAGAAAGAGTGCAATGATGGCCGCATGATGGATGGTAGTCGACTTAATTATGAGGATGAAGCAATTGCGTAAGCATCTATTATATGTATGTGTTAATCTTGAAAAACAACCACCTATGTTTTGACTTTTGACCTACACAAATGGCGACATATGCTGAAATCTCATAGAGATCTTATTATGATATGAGTATCTAAGGAATCAAGTAGTAGAATTTCTTGTGCGATCTTATTTTGTGTCAGAAGACCAAAGACCATTTATGTTTGGCTATACGACCAACGTTAGGGACGGTGGTAATGGATCGTATATTTCTTACTCTTTTATACTATAATATATACTCCCCCATTAGTCTATATGTACAATAATCAGAACGTGTGTACTAAAAGTGGTTGTTAATTAACTAGAGAATAATCAAACACACAAATACAAAATACGGTAACGCATGTGCTTTCAATTTTATAGGGTGCAACTTCAATGAATACTGCCACACCCTTTGTTCGTCTTCCATATTCTAATCCAAAGGGCATCTATCGATTTCCTTATCGTTTTTATTTCTTCTAATCATATATGCTTGTCAGCTTGGCTATTGTAGTATACAACACCTTTCTAAATTCAGTTTCTCAATATATATTCTTACCGAAACACCATTTAAATTCGTTTCTCTAACTTTATGTCTAATTGTATATTCTAAAACAAATTTGTTTGTAAACAAGCATTATTGAGGACAAAGGAATTTGGGTTGCATGTGAGCAATCTTTTATGCTTTTCTAATTTCATATCTAGTCTTAATTCATTGGAGAAAACAAGTCCTATAATTTTATGTCCCCCCCTTTTGACCTACTCTAAATTTTCTCGTTTAGTTTATATTCTTATTCCAATCTTCGATGCATTGAATCTTGTTTTCATTTTACGTTAATCCTCTTCCATTTTCTATCGTATCTTGGTTTTATCCTCTTATCCTAGTTATTTTTTGAATATGAGTACATGCAACAAATATATACTACATACTACATTAATGTAATAGACAAAAGATTTATACAAACCCTATTTAGGGTTTTGGTCAAGAATACTATCAAATCAAGCGGCAACTAAGCTCTTTTGGTCGATCACTGCCATTTCTCGACCGTTATATGTAATTTCATCGAGATATTCCATATTTTTATTGGAACAGTTGGCAGGACGTTTTATTCTATGGTTCTAGTCAAATGTAGAACCACTTGCATTTCTCTTACTTTTTTTTTATGTAAATATTTTGGTAGGTTATCTGTGGATTTGGGCCTAAATGGTGTTTGTTTTGGTAGAAGAACAAAAGAGAAGAAAGAAGAGACGCATGTGCACCCAACGTGGAAAGGCATTCTCTTGGACGCTTAACATAATTAATCCTTTTTCTAATTATTGGCAACACAAATATGTTTTGTCTTGTTTTAATCTAATTACTCGTTTAATCAAATGACCATGTGATGACTGATGAGCGCATTAATTAACCATTATGTAATAATTCTCTAAAAAGTTAGAAAAACAAAGGGAGTCTGCTTTTGGTTTGAACCTGAAAGTGATGTATGTGAGAAGTTTACGGGCACGAGGTTTGCAGCCACCGATCAATTAATCGTCCAAGTAGTCTATACAAGTTAATTTATCCTGACGCGGCAGTGTAGTGTTGAAACTAAGGAGTTAATTAAGATGAATTTAACCAGTGATTACACTTACAATAGCACTACTACTTGCTCCCAATTCCAATGTTCCAGCCTCAAAGCCATATCTTTCTCTGCTTCATGTAATAATTTCCTGAGATGGCCAGTTTTCTCATGAAGTAAGCCTTAGTGGATCGTATGAACTCATAAATGCACTCAAGACTTGTACATATTCCCCTGATATGCTCTCCAATTGAAGCTTTTCTGAGTTGTATTGCTCCATTAGATCCTGCAAGTTGGCGAGAATGACCGCTCAGCTTCACTAGTTCCTGGCTCGTTTCATGTATGTTTCACAATGGATTAATGGAACCACTTGAAAAAGGAAAAATGCACTCAAAATAATTCATCCACACTCAGCTTGGAAAGTGCACAACTTGTTGGCTGATCAACATGCACTCACATCCATTGCTCTTCAAGAGAGATAATAAAGAACTAGATAACGCATAAGAGTTGAAAGAGTATTTCCAAGCGTAATTATATTTTAAAGAAAATAAAATTGTTGATAACTGAAGTACCTTGGTTCGCAATAGCAGCAGAATGTATATCAGAGTAGAGCCTTGACTAACAAGCCTGCCTTGATTTCTTAAGCCCACCGATTGACTTGTTAATTCTAGTACAATACAGACTACACATGGTTTGGGCTTTGTAGGCCCACATACTTAAGACAGCCTACGGTAATTTCCAGATATAAATTTAGACTAGAGCATAATTAATCCCAGTTTCTTATTCGAGGTTCTTAACTCATGATTTGATATTTTTTTTCTTTTTTTTTATATTTTTCGGCTAAAAGACGTCTCTTATATCTTTTAGCCGAAGCTAAGAACCCCAGTTAAGAGACCAGAGTTAATGACCTTATATATTTTTTCTTTGTCGGCCATTTATAAACAAAAAGTAATAAAAAAAAGAGAATTTATATTTCGAGGTATCTCGCATGCCGAAACCCAACTGACTAGTTCTCTGAGGTGTGTTTACTGGCGCTAAACAGTTTTGGTTGTTCACAATGAAAATTATATATTCATATCACCTTGTCACACAAACCGATAAATCTGAGTTTGGTAGGTTTCGAACCCAGAATGCTTATCATGATGTGTAGCTCATCTTAGGATTACCCAAGGAACGAGCTTGTTGACTACGATGGTAAATCATGTGAGCGGTTCAAGGTATCTTGTTGCTCAGCTGTCTTTAGTCTGAAAGAAAGAGGATGGCACATGTCCACTTATTACCTACACTTGCTATACTTGTTAGACTAAACCATCACATAGAAACATAGAGGAATGCAGTGGATTGGAAACAGAGTTAGGAAAACCGGCACCCTACCCACTGGTACATGAAAGCGCCAGAAATTGAAATTCAAGAACCATGGAGATAAGTGGGGAGGTGAAGGGAGAAGTCCAAAATTGGAATAAGTTTGATAATGATCGAGTAACATTATTTTTTCGGTCTGAACCAAAGAACCCTTTATATATGATCAGAGTTTTTTCTATGAAACAAATCAGAGTTTGAAAAAGGGGAATGATAAGGAGTCCTCAATCCGGAACATATAGAGGAGAATTTATTCAATCACATAGTTTGGATTCCTAGAATATGGCGCATTCGGAACTTTCTATTTGATTGTATCGAAAGACCTAATGAATTGAGATTTTCCTATTTGGCCGGATCATTTCGGGGCAAGCAGATCATTCATGATGAAAAAGTATTAGCTTCAAGAGAATGATTTGGAATTCTTACAAAGCGGAACCATACAATACTAGAGTCGAGATAGGTTTTCCGAAGAACAAGAAGACAACTTTAATGGAAGAAGCTGCCTAAATTTCTAAAAAATAAAGAAGTAATATTTTAATTAAAAAGTATATTTAATTTTTTTTTAAATACTAAAGCCAACAAACAAATGGCACCTATAAAATCCAGTTTCTAAAAGGTTCGGTGCAAAATACTTCTCCATATTTTCTCACATGTTATTTCATTATTTTTAATTTTTAATAGAAAATATTTTTGTACATATTAGCGATGGACTTGTTCTTACCACTTTTCCAATCCTGCATTACCAAAACTATAATCTTCGTGAAATGCAGATAGTATATTTTCGAATTTTCGTACACTTTAATAATAAAGTTAAAATTCTAACACTAACCTTACTTTAGTACATAATATTTTTTAAAAAATTATTATATATAGTAATTATCTTAATTATATAGGTAAAACAAATCTATATTATAATAGTTGAGTTTTTACTCTCTCCTCAGTGTGCTACGTCAGTGTTTTGTGGGTTCCACTTTTAAAAAGTGTGAAAAAGTGACAAGTTCATGGCTCGAACCCGGGTTATTGAGATATAAACACCAACATTTATACCACTAAGCTAAATGATACTTTGTACATTGATGGTCGAACCTAATATATATTTATTAAGGCCAGAAGCCCTTGCTTCTTCGGTTTCCTCTGAGGGTCGGGCCTACAAGTGTATTATGTGTTTTATTTTTAAATGTGATTCATCACGTTATATGAAAAAAGCTCAAGTTTGCAACAATTATAGTTTTCTCATATTATAAACTGTTGTCGTTTAACATGAGTTTAGGTTCTTTTCATCATTGTCTCAAACAATTCTGAGTTACAGAGTTGCGCCGTGTGTTTGTTCATAATCTATTTTTTCACTGGTGAACTCTTCATGTCCCCATCTTAAATCGCTTGATCATAAATGTTCTTGATTTGTAGCCCATCTGTAAACCCTATATATATGATTCCCATATTTGATGAACCCAATCTGCATCTCCACAAAACTCATTGATTCCTCTTGGCTTTAACCATCTTCTAGAAAATGTTTCTCTCTGCCTCTCCAGTTCCTCAAACCGGCGTCCGTCACTCAACCTTCGAGTCTCTCCGTCTTGGTCGTAGTAATCAGAGCATAACCTCTGGCTTCCTCCGCTTCTGGGATTTCCTGAACTTCAAGAAAGATAGAGAGTTTGTGGGAATCACGGTTCTCTTCCTTGATGAAAATGTAAGTTAATCTTCGATCTATCACACTTATTTAACATAATTGTTTTAATTGATTTTCTGATTCTTTGTTGAATAATATTATTTGCAGATTCCGTGATTCATGGGTTTACTCCCGTCGGACGTGCTACATCTTTGAAATCATATTCCATTGTGAAAGTCTATCGTTTTGAGGTTGCTATGTGCTCAAGCATGTACAAGATAACTGATCATCCATTCCTCATTCGTTTCATCTCACTAACCATTATTGATGAAGTCATCACAGTGCTCCTGAGATCAATCTCCAGTCAAGATAAGACTGTTTGAAATCTCCAAGTGATTGCGAACACAAACCTAGAACTCCCAGGTATATTATCATATTGCATCTGTGTTTATGTTATGTTTCGATATCATAACTGATATTTAAACTCGTAGATGTAGTTGGGCAAATTCGTTATATCCAGGGCTCTGACCTCACCAAAGACACAACTTGAGTCGTTATCCGTCTCCTCATTGATCTGTAAAAAACAATCAACACATAATTCTCTTTATATTACTGTCTATATTGTGCTAACATCAATAATCAAAAATATTTCATACCCAAGATTTGTGGTCGTCTATTTATTTCTCTTATTTATCAATCTAATTTTACACAAATCTTTATTTTACAGCTTAAAAGAAATCACATTAACCCAAACAATCAAAACACCAAAAATTATAATCAAATAAAAAAACGAATCATTGATGATCACCTCTCTTTTTGTCTAATCTTACAAATAACTTCAAAACAAATATACCAAATCAATCATCTCAACTAAAACTCAACGACACATACATTAAGCTAAACAAATACAAACTACAGGGCCAGCTATTTAACAATTTACAAACTTACTTTCGCAGATGCTTACGAAGAAGACGAAGACGACAACCAAATTCAGTGAAATTACCTAAACAAAAAAAAAAGCAGAGTAAGTTACAAACTCTGATAAATACAACTAACAATGATTTTTATTTACATATTACCCATCAAATAAAAGAGATACAAACACAGTCACACCAGCAGATACAAGAGACAATCCCAACAGATGCAAAGACGGCAACAACATCTACACTTGTTCACACCTCTTATCTTATTAGATGTTCAATGTCAACAGGCCAATGATACTGTCTTCTTATGAAAAATACATATATTCGTTTTAAAGCTCAAATACTAATTGTCACTCATTTTATAGTTATTTATACAAGTCTTCATGTATTTGTTTTAAAGGTCCGGTAAAAGTAACAAGTTTAAAAATAAAAAAAACATATAACCAACATAATAAGAATAAAAAAAAATTATTACTTAATACACACAACTTACACAACTAAACTGGAGAAAAAATATTTAGAAACAAAGATACTATCAATAACCTTAATATAATTTATGTAATCTCAACAATATAAGTAACAAATTAAAAAGACAAACAAACAATAAGTCTCAGTGACACAACAAGGAGCACCACGAACTATATCAATCACATTACTAACACAATCTAGTCCTTAATGAGTAGAGAACAGTGCATACACAGTTCTTCATCACAACTATAACCCTATAACAATAAAAAACTTGAAAAACAATGATCAACCCAAAACGTAAAATTCACAGCTACAAGAACCCTAACAAATATTGAGATAAAACAAGGACTCTATCCACAACTTCGCGCTTGTGCGGGAGCAATGCCTCTAGTAAAAAAAACTACGAAGTTGTATTGAAAACAGAAAACTAAAATCTTTATAAAACAAAGTAAAAGTTTCAGAACAATAATTTTAGTGGAACAGAGGGAGTATAAGAGAAAATTACAAAATCCCCTAAAGGATATATTAAAAAAATTCATGAAAGGGTAACCAACTCTCAAACAAAAAGCGAAACCAAACAATTTTAAAAAGGAGTGGGACTACCTTCATTTCATATCCAGAGATTATATAATCTCGAAAAATTCCTCTTTTAGTAATCGATAAGAAATGTCATGTAGAAGGTACATCCTGGTGGCAAATCATCGCCAAATTATCTAATGAAACCGAAAAGGCTAACAAAAAAGAAGATCATAGTATTAGTATATACAAGACGTAAATCTATATCACATATACTTTCAAAATATTAAACAAAAAAGAGAAAGTCCTTTTCTAAAAAAAAAAACACAAGAGTAAGACCATCGATTAAACCTTAAAGACTAAGTATAAGATAAAGACACATGCGTGTAAGCAAAAAACATGCCGCAAGCCGACACACGCTCAAATACCATCGTTTTGGCCGTCCCTGGTTCCGGCAGGCAGAGCTATATTTCGGTAAGCACGAGCTTTTGGTTCGAATGATTATAACAAGCGCTCTGGAGTGCGTACTTACCATTGAGGAAACACACTCAGGTTCTCGTGACTTCTAGCTTATAAGTTATAATGGCCCACGTCCATAATATTGTAACCCCATATGGTGTCAGAGTCAAGTTCAAGGGCCCACCATCTATTATGGCCCATGAATACCTAATTATGGGTCGATGCTATTATCTTTTCCAACAAAAATATCTAAAACATGAATACCTAATCATGTTGCTAATCATGTTTGTGGCCGATAAAACAACAGTGAGTAGTAAACAAAGGTGTCACAAGCAATATATACTTAATGACAGAAAAAAAGAAAGCAAAACAAATGAATCTTGCGTTGTTTGGAAAACGAAAAACGAGGCGTACCTAAATGTAAGACTAGTTTTTTTTTTTTGCTAAACAATGTAAGACTAGTTATTTTATTTAATTAGTTAGTTATAGGATTAGAAGGAAAATGAAGAAGAAAATTAGGTTAGTAGAAGCTAACGATGGAGTTAAGTATGCACGTGAGGGGTGTGAGATGTAAAAGAAGCTATATAACTAGACTTTTTCTTGGGTTCACCCCTAGGTGAACCTTTTTAGGTTCACCAACCAATAAAAAGTTATCATTTTACATCTAGTATCTTTTAATTAAGGAAACAAAATAATTTGCCAAATTATATTATGTTTTTAAAATAAAAAATTAAAAATTAAATAAATAAAAATAACAATAGTTCTAAAAAAATATTATTTAAAAAAAAATATTTATTTTTAAGATTTAGAGTTTAGTGTTTAAGATTTATAATTTAGAATTTATCCAAATGTTTAGTGTTTTTCCAAGGGTTTAAGGTTTACCTAAGGGTTTAGGGTTTACCCAAGGGTTTAAGGTTTTCTCAAGGGTTTAGGGTTTAGGATTAGAGTTTAGGGTTTAGTGTTTTGTTGACAACATGTTTAGTATTTTTCCAAGGGTTTAGGAGTTTACCCAAGGATTTAGGGTTTACCCAAGGATTTAGGGTTTACCCAAGGATTTAGGGTTTAGGATTTGAGTTTAGGGTTTAGTATTAGAGTTTAGGGTTTAGTGTTTTGTTGACAACATTATTTTTTTTTAATTCGTTTTTATATATTATTTTTATTTATTTTTAAATTTTATTTTGAAAAGATAATATAATTTGCCAAGTTATTTGGTTTCCTTAATTAAAAGATACTAGATATAAAATGACAATTTTCTATTTGTCGGTGAATTAAAAAGGCAAGAATAACTCATACAACTAACCCCTAGATTTATACATAGAATAAATAATAAATACGAACATAGAAATGAATACGACTTGTTGGTGCGAAATGCGAATATACGTAAATCAATAAAACCAACCATTCAATTTTTTTGGCAAGTAGCGGAATAAAAGGGAAGCAAGGAGAGCCACAGGAAAGGGAGCTAACACATAGACACGTTGTGTTTCATCTACCCGTCCATCCAACCTACCCAAACTCCCTTCTCTTTTTCTCCTAAAATCATCTTCTTATATAATCCATCACTCCCCGCATGTTTTCTAAATAAATACATATAAAGTCACACATCCATCAAACTCTTAAAACCAAGTTGGTAATACTATGGTGATGTGTACACCGTCTTCGTTGGATGAGATCAGAAAGGCGCAGAGAGCAGATGGCCCAGCAGGTATATTGGCGATCGGCACGGCTAACCCTGCCAACCATGTGATCCAAGCTGAGTATCCTGACTACTACTTCCGCATCACCAACAGCGAACACATGACTGACCTTAAAGAGAAGTTCAAGCGCATGTGTATGTATTTAACAAACCCTACTTTTTATTTCTTCTTTTATATATAGCATATCTACTTAACAAACGACTACTATAATAGGCGACAAGTCGACTATAAGGAAACGCCACATGCACCTAACCGAAGAGTTTCTAAAGGAGAACCCAGACATGTGCGCCTACATGTCTCCTTCTCTCGACGCTCGACAGGACATCGTGGTGGTCGAAGTCCCTAAGCTAGGCAAAGAGGCGGCAGTGAAGGCCATCAAAGAATGGGGCCAGCCCAAGTCCAAGATTACCCACGTTGTCTTCTGCACTACCTCAGGAGTCGACATGCCTGGTGCTGACTACCAGCTCACAAAGCTCCTCGGTCTTCGTCCTTCCGTCAAGCGTCTCATGATGTACCAGCAAGGTTGCTTCGCCGGCGGCACCGTCCTCCGTCTCGCCAAGGATCTCGCTGAGAACAACCGTGGCGCGCGTGTTCTCGTTGTCTGCTCCGAGATCACAGCCGTCACGTTCCGTGGCCCCTCTGACACCCACCTTGACTCCCTCGTTGGACAGGCTCTCTTCAGTGACGGCGCCGCCGCGCTCATTGTCGGTTCGGACCCGGATACCTCTGCTGGAGAGAAGCCCATCTTCGAGATGGTGTCTGCGGCCCAGACCATACTACCAGACTCTGACGGTGCCATAGATGGACACTTGAGGGAAGTGGGACTCACCTTCCATCTCCTCAAGGACGTCCCTGGGCTCATCTCCAAGAACATCGAGAAGAGTCTAGACGAAGCGTTTAAACCCTTAGGGATAAGCGACTGGAACTCCCTCTTCTGGATAGCTCACCCTGGTGGTCCAGCGATCCTTGACGAGGTTGAGAAAAAGCTAGGGCTCAAGGCTGAGAAGATGAGAGCCACGCGTCACGTGTTGAGCGAGTACGGTAACATGTCTAGCGCGTGTGTTCTCTTCATATTGGACGAGATGAGGAGGAAGTCAGCGGAAGATGGTGTGGGTACGACAGGAGAAGGGTTGGAGTGGGGTGTCTTGTTTGGTTTCGGACCAGGTCTTACTGTAGAGACAGTGGTCTTGCACAGCGTTCCTGTTTGAACAGAAACGCTTCCTTCCTATATGCCTACCTACCTACATATACCACCATCATCTTGTCTTATGTTTCTTCAAATCAATATATTAATATATGTAATGCAATAATTAAGGAAGAATTCATTAAGTGTGAAATGTGTGGCCTCAGCTGTCGATTTAGTCCTTACAAAATTTAATTAAATCAAATATTTGTATATACAGGCGGGCGTATCTAGGAAACTTTTGTAGTGGGTGCATAACTTATAAAATATAAATGAAATGAAGAAAAATTAGATGAAACATGAGATATCAATGGGTGCACATAGCTGAGTCTTTATGAAATTACATACTAAATTTTAAAATTTTGATAATTCTATGGGTGCACGTGCCCCCTTAATTTTGATAAGGCAGCTAGCCACTGGAATCTACAAGGTCACATCCCTACAGATACCCCCACTACTAATCTACTCATGTATCTGTATACTACAATGATTCTCAAAAAGGTAGGCTCTTGGATAGTCAACTCTTTTATCAAGTTTGAGAAACTGGATCAGTGATATAATTTGTAGCAAATAAGGCCAAGAAATTAAACAATCAATAACTTTAAGTGAAAAGACAAAATGTAAGATTCAAATGAAAAAGGTAGGTAGCTGGAGTATCCTCGTTTCATACCTAGCACATAACTGAAAACCTAGATATGTACAAAACAAAAATTCCTCTGTTTATCTTTCTATGTACAGACACCTTAATAATAAATGGACAAGAAAACTGAAAAAACCCATGTTGGGTTTTGTATAATAATCTTTAAAATGACCAGGTGCGTCTTCAGCAAATGCAAAAACTTCACAAACGATGGTTACGGATTCCATGACCTTGGATACAGCTTCCCTAGTGGGTCATGGAGACCAGAGTTCTCACGACTCTGGTTCATCCATACTACATCATCTGGCATCAAAGATGTTGCCGCCGGGTTGTTGCTACCGCTTAAGTAATCAAGCGGATTCGTAGGCTGAGCTGAACTGCTGCCTGCCTGAGTTGTGCCTCCCGCCATGAGCATCTCGTAGTTACCGGATGCAACCACTTGACCACTCGAACTTTCGGGCTCCAAAGCAGATCTAGAACGGCGCAACTGACTGCACTGAGAGAAAACAGAGAATAAGCTTTGATCTGAACTACTTCCCCTATGAATCATCTGCTCAGGGTTAGTAGCAACTCTGAGAAGGTTCAGATCTCTCTCGCTCCCGTTATGACTGCTTTGGCTTACACCGTTTGTGTTTGCCCACATGCTCTTAAATTGCCAGTTCTGATTTAACAAAGGGCCAGTGTTCAGCGGTGGCTGTGTGGTGACTCCAATCTGAGCAACACTGGCGTTCCAGTCCGGACGCGGCATCAAGAACCCACGTCCATCGCAGTAAATGTTGTCTGGCAAGCTTCCTTGGCCATAGATGTCACCCTGTCTCGGCTGGTCCTGAGACAGTGCTTGTGGTGCAGTCATCTGATGCTGGAAATGAGCAGAGAATGGACTTCCCTCCATCAGATTGTTGCTTCCTTCCTGCTGAAAACCAATGGGCATAATCTGTTTATGCTCCTCGTTAAGTGGGGCTTTAAGAAGAGAGTGAGATGCCACGCCGCCTTGACCTTTAAACAAAGACTGGAGCAGTTCATTTTGATCGTTGCTAGGGAAAGAACCAAAACTGTTGTTTGCTCTCGGCTGCAACATCTTCCTTCTATCAACTTCTTCAGGCATGACAGGTTCTATGAAATAGTTTTTCTCTTCTTCACCGCCTTCAGGGTGGTGTATTATTGACAACCCGCCACTGGGGGTGTAAGCTTGGCGGCCAACGTAGGACTGCCTAGTTCCTCCCACTGGCTGCCACACATCCCCACCACCAGAACAATACTGCAACTCATCTCCATGGCTTGAACTATTACTAGGAATCCTCTCGTCTGATGAGGCATTCTCTAGTTCTTCTGGCACATAGTTTTTGCTTCCAGGGTTTGCATCTCCGAGATTTGAAGCGTGTGGCTCACTAGGAAATGGAGCCTCTGGGAGAGACTGGGCATTTATGGAGCTGGAATAATCATTTGCTTCAAAATTGATGCTATTGTCACGATCTGGTGAAGAAACCTGTGAAGAGTGTTCACCAACTTGCAAGCAGCGACCTGAATCTGTGATTTGGTCACTGTCAGACGATGACTCCTTTGAAAGGGATTGATTCTTGGCAGAAACTTGACCCAAACTTCCCGAATCTTCAACGACCGGTCCTAAATCATGCTTCAGCAGAGGTTTTTCTGAACAAACCTCCATCCATGGATTGAGTTTGTCCTTCAGTTCTATTTCCAAAGAGTTGATTACATCTCGTTTCTGTAACTGTAGCTTTTTCCATAATGCATATGATGCAGGAAGATCTTTAACCAGTTGCAGCCTGCATGAAGCAACAGACGTTTTAAAATAAAATAAAAAATAAAGGCTTGATGAAGGGTGGGCGCTTGTTTCACAAGGAACACTGACTGACCAGTGAGCGTTCAGTTTCTTCTGTTCTTCTTCCACAAACACTCCATAAGGTTGAACATCCAAATTGTTAATGTTACCCAAGATTTTATTAAGTGCTTTCGACTGAATGCTTTTACCAGACTGCTTCATGCTTGTGACAATCTGATACTGCTTCTTGCTTATCTGAATATATAAAAATGCAGTTAAATGCTTGATCAATAAGCCAGTTTACTGTTGTTTGATGATTATGGATCCATATAACAATAACTAACCTTAAGGTAGGACATGTATTTAGCACCATCAGTTTGCTGAATGCTATGTTTCGGTAGCTTATCCTTGTTTCTAGCTTTCAAGCCCAAGTTTACAACATTCTCTTGTGCAATCAAGGGACTTTGAGGCTTTTCTTTCTCCACAGCAGAACTCTTGGGCCTATAATGGAATGGACACTTTAGTATACAGGTTTGAAATAAGAAGAAATTATAACAGCAATTAAGAGTAAGTTCAGCACCTTCTCCGAACCTCTCCAGCCCTATAACTATTGCATGGTTTATCATCCTCATTCCAGGAACTAGACTCCGAGGCAGCAGTTATGTCCTGGCAGCTACCGTTTACGCGTGCATTATTGCCTTCTCTTGATCTCCTGAAGAAATCAATGTAAGAAACAGAAAATAGGTGAATCATAATTACATTACACTAATTCAAAAGCACTGACCTCCACATCTTCTTAACAGCATCCTTCTCTGGATCTTTGCAGCTTTCCCATTTCTCCTTCAACATCTGCAAATAATCTATAATACTACCGGAAACAATGGAAACAGGAGTTACAATCATGTGGAAATATATTACAAATGTTCCTTTAATCTGAATAGAGAAAACTGCACATACTCATTATGGTATTTCTCTAGATCCGCGTAATATCTTCTTTTACCAGCCCTCAGAGATTCCTCCTGAGAAACAATCTCATCTGGATGAGCTTTGCCGGAGCAGACAGATGTTCCCCTGAAACCACAACTTACATTAAAATGGATTCTAAATTTCTGAGCATAAATTAGACAATCATCACCAATAATCTAGCCATAATCACAGAGTTCATTCTAGGGGTCCAAAGAGTCCGGCGTCACTAACCAATCAAGAAAAGGATTTCCAAAATGAAAATTCTCCCCATCAAGCAACTGCTGAACAACTTGCTCCACATCAACACCCTCAGGGAGGAACTGCTGCAGATAGTTTCTTTCTCCATCAGACAGACAACCTCGCCACACCTGGTGGTAGACAAGTGGTTAAAACTTAACATCTCATAGGTAGTAAAGTAGACGCTACAGAACTTGATCACTGTATTACCTCACTAGAAAGCACCTCGGATAAATTTTCCAGCTGGAAAGTTTCACGAGGGACGGGGCAGACTTGTGCCAAGAGACTCCGCCTAGGAGGAACATAATCAACAAACTGACGAAGATGCCTCAAGCTTAAGCCAACTTGTTCCTTCTTAGAGACTACTTTGCTGCGGTTGATGTCCCATTCAAGAGTGATGTGATCTCCTCCTGAACGCGTAGCACCATCAAGCTTTTTCCTTTTGGCTCTGTAATGCTCCCTCGAACTGAAACCAATAACATTGGCACTGCTCATCCGCTTCCTCCCCTGATCAGCTGCCATTCTGAGAAAGTCCAAAGAGAGAAACCATGTGTGAGTTAATTGTAACAAAGAATTGAAATTTACGAGCAGTCTAACAACAGAGTCCATGAAGTAACAGCATCTGATTAAGTAATTGAATTAAAACAATAAAGTATTGACCTTTACGGCTGAATAAGAAGAGAGCGGCGAATGGTGTGATCGATTTGGTTGGGTAAATTCAATCGATTGGTATATCTGACACAAAACCCACAAGGAGAAATCGAAGATCGAGGTAAGAAGATATAATCAATCGAGGAGGGGAGTAAGTAGAATGAGATAAAACAAGAAACCAAGTCCAATTGATTGGAGAAGAGAGAGTGAAGAAAACCCTAGAAGTAGATGAAGCAAAGGGAGGAGTATATACCTGGAGAGAGAGAGAGAGATTTGATTGGGAGGAAGATAAGGCAAAAGATGATCTTTGGGAACTCTGTTATGTAGCTGCTGCTCTTCTTCCCCATGGACCACTGCTTCTCTTTCTACCCTTATTTGTTTCTGCCACGTTAACCGAACCGAACCGATCTTTCCTTTTCTCTCACTAAAGGTTTTTTACTACTTTTGTTTTATTTTCTTCTTTTGGTAAAAAAAAAAATGTAAAAGTTTACAATTAGGGGAAACTGAGAATAATAAGGCTGGTGGGCCTACACAAAATGCAAGGCCTTGATTGAAAGACAGGTGACATGGAGATGATTGTTTTGCTCCAACCAAAACCTATTTGTTCTGAGTTTTCACCAGGATAGTTCTTTCTGCAGCTGACAACATTCTTCTGTCTCAATTGTAGGAGCTGACTTGGTCAATGGATATAATTTGATAGGGTTCATGGGTTGGGTGGGAAGGTTAAAAAGCTTTCTTGCTACTGTGGAGCAGTAGAAAACGCCTGTACTAGCGAGGATCATTATGCATATTGTGGTAACATATTTTTGATCGTTCAATCTTGGTGAGTACATAACAAAACTATCTCCCAAGCGAAAGCCCTATTTGTCTAACTAGTTTGCGTTAATCTAAGCATTGACTTAATATTTTATCCACACAACTGAATCATTATTGAAAGTAGAAGCATCATTGAAGTCCCCAGTAAGTTTGAGCTCTATCATCCGGACTGCTAAATTCAAGTAATAAAAAGACAACGCCAAACAGGGGAGGCGAGTTTGATGATACTCTTAACATTCATTCCTCTTCATCCTCCTTGGCTCTAGCCCTATACTGACGACCGGGTCTTCTTACCACAGTTACACCTGTTTCCGGTTCATCTTCTTCCATGGCAGAAACGGTGCTGTCTTCTACGGCATCTACGATAGCTATTGCACCTCTTCTTCCCTCACAACCCTTGTCTGTATTCCCTACTTTGCTCTCACCCGTTGGTTTCCTCTTTGGTACAAAAGCCACTGACGTTGGAAGCTCAACCAGAGGGTCTTCAAGAGGCTCATCTCGGCTCCTGATCATGTTGAGAAACTCCATGTACGCTTTCCTGTTGGACTCTTCATCGACCTCGCCTTCATCAAACGTGTATCGTGTGTACTTTGATGGGTTCTGAACATAATCTGGAACTCCAGATGGATGGACTCGCTGCACTACTCTCTCCTCGGGGGAACTCGTCTCCATCGCAGAATCTTCGTCATCTCCAGTCGAGTTGTCATCTCTGGTATCAGAACTAAACCGAACACGCTTCTGCAACTTAGAGTCAGCTTGGCTTTCTTTCCTCTTCAGTATCGGTTTCAGCCCATTATCATCTGAAGTGCCAACACATGCCTCCTCAGAAGCCACCAAAGCTTCCTCCTTTTCCGACACGTTATCCTGATGTCCCTGCAGAGAGTTCATTAAGTGAATCATTACGATGAACAAGATATCGAACTTGTTGAGTTTTACAAAAAAAAAGGAAGAGACTTGTTTCAAGAAAGACTCTCCAAGTACCTCAGAGACGTGCAAAGAGTTCAACTTGTTAACAGCATCAGCGTCTTCTTTAAGCCTAAGCTCCGCCGCGATGTAATTAGCACGAGGATCCTTCTCTCTTTCGTTGAAAGAAGACGGAAGCTCCTCCCAGTCATCTGCTTCCGTTTCGTAGTCGTTAACATCCTTCGTGTAAACGCACGACTCCTCCTCACCTACAGCGACTTTGTCATTCTCATCTTCCTCTTCCTAAAAACATAAAGAAACCCTTACCGTTAGCCTAATTGATACAATTAGATAACAAGAAAAGAGATCAATCAACATACCTCCATGTCAAGAGTAGTGTCCATCCCGATTGAGGATTTGATCTCCCACTCCTCGTCGTTGTAATCATCCGGCTTCTGCGATACAGTGGACCTTCCTTCGTCTTCATCGACGCTCAAATCTTCTGGATCATTCTCGGGAAAGCTGGGTTGGGGCTCAGAGTCAGAGGCCACTTTCTCTCCGCTCCGGTCGCTTCTATCGATCTCCTCGTCCGTGAGACACCATAGAGAGTTGAGAGATGATGAAGAAGAGGCGGCGGTTGAGGATGAGAGAGATCCAAATACCTTGTCGATCCTTACTCTGAAACTTTCCTCCATTATTGCGTTCGAATTTGGAGACGACGGTGGCCGTGTAGAGAAACTGAGGGGTTTTATGCGGTTTTGGGATATATATGCCCCTGTAGCCAAACAAAACCGACATATTCAGTATCGTTCAGTTAATGGGCCAGGTTAAAGCCCATTTAATATAATTCATAGGGTATTGAGCGTAGTCACTCACTTAGTCAACATCAAATCTCCCTTGCTCTAATCAAACTATTGTCTCAGTCACAGGGGACTGCTACTTGATGATTCCAGAGGTGTAGCGGAGGATCTAAACGAGACATTGTGTGTTCAAGACAAGTTTACTGGACTAACTGTAAGTACAGATAAGATAAACAGAGTTCAAGGGGGGAGATGATTCACTTCAAGCGCACTCTGTTTCTCCTAGTCTAAGGTCGCATATTCCAAGAATTATCACAGGTCCAAGGCAAATATTACTAATCGATCCATGAGGAGAAGGTGCAAAATGGGCGGACAAGAGATCTACTCACCACTCAACAGGTAAAAACAAGAGTAAAATGGAAAATCAAGATGCTACTACTAAGTAGTTTTCACAAACCATTTATAATTTTGGATGTTAAAATGATTCAGGTGATGGAAAGACGATAAGTTTTGGTGCAGCATCATTCTCTGGGATTGATTCATCCTACAGATGAGTTTTGGTTGAGATGATTTCAGTCAACTGGATGATGGGAACGTTCCCCTGCGTCTAGCTCATCTTTTTATGAGGTATTAATAATTAATATCCCAGTTCTGTCTGTGAGTTTGGTAGTAGAATAAGACATTTGAGATTGTGTAATCAGGTGGGAGAGGACAAGGAACTTTCAGGAGTGGCAAGTGTGGAAATGAAGAAGCTTTTCCCATGAAAGAAGGTAGAATGGAGAAGCATTTGAGATAGTGAATTTTGAGATGGGAGGTAATGATAAAATATGTATTGCAGATAGCAAAAGTGACTGAGACTAACAGTAAATCAAGAAAGAAGTGCGATGGAGATGAAGAGGTTGGTGTGGAAAGTCGAAGGTGAAAGAACTGATGGAGATATGAAAAGAGAGGGAGAGAAATGAATCGAAGAAAGCTGGAGATGGAGGGAGCTTTACCCCATGGAGATTAGGACAGTGTTGATCCGCTTGGAGCATGAGCATCCACCTTCTCACTCCCACATACACAAATTTGATGCCTGAGGCCCAAGCAAAGCATAAATAGGGAGTAAGTTCTAAAAGTCTCTTATCTCCTTCCTCTGTGTTTTCATTATCAGACGCTTGCTAAGTTAACGAAATGTGAGTTTGAATACCATTAGGCTATTATCAATAAAGATCAATCAATTTTTTTATTCATGAATGATGGAACTGATTATGATTTAACATTTACACATGGCACAGAGCCACGATCGTTTGTTTGAATTTGTAGAAACATACGGTCATCCAAGTTGTAGCATTCAGGCAAAACCAGCAGAAGAAGACATGAAAATGTAAGGAAATTAAGAAAAAAGTGTTGCTGCAAAACAAAAAAAGAAAGAAAGAAAGGATCTATGTTCTTCGCTTGGCGGTAGCAGTTGAAGAGGATGAAGTGTTGCCCTCGAAGAGCTCGTCAATGAGATCCTCAATATCCTCAGGCTGGTACTTGACATACTTCTCAGTCTGGCGACCAGGATCCAAGTATTGTCCAAACCTAGCCATAAAAGCCCTGTAAGCAGGTATCATAACCGCGGTTATAGAAACCCTCAGCTCGCTCTGCAGCTGCTCATCATTAATCACCCACGTAGTCTGCGTCTTATGTATCTCATCAAAAGTCGCATTAAAGCTCTTGAACCTCTCCTTGAGATTAGGCTTCACTATCTTCCCGTTGTGCATCAGCCCCTCGTGTCCTAAGAACCCAAGCAGCTTCCCCCAGGTCTCTCTCTGGTAGCTTTTGTGGTAGTTCCTCAGCTCCGACGACCTCCTCCTGCACCACGTGTCTCCCATCACCTCGTGTATCTCCGCCGAGCCTTTGATCTTCTGCACTATGTACCTCCCGTTGTTCATCATGAAGATGCAGCTAAGCGGTATGTCCTTGTAGAGCTTCGACTTCGCCTCCATGTTCCCGTCTAGTAGGTCCATTATCCTCATCAGCTGACTCGCAAAGGCCGAGCAGGCCGAGTTATTCGCAGGCACCTCTTCCTCTTGCTCCATCTTCGAGTGGCTCTTGAACACTTGCTCCAACGTGTCTTTGTATTCGCATGAGTACTTGAGGTAGTTCATGGTGTACCTAGTTAACGGATGCACGGCTCCTCCCGGCACTGGAGTCTTGCTAGAATCCGATTTGATAGAGTTTTCCAAATCCGAGAATATGTTGATAGCGCTCTCTCCTAAGCGGGAGCGAGCGCTGGTCACCTCGTTCCTCAGCTCGCTGCGGAGCTCTTGTGGGAAGAGCTCCTCCATGGGTGGGAAACTGTCCCTAAGAGTCTCATAAATATCAAGAATCTTGAAGAGTTTCTCAGTGGAGCGCTTGGTCATGGCCACGGCCTCTGCGAACCCCAAGAACTGGATGGTGAGACCGTGCGCCACGATGCAGAACAAGCTCCCTTCGTCCCCCGGGAAGATCTTCGCCGCGAGTTTGAGCTCCCCAGGGAAGAAGAGGGAAGAGCAGTTCTTGAAAGTCTTGGTCCAGATAGGGATCTCTCTCTCCAGCTCACCCCAGCTCATCTTCTGCACCTCGTCGATGCTTACTTTCTCGAACTCGCAGTCCTGTTTCAAGGTCCGCATCAAGATGTTCCTCCTCCCGACCAAGTAAACCTCTCTGCATTCCCAACCGTACCCTGCCGCTTTCATCTTCTCCGCTATTTTCCTCAGCAAGACAACCACGTCCTCCGAGTAGCCAGGGTACTCAATCTCCTGATCGCCAGGTTCTGGAGCAGTCACCTGGTCTTGATCTTGAGAGACCACCGCGTCCTCCGTGCTCTTCCTCTGGCTGCCGGCGTCGTCAGTGACCAATGCGGTCTCTTTGATCACGGACTCTTCTAGAAGGATGCGGAACTCGTCTTCCAAGAAGGCCATCGCACGCTGCTGGATGGATCCGGCGTGGTTGATCAAGGGCTCGTGATGGTCCAAACATGATTTGGTGTTGAGCAAAAGTCTCATGAGATTCGAGACACGATCCACTGCTTCGAGAAGGGAAGACACTTCTTCTTGATCTTGGTACCATACTGTCTTTGGCTCCCCAGAGTCGTATTTGGAGAGTTTGTCCTCGAGAAGATCCAAGAACTTGCCAACAAACTGTGGGATCTGAAAGTAATCATCATCTTCTTGATCTCCTTTCTCTTTCTCCTCGGTGTTGTCGTCTTTGTGCTCCTCCTTGTGAAGGGAGAGACTGGAGAGAAGCTGGTCGAGTTCTTCAGACAATGACTCGAGTGTTTGTTGATGAGTCTCTTCTCCTTGTGACTCGACATTGTCTTCTGGATCGTGTTCTGTCTCTGCATTGCCAACGTCTACATTCTCTTTACTGATACCATCAGACTCATCAGGGGGATGAGCATCTGAAACGACGTCGGCTTTCTCTTCTATAATGGATTTGTCGTTATGATCAGGGTCCTTGTCGTCGTTCTTCTCCATGGAATCTTGTTATCTACGTAAAGCTTTGAAAAATGGTGATGGTGAGGAAGGGGAGATTCATGTGTTTTGCTTTCGTTTAGACTTTGGGATTGTGTGGTTAGAGAGGTGATGTGGAGATGGTCGCAATGGGCTATATCGAAGAAGTAGGGGAGCCTTTTTTTTTTTGTTGGTGGTCGACCGTGTTGACTTTTTCTTTCGTTTCCAACACCAATACCGTGTACTCTCTATTTTTAACCAAGGTTATAAAAACCTCGTAAT
The DNA here is from genome assembly GCF_020379485.1 of Brassica napus. Lineage (NCBI taxonomy): Eukaryota > Viridiplantae > Streptophyta > Magnoliopsida > Brassicales > Brassicaceae > Brassica > Brassica napus. The sequence continues at coordinate 58,727,619 of NC_063452.1, read as the reverse complement.
TAATTTAATTTTTTAAAATATATTTTGTTCACGAAATATTAAAATTCAAAGGGAAGTGATGATATATGCGTTTATGAACAATGATTTAATGAAAAAGCGGGTAACGTGGGAGTATGGTGCGCACGCACCTTCTTCACATAACTCTATACGTGCATGCATAAACCATGCTTTATTTCTTGATGACCCATGTTTTTATTATTAAAACGAAGGTAAATGGAATACCGAGAAATTTAATTGGTTAGTTGTTTTAGCAAAAAAAAAAATTGGTTAGTTGTAGAAAAATATATAGTTGGAGAAAAGAAAAGCCCACAGAAGCCCAAAGAACAATTAGGCCTGCTAAGCTTTAATTATTTTTGAAAGGTCTATATTCAAGTTGTTAAAAAAAAAAGAGTCTATATTCAAGTCTGCCCTGACTTACTTCAATCGACTAAACCAGCAAGGGGAACATGTAGGCGGTGTTGTATCTCATATACTCACATAGTTTCGTATCTTCTTCACACATACAAATACATTGAACATCATTCAAAATATTAGTTAGATTGTAGAGGCAGAGGATGATCAAATGGTAGGAAGTGAAAGGGTCCAAAAAGAAAACCCTTTTCAAATGGAGAAACCCCAAACTTGCACGTTTCTCTCTTCCTTTCATCTCTTTTTTATAAAAATTAGGAATAGAAATGACATTTTCTTCTCAATTTTTATTTAGAAGTCAATGAACATCACTCATAAGCACCTTCCTTTTCCCCTACTCATTCTCATCCACTTCTTATTATGAAACTAAATAAATGTTCTCTGACAAATGAGCCACTTCTTCTACCATTTATATTACACATCTATAATATATTCATATATGTAAGTGTACTCGTGAGGATATACACATATATAAAGAACCTCTCCTACTGTCATTTAGCCTGCGAAGCCCACAAAACAAAACGTTACACAAGTCTTCCTTCTCTCCTTCTCTCTCTTTCGCTCCCCGTGCTTTCTCTTTAGAGAAACAGTATTGGAAGAAGAGAGAAGATATGGAGGTGGAGAAGGGGACAATGGTGAATAGAAGCATGAAACTACCAATTGGATACAGATTTCATCCAACGGACCAGGAGCTTATCCTTCATTACTTGCTCCCAAAGGCCTTTGCTTCTCCTTTGCCTTCCTCCATCATCCCTGTCTTTGACGTCTTCTTCTCTCATCCTCTTACTTTCCCAGGTCTCTTTCTTCTTCTATATCCTATATATGTGTGTGCATGTCTATGGTCTATATATATATCCGTGTGTTGCCTGAAGCTAAAACTGAAAGGGTTCTTTCTCAGGTGATCTAGAGGAGAAGAAGAGGTACTTCTTTTCCAAGAAGAGAAGAGAAGTCTCAAGTAGAATCAAGATTTCATCTGATGATGGTTATTGGAAACCTATTGGGAAAGAGAGAGAAATCATTGCCTGTGGTAGAACAGTTGGGATTAGAAGAACACTTGCTTTCCATGAAACAAACAAAGCATCTTCTAAACTCAACAAAACTAGATGGAACATGACAGAGTATTGCCTTGCCGGATTTGCATCAACAAAGGTACACCATTAGTTCTCCACTATAATAAGAAAGAAAGACTTTGGACTAATGTGTTTATTCTTGGTACATAAAAAGCAGGTGTCTGGTGAGTGGGCGGTGTACAATGTGCATGAGAGGAAAGCATCCAAAGGAAAAAGGCAGAGGAAATCAAGAGGGAGAGATGATGCAGAAGAAGAAAACTTGAGTTGCATCGACTTTACGATTGGGTCAGATCATGAAACCGGTCCTCCACCTCCCTCTCCTCCTACCTCAGCTGATGAGTCAGGGAGCATTATTTAAAACGTTGCTCCTTAACCCTAACCTACTCCACTTATGTTTCTTTCAAGCTATTTTAAAAAGTTTCCACTTCTTAATTCATTTGTTAGAGAAACAAGTAAAAGGAGGCTAAGGGGTTGTTTTGATCCAAAAGTATTGTGTGAGTGGAGATTTGTTGAGCAAACCAAATATGTGTCAAACTTGTTAACTTTTACTTGAAGTTCTTTTAACATTATCATGGAGTTAAAAGCGATATAGCCGTGTAAGACCAACTAAAGTTGATTTAAATGAAAAAGATAAATTTTATTTTTCTTGGATGAGAACTTGATTCCCTTTCTTTTCAAACAAAACAAAAGATCCATAGCATCTAAATGTATGTGTTACATATGAGACTGAGAGGAATTTTGTATTAAGTTATAAAACAAGTTGATGCACATAAGATATTTTATATAGATGGATGGGTGACATATAAAAATGGTGTGTTTGATAGCACAAAGAGACAGAAGAAAGAGTTGAAACTGAAATTTAAATAAAAGAAGCCATCGCATGGGTTGTCGAGAAGCTAACGTTTCTTCGTGTCGCTGACACATTTTAAAAAATGTTTAGAAACCAAAATGGTGGACGTGATTGTTTTAAACTTAGTAATGTGTGTGTGAGTTGTATACCATGGAAACAATGTGATTAAAATATAAGAGCAATAAATTTCAAGATTTGTTAGAGAAAACATGTACCCAAAACTTTGTCAACTATATATGTAGAAAAAGACATGTAACTTGTGTGCTAACAAAAAGGTTCGATTCAAAAACAAAAAAGAGAGAGAGCTTAGTCAAAAAAAAAAGAAAAAAGAGAGAGAGTTGAAAGATTGAACTTAGTTTATGTAAGAAGAACAGAGTGGGGACATAACATGGGTATGGATGTGACCATTATAATGATTGAAAATACCGAAGCTTGTGTCGATTTTGTTGTCTACATGACTACATTTCTTAAAAAATGGGTGTAGAAGGTCAAAGACAAGTCACATGTGCAATGTGCACCATCTTCCAATGTACTATCCACAAAAAGACAACATCGATTAAGGCAATCTAGGTTTCTCCTCTTTCCCACACATATTACCGTAAACAGGTCCTCTTTTGCTTTTAATCGAAGCAATCCTTGGTTTTCAAATGTAATCGAAGAAAAAATGTAACAAAGTTACCTGCATTAAATAAAAGAAGCAAGTAATGAAATGATGATGAGGAATTAATTGAAAAGTAAATGTGAACAAGTCTGTGTATTGTGTGTGAGAAGAGGTAACTTGGCGCCATTGATCTTTTGGAATATGCTTAGCAAAGCAGATTTGATTTTCAGCACACAAAAGGTGAATTTAATGTGGGTTGCTTCAATTTTAAGCAAACGTTTATTGATTCAACCAAGACTTAATCACCACCCAGATCATATAGAAGTATAAACAATCATTTAGGCATGTGTATAACTATATTATCTAGGCATATAACTACATTATGAGAATTAATAAAGTAAATTAATAAAGTAAATGGAATCCCTACCGCCCACGGTTAATGGGCCATCCATGCCAGTTCTCTCGACCCGTGGATCTCATCCCGTTTGACGGGCGGTGCGTTAATTTTTCAAGATTCGAAAGTTTTGTTTACTGACTCTGCAATCACCGCATAACATTTTCCTGTACTTTGGTCTCATTCACACGGTATCGCGAATCACTTCCTAATAGGTCATTCATCGTTCCACTACTCCAACTCAAGCACGATTAACTCTACACTTTCTAAACAGATGTGTGACAGAAAAGATAAGTCAACTTTGGTGACATAAGTAGTTAAATCAATTTTTAAAACTTTTTCTATATATCACAACTCGGGATATTACAACAAACAAACTTGTTTAAAAAAAATACTTGGCTGGAATGCTATTTCCCTAAATAAAATGTTATATAGAATTATGGGCGGCTCATGTGGGAGGGTCAGCAGTGCACTCACCCATGGTCCATCTAAAATCAACCAAATTTATTGATATAAAGGGGTCCAATATTTTTCTTTTTCTCAACAACAATGGTCTAATTTTTTTTTTTTTGCACTTTCAATTTCATATTTACACAATATTTCAAAAAAAAAAATCTTAATTTCATATATTTACAAAATACAAACAAATTAATAAATTTAGATAAGTTTTTATATTTTTATTTAATAATATTTAATAATAAAATTTAATTTAATTAATTATAAAGGCCTAAAATTTTTTTTACCAAAGGCCGTTTATAATGTCAAGCCGGCCATGTATGGAATAAACATGATATTTTCTGTTCAAATGATTTTTTAAAGAAAATATCATTCGTTTCTGTGTTCTTCTTGCAAACAAAAAGTCATTTACATAATTCAATGGATGGTCGTGGTTGTCTAGCACATCAGTACATCACCCTAAAAACCACCGAGCTTTTTTTTTTTGATAAAAAAAACACCGAACTTAAGAAGTAAAATAGCGTAGATTCATAGAAGAAGGAAGCTGCTCTACTCAATTGTTTAGCATTTTTGAAAAATCTTTTATAATAATACTAGCTGATTTTGAAGTGCTAGTGCAATAGGAGAAAGATTGAAGGGAAGTAGATTTGTTGTTGATTTTAAAGAGGCCCACTAACAGAGTGGTTTGGGTGAAGCTTTGTTACTGAGAGCTCCTTGAACTCAATAAACATAGCATTTATGGGCCTTAAAAATGAAAATATTGGGCTTATAATGAACAAAAACAGGCATTTGTAAAGGTGCGTATAAATCCAATACGAAAAAAAAGAGAGGCAATGATGAGAATTGCGAGAGTGATAGCTGATAGGTAAGTAGTGAGAGAATGGAAAGAATAAAGAGAGTTGGAGAAACATAGAAGCATTTCCTTGTTTGGCAATTTCATCTTAGAACTTTGACCCTCTTTCTTCTTTGGCATCCATCACAACAACAAGGTACTATCATATCATACCAATCAAGCAAACACCTCATTAATAACAACATTAAATAAAAAAGTGTTTGATAACGATTTCAAATTCTTTAAGAGCATGATTAATCCAAAGTTTTTAGGATGAAATTCTTAGTGGAAGTTAAGAAACAACCCGACTCTAAAAACCTCAGGTTAATCATGGTCTAATGAGCTAAAAAGTTGGAGGTGTGTTCACTCGTGTATGTGTACTGCACAGATCTCTCTTTGCAGGATGTAAGAGCAAGTCCATCAATTAGGACCTCTAAGGAGTTCTAATGATTTAATTAAGATTAAATAAGGTGATTTGACAAGATTAGAATCTTGGTTAAGGGGAATTATTTTTTCCTCTTCCAATGGAAGAACCCCTTGGGGTTCCTTAAAAAAAAAAAAAAATTTTACAAGTCGCATAGATAAGCAAGAACAAAGCTGATGATCAGCTTATTACCAGTCGCATAGATAAGTAAACATCAAACCAAAGAGAAGTAACCATCGGCCAAAGAAAAAACATAGTAAACTTAATGTTCTTCTGTTCTGAAGATGGAGAAAGTTTGCATACCGAAGGTGGAGAAAGGATAGTCCATACAGTAACTGCAAGACCTGCGAGAGCTTTCGTTGTAAGGAGGTGTGAGAATGTCGAGCACCACACATGGAGTCAGCGCAGTGAAACAATGGAGATTGCCTCCAGTCTTTGGGTACAACACTGGTAGTTCAGACTGTGGCGTTATCACTTTGTCGGTAACCAATTTCGCCAACCGTGCTGCTACAAGCAGTTGCAAAGAAATCTTTATATTATCAATCACACAAATGAACCAAAACTAGACACTCACATGAATGAATTAAAAGTTTTAAACAAGCGTAGCGATCACGATTACGATCACGATCAAGCACAATATTTCTTAGGGTTTATGCTACTAACAGAGTAAATTTGAATCTCCGCTTCAATTTTCTGGCGGTTACACAATCGATCCATGGAAAAATTCGAAAAACAAAGGAGATATTACAAGAGACAACAAATCTCGTAAACCTAGAGCAACAGATACAAAGATCGACGCGATCGCAGCTCAGAATCACCAACAGCTAAAACAGAGGGTAAAGAAAAGAAATTAACCTTGACGACGAGAGCAGAAGTAGAATCCATCGCTCACAGAGTCACAGGCTAGAGAATCGGTAAATGAACTGATAACTCCTCCGCGGATCGATCGTTGCGATGTGGGAGACGAAGAAGGGCTGTGTTTTTTCAGAAGATTCATCAACGGAGGAAAGATAGAAGGCTTGTGTTTCTTCGACGAAGGAGAGGAGGGGAATTAATGCATGGTCCAATAACATACTGCCACGTAAGGGCTTCTTACAAGCTCTAGAAAGTCCATATTAAGGAGCGGTTCTTTATTTTTTGGGCCTTTTTCATTTATTTTTTTTTCCTTTTTGTGAAAAACTTGTGTTAAGAACTCCCCAATGGAGCTGATCTAACAGTCCAAACACAAAAAGCAACCAATCTCCTATTTTCTAAATTTATCTTTTCTTTTTTGAAGCTATATATTTATATATCTTTTTTTTATCATTTATTTTCACTGGACAATTAAACGATTGTAAAGATTAAAGAACGATTGGCAACACGCATTCACAGTTAACATTATATGTCATTATCCAATTAAACGATTTTTTGTACTGTCTCCAGTCTCCTCATCTCAATACCACTCCTTTAACGACGCTACAAATTAATTTTCTTTAATTTTGTTAATACCTTTATATTAATTTAATTTATCTGCTCATAATGTAACTTGGAAAAAAAAATGTAACTTGGAGAGAAAGTACATGTATGTATCTATTATATGCATCCCATGCATGTATGGATGGAGCAAAAAGGATGAATTGGGATCTGCAAAATTAGAGAGAGAAGAAACTGAGGGCAAAAGCGTAATCTTGAAAGCAGATATTCTCTGCAACAAACGATGCAAACAAACAAAGATGAGACAGCTTAAACCCTTCCATAAAACCCCCATCAACCTCACACACACAGTTTATACAGTCATCATCATCTCTCTCTCTCTAGCTAATTGAAAATGGCAGAGCCACCGCCGTCGTCTCTCCACCATTTCGTCGGTCCTTCATCAAAACATCGATCATCCAACAAGAAACACTCCTTCTCCGGAGCTCAGCATCCGACCATCCACCGTCTCTTCCCGTGCCAGTACTGTCCACGCAAATTCTACACTTCCCAAGCTCTCGGCGGTCACCAGAACGCACACAAACGCGAACGCGCCGCTGCTCGGCGCAACCTCGGCGTTGTTTCTGATCATGCTCCAAACACCCTCGACGACGCCACTTTCCTTCTTCCATACCCGTGTAATCTTTACCCTAACCCACCTCAAGTATCGTCCTGGAGCATACCGGATCAACAGACGGTGACGATGGTGAGTGGGTACGACCCGTATCCGTATCCTTATGGGTATACGTTTGAGGTTTCTGGCGTCATGGAAGAAGAAGAAGAGGAGCGCCCACAGCTGGATCTTTCGCTCCGTCTCTGAGTGCTTTTCTGTTTTTAGTTTGTTTTGTCTTTGTTCAGGTTGCTTTTAAGTACAACTTTGGAGCTATGTAGCCTTCTCTCTCTTTTTGTGTTCATCTCCTTACTTTTTAAGATAAACTAGCTGGCTGCTACCTTTTTGATAATGATCCGTTTTGGTTTAAAAGTTTATAATCTAGCAGTCTCTTTGCTAAATCGAATACTTTTTTTATCTTTATGGATGATCCATTAATTGCGATGATTAAGAATCTGAATTTTCTTGCATTTTCTCCATCGTCGCCTTTTTTTTTATTTCCTTTTTCGATCGGTGGCCGGTCATGTCTCTGTCGGAGATTATCACCGTCTTCCGGTTTGCTACAAATCCCTAACCGCCGCCTCCACGAAGTTGGTACGTGCGCAATCTAACATGTCATCAGACTCATCACATCACTACACGCGATACACTCACGTGACGCTACTCATGCGAAAGCTATTGCCAAATTAGGACGAATAAACTGCGTGCCGTTTTTAGGCGCCTCACATAACAACCACTTTTACTCCAACATCATATTCTTCTAAATACTCCCATATGTTGCACAATATATGATGTTTTTGACAAATACACAACTACTAAAAAAATTCTTTTTTTTTGTTTTTAAAATATAACTAAAATATGAATTGAAAATCATTTAACTAATTATAAAATAGACTATAAAATAAACTTTTTAATTAATAAAAGTAAAAGTTACCTAAGAATATATAAAAAGTATTTTATATCTTAAAACATCAAAAACTCTTAAAGCATCTTATATTTCTGAAGGAGGGAGCTAGTACTTCTTATTAGCAAAATTTATTAGTCACTCAGATAGATATTACATATTATACTCAAGCGTACTGATCAGATTTTTTTGGTCTGATAAGAAACTAGTGTAAAAGAGGTAACTCTAGAATAACAATGTTACATAACAATTGTAAATGGTGAAATATCCAATGACTACGTGTAGAGAGTGCTGCTCAACGGTGATCAAATTCCTCATCAGACATCCTCATAATGATTCTCAGACTAGTTTTCAGTAAGCAAATGGGTCTGGTTTTCTGGCAAAAGAGCCGGCTTCCATTTCAGGCAGTTCAAACTCCTCTGGTATCAGTGACAACTGAAAGTTTGGTAGCTCTGGCAAACTTTGCATTACCCTGTGGTTTACCATGTCATCAGTTTTACTACATCTAGTATACTCTTGACACTATTAATAAGTTTAATTAACGCTTACTTTTCTTCTTCTTTAAGCAAGTATCCATACATTTGAGACTTTTTAAAAGCAATTTCTGGAATCTTCTGGCTCAAATGCTTCATAACTCCCCACATAGGAGGAGCCCTGATAAGAAAAGCATGGTGTTTCAATTCACGGTTCACTTGTTGAGTGAATGTTGGATATCTATAATAAACATGTACACAAACCTGGTTACAGGAGGAGACAAACAGAAGCTAAGACAGGCCTTCTTGCTTTCTCCTAGGATCTCTGAAGCTGCAAGGAAACAACACACTGCACTCGCGTGGCAAGCTGGCTCACTTCCCTTCTCTGTTACCAGTCCATGGTAGTAGTATGCCGCAGCCTGTCAAGAAGAAAAAAAACAGAACATAACAAAGAGATTGGTTTATAATAGAACTATAGAGATGACACTTAATGAACTGTATGATCACTTTCCAACAAGAACTTTGGCCGGATCTGGCACAACCCAATGAAACAGGTCTTACCCCTAAATTTTTTTGGAGGTTATATATACACTAAGACATAAGTCCTCAAGTTATGTATAAAACAAATTTTTATGAAAGTTTTTAATAAATGTTTATGGTCTCCAATATCTTAGATCCGACCCTAGCTTTGATACACACCTTTGCTTCCAGAAACTTCCAGAAGATGAAGAGGAGAAGCTTTTTGGCGCACCCATGGCTAACGATGGCACAACCAGACAAGCATTGATATGCCTGAAATGATAATGGGGCTCATTTAGAAGAAGTAAACAGAGAGATTAGGGCAAAAAACCCATGACTATCCCAAAAGCATGCCCCAAGTTACCAAAGGAGATGAAGATGTATTAAAATATGAGAAAGACCTGAGAGAAATAGATGACTTGCTCACAGGCAAGTCTCCTCTTCACAGACAGTGTAGCCTTCTTGCTATTAACTGCCAACCCAAGTTGAATCTCAGTTCCCTGTAGTGAGATTCGATGAGAATAGCAAAGTAAAACACATGCAAGGTTATTATTTAGGAAACATTGTTTCAAAGAATGTAACCTGGCCAAGTGCTTGGATAGAGAGAGTTTGCAAAACACTTTCCTGCATATCATCTGGCAATTTACTCCTGAAAATTTGCATTTATGTAAGTACTTATTTGATCCTATATTTTCTGTATTTTTTTGTGCTTCATACTTTATATCAGGAGCAATGCGAGGCAGAATCTCTCGGGTGCAGAACTCCAAGTATCCAGATGCCTGGAGAAGCAAGTCAACCGCATCTCTCTTGCAACCTGTTTTTAAAAGTGAACAGAGTAATCAGCTTTGTGAACATACATCAGTGAAATATAACTGTGAAGATCCAAGAGGCCAAACCACTGGAGACCACACGGACGCCATGGCCAGAACCAGAACGATTCTTTGGAATCATGAGAGAGTTAGCTTCAGCCATTGCCAAAGCAGCCATCATGTGTATCACTGTCAGCATCTCCATCCAAAGGTTTGTGAAACATAACTCTGCCTGTTTTAAACATTTTATTTAATTCATACGTCAACATTGTTGAAGTAAAATAACAAACAAAATGAACTTACGCTTCCACCATCTCCAAGGGGTTTCCATTTGAACTCTACGCATCCCTCCATCCCATCATCCTCTACAAAGTCATATGAACATTAGATTTTACAGCACACTAATCTGTTAACTTAATCAAAATTTTAGAACACCTACTTTTCTTGATAAGCCCGGTGAGAAGAGACAAGTACTCCTCCAAAGGTGCACGTAGCTCAGAGATGGCAGAACCACCTGAAAATATTTAAACCTAACTTTGAATATGATTCTCAAAATCAAAACCTTTTTCTTGGGTCGCAAGTAAAAAGAAACAAGATGGTCTCATTTCTTCGATACCTGAGTCCTCAGCTACCAACTGAATCTGATTCCTCAGACATGCCAATCGGTCGATGGTGGTCTTGGAGGCAACGCCTTTGAGTTGGCGCTGAAGATCAGTCTGAACAGGAACACGGAGCTGTAGAACAAACACTACTGATTCTTGAATGATACTCCTCTTGTTCTTACTTTCCCCAACAGCACAAGCAGACGTAGCACACCCCATGCTCCCTCCCTCTCTCTCCCGTTCAATGTTATGCTTTTTGGTAACAAGATATTATCACCCTACACATTACACATACATATACAACATTGAAAAAACATCAGATAACATATGGAACTTATGAAAGATATAAAAATGAAAACATGTGGAAGAGAATCTCAGATAGCTAACAGAAGAACAGAGGAGGCATGTGATGGAGGAAGGTTGGTTTGAAGGTTGTAGAGGATGATGGGAGAGAAGACAGTGGAAACAGAGCTACTTATAGGTTTGAGCGTTGGATGCAATCCACCCACATGCTCTCTATTTTATTGCAAATGATTTGATATATGTTTTTAGTTAACCCAAAAAACATAAAGAAAAAGAAACTGCACATGTCTTTTGGTTTAATCCAAGTTTTAATTGTGTTACTTCTGGAAATATGTAAATTTTCATTACCAGTTGCCAAAGTTTAATTGGTTCTCCTGTGTGTTAATTACTAATTTCCTCGATAATTTCTGTTGTTAACTTTCCCCGCCATCTCAATTAACATAATCACATCTCTTTCTTTCTTTTTTTTTTTTTTTTGAATGATAATAGGTTTTGAATCAAAATCCTTACATCTTCTAAGGTTTGTCAATTAATTCTTCTTTGAGAGCACACTTCTCCTACCGTAAAACGAAATTTTGACTCATTAGACGCTAGTAGATGATCCAAGACTCTTATCCACGAGACAAACTTATCGTTGATCAAATTTCTATTTATTCTTTTTATCCCAAGTTTTTTCTTTACGTCTAAATTTTCTTCTTAGGTCAGTATCTCCTTGATATGAATGAATCGTTGGCTTGTATAAAAACAATATCATGTTGTCAGATTTGCAATCGCGAAGATTGTATTGTTATTAAACGAGATAATTAACGGAAGATGATAACAATGTTAATACAATACACCAGGGAATATCTGACTCCAATAGAAATGTGGGTGTTCAAGAGCAAAAACATATTATAGATCGTGGCAGGAGACAGCCTGGCTATACAACTTGCACTGTATAGAGCTCAATAATCCCCAGATTTACTTCCAAACGAAAAACGCAATTTATTAATCATAATGGGCCTCTTTTAATGGCCCATTATCAGGTAAAGAAAACAATTGGGCCCATCGTTGACTTTTTGTTTCTGAGTGTGTGTGTGGTTATATCGTCGTCGGAGGGGTCACGAGCGGAGGAAACCAATCGCAGATCTGCATACCAAAATTCCAACGAAGATCATCACACACCATGGCCATCCCCTTAGCTAAGCTCCTGATCTCCGCCGTGGCGGTTTTCATGCTCTTCTCCGCTTCGTTCGCGACCTCGGAAATGCCGTTCATGGTGGTTCACAAGAAAGCTACTCTCAACAGGCTCAAATCTGGCGCCGAGCGCGTCCTCGTCTCCTTCGACATCTACAACCAAGGATCTGCGTCAGTTCCCTCTCTCAATCCATTTGATCTGATATGCTTTCGTTTCCAATCCGTTTTATATCCGAATAGATTAGCTGCTGTAGAATTATCCTTAGATATGTTGTATAGATTGGTGACGTGCGGATGTGAATCAGTAGCTAGATTGATCTGATCCGCTATATGTTTTGGTGTTTGATCGCAGGACGGCGTATGACGTGACTCTGGTTGATAACACCTGGATTAAGAAAACTTTTGAAGTTGTTAATGGAAACACTTCAAGATCATGGGAGAGACTGGATGCGTGAGTTCTTCTTCTTCCTTTTGTCATTAATATGCTTTTATTCGTTTCGTCACTAATGTGATTTATTTATGCAGAGGAGGTATTCTGTCTCATTCCTTCGAACTTGAGGCTAAGGTTAAAGGACCCTTCTATGGTGCTCCTGCTGTTGTTACTTTCCGCATCCCCACTAAGACAGCTCTTCAGGTTTGCCGTTCATAAGCTGCCTTTGTTTCTTCTTTCAGATGATGAACTTAACATACTCTTTTTGTTCCCTAACAAACTATCCATGACTTCTAGCACAAGTTGAATCCAATTAATCTTTCTTATATATGACTTAGTCTTGTAGTGATCATTGTGTATTATGTTTTTCTTGTTTGTAGCAAGCCTACTCAACTCCAATACTACCTCTAGACATCCTCGCAGACAAACCTCCAACCGACCCGCTTGCCCTGGTAATTTTCCCCCTTTTTTTCAGTCCTCTCCTTCACGCCTTTTCCTTCTCAGTATTGACTTTCGTGTTTGCTTGGCTTGTGCCTTTGGATGTTGCTCTTGATGCTGCTATGATATAATCTCAGGCCAAGGTAACTCAATCTGTAATTCTCTCCTCCCTGTGAAAATTATGGAAAGCAAATTCTAATCTTACTGTGTTTCAATTGTTGCAGAGGATTCTGGCAAAATATGGATCTCTTGTTTCAGTGATATCGATGGTGGTTTTGTTCATATACTTGGTAGCTACACCTTCAAAGTCCAATTTAGCAAAAGCGGGCAGCAAGAAGAAGCGCTAAGTTAGTGAAATTAAGGCTAAGAATGGTTGGTACGATGTTTTTCTTTTTGTGTTTAGCGGTTAAAACACAGTTTGAAAACTTGTAAGAAACGTAGAACACACTTTCACTTTGTTGTTGAAGAGGACTATGTTAAAGAGTTACTTTGGTTTTGCGTCATAACATCTTTTTGAGAGCATAGTCATGGAGTTTTTTCTTTTATTTTGATCCTGCCTTCTTTTTTTTTTTATAATTATTTTTCTGCCTGCAAGCTCCACCTTGTCAAATGATGATTTGAGAGCCCTACCTTGAATGACTTCGTCCGACTTAAAACAAAAACAAATAGACTGGTGAGTTCTCTCTCGCATTATGAAACTGATAAATGCCAATACTTGGAAAAAAATTGTTTTTAAACTGAAACAAAGTTGAGTTTATTTATGGGTTTATTGGCAGAATGACCATATTTTGGTGATAAATTAAGGAAGTAGCTGTGATTTTGACATAATTTATTGTAAGACTTTTGTGTTTCCTTCCATCCGGTTATATCCCTTCAAGTAACAGGTTACCGATTCTATATTATAAAGTAAACGACGTGGCATTTTTGTGTGGCATTTTTGTGTGGCATCGTAACAATCACATAACATACGGATCGCGTTGTGCAGCTGTATTCAACACATATGATGTAAGGGTATGAATCGAGAAGAGTGGATAACAGTTGTAAGTGTGCCAAAAACAATTCTAACCTAACGACGAACTGAAGATGATCACAAGTATATTCTATACCGATTGTATGAGTTTCCATACTATGTACCGTATGTGGAATAGTAATATTATAAATGTAGTTCCAAGTGAAATATGGTCTTCATAATTTCGCTACAGTTAAAAAGGCACATGATGCAAGGAAAGTACATAATGTTTTATCCAAAAGCAAGCCAAATATTCCAGAAATAAATTTATCAACCACACAGAAATAAACTAAAAGGCCAAATAGTATGGAAATGAAAACTCTCAGTAAACCACACAGAAGAATATATAGCGTAACCCAAATTTAATGGAATGTGGGCAAATTGTGTTTGTTGTACGGAAAACCCTGTGACCTTCTATTTTGGTTAAATGAAATGATGCAAATGTTAACTTCTGATAATATATGTCCGTTATAAGGTGAATTAACGTTTATGACGTGTATTACGTGAGAAGGTCTATTCCATATAGAATACACTATGTAATTTATCTGAGAACTGCTATTCCGTATAAAATATACTATGTTATTTATATACTAGTTGCATACATCCAGAATTGATTTACAAAATCTAATGGGGGATTGGTAGAAGAACACTTGACACTAAACACTAAACACAAATTAGGAAAATATGAAGGTCGGATAGTTGGTGACAGCTACTCCTAATGAAAGAGTAGGAGGATGCCATATACTGAAGTCGATTTACCAAGATATTTTCACTGTGTAAATTTAAAAAAATGGTGTAGGTTAATGATTATAAATGTGTATTATAGGGTTACGTACACATTTGCACCGTCCATTACGAGAAGACTTATATACTATATACAATGTACTATTTAAAATGATACTATGTGCATACTAGAGCCAAGATTGAGCAACATGAAATACAAAGCTAATAGGAATGGTAATAGAACACTTAACAGTAAACACTAAACCCAAGTTAAGGAAATATAAATCCAATTCATAGGCAACTCAAATCTCCAGGCAATTAAATCCACCTGCCATAATACTGGAGACATATATTTACATTCCTCATGAGCCACATGAAATACAAAGCTAATGGAGATGGTAAAAGAACACTTGATAGTAAACACTAAACCCAAGTTAGGAAAATATAAACCCCAATACATAGGCAACCCAAATCTTTATGAAATTAAATTCACCTGCCATAATACTGGAGACGTGTATTTACATTCCTCATGAGCAACATGAAATACAAAGCTAATAGGACTGGTAATACTAAACCCAAGTTAGAGAAATATAAATCTCAATCCGCAACCCAAATCTTTAGGAAACTAAATCCACCTGCTATAATACTAGAGACATGTATTTACATTCCTCATTAGCCACATGAAATACAAAGCTAATGGAAATGGTAATAGAACACTTGAGAATAAACACTAAACCCAAGTTAAGTAAATATAAACCCCAATACATAGGCAACCCAAAACTTTTGTGAAATTAAATCCACCTTCCATAATACTGGAAATAGTTGTTAACCCTTTTTTTCCCAGAAAGTTCAAAGTCTGTCTCAAACAATCTACTTGGAAGGGCTAACTCGTCCATACCAAACCTGAAGAATGAAAAGTAAGAGAGGCAAATAGTAAGGACGGTTCACACTGTAATAACAATATATAAATGAATTATGAGTCAAACATAATAAGAATGGCTAATGAATGGAAAGGCATATGATGTAAAAGTACGATTCCATGTAAAATGGAATAATGCAAACCTCATACTATTCCACTTAACATGACATATAACAACGAGATATACTGATACGAACATACGATGAAACATCTATGTATTGCAGATGCTATTCCACAAAATAATTGATATTTCTACACCATGAACTATGCACCGCAGAGACAAAACCCTCCAATTCAAGCATAACTTAGAATAAGAACATCAGAGAGGAAATCACAACCGACCACAAGTTGCAGCAAAGCAAAACACAATATCAAGTGATACTATCCTCAGTGGAATAGTTGTAAGGAATAAGTATACTATTACATTTCAAATGGAAACCAGATTCAAAATATCATACTATGTGTACCGACTGAGCATTTCTAAGAATTGATATTCCGCACATCTTCCCCTAAATTACTACACTACTTATTTCGCATCACCGTTATAAAGATCTGAGAAGAAATTTTAGTAACCAGAATCGACGGAGAAATACCGAGAACTTACGGGACTGTCAAAGATCTGAGAAGAATTGAGTTGGTGAAGTTGGAGAGGTTGGATGTGTTACTACCGCCGCCGAAACTGTAACGCAAAACCCAACCGCCGAACCCTAACGGCGAACACGATTAAGAGGGAGGACGACCGAGATGAAAATTGGATTGCAGGCAGAAGCGAGGCGTTGGAGCAGATCGTAGGCAGATAGACCTTTTGACTTCGAGAAATTACTGAAGAAAGTGAGAAGGAAAAGATGTGAATAGGGTGAAGACACGATTTACCTTTGTACAGTTAAAAAATTAATTTTTTAATTAATTTTTGTAACAGGTGCACCCGGTTAATTAAAAGAGTAGTACCGTATTATTATGTATATATGACGCCGTGTACCTGTCCGTTAGGTAAAATAGCTACTCTGCCAATTACCGTTTTGTTCATTGCTATAGGCTCTAATTTCCCTTTATTTATCAGCGAAACATTTGTATTTTATATTAATCAGCTTAGTTCGTTAATATTTGGTGCGGTAAATGAAAGACAAACAATAACAAAGATCACCAAAGCCCGTCTAGCTCAGTTGGTAGAGCGCAAGGCTCTTAACCTTGTGGTCGTGGGTTCGAGCCCCACGGTGGGCGACTAGTTTTTCATTTGTTTTTAACTTTTTGTCGTAAATAATGTTCACTGCAGTTAGGCCTGAGACTTTTATCCGAGATCCGGATCCGATCCAAAAATTCGGATATCCGGATCCGGATAGTAAAATGTTAGATCCGTCAAAGCCGAATCCGGATCCGGATATCTTGATTTTTTAGTCCGGATATCCGGATCCGTAAATTTTATTAATAATTATTTCAAAATAGTAATATCTATATATAAAAACTAATTTTATTTAATAAATTTTCATTTTTATAATACTATATATAAATTTTATGTAAATTTTGTAATATTATACATAGAAATAATTAAAAACATTATTTATCTTTTTTTATTTTTAAATTATTGTTAATATTTTATATATATTAATATTATTTTTTATTTATTTTAAAGATCCAAATCCGGATATCCGCCGGATATTATAATTAGGGGTGTTCAATCCGGATATCTGTTCGGTTTCGGTTCGGTTTTTTTGGTTTTTCGGTTTATAAAAAATATCTACCATATTAAAACCATATTTAATATGGTTTGGTTCGGTTTATATACCGTCGGTTTTCGGTTTATTCGATTTTATACCAAAAAACCGTAAATATATTTATCTTTTAAAATATTTTGTGAATTTACTTTATAAGATTAGATATCGGCTTTAAATTTAATTATAACATGGCGATATTTTGGTTTTTAAATAATCTATTTTTTATTTTACTATTTAAATAATCAGTAAACATATTTATTTAATAACAGTAATAGTTTTATGAAATAAAAGTAAGAAATATCAGTAATCCATAATACTATTAAACAAAAAAGTAAAAAAATATGTTTTTTTTAATTTGATAAAAAAAATTTGAACTTAAAATAAAATATTAAATAACTAAAATAAACATTTAAGTAGGAAAATCATACCAATAAAATAAATTAGGTATATATTATTAATTATATTATATAACTTACATATACTTATACTTTATATTTTAATTGATCGGTTTATTCGGTTTGATCGGTTTATATACCAAACCATATCCTTATACCACGGTTTCTTAAAAATGACATCCATTCGGTATATTCGGTACTACCAAATCCAAATCATTTTTTCTATTTCGGTTCGGTTCAGTTTTAATTGGTTCGGTTTTACCAGATTGAACACCCCTAATTTTTAGAAAGATATCCGACACCCGGATATCCACGAACCCCGGATCCGGATAAAAATAGTAAAATTATGGATCCGCCGGATAAGGATCCGGATATCTTAAAATTGTCCGGATACCCGATCCGTCCCTGGCCTAACTGCAGTAACTTTTGACGGCAATAGTAAAGCTGTAAATTGGGGAAAGCTACCAAAAGAGATTTTTCCAAATGAAAAAGAACAAAAGTAGTAAGTGGGTGTGCCCACACTCTCTATCTTAGCGTGTGTACCGCTCATCTTTTAAGATTACATCACACAAACAAAAATAGGGAGATAGTATTGTGAAAAGAGAGAGCACTATCGTCAATTGAAGAACACAAATTTCCAAAAAAAATGAATCAAGTTGGAATCCAGAGGATGAGCTTTACTCTTCCTCATTGCCATACGTTTCTCTTTATTCTTTCAAACAAAAATCCTAAGTTTTTTTTTCAATCATCATCATTTAGTCTTAGGCTTCAGCTGCTGCGATGACAGGGGCTGGAGTAACACCACCGGTGGTTGGCCTGAATCAGATAAAACATAAATAAATGAGTTTCTGCACTCTTCACTTTTGAAGAAGGTATTGAGGGAAGGAAGAAAGGAAGTAATGAGAGAGAAGATCTTACAGGCCAACAAACACTTTGAAAGCATCATATAAACCCCATTGTGCTCCAGTCAATGTCCCTATCATCACAATTCTTAGAGGAAGCCCTCTGGTAAACAGTCCCACCATTCCAATCTTCTTCACCGCCTGCAACAACATTTCATCACATCAAAAGAATCAAATACTAATCCTATATAGTACAAACGAATAAACAGTTGTCAACATGTTAACTTACATCTCCAACGGTTGCTCCCTTAGCATTGTTTAGGAACGAAACAAGATTATCTGCGGGGTGAGAGACAATTGCACAGAACACTCCAGCAACATAACCTCCGGCAAAACTCACCCCGAGTTGCAGACCTTTGCTGCACTCGTGTTTTGGGTTGGGGATTGCGTACTTGTAGATCATCTCAACAATGGTCTCAAACGAAGCAAACTTCATCATTGTGTCTGTAACGAATCATGTATTATGTTTCATGACCAACTACAAAGAAAACATAAACTGTGCAAAAGGTTTCAAAATAGAGGACAAAACTTACAAGGAATCTGACGTCCCCAGAGTGGAGCAAGACCCTTATACAAGCTGCGAAAATAATAAAAAAATGTAGCAGACACAAATGGCTAGAGCAATAACAAGGGAGAGAACGTTATTTGTGTCCAGAAACTCACCCTCCGTATCCTTCGGACTTGACAAACTTAGGAAACCCATCGGACATTCCTCTAGCGAACCCAGGCTGTGTCTGAACACGGACCTTAACAGCTTCAAAAGGGCAAAGTGCAACATCGGCAATGACCTCAGCGGAAGCAGAACCAGCAAGGTAGATGAGGGTCTTGTATTTGGCAGCGAACTCAGGTCCAGCAAGATCGGAGTAGTACTTCTTAAAGAACTCGTAGAATCCAAACTTGCAAGCACCCTGAGCACTGTAACCCAACAGAGTAGGAACCCATCCACGGAAAAAGCCTTTGACTCCTTGCTCCTTCAGCAGAATCCCAAAACCAGACGAGATGCTCTTGTACTTGGCCGGATCAATCTGGTTAGCAATGTAATAACATCAAGACCAAAAGTGAATCAATCCACAAATACAAACGTCAAGTAAAATTCAGACAGAAGAGTCAACTAACCAGATCGAAATGTTTTGAATTATAGAAACAGCAAAAGGCTAAAACGCAGATCTCAACACGTGGATAAATGATCTATAAGGTTATTACAAACATACCTGCATATTGCACTTGACGAGATCGAGAGGGGTGACGGTCATGTGAGTCAGACCACAGCTGAGAACTCCGCCGAAGGTACACGCGGCGTAGAAGGCAGGCGAGTACATCTCGATCCCCTTCCCTGGCTCCGTGGGAGACGCAATTAGGAAACTCTTCCGAGACACCATCGTCGCGGCCGGAGATGAACGAGACTTCTCGAGAATGGGGGATGAGAACGCGGCGTTGGAATCGCGGAGAATAGATCTCGGAGATGAGGAGTAGAGGAAGCTGGGGATGAGAGAAGAAGTCTTGGGCGTTTCCATCGCGACGGAGGACGGAGATAAGATGAGAGCAATGTGTTTTGTTTCGATGTCCGATCTCACGCTGCCCCAGAAAGAAGACCAGTGCTGTTTATTACCTCATGAATCTCGTCTCTTTATTGGCCAATTAGATTCCGTTGGAATATACTTTGGAACAATTACGACAATACCAGCTATAATAATTTTTTATTCTCTAAAAATGTCATGGCCCATGAGCTTTTCAAAGGACGTAAAGTTCACGCCGTTGACCCATAAAAAAGGCATGTAACGATATTTTCTAATTTTGTTTGATTTATTTAGTTGAAAAAATCAGATTCCGTTGGAACAAGGCATATACTTTGCATTACTTTACTAAAATGCCATTCGTAATAGATTTTTCTGTTAGGTGGCCCATGGGCTTTTCAAGGGCTGCGTACACACCGTTGTTGACCCATTAAAAGGCATGTAACGACATTTTCGTAAAAACCTCTTAAAACCCTAATCCTCCTACGAAGAAGAAGAGAACCTCTCGCCGTCGCCGATGTAAGTCCGTAGCTTAGGTTTAAAGTTGTTGCTTGTATAGTAATCCTTACAGAGACTAGGTTTGATTGAAGCTCTGTTTCTTCGAACTTGAACTAGTGTGCGAATCTTATACTTACTCTTTTGATTACAGAGAGTTTGTGGAATTGAGCGATGAGTACGTTATCACAGAACGCTCCGACGAGCAAGGCTAGAAGAGAAGAGACCGAAGATGACGTAAGGGCCAAGAGAAGGAAGATGGAGGAAGAGAAGCAAAGAGAGTCTGAGCAGGTTGAAATGAAAAAGCTTGAGAATTTGTTGTTTGGATCACTCTACAACCCTGTTTCGTTTGGTAAGAGAGAAGGAGATGTGGAAGGGTCTGATCTGTTTCGTGTAGATCGTTCTGCTGCGAGGCAAACTCCAGATTCTGAAGATGATGATGAACAAGATTCTGATGAAGAGAGAGTTATTAGGAAGGGAGAAGCTGCTTGGGAGGATGAAGAAGAGAAAGAGATTAATATTAACATAGCTAGTGTTAACCGTCTGAGGAAGCTGAGGAAAGAGGAGGATGAGGGATTGATCTCTGGCTCTGAGTACATTGCTAGGCTGAGAGCTCATCACGCTAAGCTTAACCCTGGAACTGATTGGGCTAGGACTGATTCTCAAATCACTGATGGAGATTCCTCAGATGATGATGGAGGAGAAGGTGGTGATGATGATGATATTCTCAGAACAAACGAAGATCTTGTGGTGAAGTCTGGTGGCTCCAAGCTCTGTTCTGGTCTTCTTGAGTATTCAGAACACGCGGATGCCAACATAGCAGACCCTTCAGACGCTCCGATTAACTCTGTCCAGTTCCATCAAAACGCTCAGCTTCTCCTCACCGCTGGCAACGATAGAAGGCTGAGGTTTTTCCAGATCGATGGGAAGAGGAACACCAAGATACAGAGCATCTTTCTCGAGGACTGTCCCATTCACAAAGCTGCTTTCTTGCCCAACGGATCTCAGGTGATTGTCTCTGGAAGGAGGAAGTACTTTTACAGCTTTGATTTGGAGAACGCGAAGTTCGACAAGATTGGCCCATTGGTTGGTAGAGAGGAGAAGAGCTTGGAGAGTTTCGAAGTGTCGCAAGACTCCAAGACCGTAGCCTTCATGGGAAACGGAGGCTACATCTTGCTTGTGTCCACAAAGACCAAAGAGCTTACGGGAACGTTGAAGATGAACGGTTCAGTGAGGTCCTTAGCGTTCAGTGACGACGGGAAGCAGCTGCTGAGCTCAGGAGGGGATGGACAAGTCTATGTCTGGGATCTTAGAACGATGAAGTGTTTATACAAAGGTGTGGATGAAGGGAGCACGTGTGGGACTTCGCTTTGCAGCTCACCTAACGGAGCTTTGTTTGCCTCTGGGACTGATAGAGGGATCGTGAACATCTACAAGAAGGCTGAGTTTTTGGGAGGCAAAAGGAAGCCGATAAAGACGGTGGACAATCTCACTTCGGAGATTGATTTCTTGAAGTTCAACCATGATGGTCAGATTCTAGCTATAATCTCGAGGATGAATAAAGACAGTGTGAAGCTTGTCCATGTTCCGTCTCTAACCGTCTTCTCAAACTGGCCGCCGCCAAATAAACAGATGAATTACCCTCGCTGCTTGGACTTCAGCCCTGGAAGTGGCTTCATGGCTATGGGAAACGCTAGTGGAAAAGTTTTGCTTTACAAACTGAATCATTACATGAATGCTTGAAGTGTGTCCTTGGCGATGGGCAGTTTTTGAGATTGTTGTTGTGTTTTCCTTTTGTCTCATTACTCTTCTGTTATCAGTTATCCTTTACAACATTTTTCCATCAATGGAATATTTTCTTTCATGATATAATTGGAACTGAGTGGGGCAAGTCTTTTCTCACGCTATGTTAATGTCTACTATTTTGATATCTAAAGTAAGTGCTGGAGAAGAAGTAAGATGTTGTCATTGTTTCAGAAATCATCACTCATATTAGAGAAGGTGAGTGAGAGTTGGCTACAGTCTTATTGTGCATCTAATTTTAAAACTCTGTTGCTACATGTCTGTGTGAATACTGATGAATATAGTATTTTTTTTTTTTTTGTAACTTATGAATATAGTATTGTTATGGTTTGGTTTTATAATGAGTGGAAAATGTGTTTTGTCAGGTAAACATTTCATTGATAGTGAATGATGAAGAGGCAGAGCAATGTTTGAGAGGTCTTCACTCTGCGTACTTTAAGACATCTTTTTAATGCAACACAAAGCTAACAATGTGTGTTAAGATATAAATCGGCTTTAGTTTATTCACCAAAATCTAAAACTGATGAAGGGACATATAACTCTTCGGACTCACTTAAACTACTATACCATGTTCTAATGAGCATCCTTTCTTTTTTATTTAAATAAATAAACAAAAGAATTCAGAAATGTGATAAGATAGATGTAAAATATTAATAATGTTAGGAACTTTATTCGTATGGAATCGATGAGAGGTGGTGACTCAGTGATAGCAGATTGGTACCTGCAAATTTCATTGTGCTGACAACGTTTATTCATATTATGTTTTGGGGGTGGAAGGGTTGGTCAAACATGAGAAACTAGAAGGCAGAAGCATGCATATGATGGAAGCCAAAAAGGCATGTGAATTCAACCTTCTTCCAGACTTTTAGTGAACTTATCTACAATTAAAGTCTACATTATATGAATTATGCAGTTTTATTTAAAAGAAATCACTACTTTTGATTTACCATATATAAATATAAAGATGTTAGCAAGAACACATGGCAACTTGTAGTTTCCATACATCAAGAACACTGATATTCCTGATGTTAGCTACTAGCTAGCAAGTAAATGCTGGTTGCAACTATATCAAAATTAGTAGTGCTTCTTTTTTCAAAGAAAAGGTCATTCCAAGCATATTGATGACTCCTTTATTTCTATTTTTGTATGATTTTTTGCGTAATTTATATATCCTCCACTGAACCTAGGATAAATGATTACACAAAATTCGACCCTGATTACATATTCCACTCATATAAATGTATTTGCATATATCGATGCCCTACTTGGATTGCGTTCCAAACAAAATATTCCAATTTCTTTATGATCATATTGATAATTATATTTTGTGTAGCTTGTTTAAATAGATTGATCAGAGAATCCAAGCATAAAAATGGAATATATTGGAAAACCACCGGCCATATCTAAACATTCGACCTCATCTCAATGTTACGACTTGCTCACATAATGTTGGCAGCGTCAAAGTTTTTATTCGGCGCTGTCTATAAATCACAGTAAATCATATTTTATTCACATCTACGTAGATAGTAGACCATTTTTGAAGACATAACTAGCTAGTGTAACTGTATAATTAAAGACGTTATTGCGGTAATAGCCGACACGAATGATATAATATCTATTACCAACAATTCCTTTATTCTTTTACCAAAAAAAAAAAATCCTTTATTCTATTAACCTAATTAACTGAAAATATCAAAAATATTCCACACTTCATATTGTTTAAAAACGCTGATAAACATATTTAAACTTTAGTAAATATCATATTATTATAAAAAGCTAAACTACCATGGCTATCAGTTATCACATCAGTTACTTTGTTCTCATTTGGAATATAGAATAAATAAATAACAAAATGTACAAATCAAATGAAGAGCTCACCTTCTGTAAATAGTCTGCATGCATCTTACTCTTTTCAACATCCCAACCAACTCACACACCTCACCTTCTATATATATCTCTCTAACTAAGAAAGACAAAATGCAATACAAATCCGAAACTCGGGACTCGCTTTCCTATAATAAGATGAACAACATGGGAGTCTTTCCATCGGAGACTCTTGTTAGGATTGAGTCCATGGCTGCAGAAAATGCGGTGGTTATATTCAGCATGAGCACTTGCTCCATGTGCCACGCCATGAAGCGTCTCTTCCGCGGAATGGGAGTCAGCCCTGCCGTCCATGAGCTCGACCTCCACCCTTATGGCGTCGATATCCACCGAGCCCTTCTTCGTCTCCTTGGCTGCTCCAGCCCCACTTCTCCGGGGGCACTTCCGGTGGTATTCATCGGTAGGAAGATGATAGGATCAATGGAGAGAGTGATGGCTTCACATATCAACGGCTCACTCGTCCCTCTTCTCAAAGATGCTGGTGCTCTCTGGCTCTGACCCCATGTCCACAGTTCACCTTCTCCGTTTTCTTTTCCTTTTCCTTGCTTGTTACTTTTTTGGTTTCAAAGAACACAAAAGATGAGGTTAATCTTAGTGTTGAATTAGAGACTTGAGGGGAGAAGAGTGCGTTTGTTTTAAGCTTAGCTCTTTAATTTGTCTCTCTTAATCACACAAGTATATAATATAGTAATCACTGTCTCTGGATAGCGTTCTATATATACCATCTCTGGTTTTACAGCTCTCAATGTTGAATTGCAAATAATGGCCAAATTAAGACAAGAGCAAGGTCTTTTCACTACCCAAATCTCAACCGTAATAACTGTTAACTGCAGGTAAATTACTGCCTTTTTTTTGTTTAAATCAGGTAAATAACTGCCTTAGTGGTCCACATTCCATAGTACGGACACCCGCCAAAAAAAAAAGCTGTGATTTGACCCGACCGTTGCGTCAAAGATGAGATGATACCTGATCCAATAGCTTCACAGATTTGCTTCTCTTCGGTACTTCAAGCCTTCAACCTTTACATCAATAACACTTTTAATCATGAAAAAGACCCACCTAAACCACATGTACCGTAAGAAAATATTATTCATTTGAATAATTCTTACATAGACTTGTAATGTATACCCAGACAACTCCATTACAGTCTAGGGTATAGGATCTGGTCTACACATAATAAATTTGCCTATCGGTGTAGCTATGAGAGCTCAAGTGCTCGAATAAACGGAAGAATGGAATCAGGATCAGATGATGAACAGAAAGACGCCGAAAGGTCCGAACAAATGGTGTGAACAAGAGATGGAGACACCTCTTTGATCCATTTCATATGTTTGATTCCAACCTCAACCTCTTTCGCATCAGCCACACATTTCAACAACACTACATGTGCACTTGTGTGTTCCAAATGTTCTCTCTCGCGCAGCAGCTGAGACGCCTCACCAAAATGGCCTACACGCATAATACACCAAACGAATCAATCACAAACTTGACTTGCAAGGCAACTAAACGTAACATAGATGACACATATACTTGTTCTCTCACCGTTGCTGCATAGATTTAAAACAAACGTGATCAATACCCTTCTCGCAACTATTTGATCCCTCTCCATACACTTTCTGAAGACTTCCAAAGCATCCTCAAGTTTTGTATCCTTGCATAGGCCTTCGATGAGAGACGTATAAATTGTTTCATCTGGTTCTATCCCTTTCTCAAGCATCTTCCGAAACAGCCTCAAAGACTCATCTACCTCGCCTTCCTCCGACAATTTCTTGATAAGTACATTATAAGTCGTCAGATTCATTCTGCATCCCTCTACGAACATCTCATCCCACAGCTTCTTTGCTGGCCGGATCATTTCCGCTTTGCAACAAGCTTCGATGAGAGCGTTATAGAGTGAAACGTCTGGATCAAGTCCTTTCTTCTTCATCTCGTGCAGAGCACTGTACCCTTCTCTGACTCTCCCGGCCTTGCACAAGAACGATATCATCAGACTGTAACTCTCAGGCTCTGAAAAATAAGCTCTGCTTGACAAAACCTCATAAGCCTTTACCAAAAGGTCCCCCTTCTCGTGCCTGCAAAGATTCTTACTCAATTTGCTCAGAGTCCGAATCGCAGGCAGTTTCCCTGTGTTTACCACCATGTAATTCAAGAATCCAACAGCAGAATCTGGATCAACCGCAGAGACTGATCCAATCAACGCGTCTAGGACATCACTATCAATGGGGAAGTTTCCACTCACAATCACCTCACCCACTTCCTTAGCCTCAACCAAACGTTTAGCAGAGATCAAATCCAAGATAAAATCTCTGTAATCACTGCTCCTAGGTGCTACTCCAAGCTTTCTCTTCTTCTTTAAAACAACCTGTCTCTCGTACAGATTCCCAGTCGCTACAAACGCTTCAGCTATGATTCTATACGCCATAAAATCCGGTTTGCAATCAATGTTTCTTAGGTCTTCCAAAATGTAAAAAGCATCCATCTCTCTCGAACATTTACAAAGACCATGAAGAATCAAGAGCGCAATAATGGACCCATTGATGTTAAAGTTACTCTTTTTAACCTCACCCACAAGTCTCAATTGCTGATCCGTATCGAAACTCTTACAGAAGCTTCCTATATAAACACCAAAGCCAAGTGTATTGAGAGAAACACCTCTCTCACGCATTTTAACGAACAGTTTCTGAGCATAATCAGAATATCCATCAGACGTTAACGCAGCCAAGAGACGGTTGCACACATCGTGATGAACCTCCCGACCCGTCGAAAGAGCTTCTTCCAAAACCCAAAACGCGCTCTGAGCTTTCTTACCCAACAGAAGCGCGTCGATGAGGGAGCGATACACGGAGGGATCGAGGAGGATTCTCTGAGTTTTGACCTGTTTGAAGAGGGCGTCCATGGCGGAGAACTGTCGAGAGAGCGAGAGGGTTTTGAAGATGGAGTGGTAAGAGATGGAGTCGTGGGAGTAACCGGGCTGCTGGGCGGCCCAGTTGAAGAACCCGAGTGCTAAGGAGTGGTGGTTGAGGAGGAACGGGTCGATGACTCGAGAGACGAGCGAAGGGCTTATTGAGTGACGAAAGCCGAGACTGTGAAGAGTTTGTTCCATCGATGGACTCCATGTCCGAGGTGAGCGAGAGGTTGCGGAGACTTTGAGGAGCTCACGGCCGATCCTGACCGCGAGCTCCGCCGCAGGTCTCATGACAGATGACGTCACCATTTCCGGTCGCTGTCAAATTGGAGAGGAGAAGGAGGAGATATTAGTCATATTACTTAGTGAGCCAGCCCATTAGTTAGAACTCTAACTCATAGTGGCCCATGTTTGGCCCATATAAGATTAAAATCGGTAAGTGTAAATTACAGGGAGAAGTATGGCTGTTCAATATGGTAAAACCGAACCATAACGAACCGAACCGAACCGAAATAGACAATATAGTTTGGTTTTGGTAGATATCATATAAACCGAATAGATATAATTTTATAAAAATTGTAGGATTTGGATATGGTTTGGTATATAACCGATTAAACCGAATAAACCGAATAAAACCGATTAAAAGTAGAAACATGTAAATATGTATCTATTTTATAACAATACATGAAAATCTATTTGTTATATAAGTTAAATTTGTGTTAATAACTATTACCGTAATGTTATAGTAATAAAGAACCTTATATAATTTGTAAAACACTTGAACTATAATTAAATAACAATACATCGCAATTCAGACATCTTATTTTCTAAGTCTTTTTTTATCTTTTTGCTTTATTTTAGTATTCACTAAATTAATATGAAGATGATAAATTTGATGGAAAATAATTAATGGAAAATTTTCACAACTTTTTTCTTATCTATAAACAAACAGAGTTTCATGTTCAATCGAAAAAGCATGACCTTAATGAACACTAAATATGGAAGAGTGGAAAAACTTTTCTTTCATGTTTCTGTTTTGTTTCATATTTTTATTTTCAAAATTTCAGGTTCTGATTTTAATTATAGATTTGATGATTTTATTTGATGGTAGAAGCATTTTTACGTTTTTGTTCATTTATTTGAACATGTAATATATTTTTTATAAATGACTGTGTTGATAATATGACTCTAAAATTTATTTTATATGATCTCAAACTAAATAATTATATTTTTTGGTATAAAACCGAATAAACCGAAAACCGACGGTATATAAACCGAACCGAACCAAAGTAAATATGAATTTAGAATGATAGTTATATTTTACTAACCGAAATACCGAAAACCGAAAAAAACCGAACCTAAACCGAACCGATATCCGGATTGAACACCTAGGGAGAAGTTTTACTTATTTACTCGGTAGGAATGGCAAACTCTCCCTAGCAGTCACTATCAGAATCAAATCTTTTTTGATAACTTCACAGATTGGTGTAGGAGGGGGGCTCATGAGTCATGACCCACTACAGATGAAGACAGTAGAGAAAAATAATAGAAAAGGCGATTATTTTTTTTATTGTTGATCTTTCTATTATGTATATCATCAACAACATGGGAACAAAGGAAAGTGAAACTGTTGGATATTATACCAAAAGAAGATATGATTGGGGAAACTGACAAAGAAGAGAATCGGCTTATCAAGTGTCCACGTGAATTTTGACACAAGTCCATCACATTCTCAAAGAGATATATATAATGGAGTGGGAGCAGTGGAAGTGACTCGAGATTGCAAAACTTAGCATTTGTAAGTTTGTTTAATTCTGGAACATTGGTCCCATACCTCATAACTAACTACTTCTGTTTGTTCCTATCTTTCAACCCCCAGATGCTTCTTTCCTCTTTTAATCCTACTTAACCACCCTTTTGCTTTCTCATTTTTATTTTGTTCCCTCATCCTTGTCTTTGTTCCCGCTAATCTAATCAAATCAATTCTAATCTAATCTGCATTGACTGTCTATGGTGTTTCACACAGACGCCTAAGTGTTTACGGTTCAGTTTCTACCAAGTTCCTACTTGCATCTACCAAAACAATGTGCTTCTACGGCTAAGGAACCAGGTATAGGATATATTTAATAAAGGCGACAAATCCCATTACATTACCAATAGTAATATTACAACGCAAACTAAACATTGCTGCAGAAATACAGTACCTGATGTCGTGGACGGCTTCACTTGTCTAAATCAACTAGTACGAAAAGCAGTCGTTGTTGTTCTGTCACAGAGCTTCCATAGGCTTCCTGGAAAAAGCACTCTTTCTTTACTTTTCTGCACAACAGTAGTCATATATATATGCCTTTTCTTCTTGTCAGAGACGGCCAAATCTACAAAAGCAGAACGAAACAGTACTTTTTTCCATTGGAAACTATTTGAACATAATGCAGTTTCAATCACTCTTAAAAGGAGCCAGCATTGATTCTTCTTTCAAATAAAAAACTAAATAAATCTCTCTGGAAAGCAGCACAGTGTACAACAAAGTTTACTGTTCTTCTATGACTAACACAGAAGAGTTTATACCATCCAGTCACGTTGGCTATGTATCTAAATTGCAAACATAATGCATATTCCCTTCTAGCGTATACATGAGATGGTTTGATAATTTTTATCGAAATTTGCAGCAAAGAATTTCTACAAAACACAAAGCAATAGAAATATTCATTTTGCATCCAATATTTATGTATATCTTATTAACAAAACGACTCGTTAATATAATATCGATGGCTCATGAACGCCACAAAAATCCACAACGTTTATGTATAGAAACTCAATTCAAGATCAAATTGTAATACCTGAGATGATAGATGATTGTAATTACGGATAGCTACTCCAATTCCGTGTCATGTAACCACAACAGTAGCCTCATGTCTGTAAGGGGCCTCCAACTTGTTCTTGATGTGATCTTGAAAGAGAACGGCCAACCAAAATTTTGTAGCTTTCTTGGTGTTGGTCTCCACTGTCATCAACCTAAAAGTCTTGAGGTACTGTTAGCAATAGCAACTAACTCACTGCTTTATCATGGGCTTTCAAGCAATCATGGTTCTCTATAAAAGTCACTTTCTCCTCTAGTATCGTGTGTCAGAACGAAAATGAAGGTACGTTCCATATCTACAAAAAATATCAACTAACTTGTGGCCAACACTTACCCATGCTTACTTTTTCTAACAGTTTTGGGGCTGGATACATCATAAGTCACGGGAGAACAGCAAAGAGCTATTGAAAGATGCTACAACTGGTAATTTAACCGTACTTCTCTAAATGCTTATTTTCCTGTCAAAATGTGTGGGAACAAGAATAGGAAGCGTGTTGAATTCTAGGAGAATAGCAATAGGACTTAGCAAGCATTTTTAGGGCCTAGTCATTAATTGTCTCACTACTTTAACATCCATTAGTACAAAATTAAACAACTGACCTGATAGAAGAGTAGGGTCATGTGCTCGTGTGTAAAATCATTGTGATGGGCGTCAATTTGCATGACACCAACTTTTTCTTGGCCATTGATTTTGTGAGTGAGAGCAGCTAAACCAGATCTCTCGTCTACTGCAACAAATCGACATCTTTCACTATTATTTGCGCAAATGCATTATCTTTTTCCCTCAGTAGCTGTCATCACTTTTTTGAAAGAAAATTAACAACTCTTCTCTTCAAATGTGAATCCTTTTCAGGTAACAGTCTTTTCCCCCTCTCAGCTCATCCGTCCCTTGAAAGCCAAGATGTTTACGCTGGAGCAAGTGCTGGCCCCAGATACAGCAAACAATTTAATCTGTTACAGGAAAGCTCCTTCGCAGGACTCAGTGAAGCGAGAAACAGTGATTTTTTTCATGGCTTTCTTGCCATTGGAACCCTCGGTGGAGAAACATTTCTGGATGAACCAGCAACACCAACATTTGGCATGTCATCTGGGGAACCAGCAACAGATAATGCAGAAGTGACAGAGAATGATCTGAAGCTCATTAGCAATGAATTGGAGAAGTTCCTTGAGGCTGAAGCTAAAGAAGGGCACAACCAACCATCAGGAAGGAACAGCGACACTAATACTATTGCATCTACCATTGAGGCCGCTGAGGGAGTAGATGCCGAAGAAGATGATCA
Organism: Brassica napus; assembly: GCF_020379485.1. Taxonomy (NCBI): domain Eukaryota; kingdom Viridiplantae; phylum Streptophyta; class Magnoliopsida; order Brassicales; family Brassicaceae; genus Brassica; species Brassica napus. The sequence goes on along the minus strand of NC_063452.1, from coordinate 58,696,467 downwards.
GCCAATGAAGTTTCCGCTCCAAGAGTATCTTTTTGGCTCTCAAATCGAATCATCAGAAACAAAGGTTGCAGGGAAGAAGGAACGGGCATCACTTGGAGAACTGTTTCAGGCAACAGAGGTGCAAGATAAGCATTCAGAAAACAAGTATGAGGAGGAAAAGAAGAAAGCCAGTTCAACTCACAAGTCTGCAAAGCATTTTGTGAAGAAGGTACTTAAAAAGCTTCACCTATCCTCCAGGAGCCCTGACAGTGGTAAAACTGAAGTAGCTTCCACCAAGAAGAAGTTCCAAAAGGTATGATTTTTTTTTTCTCTGCTCTCTAAAACGCCTGCCTATACATGCAACATCTTGAAATATACAACATGTTGAAAGCATTTTCTAGAGCACTTCTATAATACTGTTGCAGAATTAGCTCTAGTGAAAAGCTTGCTTCTAACAAACTTGAATTTATTGTAAGTGCAGATAGCACAAGTTTTCCATAGGAAAGTATATCCAGAAGACTCCATAATGGAAAGCAAAATATACAGCAGCATGACAGAACCAAAAAACAGCAAAGCAAATTCTACTGGACTAATGTCCGAGAAGGTGAGACCATGTCACAAGACAAGTAAAAGATGGATCCAATATGAGCTAAGAAATTCACATTCATCTGGAAAAGGAGAACACTGGATCAAAACAGACGAAGACTGTAAGTGCACCTTCATACTACTGATATATTCATAAGCCCATTTATTTCAAAGCAAGAATGTGATTCTGGATCTTTACTTATACAAAAAAAATTTATACAATGCCATTTAGGCATGCACTAGTTTCTGCTTGTGGTCGAACCAGATAATAATCCAACATTGCTTTGCAGACTTCGTGTTGGAGCTGTAAGGGATGAGAAGAAACGCAAATTAAAAAGTGCGAGTGTGTTATGTCAGTTCATGCATGTGTGAATCGTGTGGTGTGATTATGTAAAATGTGTTCAAAACTTAGCGGGAATGTTCGTTATGCCCTTCTATGTAATAATAAATATTCACCGGGTTTTATAATTGCAGCAAGATATCTCATATCCATGGTTTGGCAAACTAAAATGAAGAGAAATCATTGTTGTCCGCATTGACTCAAATCCAGTTATACGTTTTGATCTCATAAGAGAAACATTGTATCTCTCTCAACTGATAAACCGTAACATGTCATTATCTCCTATACAAAAGAACGAGCGGCTCTCTAAACTCCATACAATAATAAATGTATGCGTGGGTAAAATCCTATATCACTTTTCTGCAAGAATACCAGAATAACCAAAAGTATCCGAGCCGAACCTGGTATGGACCTTCGGCAATAATGAATATCGAACTAAACTGGTGGACGCTCTGCAACAAGAACACCAGCTGATTCCATTCTCCATGACTGGTCGACCAAGGTTGCTAACTCTCTGCAGAAATATTTTATACAAAAAGCACGAGAGGTGAAAAGCAGTAGCAGCAATTGTTTAAGGGAGAAAAATTGGATTAATCCCATTAACAAGAGCTCAAACTGTTTTACTTAAAAAGGTCCATAACTAATACTTGAAAGAGAAGAAAATATGGGAGACGACTGTATAACAATAGCTCAAACAAGGTACATGTGTAGAGAAGGCGCTATGTTTATGAGAAAAAATATAAAAGAAAGTGTGCAAAATCATTAACACCGAAGCGAAGAGAAAGAAAAAACTGAGCATACCTTAGGTCATGACTTACAACAAGTAAAGTCAGTTCCTTCTTCAGGTGCTTCAAGAGCTTTGCAACATCCGCGCGTGCTTTCCAATCTGATTGCAGAGAAAAATCAAAAATGACATAGTATGAGAAACCGTTCATGGTTTTCATGCAAATGAAAAGAAAAATGAAGATCATATGCAGCGAGAACACCAAAGAGAAAAGAAGAAACATATTCTGTAAAGAACGACAAGCAAAAACACACAAGAGAGAGAAGAAGCAGGATCCGTCATACCAAGACCGGCGAGGGGCTCATCCAAAATCAATAAATCAGGAGTTTGCACCTACAAAAAGCATGACCACTTAGAACAGGTCAATTTTGCATACGTTAAAAAAACCTTTGGTCGCACCAATTGAATAGCTAGTGCAAGCCGACGCTTGTAGCCTCCACTTAGTAACTGGGGGTCTTTATCAAGTGGGATGCTGTCTAACCCAACCTAACAATTCAATAAGAAAGCAACTATAAGAGAGTATCACTGGACACAATATGACCATTGACCGAACCAGGAGGAGTGGGATACCCAATTAAAAGCTCGCTGGAGGTTTGAAGTCAGACGCTCCTTTAACTGCAAACTACCCTTTTGCCTTGGCCAACCAAAAGTAATTTCGTCAAGCACATTATCTGCCACAAAGAATCTGCCGCACACAAAACAAAAAAAAACTACACATCAATATCTTCTTGTCACTGATAAGATCAAACAAAAGGGTAATAATGACTACTAGTACCTCTCTGGAAACTGGAAAACGATGCCAACTTTTTCAGTGGGAAACAGCTCAGAATCCGCATTTGGTTGGCCATCATCCCCATATCTTTGGATACAAATGGAACCTGATGTTGGTTTGTTCAGCCCCGCAAGAAGCTGCAGAAGACAAGAAGGTAAAAAAATCCAAAATTTGTAAGATTAAAAACTGTGTATGATCGTGAAACAATGAACCTGCAGAAGGGTAGTTTTTCCACTCCCGCTCTTGCCAAAAATCAAGCCAAAGCTGGAGAAAGAATAGAAACGCAAAACTATTTGTTAGGCATGCTTATACACGCAGAGAAAGAAGCTAAATAGCTCAAAAGAGAGACAAGCAATAATGAGATAAAAGCAAAGAGAACCTCTTCTCACGGAGAGAAAGATTAACACCATTCAAAATATTCAACTCTGTTCCAGGTGGACGGTAGCATATATCCCTAACCTTCAAAACGCAATTCATAACAAACCCAAACGATTTAGAGAGGAAAATAAAAAATATTAAGCTGAATCAACTACATTCACTGAAAACAGAAAGAAGAATCATAGTGGAAAAAGACATTCACCCACCTCGAGGCATGAATAATCGCAAGAGATTACACTACGTTTCGTCGTCCTCCGAAATCTCAACCTAACAAAAACCCAACCAACAGTGAGAGAAATCAAAGTATGCGGTGAAGAAGATTTATGGAGTTCAGGAGTAATTGGCGTACGCTTGCTTCCAGCCAACTGCGCACGCTGGTGGTTCGCCGATACGGAAGACCGGCGCGAAGCTCGAAACCGTCGAAAGTAACATGGTCCACTATATAATAGCTCCGGTATGATCGGAAAATATTTGGCGGAAATTCTCAGTCCCGGTGAGTGTTCGTTACTTTTTTACCCTCCTACGCGATGGAGGAAATAGAGCCTTGGGCTTTTCAGGCAAATTTATTTTCTTTTAAGAGTCTGCATTGTTGGGCCTTCACAACAAAAAGCCCACTATCATGCCAGGCTTTTGTAAGCTTTATTTTATAAGAGAATATGCAATTGCCGCTGCAAAATAAGTACATGTTCAATCAAATTTCAGATACATATCAAGAAAAAAATCCCTTGGAAAAATGTCAGTTACAAGAGGTATAATTGGATATTATTGTGTTTCATTCACTTCCAACATTGCTCAAACGCTAAGACGTGAGAGATGGAGACAGACAACCAAAACAAAAATTCACAGCTAAGTAGTGTTGAAACCGGAGTCATACATCCACAACTCTTACCAAAACAGAAAAAACCTTCGTGTATGTATACAGAAAAGCACAACACACACACTAATTCTTGTCTTTTGGAACATCCTTCTCCGGAACCTTGGTTTCAATTTCCTTTGGTTTTGCTGACTGAGCTGCCCTGAAAAAAAAAAACCCACAATCAAACTCATCAGCCACTCACACACTCACTCACTTTGCTTTTGTGTTGCTATCTAATAACCAGCACTGAACCACACTCCTCTTTTGCACACTTAAACCACTGTCACCATCAAGTCATTACTACACTAATCAATTTTTCTTAATTTATCAAGTTACCAAATCTTAGAAACTGGTCACCCAAAGAAACTACGGTTTCGTTCTAATTATCTTTTTACAATACTTGGATACGAATTCAATCAAAGATTGCTCTGAAATCTATCAGCGCACTAAGCTCGCTGAGAAAAAATTACAAAATCATAATCCCTAAACAAACAACTTCGTGAAAGTAAAATTAAAAAAAAAAAAGAATCGTGATCGAGAGAAAGATGGCTAACTTGGAGGCGGCGGAAGATTCCTCTTCGAGCCAGTTGCGGATGTGCTTGACGTTGCGCCTCAAGACGGTGGCAGATTGCTTGACGTCGCCCTTCAGTAGCATCACAACGGCGCCTACTCCGGCCACCGTCAGTATGAAATTCGTCAAACCCATTATAGTATTTCGATTCCCAAGAATCAGATTCGAAGATCGCAGGCCAGTGGGGACGCTAGGGATTTTAAGAGGAGGGTTTATGGTGAAATCGTTCCTTGATCGTGAATTCGTGATTCGCCTCTTTCTATGGGCCGTCATTTTGCAAATATATGGACCCTTTAAGATTATTAAAAGCCCAAATCACCAGCCGATTTTCTTTTCTTTTTTCGTTAAAAGCTTTAGTGGGCCAATGGTTGTATTTTAATGGATTCGAAAATCCAAACTAAATCTAGTGTTATTAGTTTTATGATTTTCAAATCTCTATTAAAATAATATGTTATTGGTTTAATGATTCATAAATTTTATATCAAATTAAATGTTATTCGATCGTAAGGATTTACTGATAAATTTGATTTTATAATGGATTTGAATAGATTTGTTTGAATTTTTTTGTTAAAAATACAAAGACTCAAATCCGAGGAAAACTTCCGGATTTGTATATTTTACTTGAATTTATAAATACTACATAAATTTCTAAATCAATCAAAATATATAAACCTTTACTAAGTGATGAAATGGTGATGTGATGTTGAGTTCAAAAATAACAAAACAAATTGATAATGATCTACTATGTTTGACGTGACGATAACTTGTTCCGATTGAGCGCAAGTTTGTGGCGAGAGGTACTTATCAATTCACTTATATATTGCTTCTCCATGAAGATATATATCATATATTCATATGTTGTTTTCAACATTTCATAATAACAATTTTCATCAAGTAGTTTGTCAATACTATATATCTTAATATTATAATACTTTGTTAATTAGCCTTGAAGAATGGAATATCCGTAGTCATAGATATATTTAGATTCTAATTTATGAAAAGAATTGTCAGTTCTCGTCCATGCATGATGATTCATATATAAGAAAATGAAATCATATGATTGTAGAAGGTACTAATACTAATAGTAGTTCAAAAAAAGGTACTAATAAAACAACAAGGAAGAGAACACTTAAAGGGAATTAGAAATCAAAGCTGATGATTCGGATATAAAATTAAGGATGCAGCTAGCATTGAGGGACACGGCAATGTTAAATTGATTAGGAAGCGTATATGTGGATATGAAGAGCGATAAGGGAGACTGTGATGCATGCAAAGAAGATAAGAGTGTGGATGACTATAGCTGCGCCGCTTGTCTGAAATCCGCCAAACTCAACCGCTTTGGTCTTCCCAGGAAGCTGGAACAGTACTCCGGGCGTCAATATGATGAACAGAATCACCGACATTAACACTGGTCCCCAGTTCAACGCCATCGTCTCGGTATCTTAAAACAATCCGGTTAATATGTATGGTAAATTCAAGAGTTCGTTGTAAAAGCTACGGGCTATAGCTAGTGTATGTACGTTGTTTTATAGGATGCTTGTGCGAAGAATGAGAGATTGTAATGAAACATAAGCTTGATCAACCGAACGAATTTAGAAGTTTGCAAGGTGAAGAAAAGAACCATTCTCTGCAGTATCAAAACTATAAAATTATACTATTGTCACACCATATATTGATTGTTGGGTATGCTAAGAATCTGATTCGATCTCGTGGGTATGTAGTATCTCTTGTTTTTTTCTGTTTGTTAGAAGAGACACTTTGTCTCTTTTCTTTTATTGCAAGAGACATTTGGCCTTTGAGCACTGAGTTTCTGTCTTTATCAATGAATTCATCGTAAGTATATTTCTATAAATGTCTAGAAAATTAGTTTTTACTATAGAAATAGCGGTTACTCCTAGTTCATTTGGACACAACATCAAATGGATAAGTTGTTCGAATTTCTAGGAGTCGACATTATATGCCAGAAAAAAATATAGATGGGCCCTGTTCGTTTCAGAACCGCTGCCGCAGCGACAGAAAATATAACAGTGATTCTATTAATTAATGGAGCGAAACGTGGGTGACGGAGCTATTTAGTGTCGCAGCGACAGATCTATTACAAACAAGAGACGTCGCTGAAAAAATTGGCGTCCATAAAAGACGTCACGGAGTTATCCGGAGATCACTTCCAGCGACTATTTCTGTTCCACCATAGCTACTTCGCTCTTCATTAGTGTTAATTTTCTGGTCGCTGCCGCACCTATTCAGTAACGAACAGGGCCATGATACAATCAATTCTTGTCCATAAAAATTGATAACTTATCCATATTAGGGTCGAGCCGCTCATATATGTATTTTATTACGCAAGTTAAACGAACGTGTTTATTTTATTTGTTGCGACGAATATTCAATAACATATTGGACTAATCTAAATATATACATATTTCTTTCATATAAATACACGTGAAAACGACTCTTCACCGAATAATTGATTTGCAAATGCGATTCTTGACAAGAAAACGTACAAGTGTATGACCAAATAAACCAATAATATTCATTACTTGAACACACTCGTGTTCTGTTGCAAATAGGACATCAGACCATCTGCATTCGACCTTCAATGAAGTTCACACTTTTTCCAAAAAAAAATATATTAAAATATTTTCTTTTTCGTGAGCTCAGCTCCTACAGGTTTAGTGGGATGAACCTGGTTCATCACTGTATTGCGGGCCCCACGCTACGTGGTGGTCCGCGATTGGTCTGCTTAATTTTTTTTTTTTAAAATCAAACGGAAAAGTAAAAAAATAATAATAAAAAATTAAAATTATGAACCCCACTCAAAGTTCATTGATGCAGATGCTCTTACACATGCATGCAAGTTGCGTTGATGTAATTTTCAAAAAAAAAAGTTGCGTTCATGTACATAAAAGCCACTGGCAAAAAAAAAAGGTCATGCATGCAAGTTGTGTTTTGTATAGACATTATATACAAATTTGTTATAAGATAAACTTTGAAATGATCCTCCACTCTTTTACCAACTCAAGCACTATGATCATCTACTCACCAAGCACTATGATCATCTACTCACCAAGCACTATGATCACCCACTCATTTACCAAATCAAGCACCATCTTTGTTATTTTATGTATTGTTGCTCACTATAAATACCATCACTCATCTCACTCTTTTGTACACCAAAGACAAGAAGAAGAGTTTATAAACAAAGAATCATTACATCTCATCTCTATTCTCCCTCTTCATAGTAAATATTCTCTCTTGCATATTTATCATATATCTTCTTTCTGCGGGGAAAATATTTCGCCCTTATTTAAATTTTTCGATACTATAAATTATAAGTTATTTCATAACACGTTATCAGCACGATCACTCTGCGATTCGGTAAAATTTATTTGTATCATTTATACACTGTTATAATGGTCGGTATACCGCCTCTACTATTATTTATATCATGTTATAATGGCCGGAATACTGCCTATATTATTTGCTAGTAATTTAATTTATTTATTGGTCGGCCGAGCCGCCTTATATCCTGTTTATTATTTATTGGTCGGCTGAGCCGCCTTATATTCTGTTTATTATTAATTGGTCGGCCGAGCCGCCGTATAATTTATTTATTATTCTGCATTGATCGGCTGAGCCGTCGCATGATTTGTTGTCATATAACATAAATATTTCATTGTCATAATTTTTCACTTTTATGAAATTTTATAGATTTGATTGACCGTTTAATACGATATTTTCAGACTAATTTTTGGTGCACTCGATTTAACCCAACGGTCACAAAGAAAATTTTTCTCCTTTCTCCAACGGTCATGAACAGTAATTTTCATCTATAAATACAACTCATTTTCACTCCATTTCATCATCCAAAACATTTCATCTTCTCTCAAAAATTTCAAATCGCTCTCCTCCGATTTTTCATTTCAAGAAAGATGATTCGCGCACTTTTGTTTTTATGTGCCATTTTTATTTGTGTTTCTATTTATGGTTTATTCGTTGGAGAATTTACTCCGGGTGAATTTAAGATGAATATCGGTTTACTTTTATTTACATCGTTTCTCCTTGTAATTGCTTGTATGGTTAATGTAAACGGTTTTTAAATTATGAAGTTCTAATAAAATTACTATTTTGTGTTTTAGAAATACAAATGGCAAACATCGAGAAACTCCAGTTCCCGGCTCTAAAAGTAACCGGCGAAAACTATGTCAGATGGGTCACAAATGTGAAACCTTATCTTGTAATAAAAAAGATATCTGAAGCTATAAAAGTCGGTAACAAATCGCCACCCGGGCATATAGCCGAGGCGATAATCTTCCTGAAGAAGCACTTAGATGAGAATCTAACTCACGACTATGGAGACGTTGAGGACCCAGCTGTACTATGGCAAGCCTTGAAAGACAGATTCGATAATCAAAAGGAAATCAATCTCCCTCACGCTTTTGAAGAGTGGAAAACCCTGAGGTTTCAGGATTTCCAAAGGGTTAGAGACTACAATTCTACTATCTTGAGGATAGTTGCACAATTAAAATATTGTGGTAACCCTGTCACCGAAGCAGAAACGCTTGACAAGACATACAATACCTTCCACAAAGAACACAACGTCTTATCCCGAATTTACAGAAAATGTGGGTACACCAAATTTTCTGAATTAAATGGTAACACTCATGTTGGCTGAAAAGAACGATGAGTTACTAATCAAAAACCATAATTCCCGACCTACGGGAGCCAAGGCATTTCCCGAAGTGAATGCTACGGCGGTAGAATATTCGGGAAGGAGAAACCATACCAACCGAGGTCGTGGTCGGCGTTTCAACAACAAACGTGGAAAGCCTTACTATCCTAAAAGTATTAGATCTAGCAAATAGGTTAGATCTGAACAACCTCATAAAGGCAAAGAAACCGAAGAGGATACCACAAAGAAAAGTGAGACTGTATGTTACAGATGTGGATGTAAAGGACATTGGTCCCGTACCTGTCGTACTCCCCCACATTTGTGCAAGTTATATCAAGAATCCATAAAAGGAAAGGCTAAAGAGGTGAACCTCACAGAAAACGTTGAAGGAACCTCATACCTTGAATCCTCTGATTTCGCAAATGAGCTGGACTAGAATACTCTTGAAGAGTACGAAAATGTTTCTAATAAGACTGCTGAATAGTCCTCATTTGTAATGTATAATAATTATGTTTTTTTAAAGAATAATGTTATTTTAACAACAATATATGTATAATTATTGTGTGTTTTCTTTATATAATCAATGAATAAATTTCACGTTTCACTTTTATTTAATGTTTATGATAATTTCAGAAATGGATCAAAATACTAATGGAGCAAAATCCAAGAAACGGATTCGTGAAATATGCATACCAGATGATGGAACAACGCACACTATTCTGAGACAAAAGAGATATTTCTCTTGTATAAAACCGACAAGAATTGTCGTCAATACAATATCAGGTCCTGCAGACGTGATTGAAGGAACTGGTAAAGCAAAATTTACTTTCCAAATGGAACAAAATTTTCCATAAATAATGCTTTATATTCTCCGAGTTCTAAAAGGAATTTGTTGAGTTTTAAAGACATATATCTTCACGGATATGATACTCAGTCTGCAACTGAGGATGGAAAGAAATACATGTATGTAATTTCTGAAAAATGTGGCAGAAAACACATATTGGAAAAGTTTCCAGAACTTCCTTCGGGATTACATCATACTTATATCGATGAGATCGAATCAAATCTTGTAGTAAAACGGAACCCAGAAGAGTTCACGTTATGGCATGATCGCCTTGGCCACCCAGCACTACAATGATGCGTAAAATCATAGAAAGTTCACATGGTCATCCATTGAAAATCCAGGAGATTTCTCAAGGGAATAAAATGACATGTGTTGCATGTTCTCTAGGAAAATTGATCGTAAGGCCATCGCCAACCAAAATCGATAAAGAATCACCAAAGTTCCTTGAAAGAATTCAAGGTGATATATGTGGACCGATACATCCACCATGTGGACCATTCCACTATTTTATGGTATTAATTGACGCATCCAGTAGATGGTCACACGTTTGTCTATTATCATCTCGAAATGTGGCATTTGCGAGATTTCTAACTCAGATAATCAAACTGCGAGCACAGTTTCCTGATTATACTATTAAAAGAGTTAGACTAGACAACGCTGGTGAATTCACATCCCAAGCATTCAATGACTATTGTATGGTAATGGGAATTGAAGTTGAACATTCGGTTGCTCATGTTCATACGCAAAATGGTTTGGCTGAATCTTTAATTAAGCGTCTGCAATTGATTGCAAGACCATTGATCATGAGATCAAAACTTCCAACCTCTGTATGGGGACATGCCATTTTGCATGCAGAAGCACTCATTCGGATCAGACCGAGTGCATACCATAAGTATTCCCCACTACAGTTAGCGTTTGGTCGAGAACCAAACATTTCCCACTTTAGAATCTTTGGTTGTGCGGTATATGTGCATGTAGCACCACCACAACGAACAAAGATGGAACCACAAAGAAGGTTGGGAATATATGTTGGTTGTGATTCTCCATCAATTATAAGATACCTAGAACCACAGACTGGTGACGTCTTTACAGCACGTTTTGCTGATTGTCATTTTGACGAAAATGTATTCTCAGTTCTAGGGGAGAAAACAAAAATGTTGGAAGTGATATAAAATGGAGTGTACCATCATTGTTATATCTTGATCCTCCTACTAAAGAGTCAGAACTAGAAGTTCGACGAATTATGCATTTACAGAGTATAGCTAACCAGCTACCTGATGCATTTGCAGATACCAAGACGGTAACTAAATCTCATATACCAGCTGCAAATGCTCCTGCTCGTATCAAAATGCCAAATGAACAAGAAAAGGAGGATGACACACGAGAGCCAAAAACACGCCTGAAGCGTGGTAGACCTGCTGGTTCTAAGGATAAAATCCTAGGAAACAGAAGAAAGCTGAAATATATGATGCACCCAAAATAGCAGAAAATATTTTGGAAGAAATAAATGATAAGGACTCTGATGAATCAGAGCATCATGAATCGAAAAATAATCATGAGATTTCTATTAATTACATCCATAATAAAAGGATATGGAATAGAAATGAACAAAATGACCTTGATGATATTTTCTCATATATCGTGTCAAGTGAGGTAAATGAAGATACCGATGATCCAGAACCGAAATCCATATATGAATGTCAAAAGAGACATGATTGGAATAAATGGAAAGAAGCAATACAAATCGAACTTGATTCGCTTAACAAACGAAAAGTGTTTGGATCTATTGTACTCACACCTGAAGATGTGAGACCAGTTGGGTACAGATGGATTTTCGTTCGAAAACGAAATGAGAAAAATGAGATTACAAGGTATAAAGCTCGCCTTGTAGCCCAAGGATTTTCTCAAAGACCTGGTATTGATTATGAGGAAACATATTCTCCTGTAATGGATGCGATCACATTTAGATTCCTGATGAGTCTAGCCGCTGATAAAAATTTGAGATGCGTCTCATGGATGTTGTTACAGCTTATCTATACGGATCATTAGATACTAATATCTACATGAAAATACCTGATGGATTTAAAATGCCAGAAGCATTAAGTTCCAAACCTAAAGAGTTATGTGCAATAAAATTGCAAAGATCATTATATGGGTTAAAACAATCTGGACGTATGTGGTACAATCGTCTCAGTGAACATTTAACAAAAGAAGGATATGTGAATGATCCTATATGCCCATGTGTTTTCATCAAGAAAACAACATCCGGATTTGTGATAATCGCGGTATATGTTGATGATCTAAATATTATTGGAACTCAAAAAGAAATACAAAAGGCATCAGACTATCTCAAATGAGAATTTGAGATGAAAGATCTTGGACAAACACAGTATTGTCTTGGCCTACAAATAGAACATTCACAAAATGGTATATTTGTGCATCAATCCACATACACTAAAAGAGTGTTGAAACGATTTAACATGGATAAATCAACTCCTCTTAGCACCCCGATGGTCGTTAGATCACTTAACATTGAAAGTGATCCATTTCGACCACCTGAGGAAAAAGAAGAGATACTTGGTCCGGAAGTACCATATCTAAGTGCAATTGGAGAGTTGATGTACCTTGTAAATTGTACACGGCCTGATATATCATTCACTGTTAATCTTCTAGCAAGATTTAGCTCATCTCCAACACGAAGACATTGGAATGAAATTAAACATGTCTTTCGTTACCTACAAGGGACTATTGATTTAGGCTTATTTTACCCTAAAGATTCAAATGGTCAAATGGTTGGTTTTGCAGATGCAGGATATCTTTCAGATCCACACAAAGCCCGATCGCAAACAGGATATGTTTTTACGATCGGAGGCACTGCTATATCTTGGCGTTCTCAGAAACAAACGCTTGCGGCTACCTCTTCAAATCATGCTGAGATCATCGCACTCCATGAAGCAAGTAAAGAATGTGTATGGCTAAGATCTATAAGCCAACACATTTGTTCAAGTAGTGGGATTGACAAAAGTACGGGGCCAACTATTCTATATGAAGATAACGCGGCATGTGTTGCTCAAACGAAGGAAGGATATATCAAAAGCGATAGAACCAAACATATACCTCCGAAGTTCTTCTCATATACTCAAGAGCTCGAGAAGAATAAAGAGATTGAAGTAAGATATGTTCGATCATGCGACAATGCAGCCGACCTCTTCACAAAATCACTCCCTACTTCGGTATTCAGAAAAAATGTCCATAACATTGGAATACGTCATCAGAAGGATCTATGACTGCTCAATCGAGGGGGAGCTTACGTAGTTGTACTCTTTTTACCTAACTATGGTTTTTCTCATTGGGTTTTCCTAGAAAGGATTTTAACGAGGCAACAAAGACGTTAAGCGAGAGCGGAGAGTGACACCGGTCCCCAAAGGGGAGTGTTACGAAACTTAATTTAATACAAGATGGATAATCAAGGGGGAATGTTATAAGATAAACTTTGAAATGATCCTCCACTCCTTTACCAACTCAAGCACTATGATCATTTACTCACCAAGCACTATGATCATCTACTCACCAAGCACTATGATCACCCATTCATTTACCAAATCAAGCATCATCTTTGTTATTTTATGTATTGTTGCTCACTATAAATACCATCACTCATCTCACTCTCTTGTACACCAAAAACAAGAAGAAGAGTTTATAAACAAAGAATCATTACATCTCATCTCTATTCTCCCTCTTCATAGTAAATATTCTCTCTTGCATATTTATCGTATATCTTCTTTCTGCGGGGAAAATATTTCGCCCTTATTTAAATTTTTCGATACTATAAATTATAAGTTATTTCATAACAAAATTAAGTTTTTTTGAACCAAACAAATTAAGTTTTTTACAAAATTAAGTTTTTTTTACAGCATTTTTACGACGGCTACCACCAAACTAACAGCTCCCGTCGGTTACAACGTAACTTTTTACTCGTCTATAACCTTAGACAATAGTATAGAACGAAAAGGGTAACATATGATTTTTAATTTGATAATGACACAGGTCACACCATGTCATACAATTTATATATTCTTCTGATTGATTTTTAAAATAGTGAGACGATGTATTCCTCCATAAATGTAGCAGATATTTACGGATCATTGATAGGAGGAGCACCGTACTTTCATATTTTCTCACTTTTATTTCGTTTCTTACGACCTCTGATCCCAGCCAGAAAAAAATGATTGCGATAAAGATTCAATTCAACTTATTGGTACTGACAATGACGTTAAAGCAATTACTTTTCAAGCATTCGCTAATGCTAGCTTTCATCATTTCAAATTACTGTATTCAATAATCGTTAATTATAGTATTTTTTTATAAAAATATCCACCAAAGACACATGAGAATCAAACAAATAGTATAATCACTCTTAATTTAAAAAAGACTGCAAGTGCAAGTGCAAGATGGCAGACACGCACTTGGGCATTGAAGAGTTAACGGGACCAAATCACCCAACAAATCTTACATGGACTGTTCATAAAAATCATCGAGCCTTTTGTTATACAATGTGTACACGTCTTCTTCCTTAATTAGTAGATCTATGTACTTAATAAGTTTTAATCATATTATTTACTACTAATCAACAAACTTAATCACTTAGCTTTGTTGGCGTGATCTATCTACAGTCTTTACGATCCCCTTCTTACAGTATGTCTCAATGTCTGGTTGTCTTTTTATAATTTAAATCTTATAAAGCGATAAAAAAGACATACAAATAGACAATCAGACACCCCAAAAAAAAAAAAAACCTTTTTTTTCACCGATCTGTCCTTTTGATCTCTGATTCTTCTTCAATGGCGTCAACAACGCGAGAAAAGTTCGTATCTTTCATAAACAACCGATGGCTTGTCTTCGTTGCTGCCATGTGGATACAGTCTTGCGCCGGTATCGGTTACTTGTTCGGAAGCATTTCTCCGGTAATCAAAAGCTCCCTTAACTACAACCAGAAGGAGCTCGCCAGGCTCGGAGTGGCGAAGGATCTTGGCGACAGTGTCGGCTTCATCGCAGGGTATCTCTCGGAGATGCTGCCTCTCTGGGCTGCTCTTCTCGTCGGCGCTGTTCAGAACCTCGTTGGTTACGGATGGGTTTGGCTTATCGTCACTGGCCGTGCTCCGATTCTTCCTCTATGGGCTGTGAGTTTCAATCTTATTAATTCATCTGTTTATGTTTTTGATTGGGTGAAAACGTTGGAGACTTTCTATTAATTCAACTATTGTGTGAGAGAATCTCGGAAAGTATATGCTTTTAAGGTTGTTTGGTTACTCATAAGTCACTGTCAAATCCATGAAAGTTTCACTCTTTTTTACTTTCTCATCTCTTGTTCTGCTTTCTTTGCAATTGCTCTGTTTCTGGTTAAGCTATTGACTTTTCCTAGTATGCTGTGCTGAAGTAACTTTTTTTTTTTTTTTGTATTTTTCAGATGTGTATTCTCATATTCGTTGGGAACAACGGAGAAACCTACTTCAACACGGCGTCACTAGTCTCTGGTGTTCAAAACTTCCCCAAGAGCCGAGGTCCAGTGGTGGGCATCCTCAAAGGATTCGCTGGCCTAGGCGGCGCCATGCTCTCTCAGATATACACAGTCATCAACTCTCCCGACCCGGCTTCTCTCATTTTCATGGTCGCCGTTGCCCCTGCGGTTGTCGTTATTACACTAATGTTCTTCATCAGACCCGTTGGCGGCCACAGGCAGATCCGTCCAACAGATGGATTTAGCTTTACTTTCATCTACGGCGTCTGCATTCTCCTGGCTGTTTATCTCATGGCCGTTATGCTTATCGAAGATCTCGCCGTTGTTAGCC
Organism: Brassica napus; assembly: GCF_020379485.1. Classification (NCBI taxonomy): domain Eukaryota; kingdom Viridiplantae; phylum Streptophyta; class Magnoliopsida; order Brassicales; family Brassicaceae; genus Brassica; species Brassica napus. Next base: position 58,680,837 of record NC_063452.1, on the reverse strand, counting down.
TCAACGTCGTCACCGCGTTCACCGTTGTGTTGTTTTTCATTCTTCTTGCACCGGTCTTGGTCCCAATCATGACGAGTTTCTTCAGTGATTCAAACGGTCCCGTTGATACGGTCGAGGAACCACTTGTGCCTAAACGGGAAGAAGACCAAGATCCTGGACTAAGGACACCTGACTTGATCCTGAGTGAAGTGGAAGATGAGAAACCAAGAGATGTGGATTTGCTTCCTGCGTCAGAGAGGCATAAGAGAATTGCTCATTTGCAAGCACAGCTAATGCAGGTACGGATGGCCAATTTATCCATTAAATTTGATTCGATTTGTTACTCGTTTCTATTCAATTCGAAAAAGTTCGGATATCTTGCTGAGCAAAAATTAAAATAAAAATCAATATCTATTAAAAACAAAGCAAATCATAAATACTAAAGTTTGTAAGAAGCTGATATCCGGTTTTGTAATCACAAATACCAAAAAAAATGATAGTATTTGATCTGTATCCACCTCTAAATGCAATGCAGGCAGCTGCGGAGGGAGCAGTCCGGGTGAAGGGAAGGAGAGGGCCGCACAGAGGTGAAGATTTTACTCTAATGCAGGCACTAGTGAAGGCAGACTTCTGGCTGATTTTCTTCTCGCTTCTGCTCGGTGGTGGTTCCGGTTTGACTGTAATAGACAATCTTGGTCAGATGAGTCAGTCTCTTGGTTATGACAACACTCACGTCTTTGTGTCTATGATTAGCATTTGGAACTTCCTTGGACGTATCTCCGGTGGTTATTTCTCTGAGCTCGTTGTCAGGTTTGTTGTCAATCTAAGCAATGTTTAAGTGGAACGGTCTGAAAATAAAATAAAAAGGGGTCAATTTAGAAACAATAAATATATAAATTATGGTCTAAAACTTTAAATTTTTAGATATTCGACTAAATTTAATGCTTAATTTTTTATTTTTTAAATAATCAAATATATATAAATAGAGTTATTAAATTTTAAAATTATTTTAGTTAAATATACTGTTAATATTATTTATTTTGAACATAGCTACAAAAATTTTAAACTATTATTACTGCTTATGGGGCAGGAAACTCCTAGTTTCAGTTAAATATACTGTTAATATTATTTATTTTGAACATGGGAATATAATTTTCGAGACATCATTATTTGTTGTGATTCTGCTAATTTACATCTGTTTATTTATTTATTTACATCTCTGTTTATTGTGCTTTGTTTCTGAAAATGTGAAGGGACTATGCGTACCCAAGGCCTGTAGCAATGGCCGTGGCTCAAATAGTAATGGCCGTGGGACATGTTTGTTTTGCCTTCGGATGGCCTGGAGCTATGTACATTGGCACTCTCTTGATTGGACTCGGGTACGGTGCTCACTGGGCTATTGTCCCAGCCACCGCCTCTGAGCTCTTTGGTCTTAAAAAGTTTGGAGCTCTATACAACTTCTTGACGCTGGCCCTCCCGGTCGGGTCCTTCGTCTTCTCGGGTATGATTGCGAGCAGCATATACGACATGGAAGCTGAAAGACAAGCACACGGGTCTGTTTTTAATCCGGATGACGTCCTTAAATGCGAAGGTTCAATATGTTACTTCTTGACGTCGCTTATAATGTCTGGCTTCTGCATCGTCGCTTGCATCTCGAGTATGATTCTCGTGCGTCGTACCAAGTCTGTCTACACTCATCTCTATGCCAAGACCCGCGCTTAATCTGTTCCTTTTGGCTTCTTATTCATTGGTTTTGTCTTGCCGATACAGAAGTTTTTGTTCTGTATCTATTTTTTTGTTGTTGTTGTTGTTTTTATTGTCGGTTTTGTTTGTTACGTTTCTTGGATTTATATCCACGGCACACATCTATGATTGGTAGATTTTACATAAAAGGTTTTTAGAATAGATGTTCCTTTGTGGATTATGACATTTTAATATATAAAGTTAGTTAAAAGCAGCACAATCTTTTCTAATCTCTCCTCGGTTCCCAACTTTAACTCCAACGCGGCCGAGTTTCCTCATAGCTGAGGTGAAAGCGTTGTTGAACTCTTCAGCGTTGTTTGCAAACCTGACCACCGCTGCCTGAGACCTGAAGTCGTTAAACAGAACTTGGTCGGAGGTGAAGAGTCCTTTCCTTGCTACGAGGTTCAGGAAGTAGGCGTTGTCGAAAACATCAGGGGTGGTGGCGTCAAGGTTTGAGACAGAGTTGGGATCCGACCCGACTCGAGGGCAGGTTTGCATCAGCTGTTGTGCGTAGGCCGGATCTAACGTGGGGTCTACGGGCATGAGGGCTGAGAAGTTGTAGAGACGGTGAGCGAAACGGTCGCAGTGAGAGAATCCTATAGTGTGTGCGCCTGAGAGAGCAATCATGTCGGTTATTGATAGACCGTTATTAGCGAATAGATTGACTAGACCGGTTACGTCTAGCTCTGGTCCTGGTAACTTCCCGTCTACGCTAGAGGCATGTGACACGAGTCCGTCTCGTCTCCCTAGCTCCACCTTAAACCCTGGACCTCCAGCCTAACAATATAACATAGTTACTGGTACTTTTTTTCGAATGAATGTTAAATTTATTCCACGAAATTTCTTTTTAGGCCAGGTAATTCCCGATTTTAATATAGTTTGTTTTTGAGAAAGTTAGAAGAAAAAGAAAGTGAACATACCCATCATCATCTAAATAAAACCATGTTTTCATGGTTAGTGATCATTTTTTGAATGAATTTTAAATTTATCCAACAAAAGTTTTTTACAAGAGTGCGATTTTAATAGAGTTTGTTTTTGAAAAAAATTAGAAGAAAAAGAAAATGCCCATCATTTAAAAGAAAACCATATTTTCATGGCTAGTGATCATTCACTTTCGGTGAATCAGAAGAAGAGACAATGATGAGGGTTGACTTACGAGGACAACCACGTCCCTGGCGGCCAGAGCCAGAATATCAGCACATGAGACAAGGCCAGGGCATTGAGCTTCCACAGCGAGTTTAGCCTTAGCCACGGTGTCGAATCCGTCTCCGGCGAGAGATATATTGTCATGAGCATCCTTCTCCGCGTCTCCGTTGTCAGATGCTATTAACACAGAAGCATCACATCCCTATACAGTCACCAACCACATGAAAACAAGAATAACAATACTAAAAAAGCTTCAAGATCACAACAAAGCGTACATACATCAACGAAACAGTCGTGAAAGAACATCCGTAATGTTCCTGGAGCCGTGATGGGTGTTTGTTGGTACTTCGTTGTAACCGCCTGTCTAACGATGAGTTCCACGTTAGGACATGTCGAGGCGTAGAAGTTCTCTGACAATTGAGCATTTGACTCGGTCACCATGCAAAAGAACAACATCCCCACTAAGAACGACAACATCATGGGTTTTCTTGAATCACTACCAGTATACATCCTCTCTATACGGTCCCTCTTGGATATAAAGGACCACAACACTCTGATATGCCACCAGATATATGTATAGCCGCTTTTGTAGAATAAAGTGTTTTTGTGTGTGTGTTAATGACAAAGGTCACATTCACAGATGAATGACAGCATTTTACAACTGCCATCTTCTAAGCTTTTACTTAAGCGAGGACATTTCTCGAGTTATGGGGTTTTATTGAGAGTGACATTTAAACAAACCTCATTAGGTCAGTCATCTGCATGGAATAATTTTATTTTGATTAAATGTTAATGATTGTAACTAATATTATTGTCGTTAAACACAAAGGATAGACTAATCCAAAAGATGAGTTTGAAAAAAGTGATCTTGTTCCATTCTAATATGATAATGACTTTTGACTGATCCTTGAATTCAGCGTATACACCCTGTTCTAATTTAGTTCGTTCAACTTTAACTCAACGGTTCTTAGATTGAAGCAGATATTTTTCAAATAAACATTTAATATAAGTATATAACCAGTTTTGATTATTTTCAGCACTGCTTTCTTTTTGGTGTATGATGATTTAACTTTTATCATATCAGAACTGACAGCACTAGTTCTCCTTTTTTTATGATACTAGAGACTCTTGAACAAATGAATATTCAAATTGCAGATCGTTCAAGTGTTATTTTCCACACACAAAAATGATCAACTAACGTTAGCGTGCTGCAAGTGAAGACGTTTCTATGTTTGATCATTTCAAGTTTCAACCACAAATAAGAAAACTATTTATAAGCATGGCTAGGCTAATTTATATTGTTCAGACCAGCCATATTTAGTTTCCTTATTGACCAGCGCTTAAGCACAAACACACTTTTAGTTACTTGAGTTATGTTTGTTTTATCATGCAAACACAACGGTATGATAAGATTATATATATTCGTTCGGCTTATTATCAAAAGTATAATTAAGAATCAACCAAAGTAGCTACAAATCAAAGCTAAATTATGAAGTACTAAGGTTTCATCATACATGAAATTACAAATAAACCAGATTGCTCCTACAACATTTTTTTTCTTTAGACTTGATGGTAAGGTACCTGCAAGATACTCACCAGGTCCCTGGTCCTTCGTTCCCAGCTGCTGGCTTCCGGTTCAAGTAACGTATAACTGCATCTTCAACCCTGCAACATTTCATGATTCATAAACATATCATCAATCAATCAGTGAAGTTCCTACACTTTCACAACTCTAGTAGCGAGTGAAGTTATCAGACAAAAACAGAGAGAACATAGATAATGAGCTTACCAAGGTTGATTGAAGAAGTCTGCTCGACGTTCTTTCTCAGCATTTCGACTAGCTTCTCCCGCTACCACCTTCAGATCCTTGCTCTGAGATTCGATCAGTGCGTTTATGAACTCAACTGGCGACTGGCTGAATCCCAAGAAAAACGCACGTCTCCTCCTATGCTCATGGATTTTCCTTATGGCAGCACATATAGCTTCATCACAAGCCTCAATCTCTTTATTCTTCTCCGCGTTGGCCAATAGGTTGTTCAGATCCCTCTGAATCGGAAACGGCACATCCACCAGGACATCGTAACATGCCGATATAGCCGGGTTGTTTCCCGACAGCTTGATCTTGTGTTCTAAATGAATCGGCGGTGGAGGTGACAAGTGATGAGATATCTTCTGAGAAACCATTGTGAACTTCACCTTCTCTTCCCCAAAGACTTTGTGAAGCGCAGCGTCGCAGTTGAAGAAAGAAGGATCATTTGGGTTCTGTAACTTCCTCGCCTTAACGTAATGCCATATCGCAGAGATAATTCTTGGTCTTGTCTCAACCTCAATCCCGAGAACATCCATCAACGCAGTAGAAAGCTTGAACTTTTCAGGGACGTAGTTCATCTCCAACCGAATAGTAGCTGCAAACTCCTGATTCCCTTTCCTCTTTATCTCAAACCCTTCCTGGGGAGCAGGAGATCTAGCACTCTCCCATGTGATCGCCGAGTTCTCAGGATACAGCCTCTGGTCCAGGTTAACTATTACCTTCTTGAAGAAAGAAGAGAATTTTGGATGCGATGGGTTCGCTTGCTGAACAAAACCTGGCTGGTCCGGATCCACCCCATCTTCCAGGATCCTACCAACAATCTTAAGAGTCCATGTCGGCGGGTCAGCGTTTGGATTCCCAGGGATGGTGTTGTTTTGGTTCGCAAACGAGTTGAACACATAGATCCTAAGCGTCTTCTGAGTGCAAGGAGGGTTCTTAAGAGCCTCCTGGATGTCAACTTTCTTCCTACTCAAAGCAGCATCAACCCTTGACTCAAACTCAAGAAGCTGCGTGTATAACGCAGACTCAGGCAAGATTGCCGCCACCCTCTCCTGCAAAGACTTCTCAGGAAGCTTCATTTTCTTCTTCCTCGCCGCGGGAGTTAACTCCATCGTTCTCATGGGGGAGACAGTGTTGTTACTCGCGGGGAAACCAGAAGGAGGCCGCATCGGCGGCCTCTGCTGGAACCTCTTCATGTTCAAGCTACCAGGAGTCATGGAAGGAGAAGACGAACCCAACACACCACCAATCCCCTGGGAGCCTTGCCCTTGGTTCATCGTCATCCCTGCTTGCATCTGAGCTTGGAACTGAGCTTGGGCTTTAGACTGAGCTTGGGCTTGAGCATGGGCCATGGCCTGGGCTTGTGAGAATTGAAACTGAGCTGGAAAGTTAGGTGCCATGTGAGACTGAGTAAAGCCTTGGTTTCCGGGGACAGATGCAGAGGCCATCCCAGGGTTAACGCCGAATGGTGGAGGCGCAGAGCCTTGTTGAGGCTTCTGTGGATTGTTGTTGTTAGCAGACATCGATGCCTGTAAAATTCAGAACAAAGTACACTCTTTACACTTCAATTCAAATACAAATCTGGTTTAAAACCACATAAAGAGAACACCTTTTCTAATGATTCCACAACATCTTCGGTTTGATTAATCTAACAAACATCAGGGAACGATAGATCGGATACCTAGAGAAATCGGAGCCTAAAAACCCTAATTTTTTTTGTTTTCTAAGGTTGATGCACAATTTAACGAGTATGGATAATCTCCGGAGACTATTTGAAAAATCTATCGAGAAAGAGTAGCGTACCTTACTAATGCGAAGATTCGCAGCTTCGTTTCTTCTTCTCCTGATTCTCCTTCGTCGCCGTTGTTCCGCTGCGTCTCAGTCGATAGAGTAAACAAATTGCTCACCGGAGCTATTCAATTTATGACTTGACCGTGTTGAGACCCGACCCGTAACTTCACAGCCCACTTCGACTGTTGAAAGTTTAATACTACATCATTGGGCCACTGGCCCAACATGAATTCACACATATATATAATTGTTTTTGTTTTTCGAATTTGTATTTTAGTGTTTTTATTGTTTTACGATTTTGTTTTGGATAATTTGTCTTCGAATTTTGTAGTTTATTTATGTGAAATTATAAATAAAAGCTATGCGCATACATATCTGAATTTTGTTTTCTTTTTATTTCCTAATGGTTTCTTAAAAATGATTTGAAGTAAAATGCTTTTCGAATTTTGTAGTTTATTTAAGGGCAAATATAAATAAAATTTATGCTCATACATATCTGAAAATTAAATTATTTTATTTGATTTCTAATGGTTTTCTAAAAAATTGATTTGAAGTAAAATAATTCGTATTTATTAGGTTATATCTTTTTTTTCTTTTAGCATTAGTTTGTTTTGTTTTGGGGAAATTTGCCTCAATCTTATATATTTATACTAAAACAGAAGTCACAACTTTGATTCATGTGTGATTTTTTTTTTAAATGGACTCTAACTAGAAATCAATTATCATTCATTTATTACTAATAATATGGATTAATAATATATAATTCCTAATATAAAATCGACTCCTAAAAACCCGGATTGGTTAACAAACTCACATTGATTCATGTGTGATATTTTAATTTGGATCATCATTTAAATTTTTTATTAAATGTAATTCCTTAATGCTTATATATAATCTTTTAACTACTTAAATCATAATATAATTTGATATCTTTTAATTTAAAATATAAATATATATATTTAATTTTTTTAACAAATGTGTTGAAAAACATTATAACAATATCTTAATTATCAAAAATTGTATATAAATATTTTCACTAATTTTGTAATTAGTAATGAAATTAATGTTGTTATACATTAATATATATACTCAGTTATCTTTTATAAAATGAAAAAAAAATTATATCAAATTTTACTATTTGATAGTTAGATCTATCATTTTAAAATAAAATATTGTATTTAAGTAAATATGATAAAATTATTTTAAACTGATAAATTAATATATTTTATTTTCACAAACATTAAAAATTTATGCTAGAAATATAATGTGTTGGTAGAATGGGTTAACATTAATAAATTAGATAATTCATGTATAAAATTAACTTATCTTAAATTTATATATATATAGTTATTATCTTAAATGAATAAACATAAACAAATATTGATAAAAGAAATATAGCGCTTTGAATTACGGATCAGGATCATAATAATTGAATAAAAAATAATTTTGAAATATATATAATAAAAAATACCAAATATATGTGATGATTTGAAATAATCAATTAACTTACAGCATGAAAACGATCAAATTTTTATATTTTACAAATTGTTATATTTAAAATAATCATTTATAAACATTTAAATATATAAGTAACTTAAAAATATATTCTAATTATGTAAAATATATATAAACATGAAAATTAACACCCGCACGCGGATCCAAATCTAATAACCATTAAAATAACACAAACCCACTATCTAACCAAAAACACCCTCTTTCTCTTTATTTTTCTTTCTATCTCTTTTTTACTTCTTACTAAAAATCTATCTATTCTTTTTTTTTTTTTTGTAATTTGGCAAATAAACCCTTAATTTTTTAATAATTAATTTAAAATAAGTTAGATAGCGGTGGTTCTTTAACAAAATGATAGAATATAGTAATTGTAACTTTATTATTTTGCCCCTTTTTTTGTGGGAAATAATTGAAGAATATGGGCACAACAGTGTTTTTAAACCCGGACCGAACCGACGGTCGGACCAGGTTGAACCATGAACCGAAAATAATCTGGATTGGGTTAATGCTAAAACCCGACTAAGATCAAACCAGTTAAAAACCTCTACCGAACCGTCAAAAACCCGGGAACCGGCGATCCAATGAACCAGCAAACTCCGGTTCGTATATAAGTCAAAAATTTGTTAATGAAACAATTAATTTTTCTTCTTTTTAAAGTAAAAATAAGAATTATCAAAGATTAATAAAATATTGTGTCTCGTCTTTTTCGTTTGTCGTCTATACAACTCATAAATTACAAGATTCACAAAGTTTAATATTAAAGTCAAGATATTATTTTTGTCTACTTCTCATTTTGTTTAAATTTTTATTTCATGATCACTTGTTTTGAAGACTTTAAATAACTGAAACATTTACGTTTCTGAAATTTGTATTTCAAAATATAACTTTTACCTAATGCGTATATAATTTTTTTAAAAGGTGATGAAGATTTAGAGTGATAAGATCTGTAATAAAGTTTAAATGTGTTTTTCATATTGATTTTAGATTTTAATTGTTATTTTTAAAATTTTCTACACATTATGGCTATTTAAACATTTTTTTGATATGATCTAATTTTTTTAAAAAAAAATGCATATTATTTATAAAATATCATTAAATTTAGTTTAATCTAAGTAAATCCGATCGAACCCGGTTCAGATACGGTCGAACCACAATGACCCATAACCCCAAAAAATTTCGGTTTGCTAGCCGGTCCGGTTTTAAAAATACTGGGGCACATGAAAGTACATATAACCTAATGATTTATACTAAAATCAAACTTGTCGTTTGAAAAAGGTAGCAACTTGGTTATAAACAACGTCTTTGGCAGTAACACCCATGATGAAATCAGCATGAGCATACTCTTTCACAAACTGCACGTCGATCTTATCTGCATCGTGAAACTTAAACTGGTCTATCAAAAACCTGACGTCGCTCACATCGGCAAGACAGTCTAAACCTCCGTAGCTGAAGAAAAGCGGAAGGTCGTGTGGGATCGCCGATATGTTGTAAGCAGGCGGCAACGCTTGACCGTAATGTTTCATGTTGTAATTGCTACTTCCATAGTTGTATTTTCTTAACACCTTGTCTCTTACCGCTACAAGAAAATAAATATAATCTTGATTTTAACGACACGTGCATGTAATGGTTCAAGAAATACATTTTTGAAATTTTGTTCGACTTACTTTGAGAAAGGTGGATCATGTTCTTGGTGGAAGTAGATTGTGGTTCATTCGCCAGGAATAGATCAATGGTTGATGCGTCAAGGCAACAATTCTTGCCGGTAATAACAGAGATTAGATCATAGCAGTCGATCCCTGCTTGATGGCATATAAACTTTATGAAATTCCCTACTAGTCCACTGCCAAATTTGTTTTATTGTTTCACGTTAGCAAACAAAGTTAAAAACAAACATATTATAAGCAAGACATGGTGAAGATCTACCTTTTGGGGTTAAACTCTGCCACTCCTATAATGGCGGTGGCCTGTTTTGTAAAGACGACAAACGAGTTATTTTTCAGTAATATTATAGCTAGGCATAAATTTAACAAATAAAAAAAATAGAAGAGTGAGGCGGTAGAGACCTCAGCGAGGAAACTTTTAGCGGCGATGTCGCCGAGAACTGTGGTCATGTGGCTGAGATAAGCAATAGGACTCAGCATCGCTGCCGATCTTAATTTGTCCACCAACCCCTTTTCCGAGAACGACGCAAATCCTATCAAAGTTCCCTGATGTATATTCCCATTTCAAATATTTTCTATTTTGTAAAGTAAGCTATATACATTAAAAAGGTATAAACATAGAAAATATATATTGAATGTTGATAACGTTGGACCCACCAAAGAGTGTCCGAGGTAGTGAATCTTTTGGCCTGTTAGGCCGTGGATATGGTCAAACATAGCAGGCAGATCGTAACTCACAAGCTCGTCCCACGTCCAGTTCCAGAAAGCCTACGTACAACGTGATAGACGGTTAACCTCGGTTTCTTTACAAAAACATGAACCGTACATAATCAACTGATTAAGGAGGAACATATTCAACTGATTAAGGAGTGGCTGACTGAACCGGACCGGTTGATTAGGGCTAAGGTACTTGTGTCTCCTGCTGAATCTAGTCCCTCTTGTGTTTCCCATCCACACATCGAATCCTTGATCAGCCAAAATTAACGGTAGATTTTGATCCGCCGGATTGAACAGCCACGACATCCCATCCTGCACATATAATTTCATGATTTAATTTTTTTCCAGATCCCCATTCCTCTTTGAACTTTACTAATCCTATTTTAGTGTCCATTTGAATATTTTTCTGGACCTGCGTCACTTTTTTTTTGGAAATTAGCGTGGACTTCTTCATGGGTGCAAAGTAAAAAAAAAACCCTTTACTATCCTCAAGACTACTAGAGTCAACATGGTTACTTATGTATGATTGTATGCAACTTAGCTTAAACAACGATTCTCCCTTACTAGAAAAGCATGTTTTCATTTGACTTTATTTTAGTGACCTTTCTAGTAACGCTCAACTTATCACTTTATTTGTTGGACACACATGATAAACACTCATGATGTCTCTTATTTTATTATGTTATATTTTACCCACCACTAAGATATGTAAATATTTATTTTAGTTTTACTCCTCGTTAACTGACACATAGAAGTGAGTGGAAACATTCCTTTCACACTCAAATTAACTATACAAACAAATACACGATGAAGTTGTATATAAATTTACTCAGTGTACGTGTACCTGCTCACTAGGCAACCACTAGAACTTCGAGTGCTACACGTTGGTATTGCCCCCACACAGTTTCGTATTAATACGTTTATCCTCCTAAAATAAACCTATGCACATGGAAACTCGTTTCTACATTTGTATTATTGTGAAAATTGGGTATAGAGTTTTTACCTAATACATTTTCCTCACTTATTCTTTCTTACTTTAAAAGATAATTTCTTCTGTTTGGTGTAGTACTTTTTAAAAAAATTCTCTTCAAATTCACTTGTAATTTGAATATAAAGCAAAACTTGAAACGTATCACGATTAAATATTGCACATAAATAGCTAATGAAATGCGAAAGGGTAGAGAAGAGTTAAACTTACGACAAGAATCCCATGCTGTATTAGGACAGGCTGTCTCTTGGACATATCTCCGGCGCCGGCTCGTCCTTCCGGTATCCTTTGCATATTCAATATGTATCCATCTTGAGTCACCACCTTCGAGATTAAACAGTTAAAATCACTCAGTTCATATATATATATGCTGATATTAGTCATCACTAACAACGAAATATAGAAAAGTATATCGTACATCATGTTCTTCGCACTTGTAACCAAATATGCGGACAGAGGAAGCGCATATGCCTTCAGCAGCAGTCCTTTGCGGCGGCTTCCGGGCTAGCCGGTCGAAGGGTCCACGAGCTTCAAGGGGATTAATGGAAAGAGCGAAGAAGAAGAGTAAGGCTAAAACGAATGACCCGGATAGAGCCATAACCGAACTGGCTATTGAGATAAGGGGTGTCGTCTCGTTGTAGAAATTAGAGAGATGTTTTTTTTTATATATAGAGAAGGGATGGCGGATAGGATAATGGGAAATGAGTTATTTTAAGAGAAAACAAATCTCACGACTCACGTTAATTATGGATATCACGAAGTTGGACTGGCTCGTCTGGCTTTTATAATATTACCAAACCCCCCGCCAAGAAATTTTTGTTTAAAAGAAAATCAAATAATAAAGTTTAAAAAATTCAAAGAATTAACACATTGATACGCACGTTTTATAAAAGATAGTACTTAGTCACACGAAAAAAATAGTCGACAACCCATTATATTTATTGTATGATCTTTATTCTTTGTCAAAAATGATACTAACGAAATAAAAGCAAAAAAAAAAAAAAAATTAGACAAACATCTTCCTGATAAGAAAGGTAATCCCAAAATCTACAGATAGAAAAATCTAACAAGGAAATACATCTTCCTGCTGACTAGCTAGTACTATCAAAAGTGCATGATAGTAAGAAAAGCTATCTGAATATATATATTTTTTGTAAAATACCATATAAGTGATTTGTAATATTCGTGTTGTGTTTTCGTGAGATGTGAAAAAGAATTTTAGCAAAAAAAAAAAGAGATGTGAAAAAAGAAAGAGAGATAGGAGACGAAAGAAGAAACTGTTAAAGGCGATAGGAGATGGGGTAGGGACGGATAAGTGGAGTGGTGACTTCAGCTTCCGTTAGTTGTTTTCTTCTTCTTAAACTCAAGAAAACAAATTCTATTTCTTCATCTGGTTGCTTCCATTTCACACCGTGCGCACAGTGTAAGGTGTCAGGAGGACTCAGAGATACATTAAAAATAGAAAAACCTCGAGACATGTTTCGTTTTAGATAATATAAAAAATGTGAGGTTCCAAATAATTTATAGACCAAGACTTGGTCTTGGTTTCATATTTGGTGTCCACATTTCAACACTTATCATCCCTACTCCCTAGGCACTCCACTATTAATCGCATCATACTCAGTTATAACCATAAGAATCGGCCACATTTCTCGCCCGGTGGTGTGTACGTAAGTGTATACTTTCGGATCCGGTTTGACTGTATAAACTGGCTATCCATTTTTGATTTTACGGCATGTAACGTTATATACATTTTGCATGTACAATTTGGTCTTATATTTTGACCTGAACATATTATTATTTGTAATGGATTTCTGAAAATATATTTTACCTAGAAGTTAGCTCATTCATAGATTAATTTTGAGATTTTTTTTTGTCAACATTAATCTTGAGAATTGAGAAAACTCAAATATCTGATGTTCATCTAAATTTTTTTTTTTATAAGTATATCTAAAAAGACTTTTTTTTTTTTTTGAAACACTTCATAGTATCATCACTCTTTCTCTTCTCTCTGCCTTAATCGAACCCAAGAGGTGGAGCTGAGCCCACAAACCAAATGAACTAGACAATCTGGCATCTAAAAAGGCTTTCTATCCTTTGTTTTTATTAGTAGTAAACAGATGTTTTATATTTTTTTTTTTGTAACACAAATTCATTAAATCAAATCTAAAATGTTTCAGCGATTACAACCGGAGGTATGCTCGACGGTAAAGTAAAAAAAAAAGACAACAAAGCCGTAAAACAAGGGATAGAAGTGTTGCAAAGAGAGGCTAGCTCGAAGTAGAGAGATCCGCGGATAATCTTCACTTGAATTCTTGAAACCACAGCTCGGAAGAGCTTCAAATAGTCTGAAAAGACGTTGAAATACCCTAGTGAAAGAGGTTGGAAGAGGAGTGGGAAGCCAATAGAGACTAAGTTACCCGTCAAACGAAAGAGGCCAGCTCTAATACCGTCTACGATGTCCCGGGAGACTAGGTGAATCTCAAATGTTCCGAGAAGCAAACAGATCGGTAAGCGAAATGATAAGTCGGTTGAAACTCTTTTTATCTCCGATTCCATTGATGAATTCAACACTGAGTCGAGCATAATTGCTTGCAAAGTCGGAGGGAGTTGTCGGATGGAGCCGTGAAATTGAGGCTTTAGATGCCTACAATTGGAGCCACCGAGAAAGCTTTCCGAAGAGACTATGTGAATCTCTAAGAGAACCAAAAGCAAATAAGACCCCAGATGTTTGAATTTAGAGATGAAGATCACGTAAAATCTTAGGGCCCCAGAACCTCTCAAAATATATATGTGGCCCAACTGATGTAACCACGCCCAAGCCCATGAATTACCTAAGAGAGTGCAGATTAGGGTTTTGTGTTTGAGAGATTCGCCGATGCCGTTCTCTGAAAACGTCTCAGCCTCTCTACGTCTGGTGGGGCTCAAAAATCCGGTTGACAGATGTCTCTTGTAAACTTCTGGGTAAGGACGTTGGGGGAGCAGTGATGGGAAGAGCATTTGCTTTGCCGGAGATTTCAATAGATTTTCTCTGGAAATGTTGTCTCCGTTGAGTCTTTGGTGAGCCGACGCTGTTACGAAGACGGGATACACGACGGGACCAAGACCAGCAAGGCAATAGACGAGGGTTGGTGAGAGACAGCGGTTGGAGATGGGGATGGTGGACGAATTTGGACTCCAAAATGAAAGAGTTTCAATGCAGTATGGTGGAGTCTCGTTAAAGGTGAAGGTGGCGAGGAATGGTGAAAGCGCTTTAGATCTACACAAACCTCTAGATCCGGCGAGCCCAAGCCCTGGATGAGTTGATCTGGTGGTTGTGTTTCCACATGGAGGAGCGGCGCCGAGGATTGACGAAGGAAGGACGATGGCGGTGGTGAGCAGAGGAGGATTCGTCTGAGACCCAAGCGTTGACTCTACTCGTACAAGGAGGCGAACAGATCTGGTGTGAGGAGCTTCGAGAAACATAGGACGCGAGCCGTAGGAGACGGCGAGAAGACGGAATCCGTAACCAAAAGCAACGAAAAGATAAGACCAGAGCAGGGAGAAACAAGAGACGGGGAGAAGGACCCGACGCCGGCGGCCAGGGGCCTTACCGGCGTCGAGAAAAACAGTTTTCTGTTCTGTCTCGGGAATCGGGTCTAGAAGCATTTTCTTTCTTCTGTTTTTAATTAAAATTTATTTTTAAATTTTAACCCACTACTCCACTCACAGATGTTTTATATAACACACAAGACTGGTGGGATGCAAGGAGATGGAAGAGGTGGTGCTCAAACCAGTGTAATCCAAAGCTACAACTACTGTTTAAGTTTACCATCGATTTAAAGCACATGAAAATGTCTGTAGCCCTTTAATTTTACAATTACTTATATCACCTAGGTACTCAGTCATAATCATGATGTTAGAGAGATGGCCGAGTGGTTGAAAGCCTGACATTGGAACCGTTATGTAGACTTTTGTTGTATTAGAAACCTTAATATGCTAGCTTGTATTAAGACCAAACTAATAAAACTTTACATATTCAAAAACCGAAAAGAAAAAATTATCAAACACTAGCGCTCCGGATTCATGGCGACGTGTCAGACTTGCGTTCAGCGTCTGCGGCAGACTGCATCTGAGCCGCATATTGTAAGTTCCAGAGAACATCTTCAAAGGAAGGCCTTGCGGAAGGTTCAAGCAAAACGCATTTATTAGCGATTGAGATCGCAATCGCTAAAGACTCCTGAGAGCTCGTTGTTAGCACCGTTGGACTCACTATTTTCTGACGACCGTCTTGGCTCTCAAATGACGTCTGCAACAAACGTAGCATCGCAGCAACAACTATTAACTAACTTCGTTTCAATCAAACATAAAAAAAAGATGAAGAGTTCTTTTTTTGGTTACCATTTCGTTTAGAAGAAAGGCCTCTCCTTTTGTAGTGGGCAATGGTCCTATGAGAGATTCCAGAAGTATGAATCCAAAGTTGTACACATCATCCTCTCTTTTAGCTATTTTCCTGCATAATATTCCTCAAGTTAATAAAATAACTCATGTTCTTTAGTTGCCATGGAGTTTTAGCCTTTTAGCTACAAAAGGGATACAACAAATACATACTTTGACTTGTTGTGAGGTTCTGACTTTGTCTGCAAAATGTAGAAGCAGAATCAAAACAGAGTCCTCAAGAGAAAACAGAATGAAGATAAACAGAGAAAGAGGAAATGGAGCAAACCTCAAGCTTTTCATTCTCTTCAATGATGGCAGAGACTCCATAGTCACTGAGCTTTGCAATCTTATGTTCGTCAAGCAAAATGTTGTTAGTCTTCAGATGATTGTTGAAGGAGCCAGGCATTACACCGGTGTTAAGAAAATGAACCGCCTTTGCTATCTCAATCAGAATTGCTAACCGGTCTGGCCACGTTAGGATCTTCTCCGAGCAAGACTCTACAATATTCTAACCACATTCGAATACCCAAGTACATAGTTCCAATGTAAATTTGAGTTTACTACATGTGTCAGTCAATCTAACCTGAGAGATGCGCACGATATGTCCCGTTGGGAATATACTCGTAAACAAGGTAGAGTATGGTCGCTGCAGGATCATGTTCTCCGCTGGTTTGAGTGCAATGTCCCAAGAAGCTAAGGAGATGAGGATGGTTGAGCTTAGACATCCAATCTAAGTGACCTCTGATACTTTGGCTAGAGAATTTTCTTGATAAAACCAAACATCTCACAGTTATATAACTTCCATTTTCCAATGTTCCTCTGTATAGCTGCAAAGAATCAAAACAAGCAGCGTAAGGAGGCTACAAGAATCAAAATCTTGTGTTAGTTAGATGAAACATACCTTTCCAAGGGAGCCTTCACCTAAGAAACGTGATGCATGAAAACCCTCTGTGGCTTCCTTTAACTCTTCAAAAGAAAATGAGCGGCATGAAGGCACACCTTGTGCAACTAGCTTCGCCGTTTGAGAGATTAGCCCTGCAAGATCATTACAAGTATATATTAAACTCCTGCTAGCATTTTGAGTCAGTGTTATGTTACTTACTTGCTTTAGCAAGAACTTCAGAGGAGAGACTGGTGTGTGAATTATCAGTCAGAACCTTAAGCCGAGTTTTTGGTACTGACTTTCCTCTTGAACAACAACATGAACGCTTTACACATAACAGGACTAGTCCGAGTGCAACCAACGCAAGAACTAGAACAGCTCCACTAATCACAGCAATTAAAGTCCCAATTTTTCTTCCTTGCAACTGTTTTCCTTCAGCTTCTTCACATAAGAACTCTTGATGCTGATCATGACTGCTGTTTATAGACAAGCAGTTTCCACCGAGCTTAACAACTCTCTCGCCGGAAGAGCCTGCCAGGCAACGAGGAGGAGTCCCAATCAATCTGTTATTAGACAAATCCACAAAACCGAGCTTGCCTCCACAGGAGAGATTGAGTGGTAGCTTCCCACCGAGCTTGTTAGACGCCAAGTCCAAGTAACTAATGCTTGGCAAGGAGAACAAGAACCGAGGTGGAGTTCCGGTAAGATGATTGAACGACAAGTCAAGATGCTGAAGCTGAGACAAACCGCCAAAATGCCTTGGAATCTCGCCGGAGAATGAGTTCTTGCTCAGAAGAACAGTAACCAATCTCTTCGGCAACATAGGTAGTTCAGAATCAAAGTGGTTCTCTCTTAGATCCAGCATATGGAGATGCTCTAACTTGATGAGATCAGGCAATTCACCAGAGATCTCATTGTGAGAGAGAGCAAGATTCGTTAGTCTTCCAATTCTGCAGACTGAAGAAGGAAACGGCCCGTTGAACCGGTTGTTCTTCAAACTAAGAACAGTGAGGTTAGTCAGGGAAGCCAACGTGTCAGGAACACTGCCGTTGAAGTAGTTTCCATCAAGCATCAGGCTTTGAAGCTTAACCAATCTGGAAACATCAGGAGGGACAGAACCAAAGAGATAATTCGAACTCAAATCCAAGGACTCTAGTGAATACAACCGATGGATCTTCCCTGGGAGCTCACCAAAGATGCCTAGTGACACTAAGCTAAGAACCCTCAAGCTTGTAAGCCTTGTCAATGTAGTAGCAAAAGAATCGATCAAGAAAGCTTCAGAGAGAGTACGGTTTGGTAGTGAAAACCCATCAAACGTGCCAAAAGGTTTTAGAAGCTTGTCTCCCATGACTTTAAGCTCCGTGATGGAATTGCCTTCACAGGAAATGCTCATATGAGGAGTTGCAGAGATTAGACATAAGTCTCCGTAGTAACTTCCCCAAGATTCGAGAGCTTTGGGGAATTCTAGATGTTTCCTGAGCTGATAGAGGACCTGGGTCTGAGAGTTTTGAAGTTGATGGGTGCTTTGTAAGAACAAGAGCCATGAAAGAAAGAGTAAAGGTGAGACCTTTGACTGAACCATGATAAAATTAGCAGAAGAGAAAACTGAAAGAGACCAATAGAGGTGTCTTTGTAAATTCACACACAATGTTTCCAGAAACTGTGGAGACAATGAACTTAACTCAGAGAGGAACGGCTAGTCAGCTCAAGTCAAGGAAACTAAACACAGCTCGTGATCCTAGACGCTCCTCTCCAGAAAAAAACTCCAAGGAAACGAAAAGCAGGAGAAGAAGAAAGAGAGAGTTGAGGAGGAAGTGAGGACAAATGCAGAAAGAAACCGTGGATGAGAATGTTCGGTGTTCTTGTGTGTGTGTTTGTGGTATTAACACATAGACGAGAAAGAAACTGGGGAAGCTAGAGGTAAGAAGGTGATAAGAACATTAAAGACAGAGAGGTGACCAGCATTAATGGTGGCTTTCTGTATTTTTTTTAGCCGAGAAGACTTGACAAAAGAAGAGGTTTCAAAGAATCTTCTTCTTCTCTTTATGAAGGGAACAGTGAATTAAGAATGTGGGTCACCAGAAACAATCATAAAGCTAAAAAATTTGCACTCAATTTGATGAAATAACAGTAATAAACAATAACTTTAAACAGAGAAGAAGAAGAAGAAAAATGAAGATTTTTGAATTTAAATTTGGTATAATGGGATAAAGTATATGTACAAAGGCAATTTGGGACTATGGTTGACTCATAGAAGATGCCGTTAACACATGTCTCCTACTTATATCTTCGTTTATTAATTCTAAGCATTGGTTTATGTGTGTGATTAGATTACATGTCTTGTTAATTCACCAAACTGCCCTTCTACAATACCAAATAGATAATGTATATGACGAAAACGAAGCTTTTGCTCTACGGAACATTGTTCGGTAGAGGTAGCTTTCGATGCAGGGCAAATATGGCAATAAATATTATCATTCCAACCATAGAATATTATATCCACTACGATCATTTTCGCCAACCATCTCGGCTACAAATAGACAGTGTTATTTAGGGATGTTAATATGGGCTCAACGTGACAGGGTTAGCCCTAACCCAGCAAACCCATTTGTAACCCTAATCCTCATTTTTTAAACAGGGTTTAAATAGGGTTGGCCCTAATAGGACCAGAGTTTAAATTCTAACCCTTTTATTTTGATTCACACAACTATTATACAATATTTAATAATGTTTTTCATCAAAAAAAACTTAAAGTAGAGTTTTCTCGCCAAAAACTGAACAACGAAATTTTCCGCCGAAACCGCAAAATCGAGTTTTCAACTAAAACAACAAAATCGAGTTTTCCTTCCAAAAACGCAAAATCGAGTTTTTCGTCAAAACTTCGAAATCGAGTTTTCCCGCCAAAAAATCAAAATCGAGTTTTTCGCCAAAACCTCAAAATCGAATTTTCCCGTGAAAACGTAAAATTAAATTAAGTTTTTTTTGGAAAACTCGTAAAACTCAATTTCACGGTTTTGGCGGAAAAACTCGATTTGCCGGTTTTGTAGGGAAAACTCGATATTGCGGTTTTAGTTTTGGCGGAAAAACTCGATTTTGCGGTTTCAGCCGAAAAACTCGATTTTGCAGTTTTGGCGGGAAAACCTGATTTGTCGGTTTCGGCGGAAAACTCGTTTTTGCTGTTTCGGCGGGAAAACACGATTTTGTAGTTTTCGGCGGGAAAACTCGATTTGCCGGTTTCGGCGGAAAAACTCGATTTGCCGGTTTCGGCGGAAAAACTAGATTTTACGGTTTCTGCGGGAAAACCCGATTTGCCGGTTTCGGCGGAAAACTTGATTTTGCTGTTTTGGCGGAAAAACGCGATTTTACAGTTTTGGCGGGAAAACTTGATTTGCCGGTTTTGACAGGAAAACTCGATTTTGCGGTTTTTGCGGGAAAACTCGATTTTGCGGTTTTGGCGGGAAAACTTGATTTTGTGGTTTTGGTGGAAAAACTCAAATTAGGTTTTGGCGGAAAAAAACACAATTTTTTTTTTGACAGAAAAATTTTATTCTTAGTTGTGGAGCAAAAACTCGATTTTGCGATTTTGGGAGGAAAACTTTTGATTTTGATGCTCAACAAATTGGAGGAAAGAATCATATGATATCTTAATTTTTCTAGTTTTATCTTTAAAATTTAAGAACAAAAATAAATGAAATATTTTTTTCAATTAAATGAGTTAACCCTGGTACCAGCCCTAACCCTTGATTATAATAGGGTCAAAATAGGGTTAGGTTAAAATAGGGCTGGGCTTATAATAAACAAAAGAGGGCCGAACCCTAACCCTGTAGTTAACATCCCTAGTGTTATTAGATTGTAACATATTTATTTTTGAGACAAATGTTCTATAGACTTGTAGCTTTAAGGGTTAAGTATATTCAACGTGATTATGCTTTGTTAAAGGTCAAAGGAGATAAAAACAAGAGACAATGGTTAAAGCCCACTTTAGTGGGCCTAATATGCAGGTCCCACAGGTCTGTTCTACTCTTAGGACCCCATCATATTAATAACTTTCTTTTGTCTACAAAAATTAAATAAAGTTTTTCCTTAAGCTGTGTTCTTCACTAGTAACAATTTGGTATTTCAAAGTGACAATTATGAATCAAAGGATGTATAATTGTAAATGATTCGTTTATCTCTGGTTAATATTTATACTAAATTTTTTAGCATTTTCATGATATGAAAAGGAACAAAAAAGACTAGAACAATACCGGCTCTAATCTTAATGCTGCTTTAGTATCAAAATGACACTTAACAATGTAAACATGGGTTTAAGACAGGGGACGCTTTATAGGAGAATGATAAGACAAGACAGAAGACTCCAGGGAATGGGAATGGGCAGAGCATGTGAGACGAAAAGACCTAGACATTAAGATACTAACAACTAGCATTAAGACAACCTTTTCGGGGACCATTTCATGGTTTTGATTATGCACAAGGAACAAACATCAACATCTCCTTCTCACCAGAAACCAAAATAGTTTATCTCCAACTTATCTTAGTTATCTAAAGAATAGAATGATATCTTCAAGATAAGGCAATATCAGCAATTTGTTCTTTAAAAAAAAAGGATTCTTCAATCCTAAAACATCCTCATTATATCATGTTCAATATAAAGCACAAGGAAACGGACCAAGCAATGTGTTGATCGTGTAATGTTGGGACTAGTGAATCTATGAGAATCTGGGTTTTGCTGAGTTTGTTGGTTAATCCCACGGCTTATTGCATTTTACAAGTTTATAAACTTAAAGGGATTAAAACTGACGAACCTCGGCAATGTTTATAAGCTGTCCTCTGATTTCTTATCATTCGAGCAAGACTCCAAGTATGAGATCACGAGATCAGCTGCTTTGCAACCTGATGCTATTGATTTCCCAACAGAGAGCCCGCCTCGATGATTACCTGTTCATTTCGATCCGTTAACGATAGAAAAAAATAACTGCAGTTAATCGTCTCAAGTCAAGGCCATAGGTGGGGATACTACACCTCGTCATCATGGTTCATGAATTTAATGGTCTCTTTTTACGAGACTGAAACTTTGATGGAAGTTACCTGCGTAGAAGAACCCGGGCAGATCTTTTTCCATCTTGTCTATTGCTTCCATGACTGAGTCATAGCTTCTATCATACAACGGGAATGCTTTGTTCCAATAAACATGGCTGCAGTTAACATATATTGTTGATCTATAAGGATAATCTACCCTTTCGTACACTAAATGATTAAATGAAGAAAAATTCGAAACTCCACATACTTGACGAACACGGGTTCACCTTCAACCCCCAACAGTCGCTGAAGGTCAGAAGTCGCAACTTGTTTTAATTCATCCCTGCAAAGATAGAACGTAGAAGGATACTTAATCAGAATCAGGAGATGTAAGAAACTAGAAAATGGTGCAAGTGCCTAGATACTTCGCAGCTTTCATAAGTATCATGTATCACATTTCTCAGTGACTATACGTAGCTTGAATCAACAGGGTTAGAGTTTTTGTGTTTAAAGCATCAGATTTATCTTACGTGGAAGCTTTGGCTAGTTCCTGGTTCCTACTCCCACCAATAAAAGTTGTATATAGATGAAGGTCACTAGGGCAACGATCTGGAAACATCATTGAGGAAAAGAGTGTACCTGTGTATAGAGAAGTGTGAAGTGCTGATAATTATAGAAAGAGAAATATACGGCTATTTGTTTTGAATTATGTCCTAGGACACCAACATGTTACCTAGAGTTTTGAAACCACGCTTTTGCTCCTTAGTTGGAATAAGTACCCCAAAACCTTCGAGGGGTCTCTTTACTTTCTCCTTTGTGAATGTGGTGATTATAACCGAGAGGGGCATATACTTAATCTGAGCAATGAACAGGATCAACATCGTGATTAATTCGACTTGGAATAAATGGTGCATATACATGCAGTGAAGACTTTTGATGTCACATCAATGTCCTCATTATCAGTATTTGGAGTCGAGAATTCTAAGGGGAACATGAAAGGATGGAAAAAAAAAATTAGATTTAGACCTAAGACTCGAGAACATTTTTGAAAGTTGGATAAGACATGATTACCTCAGGGAGAAAGTTTAGCTTGAAGGGTTCTCCTCCTTTCATAACCTTCATCTCCTTCACATTGCACAGAGGAGCCTATGGTACATAAATATCTTGTCATTAGATGGATTCGGTTATTTTCATCTCACATCCGACAGAAACGCCACTAACCGTCATAATTACAGCATCATAATGCAAGTTTTGTCCCTGCGCCTCATTATGAGAAACACAAGATAGTGACCAGTTTTCTTGTCTTGGACCAGCGTTGTAAGATAAAGAGAGAACCTTGGAGTCTAAATTGAGCTCATCCCTTGAGAGATCTTTACACAACATCTCAGGAAGAATCTGCAATCTCACAAAGTAGAAAGATACCAACCACAGGTGGTACAGAACAAGAAGAACATTAGTACTACAGCGGGAAATATTTGTTTATGTGATCTATCTAAAATCTAGCTTTCGCTGAGAAATCATCACCTGCATTCCCCCCTTAAAAGAAAATGACCCGCGCGAGCCCTTCTTTGTGCCAGTGGATCTCTTTGTTTCTCCATTTTTACTACCTTTAGCAGCAAACTTTGTTCTGATTGCACCGACTATTATAGAGCCAAAACTGAAAAAGGTATAAACTGTTTAGCAACTAAACCGAAGAACAGTGAAAGACCTAATCGCCATAAAATCAGCATAGAAAAATACAGAAATAGGAATTTCTCAAGCCATTCTCAAACATCAGGAAACTACAGTTCTTTACAATGATGTCTTTCCTGATAACACTTTTCTGTCTGTCATATTACATATCGAGGTTTGATATTTCTAAGAATAAAATATACAAGTGGCGAAATGACCATAACCCTAGCAGCAGAAAAGAATATCAGGCTTGGAAGTATTCTTCTAGTGACTAAATACAGTATAGCTACATGAAAAAGGTACCTTTTCTCTATATTCCAAAGATCTGGAAAAGAATGCTTCATCTGATCACAAATGTGAGGAATATAAATGATAGTTTTTCAAAACAAAGACATCAAGTAAAGTGCAAAGTCGCTCACTGAAAGGGATTCAGGGTCCGCAGCACTTGTTCCACCAACAAAAGGGTCAATGAGATAGTCCACAACCTTACAAATCAGATACATAAAAAGGAGACATCAAAAGAACATCACGGTGATCTGAAATTGATAAAGATAACCCACAACTGGTGTTCACACGTGCAGCATGAGATAAGAATGTTTCAGTCCAAACTTAAGGCTATAGAAATCAAGTAGTAACCGTAACTCAACGATCAATCTCAAACTCAAGAACTCTTTTATTGCTTTTAGAAAGACCTCAAAAACTAAAAGCTCTCAACACACGATAAGCTCTACCACATCATGATAGCTTCTTATATATTAACTCATAGTTTCCTAAACTCATTAGGATAAGCTTAACTAGATAACTACAAATCAGGATATTCAAATCCTAAACTCATTAGGATAATAATAAGATAACTTCAAGCTTAAGTTAAGTCAACATTCTCCCCCTTAAGCTTGATGTCTTCTTCCTTCACTTCTTGAACACCAATGAAGTCTCTCATCTCCTTGAACTTACATCTCCCAAGTGCCTTAGTCAAGATATCAGCTTTCTGCTCTTTACCAGCTACATGTTTCACGGTCACCAGTCCATCTTCTACACATTCTCTAATGAAATGAAACCGTTTGTGAATATGCTTGCTCCTACCATGAAATACTGGATTTTTAGTCAAGGCAATAGCAGACTTGTTGTCGATCAGTATCATTGCTTTGCTAGGCTCATCCATAATCTCGCCTAGAAGCTCTTGAAGCCATATGGCTTGCTTAGCCGTTTCTGTCGCTGCCATGAACTCAGCCTCACACGACGAAAGAGCTACAATTTCTTGTTTCATAGAACACCATGAGACCGGACATTCATTGAAGTAGAAAATATAACCAGTTGTGCTTCTTCCGTCGTTAGGATCTACATTGTAGCTGCTATCACTGTATCCCACAAGTCCTTTCCCATGCTCTCTCTTGTAAAACAAACCAAGAGAATAACTACCTCGGATATACCTAAGGACTTGCTTCAGAGCCACTGCGTGTGATACCTTAGGACTATGCATATATCTACTCAAGATGCCTACACTGTAAGCGAGATCAGGGCGTGTATGAATCAAATACCTGAGACACCCGATACTCTTTCTAAACTCTGTTTCATTAACGTCCTCTTCCTCCTCTGCCTTTGAAAACTTTACACCGGAATCCATGGGAGTTTGTACTGCATTACATTCATTCAACCCTGCTTCCTCTAAGATCTTGGTTGCATATCGTTCTTGTTTCAACACAATTCCATACTCAAACTGAATCACCTCGATTCCTAGGTAGTAGGTAAGCTTACCAAGGTCTGTCATCTCAAATTTTGCCGCCATCTCATCCTTAAACTCTCTTATGACTTCTATGCTTGATCATGTTACCAAAAGATCATCTACATACACGGCAACTAGCAGATGATGCCTATTCATTCTCTTCTTGAACAGAGAAGGCTCCTTTGAACATTTACGGAAGTTTAACTCCTTTAGAATTGATTTCAACTTGATGTTCCAAGCTCTTGGAGCTTGCTTTAGTCCATAAAGAGCTTTATGTAACTTGTAAACTTTCTCCTCACTTCCCTTTATTCTGAAACCATCAGGTTGAGATACATAAACTTCTTCAACTAAATCTCCATGTAAAAACGCGGTTTTGACATCCAGATGATGAACTTCCCATCCATTTGATGCTGCCAAAACAATGATAACTCGAACAGTCTCTAGTCTCGCAACAGGAGCAAATACTTCCTCGTAATCAATACCATGACGCTGCACGTAGCCTTTAGCTACCAGTCTTGCTTTGTGCTTGCTTATACTCCCATCTGCATTGCGTTTTAGTTTAAAAACCCACTTCAAACCAATAGCTTTACATCCTGACGGAAGATCAACCAGTGTCCACGTCTTGTTCTTCTTTATGGATATGATCTCATCTTCACATGCTTCTCTCCAAACCTTCTCTACTCTAGCCTCGTTCCAGTCCCAAGGCTCTTCATTGATGAGTAACAGAATCCTCTCTGTCTCGAGTACCTCTATCTTGAGAACATAATCATCTAAATATCCTGGCCTTGTACTCGTTCTCGTTGATCTCCTTAGTATTGGAGTCTCGGAATTTTCCGTTTCGCTATCATCTCCTCCGTCACTTTCTTCTTCCTCCTTGTCACATGTAGACTCTTCAGTCTCAGATTTATCTTCTTCTTCGACATTTCGAGCTGGAAACTCAAGCTCAAGGGTGACTTCAGTCGAGTTCTTCCTAATTTTGTTCCAACTCCACGCTTTGTTTTCATCAAAAACAACATCTCGGCTAACCACTACTTTATGGCTTCTTGGATCATACAATCTATAGGCCTTTGAACCCGGTTCAACTCCTAGATGCACCAACTCTCTGGATCTATCATCAAGTTTCTTCAGAAGATGAGTATCACGCTTAGCATAACAGGTACATCCAAAGACTCGAATGTGTCTTACATTCGGTTTCTTTCCTTTAAAACATTCATAAGGTGACTGATCCTTCAGTGTCCTTGTAGCTAACCTATTAATCAGATAGGTTGAATGTCTCACGGCTTCTCCCCATAAGTAGTGTGGCATGTTCATGTGTTTCATTATACTCCTCGTCATCTCCATAAGTGTCCTGTTTCGTCTCTCAACTACTCCATTCTGCTGTGGAGAGTATGGCGCAGTCATGTGCCTTTTGATCCCATGATTATCACAAAAACTCTGAAACTCTCGAGACATAAACTCTCCTCCTCTATCTGTACGTAATGTTCCGATGGTGACTTTAGTTTCCTGCTCAACCAAACTCTTAAACACTTTGAAACGTTCAAAAGCTTCACTCTTCTCTTTTATCAAAATCGACCACATGTATCTTGAATGATCATCAATCAAAACAAGTATGTATCTGCTTCCTCCAGCTGTTGATGGTGAGATAGGTCCACAGAGATCACCGTGGATAAGTTCAAGAACATGTTGAGCACGATAGGTTGTAGCTTTAGGAAACGAGCCTCTTGTTTGTTTTCCCAGCTGACATGACGCACAAGTTTCTTTCTCTATACTCATCTTTGGAATTCCTGTAACGATCTCCTCGCTTACCATTGCTTTCATAGAATCCATACCAACATGTCCAAGTCTAGTGTGCCATAGTGTGGAGTCGCTAATCTTCTCAAGCTGGAGACACTTTGCTCCTTCCACCTCCATCACGACTTTGTAAAGTCTATTTTTAGACCTCAATGATTTCACTAACAGGTTACCTTGTCGATCACGAAGTGTTAGATACTTGTTTCTCATTCTGACATCACAGCCAGATTCTGTTGCCTGACCAAGAGAGATTATGTTGCTTTTTAACTCAGGTATATAGTACACATCAGCCAACGACTTCCGTTTCCCATCGCTAGTAACGAAAAGAATCGATCCTTTCCCTTTGATATCTATCCTTGAGTCGTCTCCAAAACGAACTTTTCCTGTAACAGACTCATCTATGATTTTGAAATAGTCTCGGTTCCCTGTCATATGGTTGATGGCTCCATTATCTAAGTACCAAATATTGTCAGCGCTAGATTGAGTCTCGAACTTGCTTGGCACTACCTTTTCTTCATTGAGGTAAATCAACTCATGTACCATTAGCTCCTCAGCTTCATGTGTGCTATCATTCTCTGTCTCATGTGTTTCTTGTAGTTTAAGCAAGCGATCAGGACAATCGTATACATAGTGTCCTGTTTTATCACAGCGGTAGCAGACCACTTTAGACGCATCTCTCCCTTGAGTCCAATCACCTCCTTCTCTCCAGTTAGATCTACCACCATTATAACGTCCTCTTCCACGTCCTCTATTGTTATAACGACCGCCATGACCTCGTCCTCTACCGTAGCCTTCTTGTTGCCCTTGAGAGTCGGTATTAGTGTACAAGAGTTTCCCTTGATCCTCTTGTTGATCTTCATCTTGAACTCTCTCTTCATAAGCATTTAACCTTCCCACAATATCCTCAAAGCCTGTTGTGTTTAGGTCAAGGACTTGTTCAAGCGCAGCTACGATATGAATGTATTTCTTCTTCGGCAAGCTACTGAGAAACTTTTTTACTAGTTTCGGTTCTTCGGAACCTCTCCCAAAGCCGTTGATTTTGAAGAAATCTCAGCAATTTTTCCAGAGAACTCATCAATGGTTTCCGTATCCTTCATCTTCAATCTATTGAACTCATCCAAAAGTGTTTGTAACCTTGCCTCTCGGACCCTGTCTGCCCCTACATGCCTGGTCTTGATCGCATCCCAAACTTCTTTTGCGGTATCTAGAGTACCAACTTGAAGAACTAAACTCTCAGGAATTGATTGAAATAAGAACGCTCGAGCCATATCGCTTTTGTCTCTGTCGTCGCTTCCTGGATCAATTGATTCCCACACCTTATGAACTTTGAGCAACACGTTCATCCACATGCTCCAAACTGTGTAATTGGTGGTGGTGAGCATCGGACACTTGATCCCGGAGGAACCATTCTCCTTTGATTTGTATGTAGCTATAGACAGATCTGTCATGCTTGTCTTCTCTTCTCAACGTCTTCTTGATTTCAATAGTTTAAGCTCTGATACCAAATATAGAAATCAAGTAGTAACTGTAACTCAACGATCAATCTCAAACTCAAGAACTCTTTTATTGCTTTTAGAAAGACCTCAAAAACTAAAAGCTCTCAACACACGATAAGCTCTACCACATCATGGTAGCTTCTTATATATTAACTCATAGTTTCCTAAACTCATTAGGATAAGCTTAACTAGATAACTACAAATCAGGATATTCAAATCCTAAACTCATTAGGATAATAATAAGATAACTTCAAGCTTAAGTTAAGTCAACAAAGGCTAGGTGCAGTAACAAACCTCTTCTCCAAAATGGCGTTGAAAGAACCCGCTTACACTACATAAGAGAAATTGGGAGGTTAAACTCAATATATAAGCTTATACGATTGAGATTGCTGATGGTCTTGGCGGGGAAAATATACTCACCTCTCGACTACGAAGGAGTCTGTTACTTTTGAGGACGAATCATTTTTCTTCCACAAAAATGGTTCCAACAAGATTTGAAACTGCAAGCAAGGCCTAGTTCGTTTAGGTATTTTTGAAATACTGAAAGCACTTTGGTAGAAGAGAGGTAAAATGTACCTTCGATTGAGTAGAGAGCACACTACTTGTCACCAGCGCTATGGGATTAGTGGGTATCTAACATGAAATAGAGAACATTTCAGTAACATAAACTAGACATAAACACCTTATTATTTAAAGAAGCCACAAGCCATAAGAGTCAGAAAACAAGTAGCGCTTACCATCACAGGTAACCCATTCCGCACAATGTACCGTTTCTTCTGTGAAAGTGGCTGAAACATTATAGAGAGTGCTGTAAGAAGGGTCGAGACACACATATAAAACCAACGTAGAATCACATTTTATGTCTCTCAGTGAGCTATCAACAACCATGGAAAGTACTCACAAACTGCTGTTTCTCGCGAAGCCCAAGATCATCTAGCAAACTCCCAACTTCTGGCTCAGCCTCAGTCTACACATGCAACAGATGATCATCATCTAACCCTTGAGGAACAAATATGTGTAATTAATTAACTAATAAACAAGTAACTACCATTGTGTTAGCTCCTTCGTCCCAAATCAAGCCATTATGGATAACACTTCTCAGCTTCCCACCTACTCTTCCATCAGCTTCAAACACAGTCACATTCACACCCTTCGATTTCAACTTGTAAGCCGCCGCAAGTCCACTTGAAAAACCATCAAAGGCATTCACAAAATAAATAAAAAAACACATAAACGACGAATTGACAACAAACAAAACCTCCGAGCACACAATCCAGAAACAGATCCCGATCCCAAAATTAGGATAATTCAGCAGAATCACACAGCACAATAGAGACGAAATACAATGCAGATGATGATGATGATAAGCTCTGATAACATTACCTTACACCTGCGCCTACGACTGCAACTCTTTTTCCTGAAACTGCTTCAAAGCAAAAACAAATTATTGGAAGATACGAACAGTTCAAAATTATCAAAAAAAAAAAACTGAAAAATCTACACAATCAGCTGAAATAGAAGTTCTCTAACGTTTATCATGATCTGCTGCTGCGTTAGATGCCATTGCTATCTGCAAAAGCAACACACTTCAGCGTCAAAACGTCTGACCAGATGAAGAGAAAGCAGGAAGGAGATGAATAAATAAAAGTTATAAAACAAATACCTGCTCCTGAAACGACAACAAAGGGTGTCGTTTCAATTCTCTGGCCCATTAGTCCACTATCATCTTAAGTTATGTTTCTAACGGGCCTTGATTTTATGTTTCTTCGCGCCCAAAACAGATCCTCTCTTATTATACAACAACCGTTATTTATTTATTTTTGACATTCAAACATATATAATCCATAATTTAACTATTAAAAATTATACACAACCACGATCTCATCTTAATTTCTGTTCCCGACCAAGAAAGCTTTTCGTTATTTATAATGCAGATTTATATTTTAATTTATTGGGGGGTTTGGGCATCTAAAATAATGCTGAACTTGATGGTAGTTATAGTGGCAGTTAATTTAATGGATGAAATGAAAAGCACTTTCTTGATTAGATCATTACTGGTGTTATTATAAGAAAAAGTATGTAACAGTACTACCAATAATCGCTTTTTAGAGCATATCAACACATAAGCTCAAAAGTAAAAGATATCTTAAACAATAGTTTTTGCTGTGATTACGAGAACATTATGTGGCCCATTTACAATGGAAAACTCGAAACTCAAACTTAATAGATTGAGGATTGTCGCATGACTGAAGGGAAAATGATAACTCAGGTGAATTTTTTAAGGTTAAATAGATTATTAACTAGGTATTATAGTTGCTTGCGCCATGCCGCCATGGAACTTTAAGACTGAAGCAAACTAGTCAAATATTTAATCTCTGTCGCCAAATACGAATTTGAAATATTTTGATAACACGTACAATCGTGTGCGACTGTCTTCTCTTATCCTTTTCAAATTTTCAAAGTTGAAAAAAGTTAAAAAGTTGTGATGTTTAGTGCAAGTTCTTTTACTTTTGCCACTTTGTCATTTTCCATTGACATTGTTTGCTTACTCTTTCTTAGCGACATATATCAAGTAGAAACATGCGAGGATTTGAGGATTTGAATTTTGTATATGCTTGATGTCTTACTATAATACTATTATACGTTTTCTTTGACCTAATTGTTAGGATTTCTTGACGTCAAAGAAAGAGAAAAGTGATGATTATGTTGTTCGTAATTTTGTTATAAAAGTCGAGCTGCAATCATATGAATCTGATCAACAGAATATTTTTTTCTCCAAGTGGATTGTTAATATTTAGGCAGGGAAATTAGGAGAGGTGCTTCATGCTTTGTCCTAATTAGAGTTTTGGGAAATGATTCGAAACGCGTAATTTCCGAACTATTGTTGGGCCCATACCTTTTTTGTGGGCCGAGTCGGTGGGTATTCAGTTCATTTCTTTTTTTTTTTTTTTATATATAACTATATAATAAAACCATACAATTCATTTCGTTTTTATTAATCACTTAATATTTTTTATCACGTATAATTAGTTTAATCTCTTACTATTTTTATCACATTTGAGTGTTTATGATCGTGACAAAATCATAGATAAAATTTGCCACGAAATATTGCAGATTGATACAAGAACGATATTGCTATAACAACCACCGTTTTTTGGTCTGATTTCTTGTTAACCACTTGACTTTGTTTATACTCACATAATAACATGTTTTTGAAAAAAAAGAAGTCCAACATTTTACATGATTTCTATAATACTGTACTTGCTAAGTCGAATCAAACACGTAATTTTCATGTTGCAATCTGGATCACGAGATCTTTGCGCGACATGAATGCCCACACTAGGATCCGAGGAATCACGCTCCTTTGGTCAACTCATTTTCATTTAAGGGTCCTTCATTTAAACCATATCTTAAAATAATAAATTATATGGTTGAGCTCATACTCATGGCACACTAGAAATAAATAGAGCAAAAGTGCACCGTACACGTTATTGATTGTTGGTGTAAGATGTTTTCTCTGACTCTTCCTCACGTTTGATCTAAGAATAACAAAGTACAAGAGATCTCCAATGGAGGATTTTAGACTAGAATCCTTAGCAAATTAATATTAAGATATTTGGTAGGGTTCACATTTTGTCAAGGATTGGGTACTTAAAACTCTTAACTAAATACTGATTGTTAGTGAATCCTTACACTATTCGTAGGTCCCACGATACGTGGCGATCCGCGATTTGTTCTGTTTTAATTTTTTTTTTTTTGTTTTATACGGACAAAAATAATAATAATAAAAAATTCTAAAAAGTTTACCTATGATTCTGAGCCACCGAGAACACCGTTGAAGGTGCTCTAAGACCATCTCCATCCATGAGAACCCCTAATGGGTTCTTTTTATTTAATTAAGAGTAAAAAAGGTGATTTGTTTTTTTAAGAACCTTGGTTAGAGGAATTAATTTTTTTCTCCTCCAGTGGGAGAACCCCATAGGGGTTCTTAATTTTTATTTTTTTTCAATTAGAATGATTTAAAATAAAAACATACATAATTTTTTTTAATAAAAATGACATAAAAACATATTGAAAATAGAAATACAAATCATAAACAAGAAAAAACCGATTAGTCGAAATCGGGTGTTCCAAATTTTTGCCAGATGTTCTCAACCAAATCAGCTTTCAATTGGTAATGTATTTTAGGATCACGGACTCGATTCCGAATGCTCACCATATTCCCAAGATTTGAAGGCATATCTGCTAAAAAGTCGAAATCAACTTGTGAACTTCGGTTTGATTCCGGTTGTTGGAAAACTGATACATCAAACTGAGTGTACCCATCTCGTTCGTCTTCTACTATCATATTATGCATAATGATACATGCTCTCATTATCTTTCAAATTTTTATTTTATCCCAGAAAAGAGCAGGATTTTTGACTATGGCAAATCGAGATTGCAAGACCCCGAAAGCACGCTCGACATCTTTACGTACCGATTCTTGTTGTTTAGCGAATAAAGATGCTTTCGGACCTTGTGGAAGTGAAATAGATTGAACAAAAGTAGCCCATTTTGGATAAATACCATCTGTGAGATAGTAAGCCAAATGGTACTCGTGTCCGTTGACAATGTAATTCACCTTTGGAGCTCGACCTTGAAATATATCATCAAAAACGGGGGATCGATCAAGAAAATTGATATCGTTTAATGTACCTGGAGGTCCGAAAAACGCATGCCATATCCAGAGATCTTGTGAAGCTACAGCCTCTAAAACAATTGTTGGCTTTCCTGATCCACATGTATATTGACCTTTCCATGCGGTCGGACAATTCTTCCACTCCCAATGCATACAATCAATGCTTCCTATCATGCCGGGAAATCCGCGTATCTCTCCAATATCGAGTAGTCGTTGAAGATCTTCTGGCGTGGGTCTTCTTAGATACTCATCTCCAAATAAATTAATGACTCCTTGAACAAAATGTTCCAAGCATAAAAGCGCGGTGGTCTCACCAAGTCAGAGATATTCGTCGACCGCATCAGCTGGGCAACCATATGCCATGATACGAATTGCTGCCGTTGCTTTTTGTAAAGGAGAGTGACCGAACCTTCCAGTAGCATCTCTTCTTTGTTGAAAATATGGGATTTCAGCGGAGAGGCGATCAACAATACGCATGAACAAGGACTTGATCATTCGAAAACGGCGTCGAAACATGTGAGAAGGATATGTTGCATCTTCACTAAAATAATCGCTCCAAAGCTGCATGTGTCCTTGTTCTCGTTGTCTTTCTATGTAGGCTCGTTTCTTTTTGGACCTTGGTGCTTCTTGGCGATCTTCATTATGAATGAGAAGATTTTCGAATTGTTGATCAAAAATTTGATCCAATCTTTCATCCATCATGGCTTCAAAATTATCAGAAGAAGAAGCCATTAGAGAAAATGACGTAGACAAAAAACGGTAAGGTAAAACCAAGAGAAATGGTAAGACAAAAAAAAAAGAAATGGTAAAGCAAATGGCAAAGGGTTTGCACTCACATGCTCTTCTCGCTTCACCTGCAAAAACACGAGACAAGTCTCAGTACAGAACACAACATGTGACTGAAACATACCAGATACACACAACACACAAGCATAAATTATTTCACTCACTTAAACATCATAAACTGAAACCAATATTATACATCGATACTCATATAATACAGGCTCGAGATGCATCAACCCTAAAGACAGAAATAATGTAGACAACAACAACAAAGACTGAAACAATGTAGACAACAACAACAAAGACTGAAACCGAAAGCATTAACCATTAAGAGAAATATCATACATAACAAGACAACAACAAGCTACAGACTCGAGATTAAGCATAGAGCCATTCTAACTTGACAACATCTCATTTATTAGTTTGTTCTTCAGTGCGATTTCTGGTTCAGTGAGAGCCTCTGTCTTGGCAATGAGGCTATCAAGCAATTTATGCTTGTTCAGCGTAGCCTTCAGGACAAAGTCCTTTTGCCTTATCTCCCATAAGCTCTGAAACTCCCCTGCCCTCTTCAACCCCCGTAGCCTTGCTTTTACCTTTGGCCTTTGCAGCTTTGACACCAACAGGTCTCGGTTCTTCCTCTCCTGCCACAGAGGCCGATGATTGTGCAGTATGGTCATCCAACTTCCTTCTTTTTGAACTTACCTTATCTTTAGTAGAAGGAGCTCCACACCATTTTTGATCATGGCGAAGCTCCAACCAGGCATGCTCTAGAGTAAACTTGACCTTGTTATCGTTGAAAAAAATTTCATGAGCCATTTTTAACACATCATTCTCAGACTGGCCACTGGATTTCTGTTTTGTGGCAGCTTCATAACACCCTACGAACTTACACACACCCTCGTTGATCTTCCCCCACCTTTGTTTACAGTTACTAGGCTCCCTCTTTTGCAGTCCCGCAAGCTTTGGACTTGATGCAACGTAGACCACAATTCGTTTCCAAAAAGCAATGGCTTTCTGCTCATTACCCACCACATGGTCTTTGGATGTGTTCAACCAAGCACTGATGAGAACAATGTCTTCAGTTGGTGACCACTTACGTCTTGCTTTACGGTCAGAGACGGTGTGTTCATCTTCGTCTTTATCTTCGGCCCATTGTGTGCCGAAGACAGAGGCATCAGACGAAGAGAAGTCTACACTAGCTTCACGCGGGACATAAGAGAAGGAGTTGTTTGGTTGTTGACTATTCAACAGGTTTTGAAAGCTACAAGCTGGAGAAAATGGATCCATAGCGTAGGAGATATGAAAGGAGAAGGAAGAGGAGAAATGAAATGAAATAACAGAGGAGAAGGAGGAGGAGAAATTAAATGAAATAACTGAGGAGAAGGAGATATGAAACCTTGTTTGGTTTCACGAAATTAAATAAGAGAGGAAGAGTTACTCGGTCTTAATGGCAATCAATGTTCTAACTAAAACTAAACCAACCAACAAAGTTATTGTTTATCAAGAAAGTCAATGTTTCTACCTAAAGCTTAATCCTTCTACGCAAACTAACAAGTACAATGATACTAAAGACAATTTAATTCCAACCTAATCAATGTCTAACAAGCATTGAAGGATTGTATACTTACACGCATTAAAAGCTTTGATGATGTTTGATCCTCCTCCATGGACTTTGGTACGTTTCTTGCTGCTCCTTCGGTATATCTACTTCCTGCAAGGATTAAGTGTAATAAGTAGAGTAAAAATGAAGGTTGTGGGGAAGAGGCAGAGATACCTTGTGTTCAATGAATCTCATTAAATTTTTAAGCCGAGACTGAACAAAATCCATCTTCTTTCTCAACTCTGCCATCTGATTTTACATCTGCAAGCACATTAGTTAATCTTAATCTTAACAAGACAATTTCATAGCAATGGAATATATGAAAGTCATTTTTCAGTGTTTGCAGAAACACAAACCTTTTCTATCTGAACATCTCTCTTCCTGACTGTTAACGCACAATCGCATCCCTCTTCCTGACTGTTGCACAAACCTATGTTCTTCCTCTCTCCATGTAATGAGAGAGACAAATAGAGGAGATGAACTGAGTCAAAACTCATAATCGAAACAACATATTTGATTCTAATCGAAGGATTACAATTCACTGGAACAAAAAAATTAAAGAGACATAACCTTCACGATGATTGCATGGACGGCTCCGGAGGAGAACAACGACGAAGAGAGAAATGGATCAAACATCATCTCCCTTTGACAGCATCGATGACGAAGAGAGAAATTGACGAAGAGAGAGCGATGAAGAGAGAAATCGACGAAGAGAGAAACGAACGAGGAGAGAGCGACGAAGAGAAGCGGCCAAGAACGAGAGAGACGGATCGATTGCGAGAGACAGATCGATTGCCAGAGAGACGGTTCGATTGCAAGCGGCCAAGAACGAGAGAGACGGATCGATTGCGAGAGAGACGGTTCGATTGCAAGCGGCCAAGAGCGGCGATCCCCGGTGGGGAGGAGTCATCGACAACATCGAAGAAAAGAGAGAGACGGATCGATTGCGAAAGAGAAGAGAAGAGGCAACCTTTGCTCGAGCCAATATCATATTGCCACGTATGGGGTTATTACGGCTTCTACAACCACCAAATACAGGACCGGTTCTGTGGCTTTATTTCATTTTTCATTTAATTTTTTTTTTTTTTGGTATAGAAACCCTCTAAACAGCCTCCGATAGAGCTGCTCTAAGTTCTATATTTTCCTCGTTACTACACGAGCAATACACTGCGTAAAACCATGCTGCAACTTTTCTTTAGGGGACTGTATATGATTTTTTGGAATATTTTCCTTACGATATTGATTTACGTCAATTCAGCTACAGCAGTATGGGGCCTGCATTGATTTAACCAAAATAGTCATATCTACAATTCTACATAGACGTATTCCACGAGTGAGTTGTTCATGGTTGATGGGGAGTCAATCTCATGACGAGTCACATCTTTGCCGTACGTACGATTAACGAAGGTATGGTCCTATTACAGATACCACATCCCATGTATTAATCTCCACCGACTTCTCCAATACTCTCTCTACCACACTTTGATATTTCTTGTATCATCCAAAGATCTCACTTACATCACTTCACCATGTCCAGGGCCGGCGCCGAAATTTAGGGGGCCGTAGGCAGTTTTTTAAAAATTACAGCTAAAAATTTTTTTTCGGTAAATTTGGGGGCCTGAAAAAAAATTTTTGGGGGCTTTTTTCTATGTAATTTTTTCCAAAATTTTTGGGGGCCTAAGGCCAATGTTTCGTTAGGCTTTGCCCAGGACCGGCCCTGACTATGTCCCCTCAATTTAATTCTGATCGCCCACTGTTTTTATTACTATGATCTGTATTCTACTCTATTCACGTCGTCCACGACAAAAGAGATAGAGAGTTATAATTGTGAAGATATGTGTCTGTTTATAAACCCTCACTATTGGTGATATTGGCATTGACCCATCATCAATTCACTGCGATGCATCTAACATAGGCCAAAAACACATGGCCAACATACCTCTATTTACTATATCTCAAGAATATAAAATACAGAAAACATACTCTGAGAGATAGAGCTAGACTAATCGAACAGGGAAAGTTGTAGAAATGTAGCTATAGGAGTGAGCAAAAGAGCATGGACGCACCGAACAAAATAAATGAATATTCGTATTGATAAGTTTCTCTATCAACAAAATGAACAATTTCATAACAGTCTTATCTAATTTTCCCTTATTACCACCGTCCAATATATCATTCTACTTCTCTTCTTTCCAAGCTAATATCTACCTATATTTGACATGAGTTAGTCTAGTAGAACTCTCCACATTTAAGGAAAAGTAGCTAGTATTGTTTCTATATTTACATTATATGATTTGCACTGCTCTATATAGAACTATTATCATTATGATGATTTCCTACCAACTTCAACTCAAAAAGATTGGACATTTTTCTATATTTTAATGAGATTTTTTTGGACAAATGTTTATGAGATTATTCCTATTCAGTTTTATAAGGAAAAAAAAAAGCTTGTTTCCTTTTATTGTGACTATTCTGCTCAACAAATATTTATGTAAATGTAAATAGTTCTGAATTGATATATTCCAAAATAGGACCCACGCGGGTCAAATAAATTAAGAGAATTGCATTAACAGTTTTGATTATTTTCCGGTTAAGCAAGTGATCACAAACTATTATGTACACACGGTTAAAAATAGGACCCACGTGGGTCTAATAAAATTACCATTCATAAGTTTAACCGTGGTTCTAGTGCAGTAAAATTCCGTGTCAATAAATTCTCCACACTCCTCTTCCACATCCCTGGCGTTCACTTCCTTTCAAGTCTCCCCTCTCTCTCTCTCTCTCTCTCTCTCTCTCTCTCGATCCTCGCGTCTCTATAGAGACAAAAACGATACACTAAAGCGGCGACGTTTTGGTAGCTTCCGTTACATTCGGTCAACGACATAAGGCGGCGGTAAGGATCACAGCTCCGACAATGACGGTTTTCTCCGGCAAACAAGTCGTTCCGGTGGACTACGAGGCAGAGGTATCACAGCGGCTTCTGGACGCCATCCTCGACGGAGACATCAAAACGGCATCGGTTTGCGTCTCCGATCCGCTCCTCGACGTGAACTTCGTCGGCGCCGTCAGTTTGAAGACGAGGAGGAGCGAGGTCGTGCTCCGTGATGAGACGGCGAGCGAAATACGAGTGGAGTACGAGGAGTTCAAAACAGACGTAACGGCGTTGTTCCTCGCCGTTAGTTTCGGAAACGTAGCTTTCGTGAAGATGTTACTGGTAAGTTTTTTTTTCCCTCAGAATTTGAAACCGTCGAATAACACAACCTTTACTAATCCAATCAGTTTTGCATTTACGTATTTTTTTTCTAACATTTCTCTCACTATTAAGCTTACTTTACTTTTTCCTATTTTTCGAAATTCAAAATTTGGACACTTCTTTTTCTTTATTATCAATAAATAACATCCGTATTTCATTCTCTCTGCTTTTTATATAGAAGAGGCTAAAATATTCCTGTAAAATTTTGAAAAATATCTGCGCCAATTAAATTACTTGTTTTTGTCTGTACTTAGCTAAGCTAAGTGAGCTCTGGCCATTTTATTAATTCAAAAAAAATCTGAATTGGATTCCGTGCGAGTTTTTTAAAATTCATAATCTGTTGACTAAGCTTCAGTTCTCACTTAATGTTTAGGAATCTTCCTAGATGCGAAAGATGTAACATAAATAAAACACAAGAAGTGCATCTTTAACCGAGTCTGATTTGCATATTTTGCGGGCATCATTATCCAAGCTCCAAGTCACACAACCTTTTTCTTTTGCAGCATCAGTCACAGATTTGCTTTTTTACTAAATTCTAATAATAAAATCATGATTGCTGGATTTGGGATTAAGATGCTTAATCCCCAGAGTTAATTAGGCTAAAAAGTAAAAAAAAAACTTGGATATGGGTTGCTCTTCTTTGATGGTTCTTTTTTGAGACACAACCAAAGCTCACTGTTTGTCTGCAGTGATAATTGATTGATTACTGTCTTGTTTCCTGAAAGGAACTGATGATATTTAGTACGACAACAAGTGTTGACAACTGCACCATGTAGCTTGTTCACTAAACAGAACCTGAGGCCCCCCTCATATGGTCCTGTCACTAGTCATTGGCTCTGCATCTGGATTATATGAATTTTATATTCTCATACTTCCTCTCTTTCCACTTAAATCATCATGATATGTCTGTGATCTAGCCAAGCCACACTCTTTTTGTGTCAGGGTTGTTCTTTCATGGTCTTGTAGATCCTTTTCAATTATTCACTTGCATTATTGAAACAAACAACTTACTTTTTTTCTGTTGTTCTTGTCTTCTTCTGGCTCTTGTTTTCACCCTACGTTGGATACGTTAGCAGTGTATAGCTTTAAAAATTACTGTTTAAACCTTTACAGCGATCTGACTTTTCGTGCAATATCATGTCACAGAACATTGGAGCTGATGTGAACCAGAAGCTCGTCAGGGGATTTGCAACGACTGTAGCTGTAAGGGAAGGTCATTTCGAGGTACTTGAGATTCTACTCAAAGCCGGTGCTTCTCAGCCCGCCTGTGAGGAAGCTCTACTGGGGGCCAGCTGTCACGGACGCGCTGAGTTGGCTGAACTGATTATGGGAACTGATCTTATTAGGCCTCATGTCGCTGTGCACGCGCTAGCCACTGCTTGCTGCAGAGGTTTTGTGGACGTTGTAGGGACCTTGCTCAAAGTAAGTTACTCATCTTGCAAGTTTTACTAATTGACCACTTAAAAGTTGTTACTCTAACAGAAGATATTTGCATGTTCTTGCTTCATTCCAGTGCGGAGTAAATGCTAATTCAACGGACAGGCTTCTGCTTCAATCTTCAAAACCTTCTCTATACACTAATGTGGACTGCACAGCTCTTGTTGCTGCTATTGTCAATAGGCAGGTCTCGGTCGTCCGCTTGCTACTTCAGGTATTTTTTCTCATTACACTAAAAAGCTTGGTCCTTGCAAGGAGAGTAGGTATCGTATCTAAGACATACAAGCTTTTCTTTGAATGATTTTTTACAGGCTGGTGTCAAGACAGATATCATGGTGAGGCTAGGAGCATGGTCATGGGACACTAACACTGGAGAAGAGTTCCGCGTAGGAGCTGGAGTGGCTGAGCCCTATCCTTTAACCTGGTGTGCTGTAGAATTCTTTGAAACCAGCGGTGAGATATTGCGTTTGCTGCTCACACTCCAATCTCCAAACGCTCCTCACAACGGCCGGACTCTGCTCCACCACGCTGTTCTTTGCGGTAACCACGCAGCCGTCAGAGTCCTCCTCAGCTGTGGTGCTGATCCAGAAACTCCTATCAAAGGCATTGAACTCCGACCGATTCATATGGCTGCACGTTACGGATCAGTGGAGATCATACAAGAACTGGTTGGCTTTGGCTGCGATGTGAACTCAAAGAATGATGCTGGAGACACGGCTCTGCTGATCTCAACAAGACACAAACACTCTGAGTGCGTAAAGATTCTAGCAGTATCTGGTGCTGACTTCGCCTTAGCGAACAAGCATGGCCACACTGTTATTTCTGTCGCTGAATCAAGCAAATGGTGGCTCGGATTAGAACGAGTAGTTCTTGAACTGGTCCGTTCTGGCGTGACTCCACATTCAAGCGACGCTTCAGTTTTCTTGCCGTTGCTGTACGTAGCTAAAGCAGGAGACGCCGAGGCGCTTAAGTCTCTTGTAAAAGCTCAAGAAGTCTTTCTAGACTATCAAGACGAGGAAGGCTTCTCGGCTGCAATGCTAGCGGCCATGAACGGACACGTTGAAGCGTTCAGAGTTTTAGTCTATGCAGGCGCAGACGTGAAGTTACTCAACAAATCAGGCGACACTGTTGTTTCTCTGTCCGAGAAGAACGGTAACTTAGACATGATCGAGAAGGTGATGCTCGAATATGCTCTCGAGAAGGACAACAGGAACATGGCTGGTTTGTTCTACGCTCTACACTGTGCTGCAAGGCGTGGAGATGTTAAAGCGGTGAAGCTTTTGAGCGGGAAAGGATACGGTCTTGATGTCCCGGATGGAGACGGGTACACTCCGTTGATGCTTGCGGCTATAGAGGGCCATGGAAAGATGTGTGAGTTCCTGATTAAACATGGAGCGAACTGCTATGCTAAGAACGGAAGAGGGAAAACGCTGCTTGACGTGGCTGTTGGTGATGCGGAGGAGGTGATCCGTGACGAGTTGTCTAGGAGGTTTGTGTTAAAAGGAAGCAGTGTGATGAAACACACTAAGGGAGGGAAAGGGAAGAAGCATGGGAAGGGGTTGAAAATGTTGGAGTCAAGTGGAGTGCTGAGTTGGGGAAAGTCGAGGAAGAGAAACGTGGTGTGCAAGGAAGTAGAGGTTGGGATGAGCCAGCGGTTCAGGAGGAACCGTAAGGGGAAAGGCAATGCAGCGTTGGAGGAGGAAGGGGTTTTCAGGGTTGTGACTAAGGAGGACAAAGAAGTTCATTTTGTGTGTGAAGGTGGGTTGGTTGGTGCAGAGATGTGGGTGAGGGGGATAAGAGTTGTGACAAGAGATGCTACTTGTGGGAGAACTCAAAATTAGAGTGTTGTTTTTGTACATAAGAGAAGTTTTGAGAAGGAAGCTTCATTCTGAAGGTAGTGTGTGCTTCTGTTGTGTTGTGGGGGTGTTTATAGTTGTTTGGTTTGCTTAAGAAGATTGGTTCATATTCTAGTTTTGATATCTGCAATATAATTGTGAAATAGCTTGTTAAGTTTGAGATTTCAATGAATGAATTTGAAATTTGAGAATGAAAATCTAAATAGATTGATTCGCAGTCAAGATCCAGCGCATGTGATCAGGGTATTGATAATAAAAACAAGAAGTTGTGGAAAAGCATTACAACACAAATGGAGAAAGCATTTTAGTTTTACCAGTCAGAAAGGCAACAAACAAACATAACCAACAGAGAAACTTTGAGAGTGTTCTAATCGCTATTGTAACCATCATCATCGTTATCCTTATCTTCATGGTCTTTCACCACTCGTTCAATGAACTGTCTTCGAACTCCAGCCATCACAGCTTCCCTTGAGGAGTCATCGTCTCCACTTTTGCCATCGTTAAGAACTGGCTCTGACTGACACAAAACTAAGGCTACACCTGCAAAAGCATCAAACATGTGTTCAGACATCATCCCCTCCGGGTCTATGACACTGACACCACTATGCTGAAAGCATGATAAGATGCAATTGAATCAGACATCAAACTTACTCTCTGGGGTGCACCTACGGCCAACGCTCTTCAAGCCTACATGAGTTCCTTTAACAGCACCATGATGGTACACCAGCAAGGTAGGGAGATTGCAATCAGGGTAGTTGGGAATACAATCAGTTGATATAATCTTAACAAACTTCGTTCCCGGGTATCTACTAGCCAGTTCTTCTAGACAACCCAATAACAAGCCACACTCTGCAATACTATCAGATCAAACAAAAACAAAAAAGAACAAAAGTTCAGTTTTTTTTCAAGCATGTCAGGCTTCAAGACCAATCATAGTTACAAAAACATACCCATCTTTGTAGAGACATACAACAACCCAAACTTCAGCAGAAGCTTGCGTAACCTCCCTCACGAAATCAGAGCTCGAGATTGGAGTCACTGATCCATACCTCCTAACTTTGGCAGCTTCTCTGAGCTCCGTCAACCTCTTCTTCCTATCAAAACATCAAAGAACAAGAACCCATGAGCCACATCGAAGTAAAGTCGTACTCTTTTCATAAACGAATCGATAAAAATCAGAACTTGACAGTTGCTAGCGAGCTACATAACAGATCCGAGAGATTTCGATATGTGCAAACCTGTAATCTTCGAGGAATCGATCATCGTCGAGATCTTTGTCGTCCTCAAGATCCTCGAGCTCCTCCTCCGTCTTCCCATCGAACCATGCTTTGTCCTTTGGAGCTGAAGCCTCGTCTTGCGCCGGAGTATACGCCGGCGGTTTGAACGCCGGAGCCTTCTCAGGGAGATTCCCTAACTTCCGCTGGATATCGTCCCATTGCGTCGACGTTCCTTCCACATCCTTGTAGACGAAGTGATAATCTGCCATCGATCGAAAGCTTCAGATATTCTCCGTTTGAGCCTTTGAATCTGTGATCGCAATCTCGTCGATGGAGGAAAAGGCTTTACAGTCTCTCACTTGAATGGTTTACATAAACCGAAACTATTGCTTATCTGATTCATACCGGTCCGATAATATCTGGTTTAGAAAGACGGTTAGCAATCGCTATAGAGACCCTCTGGCTGAATCAGAGTATCCGCGCTTATCTTGAGGATATATATATTTTGGAGAGGGTCTTGAGGAGATAATTAGACAAACAATTGTGAATTTTTTTGAGAGGGAGAGAAGAAGGGCGATCGATTAGGGTTTTTGATCGGAAGTATGAACTCGGCGGAGTCTCTGATTAAGTCAATCCAAGGTTTATCAGCGAGTCCCGGCGACTTATCTGCACTCCACGGTATTTTGAAA
This sequence comes from Brassica napus, assembly GCF_020379485.1. NCBI lineage: Eukaryota > Viridiplantae > Streptophyta > Magnoliopsida > Brassicales > Brassicaceae > Brassica > Brassica napus. Next base: position 58,636,975 of record NC_063452.1, on the reverse strand, counting down.
AAAGCCGAGGACTCGCTCCGAAACAACTGGGATGTTCAGCTCGCTACTCTTGAAGAGCTCGACCCTTCAATTCATTCTCTCGGCTACTTGTATCTCCTGTGAGTTTATTCTATCCTGATGGTGTTTTTGGATGTATTGATTTTGTGAATAACTTTTGTGTATTGTTTGATTTGTTGAAGCGAGGGTCTTACTCGTGGTTCTGTGTCGAAGGGGAAAACTTCTGGCGTGGTTCTGCTAATGGCTCGGTTCATCAACCGTTGCGATGCTGGGCAGATTCGCTTAGCGAGCGAAAAGTGTAATCTTTTTGTCGTCTCTCTCTCTCTGTGTGTTTTATGTTTTAGAGAGATTATGATGATGTTGTTGTTGTTGTTTTGATTCCGTGCAGTTGTTACTCTTTGTAAGAGATTCAAAGACAGAGTTTTGGAGCTTGAGGATCCTTTACGAGGGGTGGCGCCACTGGTTTCAGCTGTACGTAAGGTTCAGGTCTCCGCTAAATGTTTGACTGCGTTGCACCCGGATTGTCTTCAGCTATGTCTTGAGGCGAAGTGCTATAAAGCTGGTTTCTCCGTTCTTAGTGATGATATCTTGGAGGTTGACCAGCCTAGAGATTTTTATCTCTATTGCTATTATGGGTGAGTCAGTTTCCCTCCTTGCTATAAGTTTGTTTGTTTTAGTCAATGGTTGGTAGCATTAGTTCACTCGTTTGATTCTCGTCCTTGATAGCTATGTTAATACATCAAAAGTAACTTTCCTATAATTCTCTGCTGTTTTGATAGGGGAATGATATGTATTGGACTGAAGAGATTTCAGAAGGCATCGGAGCTTCTTTACAATGTAAGGCATTCTATTTACTTTTTCACGTATTATAAACCATTATGGATTTTTGCTTTGGTTTTAACTCATATCGAAGTACTTGTTTCAGGTTGTTACTGCTCCAATGTATCAACTCAACGCCATAGCTCTTGAAGCGTACAAAAAGTACATATTGGTTAATCTCATTCACTCTGGCCAGGTAATACTGTGTTTATATTTTACAAAAGTGCATCTTGTTTTCTGTCTTGGGAGCGATTATATTTTACTTAGGCCTGATCCATTGGATGTTTTGAGTAATGTTGGTTCCACTAGTTATATCACGTGTCTTATTTTCTCTTCAAGCATTGATTAATCTTATGATGTTTTTTTCTTATATTATTTTACTTGTGCAGTTTAGTAACAGTCTCCCCAAGTGCGCTTCTACAGCAGCTCAGAGGCACCTAAAGAGCTGGTGTATAGTAAGTTTGAATCTATTTCTCTATGTTATGGCGTCTTCTTACTTTTTTTGCTCTTACGATGGGATCTTTCTCCATTTTTTGGTGGCGAGTCCTGTTTTCAGTTCAATCCAATGAATTTAGCTGCTTTTTACCCCATACTAGCTGGGATCTATGTTCAAGCTTACGATTTTACCATTCACTCTTTTCTCAGCCTTACTACGAAGTGGGTAATCGTTACAATGATGGAAAGATCAGTGAACTAGAGGCAGTGGTTGTGGCCCACAGCTCAGATTTTGAAAAGGTAAATCTCCCCTAGACACTAACTGTAATTTCTCACTGATATATCTTCATTCACCCTATAACTTACATTGATTAATCTTTCGTTCATCTTACTTTTCAGGACAATAACCTTGGATTAGTTAAGCAAGCAGTGGCATCCCTTTACAAGCGGAACATTCTGAGATTGACTCAGAAGTACTTGACCTTGTCGCTTCAAGATATAGCCAACATGGTCCAACTTGCTAATGCTAAGGAGGCGGAAACGCATGTGCTTCAGATGGTAGTGTATTCTGTGTGTCCCACGCTTGGTTTATGGAAGCTAGCTATATAACAATATAACTGTTATATGCAGATCCAGGATGGTCAGATACATGCCCTTATCAACCAGAAAGATGGAATGGTGAGATTCTTGGAGGACCCTGAGCAGTACAAAACCAGTGAGATGATAGAGGTCATGGATTCTGTCATCCAAAGGTATGTCTACGAACCAAATTTTTTGCTGCCGCGAAATCAAGTTCCTTACTACTGCTTTTCTTTTTTCTTTGGGGGCGGGGGCGACATGGAAAACATAAAAATTTCGATCCTCCTTTGTTTATATGATTCCGTAATAAGCAGCATCTGGAATCAAAATGATAGAGAATTGTATTGTTTACTCGGAGTAGAGTGCTAAAGTCAACCAAGCTTTGTGTGTGTTTTATGTGATTTTTCAGGACTATTGGGCTGTCGAAGAATCTCATAGCCATGGATGAGAGCTTGTCATGTGATCCTTTGTACTTGGGAAAGGTAACTTAATGCCATGTTTCATAGACTGTTATGTCCTGTCCTGGAACCTTTGTTCTCAGACTTGACCGTTGACAACTTTTTTTTCTCAGGTTGGAAGGGAAAGGCAAAAGTTCGACTTCGGAGACGATTTTGATACTGTCCCTCAAAAGTTCTCCATGTAAACAGCAAAAGACCTGGTGGAACAAAACTTAACACAAAGACAACTCTAGTTGTGAGAATCTGGAAAACTTTCTTTTGATTTCTTTGTTCTATTTTTTGTTGGTTTATGAAGTTTCATATATTGTTCTCACAATAGCCAAACTAGTAGAGAAGAGCGAATCTTAATCATTACTTAAAAAAGTTTCTATTAGTGTCGTCTCTTGCTTAATTATTTAAAGAAAAAAAAAAGCACGGAAAGCCCAATCCTCGATGCTTCTATAGTTTCAAACTGCGTGTCGTGTGCGGTAAATATGACAGGTTGTCGTCCCGTTACGTTGTTGGGCTAGTTTAAAGCCCATAACACAAAAATTGATGGCTTTTCAGTCTCAACAACCACCACGTGGATTTAATATTCTTAAAATCATCTTTTATGTCGCGTCTTCTTCTCCCTTTCGTTTTCAACGTGATTTCCCTCTCTTATCTTCAATAAAAAAAAATATCTGAGAAAAAAGGGAAGGAAGAACGGAGCAACATCCTCAGAACCGCCGCCGGAGAATCTTTGTGCTTCCAAAGAATCGGAATTATTTTGATGGAAGGGATTATCAGTTGCTTTCATCCCAAATGCGTCTCCCTTCCAATTCGTCCATCCCCACTTTCTAGGGTTTCTTCACTCTCTCAGTTGAGGAACCGCAATTCACTCTCTTCATATCGATCCGTTCCTCAGAGGAGCTTGTGCGTATCGTCTTCGAGCTCGGATACTTTAATCGCGGGCGGCTCATCAAAGGAAGACGAGAGGCAGAGCAAAGCATCGAGCAAGAAGGAAGGAGACGACTCGGGGGATTTGAAGCATTGGTTGGATAGGAATGGTTTACGGCCTTGCAAGGTATTGCTCAAGGAGAGACCCGCTCATGATCAGAACCATAAACCAATTCATTACGTTGCTGCTAGCGAGGATCTTCAGGTGTTTTGACTTTTTTTTCATTACAGAATCGTAGTTTGATAAAATTCGTTCGTTGTTGGTCCTAATTGCAATGTTTATTTTTACAGAAGGGTGACGTGGCGTTTTCAGTTCCAGACTCTTTGGTGGTCACACTTGAGAGAGTGTTGGGAAACGAGACTATTGGTATGAGCCATTCCACCGAGTTACTACTACTTCACCAAGTTTGAAGCTTTATTTGTAGTCACAAACCTCTGTTTTCTTTTTTCATACAGCTGAACTGTTGACGACGAACAAACTGTCTGAACTCGCTTGCCTAGCTTTGTATTTGATGTATGAGAAGAAACAAGGTAAGAAATCAGTTTGGTATCCTTATATAAGAGAACTTGATCGTCAAAGAGGAAGAGGTCACTTAGATGTGGAGTCTCCGTTGCTGTGGTCAGAGGCTGAGTTAGAATACTTAACTGGCAGCCCGACGAAGGTATTGCAGTTAGTATATGCATCACATGTGATGTGAACTAGTCTAGTGGATTCTCAATGTTCATCTTCTTTGACGTGGTCTAGGCCGAAGTTCTTGAGAGGGCTGAGGGGATTAAAAGAGAGTACTCGGAGCTTGATACTGTCTGGTTTATGGCTGGATCTTTGTTTCAGGTCTTTGACTACTATATCTTCTTTTCTTTTTTTTTTTAATATATGGAATTTTACAAGCGGAAGGTACTTACATAAGTGATTTGTGTTTTTTGCAGCAATACCCATTTGACATACCAACTGAAGCTTTTAGTTTTGAGATTTTTAAACAAGCGTTTGCTGCCGTTCAGTCCTGTGTGGTGCATCTACAAGTAATATTTCATTTCTTTTGGGTTTTCCCTTCATTGTATACAGTTAATTCTAATCATATGGTCTTAATTTCGTTACTCTATAGCTGAATCTACAGTTCACCTTGGAACATATCACCTAAGCTAGTCTGGAGTTGCTTGTTACTTCTGCTAATTTGTGTGATTATTCCTGTTCTCAGAATGTCAGTTTGGCTCGTCGGTTTGCTTTGGTTCCTCTTGGGCCTCCTTTGTTGGCCTACTGTTCCAACTGCAAGGCAATGCTTACCGCTGTTGATGGTGCTGTTCAACTCGTGGTGGATAGGCCATATAAGGCTGGGGATCCTATAGTTGTCTGGTGCGTCTGTGACCCAAATTGCTCTTGCTTTCTGATTTTATCTTTCTTACTTTTTGTGTTTCATCCTTCTTTTCAAGGTGTGGGCCACAACCTAATGCGAAATTGCTTCTGAACTATGGATTCGTTGATGAAGACAACCCGTATGATAGAATAATCGTCGAGGTATTTATGAAACTTTGGTGGCTTAGTGTAAACTACAATGTAGTTTTCACGTGATTCTCTCCGCGTTTATAAGTCGTATCTTGCATTTCCAGGCAGCGCTGAGCACCGATGATCCTCAATATCAGGACAAAAGATTGGTTGCTCAAAGGAACGGAAAATTATCCCAACAAGTTTTTCAGGTATGAACGTGTGACTTCCCCGTTACAACAAGACTACTTTGAGATGTTTTGGGTGATTTTTTTGTTTGTTTTGTTTTGGCATTTACATCAGGTTCGTGTGGGAAAAGAAAAAGAAGCTGTTCAAGATATGCTTCCCTACCTTCGACTGGGTTACATGTCTGATCCTGCTGAAATGCAATCAGTTATTTCGTCTCAAGGTCCAGTTTGCTCAGTAAGTAGAGGATAAATAACCTTTTATTGTCTAAGTCAACTTGTGAGGCCTCCATTGTTACTTCTATACCTGAAGCTACTTGATAAAGGTGCAACTCTCGGTCTCTTTTTGTAGATGAGCCCTTGCATGGAAAAAGCAGTACTAGATCAGCTTGCTGATTACTTCATGAGACGCCTGGCTGGCTACCCAACCACCCTAAAAGAAGATGATGCATTGGTATATTGTCAGACTTTGTTGTTACTTGTTACGTTTTAAGCATTTTTGTTTTTTGTATTTACTGATACTAATAGAAATCGTGATCAATAGTTGGCAGATCCTAGTTTGAATCCTAGGAAGCGAGTAGCCACACGGCTTGTCCGATTGGAGAAGAAAATGCTAGCTGCATGCCTTGTGGCAACAGTCGATTTGTTAAACGAGTTGCCCGATACAACCATCTCGCCATGCCCAGCACCCTATGCTCCCTCCTTGAAATAATAAAAAAAGGCACTCACTCATCTCTGTCCTATCTTTCTCAAATACTAATAACTAACATTTTCTGACCACCTAAAACAATGTTTTAGTGTTGCAGCTGCAATTGGTGGTATGGTTATGGTACATGGCAGGAGTATTTTTTGGTCTGTGGTCGTCGCTTAAGTAAAGTAAGTTTTATGTATACAAGCCCAGCTCTGATCCTAGTGTATACTGCTCGAAAACAAACAAAAATACAAAGTTTCCCTAATCAATTTTGTAAGATTTCTTGGTAGCTGCCAGCCTTTAATATACCCTAAAGATATATAACTTGTATAGATTCTAGTTGAAATTAGTTTTTTGTGTTTCTCTGCTGCTACTAATAATATGGTTTAGATGATGTTTCTGAATCCAGAAGTTGATTTTTATGTTTCTAAATGCATTGCAGTTGCAGGTAGTAAGCTACTAGGAGTTTTTCTCTGGGTTGCCACGCAATTGTTCCACCTTTGATCTTACTTTCTCTTGCAACAATTAAGCATTGTCGTAATCCTGCGAGTGTAACCCTTAAAACTTCACAATTATTCTGTGTTGTGTTTTAGAAATTTTAGTATTTTACCGTTTCCAATAAAGTTTAACTAAATAAAATTGGGCTTCTATCCTCAGAGACTCACTTTAGCTTCGAAAAACGCCCAAGCCCATGGAAATACAAAAACGTGACAAACATTAACCAGACATTCATTCATAACACATGTCTTGTCCTAACTCGACGAAGCTACTCATCAACCAGATTAACTTCGTCTGTTGTGTTATTCCTCGTACATTCATCTCCTTCTTCAGTTTCAGCTAGGGTTGAGATTCCGATCTCAATGTCGATCAACGTCTTCAAAACCTCCGTTCCAGACGTCCCACTCTTCTTCACCATGTTCCTAATCATCTACCTCGTCGCCTACCTCATCGTCTTCCGCAATTGGAAACCACAAATCCGTCCCGAAGCTTCAAGCTGTCTAATCTCAATCTTCCACGGAACTCCCGCAGTCTTCCTCGCCTCACGCGCCGTCTTCTCCTCCTCCTCAGGCTTCTCCTTCTCCTCGGCTAACACCGCCGCTCAGAACACCGTCCTCGATTTCAGCGTCGCCTACTTCCTCACCGATCTCCTCCACTACATCGTCTTCTACCCTAGCGACGTCCTCTTCATCGGCCACCACGTAGCTACTCTCTTCGTCTTCATCACATGTCGCTTCCTCGTCTCCCACGGAGCCTGCGCCATATTAGGGCTCCTGATCCTCGCTGAGGTCACCAGCGCGTGTCAAAACGCGTGGACACTCGCCGGAGCGAGGAAGAGCGATCCGGAGTCTAGATTGGCCGTCAAAGTGTATGATCTCTTGTCCCCTCCGTTTTACGCATTCTACAGTGTCGTTAGAGGAGTGTTGGGACCTTTGTTCTTTGGGAAGATGGTTGCTTCTTACGCTAGAGGCGAAGCTAACGGCGTGATACCTAACTGGCTGTGGGTTTCTTGGGCTGTTGTTGTTGGAACTGCTATTACTGTTAGTATACTTTGGATTTGGAATCTGTGGATAGAATTGTTTAGAGAAAGGAAGGCTAAAAAATTAGGACAAGACAAGAAGGTTAGATAGTTTTGTCATGATCATTTGTTTTGGCCTTCTTTTATGTACTATATTATTAATAATTGATTTGCTTCTGGATGAGAAGTATGTGCAGTTGCAGTTTTAATTCATGTGTGTTACATTCTCTGCATGATTCAGAAGTTTGTGACATTCATTGGTCTTGGTCAAGTTTTTTTCTACATCTCTCTTGGTTTGTAACTGTGCCAGACGCAGCGTGTAAGGTATTAGAATGGGGTTGTTTTATAAGTTTGCCATTCTTGGTGAGCTATAATATGATTATGAACTAGTACTTTCTGTTTACAACGTCAGATAACTCTGATTGAATACACTTGGCCTCTGAGTTTATTTGTTCTGTCTAACAAATAATAGAGAAGCTTGTGTGTTCCATGATGGCCTTCTTCCCGACAGCCAGGTAAGATTGACAGTCGTGAGAGGCCTAGCATTTCAGGTTCGTTTGCACCCATAATACTAGTTAGTGTGAGTTTAGCTGACAATCCTCATGGTTGGTAAATAGTAACCCAAGGTTTAGTTTCCTGATTCTTTAGAAACAGGCTCTCGGCCAAGGGATCTATTTCTCTGTTTGACCAAGATGATGCAAGAGGTAAACAAGTCATGACTGCTACTTTTTATGTTGGAAGATGTTTAGATGAGATAAACTGAGAAAGTCTCGTTAGACCGACCAACGAAAGAACAATGAATAGTAAACAAACCTTAGAATTCTTGTGGTGTTTACAGACTCAATCATGTCAAACTTATATCAAAATCAAATTTAAGATTATAATAATAGTCGGCTTAACACATATTCACTGTTTTAACTTTTTAAGTCCGACTACATTGAAGAATTGTTTGTGAATCCAACTTATGCATACAGAAGAAAAAAACTGTGGAAAAGTAGTCCAAAGTTCAATGGTTGAAGGAACCTGGGGTCAGGGGCATTTATGGCACACACCTCCAGAGTCCTGATGATGGATCCCCAATGTTTTACGAGTGATTTACATTCAAAGTCACTTTTTGAGTTTTTGTTACACTTAAGATCATTTTAGGCTACTGAGACACTTTCTTAGCTAATTATTTTCTTTTCTAACTACACCATAACTAGGATAAAACCAGTAGGACCCACTATTTATTTTAATCCTCTACTAATCACTTCACCAACTATCACCTCCTCCCGTAATCCTCATCAACCTCCACTTCTAAAATCTGAGTGACGGAGCAGTCGTCTCTTCCTCCACGTGGTCGGGACTGGAGTGTGTCCACCGGAATTGTCGTGGCTTCAGTCACAGTTCGGCGAGAAAACGTGACGGAGCAGCCGGAGAGCTCCATTCCGACAGAGCTCCACTACAATCCGCCTCAAGAAGAGGTCGTTTCGTTCTTGTTGTGGTCGTTATGATCGGGACCGGAGTCGTGGTCGCCAGAATCGTCAAGGCTTTAGTCGCAGATCAATGACAAAGCTTGATTTTAGCAACAATGGCAGTTTTAGATTATTTGCTCTTCTGGTCCTTCTATTCTTGTTAATTCTCAAATTTGTCTCAAACTGCTAATTTGTTCAAATTTGTCTTCAAAACTTATTGTGCAATCTAAACCAAGCAAATGTTCTTATTTTGCAACATTGGTCCATGTCATGTTGTTTTATTTTGTTTATGTCTCATATGTGTCTGATTTGCAAATAAATCCTTTCGATTTGGATCCAAATTTCCAAATATACACTGCACATATTTTGCTGTCCACATGTACAATGATTCATAGAAAATTATACGTATACCGATCCATTTGTACACTGCCCAAATTGTGATAATTTGTGCAATACATACGATGTTTCGTCTATAATTAGATGTACATGCATATGTATATGTTTCGTGTATATTTATATGTACATGATCAGGTGTACACAGAATATTCATTGTCCACGTGTACAACAATGCAAATGTACACCACTTAATTTGTACACTTAATAAATTTGGTAAATACATTTTAGGATTTATTTAGATAAATTTAGAGTATTTCTTAATTAATTTAGATCATTTTAGGTTTTATTTAGGTGTGTATAGTGCATTTTACTGGTTTTTACCATCTCAATTTAATTCCTTTATAGACAAATCTATTAGCTCCATCTTAATTCATAAGTACTATATACCGTGCACACCAATTTATTATTATCCACATGTACAATAATTCATATGTACACCAATTAACTTGTATAATAATACATAGAGACCATATAAAATTTTTAATACATGTGCAAGAATCCACATGTACACCTAATAAGTTTGTTAGATACATTTACAATTTGCAATGTCCATCATTTCACAAAAAAATCTCATGTACACCGGGTAAAAAAATATGTCATGGTTTTGATATGTTTATGATACCATGTACACAATTTTTTTTCATCCACATGTACATCGATATGCATGTACATCAGCTAATTTGGGCATAAATAAAATATGAAGAGCCATTTATGCAATTAGGAGGAGTTGGGATGAACAATCAAGAAGTTAGATGTTAATTAGTCTAATTAGATAATATATTTGTATATTTAAATAGCTATGAGTCAGATTCGAAACTATACAAAATATAAAGGACCGAACGTGCAAAAAAGTCAAAATTAGCCATTGATGTTCTTGAGTTGCTCGCGACGGATCCGCGATGGCCAGACACAAGGTCACGACGCCGGGAAAGAGAACCGTAGCCTGATGATGTTTCCGGTGATGTCGATGGCTTACTCATCGGCCAAACCCACCGCATCATCTCCAGTACATTATATGATGACTCTCCGGCCGAATTGTTCGCCTCAAGCTCCTCGTCTGATCAAAATAGCCACCGTCACGAGCTTCACATGACCTGGTAAGACTCTCTCCACAGTGACGAGCTTCGGATCGACTCTCTCCAACTCGACTAGCCGAACCACCTCCATGTTCTTTTCTCCTTCTTCTTCTCCTTATTAACATGTAATCAATCAAACAAAAACATAATTTGGGAAGCAATTATTTTTGAAAATTTAAATCTGTGAAAAAATGAAGAATAATATTTCAGGAAAAAAAAAAGAGAGAAAATAGTGAGTTCCATTAGTTGAGATATAATTTGGTTGTAAATAAAAGCTAACCAAATATATGATAGTTCGAGATTTGGTTGGCAAAAAATATCCCAGTAGACATAAGTGACTTATTATGTTATTAATAAGTCAAAATGTGACCGAGGGTGTAATACTTTCATGTTTTACACTTCCGAAACCAGACAGATCAATAAATCATCTCATGAAGGATCTAAAAAAAATCGAATTAAATGGTATGGGCCTTGACCGAGACTATTATTGGAAATTAGTGTCAGTTTTATATTTCTGAATACGATCTCTAGAGTCTTGATTTTATAATTTTATAGTTCACCAATATCGACCAAATATTTTTGAATGTTTCAAGGATTTGTTTTTTTCTCTCTCAATTTGTTTGGCAACATTCTCATATTCATATGAACACTGAATAAAACTATCATTAAGCTATAATAGAATCGTCAAACAATTATGCGATGACTAATTCAAGGTAGCATTCTTTGTTACATTTGAAAGTTTTCTCTTATTTAACCAAGATTTTCATAAATTAAAATAAATTATATGTAAGGCTGTCTTTATAGTTCATAGCCATATAATTGGAAACAAAATGAAGTGTAAATCTCTATGATTTAATTTTTGGAATCTCATTTAATAGTTTCCATTTACAAGAAAAAATAAAAAGATCATATATATATATACGCACGCAAAGAAAAAAGAAAAGCTTAAAATCAGTTGCAAAAAAAAAAAAAAAAAAAAGCTTTTTGCGCTTTGTACGTCGCTGAAACGTACGTATCTCGAAAACGAAACACAACTCTCTACTCACGGTAAACGCGGTACAGGTGATTATTGTCTCCTCTTATTACCAAGAGACAATGACACTTTGTCCACAATCCAATGTCTTTCCCTCTCTCTACCTTCTTCTTCTTCCTCGTCATCATTTTGATTATAGAAAAGCTTGATCAATTTTGCTTCTTTGCACCCAGAAGCTTCTATCCCAGTCTCCATAGACTCTCTCAATTTCAACTTGTATGAGGTGAGCTCCATAGATGTGATCTCTCTCTCTCTCTCTCTCTCTCTCTCTCTCTCTCTCTCTCACACACACACACACACCTAGAAAAAACAAAAAGTTCCCATTATTTGGGTGAGAACAGAGAGGGAAATGCCAAGCGTAGCTGTGAAACTCTACAGCGTCTTCTTCAAGCTCCTCCTCAAACACCGTCTCCAGAACCTCATCTCATCTTCCCCCGACGACGACGCGTCGCCTGATCCCTTCGGCGTCTCCACCCGATCCGATGAATCCGTCGCCGCCGCGAACCCGTCCTTCACCGACGGCGTCGCGACCAAAGACATCCACATCGATCCGATGACGTCGCTCACGGTCCGCATCTTCCTCCCCGAATCAGCTCTCTCCCCGTCCGAGCTACGCCGCGGAGACGACGATTCTCATTCTCATCCTCACAATCCCAGATCCGATCGGAGACATAGCTACGCCGTCATCCCTCGTAACCAGACCTCTCCGGAGAGGAACGAGTCTCGGAGGAAGAGCTACGAACCTTACGGAGGATACGCGCCGTCGGCGAAGAGAAGCTCGCGTAAATTGCCGGTGATGTTGCAGTTTCACGGCGGAGGTTGGGTCGCCGGAGGATCTGACTCGGCGGCTAACGACTTCTTTTGCCGGAGGATAGCTAAAGTGTGCGATGTGATTGTGTTGGCAGTAGGGTATAGGCTTGCGCCTGAGAATAGGTATCCTGCGGCGTTTGAGGATGGGGTTAAGGTGCTGAATTGGCTTGGGAAGCAAGCTAATCTAGCTGATTGTTGTAAGTCTTTGGGTAATAATAGACGCGTTAATGGAGTTGAGTTGAAGAAACTGAATGTTCAAGGTCACATTGTTGATGCTTTTGGTGCTTCTATGGTTGAGCCTTGGCTCGCAGCTCATGCTGATCCTTCCAGGTTTGTATTTGTTGTCTTGCATGCTTGTTGCTTGTGGATGCGTTTGTGGCTTGATGCTTGTTTGGAGAGGTTGATTTCTGGAATTTAGACCCGTTTATACTAGTTATGAGTTGATCTATGGAGAACTAGGAACTAAGTTGTCAGGGTAAACTCCTAATTTTTTTTTTGAAGAAAATTATGTAGACATAGGCTTCTAATTTTTTTTTTTTTTAAATTATTGAAATCTTTACTAAATCATCTATAACCCCCAAAATTTCAAGACCGGTCCTGGTCATTGGTTCTGTGTGTAGAACTAGTTCGATGAGGTTATCTTCTATTGCTTGCAATCACCCATCAAGAGCTGTTTCTGTTTCTCAACTTGTTGCTCATATATGATTTGAAACAGATGTGTTCTTTTGGGGGTGAGCTGTGGTGGGAACATAGCAGACTACGTAGCTCGGAAAGCAGTAGAAGCTGGGAAACTTCTAGAGCCTGTTAAAGTCGTTGCACAGGTTCTAATGTACCCTTTCTTCATCGGGAACAACCCAACACAATCAGAGATAAAGCTGGCAAACTCTTACTTCTACGATAAGTCTGTCTCTGCACTCGCCTGGAAACTCTTCTTACCAGAGAAAGAGTTCGACTTTGACCACCCAGCAGCAAACCCGCTTGCACACAACCGGAGTGGACCACCTCTGAAGCTAATGCCTCCGACTCTTACAGTAGTGGCGGAGCATGACTGGATGAGAGATCGAGCCATTGCTTACGCCGAGGAGCTTAGGAAAGTAAACGTAGATTCTCCAGTTTTGGAATATAAAGACGCGGTTCATGAGTTTGCAACACTTGATATGCTTCTCAAGACTCCTCAGGCACAGGCATGCGCCGAAGATATTGCTATTTGGGTGAAGAAATACATTTCGCTCCGAGGCCATGAGTTCTCTTACTAAGACTATAACACTGTTAACTATTATTGTTACTCATTATCTTACTTTTTTTGTATGTAGCAAAGATTTTGTGATTAGGATTAGAGACGATTCAAGATTTGAGTCTTTTTTTGGTTTAATGATGTATTCATATGTACCTACTCTGAATAAACCACCTTGGTAACTTTGAACTCAACTCTTATCTTAGAGGTTATCATCTTTTGACCTGAGAAACACTAGAATACATCTGTTGGAACGGTCTTAAATAGAACCTTTTACATGATGAAGCCGAAGATGATTCTGGAAAGGGCTCACGATTAAAACCAAGTCTCAGGGATTACACAAATCACATTTTAAACAGAGAAATAAAAAGAGTATTACAAGGACATCAAGAAGATGGGGTTACTTGGAAACTTTCTTCTTGCCAGCAATGGCGATCTTCTTGCCCTTAAGAGTCCTGCAGTTGTTCTTGGTTCTCTGTCCACGACACGGCAACCCTTGGATGTGCCTAACCCCACGGTAACACTGAATCTCCTTCAATCTCTTGATAGCAAGCGCATTGAATCTCCTCTGCACAACAAATGATAAGAGAGAAGCCCATTGTGCAACAAAACTGTTACTATGAAGATGGAAAAATGCAGAGAGAGAGTACCAGATCACCCTCGATCATATACTTGGAGACTTCATCACGAAGCACAATGAGTTCCTCCTCAGCCATGTCTTTGGTGATTTTGTTCTCCATCTGGAGATCAACGAGGATCTGGCGAGCTCTGGTTCGGCCAATGCCGTGAATGTACTGAAGAGAGTATTCGATTCTCTTGTTACTCGGAATCTCCACACCTCCAACACGAGCACATCTGATGGTTAGACTCTTCAACACCAAAGGAATCAAAATCGAGAACTTTAATTACAACAAATCATAAGCCAGAGAGAGAAAGTAAGAGTCTTTGAGAAAATTATTACGCTGGGAGCGTTTGAAGGTGGGAGAGCAAGAGTGTTGCGAGACAGAGGATTCGATTTCGTCCAACTGCAAATGAGTGAGAGCGAGTGCGCTACGGGCATCGCAACCATCTGCGCCATTTTTTTTTTCTCTGTATCCTTCTTCAGAGGCGACGAAGAAGATGAGAGCTACGGATAAGGCACAACGTCGAGTCCAGACGCGTTTCTGTTGGGCTCCGTTGATTCTAGAAATGTAATTTACGAAATAAAGTACTTATTGGGCTTTAACAGGGCCCATTGTTGTATCGTAAAGCCTGGACTCGCGCCTTATCAGATAGGCATATCTATACTATTATTTTATGTGCGGAGACGACGCCTAGTTATTATTTATTGTTAGCTCCGTTAACTTGTTGATAACTTAGTAATATTTAACTTGTTGATAAATCTATATGATTGCCACTTTGGACTTCTTGATTTTCGAACACTAGTTTATGTATTTATGTGGCACGTATCAAGAATAATATAACTTTTTGATAAATCAAGAATAGAGAATATAACGCGGCAATTTTCTAAGTTAATCGAATAAGTGGCCTTGCAACCCTTCGATGAGTATTTTTCTCTACCTGTATCTCAGCTAATATATAAATGATGGTGCAACGAGTCAGATTGTAGAAAAATGGTTAGTGGCGAGATGCAAAGTCAACGTAGAAGAGTAAGTCTTATAACTATTGAGATTGGCATTGAGAAAAAAGAATTTAAACACACATTATTGAGATGGTCTTTAACGTCGCTGTCGTTAATTATTGTTGTTTTAATTAATGTATTTTTTTAGCTGTCTGCATGTTATTCATTTTGCAAATCTGATTTAGTGAAGTCGTACTTATAGTTTTGGTTGCAGATTACTGCAACATTCTGGTGATTCTTTTATACTACTTATACAGTATTCTGGTGATTCTTTTATACTACTTATACAGTTGTTTGAGATTGTCTTTCTTTTAGTACAGTTACTATAATATTAGGGCTGGCTGTTTCTATATATGATGTTTATGTTTTATTTCGTGTTGCTTGGAGATCATATTCATATGTATACAAGAAGCTTGTCGTTGATCTAGTAGCTAAATGGAATATACACAGTTCTTGCAGAACCAATGTCTGAATGCACTTTTATCACACACAAAACGTCTCAATGCACCCTTTGTTTTGTTCAGTCATGCCCATTATTAACTTAAGGCTGCCATTTCATTATTTTGTTTAGGCAAACTCATTTGTATATCTCTAATTTAGATTTTTATTTATTACATACTTTCAAATGAGTATATAAGTTTATTTCGTTATGATTTTCATAAATTTCCAAACCTAACACATGCTTAACCATTATAGTTCCTTGGTCAGATGATTTGGTTCAAAGGAGAAAATATGGTACGAACGCATAAAAAGAAGAAATGTTTTTAGACAGGGTTTATTATGATAGCAACAGAAGATCACAGTCTTTCAAGATACAAGAAACGAGGAAGACATACAAAATAAAGTTAAAAGTTAAAAGCAAAAAAGTCCGAGAGAAAGCAATATAATGATGAACAGAAACAGATCTTAGAAGACGAAGGACAAGGCAGCGACCACTGCGGTGGCGATGAGCTGAGGATAGGCAGAGAAAGTGGCAGCACTTGGTGCTGGGGCATGAGCCTTGGGATCATGGGAAGATGGAGACTTAGCCGGACCATGGTTGACTCCGTTGTGCGACTCAGCAGTCATGACCAACACGGCCAAGACAATGCAGACGAAGGCAAAACGGATCAAAGAACTTCTTGCTGCCATTTGGATCTCTTCTCCTTCTTTTTCGCTTTCTTTCTTTTGCTTTTTCTCTGTGGAATCTATCAATAAATGGGTTCTTGAATATATAGAGAGATCGGGTTGTTTATAAAATGTTGATAAATTTAAAAGTCTACGCATAAAAATGTGCCTTGGTCTAGAAATAATCATCAGTCGTTATCATTACATGTTGTTCCGTTTAGACATTAATTTTTTAAAATAGAAAAAAGGACAGATGTGAACATGGTAATGTGTTTGAATTTGTTTGTGGACACCCATTTGTGATTTTATATGTACTGGAACAGCTAATTACTTCGTCGTCACCACGAGGAACGTGTCTTGATCAAACCAAATTGTACCGGTTTGATTATGGATCGATCCGGTATGTTTTCTGGCTCTTGATTTGGTATGAAATATAGTTTTAGTATTGGTTTAGTTTCATCACTTCGTGTCTTTGTTTATCATAAAATCCAAGTTAATACTGAAGATACGGGATTAAGTTGGACCTAATGGGCTAGAAACGTAAGATTAGATTTTAGTGGGCCTATAATGGATACGTCGTTATGGCTTTCGTCTCTCGTATTATTAGTTTTCTTCATGGCCTCTGGCCCTCTAGTATGAATCATTTTGCCAATGGTCCCTCGTGTATTTAATACTCTACATTAGTCTAAAGTGTAGTTCAGTTCAGAATCAGTGAACCAAAACAAAGTCGAATATTTGTTAGCTGCAAAGATTATGATGAACCACGCAAACGATATATAATTAGAAATTCAGATGATTCAATATAGTTATTTTGTCGACTAAGGTCGTATAAAAGCACATACTAACACAAACAGTAATGTAAGATTTACGAAACAGAAACCTCCATTATATATATACGTCGATGATAAATAAAATTTTAACTTATTTTGACATCATATACATATATATATATATATATAATTGCCCCCGATGACCTAGTTTTTAGTAGTATAATGCAAATTGAATGTTCACATAACAGAATAATAATTCAATGAAAAAAAAACTAATACAATTTGTATACGTGAGGTAATTTTTTTATATATAATATTGGGGTTGGAACCTAAAGATTATAATAGACTATGACATATATCCTAAATTTTTTTCAGATTGCTATACTTCTTAATTAGAAAGTTTGCTATATGTTTGATCCGTATTGAGTATATGCACATATGCTTCCAACTTTCCAAGTACCTTGAGGATATTCCTTCGTGCATTAGTATCTTAATGCAAATTGTTCCTCTTAATTAACTTTGTTATTGTGCAACTTATTTTAGTATGATCAAATAGCCAGTACTTCTATATAAAAGGTGAAATAATAACAATTTCTTAGGAAACAAAAATTACCGATTTCAAACTAATTTATGGTGATATAGTGCTTGAGATTTACCTTATAAAGTTGTGCGACTAAATGCTTGAGTATTTCGACTCATTATTCATTTTTCTAAAAGAGACATATAAATTGCAGTGATAACGAGTAATATGCTTAAAAAAGTTTAAAAAAAAACGAGTAATATGCTATGACTTTTGTAGTCATTTAGTTTAGGAAAGGTATGGAAAATTAATATAGCGTTACATTTAAGCTAAACTTTATAAATAAAAGAGAGAAAATAAGAAGCTATAATTCTCAAGAGGATAAAATAAGAAGAATTGGTAGAAGGCGATATAAACGCACCCATTAAACCTGAAGAGATGTTTAGCCACGACCAACTTGTTTTTGCCTTGTTTTTTTTCCCGAACTCTAACTTTAATCCAAAGCATTTTTATTTTATTTTGTGTTGAATTAAGATTATATTTTCAATCAAATATTTTGAATAGTAAAAATATCTGATTTTCTATAAGTTTCCCTTTAATATGGATTTTGCTTCAAACGTTTTTGATTATGTTAAAAACAATTATTCATAGCAATATTGCAATCTAATAATACAGGCTCACTTTTACATTTTATATTTTGTTAACTGGTTTGAACTTCTAACAAACAATGGATTCATCTTATGTATGTAAATGATTAACTATACTAACTACTAATTTTTAAGTAGTATTTTCGGTAACAGTTTATTAAATTTACTGTTTTGTACATTTAAAGTAAATTTTATCTATTAAATGCGAAACGACTTAAATAATATACTTAACATTTAAAATAATTAAAATAAAAATAATTAAATTAATCAATTAGACTAAATGAGTTATACGATTATTCAATTTTAAAATAATTAAATTAATATCACAGATTATGGCAAGTGAGTATAAAATTGACTTTCTTTATTAAGCAAGTTGCCTAATCATGACGTAATTTATATACAACATATTTTATTAAGCAAAAGCAAAATAACATACGATGACGTAAAAAGTGGAGTCCTCAAAGGTTCATAACAAATAATTATATACAACATATTTTATAAATAGAATATTGCAAAAATAAAAGATGCTTTGATGACAGAACAAGCACAACGCTTTGAAGAAGGGGACCGATGGATCCAAACAAATTTCAAATCGTTTATCTATTAACCAATTGTTTTAAGAAAATAATAGTTAGTTAATTCCTTTAGTTGCCATTTAAAGAAATCGTATACTATTTATGATCATAAACTCAACAATAAGAACTTCACAATAAAGCAAACATATAATACTTGCAAATTGCATTATGGAGACTTGTTTAGAAATGTTTGTGTTTTTATTACTCATGATATCTCAACCGACTTCCCAAATAATATTTTTTTGGATTAGTAAAAGTGAAATTTATTTATGCCAGTGCTTTAGCTCAAACTTAGATAGTTAATGAATCACAAGCTAAAAAGAAGTTTGTCGACAAGCACATATTATTCTAAAACAAACTCACTAACTCTTTGTTTAATCATCTCGGCAATCATTATTTACTGCCTCTCTTATTAGTGTTATGCTTTAAACTTGGATTTATTTGTCTTTTAGCCTGTAAGTGACCTGTCAAAAGAGAGAATATTTGCCCTTCCCAACTCACCTCTTATTATTTATAGTTAATGTCCATTACTTGATTGAAAGCTCTCTTCTTTATACTTTTGGCTAACTCATCAAGCTCTCTCTTTGCTTTAAATCAGCATCATATCGATATATATGCTATATACTAAGTAGAGTTTGCTTTGAATAAATGGGGAGAAAACCTTGCTGCGAAAAAATTGGATTGAAAAGAGGTCCATGGACTATAGAAGAAGATCATAGACTCATGAACTTCATTCTTAACAATGGCATCCATTGCTGGAGAGTCGTCCCCAAACTTGCAGGTCTTCTTTCTTTATCCAAACACATATATAGATATCTGCATGCATAATTATGATTTTATTATCATATTGCATTTTATGTTCTCTTTGGGGTTTAATTAGTCTTTACATGTGCATGAAGGTTTGTTGAGATGTGGGAAGAGCTGTAGATTGAGATGGATTAATTATTTGAGACCTGATCTCAAGAGAGGTGGTTTCACTGATGCTGAAGAAGATACGATTATGGAACTTCACTCTCAACTTGGCAATAGGTACCGCAGGATAATGTTTTTCTTTTTGGGTTAAAATATATGAAAATGTTATCTTTTTTTTATATCAATTATGAAAATGTTTTCTAAAACCTAATTTCAACGTATATAGTTATGCATGGGAGTGTGTTATTTTTGAGTGAAGAATTGGTTGTGGGAAAATGAATAATATATATGGGGATTTATACATTTTGTATAAGTTTGTTCATTTATCCTTCACGTCGTACGCTATTTTCTGTTTAGTCTATGAGACAATTGTACTACAAAGTGACATTGATAGGATCACGTTATATGCGGTATGAATGCTATAGTTATGCTTCTTACATGTTTTATGAGTGTTTGGACGTTGCAGGTGGTCTAAAATTGCCTCACATTTCCCCGGTCGAACGGATAACGAGATAAAGAACCATTGGAATACGAAGATCAAAAAGAAGATGAAACATCTTGGTTTAAATCAGGCTGCGCATGAACCAATAAATAGTATCACCAACCAAACCGAATCTAAGCAGATAACAAATCCAAACATGTCTTCTACCATCAAAGAAAAAGAAGAAACCAAGGATCAACCAAAAGATGATGTTATAATAGAAACAACGAAACCCTTAATAGTATCCAATAATGATGAAGAAATTCAGACAGAAAACTGCAAAACTTTATATGCAGAAGAAGTAGACATCGGATCTCTATTCACAATGCAAGACAACGAGATATCTATCTCGTCTTCTTCGTTCTCTTCTTTATATAGTAATATTTCAAGAAGTGAATCTTCATCATATCTTGCAGGAGATTCAATCTCTTTAGAGCAATGGGACTTGGATATGACGGACCCTTTGGTGCCTTGGGACCTCTTCACCAATCTTGATGATACGCTTTTCCTTTATGACAAAATGTGATATAACATTGTTGCATATCTATAAAATAATTATCGTAAGTAATTAATTAGTAGCTTCATTTCATGTATGTAAGATTGGAGTATGCATGGCGTGCAATAATGTATTATAATTTTCTCATACAATATGTATCATGTATGCATATATAGTGTCATAGTGACGATATTTTTCTCGTATTAATTAGTAGCTATAATGTACTTTTTAGTTTTATAGGTAAGACCGTAAGTCACTATCACCATTATCGTAGTAATTTTCAAATAGTTGTTCGTAATTATATATCAAGTTCCATACAATTCTACTAAATTCTTGCAACACTTCCAATAAAAACAGGCAACATATATATATAACAAAACCAATCCCACCTCCCACATGTGCGGCACAATAAGTGTTGCTTACATTAATTTATATATGTATAAATGTGTTCTTTATAGTTTGGTGAATTAGGTCAATGCGGCCTTTCATCTGTTAAAAGAAACATTTACGGGAAAACATATAGAAGGAACATATACTAAACAAAACTTGTGAAAGTGACTTAAATCCTTTTTTAAAAAAGAAGAAAAAAACTTATGAAACAATTGGCCCGTTTGAAAATTAACAATGAGTTCCAAAATAAATTACACCTACCACTTTTGCAAAAAATAAAAAAAACAATTGTACCTACTTCATTCGAAGCAGGCAAAAGATTTAATTTTGTTCTGTATAAATGAATTAAGTAATCACATCTACTAATATTTCGATAACTATTAATATTTTCTTAAGAATATTGATTTGATCGGACCAAAATAATCAAGAATAAAATATTTTACACTTTTAGATCATGGTGATCATAGTTGTTGGGATAAAAGACAATGACGACAATGTTGCTTCCGTCAAGTGTTTGGAATTTTGCAATCATTGAATTAAACTCCGTGTGTAAACGAATAATTTTTTTTGTAATAATAGTAAAATATTTAAATTTTTGGAAGCTATGTCATATTTAAGTGTATTTTAAAAAAAGAAATTTTAAGTGTTATTTTTAATTTAAATGGTAATTATGAAAACAGTGGTATGGAATGAAGAACAAATCTATGTGTTTTCTTTTAATGTCAAACAACCTCCACTAGGTATATTAAGAAAAGAGAGACTAGACTCACGAATAAAAAGTTTATAAAACTATACAACTAGCAAATATATGAGCTCTAATTTTTTTTTTTAAAGGAATACGAAATTATCATAGAAAGCAGCAAACATAAACAAGCTAATTTTAACCTAAATCTAACACTGACACTAAGCAACAAGAGATAACGTGAAGCTGAAGAAACACAACCAAACGGCCATTGCAGGCGTAGGAGCTACGGATGTGGTGGTACGGTCGTGAGCCATGACCTCGACGATCATTTTCTGACCTTTTTCACAGTGACCAGACGTTCCACTTATGAAATAGTAAGGAACTGAGTGATCAAACATGAACCGGGTCTTGCCCGTATTCGAGTAGAATCTTGGGTGCGACGAATTGCATTGCATATAACCCTCCTTTGTCACTTGCATCACCGAATCTTTCTTGTACTTGAATCCTTTTGACCCCATAAAACCAAACAAGGAAAAAAATCAAATTTGATGTGTAAAGAGATTGAAACTTTTTAAAAGTTTAGGATATGCTTACGAATGGTGTCTCCAACTTGGAACCGTTGACCGGAAGCCCAATCGTTAAGACTTGTTGAAACATTTGCAGGAGGAATAACCCAATGGAGTTTGTATTCATTTGAAGAGACTGAACCAGAAACCATTAAGACAATTACTAGCCAAAGAAACATCTTTTTTTTTAACTTTCTTATCCCGAGAGTAAACAACAATGGAGTGAATCTGGTTCTAGGGTTAATAAATTAGGATTTTTATAAGACAAAGAGTCGGGTTGGTTACGAGAAGAGAGATAGTGGGAGAGAGTGATGGGAGATAAGTGTTAGTGGCTCGTTAAGTGCTTTTGATTAAAATGAAATCAAGCGGGAACAAAGGAGGATCAAACACTGAGCCAGTTAGAGTGTTTCCGTGGCTATTTGTAATAACCGTACATCTAAATTGATTTTGGTCCCGTCCGGTCCGGTCCAGTACAAGTCTTTAGCTTGATCTCAGGCTTAAACAGCTTAACAAGATCACTGATGTATCTAAACTTTATCACATAACTCGGAACATTAAATTTATTATGACCGTGTCTTCAATAATCTTCATGTCAGAACTCACTATAGCACAGTGCCAAGAGTCTGTTACAGCACCTGGCATCTTCTGTCTTGTACAATGTTGGTTACACTAATAACAAGAAATATGTCTCTATCTCCTATCCATTATCTTGTACATACTGTTACGCTCTCTTCTCTTTGTCTGGTCGAGGATGATCCAAAAGATTAAGATCAATGGTGGCTCCATAACTCTCTTATATTTTATATATAACGCTATGGTGGAATTTTGCTAAATATTTCTTGTTCATGAGTTTTTTTATCTTTCTTTTTTTTTAGTCAGTTTTTTCATCTTTGGGAAAGTTTTCGATATTGTATGGATTTATCCTTTTATGGGTTTGTTTATATTTTTGGATTTTTTTTTTATCCTTTTGTGATTTTTGTGCGGTTTATTAGGATGTTTGTATTTTTGATGAATTAATAGAATAGTTGCCGATAAACAAAAACCTCTATGCAGACAAGAATATTCTCGATCGGAACCTGATTTTGAACACGTAGACTTAACCGTCCATGTTTATGGGCTCAGTGTATGCTGGCCCAGAATTTTAACTTTGGTAATTCTCATTGGAATTAGGAAGTCCTATATAAATCGTTCGATTAGAGAGGCCTAAGTCGTAAGTAGTATTATCATTATTAATTTGTTCAACAACAATAAACAAAACCCTTAGAAACCAGTTAACAACATCGATTATTCGAGCTGAAACGATGATAATTGAAGGCGTGAATGGTTCGAGAACGCGGTTTATATATTACGGAATAGCTGTATCATCTCTTGGTTTTATAGCGGCAACGTTAGTACAAGTCCGGTCGCCGCCTCGTTCGGAACAGATGACTCGTTGGGAAGACAAGAATAAGGTTCTAGACACGTTTCTTTTGGCAGGATTATTCTTGTTTTACGCTATTCTGGTCATAAGGTCGCTTTGCGTTCCGATTCCGACAATTACTTACCGGAAGAGAGAAGCCACTTGGTCGTACGTCACTGTTTATATTATGGTCTGCATGTTCCTACTCTCGCACAAATTACATTCCGTAATACTTTGTATGTTCATGATTGGAATGTTCCCGGGAGGCATGGCTGTAAAGCAACTCAACTGGCCGGTTGGAGATGTTTATATCCAACATGTTGTCTTCACTTACCTATTGTGTTGCGTGAGTTGCTATCTGGGTTTCCAGCCACATGAAGAGCAGGCTTTTTACGTCCTAATTGGCTTGGCAGCTTTCAGTATCGTTGTTAACCACATACTGGATAAGGTCCTCCTACCATCCACTGACGTTGTTCACTCTCCTTCTCGCTTTCGTGATCTCGATTTTTAGGGTTTTGATTTTCCTAAGTTAATTTGTTTTCCCTTTTTCCTTTTTTAAAGAATTAAATATGTGGATTGCTTTTTTTACTTCTTTATTTTGTTCCTTTTTCTATATAAAATATGAAGATTGGAAACCTAGTCTTTACATTTTTTTTATTGTTAAATTATATGTTGAGTTCAAGTTATTTAAATAATTTTAATACATACGCCACCCAGGCTAAATAGTAAAAGCACAGTTTAGTTTTCAACTAATTTTGCAAACAACGCGGATACGAAGAATTGTCGGAGGGGCTATAAGGCCGAGCAGAGTCGAAGAAGGAAGTGTGATGCTTCTTGGTTGTATGATGCATCTGAAGAGCGCCGTTTGGGCCACCGAGGTGAAGATGTTGATCAAGAGAAGGACTTATTGTCTGGAGATGAACTCATTCTGATTTGATCATTGCTACTGTTTCAGGCATAACACACATTGTGCTATGATCTGATTCAAATAGATACAAGAACCAGTCTGAGGGTTTCTATATATTTTGTTTATGCTCGTGCTCTTTGAACTGATTTAATTTGGGTGATCATGTTACCTGAGCTGAGGCTCCATCTTTTTATCGAGAGAATATTGACCTTTAAGACCTTAGGTAGTTTCTCTTATTATATAGGTTTCAAAACTGAACCAGAACGCTTTTTTTTCTGGAAACGTAACCCCCAAGTTACTGCTTGAGAACCTTAGGCATTGGTCCAAGGTCATATTGTTAAGTCTCATTGACCCTAAAGGCGTCGACTTTCCCTTAGAGAAGACCCAACAAACCAAGAACAGAGGATATGGCGAAAGACAGAGGACTGAAGAAACAGAGTTGTATGAAAAAGATGAAGTTAAAACAGAGCAAGAAAAGGGAGCACACAAGCAAATTTATCCAGTTCACTCCCGTTAACGAAGGTAGCTACGTCTGGCCGAGTCGGTAACTCGGAATCCACTAGATTCAGATAGAGTTTACAATAGGAAACTTAAGTGACCCACCTCAATGCCCTTCACTAGCACTTGAGGTTCACTCTAACGATTCCTATGACTGAGAAAACAACCTAATGAGTTTATGCTATTACAAGTTTTCTCTCTCTATCTATTACACCGTATCTCTCTCTCTTGACACTTCCTTCTCTTTATAGAGAAACCCTGGAGTAACTCGCTTCATGACCTAACGCAGACGCTTCCTTTGGACGCTGAGACAGCTCACTGATTGCGTTTGCAGGGAGGGTACAAGCACGCCTTGTTCCTTCTGAATCCCACATGAGGACAGCTTGTACGAGCGCCAAACCCGCGGTGTAGCCGTTTCCTCCTGTTGTGGTCCCAAAAGCATTCTTAACCGTAGTGCAGTTTACATCGACTCTGGTTAAGACATGACTTAAGTTCTTTAACGTGTTTGTCCACTTCTGTTACTTGGTCATCACGGTTTCACCTTCACAAATCTCCACCTGAAACTGTGATGACAAAACCAATAGCCCGTGCAAGCTTGAGAGAGAGAGAGATACCTTATACCTTGAATCTAGTTGCAGGATTCCCGACTCGGATCTTCTGAGTCTTACTACTCAGACTTGACATGTAGGAAGTTCAAAGCGGTCTGAAACTTTCCTACAGCCAACGTCTTGGTGAATATATCAGCAGGGTTCTTTTCCGTAGATATCTTCACCACATCAACATCTCCATTCGCAATAACTTCTCGAATGAAGTGACATTTCACATCAATGTGCTTCGTGCGTTCATGATGCCCATTGTTCTTGAACAGTGCAATATCACTTTGAGAATCGCAATGGACATCAGCACTCCTTTGATCATATCCAAATTCTCTTAGCAAACCTTTCAACCACAATGCCTCCTTCACTGCTTCAGTAAGAGACATGTACTCCGATTCAGTGGTTGAAAGAGCAACAACTCGTTGCAGTCCAGACTTCCAGCTTATAGTATTTCCACCAAGTGTGAACACTAAGCCAGTAATGGACCTTCTTCTATCAGGGTCTGAGGCGAAATCAGCATCGCAGTACCCAGTTATACTGAAATCAGTGCTTCTCTTGTAAATGAGTTTGGTCTGCTGAGTTCCATTGATGTATCGCAAGACCCACTTCACTGCTTGCCAGTGATCTTTGATAGGCTGACTCATGTAACGGCTGATGACTCCAACAGGGTGAGCAAGATCAGAGCGTGTCCCTATCATTGCATACATAATGCTTCCCACAGCATTGGAGTAAGGAACTTCTCTCATGTAATCTTCATCTCGAGCTATCT
This sequence comes from Brassica napus, assembly GCF_020379485.1. NCBI lineage: Eukaryota > Viridiplantae > Streptophyta > Magnoliopsida > Brassicales > Brassicaceae > Brassica > Brassica napus. The sequence goes on along the minus strand of NC_063452.1, from coordinate 58,610,955 downwards.
GTTCCTCAGTACCAGCGTGTAGTTTGAGATGAGCTCCAAAGGGAGTTGATACGTGCTTTGCCTCCTTCATACCATAGGTTTCTAGAATCTTGTTTAGGTAACCTTCTTGAGACAAACACAAAACTCCTTCTTCCCTCTTTCTGATAATTTCCATCCCAAGTATCTTCCTGGCAGCTCCCAAGTCTTTCATCTCGAACTTGAGACTGAGTTCCCTCTTTAGTTGAGATATAGCTTCTTTATTTTTGGCTGCCACCAACATATCATCAACATAGATAAGGAGATACATCAACGAACCGTCTAGCAGCTCCTTCACATATGCACAACTGTCATACTCGCTTCTAACAAAACCAATCTCAGACATGTAGTTATCAAACTTCTCATTCCATTGTCTCGTGGACTGCTTGAGTCCATAGAGATATTTGTTGAGCAAGCAGACTTCATCCTCTTGGAACTGAGACTCGTAACCTTCAGGTGGGGTCATGTAGATCTTCTCTTTAAGTTCCCCATGTAAGAAGGCAGTTTTAACGTCGAGTTGCTCCAGTTCCAAATCCTCTTGAGCAACAAACGAGAGTAGTATCCTTATGGATACATGCTTGACTACATGGGCGAAGATCTCATGATAGTCTATTCCTTCTCGCTGAGCATACCCCTTTGCCACCAATCTCGCTTTAAACCTTGCTTCTTCTATTTCTGGAGTTCCAAGTTTATACTTGTACACCCATCTGCTTCCAATGATTCTTTGGTTTCTTGGCCGCTTGACTATGGTCCAAGTGTTGTTTTTGTTCTGAGATTTCATCTCTTCGTCCATAGCCAGCTTCCAATCTTCCCACCTTGCATTAATCTGAGCTTCTCTGTATCCTGCAGGTTCAATCTCTCCACCATCTTCTGCAGTATAGTGAGCTTCAACAAAGTAGTCTTCATCATCAAAACGTCTAGGAGCTCTGGTTTCTCGCCTCTCTCGGTCTCTTGCTAAATGATAACTTGAAGGTGTGGGATTTATATCAGTCTCCAAGTCATATTCATCATGGTTCTGCAGAGGAGACATTGGGGCAGAGCTTGGAGTTGGAGTATGATGAGGCTCTTGATTACTCGTACGTTCTCCACCCGAGATGGTATCCTCTTCTGCTTCCAGATCCAAATCCAAATGAGAACCTGTGTGATCATCATCTGTTTCTTCAGGTTGAGCTTCCTTTCTCTTTATGAGATCTTTGTAAGAAGCATTCTCCTGAAAAATAACATTTCGGCTCACAACACACTTTCTTTCATCAACCAACCACACCTTGTATGCCTTTACTCCAATGGGATAGCCAACTAGAATTCCCTTCTTAGCTCTAGGACTGAGCTTTCCATCATCAGTGTGTACAAACACAACACACCCGAATCTTCTTAGATAGCTGTAAACATGGTTTCTTCCAGTCCACTTCTTATCAGGAATGTCAAAGTTTAGAGCTGATGAGGGAGTCTTGTTGATGAGGACGGTTGCAGTGTGTGTGGCTTCTGCCCAAAACTTCTTAGGAAGACCAGAATCGCTGAGCATAGTCCTCACCTTCTCCATAATGGTGCGGTTCATGCGTTCTGCAACACCGTTCTGTTGCGGAGTGTACGCACACGTTCGATGTCGTTGAATGCCCTTTGAGGCGCAGTAATCATCTAAATGTGTGTTACAAAACTCGAGACCGTTATCGGTTCTTAGAGTCTTAACTTTCTTCTCACTATGATTCTCCACCAAGCTGATCCAGTCTACAAACTTCTCGAAAGCTTCGTCTTTAGTTTTCAGAAAATAGACCCACACCTTCCGAGTGTAATCGTCGATGAAAGAAATGAAGTATTGACACTTCCCAAGCGATAACGGCACTGACGGTGCACTCCACAAGTCTGAGTGCACATACTCTAGTTTCTCCTTGGTGCCGTGCTGTGCAAGATTGAACCCAACCCTCCTGGCTCTTCCATAGATACAGTCTTCACAAGCTTCCAGAGTAGACACTTTCTTTCTATCCAGAAGACATTTCTTCAACAACAGATTCATGTTCTTCTGGCTCATATGGCCTAGTCTCCTATGCCATAGTACAGTATCGTCTTGTCTTCTCTCAATGGCTAATGACTCCGCAGCTGCTGGTCTCCACTGCAGCAGATAGAGAGTATCGTATCTTCTTCCAGTGAGCAGAGTTTGTTCTCCAGCTTTGATGCTTAGAACACCATTCTCTGACTCAAAACGGTAGCCAGCTTTCTCAAAGGTTCCAAGTGACAAGAGGTTTCTGTCCATCTAAGGAATGAACCTTACATTTGTGAGCAAAACGTTCAGACCTGCTTCATTCTTGACTCTGATGCTACCAACCCCTTTCACTCTAGACACTGTCTGATTACCCATCCTCACAGAACCGCCAGCTTCCTCATCTAAGTCTTCAAACCATTCTCGGTGGTGACATATATGGTAACTGCATCCAGTATCCATTATCCTTTCATCTTCAAGATGAACATCAGTGGAGGACAAAGCTTCTGAGACGTAGAGGCCAGCTGCCTCTGCAAGATTATTCTTTCCTCCAGACGATTCTCCTTTGTTACCACCATAGTCCTTCTTTGACTGAGACTTATTCTTGTTAGGACATGCGCTTCTGAAGTGTCCTTCCTCACCGCAAGTCCAACATCCTTTCTTAATCCTCGATTTAGATCTAGACTTTGTGGACTTGGAATTCTTCTCACGGTTGTCTGACCTTCCTCTAGTCTCTGTCTTTTCTCTTGCGTAGAGACCCTCAGCTTGACCTTTAATGCTCTTCTTGATAGAACCAAACTCAAGTTCCTTAGAGTATATCGCAGCAATCACTTCATCTAGGGTTAAAGTAGTTCTAGCAGTACCATACTTCAAGGTATCTCTCAGTTGATCGAAAGGTTTTGGTAAGGACATCAGTAACAAAATGGCTTGGTCTTCATCTGACACCAAGACATTTGTGTTCTCCAAATCTGTTATTATCTGAAGGAACTCATCAATATTGCCTTCAATAGACAGATTTTCAGACATCTTGAAGCTGTATAGCTTCTGTTTGAGGTAGATCCGGTTAGGAAGGGATTTAGACATGTACAGTTTGTCTAGAGCACTTATCATCGCAGCGGCTGTCGTCTCCTTCTTGATCTTCCTCAACACTCGGTCTGTAACTCTCAGTACAATAGTACTACGTGCCTTTCTATTCTTCTCTTCTAAAGCCTCTTGCTTTTCTTTAGCTTCTTCTTCAGTTTGTTTCGAGTCTGGAGCTTTCTCTGCCGTAGCTTCGGCTTCTCTGAGAACGACGCTCAGCCCCAGTATATCCAGGTGGGCATGAGCTTCTCCTTCCACATCGTGTAGTCTCCACGTCCGTCAAATTTCTCAACCTCTATACGAGCTGAAGACATGGTTCACTGAACCTCAGCTCTGATACCACTCTGTTAAGTCTCCTTGACCCTAAAGGCGTTGACTTTCCCTTAGAAAAGACCCAACAAACCAAGAACAGAGGATATGGCGAAAGACAGAGGACTGAAGAAACATAGTTGTATGAAGAAGATGAAGTTAAAACAGAGCAAGAAAAGGGAGCACACAAACAAATTTATCCAGTTCACTCCCGTTAACGAGGGTAGCTACGTCTGGCCGAGTCGGTAACTCGGAATCCACTAGATTCAGATAGAGTTTACAATAGGAAACTTAAGTGACCCACCTCAATGCCCTTCACTAGCACTTGAGGTTCACTCTAACGATTCCTATGACTGAGAAAACAAGCTAATGAGTTTATGCTATTACAAGTTTTCTCTCTCTATCTATTACGCCGTATCTCTCTCTCTCTCTTGACACTTCTTTCTCTTTATAGAGAAACCCTGGAGCAGCTCGCTTCATGACCTAATGCAGACGCTTCCTTTGAACGCTGAGACAGCTCACTGATAGCGTTTGCAGGGAGGGTACGCCTTGTTCCTTCTGAATCCCACATGAGGACAGCTTGTACGAGCGCCAAACCCGCGGTGTAGCCGTTTCCTCCTGTTGTGGTCCCAAAAGCATTCTTAACCGTAGTGCAGTTTACATCGACTCTGGTTAAGACATGACTTAAGTTCTTTAACGTGTTTGTCCACTTCTGTTACTTGGTCATCACGGTTTTACCTTCACACATATCATATGACAGAAACTGAACACACAGAAAGAGACAACAACAATTGATCGCAACCTTCACAGATACCCACTCAGGCCAATGACTGAGATGGAGAATTAAATGATAAAGCTTCGGCTTGGCTTGCGCATATACATTGTCTTCCTTCAATACCTCTTCTAAATTTTTATTTTCAACAAACATTTCAAAGATCAGCCATATATCTTTGATGAAGGTAAGGTATCATCACAATCAAGCTGCTAAAAACCACCATTGATTATGAAACAAACCAGTCAAGATGAGCAAGTGATGTGTAAACAGCATTGGAGTGTAATCATATTCCTTTCGGCCTTCACACAAAATAGTCTCTGGAAACTCTTTTTTTTTTTTATTCAGCTTGACAATTCCTCGTTACAAAAGACAAATTTAACCTTGATAAGTATGTACAATGCTGATGAAAATCTATGTAGTATATATCTCTTTCAAAGAACAAAACGATAAACCCCTAAAAATGTACATTTGCGTCGCTGGGTTTTACGTTATACTGTCAATAAGAGATAATAGTATCATCATTAGTGAAAGTATAAGGATATACTTTCTTACTATGTCGGCGAACCCAGCCATTGTTTTCTCAAGTCCAGTCGCGGTTGCGTTGTGGGTTGCAGCAGGGCACGACCCGGGATGGTTCGAGGCGGGAAGAGATGGGTGTGCGCTAGAATTCTTCAACGGCGATCCGGGATGGCTCGAACTCGTTTTAGACGGCGATCCGGAATGGTTCGAGCGGATGGAGGATTCGTTAACCGATTTCGCTAGTTGTTCTCTTGGATATCCCATCTTTCGGGTGTTGGTGAGGAGGCCCAAGAGACGGCGGACGTGTTGGAACTCCGGCTCGCAACGACGGTCTTGGTATCTGCACTCGCCCTGGTGTTTTGCAGCTTCCGATGTTATGAAGATGGTAACGGATACCAACACGAGAACGAGCTTCTTGATACCCATTATCGGCTTCATTTGTTTCTCTCTGTTTCTGGTGAAAACGGAATATGATGGAAACACTATTTATATAGGAATAAGAGTGGATTCAAGATTCAAGATTCAAGAATAACTAAACGTAAAGTGAACTAATTAATTTTTATTTCGATTTTTTTATAGCGAAACAGTTGCCCTATTTAAATCTAGGTTTCTTGTAAAACAAGGTGATACAGAGCAAGAACCAAAAGAAAAGTAGCATTAGCGATAACAAGATTTTCTTGAACCGAGGATATTCCATTGAAGGCTTCGAGAACTGAACGAACTATTAACGGTGGCCTGTCCCGGTATTATTACGTGTCTCAGAACTGAACCAAAATCGCTTCTATCTCCGTTTAATCGGATTGTTTGATGTAGGGCTGGGCAAAAACCCCCCGGATCCAAAAACTGAACCGAATCCGATCAGAAAATATTGTACCGAACCCGAACCAAAAAATTGATTAAATATTCGAACGGGTTCAAAATTTTGGTATTTAGAGAACCGAAACCGAACCTGATCTGAACCGAAGTATTTCAAGTACCCGAATATATCTAAAATAGATTTATATACTTAGATATATTAATTATTTTTAGATTTAATGTATATTAAAAGGGCTTTTTGCAAAAGTGACTCAAAACTTGGAGTCAAACAGAAAACTAACCTTTTCTTTTGACTCCTTTTTTTTTTGAGATTTTAACCCCACACCTGCATTTTATCTACGAAAATGCCATTAACATTTTTTTTTTTTTTTTCAAAAATGGCTTCTTTACTGTTTCAACCTCATCTTCTTCAAGTATTTACAATATTGCCACTGCAATGAATAGTGGCAACAACCTTGTACGAACTGTTTGGAGCTTTTAATGCCCTTTAATGCACGTAAATCTCTTTACACTCTCTCTGTTTCAATTGTTATGAACTAAAAACAACATTTCTTTCACTTTCTCTCTATATTCATCCAAAAAACTCAAGCTTTTGATTCAAAATATGGGCTATGGTTGACAGAGCCATATTTCTTTCGTTTTGACTTACGGTTGCTTTCGTTTGAGGTTCTGGGTGGTTGGAGAAGACCCTGTGTGCAAACGAAGTCATCTCACCTAGTTTAAGGTACGAATTTGAATTTTTTTTCAAGATCTGTTCGCGTAGAAGACTTACTAGTAAGTCATCTGTATGTAGAAGACTTACTGATGAGTCTTCTGGTCAAACGGACGACTTAAATTAAGTCGTCCAGCTTTGTTTGTTAAAAAAAAACACTCCAGACGACTTATATATACGTCGTCTACGAGAAACGGGCTAGTTTTGCATTTGACCGAATCGTGTCAGATCTTTGACTATTTCTGGACGACTTATAATTCAGTCGTCTCTGGGAAAGTTAAAATTTCAATATTTTATGAAAACTTGACGACTTACGTGTAAGTCGTCCTAGGTTAGTTTTGTAATTGAAAAATAAAACTTCATAATTTAACTTTAACCAGACGACTTAATATAAAGTCGTCCCTCCAGAAGACTTAATTTAAAGTCGTCCGGGGAAAGCAAAGTCGTCCAGAATTTTTCCCAATTTTCTGGTCAAACCTTGCTTATCCCGGACGACCTTAAATTAAGTCGTTTAGCTGGACGACTTTCATCTAAGTCGTCTGGAGAAAGTTAAATTTCAAGTTTTATTTTTCAATTACAAAACTAACCTAGGACGACTTACACGTAAGTCGTCAAGTTTTCATAAAATATTGAAATTTTAACTTTCCCAGAGACGACTGAATTATAAGTCGTCCAGAAATAGTCAAAGATCTGACACGATTCGGTCAAATGCAAAACTAGCCCGTTTCTCGTAGACGACTTATATATAAGTCGTCTGAAGTTTTTTTTTTAACAAACAAAGCCGGACGACTTAGAATTAAGTCGTCCCTTTTAATTTTCAATTGCAAAAGTGACCTCTTTAGACGACTTACCTTTAAGTCTTCTGGACGACTTAATGCTAAGTCGTCTGCGGCAATGTTTATTGAACTTCTTCATTTTCTCTATGTTTACTAATGTGTTTTATTTTGAATATTTGCAGATGATTTTTCAGTTACATGCAGTGTATGGAGAATGGTTGTTGAGAGATTTCCGTTGGGATTTTGTGGTTGATGATCTCAAAGGAGCAAGATTGTTTTTATTGAATGAAGATTCAACACATGCTGAACTTGTTGCAATGGCTCAAGAAGATTATAACCTGGACATGAGAACAGTGAGTGTGGAGATTAGCTACTCATTACCAGCAGAAATGATGATGGCTCCAGGCAGTCTTCCCATTCATGTTACAAGTGATAGACAAGTTCGAAACTTGCTGGAGATACTCAAAACCCATAGAGTATGTCTTTGTGTATCAAGCCGCAGCAAGGTCGAAACGGTTTCAGAGAAAAGGGATATTGATGAAGCTGGTGAATGGGAAAAAGATGTTGGTGATAATGATGAAGCTGGTGAATGGGAAGAAGATGTTGGTGATGATGATGAAGCTGGTGAATGGGAAGAAGATGTTGGTGATGATGATGAAGCTGATGAATGTTTTGAAGATGTTGGTGATAATGAGTTTGTTGAAGATGAAAATCAAGATGGGGAGGAGGAAAATGGGGAGGAGGATGCTGATAATTCTATTGTTGGTGAAACGGATCAGAATGGTGGGGATTACAGTCTTTATGGAAAGGTTCCAGATGAGGACGAGGAAGATGATGATAATATTTGTTTTGAAGAAATCCAAAAGACATATGCTAAGACAAATGCTATTGAAGGAGGAAAATCGAATGGTACCAGTATCTATGTCAACCAGAGTTTTGTTAGCAAGGGTGCACTGCTTTCAGAGCTGCGGTTGGCAGCAGTGAGGGGTAAGTTTTCTTTCAGATTATACAAATCAACGAAAACTCTCGTTGTGGCAACATGTCCGGTTAGCTATTGTGGATGGAAGGTCAGAGCGAGTGTCAAACATGGGACAAACACGTTTTGGGTAACAAAGTATGTGGAAAAACATTTATGCTCAGCGGGAGACCGAATCGCTCAGCGGAGACACTGTACTCCGAAGTATGTAGGTAGTCTTTTCATTGATCGTGTTGGAATCATTGATGGGATAACTCCGCAGCATATCACTGATGCAATGAGGAACATGTTTGGCATGGCGCTTGATTACACCACTTCATACAGAGCACTGTTATATGCACAAAGATTGGTGAGAGGATCAGCAGAAGAAGGGTATTCGCGTCTGGCATCATATCTCGAGCAAATCTCCATTGCAAATCCTGATTCTATCACGGCGATAGAACTTGATTCTATGAAAAGATTTAAGTATCTATTTCTCTCTTTTGGAGCTTCTATCAAAGGTTTTAAGTATCAGAGAAGGGTCATTGTGGTGGATGGAACTCACCTAAGTGGAAAGTATGGAGGAACTATGTTAGTTGCAGCCGCACAAGATGGCAATTTTCAGATATTCCCATTGGCTTTTGGGATCGTGGATGAGGAAGATATACCTTCTTGGGAATGGTTTTTCACAAAATTGGCTAGTTGTATATCTCATGACAAGCCTCTGGTGATAGTCTCCGACCGGCACAAGGCCATTAAAAGTGCGTGTGATAAGGTGTTTCCTTGGGCAACCCGAGGAATATGTTATTATCACCTTCAAGATAACATTGTCAAAAAGTTTAAAGGGAAACATCTCATGTACTTGGTGAAAGGGGCTGCTTATGCTCACACGGTTTACGATTTTGACCGGTACATGGCTGAGATACGGAGTGCAAACCCGGAACTTGCAACGTATTTGGAGAAAGCCGACGTCAGGCTATGGTCAAGGGTTTATTGTAAGGGGAACAGGTTCAACATAAAAACAAGCAACATTGCTGAATCTATTAATTCCGCACTGAAGCGAGCAAGAGGATTTCCGATTACGTTCCTGCTGGAGTTCATAAGGCAGAAGTTAGGAAAATGGTATTGGAAAAGGAGACAAGATGCTTTGAGTCTCACAACTGAACATAGCCGGGCTGTTGAATACTTGCTTGCTGTTCGAGAAGAGATAGCGGGTGATGACGGTCGAACCAATTGATGGATGGCATTTCTTTGTCAAAGGTGGCAAAATGGACTGTGTGGTTGATTTGGAACATGCAAAGTGTGATTGTGGTGTCTATGGAGTGGAGAAAATACCTTGCTCTCATGCTATAGCTGCTGGAATACATGCTGGTTTGCATATCTCCACACTTGTATGTCCACTGTACTCAAAGAATTATCTGTATGCAGGATACTCAGAGAATATATATCCTATCGTGTCACAACATATTGAGGAACGAGAATGCTTTCCTCCAGAACTAAAGCGTGGTCGGGGGAGACCGAAGAAATCAAGATGGCAATCTTGGTTGGAGCTATCTAGGATGAGAGGACACAAACCCAGGAAGAAACACAGGGCACGGAGATGCTCAAACTGCAAGGAAACTGGCCATACGAAACCACAATGTACACAACCAGTTGACTAGTTGTCCAGACGACCTAAATTTAAGTCGTCCCGTCTTGATTACCCGTCCAGACGACTAAATATTTAGTCGTCCAGTGTATTTTATTTTTAGACGACCTTCTACTAAGTCGTCCAGTGTATTTTATTTTTAGACGACCTTCTACTATCCCTTCAAGTGTATTTTATTTTTAGACTACCTTCTACTATCCCTTCAAGCCGTCCAAACCTTCTAGACGACTTATTTGTAAGTCGTCCAGTTGGAAAACCTTCCAGACGACTTATAATAAGTCGTCCAAACCTTCTAGACGACTTATTTGTAAGTCGTCCAGTTGGAAAACCTTCCAGACGACTTATAATAAGTCGTCCAAACCTTCTAGACGACTTATTTGTAAGTCGTCCAGTTGGAAAACTTTCGAGACGACTTATTTGTAAGTCGTCCAGTTGGAAAACCTTCCAGACGACTTATTTCTTCCAGACAACTTATCTCATGTTCAAATACAAAAATCATGTTAAAAAATCATGTTCAAATACAAAAATCATGTTAAAAAATCATGTTCAAATACAAAAATCATGTTAAAAAATCATGTTCAAATACAAATCTAATCATACATGCCCACGAACTTATCACCATCCACATTTTCTTTCAGATGCTGATCAACAAGCTCCTTCCATATATCCACCGCCATATTATCCCTCATTTTCTTCGCGTTGCACCTAGCAAAGTCTTTAGGGTCAAAGGAGCCCCCGAGCGCATGACATTCAATGTACTTTACAGTGTACACGCCACAATCACCATTGTTGGCCGTGGGTACACCTTTCAGCGGTCTCTCATATGTGTATGGCTCCAACCCGTATTTGACCCGCATTTCGTCGGTGGCTGCGCACTCAACAAGCAGATAAGGGACCATCTGGAGAAAAGGCTCCATTATCGCATCCCATGCGTCTGGTACACTAGATGAAGGTATGCTGTCCCAGACGACTATGTGCCTCTTAGGGATCGATATCCAAATAGCAACCCAATGCTTGTCGTCCAAGTTCACTGGCGCATAGATATCATCAATGTCCTCCCCCCACTTCTTGTTTGATTGGCAAAATGAAGGTATTGATCCGTCATAAAAATACGACGCCCCACCAGGTAGAACTCTTCCTAAACCTTTGTGATCAGGTTCCGATGTTTTGAAGAGCTGATACTGCTCTCTCCAAGACTGAGAAAAGTTGTGATCCAGGAAGCACATTCGCTCGCTCCTGAAAGCTTGTGGGTTCTCCTGATACCTCTGCCTTAGCACATTAATCCAAGCATCTATATGCTGCATATTAAATATAACAAGTTAGAAGTTACCAGACGAAGACGACGACTTATATTTAAGTCGTCTACGTGGTCGTCCAAGTAGACGACTTTCCAGACGATTTATCTTTAAGTCGTCTGGAAAGTAGTCTACTTGGACGACTTTGTAGACGACTTAAATCGTGTGCAGAAGACTTACGCAGTCTTCCAGCCATCCTCTGGCTGTCCGGAGGAAGTGGTACCACCTTGTTGGTGATGTACGTGGTTTGTCCTCGATCTTAGTTAAATAATGACTGCAAACAAAAAAGCAATCAGTTTTGGACGACTAAATCAAGCTATTATGGGTAAAGCAATCACTTACGGATCAGTTTTCAACCAATCAGCGAGTTCCTTCAACTTTTCTTTGTTTACTGGCGGAAATGGATTATAGGCTGCCACTTTATCTTTTTTTTTCTCTGCCATATAAGGAGATCTCACAGTAGGAGCAGGTTTCTTCGCTCGTTTACTCTTTGCACGCTTGTCCAATACAACCAGGCTCGGTTGTGAAACTGGATCGCTTGGCTCGGTGGAAGCGAGGCTCGGTTGTTGATCTGTGGAAGCGAGGCTCGGTTGGTGATCGGTGGAAGTGACAGCAACAATCTCTTTGGAGGTGACACCATCTGCTTTATTTACCGAGTTCGCCTCGGTTGCTGTATCCTCCGGCAACCATCTCTGCAATAAAAGTTGCACACAAGTTAACCCTGGACGACTTAAATAAAAGTTGTCTGGACGACTAGTTGACCCTGGATTTGATACTAACATCTTTGATTTGAGGAGGCTGTTTCTTTTGAGGAGGAGGCTGTTTCTTTTGAAGAGGAGGAGGCTGCTGCTGTTTCTTTTGAGGAGGAGGAGGCTGCTGTTTGGTTTGATGAGGAGGAGGCTGGTTACTAACCACGGTTTCATTGGCATGAGGGGTAGCCTGTTTGTTTCTACCCCCGGTTTCTTTGGCAAGAGGGGTAGGCTGTTTATCTTGAGGGGTAGCCTGATTGGTTAGAGGTGGAGGGGTAGCCTGATTGGTGACACCAACCTTCTTCTCCACAGCTTCCAATCTATCAGACAACTTCCTAAACTCCCTCATGCACTTATTAAACCCTTTTTTCATAGCCTCAGCTACGCCCTTGAACATAATTTCCAACTCCTCTCTGGTCACCCCTCTAGCCTCTTCTCTAGCCTCTTCTCTAGCCTCTTCAGGAGCCTCTTTACGAGCTTTCTTCCGAGGTCTTGGATTGTCTTCCTCCTCCTCCTCCTCCTCCAACACAACCATCTCTTTGGCCTTCTTCGATGGAGTCACAACCTTAGGTTTTGTATTGACCTTAGTACCAGTGACTTCCCAGCAATCCATGGTCCACTTCCACGGTCTCCGCTCATACATGACTTTAATGATGTTCTCCGCGGGCAGGTCCTCAACCTCAGAGTCCCATTTTGGCCACATTTCACTAATGTCCTTCTCAACAAAGTTGATCACGCGGGTCTGCAGTAAATAGAAGAATCGAGTTAGATATTTGAAAAAAAATACTAAATAGACGACTTAATTATAAGTCGTCTACTAAGTCGTCCAGCTGGAAGACCTTCCAGACGACTTATAATAAGTCGTCTAATAAGTCGTCCAGATGGAAGACTTTCCAGACGACTTAATTAAGTCGTCCGATAAGTCGTCCAGCTGGGAAGACTTTCCAGACGCCTTATTATAAGTCGTCTAATAAGTCGTCCAGATGGAAGACCTTCCAGACGACTTATAATAAGTCGTCTAATAAGTCGTCCAGATGGAAGACTTTCCAGACGACTTAATTAAGTCGTCCGATAAGTCGTCCAGCTGGGAAGACTTTCCAGACGCCTTATTATAAGTCGTCTAATAAGTCGTCCAGATGGAAGACTTTCCAGACGACTTAATTAAGTCGTCCGATAAGTCGTCCAGCTGGGAAGACTTTCCAGACGACTTATTATAAGTCGTCCGATAAGTCGTCAAGCTGGACGACCTTCCAGACGACTTATAATAAGTCGTCTGCGCAGTCTTTTGGATTGAAGTAAATACCTGACTCAAGATAGCAGCTTTCATTGATCTGCGGCCTCTGCTGCCCTCGTAAGCCAGTATCGGTGGAGACGGACTGTCTGCTCTGGGACCACCAATACTAGCACCCAATTCCGGCATAGCTGTGTACGTCCAGACTTGAAGAACTTGTATAAACCCATCCACGGTGTAACAGCCAGCAATTTCTTTGTTCCACAAAGAGTCCATCAGCACCTTAAACGCGACTCTCCCCCATGGATAATTCTCAAACCGTTCTAAATCCATCACTAGCCTTGCCAGAGTAGATCGTGTAGCGGTTGAAAACTTTCTCCCTTCAATGAATCCAGTGAAGATGGAGAGGTACGCGAGCCGCTTGCGATCTTCCCTGGACCAATCCCCGCATCTCTTCAGTGCTGCTATTATCTGATCAGTAGTTGGCCCAGCTTCCAGATGAACTCCCAGCATCCCCCAGAAAGAAACCATCTCTGGGGTAACGTCACATTTTGGTGTCTCAAGGTCCTCGATGTACTCGCAGTTTAGACCAGTGAGGTTTTCAAACTCTAACAGTGAAAACCTCAAAGGTTCTGGACCAACGAGAGACCACATCTCATACTTCTTCTTAATGTCCAGCTTGAAACTGAGCATGTAGTGAACCAGCCTTGAAGCCCAACCAAATCCCTGCTCCTTGAACTTGATGAAAACTCCCAAACTCGACTCCTTGAGCTCTTCAAATTCGTCATCAGTAAGAGCTTTCCTAAGAGCAGTATGCAACTTGCTGTTATCCGTATGATACGAAATGCTATTGTGGGCTTCTGGCTCTTCCCCTGATGTGTATAACCTACGGGGGAGTTCTGGAATATCCATCCTTTTTGTCTGCAAAATAATCAAAGACAACAATATAAGTCCAGACGACTTAGTAGACGACTTATAATTAAGTCGTCTGGAAAGTCTTCCAAATGGACGACTTATATTTAAGTCATCTACTAAGTCGTCCAGTTGGAAGACAAAGCCGGACGACTTAAATTACTTACAAGTCTTCCAGTCGCAGAAGGAGTTGGAGTACTCGTCATTGCGGTTATAGATCTGAAAAAATAAACGTGAAACGGTGAGAATGAGTAAATTGATAGAGACAACGTTTTATGTTCATCTTTTCCTCGAGATTGATGACTTAGCGGCGTTAGGGTTTACAGAGAAACGGCGCTAAGGTTTACAGAGAAGAAGCGGCGGCGCTAGGGTTTAGAAGAAGCGGCGGCGCTAGTGTTTAGAGGAAGCGGCGGTGAGAACGTTGGTGACCACGGTGGCGAGGGCGACGGTTTGTTCGGAAATAGTGGAAGCGGCGGCACTAGGGTTTAGAGGAATCGGCGGCGCTAGGGTTTAGAGGAATCGGCGGCGCTAGGGTTAGAAGAAGCTGCGGCGACAACGGTGAGAATGAAGTGAGATAGATAGCCGACGTTGAGAACGATGGTTTGTTCGGAAATCGTGGGAATTCGAAATCGCCTTTGAGAGAGAACTGTTAGGGTTTTGAGAGAGAACTGTTAGGGTTTCTGAATTTCGCGAAAAATGAAACAAAAAAAAAATCACCTTATATATTGGGTAAATAATCCGGTTAGCTTTAAAAGTACATTGGTAAACTTTAAGGTTTGGTCCGGTTTAGACGACTTATTCTGGCTGATAATGTACAACAGACGACTTAATATTTAGTCGTCTGTTTTCAGACGACAAAATATTAAGTCGTCCTAGACCCTAAAATGAACCTCTAAACTAAAATGACTAGATTAACTAACTAACCACGTTATAAAATCAAATTATACTTAAATAGTGTTTACTATACACAGAAATGAACACGCATAAGTAATTTTAAAAATTTTCAAAAACGGTTTTAATGCTTTCCAAAATCTAACCCTAAGAACACATACAATACTACAACATATGTTGATGAAACATAAACTAAAGAATATCATGACTCACTACTTTCACTCATCTATGCTGAAAACAATTGAAATTTGTTATATCTTAATTTATACCTCCTAAGACATATGTTAATTACATAATTCCCATTTTTCACTTATCAAAATATTTTTTACAAAATTTTTAAATTATGTTTAAGACTAACTGTCCAGACGACTTTCAGTTAAGTCGTCTGGACGACTTATTTTCAAGTCGTCTAAACAGACGACTTGCGAGGGGTAGAAACGTAAAAAAAATTCCGTTTTTTTGTTTGGTCACAAGGGGATAGTTGTAATTTCAATAGCCTTTTAGGTTACTTTTGCCTTTGACCCAAGTTGGGGTATTGTTTTGGGTTTGACTCCAAGTTTTGAGTCACACTTGGCAATTCTCCCATATTAAAATCATCCAAAATATATAATATACTTTTAAGTTGCCCAAAGTACTTAAAAATATAGTAAATAGTCAAAAATAAATACCTAAAATAGCTAAAATATATTCAAAACACCAAATATACTTGAAATATTTATTGATTTTCTATCTAAATATTCAAACCAAACTAAATTATATGTTAAGTTTAGGTATTTTGATATATGTTATTCAAAATTATATGTAATACATTATTTTGTTTATATATTTTGAGAATTTTAAAGTATACAATGAATTTTAAAATTTTAAAAATAATTTAAATGGGTTATTCGAATCCGAACCGAACCAGCAAAGATATGAACTGAATCTGCACCGAAATTTAGAAATATCTGAATAGGACTGAAATCTTTGACTCCGAATATTCAAACCCTGAATAAAATCGAATCCGAATGGATACCCTCACCCCTAGTTTATTATGCTTACATTCTTAACCGTTTTTCTTGTTTATTTTCTATATTTTAATTTGCCTACATAACTAATTTTTCATAAAATTTTAAATGTTTTAGTGGAGATTATTGGTTTATGTGTATAGATTTATATTTCCAGATTAAATTTAGTTTCATTTTATAATTTTTTATAATCTATGGGCTTCTAAAGCTGTCCTTATTCATCAAACCTCTCAAATACGGCCCAATTTTGGGGAGAAACCTATCGAGAAATAAAATATACATTTTATTAATATTAAAAAAATACTTATCCGATATTAATCTATCGGCGTGTAGTTTATTAATCTAAGAATGTTAATTTTGTCCAGCTGAATGACACATCGCCATGGAAGAGCGTGCACTTGCCCCGCTAGAAATCTGAAACGTCATTTTTAGCCTTCTCTCCATTGTCTCCATCTTCCATTCCAAAGGGTTTGCTAATTGCTAATGGTACATTTATATCAACAGATAAGCTATCAAAGTAAGAAACATGCGACAGCTTGGAAGATGGTACATTCCAGAGGGACTAGGTTTTTCTTCTATTCTCCCAAAACTAATCCAGATTGTTTCCTCTTTTAGTCCAACTGCAGTTGATTATGCCTTTTATCTCTCATGTCTACCGTCTCTCGCTCGAGACTCTTAACTGTTAATCTTATTGTTTAGTTGCAAAATTGACATTCAAAGGATCATGAATTGATGAACAAATTGCTTTTCATTACTCTCATCTTCATCGCAGCGGATACAACTTTTTCTTTTTTTGACTAAAGGTTTTCTATTAAAGCATGAGAATGAAAAAAATACAAGCCTTACAGCCTAAGAAGTGAATAGTCATACCAGTAGTTTGCATTTGTTTTGGCTCTTTAGTAAGTATAACGTTCTCTGTGATACTTTTATATAATCTCTAAATTATTTCCCTTTTTGTTTTCTTATTATAAATCTGACTATTTGGTTGATCTCTCTTTCTTGTGTTCTTTGATTTGCAGAAGAGGAGAACAAACTCTCAATAGTTCTGATTCAAATTACACATCCTTAAGTTGATACATCCATTATTTTTCTTATTGCAGTTTCTATACATCGTTATTAGACACTTTTTTTTTTTATTATAAAAACATTAAAATAAGTTTGAACTAATACAAAATGGTTAAATATTTAATATACCAATTATTCAATCTTAACTTTCACACAATTATATTTATATAAAAATAAAAATATATGAATAGATTTCCATAAAGAATAGTTAAATCAATATAGTATACACTAAATTTACACCAGGAGCATTCTGTTTAATGAAATATTATAAATGTATATAAAATTCTCATCCTGCATTGTGGCCCGTATTATAATTTAAGAATTGATTTATTAACATTGTAGCAAAAGTTAATTTTTATATGTCACAACACTTAATGTATTTAACATTTTAAATATAAATTTAGCTGATATTTAAAAATTTAATATTAAAAATAAGAATCTAACAACAGTAATAGTATTTTAATATATTATTTATCTTTTAATTTCTAAATATTAAAAAAAATCGCACATAAAGTTGATAAAGTATAAAAATCATAGTTAAAACTTAAATCGTAAATTGTATACTTCATTGCAAAATAACGCACTCACACGACAGCATAATTAATATACAGATGCAGTAAAATATGTAAACTACATAGAAAACATTACATTGTTCAGTAGGATTTAGTCTGAATTACAAAAATACTTTAATTCAAATTAATTATCGTAAAAACACACCGTCAATAGTTTTTAAAACTTTTTTTTCCGCTTAAAAAAAAGTTGTTTAAACCCCGCCGAAGTATATAAGAACCCATTAAAGCAATCGATACTCATAAACGAAGTAATTAAAGATCGACGTCTTGTTCGTGATCAGCTCGCTAATTATCTATTCGCCGGACTTCTCAGTTGCGTACAGGTATGTCTGGTTGGTATCGCCGGAATCTGGGTCGGTTTTCGCCGGCACCTTGTAGTCTTTCTTCTTCTTTTTTGACTAAAGGCTTATGTAGTCTTTCTTGCTCGAAACTGTACGATAATGAATCGTCGTTCTCTTCTTTGCAGGATCAGAACGGTTACGACAATTTAGCCGCCGCGTACTCATCGTCGGATAATCTTAGCCGCCGCATACTCATCGGCGGATACTCTTCGCCGCCGCGTACTCATCGTCGGATACTCTTCTTCGCCGCATATTCATCGCAAGGTATTATGATTTCTTTTCCTGTTTTTCCTCCTCTGTTTGCGTATATGTATGTCGGATTGGTTGCCGCCGGAGTCTGTGTGTTAATCTTTTACCAACAGCTTGTGTTACACAATGATCACAGTGTGTTACACACGAGTTCGAGAAAAAGAATAAGATACACGTTTCCGGCTTATAAAATTTTCTGAAAATACTTTTGTATTATTGAGATTCGGTGTTGTGTTTACAACAGATGATTGATCTTTATATAGAGATCGAATCAGTACAAGTATAAGAGACACAACTCTTTATACTAAAAGACACAACATGAAGAGTTACAACTCTTTGTGTAATAACATAAATAACTAACTTATGTAAATGTATTAAGGAGAGATTAGATTATATAGTTTAACACTCCTCCTTAATCATATCTCGACTTGACTCCAAGCTGCTTCCTTAGATCTTCAAATCTTGAACCGCCCAATGCCTTTGTGAGAATGTCTGCGAGTTGATCATCCCCTTTGCAATACTTCAGTTCAATGATTCCTTTTTTTTCACAGAACCGGTTGAATTCTCGTGAAGTGAACTCACCACCTCCATCTGATCTCAGCGTCTTGATGGTACAATCCGATTGCTTCTCCACCATTGCTTTGAACTTCTTGAACAGTGAGAAAGTCTCTGATTTTTGATTCATGAAGTATACCCAACACATGTGAGTATGATCATCCAAGAATAGCAAAAAGTATCGGCTTCCATCAACAGACTGATGCTGCATCGGCCCACATACATCCGTATGTACAATCTCAAGCTTCTCTCTTGTCTTAGTTTGAGATTCCTTTGGGAAGCTTTTGCGTGATTGCTTTCCAAGTCTACACGCCTCACATGCTTCCTTCTTGACTTTAAACTTTGGTAATCCCTTTACCAAGTCTTTGTCTTACATTTGTTGCAACCTTTTGTCGCCTACATGACCAAGTCTCTTGTGCCATGTCTCCATCTTTCATTGCTCACTAGCGCTCATGGCTTCTTCTACCTGAGCCGAACTCATCCTGATTCAATAGCTTTTGTGAGTCATTGGGATATCCATTATCCTCCTTCCTTTTGCATCATCTATGATGCATCTCTTCTCTTGGAAACTCACCCGGTATCCGCTTGAAACAATTTGTGGAACACTCAACAAATTTTTCGCCAAACCCGGAACCAAGAATACATTTCTGATGGTCTTCTTGCCACCTTTAGTCATGACGGTAATGTCTCCTTTACCGGTTGTCATGACTGTGCTTCCATTTCCAATCTTTATTGGAACCTTGATACTCCTATCAAGTGTTGAGAAGTAACTCTCCTCCTTTGTCATATGATTTGTTGCTCCACTGTCTACTAACCAGACATCTTCCATCACTGTTGTTGCTGCTTCGCTCGCACTGAACAACATGTGATCTGCATTTGAGTCTTCTTCGAGACTCACATGTGCCTTCTCTTTCTTCTTTGAGTAGCACTGATTTGCAAAGTGGCCTAACTTGCCACAATTGTAACACTCCTTGTTACTTCTGTGATCCTTCTTTGAATCATCCTTCTTCTGTTTCCTCAGACACTCGCTCTCATTGTGGTTGTTCCTCTTGCAGAAACCACACCACTTCTTGCCTCCCTGGCGCTTTGAGTTGTCTTGTGTAACACCAGAATTTTTGTGTTTAACACGAGCATCGAATGCTCCTTCACTGGTGCTTTCTTCTCTTGCAGCCAGCCTTGCTTCATGAGCCTTCAAGATCCCGATCAATTCTGTCATCTTTGTTGAAGTCAAATCGCTTGTTTGCTCCAACACACTGACTATGCTATCAAACTTGGCTGGGAGAGAGATGAGTATCTTCTGTATAAGTTGAACATCCGACTTCTGTTCACCATGATGAGTTAGTTGATTTGCCAATTCAACTATCTTATCTGTGAAGACCTTAATGTCTTCATTCTCATACATCTTCAGATTCTCATACTCCCTTCGCAATGTTTGAAGTTTAATCAAACGAACTTGAGGAGAGCCTTCATACTCTTCCTTCAATGCATCCCACGCCTCTTTGGATGTTGATGCTGCTACAATCCGTGAGAAGATATGATCCGATACAGCAGTTTGCAAGATTTGCAAAGCCAATGTATCGTTCATCATCGCTTCTTCTCTAAGCGATCTTGCCCTTGCTGTTTCAGGGGTTTCATCCACTTGTGCTGGTGGGGCTGCTACGCCTTCTTCAACCACAGACCATAACTTCCTGGTCTTGAGAATGGTTACCATCTTAATGCTCCAGAAGTCGTACTTCTCTCCATCAGATATGGGGATTACTTGATTCTTCATCGTTTCGAGTGATTCTGAAATCGTATGACAAAATCCTCTAGCCTCTTTTTCTCTACGCCAAGTGTTTCTCTTACTAGTGCTTTGTTCTTTGTTCTCTCAAACGTAAAGCTCTGATACCATGTTAATCTTTTACCAACCGCTTGTGTTACACAATGATCACAGTGTGTTACACACGAGTTCGAGAGAAAGAATAAGATAGACGAAAGAATAAGATAGACGTTTCCGGCTTATAAAATTTTCTGAAAATACTTTTGTATTATTGAGATTCGGTGTTGTGTTTACAACAGATGATTGATCTTTATATAGAGATCGAATCAGTACAAGTATAAGAGACACAACTCTTTATACTAAAAGACACAACATGAAGAGTT
This sequence comes from Brassica napus, assembly GCF_020379485.1. Classification (NCBI taxonomy): domain Eukaryota; kingdom Viridiplantae; phylum Streptophyta; class Magnoliopsida; order Brassicales; family Brassicaceae; genus Brassica; species Brassica napus. The sequence goes on along the minus strand of NC_063452.1, from coordinate 58,590,366 downwards.
ACAACTCTTTGTGTAATAACATAAATAACTAACTTATGTAAATGTATTAAGGAGAGATTAGATTATATAGTTTAACACTCCTCCTTAATCATATCTCGACTTGACTCCAAGCTGCTTCCTTAGATCTTCAAATCTTGAACCGCCCAATGCCTTTGTGAGAATGTCTGCGAGTTGATCATCCCCTTTGCAATACTTCAGTTCAATGATTCCTTTTTTTTCACAGAACCGGTTGAATTCTCGTGAAGTGAACTCACCACCTCCATCTGATCTCAGCGTCTTGATGGTACAATCCGATTGCTTCTCCACCATTGCTTTGAACTTCTTGAACAGTGAGAAAGTCTCTGATTTTTGATTCATGAAGTATACCCAACACATGTGAGTATGATCATCCAAGAATAGCAAAAAGTATCGGCTTCCATCAACAGACTGATGCTGCATCGGCCCACATACATCCGTATGTACAATCTCAAGCTTCTCTCTTGTCTTAGTTTGAGATTCCTTTGGGAAGCTTTTGCGTGATTGCTTTCCAAGTCTACACGCCTCACATGCTTCCTTCTTGACTTTAAACTTTGGTAATCCCTTTACCAAGTCTTTGTCTTACATTTGTTGCAACCTTTTGTCGCCTACATGACCAAGTCTCTTGTGCCATGTCTCCATCTTTCATTGCTCACTAGCGCTCATGGCTTCTTCTACCTGAGCCGAACTCATCCTGATTCAATAGCTTTTGTGAGTCATTGGGATATCCATTATCCTCCTTCCTTTTGCATCATCTATGATGCATCTCTTCTCTTGGAAACTCACCCGGTATCCGCTTGAAACAATTTGTGGAACACTCAACAAATTTTTCGCCAAACCCGGAACCAAGAATACATTTCTGATGGTCTTCTTGCCACCTTTAGTCATGACGGTAATGTCTCCTTTACCGGTTGTCATGACTGTGCTTCCATTTCCAATCTTTATTGGAACCTTGATACTCCTATCAAGTGTTGAGAAGTAACTCTCCTCCTTTGTCATATGATTTGTTGCTCCACTGTCTACTAACCAGACATCTTCCATCACTGTTGTTGCTGCTTCGCTCGCACTGAACAACATGTGATCTGCATTTGAGTCTTCTTCGAGACTCACATGTGCCTTCTCTTTCTTCTTTGAGTAGCACTGATTTGCAAAGTGGCCTAACTTGCCACAATTGTAACACTCCTTGTTACTTCTGTGATCCTTCTTTGAATCATCCTTCTTCTGTTTCCTCAGACACTCGCTCTCATTGTGGTTGTTCCTCTTGCAGAAACCACACCACTTCTTGCCTCCCTGGCGCTTTGAGTTGTCTTGTGTAACACCAGAATTTTTGTGTTTAACACGAGCATCGAATGCTCCTTCACTGGTGCTTTCTTCTCTTGCAGCCAGCCTTGCTTCATGAGCCTTCAAGATCCCGATCAATTCTGTCATCTTTGTTGAAGTCAAATCGCTTGTTTGCTCCAACACACTGACTATGCTATCAAACTTGGCTGGGAGAGAGATGAGTATCTTCTGTATAAGTTGAACATCCGACTTCTGTTCACCATGATAAGTTAGTTGATTTGCCAATTCAACTATCTTATCTGTGAAGACCTTAATGTCTTCATTCTCATACATCTTCAGATTCTCATACTCCCTTCGCAATGTTTGAAGTTTAATCAAACGAACTTGAGGAGAGCCTTCATACTCTTCCTTCAATGCATCCCACGCCTCTTTGGATGTTGATGCTGCTACAATCCGTGAGAAGATATGATCCGATACAGCAGTTTGCAAGATTTGCAAAGCCAATGTATCGTTCATCATCGCTTCTTCTCTAAGCGATCTTGCCCTTGCTGTTTCAGGGGTTTCATCCACTTGTGCTGGTGGGGCTGCTACGCCTTCTTCAACCACAAACCATAACTTCCTGGTCTTGAGAATGGTTACCATCTTAATGCTCCAGAAGTCGTACTTCTCTCCATCAGATATGGGGATTACTTGATTCTTCATCGTTTCGAGTGATTCTGAAATTGTATGACAAAATCCTCTAGCCTCTTTTTCTCTACGCCAAGTGTTTCTCTTACTAGTGCTTTGTTCTTTGTTCTCTCAAACGTAAAGCTCTGATACCATGTTAATCTTTTACCAACCGCTTGTGTTACACAATGATCACAGTGTGTTACACACGAGTTCGAGAGAAAGAATAAGATAGACGAAAGAATAAGATAGACGTTTCCGGCTTATAAAATTTTCTGAAAATACTTTTGTATTATTGAGATTCGGTGTTGTGTTTACAACAGATGATTGATCTTTATATAGAGATCGAATCAGTACAAGTATAAGAGACACAACTCTTTATACTAAAAGACACAACATGAAGAGTTACAACTCTTTCTGTAATAACATAAATAACTGCATGTAAATGTATTAAGGAGAGATTAGATTATATAGTTTAACACTGTGTTGGTCTTCGCCGGAACTGTGACGACAAAGATCCCACATTTAAAGCTCTTTCTTGCTTGTTCTTTGCAAGATTAGAACGGTTCTTGTTCCGACAACTTTTAAGCTGGGCTAATCCATCGCCGCCACGTACTCACCGCCGCGTACTCATCGCCGCATACTCATCGCCAGGTATTATGACTTCTTTTCCCGTTCTTCCCCTCTGTTGCGTACATGTATGTCGGATGGGTTGCCGCCGGAGTCTGTGTCCGGAACTGTGGATGACAAAGATCTCACATTTAACGCTTTTCTTTTCTTTATTGATTGAAACACTCCGATAATGAATCGTCATTCTCTTCTTTGCAGGATCAGAACGGTTAGGACAACTTAGCCGCGCCGCGTACTCATCGTCGGATAATCTTAGCCGCCGCGTACTCATCGCCGGATACTCGTACTCATCGCCTGGTATTATTTTTTTATTTCTTTGGCTATTTTTTTTAATTCACTTGAGGAATAAAAGTCTTTCTTAGTTGAATCTCTCAGTTAACTGATCAGATTATTTATTTCTTTTTTGCAGAATCAGATTTGTTTTATTTGTTGGGCAATGGCGCAGTTACAAGGGAGTGACCCTCACCCGGTAGCAAGATGGGTCAGCGAGCTCGGAGACCTAGGAAGACAGGCGCTGCACCTACTTCACCCGCTCGTTTGTTCAGCCATGGCCTGTTTCGGTGTGGCGGCTATCGCAGTATCCCCGACATTCCGGACATTGGGGACACGGGTCCAATTTGTTGTGCTGTTCAGTCTCGGCATGTATGCGGTCTTGAGCGGATGCATAGCATTCGGAACGTGGAAGACCAATCGTGCCGTGAACACGGGGACTAGAGTAAACCGGGTATTGGTCAATATCTTTAGACTCGTTACTCTAGCGATTGTTGTGTGGATTGCTAGTGTAGTCCTTTTTGCGAAGGACTATCTGTTAGCCCTTGGTGTTGGGGCATTGGCTATTCAAAGCCAATACATGTCCCACCACCAGGGCTACAATCTAGCATCCCACAACATAGTTATCGGTATGCTCTCGATTGGAGCGATGGTTGCTATTAGAGAGTTCGACAAAATTATTTTGGGTATGTTCATGCTAGGTATAGCTACCATGACGAAAACACCTTCTGCAAAGTCTTGGGAGCAAGACTGGCAGCGAAGCTACTCGCTGGAGAGCTCTCGGAAGTAACTAGCGTCAAGGATCTGATCCTCGATTCTGATCGCCCTCCAAAGACGGACAGAAATCCGTCCGCTGAAAAATCTCATCAACAAAACCAGCCTGGGGATAAACGCGGCAGGAGGCCAGACGACAAAGGGAACGATAACAATCGCCGCAGAGTCAATATGATCATGGGAGGATCACAATACTGCGGCGACACTGTGTCGGCCATCAAGGCTTACCAACGGAAGGCGGAGTCAAGCGCAAATTGGTCTACATGGTCTCCTCCCCGAGATGGCCAAAATTGCTCGATCACCTTCACAAAGGAAGAGGCCGGCGGCATCGATCAACCTCACTGCGACCCGCTCGTCATAGATCTCGTTATAAGAGACTTAGAAGTCGGAAGGGTACTCGTCGACACGGGAAGCACGGTCAACGTAATCTTCCGCGACACTCTCAAACGGATGAGCATCGAACTCGGAGAAGTAATTCCGACGCCAAAACCACTCACGGGGTTTTCAGGCGAAGTATCGATGACTCCTGGATCGATCCAATTGCCAGTCATGGCCAAGGAGATCACGAAAATCGTCGAGTTCGCGGTGGTCGATCATCCCGCTATCTACAACGTGATCATGGGAACCCCATGGCTATACGCCATGCAGGCAGTTCCGTCAACCTTCCACCTGGGTCTCAAATTCCCAACCCCAAGCGGAGTCGCGGCCATCTGGGGGTGCCAAAAACAGTCGCGGCTATGCTTCCTCGCAGAGCACAAGTTAAGGCAAATTACGACTTCTGCAGCTGTAAACGGCAAGCGCACGAAGATAGACCAATCTTCGGCCAAAAGCACCCCGGGAAAAAACGAATTAAAAACATCTACCAACGCAAACGCATCGGACGTCGAAGCTTGACACAAGTCTGAAGCCCACGCTACAACTCAACCGGAACATCCGGAAAATAGCGTTGACCCAGCCACGATCGACAAAGTCAAGGCGGACATCGCGACATCTACCGCCGAGTAAGAACACTCGCGGCATGAAACAGAACTACGAGATGGCTTGATCCTCGGAAGGGGTACGTAGGCAGCTCGTCAAAAAACGAGTTCAGCTATCCCCCTCTCTAAAAGGGGGGGGGGGGGTGGGTGCGTATACTCGTATACTCCCACTTAAAAAAAAATCGCCACTATTGTAGTTAAGTTTTTAAGAAACTTCAAAAACTTTTACTACAATATACGTTGTCCTTTTTATCGGAAAACGTTTACGCTTCAGTTAAACACAAAAAATTTTCAGGACACGCCTGGAAACATGAAGACTCTTGTCTGCAGCCTCATCCGGCCCAAAAATCGTAAAAAATCATCATCCTTCAAACGCACAAAGATACACGTATAATCCTCGAAACAACTGCGAGACGTCACAAAGTTAAAATTCGAAGATAATGCGAACAAATTGTCCGAACGCGACCACCAAAACCTTACACCCCGTTCGTCGATTGGCCCCAACGAACACGCCAGCCGTCTTAAACAAACGCAATTTGATCACTCTTTTGATCTTTAAAAAACGTCCAGCACAAGGACAAAAGCGCGTTACAACAAAAATATGAAATTTTGGTTTAGCACTTCCAGTTAATTCTGAGAAGATGCTCGATTCGTACCATACAAGTCATATAAGCAGAGAACATATCGCGGACTTTAAATCGGTGCGAATCAGGAAGAAATCGCAACAGGAAAAACGATAGCCGGCTAGTCACCGCATAAACCTTAACCAAAAGTAAACCTAGGTCTTGCCCTAAACCCAACGCTCTTGTCTCAAACGTCTCAAGGCATGTCTCTCCGTTCGTATCTCAATGTTCTCGAAAATCGTAAAGATAAATAATTTTTACGAAAATCACGAACGAACCAACAGATTGAACGTCTCATCGGAATTAAATATGAGATGACAACTCATATTTACTTCAAACCTACTCAGGAAAACTCGAAAACAAAAACATTCGTCATATAAATAACCGCGTAAAGCGGCAAGGGGATTCAAAGCCACCAACGGCCAATCCCGATAAACGATAAAAACAGGCCCGTACAAATCTCTCGGCCACAATCGGCCATAAAACATGAAACGGAAAGACTAGCATCTCTCTTTCTATAACTATTCCACCTCTCATAATCCAAAGTCAAAGTCCCTGAACAACGAAGCACCGAACGCATCCGCGGGACGATCCACTTCCTCGCCATCACCAGGAAACCCAGTCAAAACCTCCTCGGTATCAGGGGAAACCGGGATGGAATCCCAGAACCCTTGAATCCGCTCGTCAATCGGAGGGATAAGCGCCTCAACTTGGGCACGTTCATTCATCCCACTCTTCATCAAGCTCATTTTCTCCTCAAACGCATAGTCATCGGCTCGCGTCCTCCAAAGACTTCCGACCGAACCGCGGCACTCACGAAAGTCACCCACCAAGGTAAAGGCATTCTTGAGGTTCCCATACTCAACCTGGAATTGAGAGGCACGAGTCTTTATCACCTCGACGATTTCCCTCTTTCCTTTCCTTTCCGCTTTGCGGATGGCCCGCGCATGATCACGCGTAAGTTGCGCCTCTCACTCCAACATCTCGCCTTGCACGCGAGCGAGATCCCGCTCCGCTTTCTCCGCTTTGAAGCGGTAGACCATGGCTTCTCTATGACCCGCCTCAATGGCCGAGCCCAGCAAGCTCAGGCCCTGCAAAATCGATTAACATGTTATAAATATATATATACATAGGTTTTATAACATAGGACGATCGCTCAAAAAATTCTCAAAAAACTAACCCCATTAATGATGCGAGATCCTTCCGCAACAACTCTCGGCCTCGCAGATTCTTTCGTAGGAGGAGGGCATCGAAACCCGGTGGCAGATCAGCAAAGAAATCATCGAAATCCAGAATAGGAACCTCGCTCGAACCACTCCCATCGCCGCAAGCGAGGTTCGGATCCCATCCTGGAAGCATAGAGTCATCCATCAAAAATTCTATGTCGCCAAGATCGACATCTTTTCCCTTCCGAGAGCTCGACTCCGGCACAGCTGTTGGAGCTTCGACAGGATTCTGGGTGTCAGATTCGGAGTCGCTTCCCGTGTCCGCAGCCAAAACAGGACCGGGTTGCACGAATCTCAGTGCCTTCTGAACCCTCTTCGGCGTAAAAGAAGTCCAGAAGAAGGGACCATTCCTGAGAAGATCCCTCACAGCAATGATGTCCTCAGGGAATAGAGCAAGAGGGTTGATGAAGGGACGATCATTCGGCAACCTCCGGAACAGTGGAATGCAACTCTCTTCGACGGACGCAGCGTCTATACGAACAAAGAAAAAGAACTTCTTCCACGAGTTGAAGTTCGAAATGAACTTCTTAACCACTGACATAAATTTCCGAGGGACCAACATATGCTTATCCGTATCTGTGACAAGTTGAAGCCTCAAAAGCGCTTCATAATGATCGACGGAAAGGGAAAGGCCATGCTCGTGGCACAGGATCAGGATCCCAATAAGATGCTGAATGGCAAGGGGAGTCAGCTGGCTTATCGCAACTTCAAAACGGTCCAACACTCGGACGAGAAGTTTGGGTATTGGGAACCATAGGCGACAACGCACTACGAACGCCTCGTAGCAAGTGAAGTAACCCTCTGGGGGGCTGTTAGCACATTCCCCACGGCGAGGAACCCGGAACTCCACAGCATCCGGGATATGGTAGAACGATCGCATGATCGCGAGAAACTCGTCGGTACTCCTGCTTGCGTCCCCTTTCTCGACTCCACGATGGGTCAGGACCGGGAACGACTTCTCCTTGGGAGGGGTCAACGAGCCATAATGAGCAACCCACCATGCCTCGTTCTCGGCGGGATGTACCGAGTGAGGCACAAACTCCATCTTCGGAACAATGAGCTCTTCGTAAGCACTCGCGGATGAAGACCCTTTTTTCGCAATCTTTTTCTTGCTCGACATCTTTAAACTTCTTCTAAGAAAATAGAGGAAAAGGGTGGAGAGAAAGTGAAAAAATTATGAAACAAGTTACCTCCCTTCTTATAAGCATGAGGATTTACTATTCAAGCTCGGACTTTCGGATATTAATTCCATCCATCACGCCTAACTTGCCGAACATGCCTAACCGCACGATAGGATCCTACAATGCATGATCCTAACGGGCTGGGGGGCTAACTGTTGGGGTCAAAAACGGTTACGACGGAATTACCACCCAAAAATCCTCGGAGATCGTATTTCCGAAAGAGATAGTAAAAAGGAAGATGTAACTTTCGTAAAATATAACCAAACACGAAGTTTTTACGAAGAAATATCCTTGAAGATTCAAACCAAACTAACCAAGCTTGACCGTTGCGTAATTACCACGCATACACGCTGTCCGGTCGCTGCGTAGCAACCAAGGCCGAGCTCGAGCCAAAGCTCGGTCGCTACGTAGCGACCGAGCGCTCGTCCCGCTCGGTCGCTACGTAGCAACCGGGCTCGAGCCGAAGTTCAGTCGCTGTGTAGCGATTGAACCTTTCCGAACATCGATACGACATCAATCCATGCATTCTCGTCAAACCTTCGAATGCTATCTCCCGAAGACCGTAGCAAGCTCAGTCCATGTTTTCCGTTATTCAAATTCATCGATCAAACTTCGCGGATTAGAAACCGCGGAAAGTTCGTCCTTTATCAAAAAGGATTCGTAGTAAACGTGTCGAGTCGGAAGACGGCCCAAAGGGATCTAAAACACGACTCGAGGCCCATCCTACGATTTCTTAACCAAAAGCCCGTAAACCGCAGCACGGTTTACGCTTGGTCCACAAGGAAGGATAAATGTCAAGTTTCCGCGGATAAATACGGAGTTTTCAAGATAATTGGAAGATCGGGAAAAATGGAATATCTCCATTTTTATGCTATGACGGCTTAAGGGCAGAAGAGTAAAAGAGTAAACCGACCTTGGAGCTAGTATATAAGGAGTCCTAGGCGAGGAGCATGAGGAGAGAACTTTTCAGAGCAAACTTAGCACTTAGAGCAATTTAGGCAATCTTCCGTTTTTGTTATTTCGAGCTGCGACTCAATTAGGTTTAGCCGTCTTAGGGTTGCTAGAACTAGGAACCTCGCCGACAGCTCTCGAGCCCAGGCTTATACCTTGTTGTAAACGCTCATACGCAGATTCGGAATAAGATCTACTCTGCTCTCTTTTTTGATTTCTTATTCTTATCGTTGTTATTCTCGTGTTCTGATTGCTTGACGTGTGGTAATTAGCAGATATCCGGGTCCTCTGGGAAATTAGGGTTTTCCTAGTTTTCTTATTTAAACGGAAATCGACAGTGTGAATTTCAGTTCCCACAATAGTCGGATTAACAAAAGAACCATCCACATTATATTTTACCCACCCTTCTTTCATTCTCCTCCAAACCTTGTTTGTGAATGATGATGATTTATTTTTCCTTTGTTGAGAGATATCCGTAAATCTTGACCTACTTTGTTGAGGGTATTGGTCATTATCTTTAGACTCGTTACTCTAGCGATTGTTGTGTGGATTGCTAGCGTAGTCCTTTTTGCGAAGGACTATCCGTTAGCCCTTGGTGCTGGGGCATTGGCTATTCAAAGCCAATACATGTCCCACCACCAGGGCTATAATCTAGCATCCCGCAACATAGTTATCGGCATGCTCTCGATTGGAGCGATGGTTGCTATTAGAGAGTTCAACAAAGTTATTTTGGGTATGTTCATGCTAGGTATAGCTACCATATTATGTAGTTGTAACTAGATTACAAAAAAAAATATGTTGCACCGTTTTCTCAATTCTTTTTGTTGATAGTGTTTCCCCAAAACTTTTAATTATTAAAACGAAATTTGATATTAAGTATTTATCTAATATTTGTAAAGAATCTTTATATAGTATTCTATTAACAAATTTTGTCAACTAAAATGATATAATTTTGAAGTATTGCAGAACACAATTACATTGAACACCATACTTTAAATTGGGTACAAACAAATGTCATATGTTCTTTACTAAAAGTCTAGTAAACATGTCTGCCTATGCACATAGTTATATAAATAATAAATGTTTAAAATCTTTCACAAAGACACATTATTGTGTTCATAAAAAAATGTTACATATTATATATTTTATGTATGATTATGATGAGTGACCATATATTGGTGGATCTATTCTATTAAAAGAGAATCACTCTAAAAAAATCTACTTATACAAGGTTGTTTGGACTATTTCCTAAGAGTTAATAATTTCATGGTCCTACTTAAATTTCTCCTAACAATATATTTTCATAAATTTCTCTGATTTTCTTTAGATATTATAAGTGTGTCACTCCTATATTTATGGTAACTACTATATTACCTTCTATAAATCTCACCCCTTGATTATAAATTTCTCCATTTAGTTATTGATATTTCATATACGATTTACTAACCAACATTTTTTTGATGCAATAATATATAAACTCGTGGGTCCATAGACTAATCTATTATGTATGTGACCATATATATATTATATAATGTTTATTTTAATTCTTAAATTCATATCTGTATAAAACGAATGGTATGGTGCATATCACCATTCAATAATACATGTCATTTGAATTAAAATAGTCTGGTAAGTAATATATGTATTTTTAAAAAATGAGTTAATGAAGTTAGTTAGTTATATTATATTATTTTCAGTTCATAAAAAACTATCAAACTTAGTAGTATATTATATTATTTTCAGTTCATAAAAAACGATATTAACATATAAGTACTGAACAAATTTGAAAAAATGCATATGAAGTTAGTTAAAAATTATCCTCGGGCCAACTTATTTAATTGAGTTTTTACTATAATTCAGATACAACCACTTAAACTATATTATGGAAAATTAAAAAATACAAATAATTTAGAAAATATTGCTCCATATTCTCTCTTTTTTTTTATAAAAAAATAAGTTGACTTGATTTTTACTTATGAAGCACAATTACTAAAATCCAAATTAATGATTAGTATTTTTTTTTTTGGCAACAAAAAATGTTTAGTATAAAAGATGCTCAAATACAAGTCCACTTCTGTAATTCAGTTTAAATAACAAAATAAATTTACAAATATAATTAGGTCCAGAATTAATATTTATATTATTTAAGTTTCAAGCTTGCAAGTTTCCGCGGGTTATTCAATCATATATTATATACTAAACACATTGAGATTGGTATAAACTCTTCACTAAGTTTGGAATACCTAAGTTAAACAATATTTTTCTCTTTTGAAAAAGTATTAACCCCGTGTTTCAAAGCTTGATTCAAAAGTTTGAAGTGAGTTTTGAAAAAATATCATCCAATTTATATGGGATTTTATCTGGTCAACTAATATTGGATAGCGGGTTAATGATAGTTTTTACGTTTTTACTGATTTTTATCAGATTTTTATATATAAGGTTTTAACAAAATTCAGACCAGATTTATATGAATCACCTGATTTACTTCTGAGACTGTAGGTTTGGTTCGGGTATGAAAACACTGCTAAAACTATAAAAAATCTACAATATATATACTATTAGATTAGCCCAAAATCTGCCAATTAAATTTTTTGTCTCATCAACTCAACAAATATAACTTTTACAAAATACACACAAAATGCAACGATGACGTTGTAACATAAGAATACACATATAAAATCTAAAAAAACTATTTGATAAATTATATAATTTTAAACTAAAATTCTTTTACTTTTTCGATATAATAACACTTTATAACTTAATAATATACTTCAAAACATCAAAACCAAAATAATAATTCATATCAAACAATATTCTTAATCGGAAAAAAACCCGCGCTTTTGAAGCGCGGGTCAAAATCTAGTTATTTTTGTTAAATGAGAAGTGGATTCACCGTATCTCAAGTACCGTTTTCTAGCTATTTCAACATGTTGCTATTTCATACCACCTTGTCCATTAATAATCAAATACCTGATGTTGATCACATACATGTGTATGTATTGTTTGATTTTATGTTAAAGATATACAACTTAATCAGGTTAATTTAACATAACATCACGATTATGAGAGCCTGAATTTCTGCTTGTTAATCTAACATCACGATGATGAGAGCCTGAAGTGTGGTCTTCACTTCCTTTCCAATAGCTTAACATGCACCTTTATAAAGCCATTCTCATCTCGGACAACTCACCCTACTTTGCTCAACATAGTCGGATTAACAAAAGAACCATCTACATTATATTTTACCCACCCTTCTTTCAGTCTCCTCCAAACCTTGTTTGTGAATGATGATGATTTATTTTTCCTTTGTTGAGAGATATACGTAAATCTTGACCTGCTTTTGTCCATTCATTTGAATCTGTTCTTGCTTGTTTAAGTATCACCCACCATTGGATAATTCTCTGTTGAAAAACCAACACATTTCTATTTCAGATCCTCTACAAGATTCTAACTGGTAAGTCTTGTGTGTGCGACAAACTTGGGGAGGTATTGCACGAGAGGCAAGTCCATATTTATTTTCCATGGTGGCTTGGGAACTATTGAATATCTATACTATTAAAACAGAAACTCTGTTAGAGATTCTGTCCATAATTTTTAGAGTTATGTACAATATTAGGGATTCTGCCCATAATTTTTATTGTTATTTACAATAGCATGCTATTACTATTTAAATTTTAAAATTGGCCATATTTTCTCCTTTATTTTCTGCATTTAATTGATTAAACTTCCTTTTTAATAGCTTAATCATATTTGGAAATATATATATAATTATTAAAAACAAACATTAAGCTATAATAATTACAGATTCACGTCAAAAAAGGCTAAAGAATTAATTTGAAACATCAAAATACAAAAATGGTCAATTAAATACTTCATACTCAAATATTTAATATAAATGTTAACTTAAAATATACGTTTGTTTAAATAGATGATAAAGTTCAAGTCCAAGAGGTTTGAGATTAGATTTGGTTTTGGTAAAAGAACCAACAACAAAGACACACAAGAAGATCAACAACAAAAGGGATTTGGAAATAACAGCAACGAGTTTTGTTCCAGCAACAATAAGATCAAATGGGAACAACCGAGCATATGGCAGGAGGTATGCTTTTTCAGAAGAGACAAGAAAGCGATGGTGAAGATTTAATTTCCATTAGAGTCTCTACTTTTGCTCATTTCAATGATCTCTCCATTGAAGCCACTTTCGGTAAATTTCTCATCTCTCGACACTTCTTGATGCTTATGGAATTTGGAGGGACTTATTTATAACTATAAAAAAAAATTCTTATTTAAAAATTAGAAAACCCTTCTGAATATCAATTGGGGAAGATCATGTCAAATTTATGTTTTGTGTAAAGGTCTAACATCATACAAAATTTTGTGATGTTAGAACTAATTTATACTTGTGGATTTACAGGTGAATTAAAGATGGTACTAACACTGCTTACGGGTTTAGAGCCAAAACAACAACGGTTATTGTTCAATGGTGAATATCCACACATGGTTGGTGTTACAGAAAAAAAAGATATGTTTTTGTTAGAAGGTCCTGCCTTAACAGAGAAAAGGCTTATTGATCTTAACAACATATCCACTTCTTGTCCCACTATAATCGTATAAACAACTAAACAAATTTGGCAAATTTGTTGTTTGTTAACTTCTCGGTAAACATAAAAAAATCAGCCAAGAATAATAACTTGATAGGATTGTCATGCCTAATGCATATATAGGGATCTTCTTATGTTTTTGGCCTAAATTGCTCTAAATTATATGTATGTCATCTCCTCGAAGTTGTAAAACTAATATGTTTACATGTAATATGTTTGTCAAAGTTTTCAGAGAGTTCCATACTCTCAATTAGTTTTCTTACATGCTGAAGAAATAAAACAAGAAATATGATGCGTGGTTGATATCCACTTTCGTTATTATTATTTGTTCAGATGATTTGGTACAAATTAGTTAACTTTTCCAATAATAGAGCTGCAAACAAACCGAAAGTTTTGCATAACCGAGCTGGTCGAGACCCCTATACAGACCAACACCTTTCATGTCTCGGTCTACTCCAGTTCCGCCTCTTGGTTATTTCAATAGACTAGTATGTCCACAAACCACAAGTCTAAACCACCAGTTCTTAGTGGGTTTTACTAATCGTCTCTCTTCACAAACCGGCCCTGAAAAGAGATGAACCAAAACCAATGACTAATTGGAACCAGCAGTTCCATGCATCAAACACTGCTAGTTCTCGATGAGTGCAATCAGTTAATGTTTCCTAACACTGTAGCTATCGTCTTTAATGTTGATAACCCAAATCAACATCCAGTAGCATACAAAAGATAACAATAGAACGTTACCTTAACACGAGGACGTTTCTCAGCGTTGAGTTTACGAACTTCGTATCGAATCCGCTTAGAGAAAAGACGGTTTTGTCGTTTCTCCTTATACCGGAGCAAGCTGGCTTCTCTATGCCCTCTCCATAACCTCTCCGTCGTCTCCATCTCGGGCACCGTCCACAAACTCCCTGAGTCTCCGCCGCCAGTAAACACCTAAATCACCATCAAAACACACTTTCCTAGTATCAAATCTTGTTAACCAGCTTTATTAATAGCGCGATTATAAGTTTATAAAAAAATGTTAAATAGTTTCTTCGTACATTTGCCAATAGTACTATAGCGTATGATTTGATAACATCCATAGGTAATAGGTTTTCATGATTTTACAAATGATTTCTTATCAATTAAAAAGTTCTTATTTATGTATAGTCAAAGCTAATAATTTAGTCAGGCTATCATCATTACAGTTTCAATTTCAAGGCAGAACACTCGTGACCTCATTAAAATTTTCACCGGTTATTATATATTAATATATGTCAACTTAAATACTTAATTAGGTACTTTAAACATTGATTAAAAGCCCTATATAAAATGACAAAAATATAGAGATAGATATTTACGTACATCAGCGGAAGCATGCAAGTCCGGCACCGTCTGCGGCGGTTCTCCGTCGACATAAAGAGTACCTTTATCCGACCAAGCCTCCATGATCTGCTCATAATCAAGCTTCAGAGCCAGCGAACGCCGTCCATCTTTTCCATCTCCACCGCAACACCGTGGAGTTCCGCTCCGGCTCATCACCTCCTCCACAACCTCCGAATAACTCACCCAACGCTCCTCCGTCGTCTCCTCTTCCTTGCTCGCTCCTTTCCTCATCGCCGTCTTTAAAAGCGAAGAAGAAGACGACCCGCCATGCTCCCGACGGTCGTACGGAGGCAGATTCCTTCCTCCGCCGCAATCTACGTGGACGGCGGAGGAAGGGAGGAGATCTTGGATCGAGGACATTGAGCTGTCAGTGGCGGAGCTGAAGAGGTAAGCTGCAACGGTGTCGTACTGCTCTTCTTCTTTCTCTCCTCCCACAGTCTCCGCTCTCTTCTTCTCCTTAAACGGCGTCGTATCGACTCCTTTCGTCTTGCTCTGCTTCGATGGTTTGTGTTTCTTCTTCTTCTTGCTCTTCGTGGCTCCGGGACTCTCTTCGATCTCATGAGAGGTGCCGAGTTCGAGCTTGAGACTGAGAAACTTGGGTCTTTTCGTCTTCTTCCTGATCTGCTTACGAGACGTTTCGGGATTCGAAGGAGACTTGTCCATGTAAGTTGATTCCATCTGTTTCCTCTTCCTGATCCTCTTCGATCTTCTCTTGCTCTGATTAACTTCGCCGGCCGGACTGGTTAAACTACACATCTCCGATCTCTCTCTCTCTCTCTCTTCAAATTTGTTTCTCACTCTTTGATTAACTCTTTCGCTGTTCTCCTTTTCTCTCTCACTCGAGAAGTATGTAGGTGGAGGGAAAAGGAAAGCTGACAGTGATGGTACTTTTGACACGTGTCGAACAGTCATTGGATGAATGTATTGTAATCTTGGATTCTGTTTGGATGTGTCTGAAGATAGTAAAGGTTGGATAGGATTATACATTTGTGTACTAGACTTTTGATTAATTATGGATTTTTATTTTCAACTTTTCATAAAAAAGCACCTTGTTTTTACTTTTTGATATTTAGATACACGGATTCATTAAATGGTTTGGGTTCTTTATTACATTAGGAGCTCCAACATTTATATTAATAGATAGATATAAACATGAGTTAACCAATAATCAAACATGTTAGACATGAGTTTTCCTTCCGGAAACTAATCCACATGTGATTTTTCGAGCCAATATATGTAATACATTTCAACTTTTTCTACCACCGACAGCAATGACAAATGAAGTGATATATATAGTACAGTAGTATCCTGATCATTTACTGTCAGTTTGGTGACACCTTCCGCAGAAGAAAATAGATTTTTCGTTCGTGATAACCAGGGCCGGGCCTGAGAATTACCGGCCCAGAATCAAAATATTTTTTTTGGCCCTTTACTTTAAAAAAAAACATGAAAAACACTGAAATGTGTAGAGAGGAGATTCGAACACGGCCCCCATTAGATAATATAATGCATCATTTCCGCTAGACCAAAGACCACCTTATGTATCTTTTGACCCCTAAAATTAATAATTATAGTCCGGCCCTAAAGCAGATGCTTTACCTGCCTCTATTCAGGCCCGGCCCTGGTGATAACATTCACGTGAACTATATAAAGTTCTATGCATTATCTTGTCTTTTTACATTTTCTTTAGGCTGCAATTATGTAAATACAGCTTATTCAACGTCGTTAATCAAGTTATGTAGTTCATTTAACGCTAGGCCTGAGCTTTCAGAAGCCCAGTCGGTTTCGGTTCGGTTGATTCGGATTTTCGGTGTTATGTTCATAAGTCTCGTTCGGGTTTTATTAAGTATCAGGTCGGGTTCGATTCGGTTTCTGGTTTCTGGTTTCTTCCGGGTTCAGTTCAGATGAGATTGTAACCAATATTTGAAATTGTCCAAAAATATATTTTTTAAACTTCAAAAATTGATTAAAAAAATTCAAAATATAGAAATTATTCACAAATCTGATTAAAAATTAGTTAAACTATCTAAATTAACTAAAAAGTATTCAAAGTAACAATAAAATAAACTACAAAAATATTTTGAATACTCTAAAATATCTAAATCACCTTAACACATATAGAAACATTAACATATTTAACTAATTTAGGATATTTTCGGATTCTAGTTTGAATTTCGTTTTTGGTTCGGATTATAACCAAATCCCAAAGTACTAAGCTCATAAGTCACGTTTGGATATTTTTTATATAACAGTTCAGATCCAGTTTCGGTTTTTCGGTTCGGGTTTAGATATGTATTCGGGTTGGGGTAAAAATGTTCAGGACTATTTAACGCCATTAGATTTGATGGGTTCAATATTTAAGTAAACCCTACTTTATGCACTTTCTAGTGCATAAGCATAAAGTGTGGCCGTGTGCGTGGGGGTTACAAAATTACAAAATGTGGATTCTAGTAAATATAATAATGTTGGTTAAATGCTATTTGAACGTGATAGGTTTAGAAGATACTTTTGGGATGTCGCATATAAATTCCACTATTTGGTGATAATAAAATACATTTTCTTTTTAAAAGGGCATAATAAAATACATATTGCTTTCACCTATAGAGAAAAAACTAGATATAAGATATAACAATCGTGTGTATAAATGCTTTAAAAAAAATTATAAAATATATAGGAAAAATAGGATTTTGAGAAATATGAATGAAAATTTTAAAGATATAGATATTTTTTCGGAAAAACTTTCTATAAAACGATGCTATATAGTTAGAAAAAAAAATTATTTTGCTATTTTGGGATATTACTCTCTTAAAATCCTGGTTAATAATTGCTGGATTTGACTAGTATTTCAAGTAAAGGGTAAAACTTAAATAAATTTTGGAGTTACAGAGACCCTGACGTTGCCATAAAGAAAAAGCTGAAGATGAATCAATAAAGCTGACAAAGAGAAAGGGAACCAATCAGAGCCAAACATACATGCAAAAAGCGCAATTAGGGTTGGTTCTATCTCCATTGACCCACACTTTTTCTTCCATTTTATGCTCCACAAAAATCATATGCGTTTCCACAAAACTTTATTATATTAAACAAAATATGAAACATTTGTTTCTAACAAAAATTCATATCGACTTTTGAGTTTATAGTAACTCCAATTAATCTCAACTTATAAACGTATATATATATATATATATAATAAGTTCACGTCTCATGTTGAAAGATTAGACGACAATCTTTCTAAGCAAAATATGGACTAATTTAACTTAGAAAGAAAAGAAGAACAAGCTGATGGCGGCTGTTATGCCAGCAACAGAAAGCTTGACGGTGGACACGGCACCGCTGGTTGGTGACTCTGCACTGGGTCCATCGCTTGGTCCATCAGCAGTGGATGTGCTGTCGGGTGTGGGAGCTGGCGGAGAGGACACGCTAGGTGCATCAGAGCTGTCACTGGGACCAGAGGCAGAGGAGTCATCCTCGGCGGCGGGTCCTCCTGCAGCAGGGGAAGATGTTTTGGGAGAAGCGGCTGAAGATGACTTAGGCGCATCAGCGGAGGAAGATTTTGGTGTGGCGGTAGGAGCCTTCGTTGGGGCAGTTGGAGTTTTGGTTGCTGGTGCGGTGGTCGGAGACGGAGACTTCTTCGGGGAAGCTGCGGGAGCATCGGCGGCGAAAGCGGTGGCAACAATGATAGCCAATAGAGCAAATACGATAAACTGGCGTGCCATTTTGTTTTTGTTTTTATTGAGATTAATAAGAGGATATTCCAAAAGCTAAGGCAGTACTATTATTATGTTTTTTTTGGATTTTTGTTCTTTTTACTATAGGGAGAAACACTGCAAAGCTTTAGGATGTAAGAACGAGTCATGGGATAGTGAATTTAAATGTTTTCCAAGATGAGAAAAATTAGGAAAATTGATGGATACGAGAGGAAAATGAAGTTACACACTAATTTTAGAAAATATCTTAAAATAATTAGTCCAAAAATAAATACAAGGGAGCGAAGAAAACAGTTCTGAATTAATTGACTCAAAAATATTTTAAGCAGCTGAGACTGATATAACCTCTGAGTTTGATTCAGAAAAATAAATAAATCAGAAATTGAGTTTTTAATACATTTTGGGCTTTTTAATTTGAAGAGTTTATCACTAAGCCCAAACTGATACCCAATATTTTGGCTGCACCAAAATACAAGTAAACACACACACACAAGCCATTACCAAACCCAGACAACTCTTACATGCTGAAGTTTGCTGAGCTTAAAATATCCACGTAGGTACTTTTTCAGTTAAGCTTTCAGTATAAAAATATATTCATATTTAATATATACATAAATAAAATTATGTTAGTATTATATTGACAAACATTTAAAATTTTTAAGAAATTCACACAAATATTTTATTAAATTTTTTATGAAGTTTATACAATTTAACTGTAGGGTTAAGTAAATTCCTGCTAATGCAAAGCTCTAATCTCACTCAATTGTTTGCTTAATACATAAGCTTCATAAGTTCAGAAAAATATCACACCGCAAATAAATAAAACTACAGAATAACTCACAAACAAAACAAGAAAAAAAAAGAAACATCAACATTAGAACTGCAATCAAGATCAAATGTTCTTGTTCTGTGTATGTACGTATTGTAGATTTCTCCGTGTTTATTCGGACCGTACTCTATCCAATCTATCAACACTCTTCCTTCCTCTCTCAATCTCATGATTATTCTGATGATGATGACTATAGTGGTCAACGCTCTTCCTTGCCTTCTCGTGAAGGTCAACGCTTCTCCTGGACCGATCCAAATGCTGCTCGAAAGTGATTCTCAACTTACTCTTCTTGGACTGACCCTTTGGAGGTTTCTCTTTCTCCCTTCTATCAACGCTTTGTCTTGACTTCTCTCTTCTGTCAACGCTCTGCCTCGGCATTTCAACATCGCTGCTCTGGTTTTCTGATTGGCACGTGCTCTTCCTAGAGGAGAGAGACCTCTCTACGGTTGCGATGAACTTCTTGAGGTGTTTGATGTATTCAGGGTACTGTTCTAGATCACAATGGTTGCCGCCTTCAAGCCAAAGCGGTTCGTACTTCTCTTTAGAGAGTTCCCATAATTGTTTTCCATGGGAACAGTCAACAACTTCATCACTAGTTCCCTGCACCAAATGAATAACCACAGAGAGTTAAAGACATTTGATTCCAGAAAAAAAAGAAAGGGAAATTCTAAATTTACCTCAAATTCAATACTATTTTTCAAATTTACCTTTAAGTGATAATCATTTTCATAAGTTTATTATGAAAAAGACAAAATTAACACTCTTAAATCATTTATAAATGTTAAAAAACTATTTATAGAATATAAAATTAACACTCTTAAGTCATTCATAAATGCCCAAAAAGAAAGAGAAATGGATATTTAAGTTAACTCACGTGAATGACAAGAACAGGGCAATTCACAAGTGGGATCTTGTCGATATTCTG
Organism: Brassica napus; assembly: GCF_020379485.1. Lineage (NCBI taxonomy): Eukaryota > Viridiplantae > Streptophyta > Magnoliopsida > Brassicales > Brassicaceae > Brassica > Brassica napus. Next base: position 58,570,342 of record NC_063452.1, on the reverse strand, counting down.
CAAGAAAAAAGAAAACATAAACCTGAAACCATGAAGAATCCATTAAAGAATAATGAGTTTTATTAATACCTTGTAGATGTCGAACCAGTAAGTCTTCTTCACTGGATACATAACTCTTAGACCTGAAAGAATCGGGCTATGGAGAACAACAGCTCTTAGCTGAGGTAATCTTGCAGCGAGGTCTAATGTAGGTCCACTTCCTACGGATTGGCCATAGAGGATAACGTCTTCCTGTTTTGCTCCATATGTCTCTTCAAGACATTTATAAGCAGCTTCAATATCAGCATATGTATTGTGCTCACTTGGCTAAAATCACACACAACAAAAAAAAATATACATTTTCATAATTAGTTTCTATAACCATTATTAATATATTTCCTTGTGGATTCTTAAAGGACAACAAACCTTTCCAGTAGATTGTCCATACCCAGAGTAATCATACCTGTAATAAAAACATAGAAAGAAAAAAACAAATGTAGCTGAATCAAGCTAGGAATGATCTAAACTTGTTATGTTTTTTTCTTTTCTAATGCGATAATAATCGTTATAAACTAAAGTTTCAGACATAAACTGAAAACATCAGCTTAAGTAAGCATCAGAACACAACCAAGTTAAGATTTTCAAAAAACGGCTAGAACAAAATTAATTCAATTGATCATATCCACAAAAACATCACCAAACAGAACACAGTTATAGACAAAGGTTGTGTAATAAATTCGAGAGCTATGTGTATTAATTATGGAGTTGTAATGAAAAGGAAAAAAAAAAAAAGAGAGGAAAGAGTGAGACTTTGACATACCCCATAAGATTAACCTTAAGATGGATGCTCAATTCGATGAAGAGCTCATACATCTGGCCCAGATCGGCTGCGTTTCCATGGGAATAAAGCAGAGTAGAGGTAGCCATCGGGTGTCTCACGTACATAGCCACGATCTCTGTTCCTCTACGTGTCGGCAGCTTCGATATCTCCACGTTTTCGCGGTGAGGAAACGGGTTCATCACAAGAAGTCCAGTCATATCGTCGGTTATCAGCCTGTAAGAGGCTGGACTCGGTGGGAAGAAAGCGAACTTCGCCGCAACTGATGACGTCACACCTCCCATCTCTCTCTCTCTCTCTCTCTATCCCTTTGCTTCACACAGTCTCTTAACACTTTTTCAGGAACTGAAAGATTGAGATTAGAGCTTTTGTTTTTTCCTTTATCGGAAACGGAGAGAGAGATTTGAGAGAGGATTTAGGAAGAAAAAGTGGCGCTTGAAAGGGTAAAGGGAAGAGAAATGATAAACAAACAAACTGTTATTAAAGTTTGCAACTTTAGTTCATTAATATTGGAAAAAATAACAGAAATTGATTATAACAATACTTCTACTGTAAATCTTTTATCCGTAGTAACTAAGAAGAGGATAAAAGATTTAAGAGTATGGAAATTTGCATACAAGATGGAGCTTATGTCAAATACATGTAGACAAGTATTGGAAAAGGTTACTTTTTGCAGATACAAGGGTTTTAGACTAATAATAATGCAGCGTAATAAAAGGGTCTTGGAGTATATAAGAGTGGACATGAAAGGCACAATGAAATGAAATGTTATAATTGAAGTGTACGAAAACGAAATATGAACGACTAAAAATGAATTTAAGATGATAAAACAATAAATAATAATTGTCAGAAATAGAGATATAATTAATTAATTAATTAATTTTACAAGAATAAAGACCGGGTATGTTTGTTTGATTCATGGGTGGGGGTCCATGAAGTTATAAGTAGCGGAAAGCAAATTGTGGATAGTGGGTCTTCACTCACGCCTTATGTGACAGCTTGTAAATATGTTATTGATATATTCTTCTTTAGTAATCAGAGTTTATATACTTGTTTTAGCATTTATCTGGTAGTTAATTGTATATATACTTCACATGAAATCTATATTAGTTCATATTACTATAATGTTTGAGAGAGAGAAAAATTATCACAACAAACCTGCTACAAAAAAAGTTAAACAAACAAAACAAACTTGGTACAATCGAAAGACAGCTGAACATGTTACATGTCTCCACAAAGGCCACCCACAAGCATGACCAAGTCTCATACAAACTATACAAAGAAAGCAAACCTCTAGAAAGCGAGATTGAATATTCCAAATTATATTACTCTGATTGTGATGATTTGGGCCTTCGAAGTTGTACTCATGTAGGCTTTACCCAGGATAACCGTATAGTTTTGTAGGCCTATCAACAAGTGAAGCTTGTTCACCCTTTTATTCGAAAATTAGCTTGTTCACCTTTTCATTTGAAAATTGGCTTGTTCACCTTTGTTGATTAAGAAGGAAGCTTGTTCACCTTTTTACCAACAAAAACAAAACACACAAGTGAAATTTACATATGCTATGAAAAATTCTCCCGCGGCAAAAAAGCTCTCAGACACGAAAAGCGAAAAAGGTCCTTAACCGCTAACTTCAAACCCAAGCCTCCTTTTATCCAACAGACCCCTTCCATCTATGAAAAAAAACCCTGCAACCCTGAAAGGTTTTTTAAATTGTTACCTGTTTGATCTTTATCCCCTGGATATTAGCAAAGACCCCCTCGGAGAACATGTACGGACGGTGGTTCAAGCTTGCTCCTACTTCTTCCGGTGAAGGCATTGAAGAACCCTAAGATAGGGAGGATCACTTTAGCTGGGTGTTGGATATGATCCGAGAAGGCAAACGACACTTCTGGAACTGAGATGTATTGAAAGGATCGTCAAAAGATGCGGAATGACTCTTGATATACCCACGATCTAAGGCTAACCACCAAAGAAAGAATGAATGTGTTGGCTAACCACCAAACAACACAAAAGATGAATTGGCTGACCACCAAATCAACAAGCCGGTTCACACCAATGAACTAGCTAAAGAACTTTCTCTCTCACTCAGAGAAGAAACAAAATAAACAACCAAAACTGAACTGATATTATTGATGAAATGGACTACATATTTATAGTGTTTTGTAGATCTAGGAATTAAATGAAAAAGTAGATCTAGATCTAGATCTAGTCTTTAATACGAAAATAAAGAGATAAGACTAGACAAGGTGACTGTTCGGCTTCTGTCCAGATTCGTTGTATCCTGAAACATGAACCGCGGTAAGGAGAACGGCGGATGTGGGACTGTCCGTATGAACCACCATGTCCAGATCATGAACCATACTGGACCAAGTGTGTCATATGTCTTCAGATAGGTGAAGGATCCTTGCCTTAGTGAGATTTGGCTGATCAAAGTGCATGAACTGATCAAAAGGGTCGATCAGTCCATCAGTACGGTCGCCGGTACGTGCAGTATGAGGCAATCGAGCCAAAAGAAAGAAGTCTCGATCATTTTGTGAAACCTCATGATCCAAGTCAAGTCTGGTATGATCTTTCTCAAGTCTGGCATGATCTTTCTCAAGTCTGGCATGATCCAAGTCAAGTCTGGTACGGTGAAAACATGAACCTCGGTTGAAATGTTCAGAACGTCCTGAACTCCATGCTGAGCTGGTTCCATGTAATGATCTGTGGACTGCGGCACATCATTCCCTTCCTCTTCAAAAAGATTTGTCCTCAAATCTGAAACATTAAAAGGAAAAGGATTATAAGCAAAAGAACCATAATCAGAACGTTGCTCACCTTGAGTTCGGCCCGGTTTGTGAATGGAAGAAGATCCTTCTTTATGACCACAGTTTTGCTCTCCACCTGACCCTTCCTTCGGTTCATGTGCATAGTCATCGAAAATTGGTAAAGGGTCTTTCTTTTCTAGCTCGGTTTCAATTTTCTCCAAAGTCACCAACGATTTCTGTTTTTGGCACTTGTTGGTATAATGACCGACCCTATGGCATTTGAAGCACCTGGTAGAAAGAGCCTTGCTTGTGGTTTTCACAGCCTTGCTTTTAGCAGAAGACAACACATTAATTTTCAAATCAGAATTTGAAGGAGAAGAAGAATTATTTTGTTGTTTTGGTGCAGAAGAAGTGTTGGTGTTTCCCTTCTTTTTGAGTTGCCGGACAACATGAATCGCCTTATGCAACATATTTTCCAAGCTGGCATAAGTCTGAAGCTCGTTCTGATCAGACACATCACGGTTGCTTCTCTTGGCTTTGGTGAAGGGACAATCACCACTCCTGATCCACTTCTCATCAACATCGAACTTGTTTTGTCTCTTCCTTTGGTTTCTTTGTTTCTGCACAAAATCAAATCCATTAGAAGCAAACTGTTTCTTATTTCCAAAAATCATTTGCTTTTTTTCTAACACGGTTTTAAAAGGAAAGTAAACGTCTTGTTGTAGTTTTGATTTCTTGAGAAGTCCAAACATCCTGAGAACACTTAACAAAAGAGTTAGCAAATAAAAATCCTCAGACTCTCAAAGTGTTTAGCTCATGATTTTTAGGTGATCACTCAGAGTTCTTTCCACTGGTTTAAAGGATGATAGGCAGTCAAAATTCAGCAATCAAAACCCAAAACAAACTTTTGTGGGAAAAAGAAAAGAGAAAGAAAGATGAAGAGAATTTTGATATGGATCCGCCTTAACTGTCCTAAGGCTGGTTTTCTCTTCAGCCAGCAGGGTTTCTCTTCCACCACTCCCCCTGGATTTCTCTTCAGAAGTGATTCAAGCCAAAACTTTTACTATTTTTTTTTTGATAGATTTTTTTTTTCTCTTTTTTTTTTTAATAACTGGCGATCACAAGGGAGTAAAGGAACAGCCCGGATCCAACAAGAAATAAGAAAATAAAATCGTAGAGAGATGAGAAGATGAAAAGATGAATTGAAAACAAACCAGCCAAAGTGGCTCTGATACCAACTGAAGAACTCTAAGATAGGGAGGATCACTTTAGCTGGGTGTTGGATATGATCCGAGAAGGCAAACGGCACTTCTGGAACTGAGATGGATTGAAAGGATCGTCAAGAGATGCAGAATGACTCTTGATATACCCACGATCTAAGGCTAACCACCAAAGAAAGAATGAATGTGTTAGCTAACCACCAAACAACACACAAAGATGAATTGGCTGACCACCAAATCAACAAGCCGGTTCACACCAATGAACTAGCTAAAGAACTCTCTCTCTAATCAGAGAAGAAACAAAATAAACAACCAAAACTGAACTGATTTTATTGATGAAATGGACTACATATTTATAGTGTTTTGTAGATCTAGGAATTAAATGAAAAAGTAGATCTAGATCTAGATCTAGTCTTTAATACGAAAATAAAGAGATAAGACTAGACAAGGTGACTGTTCGGCTTCTGTCCAGATTCGTTGTATCCTGAAGCATGAACCGCAGTAAGGAGAACGGCGGATGTGGGACTGTCCGTATGAACCACCATGTCCAGATTATGAACCATACTGGACCAAGTGTGTCCTATGTCTTCAGATAGGTGAAGGATCCTTGCCTTAGTGAGATTTGGCTGATCAAAGTGCATGAACTGATCAAAAGGGTCGATCAGTCCATCAGTACGGTCGCCGGTATTTGCAGTATGAGGCAATCGAGCCAAAAGAGAGAAGTCTCGATCATTTTGTGAAACCTCATAATCCAAGTCAAGTCTGGCATGATCTTTCTCAAGTCTGGCATGATCCAAGTCAAGTCTGGTACAGTGAAAAACATGAACCTCGGTTGAAATGTTCAGAACGTCCTGAACTCCATGCTGAGCTGGTTCCATGTAATGATCCGTGGACTGCGGCACATCAGGCATATCCCACAGTATCTCCTCCTAACAGCCTTTACCGACTACACCTCCAAGCTCTCTCCATATCTGCTTCACAGAGAGTAGAGAAAAATAAAAAACCATGGATCCTCCCTGTACTTCGAAGATCTGGAAAACTACAATATCTCAGCTAAAGAATGGTCTCGTTTTTACAGACGACCTGCACTCTTTGTAGTGTTTTGGTCCCTGTTACAAAACGCAGATCCTTACTTCAAGATTACATCTACTTCTCCTTTGTTGGGTCCTAGCTCCCACAGAAGAAGGCGGTTCTATTGTCATTCAAGAATTCTCACCCTAGATCTACAAGCTACCTGGAAAATACAAGATGTCTCAGTCACTTACAACCTCCAGCAAGAACAAGGCGATAGTACAAGTGCAAGAGGATGACGACCTGGTTATTCTCCCGGCAGTTGATAACTCGGAACTGATAGCCCGCTTCAAGCTCAGCCTGGTGGGACGGCTCTTCAACAGAGAGAGGCGTAGTGTTGAATCCCTTATTGCTTTACTCCCACGACCAAATATCTGGGACGTTAAAGGCAGAGTCTGTGGAGTAGACTTGGGAAACCAAAGATTTCAGTTTGACTTTGATTCTGAAGATGATCTTCAGAAGGTTCTGAGTAAAAGGCCTTGCCATTACAACAAATGGTCCTTTGCTCTAGAGAGATGGGCACCTCACATAGGTGACTCATTCCCTAACACTATGACATTTTGGGTCACTGCTTTGGGGATCCCCACACACTTCTGGCTTGACCCGATCTTCAGAGCCCTTGGAAGAAGGCTTGGAAATGTGGGTCTGGTGGAAGAAAAAACAGCGAAGTTCCAAGTTGAGATTAATGCTGAACTCCCTTTGAAATTTTCTCTTCGTGCGCAGCTCCCCTCTGGGGAAATTGTTCCAGTCTCCTTGGAATATGTCAACCTCCACCGATGGTGCCACTCCTGCCGTCTAATATCCCACGAAGAAGATACTTGCCCAACGCTATCTGAGGAACAAAGAGAGAACCATCGACTGATAAAGGAAGCTAACAGAGAGGCTAACAGAGACCAAGGCCAACAATCCATACTCGATATGAATAGAAAGGGAGACCTCTCAAAGCGTTTCAGTGCAGCTGCCCCAAAGGCTCCAAGCTATCTCGAGAGACGCTCCGGGAAAGGAACTCAAAGAGATAACCGGGATAGAGTTTGGAAACGCATGGACTCCCGGTATGCTCCTAGAGATGACCACCGTGAGAAAAATCGACATGCCCCTCGCGAAAGAGATATCCTACCACCTAGCAAAGAAGCATACAACAAGAGAAGGTATGATGATTCCTTCGCAGCAAGCAAACATCGTGAAAAAGCCAGGAGGGAAGAGAGGAAGCGTGTACCTACATCACAAAGCTCTAAGGGAGAGATAGCTCCTGAAGAACCCGGTGATAAACAACTTGCGCGGCCTTCCTCTAGCTCAAAAAGAGAGAAAATAGTTGATGTCCCTCTTAAAACATCGCTGACACAATCCCAACTGGCTAAACAAGTCAACTCCTCCCCGGATCATGTCAGGGAACATCCCTTTAGATTAGCCCTCCAGAAATCTTCAGGAGACTTGAAGTTGAAAGGAAAAGTTGGGGATTTGGGAGATTCCTCCGAATCCGTAAGATCAGCAAAGAAGAGTCTGAGGTTCGCCGCTGAGACGAATCGATCACCACCCAAAACCCACCCAAGATCACCACCTAACAGCGAGGAAAGGAAGAAAAAGAGCTGGTATGAGATGACATTGGAGGAGGAAGAAGAGGTAAGCAAACAAGCTACAGATGATAAAGATAAGCCTTACTCGGGTGATCCAGAATTAAATGAAGTTGATGACCCTAATGCGTAGAAAATTCTGGAAGACGACGATTGGATGATTGATGGTGAAAACTTTGATGATGATGACCTGATGGATGAGGATGACTTGCTATACGATGGGAACCACAAGGAAGAAGAGGTTGAGCAGCCGATGGCCCCACAGACTACGCCGAGGCCGATCGCCAATGAGCGCGATGGGGAGAAGAAGGCTGAAGAGACGCTGAACCGGCCCGTGGGGAACGCGACATGGCCTGGCTCCAGCAACAATCATCAGCAACCACCAACCCTTTCATCGCAATCACCGTTCAAGAAGAAGAAAGGATCACCGAACCCTAATGCTGCGGGACTTTCACTGAGGAAGAGGAGCATGCTAAAGGGCCGGGCCTCACCCAAAACCAAGGATGGGCCAGCGCTGGGCTCTAACTCCTATATGGGTCGAATTAATAAACCTTCAAGTGGAGGCAGTGAAGATGTTTCTGCAAAGATAAAGAACAAAACTGCAAAGGTGGGAAGCAAGCCACCCAAGATCCCCAAATGAACACAATAGCGTAGAATTGTCAGGGTGCGGGTGCCGACCTTACTAAGGAGCACCTCCACGAACTTTATCATTGTTTTCTACCTAAATTTCTTCTTCTTTCGGAGACTAAAAACAATCGACATGTCTTGCAAGATGTGCAAGTTTCTTTTGGTTATGATCATGTTTGTACTGTTGAAGCGGTTGGTCGGAGCGGAGGTTTAGCACTTTTTTATATGGATGATCCATCTGTTACTATTTTGTATGTGGACCATCATATGATTGATATCGAACCTAGATTTGAAGGACATGAAATCTTTATGACTTTCGTGTACGGAAACTCTGTTGTCAAACATCGGGACCAAGTTTGGGAACGATTGTCACGCATGAGTACTACACGTAGTAAAGCTTGGTTTATGATTGGAGACTTCAATGAGATCACCGGTAATCATGAAAAGAGGGGAGGAAGACGTCGTCTAGAGAGTTCTTTTCTCCCTTTCCGAATCATGTTAGAAAATTGTGTAATGATGGAATTCCCATACAAAGGAAATTCATTCTCGTGGGTGGGAAAAAGACGATCTGGGAAAGTTAAATGCAAACTAGACATAGTTGTGGCAAATGAAGAATGACACGCCTTATTCAACCAATCAGTTGTGGAATTTTTACAATTATGGGGGTCGGACCATAGACCGGTCCTGGCACGGATTCAGTCTAGGGTTAGGAGGTCACGAAAGAATTTAAGATTTGACAAGAGATGGATTGGAAAGCCGGGCTTCAAGGAAGCAGTAATTTCGGGATGGGGACGATTTGATGAAATTCCAATGAGGAATTATCACCAAAAAGTTACCTCATGTCTACATAAAATTAGCTCATGGAAGAAGCAAAATTCTACAAATTCTGCTATATTGATAAAAGAGTTCAAAGACAAGATAGATTTCGCACAGGATGATGATTTCACTACACAGAAGAACTGGAAGATTTGAGGAAACAACTGATTTTGGCGTTTAGAGAAGAAAATACCTTTTGAGAACAAAAAAATAGAGATCAATGGCATAAAGATGGGGACAGGAACACAAAATTTCATCATGCTATTACAAAGAAACGAAGAGCACAAAATCAGATAATTAGTATCAAAGACAAACATGGGAAGCTGGTAGAGAGTGAAATCGAGGTGGAGAACGTAGCTATTCAATACTTTTGAGATTTCTTCTCTACCTCTTCGCCGACAGAGCTAGACGCCTCACTCCGTTTTATCTCGGAAAAGGTGTCCAATACCGACAATAGGTTACTCTTAAAGGAACCGTCGGAACATGAAATTAAAAAAGCTCTTTTCGATATCAACCCAGATAAAGCACCCGGACCTGATGGTATGACTAGCAAATTATTTCAGAAATTCTGGCAGGAGATGCGGCAAGACATTATTAGACTTGTCCGCGATTTCTTTACGACATGTAGTTTTGACCCACTTTTGAACCAGGCGAATATCTGTCTCATCCCAAAAAAGAAGAAACCCCGGAAAATGACCAATTTTAGACCTATTAGTCTTTGTAATGTCAGTTACAAGATTATATCTAAACTCCTATGCAAGAGACTTAAGAGAGTTATCCCGCACTCGATCTCGGAAACACAATCGGCCTTTGTGGCAAAACGTTTGATTATTGACAATATCCTAATAGCACAAGAGAACTTTCACGCCCTACGGACGAACCAACGATGTAGAGAAGACTTCATGGCTATCAAAACAGATATGAGCAAAGCCTATGCTAGAGTAGAATGGAGCTTTTTAGCTGCTTTGATGATAAAGATGGGCTTTGATGAAAGACTGGTTGACCTCATTATGTGTTGTGTCACGTCGGTCACATATCAAGTCTTAGTCAATGGGCAACCGAGAGGGAGTATCCTACCTAAGAGAGGGTTAAGACAAGGCGACCCCCTCTCTCCTTTTCTGTTTATTCTGTGTACGTAGGCATTGATCTCACTGCTGAATGAAGCGGAAGCAGAGAAGAAGATTACGGGTCTACGTGTTGCTAGGGCAAGCCCGAGGATCTCTCATCTTCTTTTTGTCGATGATAGTCTTTTTTCTGTAAGGCGGAATTAAGCCAATGCAAGGAGATCATAGACATCCTAGATTCATATGGGAAGGCATCTGGACAACGACTAAATGCATCAAAGTCATCGACTTTTTTTGGAAACAGAGTGGAACATTCTCGGAAGCAAGACATTAAAACTGTTTTAGGGTTCTACTCAGAAGGAGGCATGGGGATGTACCTTGGATTACCGGAACAAATTGGTGGCTCGAAGATGAAAGTTTTCTCTTATGTACAAGATCGTTTCAATGGGCGAGTCAACACTTGGTCATCAAGACTTCTTTCTAAAGGAGGAAAAGAAGTTCAAATAAAAGCGGTGGCGCAAGCAGATCCGACATATGTGATGTCGTGTTACTTGCTTCCACAAGGTATAACCGATAAATTAAAAAGCACGACGTCTAACTTCTGGTGGAGCTCAAAACAGAGTAGCAGAGGTATGCATTGGATAACATGGGACGAGATCTGTACCCCCAAAGATTTGGGGGGGACTAGGTTTTCGAGATCTTCATGATTTCAATATAGCGCTTCTTGCAAAACAACTGTGGAGACTGATCCATTACCCAAACTCATTACTCGCACGTGTTCTAAAAGGAAGATACTATAATCACACTACACCATTAGAAGATCGACGTACATACTCACCATCATATGGATGGCGAAGTATTATGGCAGCGAAACCGTTACTTATTTCGGGTTTACGGAACACAATTGGTACGGGTCGAGACACGAGGGTTAGGAGTGAACCTTGGGTTCCAGATGAAGTGGCTCGACCACCTAGACCTGCTGGTCACATTGTATACAGACTACCCCAACTCCTTGTTCAGTCCTTTATTAGTACTGATACCAAGGAGTGGGATACACAGCTCCTTCGAGAGTTTTTTCATCCAGATGATATCCCCTTGATCCTGGGACTGAAACCCTCTCGCTCTCTTGTCCCGGATGGATATTTTTGGAACCATAAAAAATCAGGTGTTTACTCTGTTAAAACATGATATGACTTAATCCGATCGACTAAGTTGAGTCTTTTACAAGGATGGGCCATCAGACCAAGCATTACAGGTCTACAGGGTCAGGTGTGGAAGGTTAAGGCCCCGAGCAAGATGAAGCACTTTCTGTGGCAAGCTATTTCGGGTTGTGTGGCCACGGCAGAGAGACTCACGTATAGACACATGGGCACCGATAGGAGTTGTCCTAGATGTGCTGGCCCAGTGGAGTCGATAAATCATCTTCTTTTTCAATGCCCCCCAGCTCTTCAGGTGTGGGCTTTATCGGACTATCTGTCCCTTCCGGGTTACTTCCCGAGTACTTCCATATATCAAAATATGAACTTCATGTTTTGGAAGAGAAAAGAGGTGGCTCCCTTGAGACTACAATTCGATACCTTTCCATGGATCTGTTGGTACATTTGGAAGGCGAGGAATGATAAATTATTTAATGGGAAAGAAGTATCACCAATTGATATACTTCAACATGCATCCCTGGAGGCCGAATGTTGGAGAAAAGCAAACGAAAAGGAAGAAACAAACGAAGAACATGAAGACCCTCCCCCTATTGAGATTGAGGCAGTGCCCCTTGGATGGCCCAAATCCTTACCTGCCAAATTGATGCATCATGGATTAATGATGGCAGCGTCAGTGGATTAGGGTGGAGTCTTAAGGATCAAATGGGCCTAGAACTCTTCGGATTACGTGCGTGCCAGAGGAGCCTCTCAGCCCTGCATGCGGAGATTGAGGGTTTCTTTTGGGCAGCCTCTTGCATGAGAGACATGAGGATAACCTCGGTACGGTTCGAGACGGACTGCTTAGACCTAGTGGATATGATAACAAACCCGATGGAGTGGCCAGCCTTCACAACAGAGATCGAGGCTTTTCAGAGGATACATGAGGGCTTCAAGAATGTGTGTCTGTCTCATATTTCTCGGAGTCGTAATGGTCGGGCAGATGCGCTAGCAAAGGATGCAAGGACCAGAGGCTACCTGTTTACCCATATAGATCAGACCCAGACAGATGGAGGTGCTCATACGAGAATTGGTTCGTCTGTTCTTCACTTGATCTAGATTTAGATGGGCTGAGAAAGAAAAAAAATGAAATTTACATACCTGATAAAGAAAAAAAATAAAATTTTGTGTTTATCAGGTGTTATAAATTCACATTTTTTTTGTCACATATAAAGTTGGATTATGAATACAATGAATGAATCAAATGACAAGTTCACTTATGTAAAATTTTAATAAGAAATATATTCCAAAAATCATATCAGATTTGAAACATAAGCACTCCATTCGTTGTTAGTGTGAGACCAAATGATATGATTTATTAACTAAAATTTTATATATTTTTATAATGTCTAACGCAATAAAAATGTAAAAGAGAGAAAATAAACAAACGAGTAGATAGAAGTCAAAAGATAGCCAAAAAATGTAATTTACGTACAAACAAACTGATTGCACGAGGGTCCCAGGTTGCATGCACGAGCGTTAAACTTTCATCATGTAGTTTCTTGTTACATTCCTGATATTTACTTTTCTGTTCCATTCTCCATTATTTTGTCAGATTGACTCCATTATTTTGTCAGATTGACTTATCATATACAGCAGAGCTGGACATTTCATCCGTTAAATTTGATTCGATTCGTTATTCGTTTCGATTCGATTCGAAAATTTTGGATATCCGTAAACCTTCGAAGCAAAGCAAATACTAAAACTCAATATCCGTTAAAATCGAAGCAAATCACAATTATTAAAATTTTGGGAAGCGGATATCCGATCCGATCCGATAATATATAAATACATGTATATCTTGATTATATTTAAAGTTTTAAATGTATAAAATTATATAATTGTTATTCTAACATATGATTTGACAAATTCTATTCACATTATTACTTATATAAAAATATTACATAAAAGGAAATGAATAAATTTATGACAATTATATATTTTTCTTAAGTTTTGTCTTATTACAATTGTTAACTAAGTTTAAAAAATTTATAAAATATGTAAATTCACTATTTCTTTTAATTTTTATCTTATATATCATGCAAAAAATATTTTGCAAAATAAATTTATATCAAAATTTTAATATTATTTGCATTAATAAAAACATATGAGATATCCGTAAGTATTCGTAAATACTCGCAAATATCTATTTATTTTCTGGATATCCGTTTTTCCGAATATCCATATTTTTCCTAAGCAAAGCAAATCGAAAAATTAGATATATGTTGCATACGAAGCAAATCACAAACACCTTCAAAAAGTCTGATATCTGATCTGTGCCCAGACCTAGTATATAGTTTACACGATAAACTTACCTTTTAGATATTAATAAATTTTATTATACGGAGAATCTCATTAATTACATAACATTAATTTTGTTCTTCAATATATTCTTTTTGTTAAGAATGTGAAAAAATGAACATATGATACAAGTTGGTAGCTTAGATCCCATTCTGCTGTGAAAGCAGATTGGTTATAACTTCTAAGTGTGCAAATTCTTCAATATATTTCAGATTTAGTTATACATTTGTTAATTATACTGCAATAATAAAAATATTAAATTTGAAATAATCTAGATAGGTTAGTATCTATTACAATAATCTGATCTTCTACTAAAATATATTACATATCTTAAATGGTAAATATTAGTAATGGCACATGCCGAAAATATCTTTTTAAATTACATAACATTATATGGAGAATCATTATATATTTTTTTTTTTTTGAAAAAAGAATCATTATATTTTCATTGTTTTATTGTCACTTATTTGATTCCGATTGTGTAGTCGGAGAAATCTGAAGGTCTTAACTATTATACTTTTTTAGTCATCAACTCAACACAACAAAATAGTAACTTAATCAACAACAAAAGTTGAAAAACAATTATTTTTGATTAATAAAAGGGAAACTTAATTAATTGTGTAAATTTGAATGGATCTGCAATATATTCTATCTTTCTTTGTCTGTATAGAGGCATAATGACCAAGATATAAAGTTATAAGAGAGACACAATTATCAAAAGAGGATCAGTCTAATTAGAAAGACAATGCTGGTGGTCTTCATCTTTTTTGCGTTTGGATTTGTCTTTCTCTCTATATTGATTCTTCACAAATCAGTATCTAAGCAAAATGAAACAACATATCATCACTCATCTCTAAGTGGTAGCATGGGATGGCCGTTTATTGGAGAAACCATTTCTTTCTTCAAGCCTCATAGATCAGACTCCATAGGCACATTCTTGCAACAACATGTTTCACGGTAATAATTCTTTACATAAATGCTTTATTTATTTATTTTGAAGATATATATTTAAAGCAACGCAACATAATACTTCTACTAAAACAATTAACCTAAATGGAGATAATTTTTAATTTTTGAATATGTTTTCAGGTATGGAAAAGTATTCAAGTCAAATATATGTGGTGGTAAAGCCATAGTCTCATGTGAACAAGAACTCAACATGTTCATACTTCACAACGAAGGGAAGTTATTTACATCAGATTATCCAAAAGCGATGCATGACATTCTTGGCGAATATTCCCTCTTATTAGTCACTGGAGAAGTTCACAGGAAACTAAGAAATGTTATCATTAGCTTCATCAATCTTACAAAGTCGAAACCTGAGTTTCTTCTCTGCGCAGAGAATCTCTCCATCTCGATGCTAGCGTCATGGAAAAATTGCCGAGAAATCGAATTCCATAACGAAGTTAAAATGGTAATTAATTTATTATATATAGTCCTTAGTCCTCACAAAACTTAATTAGTCGATCTTTTCTAATTGTAATATCTTTATTGGGTTGAGTCATACAGTTTACTCTTAGTGTTATGGTTAACCAACTCTTGAGCATCAAACCAGAAGACCCAGCAAGACGTTATGTATTGCAAGATTTTTTATCTTATATGAAAGGGTTTATATCGTTACCAGTGCCGCTTCCAGGAACGGCTTATACAAACGCAATTAAGGTTAGATCCTAATACATTAAAATTTCCCAGACAGTAAGAAAATAGCCGAGCTACTAATTGTATTTTAATTTTGAGCAGTAAGATTTTCAGTTTCTCTAACACGTTTTATAAGAATTATAACATGTAGATCAACTTTATAGGGTTTTGTACTTCTGCTATATCCATTTTTGGCTAAAAGCTATATCCAGATATATCAGAACCTATATCTAATTTATACATATAATATATAGTTTTAAATCATTTTTACTGTTTGCTAGGCTAGGAAGAGATTGTCCGCGAGGGTTATGGAGATGATAAAATCCAGAGAAAATAAAGAAGAAGAGATGAATAAAGCATTACGAGAAGAAGATTTTCTAGATGTGCTAATGTCAAGTGAGGATCTAAACTATGAAGAGAAAGTTAGCATTGTACTAGACATTTTGCTTGGGGGCTTTGAAACAAGTGCAACTCTTCTTTCCTTGGTTGTCTATTTTCTTGCTAAGTCTCCAAGCCTCCTTCAAAAACTCAAGGTTTAATTCCTATCTATCTTCTACTTATATATATATCTACATATATAATATATTCATGTGGAAGTGTACAGGAAGAACATGAAGCCATTAGAGCCAAGAAAGGAGATGGAGAACTCTTGAACTGGAAAGATTATCAGAAGATGGAATTCACCCAATGTGTATGGTTCCATTTCCATAAAAGCCGATTCCATCTATAATTTGTTTTTTTTTGGGTTCAAAACTGTTTTGGTGACCAAGTTAACAAAACAGAAAAATCTATACTACTTTACAAATTACAATTGTAGGATTATATTCTGAGTGTCTTTTTTTCTCAATATGTTGATTTTATATATACACTTACCTTACGTCATGAAGTTAATTATATTGGATCGAATTTACAGGTCATGTCTGAAGCACTGCGATGTGGAAATATTGTCAAGACGGTACATAGAAAAGCTACCCACGATATTAAATTCAAAGGTTAGTTAATTTCGATCATCATATATAAAACTTGTACTATTTAGAAGCAAATATTCAGTTAAATTAATGTTAATATAATATGCTCGAAATGCAGAATATGTGATTCCAAAGGGATGGAAGGTGTTTCCTATTTTCACAGCAGTACATCTTGATCCATCTCTCCATGAAAATCCTTTTGAATTCAATCCCATGAGATGGACCGTAAGTAAAATATTTGAAAATGGATACATTCATATGAGAAGGGGAAAAATGGAAATAAGAAACCTTTTGTTTAAAAAAATTATATAAATAGGATAAGGCCAAGATGAACAGAAAAATGACGGCGTTTGGAGGAGGAGTAAGAGTATGTCCTGGTGGTGAACTTGGAAAACTCCAAATTGCTTTTTTCCTTCATCATCTTGTCCTCTCTTATAGGTAAGTCTCAGTCTAAATCAAATCTCTTTTATTTTGACTAATAAATTGGACTATCCGTTATCAGACATAGTCATCTATTTAACTTTTGGGATTTTGTCATGTTTAGAAATGTATTATACCATTTAAATTTCGAAAAATCTCATCAACTTCTGATTTTTTATATTGACTTTGCATGGTTTCAGTTACTTCACTGATTGATAAATCTGCGTTGCAAACATGTGTGTGTTTATCGTGTCGTTGATGTTGATCTTGATGTTTGACACCTCTACTAATTAACCTTACATAAAAATTTCGTACTGGTAGGTGGCAAACAAAGTCAGATGAAATGCCAATAGCGCATCCTTACGTGGAGTTTAAGAGAGGCATGCTTTTGGAGATCGACCCAACAAGTTAAACCCATGAACATTATATAACTGCTTTAATAAGGAATCCATCTTTTTTTTTGATCAACCAAGGAATCCATCTTAGATGTAACTTTAATGTAACTTTCAAACAATTAAAAATTCCAGTGTTTCAACAACATTGACTTAATAATTGTTAGATGTTATTGCTTCCGTCATTTTCAAGTACTGTCTCTAGTCATGGTCTGTATATTGATTAGCTTCGTGTTGCCATCTTGGGATTTTGACACAAAATGAGTAATTTGCCCAAAACAAAATTAAATCAGTGAGTTCAAATATTTGCTTATGTATATGACCTTTTGTATAAATAATTAAATACAATTAAATATTAAAACATTTGTCGATTTCAACTACTTTAATTCCATTATATTACATAAGTTTTTTACTTTACATTTCCGTTGAAATAGTTACAGACCAGACACATAATCAAATGTAATTAAAAATAGAGAATCATAACCATAGTCTCTTATCTGAAAATGGATATATAATTGATGTTTTTTTTTTCATACGTCTTCTTTACATAAGAACTCTAGGAAGAGATACTTTAGAGAGAGGTAAGTTACCATTTTGAACTTGAAAAGATCGGTCGAAGACATACTTAGTGTTAAGAGAAGAAGGATTAACTTGCATGAAAAGGTAATTACCAGCAAAGAGATCACCAAAGTGTGATTGACTCTCCTTCAACCTCTTCAATATTTTTAAAACTCCAATTTTAACCTTACTCGCTTTCTTCCTCACAAATCCCCTAAGTCTCCGGATCTTTACTCTAACTCTAATCCTTTTCCTTCCTCTCAGTGACAGTACTCTCTTGAACCTATATACAAGAAAAGTTCTATTACAAAAAAAATCGCTCAACTCCTCAAGTAATACTTCTATATATAATATCATAGAATTGTGTTGATGACGATTGTGTACATATCCATTATTACATTATAGTATTCATCAAAAACAATCAACCTGTATGGATATGATGACGATCTACTTGTTGTTTCGTTGAAGACATCATCTTCTTGAGAAAGCCTCTTGTAAGGGAGATTGGTGATCTTGGGAGAAAAAGCCATGGAAATTAGATCAAAATGGTGATATTGAATAGTCTCGTAGAGAGTTCTTTGAGAGATGTATATCACACATTAACTATATGAGTTGTCATTATTGTTGATGTTTCAATGTGTATAGTTGGTGGGTCGATTTATGATAAGTGGTTAGGTTGTGTGTACATGAATTTAATGCGATGCCTCAATCTAGGTTTGCAAAGTTTTTTAATATTTATTTTTCCTTGCAATAAATTATTGTATTTTTTAATGTTATTCAAAGTAGGGATTATGGCTGAGAATATATCACATGATTTTTACAAATCTACATTCAGTATAATCCCACTAAAATGAATTCTCAGTTGCATCAAAACACATATTATTATATGGTGTAAGATGGATAAATGGATTAACATGCACATTTGTCTTTGTTACGCAAGCAAGAGTAGAGTACATGGTTAGTTGGTCTGATTGATTAATAATCCCACATGTTTAGGACAACATGTGATTTGTTCACTATATAAGCTAACACGGAGGCTCATTATATGAAAGAAAAAGTAGGTGAATAGTGTAAACTGTCACTACAACCAATTTCAAGAATCAAACTTATCAGAAACAATCACCAAAAGAGCAGAAAACAAAACGATGGTAGACTTAGGATTACACACTGACAACAACATTTACTCCAAAGCAAAGAAGAATGAAAGAATTCAAAGATCAAAGTTAGGAAAGTGATTCAACGAACAAACTAACGTATTACTTTTCTTTTTACAGAAAGAAGATCCCATCTTTCTCGGTGGAGGAAGCTCAGTGATTAGATCCCCAAAAGAAACTGTAAGAAGGTTGTGGATCTTGGTCTACTTGCTTGCTAGTAGAGCTTTATTCTTGTGTGGATTGGTGCACGGCAAATCGGACACATTTGAAGATCCGGTCCACACTCGCAGCATGTCTTGTTGTATCAAAACAAAAAAAACAAAGTTCAATTCCATGTTACAATCTATCCAGTAGTCCTAGAAGAAGAAGAAGATTAATATTGTGCGTTGTAGAGGATTTACCTGATGGCCACAACCAAAGGCCATGTCTTTAGGATTGCTCAGACAAATAGGACATAGCTGTTACACAGAACCAAGAACATTAAGTTCCAAACTTTTTACATAACCATTTCAAACAGATTTTGGAAGCATACCTGGTTATCAAAAGCAGAGGTTGTAGTAGCTGGCTGTGCAGGACTAGACCTTACTGGATAGCTTTCAGTTGGATAAGGAGGTACACTCGGTTTGAAACTTGGAACACGAGGAGTGGCCTTTGGCTTGTTGTATCCACCATGCATTGGAGGTGGAAGAGGGAATCGTTCCGGTATATACCCATTCCTTCTTCTGCAAGAAAACTTCGTGAGTAAAACCTTGAAGCCAAGATAAAAGATAATGTTTTGGGGGTTTACCCTAGAAGGTTAAGCTCTAATGTCGCCTTGTACTGTTGAGGAATCTCCATGAGAGCAGAAAGGGCAAACTCTGTTTCTTTAAAGGACTGAGCTTTGTTCTTTGACATTATCTCTGTGAAGTTCACAAACTAGAAACAGAAAAAAAAAATCATATCAAAAAGATTGAAAACAACTTTGAATCTTTAAATCTTTAAGTGAGCTCTAAAAGTAACATACTTGGAAGTTATCAAAAGCTCTGGAGGGAATGTTATCATCAAACTCCCTCATCATGTCCCATGGTCCATCCCCAACCCCAACTAAGACGATTGATAGAGGAAGCTTACTGCCATAGACAACTCAAATCAAAAATACACAAAGAGAGATAGCTTCAATGGGAATCAAAGTGAAAAGATCAGAGAATGTTCAAAACCTTGCTTCCACGATAGCATCCACAGTCTTCTGTTCTTGCGGACTTAACTGTCCGTTTTCAGTGTCAACACTTCTTGTAACCTGCCCATCTGCTATTATCACTAAGACATGATACTGGCCACCACTCTGCTCGACAATGGTCATGGCCATGTCAATGATGGGAGCAAATGAGGTTGGCCCTGAAACATTTTCACATCAATGGTTTGAATAGCTTAGTTAACGTTTGATGAAACTTTAGGGAAAGAAAGAAAGAAACCTGCGAGCTTAAGCTGAGGGACGATCTCTTTATAGCGACCAAGCACTTCCTCAAACCCATTACAGAACCTATCCTCAGGATTGAAACTAAACACGTCTTGATCATGCGTTGACGCATCTCCAAAACCGTAACATGGAATCAAGTTGTCCTCGTCAAAGGCGGCTAAGGTTCTTCCTATGATGGTTATGGCCTGTTCATAAGGATTGGGACTATTGCCTATGAAGTGTAGGCTTTTCCTATTAAAGGACCTGGCTCCTGTCCATTCATTGCTCTTGGTGAAATCAATACCAACAATGAGATTAGAAGATTCTAGACCTGCACCTGCAAGAGCCTCCGTCACCTAAATGAAACAGGACAATAATGTGAAGCTTTACTGTCAAAACACATAAGACTCTACTGCTTTGTGATCATCATCAACTAAGAAAGCAAACAAGATTCCTTATTCTCAGCTCACCTGCTCTAAAGAGGAGTACTCATCAGAGATTTTTGAATACTTGCGCTCCAACCTCTTCTTATTATTGCCATGGCTTTGAGACGGCGGAGGTTGAGAATAAGGCTGAGTGGTATATGAAGGTGAAGGGAGAGGGTGTGTATACTCAGGAGGTGGAGGAGCATATGAAGGCGGAGGAGGATAGGTATAGCTATCAGGACCGTATTGAGGATAGCTTTGATGAGAAGCCCATGAAGAAGAAGATGCTGCTGAAGGTGAAGAAGCTGACCTAGACGATGATGAAGACTCCTGTCTCCAGTTTTCCTTTGAGTTCCCTGTCCCCATGAAACAGCTAAACCACTTTGATTCAATTCAGTAACCTACACAACAAAAAGATTTGGTATTTAGAGTATATTCAATAAACCCAGAAGAAAATGCAGAAACTTGGTGGAGGTTATGATGTATAACTCGAAAGATGATGGATGCAGGAACCTAATTTGTTTAAAAAGGTGAAAGCTTTGATCTTGGGACAGGTGTTGAATTATCTTATGAAATTGAAGGTTGGTGGTCTTCTTTATAGAGAAAGGAGATTCAATTCAATCACGTCTCCCTCATAGACTGGGCAAACAAACCAATAAAAACGATGACTTTCTAGATTAAGATAAAGTCAGTCTTTTGACGAAACTTGCTGCAATACTCTCTAACCCCCTCAGAATTAGTATAAAAAAGAAAATCTACTTTTCTGACAAATCTACGAGCTCTCCAATTAGTTGTTTCCACGAATTAATCAAGCAAAACATAGATACGATGTTGAATCTCCCGACATTATGTGGAGGAAGAGTGTAGTGATAAGAGAGGATAGATAAAGTGTCTACCTTTTTGAATTTGAGGAGGAAGAAGAAGAAGCAACATGAATGACGAATCACAGAGAGTGAGTGAATGGTGAATCGAATCCAGCAGAGTTCGCCTTTTCTTCTAAAGCAGTTTCACTTTCTTCTCTCTCTGCTGTTTCGGTTTTGTTTCTATCAAATCATTAAGAGAATCAAATTTCTATTTTTTTTTTCTTTAAAATAAACACGCTAATGGCGGTTAATTTATAATTATCACTTTGATTAATATTATTTACTCTTCCAACTTTTACAAAGTCCAAACAAGTCTAAAAACAAATAATCAGTTGACAATTTCTTGACTGCTTTCAATTTTTAAATTACAAATAGGTAATAGTTAATTTTTTTTAATGATTTTCAAGTGATAAATATATATTATAGTGATTACAGCTAATTAGGATCTAAATATTGCAAACCTTCAGAATTATTAATCACAATTAGAAAATCATTTTTAAGAACACTGCTTGGTTTTTGGAAAATTAGTAGTTAATGATAACAATGAGACTCTTGTGAAATATAGAAATGGATGGTAATGAGACGTTTCCGTCCACGTCATATCTATCTTCAGTGTTTTTTTTTGTTCTTTCGTGTCACCGTTGTCTATTGCTCTATTCTTTCCGTTATTGCTTGATATAGGTATTGACTTTTGAATTTTATTATCATTTCTTCTCTTTTGTTTTGGTCGTCAGACAATGAAAATGTATATAATTCTCCTTTGTTCTAAAAATCGGCCCCCTAGACGCTACAATTCACTCTTCCGCCCCAATTTATGTCAAATCGGTTTAAAAAATCGTATATCCAACTTTTTTCGCCTAGACCGCCTAAATGACCGTCTAGCCGCCTAGGCGGCCGCCTAATCTATTTTTATTATTATTTTTTATTATTTTTTTATTTTAAATAATATTTTTATTTGTTTATTTGATCTAAATTTTTATAAATATCATTTATATTCATAATTTTGATGAAAATTACACTATATTAAGTTTATATATTCTATTTGTATGTTTTATACAATTTTAAACATGAAAATGTATTAATGTTATACACAATTAAAGATTAACATGTTTTATAACATAGTAAACCATCTAAAAATTCTGCCCCACATAATTTTCGATTAATCCCCGATTTTCTCTTTAAGCGCTAGGTCCAACTCCACTCTCCGACCAGCGCCTAGCGTTTTCTGGAACATGGTAATTCTCTAATTAACGTGTACTACTTTCAATATGACACTTATTGTTTCCTTTGGGGAGCAGACACGACACGTGAAAATTAAATGGACTTCAGTTTATGAAGCTTCCTTACCCCGTGAATTATGCATTTCTCTTTTTTTGCTGTTGGACCGTTCTTTCAAGAAGCAAGCAAGATGTACGTGGAATGCACTATTAATAAACCAAATAATCAGAGGATAACATTAAATATCCAAACCCGAACCGAAATCATCAGTTACACCGGCCCAAAAGCTGAACCTAAGTAAATTTGCAAAGAGTGGGTCCCTGGTTCGAATAATGGAGATTTTAAAAGTTGGTCTTGGGCCGAAATACGTTATGGGCTCGAACCCCCCTAAAAGGAAGAAAAGAATAGAAAAAGAAACATCTATAAAGCCCAATCGATTACAAACAATTAAAC
Source organism: Brassica napus (assembly GCF_020379485.1). Classification (NCBI taxonomy): domain Eukaryota; kingdom Viridiplantae; phylum Streptophyta; class Magnoliopsida; order Brassicales; family Brassicaceae; genus Brassica; species Brassica napus. Next base: position 58,547,388 of record NC_063452.1, on the reverse strand, counting down.
GTAAAATATACAATTACAGGCCCATTAAATTTTAACCGCGTCTTTTTATATTAACATGCGCAGTCCTTTTGTCTGATCTCTCGCGGGAATCTACCGTCTCTCACCCACACTGTTCACACTACCTTCTCTTCACCAGCAGCTGATTTAACGGAACAGATCAAGAAACATGTGCTACTTTACGGTTTAAAATAGTTGGTGGATTTCTTCTCTAATTATTATCTAAAGTCGTAGAAATATTTATGGCTTTGAGGTAAATTGAAGGTACCGACAATAATAACCGTTAGCGCGTCTTTTCTGGCTTCCAACTACAGCACAGCTCATGACTGTTCGAACTGTGGTCCGGTCCAACTCTCAAGACACGTTTATCCTTTTTCTTTTTTCTACTTCTGTCCTTTTCATAACAAGACAAAATCATTTTTTGTTCCGAACCCTTTTTCAGACAAATCTAAAACTAAATGCCTTTATAATTAAGACACTAGAGAGAGACACATAGTGTGAAGAAGTGACATTATCATTACACACACTCTCTCTCTCACTTTACCACGATGAAGAGCGATCTTGAAAGGGCACGGCTTATGGTATCTTCTGCTGTGTTTCCATGTCTTCTTCTCTCCCTCCTAATAACAGTGACAACAGCTGCTCCAGTTCAGCGTACGTGTGCTTTTCCGGCGATTTACAACTTCGGAGATTCTAACTCCGACACTGGAGGAATCTCCGCCGCCTTCGAGCCCATTAGAGCTCCTTACGGTCAAGGTTTCTTCCACAAACCCGCTGGACGAGACTCCGATGGTCGTCTCACCATTGATTTCATAGGTGACAAAAAAGTTTACATAGAAAAACAGAGCTTCCAAAACCTAAACCATTGATTTATGATTCGTTGTTTCGTAGCTGAGCGTGTGGGACTACCGTACTTGAGCGCGTACCTAAACTCACTAGGATCGAACTTCAGACATGGGGCTAACTTTGCAACAGGTGGATCAACCATAAGAAGGCAAAACGAAACCATTTTTCAATATGGGATCAGCCCGTTCTCTCTCGATATGCAGATTGCTCAGTTTGATCAGTTCAAATCAAGATCTGCAGAGCTGTTCTCACAAAGTCAGTTCCTTTTGTTTAAAGCTCTCTGTTATCTCTTGTCACAGTCACATGATGATAATGACGTGTGTCGTCTGTTGCTTCTCAGTTAAGATTAGATCTGAAAGAGAGAAGCTTCCAAGACAGGAAGAGTTTGCAAAGGCTTTGTATACTTTTGATATTGGGCAGAATGATCTCTCTGTTGGGTTTAGGACAATGAGCGTCGACCAACTCAAGGCGACGATACCCGACATTGTCAGCCACTTAGCCTCTGCTGTTCGGGTTAGATTCTGAAAGAGTATGCAATGTTATTCTCTCTGCTTCTGAATAACGCTTTTATGATTGCTCACAGAACATATATCAGCAAGGAGGAAGAACATTTTGGATCCACAACACAGGCCCTTTCGGTTGTCTACCAGTAAACATGTTCTACATGGGGACTCCTGCGCCAGGCTACTTGGACAAATCCGGCTGCGTGAAAGCTCAGAACGAAATGGCGATGGAGTTCAACAGGAAGCTCAAGGAAACAATCATTAATCTAAGAAAAGAACTCACCAGAGCAGCCATCACTTACGTTGATGTCTACTCTGCCAAATACGAAATGATGAGCAATCCTAAGAGACTAGGTTACAAGAACCCTTCTCAACGCAATCCAAATCGTTGCAACCAACATATTCTCTAGAAAGTTGTAAACTTTGTTCTTGTTTTTGTAGGATTTGCAAATCCATTGAAGGTATGTTGCGGCTACCATGAGAAGTATGATCACATCTGGTGCGGAACTAAAGGGAAAGTGAACAATACCGAAATCTACGGTGCCCCATGCCGGAACCCGGCAACGGCTGTGAGCTGGGATGGAGTTCACTATACCGAAGCTGCAAACAAGCATGTGGCTGATCGTACACATGGTGGATTGCTCACAGACCCTCCAGTTCCAATCACTCGAGCTTGTTATAGACAGTGAGATTTAGTACAAAGAGCTTGAAATGTAGTTTGAAGCAAAATAAAGATTTGGGTCTTAGATAGACTCTTAGCCGATAATGTAAGCTTTTAAAAGAACAAACAATGATCTATGTAAGCCTCTGTAAACCTTTGTTTGTCGTTTAAAAGAATCCTCCGTTGATGGATCTTCTACTCGTTTTCTTCTAGAAGTAGTTTTTGGTGATTGCTGCTTCTAACTCATTGAACTCCCAAGCATCGTTAGCAGAATATTCACCTGAACCCCATAGAAGAAAACCGTAAGAGTGAATTACTCTTCACTGAAGACCAAATTGATACGCGGACAATAAAAGAACCTACCGATTGAGTCTCGCCGGAGAGCAGTGAGGTGAGCACAACTGCAGCAAAAAGAAATGATATTTAGTAACTTTTTGGATGTGTTAGGTATATCAACAACGGTGAAACTTTTTTTACCTTCCAAGAGCTTTAGCAAGATCTGCACAGAGAGATCTTATGTATGTACCCTTGGAGCATACAACTCGGAAGATCAGATTCTGTCTGTAAAAGATAAACGAGAGAATCTTTAGTGAGACCTATACAGAAACACTGTTATTAAATTGCTTATGCACTGTACAGAAAATGAATTGAACCTGTCATCTAAACTGCGTTCTATGTCAAACTGAAAAATCGAAATTCGTCTGGGAGAAAGCTCCACGGTTTCTCCTCTTCTCGCCTTGTCGTACATCTTCTCACCTCCAACCTGAACAGAACTTACAGTTAAAAGAAAGCTAGAAAGCAATGTAACCCATGATAAGGCACGGCTTTAAAACTTTAAAGATTCAGCAATGCTCACTTTAATAGCTGAGAACATTGGAGGAACTTGCCATATCTCGCCAAGAAAAGATGTCAAAGCTTTCTTAATGTCATCGTCCTTAATATGCTCCCAAGGCTCTCGTTGAATCACCTGCATCAATATCACCATTGAGCAAGCAAACTCTAACGAAGAAATGAACTATCACAAACAAGGAAAGGTGTCGTTGGAGTTTACAGGAGAGTCAGCGTCTAAAGTTGAAGTGGCTTCACCAAGACGAAAAACTCCGCTATAACCTTTGATCATCCCTTGGTATCTGCAGATACAAAGGACTGTTTTTAGCTTTTCTTTCTGTAGATCATCACAGAGAGAAACATTTCTCGATTAATAAATCCACAAACCTGTCAACCACCTTGGTAGCTTTACCAACACAGACGATTAAGAGACCAGTAGCCATAGGATCAAGTGTCCCAGCATGACCAACCTGAGAAATACTAATAAGCTACATTTTCCAAATCTTGGATTGGACAAGGGTTAAAGCAAGAACCTTCTTCACTTTGACTATTCGTCGTAGCTTACCACAGACGGTGAATGAAGTCCATCCTACAAAACAACACGATAACAAAATCACAGAACACATTACAAAAGACAAAAAAAAAAAAAAGAGAGAGAGAGAGAGAGATAAGAGACTACACACACCTTTGGGTTTGTTCACCAAAAGCACTGTACCGTTAGGACCATCCCATCTAGGAGGAAGCTCACCGTTCCTCGTCACAAGAAAAGGCTCTCCATCACCATCACCACCACCACTAGCCACACCTCTCTCATTAGCTGACTTCGTCAAACCCTTGAAAAACTGTTCCACTTTCTTCTCAGTAACACTCTCCTCTACCTTCTCCTTATCCTTCACTTCATCAAAAAACACAAACTTCTCATCATCACAATTCTCCGCATCACCACCATCCCTTTTCTTCTTCCCAGTAACTTTCCCGGAGGGAGACTCTCCAGGCTGCAAGAAAGCCTTATCCAAGCCCTGATCAGGAAAATACTTCTTCTCCAGCTGATACACCATCTTATAATGCTTATCCTTCTCCCACGGATACGCAAACGTGTCGTAGAAATACAACTCCTCCTCCCTCTGATGCAACCTATCGAACTCCACCACCTCTGGCTTCAGCTCCACGAATCCTTCATCTGATTTCCTCCCTCCTTCGTCCTCGGAATCTGATCCGTACAGCCTCTTCCTCCTCTTGCTGTAGTACTTCCTCTTCTCCTTGTCCATCTCCGGGTCTCCCGAACCGGGTCGGCCCTTTTCGCGCTCCGAGGCGAGTTTGTTGTCGACCCAGGAGTCGAAGTCCGGGTCGGGGGAGGAGGTGGATTCGATGGCTCGAGGGGATTGGGGGCGGCGGCGGGGTTGGGAGAGGGAGGACTGTGTGGGGCGGTTGATGATCATGTCGTATTGGAGTGGGTACGGAGTTGAGGAGAAGAAGTAGGGTTTATGGATGATTCTCGGTTTGATTGAGAAGGGGAAGTGAGAGGAGAGAGCCGTTATTGCTGATGATGACATTAGTCTTGTGAAGTGTAGAGATTTCGCCATTGGTGGGAATTGGCGGCGGGTGAATTATCAAATCCAACTCCGGCGGCGATTATTCGCCGTACGTCCAGCGGAGATGATAATTATGTTGAGTGATGAATTAGAACGACATGATGTTTTCTCTTCAATCGTTGAGACGGCACATGGTCTGCTTGGCTTCACTTAAGTGTTTGATTTTGGGATTGACTATTCAATTGATCTAGTCCATTATTCGGTTTAGTACTCGGTTGATCCATCATACCAGTTTCCCTATTTATTTATGTTTTGGCTTCAGATTTTCATTTGAAACTATTCTATCAAAATTTTAAAAATTATAAACATACTGTTAATATTTAAAATACTAATATAATTGTGAAAGTTTTAAAGAATACATTAGTCTAAAACATAGGATAACAAATATGTAGTCGGACACAATCAAGAGAAATGTAAACTTTATGACATGTACTAAGCTCAAGTATACAACCTAAAGAGCCAAGTTGTGTTTTCTTAGTCTAAGAGTTCTACTGCTCTAGTAATGAGCTCAGGGCTTTGATAAAGTCTTAAGATTAGAATTGTTCAGACGCGTAGGGACAAGCTTTACTGGCTCAACAATGAATCCAGCTTTCTTACATTCTTCTTCGAGAAGTTTGACCTGAGATGGCCCGTCGGGGCAGAAAGCCACCACAGCTCCTCCGCTTCCAGTGAACTTTGCAGCTGCACCGATCTTACGTGCCACTTCCACCATTTCTATGTTCATAGCTCCCAAACATTCATCTCCAAACATAATCCTGCAGAGAGAGAAAAAAAGATGACTTGTGTTAGGTTTTGTTTAGTTTTGAACTGTGTGGTGGGTCTTATTATTGGTTAGCTTCGAAGGTCGAAGTTACGGTTCATGAGTTCTTTGAGCTTGGTGTAATCTTTATTTAGTAATGCAGTTCGACCTTCTTCTGCTAGTTTTGCAATTTCTGCCATTGATGATATTATGAACTCATCACCATCTAACCACTTTCTACGAACCGTGCTATGAACCTGCCATTTAAATATAAGCAATGCTCAGAAATATAGCAATAAAACAAGAGCAGAAACAGAAACCGGAAGAGCATCATCGCTGATAAAAAAAAGTTTTTAACGAATTAAAATTAATAAATAAAATTAAAACCAATCATAACATGACAAGTCAGCAAAAAACTCATCTCTCAAGAAGAGACATTTTTGTTCCCTCTTCAATTTTTCTGTTTTTTTTTTAATTATTTTTTATTTTTTAAACGAGAAGAGCTTTGGTGAGAAACTAGCAATGTTGATGCTCTAAGATCACCATCAACGCAAATGTTTGATGGAGTGCTTTTTGGTGGAACCCACCATAAAACAAGAAAACAGAGTGCTTAAAATACCTGATTAGGCGTCGCTGCTTAAGCTGTTTCGCGGGTCTCACTAATACTTGCCCGCGATAGGTTTGTTTTTGATTTTTTAAATTTTTTTTAAACAGAAAAAAAAAAAAAAATTAAGCACCCCAACCCACTTGGGGTACTAGGATCAATGGTGTTCTAAGTAAAACAGTTTTAAATAGGTCTCTGAAAAGCCGGATCTAAGCTGAAATATTGACATTGATCTCCAACTTTTTGAAAATTATATACATAGATATACGTCCTCTAAATTAAAGATTTTTTATAAGGTTTTTAAAATATGTTTATAGTCCCCAAAATCTAATATTCTCTCTTACTTTCCCAGAGTCACTAGGATTCTCAGCATAGATGAGATGCAGAGGAGGAAGAAGGTTGATATCCATTATAGTGTAAATTCCATAACCAACTCTCTCCATATGCTCTTTACTAAAATCCTGCAGAGCAAAGAAGATCAGAACACGAGCGATATTGATGAATGCTGGAATTTTAGGGTTTATATCATCAGAGTTGCAAGGATGTCAATCTAACCATGTGAACAAGACCACCACCATAGACTTGAGCAACACGGTCTTGAAGACCTGCAACAATACCAAGTTCTTTTTCGGCATTAAGAATAAGGTTAGGTCTAACTTCTATCCTTATTAAATGCCTGACACTGTAGAAATCGAGTAGCAGATACAATTGCACTAGAACCCGAAAGCCCCGTCTCAAAAAAAAAAACTTCAGTTAATTAATACATCAAAACATGAGCTCAAACCATAGACAAAAAACAAGCTAGTAGAGAAACCTGTCTGGGGATATTGGTATCATAAGATAGAGTGAAGTTTCTGTCATGAAGATGAATGTCATTATCTTTGCAATAGCTGCGGAATACTTTACATATTGCCATTAGTAACCTTACACCTCCGTAGTACCCTTCACTTTTCAATCGACAAACCTAGAACCAAAGACACAAGTGTTAGAAACTATTGAACAAAGATTTGAAAGACTAAACATAACATGCTAGATTCAGTAATTAAACAACATCAAGCAGTCAAAGGACGAAATGAATCCCTGTACTTATAGAACCGGTGCAAAATCAAACCACGTGAAACCTAAAAACAACGCTAACCAATTCAAAAAGCATTTAAATCGGAACAAAGACAGCCGAACGTACGAGATTATCGAGAGAGTCGAAGCGGACAAGGTCATAGTAAGGATGAGGCTTGATCAAGAGATGGTCGGATGGCTCTATATAGTTTAGCCGACGCCCAAAAATTGCCGATGGTAAAGGATATCGTGCGGCCGAAGTAAACATCGCTAGGGTTTCCCAGAAACCCTATTCTAGCGAACGAGCGATGCTCCAACACAGCCTTGTTGTTATCCTCACGGGAACTCGCCGGTTTCGGATTTGGATCCATACTCGCCTATTATGAATTTCAGATGTACGTAGTGAATTTTCATTAGACTGCGTGCGCGTCTATTTATAGCTTGGTTCTTCACATATATGGGTCCCGCTGAGTTCGTGTTCGGATAACTTTTACACGTCAGGTAAGGATCAAGTCTTTGATAAAGTCTTCAGTAACTGATAACTTGAATAGATTCGTTGACCAATAGCTAATTGGCCTTATCTTAATAAATTATTGGGCCTTCTGAATAATATGGAAGCTCTTTATGACGAAATCTAAGTATTTTTCATGAACATAAAGCTGGAGGATACAAACCGAATTAGATCGGGGGAAATGAACCTTACTTAATTGTTAGAGATTATATACTCTTTATGTTTCTTAAAAAATTATCACTTACACACATTTCACATGTATTAAGAAAATAATTGAAATGTATTACATCTTTAATCAATAGTATTTTTAATAAATTTATTTATTTATTAAAACCAATGCATTTTACAATTAATATTCAACTGAAAATATATATAAAATGCATTGAAATTATAAAACGACATTTTTTATACTATAACGAAAAATACCAAAATGACACTTTTTGAGAAATTACATGTTTCCCGCATCTCTATCTTAAGATTCAAAACATGTTAAAATATATTTCAGCTACATTTCGATGCTTCTCCAACCAATTGGATCTAACTCAATAAAAGTACTAATAAGCAAACGCAAACGACAAAGTCTTTGGAAAATCCTAAAGGGACAAACATGTTACTACAAAATTGGTGGGGTGATCGTGTAGCGTGATGGACCATGTTCTACTTTACGCGCGTTTTGTAAACGGTGGTCGACCAATGGGTATGATAATAAATTATGAAGATACGTATAACTAGCTATGAAGACGGTTGGATATCTAATCTAACTTGTTGGGTCAACAAACACTCTATTCGAGTCTAGGTCTAGAGTTGTTGGATTCTTTTATTTTCAGCCCTACCAATGTTTTGGATTATTCCTTTCACCATGTATGAATATGATATTTTCTTCCTTCTCGTGCTTGTTCCTCCATATTTATATCACGGTTTCATTTATTTTGAGTTAACAATTTTTGGGGTTGAAAGTTGAAACAAACAAAGATGTAGTGTTAGTTATACTCAAGTTTCAATATATTTGAGAATATATTAGCATCGTTTGAATGGCTTTTAATCAATGTTATATAAATTTGAGTTTGAAAAAGAAAAGAATGCCACTCGGTCTTTACCAAGACAGTACTACTTGGTCACCTCGAACATGTAATATTGACTATCAAGAATTGAGGAGACGAAGACCCAGTTTAAAATTTCAAATTACTATTTATTATTCTTTGACATTGGAAGTTATCATATATATAAAGCCTCTTTGTAGAATGCTATATGAATAACAATTTTCTTTCTAGTTATACATATTCAAAATTAAAGATTCATTACGGGGACCATGTAATATTATTGACTTGCTAGAATAAAAAAGAGAACGATATAATTTTTTTTCTTGATAAATGCCAAGCAGAATTTAATACAAAGTAATTTATCATCAGAAAAGTTCATTTTTATATACATTGGTAGATATTATCAAAACAGGTATTTTATAGCATACTATGAATATAAGTAAAAATATCAGTGTTTTTCTTAAAAAAATTATCACCTCAATAATTATTTACACTGGAATTAGGTATTGATTAAACATTATATGAATAAATTTATTTAGTTTGGTTAAATTATTACCACTGTTAAAAATATATACAGAAATAAAAGATAATTAAACATATTGGAAAAGTACTTTGGATAAGATTGAATTTTATTTTCCCGTAACCTTTGAAATCATATCAATTACCACTCCAGTTTGTAAATACAAATTTTTCGTTTTACAGTTAATCATAAAAATTAATTTTACCAAGAAAAGATTTGTTGACATGTTTGAAATTTTTAGGTCTTAGTCAAAGATTAGATGAGTTGGCAAATGTCATAATAATTGACAGATCAGCACGGAAGAAAAGATAATGACCGTGGGATCAATATCAAAGGCCCGCTTATAGTAACATCAAAGGGATGAAATTATTCGTATATTCTTGTAAAGCTAACAAAATATTCCTATTTAATGATTGTCCATAAAAAATAATAAATCCCAGCAGTTTTGGGAATAATATATAAACCGAAAAGCATCGAACGGCTCAGATTAATATTAAGAACGTTTATTCGGATATATATTTACCCTCCTGAGGCTTGCTTATCTATTTTTCTTTGTTCTTCCTTCTCCTAATTACTTTTGTTGGTTTTAAATTTTTTTATATATTGTTTTGAGTCTCGAGAGAAATTTTTGATTTATCGGGCTTCGATAATCTTATTCGCCTGAGAAAACTCCATTGTGGGTGATAATATCATGTCCGATGGATACTACAGTTCTAAGAAGACGGACGATATCTGCGATGATGTTTGCGGACAGGTTAGAGTTTCTGAGTCTCCGCATTAACGGTTCTGTTCTGTTTTTCCGTTTCCTTGTTTCGCATTAACGAAATCGGGATTCTAATTGGTGGTAATGCGAATTTTCCGATTCTGATTATACATTACATGATGTCATAATAGTTCTTAATCTTATATAATTGTCTTGTCGGAACGATTGGGGTGATATCTATGTTTTGTCTGAAACATATTCGAAGCGAATGTCAAAAGTAAAGTCCTTTCCTTTTTGTCTTCCTTAGGTTTTGTTGTGATCATCGCCAACCATATTGATAATCTGTTTTAGGGCTTGATTCTTTGCGTGATGCAATGATTGTGCTATGTTTGTTATTTTAATTCTTAATTTTCTGATTTTGTGTGAAAAAAATCTGTTTTTTTTTTTTTTTTTTTGATTAGCAGGATGGTTCTAGAGCAGGGAAGGCCTTTTCAAGGGTTAGATGTATACTACGAGGACTCGATTTCAAGACGTACATCTTCTTCTTCACCCTTGTCCCCTTATTCGTCTTTGGAGTCTATCTGCACGGGCAGAAGCTCACATACTTCTTGAGACCGCTCTGGGAATCACCACCTAAGCCATTTCAAACGCTTCCTCATTACTACCACCCAAACGCCTCCATGGAAACGCTCTGCACCCTCCACGGATGGAAACACCGCGAGTCTCCGAGACGAGTCTTCGACGCCGTCCTGTTCAGCAACGAAGTCGACATGCTCACCATCCGCTGGAAAGAGCTCTACCCTTACATCACCCAGTTCGTGATCCTCGAGTCCAACTCCACCTTCACCGGTTTGCCTAAACCGCTGGTTTTCGCCGCCAACCGAGGGGAGTTCGAGTTCGTGGAGCCGAGGCTGACGTACGGGAACATCGGAGGAAGGTTCAAGAGAGGCGAGAACCCTTTCGTGGAAGAAGCTTACCAGAGGATCGCGTTGGACCAGCTCATCAGGCTCGCGGGGATCGAGGAAGACGATCTTCTGATCATGTCTGATGTAGATGAGATCCCCAGCGCTCACACCATCGACCTCCTTAGGTGGTGCGATGGTTACCCGCCGGTTCTTCATCTCCAGCTTAAGAACTACTTGTACTCGTTTGAGTATTTCATCGACAGCAAAAGCTGGAGAGCTTCGGTTCATCGGTACAAGCGGGGGAAGACAAGATACGCTCATTTTCGTCAGGGCGACACGCTTTTGGCAGACGCTGGTTGGCATTGCAGTTTCTGTTTCAGGCGCATCAGCGAGTTTGTATTCAAGATGAAAGCGTACAGTCACACCGACCGTGTTAGATTCTCTCATTATCTGAATCCGGAGAGAATACAAGATGTGATATGCAGAGGAACTGATCTGTTCGACATGTTTCCTGAAGAGTATACCTTCAGGGAGATCATCGCGAAGCTAGGTCCGATCCCGCGGTCTTATTCAGCTGTTCATCTTCCAGGTCATTTGATCGAAAAGGCTGAGAGTTACAAGTACTTGTTACCTGGTAACTGCTTAAGGGAAAGTGGATGATAAGTGTTTGTGCTTATCAGTCTTTGTAGTCGTTAGATCATTTGCGGGGGAAATGGCTTATTATCAGTAGAGGGAGTGTGAGGGTATATATAACCTTGTCTGCTTTTTAATACCGACTTCATGTTCCAATGTGTTCCCATGTTGTGTTGGGAAGTTTTGCTGGAATAGTCTCTCTTTTTTTTCTCCTTACTTCAAAACTCTTTTCATACTCTCATTTTTACCCTTGTACAATTCACTAGTGATTTCTTTACTTTAATTTTGTTATTGATTTGATCTTCTTTTGATCAGCTTGTTGGTTCCTTTTTCTTCCTCGTAATGTCATTGTGCCTGCAAATCCCAACCAGATAACAAATTTAATACCTATTGAGACTGATCCTCTACTTTCCAACATTTTCAAATAGGGATCGATAGCTAGAATCCAACCTGTTTGGATATAGATGGTGAAAATCTTAGACTAATCTTGCTCTAAAATTAGTTCAGAGCGCTACATTAGATAGTATTCACCTCGGTTTCGATTTTGAAAACGCTTGGCGGGTCTCAGCCATGGCGATTATGCCTTGTTCGAAAAAGGCGGTCAAGGCATCCGATTGATATACTGTATGTTGGTAGTTTGAACATGCTAGCACTGTCTCTGATGGCAACTCCGAACTCCGAAGGATTCTGTTCTTCGTCGGTGCCTTTGTAGCTGAGACACTGGCAGTTAAAGCTATAATTAGTGCTGCAGTATCTTCACATGTCAGCAGTCTCCAAGTATTCTCTGAGTCAAAGGCTCTTATTTTGCTCCTGAAGTCACAATAACAAGATGTGGCCTTGAAAAGCATCATGACATCCATCTGTTGGCTCAGTCTTTCACCTCTCTCTCTTTTCTTTTCATTCCCCGTTTAGCAAATGCCCAGGCTGATTCTTTAGCGAAATCAGCTTTGTATTATCTACGTTCATCTATTCTCGAGTAGAGAAAACATAGCTCTTAATATAAGTTATTTTGATCCCAAAAAAAAGTAAGAGGGAAGTATACCAAAAGGGAAAGGAGTACTATTTATTGAAAGCGTTTACACAATTGAACGATTTCATTCGTTGATAGAAAAGTGAAAAGTAGATGGGTTCCACGACATATTATACATCCGTAACGTTTGGAACTTGTTTTTGTTTTTCTTTTTGAATCATTTGTCCGTGAGAGACAGTTCTATTATTCTGTTTGGTTTCGAAGTAATTTTTATTTGTTTTGGTTAGTAAAACCAGTTTTAACAGGAAAAAACTATGTGATAACGGGAGGATTGGTGAACTAGTATGTTCGAACGTGTAGCTAAAAGAGTAATTACAAAAAAGTAATAGTACAAATAATAGTCTGTGAAATAGTATGTTTGAACGTGTAGCTAAAAGAGTAATTACAAAAATAATTGATCTGCATTCAATAAAAAACTGCCATGTCCGGAAAACTGTTAACAACAGCAACAGACTAAGAATAATGTCGTCATACTTCCAAAAACACCTAATCTCAATGTTAAAAAACTAACAGAAATGTATTGGATGTCCACATTGTGTACAGAGATTCACAATTCACATACGGTAAATAAATATTTCAATATCTCTCGAGAAACCTCTCTGTATATCCCAAAAAAAAAACTGTATAAATAAGGGGCGACAGTTGTTCACTTTCACACACAACATTCAAGCAAAGCAAAGATGTATCACACACTCAACTATAAGATCGGAGCTGTCTTCTCAATCTTTCTTGCCGGAGTATTTGGAGTCTGTTTACCTATCTTCGGCCTCAAGTCAGACAGCAAGTTTTTCTTGTTCGTCAAGGCATTTGCAGCCGGAGTAATCTTAGCCACCGGCTTCGTCCATATACTTCCCGATGCCATCGATAGCCTCACAAGTCCGTGTATTGGAGAAAATCCACCGTGGGGAGACTTTCCGGTGACGGAACTCGTAGCCATGGCCGCAGCGATTCTGACCATGTTGACTGAGTCCTTTGCTTCAGGATATTTGAACAGATCTCGGTTGGAGAATGAAGCTAAGGCCTTGCCGGTGAGTATCGGTGGAGATAACGAGGAACAGTCTGATAATACTGTCTCTGCTCCTACTCATGCATCAATTGGCCATTCTCATGGCTTTCTGCTCATTTCCCAAGATGATCACGTTGATCCGAGGAAAAGGATTTTAACTCAGGTAAACAATTTTTTTTATTAATATTTGAAAAGATGATCAATTATGAACAAAAACCCCGTTGCCAAAATCTAACCTTTTCTTCAATATAAAATTCTTGGTAACACGCTTGCTATATTGAGTAGTATTTAATCACAATTTATTTATTCCTCCCCCTCTCCCTTATGTTGTTAGATATTGGAATTGGGGATTGTGGTCCACTCGGTGATCATAGGAATATCTCTAGGAGTTTCTCCGAGTGTAAGCGCAATAAAGCCTCTCGTGGCTGCAATAACTTTTCATCAACTGTTTGAAGGTTTTGGCCTTGGTAGTTGCATCTCTGAGGTAATCTTACAATCTCCTTATATCATCAACTAAAATAAACAAACTTAACAATCGTGAGGCTTCTTTTATTTCTTGCAGGCCAAGTTTAAAGCTTCAAAAACTTGGGTTATGGTCGGCTTCTTCTCGCTCACTACACCACTAGGGATATTAATCGGGATTTGTGTATCCCAAAATTATGACGAGAATAGCCCAGTATCGCTTCTAGTGTCCGGTTTCCTTAATGCCGCTTCCGCTGGCATTCTCATCTATATGGCTTTGGTCGACCTGGCGTCTCCTCTGCTCCTCCACCACGAACGTCAAACAACCACCTTTACGATACAACTACTTTCTAGCGTTTCATTTATTTCGGGTTCAGCTCTTATGTCCCTTCTAGCCATTTGGGCGTGATGAATATGTTGACTTTCTTCATGTATTGGTACGATATTGTGTTATATATTTTAAACATGTGCTTATAAATTGACATATATACTTCCTTTCATTAATTCTTCTTTTCTTATTTCATTACATACCAAGTTTTCCAGAATCAGTTGAACCTAAATAAATGCTACAGTAACTACATGTGTAGCTTCTGCGATAACAACGTTCATCAATATTTTGTTCAAAAAAAAAAAAAACGTTCATCAATATGGGACGATATGCATGTATGATTAGGAAAACTCCAAAAATTTAGAGTCCAAAGACGGTGAATTCTACTCGCTGTATGAGAGAGCCACACGTGTCCGTGTGAGTTTCAGACGCTACGTGGCTAGCGCAGAAGTTGATTGGCTTCCTCAGTTCCTTGTATTGCTAACTAGTGGTACGCCGGGTTCGGATATATAATTTTAAAGGATTTTCTATTTTGGGTATTTGTTCATGGTGTTTCTCTGCAACAGGAAAAGCTTGATCTATTAGTATGATCTAGGTCGGTGATGATGAGATGACGTTCAGTGTTGATGTCGCGTTGTTGTTGTAGTCTTTAAATTGACCGGCTTCGATCAGTATATTAATAATATGTGATTTTTCTTATTGATAAGGGTAGAAGAGAGAAGACCTCTATTATAAGAATAACCTTTAATCTTTAATTACTTGTAAAAAATATTTTTCTTAACGAATTGGGTCATAGCTATGCTTCGCATGAATTTTAATTGAGTTAATTTTATATAATTCATGGCTGAAGTGGCATATTTGTTTTTTACGGAGGATGAACGATAGATATGAAAAACGTTTTGTTATTTTATAATTTTGTATCTTTAAATATGAGATACGTGGTTTTGCATGGGACCGCAACAAAACAAATATGGCCTTCTCATATGCGCATGCATTTTTTTGCCTCTAATCACGTCTGTGAGTAGCCATCTCGTATTGTGTTGGATATCACTCGATATAAGCAAATGGGGTTTAATCAGGTGTCTCCTTCGATTATTTTCATAACTCATGTTTGATCGCTAGGTTATATGGAAAAATGTTTTTTATTCTGGTGTCTAGAATTTTTTGGAAGACTCTCACCTGGCTCTAATTAATATCTAGAAATTCGTTCTCTCAAAAGTAATTTTTTAATTCGAAAGGTAACTATATAAGCCCTGTTTCATTTGGGTTGAGCTATCTATATATTCATTTAATATCTTTTGTCATGTCCTCGGTTTCATGAAGTTAGAATATAGGTTCTTGAATGTTGCTTCTCATTTTCGAATTGGTTAATACGATATATGTGTGGGTTTGTATTTACTATTAAGTCTGAGTAGCATGAACTGAGAAAGTTGTTAATTAAAAAAGGAGTCAACATAATTGAAAAATGCAAACAAAAACTTGAAAAGAAATCGAAAATGGTAGAATCCTTAGATTCCTTACCCGCGCCAATGATTAGCTTACCTGAATGTACGTCAAGGCCATATACTTCTCCTAAATCATTCGAAACACATTAAAATATTCTCTTCCACCTCTATATGCATCTTCTTCTGCCTCTATGATATTTGGGCGAGAACTCTTGCATTGTCCATGGAGTTGAGAAAAGTTTTATTTGACCTCAGTTGAACTTAAAGTGTTGGAATATTATTTTCTACACATCATCTAAACTGCACACCATAATGAGTGAATACTACACAAACACATCAACAATTATTATATAAAACTATGTATTTGTATACTTGTAATTGTTGTTGCAGCATTCTTGTAACCTTCAAATACCACAATAGATTCTCCAAAGAATATGACTTTGTAAGCTAACTCATGTGCACTGATGAAGATGCCCTTGAGGTGCCACGTTCTTCTGAAAGGTGTATTCCAAAAATTTAGTTAAATTTATCGATTTTTGGTTGGCAAGGACAGGAGCAAATGAACTTTAACAGCTAACACAGACAGCAACTAATGATATTAACAGCTAAATATTATTACGTGTTGTCCAAGAGTGTAACTTCTCATGATAAGTTTGCAATTGAATTCATACTAACACAGACAGTCTGAGGCTCTGAGCCATATATAATCTAAACTCGAACTCAAGATCAACGAAGTACTGATGAATACAAAAACTAAATTATAGTCTACATCCTCAAAAGTAACATTATTTTTCTCAAGGCTGTCAGCCATAACATCGAAACTTCTTTGTCTGCGGTAGAACACATGGAAACGCATTAAATCGTTTTTATCTTGTCAAAATACTTAAACAAAAACAAATGCAAAGAAGACACAGTGGTCCTGAAGTTTCTTTCTGCAGTTTGACTGCACTGATACCCGGACATCGCAGCTGGCTTAGGGTCAGTTCGTAATTGGACTGATCTCCTTAGATGCTTCCTGTAACGAACAGAGTAGATTTGTGGATGCTATCTATTTGTAATTGGTTAGAACTTTTGTCATTAGATTAGGGTAGTTTGGACTTACGTGGTCTGAGATCAGCGAAAATCTCTTTATACACAATATTTGTGACAACATCTCTTCTAGTTGCACCCTCAGTATCATCAAGAATTTTTAGACCCTCCGGTGATGTTGCTCGGGAGAGAGCAACATACAGTTGACTGTGACTTAAAACAGGCCTTGAAAGATAGAGTGCTACCTGCTTCAGGCTCTGACCTTGGCTCTTATTTATAGTCATTGAATAACACAGCTTGATTGGGTACTGCCTTCTGCGGAATGTGAAAGGATGGATAGTGTCCAACATGAGTACCCGTTAGAAGTTCAGCCTCAAGAACTCTGTGCGAAAATGAACGAATTTGTTAACTAATTTTAAGGCAAATTCAATAAAAAAACACATGCAGTTACGTGTTCCTTTGCTTAGAAAAACTTGGCTTTATGTTCTAAAAAACTCTGCAAATCTTTATTCCTCACAACATAATCGCAGCAGTCATGACATGGACAACACATGCGAAAAGTGCTACTACTATAACAAAATGAACGAATTTGTTGACTATATTCAAAGGCAAATTTAATAAAAAACACATGCAGTTACGTGTTTCTTTGCTTAGAAAAACTTTGCTTTATGTTTTAAAATATGAAACAATCAAATTAAACCCCAGAAACGGAATATAGAGGGTGGTCGACACCTTTCAAGTCGCAAGGTTAGCATTACGCGATGAGCCCCCGGGATACGATCGGTAATTGTGCTCCTAATTGCACAAAGCTCCCCCATTACGTCTGTAATACAAATAAACACAAATGCTCAGACAGTTCAATTATCAATTATATTAAAAGCAGAAATAAACAAAGTCATACCAGGAAGCTGATTGCCAGTGTTTGCTAGCTCAATTATCTGGTCGTACTGTCGGAAACGGAAGTGTTCGGTCGGTATGATCCTATCAGTTGCTGGTAGCTTCTCAAAATCAGACTCAGCATTGAAACGGACAGAGACAGGAGCATCAGACAACCGGTACTTGGGACTGCTACGCGTGACATCAAATCCGCTAAGAGTGTAGACAGAGCCTTCGCTGAGACGATTTTTGAACCGAAGCTGGCGAGACGCAGGGATTGAACCGTGGACCACCGTAGACTGAAAGACAGATCAAGACAAGATATTAATAAAGAAGCTACATAGAGAGGAATCAGTAAAAGACGGCGGTGCTTACGTTCTCATCGATAAGCAACATGTCAACGCTAATAAGCTCTCCGCCCTTGTTGACATTCTTGGCCTCCCAGAACCTCAGCAGGCGGACCTCCGCGGTGTTTGAGCAACGGCCGGCTCTCAAGTTCTGTAGAAGCGTGTACGAATTCGCCATCGAGATCGGTTGATACGAAAGTGCTTGCCTCGAAATTTCGATTTGCTTCTGAAAATCGCTTTGGAAAAACTGATCATCGCAGGAATGATGAGTACCGTATTTATAGCTAGAGCTGAAACCAGTTACAGGGATAGGCGAAGAGGTTTCTTGATGGCTTCAAATGAAATAAGTGGAGGAAAAACGTGGAGAACGAAGTTAAGAACGCAATTATGGAGATCTGAGGCGTTATGTATATGGGAACGGCGATCTAAGTCTAACGCTGGCTTCGCTGGTGTGTTCGAGCCGACAGAAGAAAATGAGAGAAACCCTAAATCACTTGTGGGTTGAGACAGACTGGACTCCACTATGGGCTTCATGCTCAAATATCAGACAGCCCAGTTCACACTCTTCATAATCAGACAGTCCAGTCCACAATCTCCATATCAGACGACTTAAGAAACAAAAGCACGTAAAAAAACACGGCACAAATCAGATGTCGACACGTGTCGAGATTTGCCCTCCCTGTTTGTTTTATTGTATAAGATTATCGATTTGATAATGGACCATTACATTGGACTCAAAAGCGAAAAGTTATAACAGCACAAGTATTATACGTCGGCCCATTATCTTTACAACTAATTCACACATTTTATCCGGAACCAACCCGAAACTATATGTTCAAGTGACGCCACGCATACTACAGAATCTCTCAAGTATTTTTGTACTCGACCAACGGGTCTCTGTTCAGATTTGGATTCTATCTGAAATATATTTTGATATTCTAATATTTGTAAGTATTTTCAGTTTCAAGTATTTTCTATTCGAATATATTTTCATGTCCTTTTCGGGTTTTAAATCTTTGAAACAATTCTGATCCAATATATAATCAAAATTTACTGAATCACTCCAAATCTGATTGTTATTGAGTCAAAACCAAACCAAAAATTACAATTACCTATACAAATCCAAATATTTAAATACTATAATTTTCGGAACAATGCTATTGTTCCGGGATATCTCTATAATATTATTCGAGAAGTCAGTTCTCTGACGATGATTGATTACACTGATACCCCTTAATGAATTAAAAATATTACATGCAAAATACTATTATTAATTTTTTATTTCGTTTCCTTTTTAAAATTTTTCAAAAAACATATAATAAAAAGGCATTTTTTTATAAAGTTAAAAAAAATGAATTGAAAAACAAAAATATATGTATATATATTATGATTTCATAAAAAAGGAAAAGTTCACAAAATAGTAATATTACATTTAAAAAATATTTTTAAATAACATAAAATATAATTTTGAAGTAATAAAATACTTTCTTTATATCTATACTTTCTTAGATGAAAATTATAAATTTGTATATAATGTTACTAGAAAAAGAAATATTATTTATTTTAAAATATAATTTTAAACAATACAAAAAAATTCAAAATAATAGAAATATTTTTATATATCTATCTATTTTCTTCTATGATTACATAAAATAATAAAGTAACATAAACTGATATATGTTTAATTTACTAAAAATAGTTTATAATTAGTATTATTGATTTTTTTTTTTATTTTTTATATATTTAGTTGACTATAATATCTTTCAATTACAACAAAAAATATTGATAAATTATATTTTACTTATATAATATTATTTTTAAATACAATCACAATTTTGTTTACTGCTTATTTTTAAGAGTTATTAGAAAAAGCTAAAATAAATTTTAAAAATAACCATCGTTTGATCAAATAGTTACACAATAGTTTAATGAGGTAGATATATTATATTTTATCATTATTAAAGTTATTTGCTTTCTTAATATTAAATTTGATTTTAAATTTTATGTTTATGTATTTGTGGAACTTAATAGAACCATAATCAAAATACCAAAGCAAATCTGAATTCTCATTTTTAAGATTATTTAATTAAATTTCAGTTTCCATTCAATAAATCAAAGACATAAAATTATTTACAATTCATAAAATATTTTAATTATTGTAAATATTGATATGTGTTCATGAACTTCCAAAAATGTATCAACTACTTATACATGTAACTTCCTATTGATCATTGATTTATTTTTCTAATATTTTTTTAAAAAAACATCAACATATAATTTGATAAATATTATGAAAATACATGGAAATTTCAACGATAAACAAAATCGATTTGATTTGACTTAATTATAATAAAAATAATTATACTTCATTTTGAATTTAAAAGAATATATGTAACTCAATATACTCACAACATGAGTGTCTCGACTAATCCAACTTATATCTAAAATCATAGATTTAACTACAATAAGAATATATAATTTTATACGAATAGTAATTCATTTTATAAATATAAATCATAGGACAACTCAAAACAAATTTAAAATCAAAATAAAATATTAACCAACTGTTATAATTTAGTTTTTAGTAAAATTTATATATATACATGAGACTTTAGAATATTATCATTATAAGCCCAATATATCTTAAATTATATACAATCTTCATAAAGTATATTTACATTTCTAAGACAACAATCACCTAAATGCAAATAAGAAATTAATCAAAATTTTAATAGTTAGAATAAAAAATATTACAGTTGAATTCAGAGATGCAATCCAATTTATCCAAATGATAACTAAATCGATTGTAAAAACAACAAAACCGGTTGGATATAACATATATAAAATCATATGTATAATTAAAATAATATAATATTATTATTATAAATGATGCATACAAATTATAAATTAATTTAAAATTAAAAGTAAATAGCAATCGATTATTATAGTATATTTACTTTAGAAATATTTATATCCGTGCATGTGCACGGGAAAATCAATATCTATAGTCTATACAAGTCCGAAAATCACAATTTACTTGCTCAGTTTGAATTTTTTGGTTATAGGGTACAATTTCTCTTAATAATAATACTAGTCCCACAATATACTTATACTCTCTTTGGATCCTTAGGTTTGTTGTCCTGTTACTTATTGTTCTTTTATTTGATCAAATACGAAGTTTTCCAGAATCAGTTTAACCTAAATGCTACAGTTTTTGGAACAGACTATGTAACTTCTATTAACAATATCCATCAGTTTAAGCTCAGAAAGAAAACAATATTCATCAGTATGGGACGATATGCATGCATGATTAGGAAAAATCCAAAATTTAGTCCAATGGGATTCCAACTTTCGCGTCAAGAGGGTGAAGACTACTCGCTGTAGGAGAGGCACACGTCTCAAGTGACTTTAAGACGCTACGTAGCTCGCGTAGAAGTAGATTGGTTTCCACGTATTGCCAAATGTCTTTAATAGTGAGCCAATACATTAGACTCAAACGCTAAAAGTCATAATCAGCTTAAGCATTCTAGTTCAGCCCTAGGCTTGGGCAGTTTAACCTGGACCCGAAAACTGTAACCGAAATCGATCCAAAAATACCATATCCGAAGCCGAATAAAATATTTACAAGTACCTTTTTGGTCCAATTTTTTTACCAGATGAACCAGAACCGAAAGAAATCGACTCGAATAGATCCATACTCGAAAAGAACTGATCCGAATAGACCCGTCCCAAGAAGAACCGATTTGTACCCGACTTAAAAATATGTATATCCAAAATTATGTTTTTTTGTGTTCTCTTTTCTATATACTATTTTGTGATTTAGTTGAAATATCTTTGTTAACAATATTTGTATTATTTTGTAACATTTTTAAGTAATATGAAAATCTGAAATGTAAAATTTAGAGTTTAAAAATGTTTTATTTTAATTATTAATAGGTTAATTTAACTTATTTTTTAAAATTTTAGATATATATATGACAAATATCAACTAAATGTGATAGAGTTTGAGAGTGTTATGTCCCTTTCAGATCCTAAATATCTGAATCCGTTATAGACCCAAAAGTTATGAGTATTTTATAGATATTTTAGTTATACATCCGGACCGACCCAGACCCGATAATAACTATTCCGAACCGAAAATTTACAAATATCCACTGGATCTAAATGTTTACTACCAGAGAGATCCGGATCCGGATTCCGAAAGAACCGATCCGAACCCGACCCGAAAACCTGAACGCCCAGACCTTATTCACCCCAGTACCTCTCATCCAAAGAGACACACGAATATTGTTCCGAACATTATCCAGTCCATTACCTCTCATCCAAAGAGACACACGGATATTGTTCCGAACATTATCCAAAACCCGAAATCATGATTTGGTGCACACTTTATATTTTAACTAAAAAATATCTTGTGGTGTGTGGACAAGAGTTAATGAGATGAAACATAAAAAACATCATAGCAAGTTTAGGTTATTTTACTTTTCACTTTGTAACGCTAACGCATACTTCTATAATACAAAACTTTGGATACTTGTACTTCTGATTTGAGTGATCCCGAGTAGTCCAAAAAATGATAGTCCCACAATATGTATACTCTTGTTTGGACTGTTTTTTTACTCTGTGATATCACATGTTAACTTTTATACTAATCATAATAAAAAAAATACATCCCACATTATTCATTTTGAATATTTACAACTGATAAGCGTGCAAACCGCAACGTGGACATTATGAGGGAGTACTGCAGGGAACAGAACATCAAATATTTCTATGATATCACAGACCGCAGAGATTTCAAAGTATGGTAGTTTTGAAAATTTCCATGGAGTGAAAACTGTGAATTCCTATCTTGCTTGCATGTGAATAAAGTTTCATTTCTCATCTGTAGGCTAATCCGGACTACAAAGGTGTTTGCCATGTTGCGCTTGCACAAAAAGGTCATTGCAGGCCATGGGAGGTAACAATCTCTCTCGCTGGATATGATTGGCTTTGTTTGGTTTGGTTCGGTTCTATTGTTGTTGCTGTTACGATTAAGAAAAGTTCATTTTTTTTAAGAAACTCAAATTAAGAAACTACCATTGTAGCTCAAAAATTAGGTGATTCTTAACTAAGGTCTTTAACTAAAATTTATTAATTAAATAGTCATTAAAATGTATTTAAGAAACCTTATGGGTTTCTAGGGATAATCAGGGCCGGTCCTGAAAGTTTGGAGGCCCAAGACCATTTAATAAAGACTTCAAAAATTTGGGGGTCTAAAAATTTTTTTTTTACAAATTGGGGGCCTATTTACATATAAAGATTTTCAAAAATTTTGGGGTCCAAGGCGAATGTTTCATTGGGCTTGGCCCAGGGCCGGCCCTGGGGATAATCATGCTCTGATATATACACATATATATGCTCTAATTCAGAGATACATTTTGCCCAGACCCGAAGCCCTAACAAAAACCAATCCAAAAATTATACAAATTCAGTTCATGGTATGAACCTACACAAAAAAATATGTTGGGTATTCTTTTGCACATTTTAAGTTTCAAGTACGGCTTTTCAAATTAGTTTCATGTTTAAGATACAAATTTTGATTTTTGAATATATATATATATATATATATATTCGTAATTACTTTCTGATTAGTTTTGGATTTTCAAGTGTGTTTTTATTCAGATACATATAGTTTATGTACTTCACATCTTTTTGGTCCTACGTATCAAAACCAATTTGAATCCGGAGCACATTCGAAATTTATCGGTTATTTATTAGTAGTTGCTGTAGGTGCTATCCACAGTCCTATTTATTTCTACAACATCAAATTCAGAGCAATCAAGCTTTAAATTTTTTTTTGAAATCACAGCTTTTGAAAGAACTTACAGCTGTGCAAGTGCTCTGTAGAGCCAAATATTCAAAACAATTGTTTAGTGCTTTCCATAAATTTCTACAGCAATAAAATTTAAAACCACAGAAAAAAATTTACAGATTTTTTTTTACAGCAAAAATTTTAAACCTACAGCCATTACCAATCGGGCCCTATAAATATTTAGTTATACGATCCGAACAAACCAAAATTCTGTTGAAACTGATCCAAAATTAAACAGAAAATTGAGATACCTATATGTTCGAATATTATCCAAAGACCTGAAATCATGATTTGGTGCACACTTTTAATAAAAAAAATATCTTGTGGTGTCTGCACAGTGTTAATGAGATGAAGCATAAAAAAAGACATCATACTGAGCTTAGGTTGTTTACTTAGGATACTTGTACATTTGCTTCGAGTACCAAGTAGTCATAATGAGATAGTCCCCTCAATATTTATACTCATGTTTGGATAGGATTTTTTTACTCGGTAAATTTTTATACTTTATAACCAATGATAATAAAATGTGGAAGCCCCCTTAGTCTAATAGTTTGACTAAGGGTTCATTAGTACTTAAACAACAGAAAGTCTGAGTTTCGAATCCTAGCAAAGGCGAATTATGCAGATTTATGGAGAAAAGCATATAGGAGATCTCCGGCATGGCGCAAGTACATTCTATAGAATTGTCTTGTAATATTTATCATAGTTTGTAATAGCATAAATAACAATCTAAAAAAAAAAAATCGTAATAAAAATAAGACATCCCACACTATTAATTGATTTCTTCTTGCTTTTCACTTAAAACAAATTAACTTTTTTACATGCTATTAAATTACCCCAGACGTAACTTTTTTTCTTTTGGAAAGAAATTGGGCAAAAGTAAATAGTTCAAATCCAAAAAAGTTAATCACGAGTTAGTTTCCTTTCTTTTTCTCTAGTCAAATATTCTAGGATTTTGTATATATAATCATGGAAGGAGAGACGAGTAGCATTGTGGAAGTTCCTAGTTCTCTCTTCATCAGTGTAGTTTTTCTTCTTGCTGATTTTTTTTGCACATCTATCTCGCTCTCTCTCTCAAAGGTAGGTTGGATGCGTATTTTATTTCAGAGTCAATAGTTTGTCTAATTCTGCTAAACTACATATACGTTTCGTTGCGTTTATACTTTTTTTTTCCTTCCTCTGTTTAGATGGAAGTTCAAAGGCAACTTGACTATGAGGAAAGCCATCACGACCACGTGGTTCAGATTTCATCAGTCGAGGCAAGCTTGGTGAAGGCAGCCAAGAAGACATGTGGAGAAACACCTTGCTTGTTCTTTGATGCCAATTCATTATCAAGGGAGGCTGGGGACCGTAAAGCAGCGATGAAAAAACTGTTGGTGGCGGTTGCGCTATGTAGTCTCTTTATCGTCGTTGAAGTGATCGGAGGCATTAAGGCCAACAGCCTAGCTATTCTCACTGATGCTGCTCATCTTTTCGTGGATGTAACAGCTTTTGGAATTTCCTTGTTCTCACTTTGGGCTTCAGGATGGGAGGCAACCCCACGCAAGTCTTATGGATTCTTCAGAATCGAGGTCCTTGGTGCCCTTGTATCGGTCCAGATGATTTGGCTTCTTGCTGGATTCTTAGTATACGAAGCTATCGCAAGACTTCACAACGGCGGTGGCGAAGTTCAGGGCTCTCTCATGTTTGGTATCTCTGCATTTGGTCTCATGGTGAACCTTGCAATGGCTTTTCTGTTAGGGCACAGCCACGGTGGTCACAGTCACGGTCATGGCCACGACCATGAAAATCAACACGATCACCACCACCACCCACAACTATCTGAAGCCTTGCTCGAGGAAAATGGCACTAGGAGTGAGAAGAAGCGGAATCTAAACTTGGAAGGAGCTTATCTTCATGCTTTGGGAGATTTAATCCAGAGCGTGGGGGTGATGCTAGGAGGGGCAGTGATTTGGTACAAACCTGAGTGGAAGATCATTGATCTCATATGCACCCTTCTCTTTTCAGTGATTGTGTTGGGGACAACGTTAGGCATGTCTAGGAACATTCTAGATGTTTTAATGGAGTCAACCCCACAAGAGATAGACGCGGACAAGCTTGAAAAGGGAGTATGCGAGATGGAAGAAGTAGTGGACGTCCATGAGATGCACATTTGGTCCATCACTCCTGATAAAATTACACTGGTGTGTCATGTGAAGGTCAGACCAGAGGCGGATGGAGATATGGTTCTGGACAAGGTGATTGACTACATCAAGACCGAATACAACATCAGTCACGTCACCATTCAGATTGAACGCCAGTAATGCTTTTGAGGGGGTGTGTTTGTGCTGTATGAATTTAGACCTTTATTCTGTCTGCATTTTACTTAATAAATATTAGGCTCCTGTTTTTCTATCAACAACCGTTCTCTCTAATAAATAAATAAAATTATAGTTCTAGAAACCATGATACCACCAACAAACATATGGTGTTATTGAACAAAGTATATTTGCACTTAATGTGACAAACCAAACCTTCTTGGGTTAATGACACACAAAGAAATTGAGTCCAAAAAATTATCACTAGACTGGTCACGTTACGGAACTTGCAAAATCATCAAATATATATACAAAAAAAAAAATCCTAATTAGTAAAAAGTTGGTTCCTGGACATGTGTTTAATTTGTCAAACGGTGTTAAATTGCCAAATCATCAAATTTACGCAAAACAATAACTCTCTTTCCATACACCACTCAGCTACTTAAATAATAATCTCTAATTTAAACTGTAAAGCAGAAGAAAATATAACCATTGATTCTTGTCTTGCCCCAAGATCAAACGCCTAGCTAGCTAAACATCGCGATCACGGAAGCGAGAAGGAGAATGAACAACGTGAGTGGAAGACAACTTGCCCATATCCCGGGGCTACAAGTGTGATGGTAGAGAGAGCATGGACAATTTGTACAACCAAATGAGTCACCTTGTTTAAAGTTTTCTCTGAAAGCATAGACAGTTTGTACTCCTTTTGTTTCGCAGCCAATCTAGTTTGGGGATCGATGTACTTGACAGCCTGTAAAGACCACATATATACACACAAATAATACTATATATACTATTACAATATACTAGAAGATCCAACAAAGTTGTCAAACATACCTCTGGATGAGCTAGTATCAGAGCAGCTGCTAGATCTTTCTCTGTAATTTCACGGGCTTGAACGTCAATCATCATAGTCTTATCCCTTGTGCAAGCGTATATCAAATCAAGATCACTTGAGCTAAGCTACTACACGAGGTTTGACATCAAACCAAATTACAGCAAATGAGAAAGAGGCCAGAATTTGTGAGTTAGGGGAATATACCAATACAATGTTGAGTCTAGTTTTTTTTTCACCCCATATCATCAATATTCTTAAAACTTTCAATGTTTTATAACACATAAACGTAATATCTATTTGTATAAAGTTGAAATAAAACATAAATTGACTAATTTTATTATATTTGTGGATAAAAATAATTAAAATTTTAAAATAGTAATACTTACAAATTTTACAAGTACTAAAATGTTTAAATAAACAAATATATTAAATATGCTTTATAAAAAATATATAACAAAAACACATACATTTTGGATCCTTAGGTTTGGCGGCCCTATTAGTTCTGTTTTTCATCATATACGAAGTTTCCAGAATCAATTTTAACCTAAATGCTATAATTTTCAGAACATACTAATTATGTAGTTTCTATTAACAACTTCCATCAAATATGGGACGATATGCATGCAGTATTAAGAAGAGTCCAGGTTTATCCTATGATTTAAACTTTCGCGGTAAGTGGATCGCGTAAAAGTTCTATAATGATGGGCCAATACATTGGACTCAAAAGCGAAAAGTTCTAATCAGCTTAATTTAGAATCGTAGATCGGCCCATTCTCCATATAAATATACTCTCGTAAATCACTCATGCGCATTTTACCATGATTTGAAAACGGATTTCGATATGGTACTACATGATCAAATATCTTTTTATTTTCTTCGTAGTCGGAAACAATCAGTTTTAACATTACTGGTTTCTTTTCTTTGCGCTACTCGCGAATTGTATTTTATTTTTTTTCTCAACGTTTAATTCTTATAATATTATGTTAATCGTTTTGTTTGATTTTGAATTTAATTTTAAAAATGTGATGTAGATTTATCTTCTACTAATGTTGTATGAACGTATATTTCTAAAAGTAGTATCTATATTATGAAAATTGAGGTATAAATAAGAGTTGTTTGAATACATGAATAACATCATAAATGTGAATTGTTTAGAAAAACGAATAACAATATAAATGAGAATTGTTTGAAAACACGAATGGTAGTACAAAATAATACTTATCTATTTTTAAAAGATTTTTATTCTATTTTTAATCAATTCTAACCACTTAATCCATTACTTTACTAAATAAATTGATATATTTTATTATTGAAGAACAATACAAAATTTATTTGTTTTCAATTTTTAATTTATCTCTTACATTCATTTTCTCACTTTTTAACTGCTTCATTAATTATATTTATTATAATATTTTGACAGCAATTATTTTACATATTAACTATAATAAATCGACATATTTGAATGAAATTATTCTATTTGTGACAAAAATTCAAAATGGTTAACAATTTTTTTTTGTTTACATAATCAGTTAGACATAGACATTCAGATATTTGTTCAGCTACGAGTTATTTATTTTGGGTATCAAGTTTTTTGAGTTTTAAAATTAGGCTTCACTCGGATATTATAAATTTTCGTGTAGGTTTCAAATCGGATCTTCCCAAGTCAAGATGAATTCAATTTTGATATATAGAAACCTACAAATATAATAAAACTAATGTATTTGAAGCCGGTTGGATATTTGTACTAAAGCTACAATATTAATCTATTCAATTCAGGTAGTTTGAAATCAAACTAAACATAACTTAAAAATAACCAAATAACCAATAGTAACCATATTACCCTATTTGATTCGAGTTCGATTCTGATATATAAAAACCTAAAAATATTCAAATATACTTATACATTTAATACACATATAAAATATATAATATTAATCATGAAAAAAAAATATCAATTTATAAAAAAACTAAAAATTAACACCCACACGGACGTGCAAGTCAATCTCTAATCTATCTTATTAAAATAGAAGTATCTTTAAGAAGTGATTGAAAACGTGGATATCAGTAAAAAATAGATATAATATTGTTTGAAAACATGGATAATAATATATTAAAGAAGAAAAAGTAATAGGTTTATGTTATTAAGAAAAATTAGAAGTCCATAATATTATATATTTGGGTCAGTTTTAAAATATACAAAAATGACTCAATCTAATTAGCTAAAAAGATCTTTTGTCTACAATAATCATAAAACAAAATTTAAACTTTATATACATATTTCAAATCAAAATATTAATTTAAATTGATATATCAAAAATTGATTCAAAAATATACATATATTCAAAATTTGATTTTTACTAAAATAGTTTCCAATAACCATTTTGAAAAATGTTTTAAATACATATAAGAAAAAATACAATACAAAGTCCAATCTCAAACACTAATTTAAATTATGGTTTTTATATTTACAAAACTAGATCATAATAGGTAAGTCCTTTTCTTTTTTGCCAAACATATTGGGTTTTATAATCTGTTTTAGGGTTTGATTCTTTCTGCGTTCAAATACTTAGGTTTTGTGTTGTGTGTGCTAGGAGATCCAACAAAGTTGTCAAACATATACTATTAAACAGTACTTGGGGATCCAACAAAGTTGTCAAACATAGGTCTGGGTGAGCTAGCTTCGGAGCAGCAGCAAGATTTTATCTGTGATTTCACGGGCTTGAACGTCAATCATCATAGTTTGTCCCTTGTGCAAGACTATACACTACAAAAAAACAAGGAGATTCTGATGGCCGAAATCGTCGGAAATTTGTCGGAATAGACAGATTCGGAATCTGTCTATTCCGACGA
The DNA here is from genome assembly GCF_020379485.1 of Brassica napus. Lineage (NCBI taxonomy): Eukaryota > Viridiplantae > Streptophyta > Magnoliopsida > Brassicales > Brassicaceae > Brassica > Brassica napus. Next base: position 58,517,888 of record NC_063452.1, on the reverse strand, counting down.
ATTTCTGACGAACCTGTCCATCGGTATCGTTTTGTCGGAAAAAAAAAATTCGTCGGAATTTCGTCAGAACTTCCGACGACTTTCTGACGAATACCGAGAAACTTCATTCTGACGAATTTCCGACGATATTACGATGCCGACACACGAGACCAGAGTTCATCGGAAAAACTATGTACCGACGGAGATCGTTCCTCGGACAATTCCGACGTAGTGGATTCCTCGGTGTATTCCGACGGACAATGGTCGTCGGAATATTCCGACGGATATTTGTCCGTCGGAATATACCGACGGATATTTGTCCGTCGGAATATTCCGACGAATATTGGTTCGTCGGTAAATTCCGACGGATATTTGTCCGTCGGTATATTCCGACGACCATTGTCCATCGGAATATACCGAATTATATAAATTTTAAAAACGAATTGATTTTGCAATTTTATATATTTTTTTATATTAATAAATTAAAAAAATCAGAAATTTAAAACTAATAATATTATATAATTTAAATTCATACAAACCGAAATAGAAAAAAAACATTCAGAAAGTTTAAAATTCATACAAACCGAAATAGAAAAAAAAAACATTACGAAAGTTTTAAAAAGCCGAAAAAACTAAGATGAACTCGAAGACATCAAGCGATCTAGCTTCTGCATTATCTCGGTGTTGAACTTCTTCTGGGATGCCAACTCAGCAAGGATAGTGGCATTCTCCGAAAGGATAGTGGTGTTCTGCTCCTCCAATGCCCCAATCCGTTCATCTTTGTCATGTAACTCCTCGAGAATCATGGGATCGGCATACGGAGCTTGCAAAGAAGATGCCGGATACGAAGAAGAACGGCGGGCCAACCCAACTAAACGACCTCCTTTCCTTTTAGGAACCGCCTACAAAAATATTTAAAGTAAGTAAATAGGGACAAGTTAGTAATCGACATTATAAAAAAAAAATATATTAATAAAAAAAAATTACCTTTTCAACCATCTCATTTATTTGCAATAGAGACAAGTTGGTTGAAGCTCCCGTAGAGTCGCCGTCATCAGAGAGAGGCTGAGATTGAGAAACTATTTCAGCTTCCACCAAATCAACGACACCTTTGATCACGGGGTCCTGAATTTGGCCCGTCGTCTTGTTAGTGTGAGCCACCTTAATGAGTTGGAGACGATCAACAGGATTACCGTCATTTGTTTCGATCTAAAAAAACCGCCATTATTAGCCAAGGAATGTATAAAATATTTATTTAAAAAATATAAAGATAAATAATAATAAAAAACTTACAAGTTCATCCTCCTTAGTAGACATAGAGCAAGCGCCGAGGTTGTGCACATACATACCTTTTCCGCCACGATCGCTCTTCCGGTTCTTGGAGTTCCTAGAAGACGTCTCTGCAGTTTCTTCCTTCTCCCAATGAGCTATCAACTGCTCCCACACCGTCCCGTTGATGAACCGTGGCCTCTTGTTCTTCTGCCAAACTGTCTTCCACGCGTTTATCTGCTTTGTATAAGAGTCCATGGCCTTTTCGTTGAATTTCTTACGGACTGTTTCCGTAAGATCGGAGCGCCAGTTGAACTCTTGCTACAAAACAAACACAATTTAATAAGTAAATATATTAAAAAAATATAAAAACTTTTGAAAAATAAAGAGTTACTATACCGCAAACTGACGAAACCACAACTCTCGTTCGTCGGAAGGGATCACACTCCACTTTGGATATCCAAAACGGAGCATGAAGTACATCATCTGGTTGATGCTCCGGCTAATGCCATTTTTCGACTTGGTGAACCTTTTAAAAAAATACAAGTTAGCAAGTTAATTAAAGGAAAAAAAACATAACGGTACAAATAAAAAAAATACTAACCAAGTGCTATAGCCTCGTCGTGGGTTGGGTTGGAGAACCGGGAGATGCTCTCGACCTGGTTGTTGAACCAATAGATGAACCGGCATGACCCCCGGATCCTGTTGAGCAGCAGCGTGAGGGGCAGCGGGAGCTGGAGCGGGAATATATGCGGGAACCGAGTCATGAAACGATCCCGATGCACGGGAACTGCTCACCGAACTACGTCGAAGACGGGCTGCGGGACGGTGTTCATCCTCGGCCCTAAAAAAATAATAATACATCAAACATATTTTTAAATCATTTCTATTTTTAATGTTTTCATTTATATATTTACAAAAGGTTTTATAAACTATTAAACCTTTTATTATACATAGAAACTTATAAAAAATAATAAAAAAAATTTAAAATTTTTTATTATACATGATTTATATATATATATATATATATATATATATATATATATGTATACACAATTATAAAAAATTTATAAATGAAGAGAAATGTTGTTAAATATTTATAATTTTTTTTAAAAAACGTTTTATTATACATAGTTTATTAGTGAAAACTTATAAAAAATTTTAAATTTTTTATTATACATGATTTATATATATATATGTATACAAAATTATAAAAAATTTATAAATATAGAAAAATGTTGTTAAATATTTTTTAAAAATTTTAAAACGTTTTATTATATATATTTCATTACTGGAAACTTGAAAAACGTTTTTAAAAATAAAATAAAAACGTTTAAAAAAATCAAAAAACGTTTTTAAAAATCAAAAAATGTTCCAAAAAAAACTAAAACAACAATCCAAACAACAATCCTAACTTATATATCCTAAACTATCCATTCAATCCTAAAATTTTCAATCAAACAACCTAAAATCCGAGATCTAACTTCCAAAACCCTAAACAATTGATATAAAAGAAGGTTTGGGATGATTCTTACATGATTTGGGGCTTGGGGAAGAGATATGAGGGTGAGAAGAGGATTTGTCGGTGAAGAGAGGTGGAGAAGGGCCGGAATCGCCGGAGAGATGGAGAAATCGCCGGAGAGTGTTCGTTTTGAGAGAGAGAGGCCGCGGAGATAACGAAGAAGGAAGAAGGAGAGTTATTATATCCGAGGATTCCGACGGACACGGGTTCGTCGGTATTCCGTCGGTATAATTAAAATATACCAAATGCCGAGTCGCGAAAATTTTCAAGCGGTTTGGTTCTCCCGGGCAAATTGAATTTCCGACGGAATGTGTCCGTCAGTATATTCCGACAGAATGTGTCCGTCAGTATATTCCGACGACTTAGTGTTTAGGGTGTTGATTTCAAGTTTCTAAATGCAAAATCCAAATCTTTGATAATATATATAGTATTTGCATAAAGATTTAACAATAAAAATGTTTTATAACACGATTTTACACAACAACATTTTTTGTAGTGTAAGCTTATATGAACATGATTGTATAAGTATATAATGTTAAGATGAGATGTTATGAAAACAATGATATGCATACATAAATATTTTAATGAGTTGTTATATTTGAACGGTTGCGATCTAATACTATACTAAACACTTATTATGTGTTATTTTCATAGTTTTGGCATCTAAATTTATAGATTTTTATGATTGATATTTTATAGAAACACATGTCGTCGGTAATTCGTCGGAATATACCGACGACATTCCGACGAACTTGTCGTCGAAATGTCGTCGGTATATTCCGACGAATTACCGACGACCTTTCCAAATTTCAATGAAACCCAATGTCGTCGCTATGTCGTCGGTATATTGCGAGGGATTTCCGACAGACCAATAAAAAAAAAAAACTAATCAGAATCTTCTGAATCTTCATCAAACTCCCCAACCTCGGCTTCTGGCTCTGAATGTACGACAACATCATGTCCAAACACAGTCGAATTCTCAACGAGTTGAACATTTTCCAAATCTTCAACTGCCTAGGCGTTGCTGGTAGACTCTGGTTGCAATGGTTCATCATCATCAGAAGTTCCATCCACTCGTCCTCTTGGGTTGATTTGCTTTACAGTAACCCATGGATCGTCTCTGTACGTCACCCGAGGGTAACTGATGTAGCACACCTATACATATCAATTATACAAGTATTAGTAAAATATATAACATTAATTAATTATATTGGTAAAAAATTATGAATAGATTGACATACCTGATCAGCTTGCGAACCAAGAATGAAGGGATCATAATATTGAAGTTTCCGCCGCGAATGAACTGATGTATATCGGATCAGCTTACATACCTGATCAGCTTACATACTTTTGAATGGGATCGGAACTCTTCCCCTCGTCCCCTGATAACGAGGTTTCCCACAAAATTTGCATACATTCCGTGTCTCATCCGCTCTCCAGTAGATCATGCAGTTGCCAATACATACATCTATCACTTCATACGGTAGTTGAAGACCTGCAACAAGTTTCTGAACCTTGTAGTATGAACCCGGTGCAAGGTTATCCTTAGGTAGAATACCTTTGACAAAATCAGTAATCGCATCCATACATTCTTCAGCCAAATTATAGTCTGTCTTAATACCCATTAATCTAGTTGCAGATGATAAGACTGAATGACCATCTCTACAATTTTGATACAAAAGTTGTTTTCCTGCATCCAACATGTCAAAAAATCTCCTAGATTCGGGATTTGGTTCTTCCCCTCTATAATGATCATGTACCATCTGCTCAGTACCTACACCATAATCTATATCCATTCTAGATTCTTCTAACCTAATATCAGGCTGAAGTTCACTAACAGGCTGAGGTTCGCTAGTACTACCATATTCATAACCAGTTTCCCCATGAAGGTACCAAACTTTATAATTATGTGAAAACCCTTTCATATACAAATGAGTCCAAATATCAAATTCTTTTATAACCTTATTATTATTGCAAAAAGAGCAGGGACATCTTAACATACCACTTTTTGCATCCGGTTGCTGTTGAACAAGCCTCATGAATTCTCCAATCCCTTGAACGTATTCTTCCGTAAGCAAATTGGTGTTCGGATCCAAATGAGGCTTATCCATCCACGAACGATAATAAACTTCTGAAGACATGATTTTCACGGAATTGTTATGACTAAAGAGAATGAAGAGAGAATGAAGTGTGAATGAGTTGAATGAGGAGGGGTTGTATTTATAGGAAATTGCTTATGGCTCTCCGACGACTTTTCGACGAAATTCCGACGGATGTAAAGCAGTCCGTCGGAATTCCGTCGGTATTGTCCAATCTCAAACGGCTATACAACGGTCATATATATTTGTCGGCAACGGTCACATGGTTCGTCGGAAATTCATCGGAAAATACTGACGAAATTCCGACGACTTTACTGTTAATCGGAATGTCGTCGGAAATTCGTCGGAATATACCTACGAACTTCCGACGACTACAACGGTTACATTTTTTATCGGAATGTCGTCGAAAAGCCGTCGGAAAATTTCGACGACCCTTGTTTCATCGGAATTCCGTCGGAAATGGCCGACGGAATTCCGACGACTTCATTTTTTGGATTTGGTCGGAAATTGGTCAGTAATCCGTCACAAATGTCCGACGACATTGATGTCCGTCGGAACCTCCGTCGGAATTCGGCGTGTTTTCTTGTAGTGATATCAAATTAAGATTACTTGAACTAAGAGCTATACAAGGTTTCAACCACATACCCAAATTACAAGAAATGAGAAAAAGGCCACACAATCTATGAATTAAGGGAACATACCAATTACACAGATTTTGTTTTAGCTCATCCATAGCTGGACTCACAACAATCTGGCCAGCTATCCTACCTAATCGGATGACTCCAATGGGTCCTCCCCATGAAACATCCGATAGCATGAGCGCAGGCGATGATGCATCAGGTGTAAGAATATCTGGATCCTGTTTCCCATCTGATGATAGAACACTTGCCATTATCTGCAACGTGACAATATTTTAACAAATGAAGATTCCCCAGAAGATACTTCCACATAGATCAATCTCCTAAGGATTCATACCTGAACCCAGGAAGGAAACAATGGTCTGATTGGCTTACCGTTGAGGCGGCCACATAAAAGTTCCCGCTCTTTTGGAGCACTTTTCTACACATATACGTATTTGGAATCAAACCTTAAGCGTATTGCTTCTCTTGACAGTAAACCTGATAATATATATATAACAAACTTCTCATCTCATGGCAGAAGATAGACTCATCAGTGAATTCAAAAAATACGTACAGCATAAAGGTAGTAAGGTACCAGGATCATAGATTACTTCAAAGGATGCCAACATATACAAACAACCACAATAGCTTCATAATCAAAATAGGTTTGAAACATACAGTGAGAGCTAAGAAATCACTTAGCACACAAGTAACGAAGTGGAGAGAAACTTTGGTCTCATCCATGCCTAGCACGATGGAACCATCTGCAAAGCCAGCGATCTTTCCCGTCTCGAGCGTAACCACGCGTGGAATTTATTAAATCCATGTCTAACTCTATATGTTATTGTCTACTTTGGACCTTAAGCCCGCATGATTTTATCTTTTGTTTCCTTTCCAAAAAGATTCGTACTAATTAGAGTTAGACATCTTTTTATATATTAGACATTATTTGTCTAAACTTTCAATGTGTGACTTGAATTGATATCTCTCATTCTCACCCTTAAACCAAGGACCACACTCATCTTATGTCTTCTCCTTTAACGAAATTACTTAGCACCTATCTTGTCGCAGCTTCGACATCGATCTTTATCTCTGCCCAACCTCCCTTTCTACTTCGAACGGTCTCATTCTTATTCGAAGGATATTTTGATCTTTTTGCATAAACCTTGTTCTGATACCAATGTTGAGATTTATTAAATTCATTTTCAACTCTATATTGTTTGACTAGTACGATATTGTCCACTTTGAGCTTTAAATTCGCATGGTTTTACTTTTAGTTTCCTTCCCAAAAAGCTCGTATTAGTTAGAGTTTGACATATCTTTATATATTAGATACTCATTGTCTAAACTTTCAATGTGAGAATTGAATTAGTATCTCTCATTCACAGCATTTCATATATTTTCTCCTTTTCAGAATGTTGCAATGATTTAAACATATGTTAGCATTTCTGCTGAAGTTCTTATAAGAAAAACTATGATGTAACGAAAATCATTAACAACATTATCCAAACAGAGATAGTATTACACAAAATCATCCAATCACGAGACTGATTTCATATTTTTCACTAATTTTTTTATTCTAGTTGTAAATTGGAATGTCATAAAAATATTTATATTAAAATGGCGTATATATTAAGTTTTTTTTGGTAGAGACATATAGTAAAATTTAATTAATCCGAAGAAAAAATCAATGAAAATGTTATTTGTATAGTAGTTTGATTCACCACGATCTCTACGTTAAGGTTTTGGTTTTCAAATATAAAATGCTCAGTCATTGAATATACATGTTTGTATAGTAGTTTGATTCTTTGCATAAGGACTTTCAACCGACGAAACAGACTTGATACAAGCTTCAACATGTATGTCACTAGGAACACTCCCGTTCCGATACTTAGGTGTTCCACTCAACTCCAGGATGATGTATCTTACTAACTATGAGCCACTATTACACCAAATAAAATTTCGGTTCTCCTCTTGGTCAGTAAAGTCTCTCTCTTTCTCGGGAAGACTACTCATGATTAATGTGATATATGGAATCATAACGTTTGGGTGTTCGGCTTTCATATTGTCGAAATCTTGCATCTCTCAAATCAACTCTCTATGTAGCATACTCATGTGGAAGGGTAATATTGAAGGTCATAACTCAGCTAGAGTCTCCTGGGAAACATTGGTATACTAAAAGGTAAGTAGGGCTTGGAATTAAAGACCTACTATCATGGAATAAGGCATGCAATCTTTGTCTAATATTGTTATTTTTTTTTTGACCTGGCTCAGCTTGGGTCCAATGATTTAAGAAGGTGATACTCAAAGGCTCTCTGCATAATTATTCGACCACGCCTCCACGAAAATCTTTCTCACGTCTAGTCAACAAGCTTCTAAAACTCAAGCATCTTGTTTTCCCCTTGATTAAGCTTCAGCTTCAGAATGGGGAATTAGCAAGGTTCTGGACTGACAATTGGTCACCTTTTAGCGATCTTCACACTATCTCTCTGGGTCCAGCTCTAGATTATGTATCATCAACTTGCCACAGTCTCTTCTTTGTATTCTAATGGAACTTGGAGGCCTTCCTCCAGCTCGATCTGAGCCTCAACTGCAGCTCTATGCCTACTTAACAACCATTCAGTTCGAAAGTAATCAAGATTATTATTATGAATGGGAGATAAATGGTCAGACATCAAGCATATTCAAAACGAGAGCTTTTTACGATTACCTTAGTGAACCCCAACCAGATGTCATATAGGCTTATGCTGTTTGGTTCTCCAGAGCAATTCTAGGTCATAGTTTCCATTCATGGTTAGTGATTCAAGAAAGAATTCCAACGCGTGATAGACTGATCAGGTTGGGGATCCAAACAGACGATTGCTGCCTTCTCTGCAACCCCACACGAGAATCAAGGGATCACCTCTATTTCTATTGTATGTACAGTTATGATCTATGGAAGATGGTGATTAGAAGACTTCGACTAATACATCAACGAGCATGGACTGACAGTTTTGCACAGATGACAACTCTGAACTCTCCCTCCACCAAATTCGGAAAGAAATTTGACCATCCTCGCTTGGCAAGCAACTATGTATTGGCTCTTGAATGAGAGAAATGGCCGCCTGCATGCAAATACCTTCAGTTCTTCGGATCAGATCTTCAAGCTGATGGATCATCAACTGAGGAACAAGATTCAAAGCTCCAGAGAAACTAATCCGACTCGATCCTCACAAATGATGCAGAGATGGATTCGTTTGGATTGACTACCTTCATCGCCTTCGACTTTCCTCCACCGTCTATAACTTCATCATCGATTATTCCCTTAACTTTACAAAGGGATTTTCTTAATTAAGTTTTCTGGTTAGTTTCCAAAGGCTTGTAAAACATTTCAGTCTTTATTTAAATTTAAGAAAGCAAGTAACAAAAAGATGGTTTTACTTTGAAAAAATTAATTAAAAAAACACACTTAAAAGTAAAAACCAGAAGCTGAAACCAAGTAGATAGAAACTAGGGTGGATTTGGTGTATAACCATAGCAGAGAAAAGATTAACCATATAGCCATGCCTCGAAAAATGTGTCACTTTGCCACATAAATAGACATTACAGACTTTTGCGGTGAGTGAGCGTGCGTATATTACACACTACAGTTATATGCCATTCTATTTACAACGGCGATATAGAATATCGTTTTAACCATGATGTTATAACAAATTATAATATCATTTTTATAATATTATTTATTTATAGAGTTCAATGCAGCTTAAGTAGTAGACAATATGAAAGTACCTATTTATTCGTGTGACTAATGTTTAGTGTATATTATATTATGTGAAAGAACATATTTGACTGATATATTCCAAAGAACAAAAATTTACTATTCTATATTTTTTGACTAATTATTACTCCTTCTGTTTTAAGATATAAGTAGTTTTACCTAAAAACACTAATATTAAGAAAGTTGTTATTTTAAAATATCTATATCATTTAATCAATAAATTCAACCATTTATAAAAAATCTAACATTATTTCAATGGTCACATAATATCCAATAAATTAAAAAGGTGCATCGAAATATGTAAACTACTTATATTGTGAAATAATTTTTTTTTTACTAAAACTACCTACAATTGGAAACAAAGGGAGTATAGTAGCTAAACATATATAGGGAATTAAAAAGAAGAATAAGGAGAGATGAAAATGGGGAAATGTATGGTATATATGAAATAGTACGGTGTATATGTAAAAATATAGGAAAAAAAAAGAGGATGACAAATAGAAATAGAAGTATGAAAAAGGATGGGATGATAAAGAAAAAAACGAGAGAGAGAGAGTACTTACGATTCTATCGTATGTTTCGTAAAATAGATTAAAATTACAACAATATATTATTTGAACATTATATATTAGAGAGAGTAAAACTAAGGATGGAGAGAAAGAACGACATATGGGAGAGAGAAAAAGAGATGGAAGAAAAAAAGATTGATAATAATATCATTCTAGTTTTCATAAATAGAATAAAACATAATCTTATTATAAATGTACATATTCAATTCAAAATATATACAAAAATAATCTATATTTTAAAGATATATAAAAGATTCGAATAAGTTTTTTTTTGGTGTAAGAAACCATAGCCTCTACAAACTTAATTTTGTGGTGCCTTATTATGGTTATGTATCCAAATTTCTCTAGGAACTATCTAGGGAGATGTGCCTTTTACGATTTTAGAGAGACTTTAATAGCAGGCACAAGCTTCATGGTGTACTTTTTCTTCGTGATTATGACAATTAATCCTCTCCTTATTCTTTTGGCGCAAACGATTGCAGATAATCTTAAATCATCACTTTGTCGAAGAAAGCTTTCGTTCACTTTGCAAGTCTGGTTGAAATAAAAGCAATAAAATTTAAATTGAGACGACAAACAAAAGAAATTTATATTAAAACGATAACCGAAGGAAATCTGATTACAGTAGCAAACCGATAACTTCAATCACACAAGACAAGGAAATAAAGAAACTGGAAATCCTAAGGTTTATTTCGAACTAGAATTAAAAGGACGCAACCACGAATCCGTACATCTTCCTAGCACCACTTTCACTGAAGTTCACCTTCTAGCTGTGACCAGAAAAGGCTTGAAGGTAAGAGATACTCCTACAATGACCATCAGGTTAAGAAAGAAGAAGAGCATGTGGGGTCCTGGTAAGAAAGGAGCATCTTTTCTCCCTTCAGTCCAAGAGAAACTGTCAAGCAAAAAAACAAGTTAAGTGAGTTTAAGACATGAAATGATGAAAACCTATCTATTTTGTGTTAAATGGAGAAATGACTTACAGTATTCCAGCACCAACTGGTCCAACTGTTTTGAAGAGTGACATGGAAGTCATCGCAAGTCCATTGGCAGCACCTCTCTGGTGCTGATCCTGTTGTTTCATAAGAGTTAGAGAGTTATTAATTAGTGAAAACAATACTGGAAAAGATGAATTTAAGAATCATACCACGGCTCTGTTTTGGAGAATCACCATGCCGGTTATGGCAGAGATCTACACACACATAAATCAAATGTGTCAAACAATGTATTAACATGCGAAATGGAGAAAGGAAGAAAATCGTCTACGCTGAAGACGTTGACTAAGATAGAAGCAGAGCTCAAAAGAAGGCTTTGAGTGACACCTGAGAGTTGAGCTATAAAAGGATAGCTCAACTGAACAGGTATCATCAGTGCCCCGGCTAAACGGGCGAGCTGCACAGGTCCTAGCAGTCTATCGGCTGATGGATAGAGGAGGACCTGAAAAAAGAATAGGCCAAGACCTAAAACAAAATGGCTTGGTTAACTCACGTACTAAAAATCAAGTTAAAGCAGATGCACAAGACATGAAGAAGAGCAGTGAAATGATAAGACATACCAGATATCGTGAGAACAGTGCCGACCTGATTCGTTGAGTATCCCAAACCTCCGTACTTACAAGGGCTATTTGCCCACAAAGCAAAAATCTGCAACAGTGATTAATATTTTCGTTCAGACTAAGAGCACAAGCCAGCTAATGAAGTGGCGAAGGATCTATAATTGCAAAAGCCTAAAGTCTTAATGCTAGTTCTTTTATTACCTCAGAATACACTGTGTCATGCAGACACAAAACGCAATAGACTAGGATAGATGACATGAGGGGCCAGTTCTTAAACAGAGAAGCCCTTTTGTTGTTTCCTGGCATCCCGGTTGTTTCAAGAGATGCAGCTTCAAGTGCTTCAACTGAGTCATCATCTGAAGTCTTATTATCCAGCTCATGGTTGTGAAGTGTTTCCTAAGATACATAGAACATCCGTTAGAGAACTCTTAAGAAATGTAATAATTAATAGTATCTTTTTTTAGAAAGGAAGACTAGACAATGAAGGAATAATAGATTACCGGAATGAAACAGCACAGTGCTGTCACGACCAGAGCGAAAGCTGATATCGTAAAACATGGCAAGGCATAACGGAACCTGCATTGCAGTGCCATGAGTATTCCATTATACACATTACACTAAACAGATATTAATAAAACCAACCTGCCAAAGATGGATTCTTTGGAGAAGACACTCGGATATTTGTCTGCAGGCTGAGAACAATGAATGTGCATTAATCAGACAGTAAAAAATGATCCGAAGGAGAGATGGACAGGGTTCAAGTATTTAGACAGATAATATGATCAAACTTTACCTGTGCTAAAAATCCTCCTAGAACTGGGCCAATGATGAGGCCAATTCCCCAAGCCGTGCTGACAGCTGACATTGCCGTCGCTTGGTATTCTTCACGGCAGATCTCGGAAGCATATGCCTACAAATTTTACACTATAATATTAGAACAGACAAATGTATGAAAAACAAAAAACAAAAATAAAAAATTATATATATATATATATATATATAGCTAAGAGTTAAGAGTGTCACCCTTCATGGTTCCAACAAGACAGTTAAAGCTGCCAAGCATAAACCTAGTCGCAATTGCCATCCAAATGTTCGTGCTCATGCCAAACAGAGCATTGAACACAGCACTACAACAGCCACCCAAGCCAGTTAGTAAGAAAAAAAACGGGAGATAAAAAACAGTAAAAAGAAAATACACTCACATTGTGATGGTTCCCAAGAGAATGATAGGCTTTCTTCCATATCGATCAGCCATTATTCCCCAGAAAATTGATGTCAGTGCTCGTCCAAACATGAATGCGCACGCTTGTAAGTCGCAAAAAAGGACATCAAATCAGTAGAGATAATTGAGAGACAACAATGCACAAACTTACAAGTTATAATCTCACCTATAAAGCCAGCATAATATCCAATGTCTTTCTCTGTCTTGGCAACACCAAAGTCTTCAATCTGTAAAAATAGAGACATGTAAGAGAGACAACAAAAGAACGGTCTTGGAAGACAGCCTATCTTAAGAAATTAAGAAGATTCACCATGTAATAGAGGAAGGGGTACAATGAAGAAATGGGAAGAGAGCTGCACAACATACAAGAAAATTCATATGAGAGGCTTGCTTAGAGAATCGTTTAGGCCTGGGATTTTTATCCATAACCGAATACCCGAACCAGAACCGACCCGAAATGGACCGGTTCGGTTCAGTTTCGGTTCTAGGCAATTTATCCGATGGGTATTAGTGTTAATTATCCATGGGTATCGGTTCGGTTCCGGTTTTTACCCGAAACCGAACGGGTACCCGTTTAACCCGAATTCTATGCTTAAAAAACATAGATTTGTATCTTTCGAGGGTTGAACCCGGGTTGGATAGGCAAAGCAACAACTGCAATACCACTAGACTAGTTCAACTTCGTTGTATTTAATACATATTACTAATATATATACGATTTCTATTAACTTTTTTTAAAAAAATAAAATAAATAAATAAAAAACTGGTATATAATTATTTTATTTTGTAAATATTTATATAATTCACATAAGAAACGGGTACCCGGAACCGACCCGAAACCGGTAGTACCCGATCCGAAACCCGAACCGAAATTTACTAAGTACCCATTGGGTATAGAATTCATTTATCCGAAAAACCCGGACCCGATCGGATCTTATCCGAACCCGAACCGAATATCCGAAGTCCCAGCCCTAGAATCGTTACTAATAGCCCACGAAAGAAGAGGAAGACAAACTTACATGTGGAGAGTATTACGATCCAGATGAAGGAGAGCTCCAGGTAAGGATATCCTCGACGGACCTCCTTCATCTTCTCCACTTTGCAACCAGGACATCCCTCGTGGTAGTGCTTCTCCAACAACGCCTCATTGTACTCCTTAGCCATTTTCCACGTTTAAAATTTGAATCCACCACAAGGAAATCCCAACCTTATAACCCAAAGCAATCCAGAATTTAAAGGAAAGAATGTTAAAATACGGTAACTGAATATTTGAAAAGCCTTAGAAATATAATCAATGCGCACCACACAGATTCGAATATATGTGTGTATTAAGAGCGTGTATATTATTATGGAATGTTGTATATTGATATTGTACAGAGATTTACAATATATAGAAACGACAGTAGGGTTTAGACTAATAGTATTTACAGCATAGTCCTTAACGGGAGGGGAAAAAGTGGTTTTTAGTGGGGTTTTTAGGTGGGGGTGGGGGCTACAAAAAAGGGAAAAATCGGTTAAAGGAAAGCCAAAATAAGGAACGCTGTTTGGTGAGTTTTTGAACTGTTTGCGGGTCCCACTGACACGTGGCGGCCCACAATTGGTTGGTTTTTAATTTTTTTATTACTCAGACAAAAAAAAATAAAAAAAATAAAAATAAAATAAAAAAGGGGTTTCAGCGTTAATCCTGATCTTAAACTCTTCTATTCCCTTATATATATATAGTGGAGCAAATTGGTAAAAAGGTCATTATGAGGTCGAATTTAGTAAATTAAACTTATTATGACCAACTGTCATGTTTTACTTTTCTTCTAATATCTATCTCACATGTTTATGGTAATAACAAAATATAAGATATATTTAAAATAGAAAAATTCCAATATTTATAATGTAATTTATTGTTTTGCTTAACAGGCGTGGACATTTTAACCTGGACCCGGAAACCCAACTGGAACTGACCCGAAAATACCCGACGTGAAATCGAACCGAAAATTTATAAGTATCTTTTGGGTCTAAATTATTTTTACCCAAAAGCACTGGAACCGAAAGGAACCGACCCGAATAGACCCGGATCCGTAAAGAACCGATCCGAATAGATCCGACCCGGTAAAAACCGATCTGTACCCAACTTAAAAACTTGTATATCCAAAACTATGATATTTTGTGTTCTATTTTATATATATTATTTTATAATTTAGTTGAAATATCTTTTATTACTAATATTTGTTATTATTTTGTAACATTTTTAAGTAATATGAACCTTTAAAATGTAAAGTTTAGAATTTAAATTTTTTTTATTTTAGTTATTAATAGTTTCATTTAAGTTATTTTGTAAAATTTTAGATATATATATAAAATATCGACCAAATTTGAAGGAGTTGGGTAGGTCATGTCCTTTTCATATCCTAGATACTCTAACCCGACCCGCACCTGAACAATTACGGGTATTTTATGGGTATTTTAGTTATAGACCCGAACCGACTCAGACCCGAGAAGAACCGATCCGAAACCGGACCAAAAATTTTTAAGTACCTATTGGGTCTTAATGTTTAGGACCCGAAGGACCCAAACCCAAAAGAAAATGGCTAGAAGCCGATCCGAAGACCTGATCGCTCATGCCTCTATCTCTATAATATTATTTGATAAATCAGTTTTTCTGTTCTTAGGATGATTAATTACTGAGTCATCCTTAATAAATTAAAAATATTGCATATAATTATCATTAGTAAAATTGATATTCCTTTTTATTTAATAATTTATGTTAATTAGAAGTTTTATTTTTTAAATAAAATATATAATAAAAACATTTATAAATTTAAAAAAGAAATCAGAAGAATAAAATATATATAATGCGATTTCCTACAAAAATAAAGTTAACAAAAAATAATTTGATATTAAGAAAACCATAATTCCTTTAAAACACAATCTTAAGTAAGATAAAAATATATTTTAACAGTAATAAACGTATTTTAGTTATATCTATATTTTTTCTAAGATAATTACAGAAAAAAATAATTAGATAAACGAAGATTTATTTTATCTTATGTAACTTTCTACTGATAATCACTTTATTTTTATAATATTTTTAGAAATATATCAAATTTTTGGAAAATATTATTAAAATTTACGTACACACCTAAGATAAAAAAAACTGAACTAATACGATAAAAAAACAATCTGATTTGGTTTAATAATAATAAAAATATTTATACTTTAGTTTGAAGGAACATATGTTACTCAATATACCTATAAAACTAGGTGTCTTCCTGCACCATGTGCAGTAAAAAAATTTAAAATATTTTTTAACAGATAAATATAAATTATATTTTAAAATAAAATTTTAGTAACATTGTAAATTTTCTTTTTCGTATCAATACTTTAATATAAATTTGATTTAATTAAACATAAAAAATTATATTTAAGAATATGCATGTATATATTTGAAATTATAATCTTATATAGATTTTTCTATCTATTTATTTTAATTAAATATATTAAATAAATTTGTAAAAGTTGCATAATTACCAAAAATTAAAATTAAACAATATTTATAAAACTTGTAGATATATAAGAAAATAATGATTTTATGATTAAATTTTTATAATTTTCTAAAGAAAATTTTATACATTTTTGAAAATTTTAGTAATAAAATTGTATAATTTAAAAATATATAAATAAATTATATTTCGAAATTATAATGTCGTATTTGAATATATTTATTTTAATAATGATTTATGATTTATTTCCATATTTTTAAAAAAATCCAAAAATATAAATTGACATTAAATATAATATATAAGTTATTACCATATTTTAAAAAGTTTACCAAAAATATAAATTAAAATTAAATGCAATTGTCCATGTCATATTAAGCCGTAAGACATGTCATCAATTTCAGTAGCCATGTCATATTTGTTTTATGAAATTGATTGTAGAAATGACATGTGGCAAAATCACTTCGCAAATAGTGTAGGGGATGAGTAACTGGACTAATCAAGTTTCTTATATCTAAAATCAAAGGTCAAATAACCAGGGAAAATTGCCAAAACAGAACAAAAAAATGTTCCTTTGGTATAAAACCATTTTTGTTCATTTTATCTCCTTTTATCCTTTTCATTTCTGAAACTTAATGAAATAAATAATTTCGTGAATCAAAAAAATTACTAAAAATATAAAAAATTACTAAAACACCCATATACACAAAATGATATTTTTGTTTAGTTGAAAAACTTAATAAATATTTTTTTTTAAAAATTATGTTCTACTAAAAGTAAATTTTGTCTGCTACATAAATGGGTTAGTAGAAAACGAAATCTAGATTATACAAGTTCATATAATTTTTTTAGAAGAAACAATCTACTTTTAATTAAAATTCTAAATATGTAGAATGCAAATTCTACTAATTGTAATGATATCTACTTTTCTTTGTAATGTAGTTTCTACTTTTATGAAATATTGTAAAGTTCTCGGAATGCGAAATCTAAACAATACTCTTACGTCTACATGAGGTAGAAATTTCATTCTGAACTTTTTTCATTGTTCTACACAGTGTAGAAAGTGTCTTCTACGGATAAGAAAATATGTTTTTGCGAAAATTGATGAAATTTCAGTTAAGAAAATATTCAAAAAATATTCTAACTTCCTTAAAATGTGTACAGGTCGATTTACCTTGTCAAAAACGTTTTTTCCTTTTTATTAAACTTTTTTTTTAAAAAGTTATTTCCTTTTAGTTAAACCTTTTAATAAAAATAAATAAAAAATAATAATATTAACGTTTTTAATATGTTTGTAGAAAAATAAAAATAAAACTTTGTAAAACGTTTTTAATAAACTTTAATAAAAATAAAACTTTATAAATAAAAATAAAACTTTATAAGAAAGTTTCTAATAAAACATTAAATAAACATTATAAATAAAGTTTTGCATAGTTTTGTTTTTATAAAAAATATAAAACGTTTGTGAACTTTTTAGTTTTATTAAACTATTTAATAAAAAATAAAACTTTTAAATTAAAACATTATTTTCCTTTTTATTAAACTTTTAAAGTTCAGTTAAGCTTTTAAATTTTGTTTAATGTATTTAATTTGATTAATCAAGGTTAGTTTTGGTATTATGAAAAAAATTATACTAGAAAGACAACTTAATAATGGTATTATACCGAATAGACAATCATGCTATTTTTTTGTTCTGTTTTTGCTACTCAAATAACCACATGTTATACACTGATCTACTATTTAGAATATATATTTTAGCGTTTCACTTATTCTACTAATTAATGAATATACATTCTACCTTCCCCTTATTTCATACAAGATATGAGCCCGTTGAGTTGCAACGGGTTTTGTTTGATGTTTTAATTTAATAAAAACCATAACATAATAAATCATTTTATTAGAATTTTATGTTTTTTTCATATATTGTTTTATATTTATTTTATAATTAAAACATGTTGTTACACATAAATTCAAGTTAATATTTGTATTTTTAAGTATGGTACCTAGATGAATTATTATAAACTTTGTACTTAGGATTAAAAAAACATTATACCTAAATGTTTAAACTGAACAGAACCCCAAATAAGAAATTGAATGAAAAGTAAAAAGAAATGAAAGTCAAATACACAATCGAGTCAATAACAACATTATACATGTTCTTATGTAATAATTTAATATTTTATTATAAAACGCTTTAAATTTTTATTTTGTTAGGATTTTTTTAAAACAAAAAAATCATATTTTATCGATCTCCTTTTTATTAACAATTAAAAATAAAAGAAATAATATTAAATATTCTTTTACAATTTTTTTTTAAGATTTTAGATAAGGACAATTACTGTCACATAACATATTAAAATTAATTTCTCTGTAGTTATACTTTTAGTTACACTTCTTCTGTTAATTATTTTTAGTTATACTTCTTCTATCAAATAATTATTTTTAGTTATACTTCTTCTATCAAATAATAAAATATTTTTTTACAAATATTTGTAGTTATACTTTTAGTTATACTTCTTCTATCAAATAATTATTTTTAGTTATACTTCTTCTGTTAATTAAATAATTTTTAGTATCATGTTCATCATCAAATACTGTCTTAAAAATATTATAATATATTTTTTTTACAATTCTCTTTTGGTTATGACTTAAAAATATGATACAAATTTCTTTTGTTTGAGATTTTCTTTTATAAAAAAAGGAAACAACTATCAAATATTCTTTTACAGTTTTTTAGGATTTTAGAAAAGAAAATTAATATTGCATAATCTTTTACAATTACATTTTGCCTAGGATTTAGAAAAATAAAATTTCTATCAAATAATTATTTCCAGTTAATATTAACTATTTTTTAAAAGTTGACATTTTCAAAATACGTTTTTTTCAATATCACTAATATTTTTACAATTTGTTTTGTTAATTAAATATTTTTTACTATCATGTTTATCATTAATTTTTTGAAGTACAAATTACTATTGCATAAAATTTAACAATTCTATGTGGTCAGAACTTTTTTTTAAAAGAAAAAATCTTAATTGGTTAAGATTAGAAAATAATCTTTTTTTAGAAATTTCTTTTATTTAAGATTTTAGGAAAATAATAAGTTATTTTCACATAATGACAGTTTTTATTGCAACATTCACAATCTATTTTTTTCAACTGACACATGTCACAATCATATTAGGTGAAATATTTGAAGTTAGTTTTGGTTTATATTTTTTAACACAAAATTATTAAAAAGTAAAGTTAGTTAATTATAAGAAAAGTAAAAATTTTTACATTTTTATTTTATTTAGAATTTTAAAAAAGAAATTAATTATTTTCTATATTTTTTTTAAGATTTTTATACAACTATTTTATTTTTAATATAAAAAGTTGTTTATTATTTATATAGTTTGTCTTATACATACAAACACATATTCATCATATTCATATATACTCATGTACGACAACAACATCAAAATTAAAAATTATGTTAGCATCATAAGATGTAATAAAGATAATAAAAAGTTGAGTTGTATCAAAAAAATTAAAAGAAAAATACTCAGGTAATACTTTTCATGTAAATATTATTGTGTTTTGTAAAAATAATATGTAGAATCTTAAACCTAAATATAGATGTGAAATATTTATACCTATTTTTGGTCATAATTTTTAACATACAATTATCTATTAAAAAGCAAAATTAGTTACTTATAAGAAAATAATAAGAGCACTTTTACAATTTTCTTTTAGTTAGACTTTTAGAAAAGTAATAATATTTATTTAAAAGTTAGTTTTTCTTCATGCTTTTATTAAATAATTTATTGTACTTGTAAGATTTTACAATTCGGTTTTGTTTAACATTTTTTTCTTAAAATTGAAAATTTATCTTTTATAATTCTCCATGTTTAGTATCTTTTAAAACAAACATTTTAATAAATAATAATAATAATAATACTATTAAATAATATTTATAATTACTTTTTGAGAAAAATAATTTTATTATTTTAGTATATACATTTTTGATTATGAGATAGTTTAGCACATATCATATTTTCAAATATATAACTGACTTTGTCACAATCATGTTAATTAATAACTTTGACCAAACCAAGCTTTTTTATAAAAATAAAAGTTAATAATAATTAGACTATTAAATAATATTTATAATTATTTTTTAAGAAAAATCATTTTTATTATTTTATTATATATAGATAGTTTAACACATATCATATTTTTAACTATATAACTGACATATGTCACAATCATGTTAATTAGAAATTTTAAGGAACCAAGATCAATATGATCTTCATAATTATATTTTTATTAAAATTTTAAAAAATGAAAATTATATTAAATAAATTGTTTTCAAATATATTTTTTAGGATTTTGAAAAAGAAAAATTTCTCAAAAAATATTACTACTAAATAATTTCAAAAGAAAAATTTTACTATTAAATCATTTTTAGAAGTAGTTTTTTTTTTCAAAATTCGTTTTTATTATCTTATTATATATATTTTTAATCATCATATATTTAGACACATGTCACAATATTAAAAAGAAAATTATTATCAAATAATCTTTTGCAATTATCTTTTGATCTGAATTAAAAAAAATTACTATTAAATAATATTTATAATTACTTTTGTAATAAAAATCATTTTATATATTTTAGTATATATATTTAATTATGAGATCGAATTACACGTGATGCATTAATGTATTCCTTTTTAGAAAATCTTTCATAATTAATGGAGATGGGAAAGAAGAGACAATTGACTATGGTGGCACGATACCAAATTAAATACCTTGTACTGTAATGATCTTGTGAGGCGTTCAATTTTTTTTTTATCATAATTAATGGAGACAACAAAGTAGAGTAGAGACTATTAAAAGACAATATTGTTTCCATTATACATACAAACATAAACAATGTTGCTGTGATCTATCATTTGAAGAGAAGCGGAATGCTAAAAGACGTATCTCACAGCAAAATACAAATTAATTTCCAGATACGTAATACATAATTTATAAAAAAAAAAGAGTTGTTTTCCGTATATGATATACGGTAACCGCCGTGGGAATGTCTTTTTGGATGTCACGTAGGATAATGGAGACGGAAAGGAAACTGGGTGGAACAATTTACCGCTTAGACAACTTTTAAAAATTCAGTTACACTATCACACATTTTCTATATTTAGCACACTTTTGAATGTAAAAACTAGAGTTCTACCCACCCTAGGTAAACACATGAATGAACAACCGAATGAGTAATACTCCCTCTAAATTTAAATATAAGATGTTTAAGGTTTTACACATATATTAAAAAATAATAAATATACTATTTTAATTATTACTTTTTGATTATATCAATAAAGTTTTGACACTCATAATTTTACTTTTTAATTTATATTTAAATTTAAAAATAAATACATTAATTATATCTCAAAACATCATACATTTGTATACAAAATAAAAATATAGAATATCTTACATTCGTATCCAGAAAGAGTATAAAATATCTTCAACTTTAATTAGTATCTATCTGAAAATATTTAGTTTATTACTTTATTATCAATTAAAATAGCATTAGGTTTCATCATTTACATTTTGTTACTATATCGGATATTATATTATTATCTTACAAATAAAAAGACTATTATGATATGTATCTTTATTTTTGAAATTTGGGTCTGCCTTGATTATGATACTGAGGAGAATGAAGTTTCTAAGAACACAAATTATTTTTCTTCCTTAAAATTTTGTTTATTGAATTTATTGTTTTTTGGTTATACAGTTACTTTTATTCAACACCAAATATTTATATTAAATTAAAACTTCAATGAGTTTAGATGATTACAGTCGAAGGTGCATTCGACGTCAAGACCATAAACGAAGTTAACTAAAACATGTTAAAAATAGATATGGTAAATGAGAGGAGAATTTTTACTTGAAATCGCGAAACAGTTGTTCGAAAGACATTCACCTCGCTAGGGAGTTAAAACCGACGCTGAAATAATCAATCGACGGATTTGATAGTGGTTGATAATCTTCTCTGACGACACTTACCTCGCTAGGGAGAGAGATGTTTAAGGTATTTATCTAATTATGTTTTTTCTAGGTATAAGGTATATGAGACCTAATTACTACTAAATGCATTAATGTATTAACATAAATATTTACATATCTCTATAATATTATTTGAGAAATCAGTTTCCTATGTGTCGCTCTCACGTTAACTCTCACGATGGTTGATTATACTGATACCATTAATGAATTAACTTACATTAAAGATACTATTATTTATTATTTTATTTAGTTTCCTTTTTAAAAAATTTCGAAAAATATACACATAAAATCAAAACGAAATTTTTTTATAAAGTTAAAAAAAAGAAGAATTGAAAAACGAAAATATTTGTATATATATTATGATTTCACCAAAAAGGAAAGTTCACAAAATAGTAATATTACATTTAAAAAATATCTTTAAATAACATAAAATATTATTTTGAACTAATAAAATACTTTCTTTATATCTATATTTTCTTAGATGAAAATTATAAATTTCTATATAACATGATTTCATTAAAAACAATTTACACATATAATCTTGATATTAGAAACAAAAATATTATTTCTTCTAAAACATAATTTAAACAATACAAAAAAGTTCAAATTAATAAAAATATTTTTATATGCCTATATATTTTCTTAGATGATTACATAAAATAATTAAGTAACATAAACTAATATATTTTTAATTATCTAAAAATATTTTATAATTAGTAATATTGAAATGTTTTATTTATTTTTCACAATTTATTTTATTTTAAATACAATCACAATTTTTTTACTGCTTATTTTTAAGAGTTTCATAAATTTAGTTGACTATAATATCTTTCAATTACAGCAAAAAATATCTATAAATTATATTTTACTTATATAATATTAGTTTTAAATACAATCACAATTTTTTACAGCTTCCTTTAAGAGATATTAAAAAAAACTAAAAAAACAATTCTAAAATAAACATCGTTTGATCAAATAGTTACAAAATAGTTTAATGAGGTAGATATATTATATTTTATCATTATTAAAGTTATTTTTTCTTAATATTAAATATGATTTTAAATTTTATGTTTTTGTATTTGTGGAACTTAATAGAACCATAATCAAAATACCAAAGCAAATCTGAATTCTCATTTTTAAGATTATTCAAATAAATTTTAGTTTTCATTCAATAAATCAAAGGCATAAAGTTATTTAGAATCTTTAAAATATTTTAATTATTGTAAATATTGATATGTGTACATGAGCTTTCAAAAATGTATCATCTACTTACGCATGTAACTTCATATTGATCATCCTTTATTTTCTAATATTTTTTTTTAAAAAAAATCAACATATAATTTGATAAATGTTATGAAAATACATGCACATTTGACTTAATTATAATAAAAAAATAATTATACTTCATTTTTAATTTGAAAGAATATATGGAACTCAATATACTCACAACATGAATGATTCGAACTTATAAATATAAATCATAGGACAACTCAAAAAATATTAAAAATGAAAATAAAATATTAACCAACTGTTACAATTTATTTTTTTTGTAAAATTTATATATATAAATGAGATTTCAGAATATTATCGTTTCGTTATATTAATTTATGTAATTTGAAATCATACACTTTAGTTTATTTTATTTTATTTTATTCTAAGCACAATATATCTTAAGTTATACATAATCTTCATAAAATATATTTACATATCTAAGATAACAACCACCTAAATATAAATAAGAAATTAATCAAAATTTTAATATATAGAATAAAAAATATTACAGTTGAATTCATATATGCAATCTAATTTACCCAAATGATAACTAAATCAACTAAAAACAACAAAATCGATTAGATATAACATATATAAAAATATTTAAGTAATATAATATTATTAATATAAATGATGCATATAAATTATAAATTAATTTAATATTAAATGTAAGTTGCAATCAATTATTATAATATATTTACTTTAGAAATATTTATATATGTGCACGAGCACGGAAAAATCACCTAGTTTTCAAATAAAATAACTATAATTTTTTTTTAATTTATCAACATCCATATTATAAGATTAAGTGGTAGTCGGGTTTGATTTATTCTGAACATACGCTCAGTTCGGTCGAATCTGATCTACATACAAAAAGAGAACACCTACACCTTGCTTCCTTGGCAAGAGAGTCTACACACATGTTCTTGGATCTAGGGATACGAGAGAAGGTGAAGCCCGAAAAACCATCTTCTAAAAGGCGGAACGAGACTAGCTCATAAGCAATCGTTGACACTAGATTGGATAACCAATCATGTCCACCAAATCGAAACAATATAATAAAATATTAAAACTTAAAAGATATTCATACAGATTTTTTTAAAAAAATTACAATACAATAAGATATTACTATATTTTCAAAAACATAAATATTAAAATTAACTAATATTTGTATTATTTTAGAATACAGTGGAACATGTTATGGTTGATAGTCTTAAGATTATATATTTTATGGGTAAGAACATCAATCATGAAATATATTAATCAAATAAAAAAATAATTTCAACAATCACATTAACTCATTTCTATTAATTTTTTTCTAAGAACATCATTTGATCAATGCAAGACATGTTAAGCGATATACTATTCTGTCTCACTTTTAATTTTGTTTTTTAAATTAACTAAATAAATTCGAGACACACAAACTAATCTAGTTATTAAGTTTTGATTATTATATAGTTATATTTATATAAAATTAAAATTTGAATATAGAATATTAAAAACACAAGTAAAAATTTGTATGAATATATGTTATTCTATGAAAGAAATATATAAAAAATCAACTCGATACATATTAAACTTACAATGATTATTTTATAAAAGTAAAATATTAATTTTTCAAAATATGATATTATGTTATAGTACGTAAGTTAATTGAATAACTATAAATATTTTGTTTGCAGTTTTTATTATAAATTATTTTTTCAAATATAAAATATAAAATATATTAACATATCAAATTAAACTTTTGCTTTGTTTCACAAAATTAAGACTGAAATGTAAAATTATACACATGTAATAAAACTAAAGTGACATTTCTCATAAAAGTCTATTTTAAAAATATTTAAATTAAGAAAACCTATATAGAATATGTTTATAATTTTATCTATTAAAATAGAAGTACACAAATTTTTTCATGTGTGGTTATTATAGTTGAATAGTCTTTAATTTTTTTTTATTAAATGTATATTTGTAATAACATAAATATCTAAATATTTCTAAACTAAAATAACTAAACGCTATTCATACATGTTTTTTAAGATTGTAAACTAATCAAATATTACTATATATTTTTGAAAATATAAATATTAGTTAAATATATATTTACTTGATAAAAATAAAAATATTTAAATTAACTAATATTATACAATTTTATAATATAGTGGAACATGTTAAGGTTGATTTTTTTATGATCATAGATTTTATGGTTTATCTCATCAGTTATAAAATATATTAATTAAATACGAGAAGGCTTTAACAAACATATTAATCTATTTTTATTAAAAGTTTATAAAACATAATTTGATCAATACAATACATATTAAACGATATACTACTCTGTTTTACTTTTAATTTGCTAACAAACTAAACAAGTGCAAGACACATCAAATAAAATAATTATACTATTTTGATTATTATATAGTAGTATTTATATAAAATTAATATGAATATAAATATTAAAAACATAATTAAAATTTATATGAACATATTAAAAAAATATATTAAACGTCTAGGCAATACATATTAAATTCACAATAATTAATTTATTAAAATTAAAATATTATTTTAAGAAATTATGATATCGTGTCATACTACAGGTTCGTTAATTTAATAAATCTAAATATTTTTGCAATTTTCATTACAAATTAAGTTTCACAGCTTAAGTATAAATATATTAACATTTCAAATTAACGCTTTTGCTTTGGTTCAGAACTTAAATAATGAAATCTAAACTTATACACATGTATTAAAAGTTTAAAACTAAAAATAACATATTTCTCATAATTTTTTTTCTAAATATGTAAATTAAGAAAATCAAATAGAATAGTTATTACAATCTTATATATGAAAACATAAGTACATGATCTTTTTCATGTACAATTTTTATTATTGAACTGTCCTTTAAATTTTTTATTAAATGTAATTTTGTACCAAAATAATTATTTAAATAATTAAAAAATAAAACAACTAAAAATATTTTCATACAATGTTTATTAATCTTGAAATCTAATAAAATTTTACTATATCTTTTTAAAAACACAAATATTAAATAAATGTATGTTTACTTGATAAAAATAAAATTTTAAAATTTTAAAAAATATTTATATCATTTAGAATATAGTGGAACATGTTATAGTTGATATTCGTTCGATTATATATTTCACGGGTAAGATCATAAATCATGCAATATATTAATCAAATACGAGATGGTTTTAACAATCACATTAGATCATTTCTTTTAAAGTTTAATAAAGATATAATTTGATTAATGCAAGAAATGTTTAAGGATATACTATTCCGTTTTAATATTAATTCATTGAAAATAAACTAAAAATGCGATATACACCAAATATATGAGTTATTATATAGTTATATTTGTATAAATTCTTAATTTGAATATTTAATACCAAAAACAAAACTTAATTATTTGAATTAAAATATATTTTTTTTAAATTATGATATTTCGTTATGATAAGTTAGTTTATTGAATAATTAACTATAAATATTTTATTTTGAAATTTGTATTAAAAATACTTTTTAAAATATTAACATCTCAAATTAACATTTTCTCTGTGTTTCACAAATTTAAGACTGAACTCTAACTTATTCACATGTAATAAAACTAAAATGACATTTCTCTAAAATCTCATTTTTAAATGTTTAAATTAAGAAAATCTGTCTAAGATAGTGTTAAATATTACATGTCCAAACGTAGGAGTCCTCCGAGTCAAGGATACTTGGGCATAGTCTGAGGATATGATTAATAAGCTCTGGGAATAAGTTGTTTATCTTAGCTACATTCCATTCTTTTATTTCTCGAGGTAGAAGATCTGCCACTAATAGGTCCTGGTTTTCTTCCGCAAGGGGACCAAAGCTTCAAAGGTTGCTCGTTGGATGAATCCAAGAATCACTCCATACTTTTGTGGTATTACCATTTCCAATGGTTTTGCCAAGATTTGTTTGATCAGAAGGTCTAGTCCCAAGAGGATGTTTTTCCATCTATGTGAGGAGGATGAGGGAACTGTTGTAGTCAAAACGGAGGAATTGTAGCAATACTTCCCTAGTAGGATGCGTGAGAGGAGTCAATAAGATTATTAATCAGTCTCCAGGCAATCTTCCCAAGGAGCACATGATTAAAGGTCTAAACATCTCTAAATCCATGACCTCACAAACTTTAGGCTTTGTTAAATTTTCCTAAGAAACCCAGCATATCTTCTTCTTGCTATCCATATTATTATCCCACCAGAACCTAGTTCAAACTGATTGGATTTGTCTGCAGAGACTCGTGGGAAGTTGAAAGAATGACATTGCTTAAGAAGGTTTGGTGATAGCAGTGATTGCAGAAGTGTCATCTTGCCTGTTGTAGAGAGAAACCTGGAGGTCCAGCTAATAGCCATTTGTTTCATACAGTCCACAATGGATGCATAAAGATCTCTCCTCTTCC
Source organism: Brassica napus (assembly GCF_020379485.1). Taxonomy (NCBI): domain Eukaryota; kingdom Viridiplantae; phylum Streptophyta; class Magnoliopsida; order Brassicales; family Brassicaceae; genus Brassica; species Brassica napus. Next base: position 58,490,038 of record NC_063452.1, on the reverse strand, counting down.
TTCCAAAGTGCTCTGGGAGACCCATATACTTCCCTACTCCGCTTGCCTTCTCAATAGCGAGATGAGGTTTAACTCTATCTCTGACTGATTGAGGAGTCTTAGTTGAGAATAAAATAGAGGATTTTGTCACGTTGATTTTTTGCTCTGATGCTAGCTCATATTCCTTTAGGATCTTCATTAGAGCCGTGCAACTTTGTGAATTTGACTGAGTAAAAAACATTGTATCGTCCGCAAATAACAAAGGATTGAGTCTAAGGCTATGATTTGAGACCCTAATGCCTGACAAGGAACCCTTTTGTTGAATTTTTTTTTTGCAGAGTCCGGAGAGAACCTCCTCCGGTGAATGAAGATATAAGGGGACAAAGGGTCCCCTTGTCAAATTCCATGCTATGGCTTGAAATTTCCTTGAACCTCATTGTTGATCAGGAATAAATTTTCCACCATAGAAATACATTGCAGTATCCGAGTTGTCCAAAGATCTTGGAAACCTATTCTCTCGAAGACTATTTTGATAAAGACCACTCAAGACGATCGTAAACCTTATTGATGTTGTCTTCACAGCCATAGCTCAATGTTTCTCGAATTCTTAGATCTTGAGGAAGTGGAGTATTTTGTGTGTGTGATGAGCACATTACCGTGATAGCTCTCTCAGGTATAAATGCCGACTGATTCTCTGATCTAAGATCTTGTAGCAATGGCTTTAACCTTAAAGCAAGGAGTTTAAGAAATAGCTTTGTAGTAGATATTTTATTGGGCAATAGGTCTATAGCCCGAAATTTTTTTAGGACTTGCCATGTTCGGAATAAGCCTAATGTGTGTCAGTGTGTGGCATTGATTGTTGCATACATATGTCCAGTAGAGAAGAAGCTTTGTATCTCTCAGGTGATTGCAGGCCCCACTGAACTCCAGTTAGATTGGAAGAAACTGGCTGAAAATCTGACAGGTCTCGAGGCCTTATTTGGATGGATGGCAAGCATAGCTTCTTGGACTTCAGCTGGTGAGGGGGTGGATATGAGCTTCTCGTTAGTAGTGTCTGATATACAAGGAGAAAGAGCTTGAGCCACAATATCTGACGCCTGAGAATTTGAAATAGTATAGAAAGTATTTTGATCAATATGACATGTTTTTACCATCCCCAAAAATTTATCCAATCATAAAAAAAATCATTACACAGTTTTTATTCCACAGAATTTAATTTTTGGCAACTTAATTTTTTTATCCCGCGATTAAACCATGATTAGCCATAACTTTAATCTAATTTCGTCAAAAATAAAAACAAAAATAAAAGAAACCAACTCCACCAAATTTAATTGGTGACTAGGTGTCTTCCTGCAGTAAAAAAAATTTTAAATATTTTTTAACAGATAAATATAAATTATATTTTAAAATAAAATTTTATTAATATTATAAATTTGCTTCTTCGTACCAATATTTTAATATAAATTTGATTTAATTAAACATAAAATTATATTTAAGAATATGCATGTATAGAGTTGAAATTATAATCTTAGATAGATTTTTCTATTTATTTATTTTAATTAAATATATTAAATACATTTGTAAAAGTTGCATAATTACCAAAAATTAAAATTAAACAATATTTATAAAATTTGTAGATATATAAGAAAATAATGATTTTACGATTAAATTTTTATAATTTTCTAAAAAAATTGTATACATTTTTGAAAATTTTAGTAATAAAATTATATAATTAAAAAATATATAATTAAATTATATTTCAAAATTTATAATGTCATATTTGAATATATTTATTTTAATGATGATTTATGAGTTATTTCCATATTCTAACAAAAATTTCTAAAAATATAAATTGACATTAAATGTAATATATGAGTTATTACCATATTTTAGAAAGTTTACCAAAAATATAAATTAACATTAAATGCAATTGTCTATGTCATATTAAGTCATAAGACATGTCATCAATTTCAGTAGCTACTTCATATTTGTTTTGTGAAATTGATTGTAGAAAGTACATGGGGCAAAATCATTTTGCAAATATAGTTTAGGGGATAACTATAGATGACAGTCTCTATGATATAATAAGTAACCCAAGAGCGAATTATCTTCTGCTTCCATCCACTGGACCAAAAAGAAGATAAAAGAAAAAAAATCTACGGTGTGGAAGCGCTGCAGCTCATCCATGGCCACCATATCAACCACAGCCACCGGCCCACAGCCACCGGCCCACCACCGCCACCATGTGTCCCTCTCCTCCTCTCCCAACAGTTTCTCCGTTACTCAGAACAAGTCACCAATGTCAACCATCTCCTTCTTCATCATCCATAAAGCTTGGTACCACTTTGTTTTTCAATAATGCCACTGTGGATAGAGCGGCTGAGAGCTCTGTGATGATCAATCCTGGAAAATGGGGATCTCAGTTAGAAAAGAGGAGGAAGAGAAGGAGGAGAAGGAGGAGAAGAAGAGAAGGTTTCGAGCGTCTAGAGCCTGAAGAAGATGAAAATATTGACCAAGAAGTAGAACGATCTAATGTTCCTGTTGGAGCTTCACGTTCTGGTTTTCTGAGTCGTTTAGAAGAGGTTCAGCTTTGCTTGTACCTCAAGGTATAGGTATATAATTTTGCATCATTTATGGAAAGTTTTCGAATATCTCATCGAGGCAAGTACTTAAAAACTTTCTTTTTTTTTCTGGTAACAAGCAGAAAGGAGCTATACTTGAAAACCTTGGACCAAGTGCTGCAGATAACGAAATTGTATCAGTTTTGCTGTCAAATACTGGCAAAGGGAAGAAGAAGCGTAGCGCTTATGAGATATTATGCAGAAGAAGAGAAGCGAGAGAAAAGATCACTCGTTTTTACCGGAGGCTTGTATGTCTCTATTGCCACAGGATACCAATGCAAAGAGTTGATCTTCAAGACCTGATTCAAGAAGGAAGCATAGGGCTACTTAGAGGAGCTGAGAGATTTGATCCTGAACGTGGCAACAAACTATCAACTTATGTCTACTGGTGGATCAGAATTCAAACAGGCCATCCTTAGGGCTATATTGCTCACAAGTCTAGACTAGCCAAATTGCCGGTGAGCCCTGCATCTCTAATTCTTACATTTTTATTGAATTAATGATAGTCTCAAATCCTTAAACAACAAATATCATTAAACGTTATATATACTAGGTCCGTTTCCGCGCTACGCGCGGATTATATATTTTTATTTAAAATTTTGATTTTGATTTTTTGACTTAATATGTTAATTGTTTTATTTTAATATTTTATTAAATTTTGTAAATGTTTACATATCTATTTAACCTGTTTTCTGATTATTTATTTTTTATGTTTTTGTTTGATTTGAAAATAAAATATAATAATTTTAATATTTTTCCATTTACCACATTGTGTTATTACAAAACAGATTTTCAATTTTGAATCCGCCTGGGACGGATCGGATATCCGCCGGATATTACAATTTTTAGAAGGATATCCGACAATCGGATCCAGATAAAGATAGTAAAATTATGGATCCGCCGGATAAGGATCCGGATCCGGATTTGGATCCTTAAAATAAATAAAAAATAATATTAATATATATAAAATATTAACAATAATTAAAAATAAAAAATATATAATGTTTTTTAATTATTTCTATGTATAATATTACATAATTTACATAAAATTTATATATACTATTATAAAAATGAAATATATTAAATAAAAAAATAATTTTTATATATAGATATTATTATTTTTGAAATAGTTATTAATAAAACTTACGGATCCAGATATTCGGACTAAAATATTAAAATATCCGGATCCAGATCCGGCTTTGACGGATCCAACATTTTATTATCCGGATCCGGATTCGGCCATTCCGGATATCCAGATTTTTGGATAGGATCCGGATCGAATCCGGATCTCGGATAAAAATCTCAGGCCTAATATTAACATGACTAAGCAATAAATATGGGGATGTAGACCCATATTCCTATATGAAAACAGTGATTACCTTGTATTTTATCCGACCGGTATATTTATTCTAAATAACCATAAATTTTCAAAAACCGAAGTTATTTGGAATAAAAGAAATTTCATGTATTAACCGGTTCTCAATTTTATTAATCATACATATATTGAAATAACTGATCGAAAACCGAATATAATTTCATAAACACCTAGACATATACATTTAGAACCAAAAAATTATATAAAAAACCAAACATTGAACGTAACTGTCAAAATCAAATTTTAAAAGTTTTTTATTATTTTAAAATAAATATGCAGTAAAAACTCTATAAAATAATTTTTGGGAATATGGAATTTTATTAATTTACAGAGTTATTAATCAAATATTTTTTTTTAGAACTTTTCTATTTTTAAAATATATTTTTATATAAAATAAGTTAAATAGTTGATTCTGTCATACATATATTAATAAAAAAAATTGAAAATTACACTTATATTATTTTGTTATACTATTTGGTGTGTACCATATGTTTCATATAATTTAAATGTAGTTTTAGATATAATTTTACCAAATATTATCAAAATATATTGAAATATTAAGAAAAATAAAATAGAACATCATTGTGAATATAAAACAAATAATAGAATGATTTGTTTGTAGTTATATAAACACTATATATATGAATTATTAATTTATGACTTTAATAGAATTATATATTTACATTAGATTTTATTAAAAAAATTATTATTTTATTATTTTATCGATTTGTGTCGTATTTTGAACATGGCCAACTCGGAATTGGATTTTTTAATTAATTTATCGTGTTTATTAATTTATCAAGTATTAATTTATTGAAATTCTACTGTATATGTAACTGAAACATGAAATTCTAATCTTTGTCCCATTTAACAGATGTTGTGATATAATTCAATTCGGAATCCAAAAATAACTAATATGACTGACACTCTAACTAATACGAGAAATGTAGTTTAATCTTTCTGTTACGAAAAAAATGTTGTTTAATCTTTTCTTTGTTTTTTTTCCCTAGTATCGTTCTTACGTATTTGGTGTGATGCAGAACTCATTTTAGGTGGTATTGGTCCCAACTTCAATTTTTTGAATGCCCACCCTTCCCCTTTTCATTTTGTTTCTTAATTGAACACACAAAGGTGATCGTTCATCAGCAAATAACTTATCTGACAGATTATTTATTTCCAAGAACACCTAGTTCTTTTTTCGTTAAAAAAAAAAATATATATATATGTCAAATAACAAAGAACCTGCGCCCTCCATAGGTTGGGCTCTTTCTGTATCTTGGAGGACTTCGGCTACGGCTGCGACCACGAGGAGAAGGACTTCGACCCCTCCTAGAGCCGCCGCCACCACCACCACCACAGGAGCGGCATTCACATGCAAAGTGACCAGACTCGCCACACTCATAGCACTTAAAATCAGAACCACCACGGCCACGACCACCATCACCTCCTCCACGACCACCACCACGGCATCCACCACCCCCACGATTATGAGACTGCTCTACTCTCCATCCATTCTTGCCTGACATAAACAAAAATATTGAACTCTTAAACCCACACAATAACACATCAGCTTCACTGTGATAATTTTAAAAATATTCTTATTTGCTACCATCTCAGTCACGGATGGCGTCGCGGGCGTCCCTTGAGTCTTCGAAATCAAGAAAACCGTAACCAGGTGGTCTTTTTGCAACCCAAACACTGCACAATAATAACAATTAAAAGTGCAAACCTCAGATCAAACAATTAATACAGGTTTATGTTGGGAATATTACCCAATATCGATGAGATGAAGATGGGATTAGACAACTAAAAGATTTAAGAAGAAGACTCTTTATATTTAGGAAAAGGTTTACAAAGATTTTGTTTTGAGAACTCTCTCTTACAAATGTTTTATCTCTTTGTTTTCTTGATTCTTGGATGATTACAAATGGTGCCAAGCACCCCTATTTATACAAGTGGAAGAGCATACTCCAACAAGTTCTAGATTTCTCTAAATTATTATTTATTTCAAAATATGTAACTCCATAACTTTCTCTCTTCTTCTACACAATTCTTCTTCTACACACTTCTTCATCCTTCTCCATTTTTCTCTACATATCTCCTCTTCTTGGGCTCTTGGGTTATAACTTGATTAGTTATTATTCTTGGGCTAATGAGGGAAAACCCAACAAATCTCCCCCTTCCCGATTTAGCCCGAAACCGTTGTCATCCCCGTGCCTTTGCAACAATCTTCAAACTTCTTGATCGGTAATACCTTAGTCATAAAGTCTGACCAGTTTTCATCGGTGTGTACCTTGTTGAGATGTAGAAGCTTCTCTTCAAGAACTTCTCGAATCCAATGATGCCGAATGTCGATGTGCTTCGAGCGAGAGTGAAATGTTAGATTCTTTGCTAGGTGAATAGCACTTTGGTTGTCACATAGCATGTTGTACTTTTCTTGTTTTACTCCTAACTCAAGCAAGAAATTCTTCATCCATAGCATCTCCTTGCATGCTTCCGTTGCTGCGATGTATTCTGCTTCCGTGGTGGATAAGGCAACACACTTTTGTAGTTTCGATTGCCAGGAAACAGCTCCCCCTGCAAAGGTAGTAACAAAGCCTGATGTTGATTTCCTTGAATCTTTATCACCAGCCCAATCTGCATCGGTGTAACCGTTCAGCTCCAATTTTTCATTGCCAAAACATAGACACTTCTTCGTTGTGCCTCGTAGATAGCGTAGGATCCACTTAATTGCTTTCCAATGCTCCTTTCCTGGATTCGCTAGAAAGCGACTCACAACTCCTACAGCATAGGCAATGTCGGGTCTGGTGCACACCATAGCATACATGAGACTGCCCACTGCTGATGCATATGGGGTAGTCTTCATTTCCTCTTTCTCCTTCTCACTTGTTGGACTTTGCTTCGAACTTAGCTTGAAATGTCCACCAAGTGGAGTGCTCACCGGCTTTGCTTTGTGCATGTTGAATCTCTCCAACACCCTTTCAACATATCGTTCTTGGGACAACCATAAAAGCTTCTTTGGCCTATCCCGAGTGATCTTCATTCCAAGAATCTGTCTCGCTTGCCCCAGATCTTTCATCGCAAAACACCTTCCCAAATCTTTCTTTAATGCGGCTATCTTGTTGCGATCTTGACCCACAATTAACATATCATCAACATAGAGCAATAATATGAGAAAGTCGCCGCTTTCGTACCTCTTTATGAAAACGCAATGATCATTCTTGGTTTTCTTGAAGTTATGATCCACCATGAAGGAGTCAAACTTCTTGTACCATTGTCTTGGAGCTTGCTTGAGACCGTAAAGACTCTTCTTTAATCGGCACACCAAGTCTTCTTTTCCTGGAACCTTGAATCCTTCAGGTTGCTCCATATAGATCTCCTCCTCGAGTTCACCATGTAGAAAGGCCGTCTTGACATCGAGTTGTTCAATCTCCAAGTCTAGAACCGCTGCTAGACCAAGAACCACTCGGATAGAGGACATCTTCACCACTGGAGAGAATATTTCTTCAAAATCTATGCCTTTCTTTTGGTTGAATCCTTTCACAACCAATCGAGCTTTGTATCTTGGATTTGAGCTTTTCTCTTCATACTTCAACCTGTACACCCATTTGTTCTTCAAGGCTCTCTTTCCTTTTGGTAGCTTCATCAGCTCATAAGTGTGATTATCATGCAAGGATTGCATTTCTTCTTGCATAGCTTCAACCCACTCATCTCTATGAGTGTCTCCTATGGCCTCCTCATAGCTTTGAGGCTCCCCCTCATCTGTAAGATTAACGTACTCATCTCGATAATATCTTACAGATGGTCTTGTCTCTCTTCCAGACCTTCTTGGCTCATGTTCTTCCTCTGGCTCCACTTGAACTTCTTCTTCACCTTCATCACCATTCGGATCCATGATAGGATCCCCTTCGCCCTCATCTCCAATCACTTGTTCATGATCTTGAAGCTTATGAGAATCTTCATTCCTTACAACCCTTAGCTTTGGTTTCTTTGATTTGTTGATTGCTTCGATTGTTTGATCTTCGAAGAAAACAACATCTCTGCTTCGGATAATTTTTCTGTTAACCGGATCCCAAAGCCGATAGCCGAAATCATCTCTTGGTGACCCAAGATAGATGCACTCTTTAGTCTTGGAGTCTAGCTTGGCTCGTTCATCCTTAGGTATATGGACAAATGCTCTGCAACCGAACACCTTCAAATGGTTGTAAGAGACCTTCTTACCCGACCAAACTTCCTCCGGGACATCGCCTTCCAAAGGAACTGATGGTGTAAGATTTATGACGTCCACTGCAGTCTTTATGGCTTCTCCCCAAAATGGCTTGGGTAGTTTAGCGTGAGAGAGCATGCACCGAACTCTTTCTGTGATCGTTCGATTCATTCTTTCAGCTAGCCCGTTCAGTTGTGGCGTCTTTGGTGGTGTCTTCTCCATCCTGATTCCATGAGCTTTGCAAAACGCTTCAAAGGGACCTCGGTACTCTCCACCATTGTCAGATCGAACACACTTGAGTTTTTGACCCGTACTTCGCTCTGCTTGGGCTACAAATTCCTTGAAAGTATCAAGAACTTGATCTTTTGACTTCAAAAGGTATACCCATACCTTCCTTGAATGGTCATCAATAAAGGTGACGAAATATGATGCCCCTCCATTGGATTTCTCGGACATGGAGCATACGTCAGTATGCACAAGATCAAGAATATGCTTTCTTCTCATAGGCGTAGATGATCTTCGGAAAGCGACCCTATGTTGTTTTCCGGCTAAGCAATCATGACATGGTGAGAGAGAAATACCTTTCATATCAGGAAGAAGTTTCTTGCGAGAAAGTATATTTAAACCTTTCTCACTCATATGCCCGAGTCTTCGGTGCCATATATCGATGTCATCACTTGCAACGTTTACTTCTTCCTTGCAAAGCTTGGCTTGAGTAACGTATAATGAGCCTTCTTTTCTTCCTCGAGCCATGATCAAACTTCCTTTGGTTAACTTCCATTTGCCACCACCAAAATGACTGTCCAAGCCGACATCATCGAGCTTCCCGGTTGATATGAGATTGAGTCGCATGTCGGGAACATGTCTCACATCCTTGAGAACTATCTTACATCCAGTGTTTGATGTAAGAATAACATCCCCCTTTCCAATGATCTTGCTTCTTCCTTGATTTCCCATTTGAACATTACCAAAGTCACCACTTTGATAGGTTGTGAAGAAGCTTCCATGAGGGGTGACGTGAAAAGAAGCACCAGAATCAACGATCCATGAGCTATCATCAGAGCTAAGATTACATTCTCCAACGAGATATAATTCTTCGCTCTGGTCTTCCACAATGGTGGTAGTCTTGTCTTCATGCTTCTTTGTAGGATTGAACCGGTCTGGTTTGATATTACCGGCTTGTTTGTCTTTCTTGAGAAACCGACATTCCGACTTCATGTGACCCGGTTTGCCACAGTAATAGCAAGTAACTCTCGGACGTGACTTAGATCTTCCTCGAGATTGGTCTCGTCCTCTGCTTCTGTTTTGGCCACGAGTCTCTTCTCTACCTCGTCTATCAACAATGTTAGCTTCTGAATAAGAACTCGAACCTCGCTCCTTCCTGCGAACTTCTTCGTTTAGAAGGCTATCAGTGACGGTGTCCATGGTAAGCTTTCCCTCCGGTGCTGAATTGCTTAGAGTGACAACTAGTGTGTCCCAACTCTCCGGTAGTGAACTAAGGAGTAAAAGGGCTTGCATTTCGTCTTCAACCTTCATATCAACTTTGTTAAGCTGATTTACAATCCCCTTGAAATTGTTCAAGTGCTCCATCATGCTCTGGCCATCCTTGTACTCCAACTTTACCAACCGTCGAACAAGAAGAGCTTTGTTTCGAGGTGTTTTCTTTTGAATCATGGATTCAAGTTTTGTCCATAATTCAAAAGCATTTGTGTAGGTAGAAACATATTCAAAGAGAGATCGGTCAATGTACTTACGGATTACAGCAACCGCCTTTCGGTTTAGTATTTCCCATGTTTTGTCATCCTTTCCTTCCGGCTTCTCCTTCATGATGATGGGTTCATGCAAATCCTTACAATAAAGGTGATCTTCCATCATCGGTTTCCAATAAGAGAAGTTGTCCGTCGTGAGCTTGAACATGTCACCTTCAAAGGTAACGGTGGCCTCCATCTTGAATCTCACAGGTCTTGATGTTATGTTTGAGCCTAGCTCTGATACCACTTGTTGGGAATATTACCCAATATCGATGAGATGAAGATGGGATTAGACAACTAAAAGATTTAAGAAGAAGACTCTTTATATTTAGGAAAAGGTTTACAAAGATTTTGTTTTGAGAACTCTCTCTTACAAATGTTTTCTCTCTTTGTTTTCTTGATTCTTGGATGATTACAAATGGTGCCAAGCACCCCTATTTATACAAGTGGAGGAGCATACTCCAACAAGTTCTAGATTTCTCTAAATTATTATTTATTTCAAAATATCTAACTCCATAACTTTCTCTCTTCTTCTACACAATTCTTCTTCTACACACTTCTTCATCCTTCTCCATTTTTCTCTACATATCTCCTCTTCTTGGGCTCTTGGGTTATAACTTGATTAGTTATTATTCTTGTGCTAATGAGGGAAAACCCAACAGTTTAAGCTCAAGGAATCGAAATAGAATATCTTCTCGTCGATGAAGATTAGTTGAAGACCAATTAGCATCCGGTTCTGGGAGGATATGGGGACCAGGTCATCGGAAAAAAAACGGTGGGAGAGATTGTTGCGTTGATGGGTTTAGGGACTTTTAAGAGTCACTCCTATAGAGGTATATGTGGTGGAAGAGTGATGAATATATATCTCAGCCGTGTAAATCTGGAGCATCGTATATATAGTGGAGGATTACGTGAAGAGTGAATCGTCATATAGAAGTTACAGTTTTGAAGACGACAATTAGGAATGCAAATCATTGATTGATCAGGAGAGATCAAAGTAAAGCTAAAACTCATAGATCGGAAAAGACAGAAGTGGAAGAGTTATGACTCTCAAAGCTAAGCCGTAAAAGAGTCCTTTGTGGAGGTTATGGAGAGAAGCAGATGACAAGAAAATGCAAACGGAATAACATAACAAATCAAGTCCAGTGGCGATGGTAACCATCTTGCTTCTTTGGAACATCTTCACAAGAAGGATCATGACAATAACATGTCCAGCTTTGCTTTTGAGCTCATCAAGCGAGCTGATCTTCATCCATTTCGGTCTCTCCTTCATGGCAAAACATTCCAAATAGAGAAGAGGCTTTGAGGGGTCGGATTCAGCAGGGACATCAGGAGGTGAGTTACTGATGAAGAGTCAATACAAACCCATACTAAATATTAGCATTACTGTCCCAGCCAGATAAACATCTACAAATCAAAATTTTCACAGAGAATCAATAGGTCATACATTCTGATACATATAGGAATTTTACCAATAGCTTCGACGAGGTGTAAAACCATTTGGCCCTTGTGGATGCCTTTGACACAGTTAGTCCAGTAGACTTTATATGCTTCCATGACATAGACGCACCCCTACATAGTTACTCACTACTTTTAAGTAGAGAGAATGTTTGTAGTTGTGTCGGAACATTTCAGATTTAAGAACCAACAAAAAGTAGCGAACCTCCTACTGCCAAGAGTGCCAGGAACCGGAAATCAAATATGATCTGCTCCATCCACAAACACATCACAAGCAATCAAATATGATCTGTTTTATTCAACTTTCCAGTCATGTCACAGCTCAATAGAGACCATAAGATAAGAAGAAACAGAGTAATATGACAAAAAAAGGTTTGATGGATTAGTTGTTAATCACCCTCTCGACGGTGGGTTCGGTGGAACGAAAGAAGCGAGCAAATGGGGAGTTATCATCCACAACAACCTTATCGCGAGTTCCACAAGAACTGGACAACGGGAATCGAGCTAGGGTCGATGATGCCGATGAAGACTCTGGAGACGAGGAGGAAAGAGTTGCTAACGGCCAATGAAAACGGCGACGCGTGGGAAGCAAGCACGTGATGATTCGGGAGCGAAACGGAGAGTCGAGTGGCGGAGGCTAACGTGTAGATAGCAGTCATATTTGAAATGGACGGAGAGCTTGTGATTAGTAATGAGATTTTTTGAGTATAGGCCTGTATGTAACCACTGTCGATGTCGGACGACGGAGGACAAGTGGAGCAGTAGGAGGTACGATCGGCGCGTGGGGGTGAGAAAGGCGGGAGAGAAATATGTGGTGTGTGGAGGAAGTTGTATTAATAATTAGTTTTATTTTATAAATAATTTTAAAATAATAATATTTAAATGCCATATATACAGTTTTCTATATAATTGTATTCAAAGTATGCTTTAATATTTCTCATATTTAAGTTCTGATTAAATCATACCATTTAAATAACAAACATTCAGAATTCTTTGTTTGTATTTGTAAATGTATGTGTATTTATATTGTTTACTAATCATATTTTTAAAAAACATATAAAGATTTTCAATGCGCATTAATTAATACTACACTATTATAAATATTTCAATTATAATTTTATCTATTTTCTATTTGAATGACATAAAAGATTAGTTCAAATGCACAATGTCCAACTTTTCTTTGTATTTACCACATTTTACAATGAAAGTATGATATTATATACTTATAGTGTAAATATATGTATTTCAAATACTATTATTTAGTTCCTTTTAAATGCATACCAAAAAGTATAATATCTAGATTTAGTTCTTAATCATAATAAATATTTTGATGAAATTTAAATAATATTAAATATTTTTGTTATATATAAGAAAAGGGGAAATATATATATATATATATAGAATTTTAAACTAACATTAAGTAATATTTTATTTAGTAAAATAAATTATACTCTACTTGACTTAGAATATTAGATATATATTCTACTTGATCTAGTTACATTATATATTATGTTGGGACTATTATGTTTTAATAATTCACAGATATTTTTTTCTAATTGTTCTTATTTTGTCAAATTTCATATTTTCGATTTATTGATTAATATTCTTAAATAATATATTCTCTAATTGATGAATGTATAGTAAGTATTCTCCATATCATTCTTTTTTGTTGTTACTGGGATTATACTTTAATGTCAATATGTAAAAATTATTAGAAATTTCAACTATTTATTTGGAGCATACTTAAATTTTTATGTTTTCATATATTTTATTAGAATTGTTCATAAAATATCTTTTTTAATGGAATTCATGTGAGATCGTTTTTAGTTTTACATGTTATGTTAATTGCTTTAATAAATTTTATAAGCATTAATCCTATAATTTTTATTGGTGAATTAGATTAAAGGCATGAAGAGTCATCGTATACTTTGGTTTATTGTGAATTACTGTATTTTAAAAAATCTTGTACACTATAAATTGTTTTAAGGTTTGTTTAACAAAAGCCTATTTGATTAGGTTACTGATAATTTGAATTACAATTTTTTTAAAAATATTGTGTCAAAACATAATACAATACTGTTATTAAATTTTAATTGTCGATGAGTAAATAACTATATTTCATTTTATTAATAAAATAGTTCGAAAACACATTAAAACGGTTTAATTAACCATATGTGTCTTACACAAGTGGATTACTTTACCTTTATTTTAAATAAAAAATTGTAAATTTATTGTAAACCATCTAATTTCAGTTTAAACATATATTTTATTTTGATGTATAAGCTATTTGTATATCTTGACATACTTTAACATAAAGTTTATCAGTTCGTTGATTTTAATTTTTGAAGAACTTAGCATATATAAATCAAGTTATTTAATTTTTCTCTTTTTTGTTCATCCTAATTAATATTTTTAAAATTTTAATTTTCATAGATTTTTTTTAGAAGTTGTAAGATTTATATTAAACTATTATAATGATTTGGCATGTTTTGTTGGCATTTTCAAATTATATATAAATATTTTTAATAGCATATAAGTAAAAGAATGGTGGACATAATTTTGATTTTTTTTTCTTTTCAAACTCTTTTTATGTTAACTTTTAAGTAAGTTAGTATCAATAGCAATCTAAAATTTAAATATATTTTTTTACTTTTCAATTTAAATATTTGTATTTAATTTAGTTTTTAGATACATGATTATTTTTTAATTTTATTTCTTAAAAAAATATTCTTTTTATTAGTTAAAATTTTACATATTTAATTTTCAAATATTTAGTTTATGTATCAACTTAGCATTTTTAATAAAAATTATTTTCTTTGGTACCTTATTTTACTTTCATTTTATGTTAGTGAAACAAAGTTTAAAACTAAAATATAAAATATCAAATTAAGATGCTGATTTGTTATATTTCTGAAGATATTTGTAATTCTATGTGAAAACCTTAGAATTAAATAACATATAGCCTTAATTTTGAAATCACATGTGCTTTATATTCATATTTTATTATTATTTTAATTCACATATTCTTTAAGATTTAGTTATAAGTTTATATAAATTTTCCAAAGACTTATTTTATATATCAAAGGATACATTTAATGATTTTGCCACTTTTGTTGACTAACTTTATTATATTTTTTTAATTTCGAAAGTAATAGTTTTTAAATCTTGATATTTCTTAAAATAATAAATAAAATGGTGATTTGACATATTTTCCTTGGTGTTTTAAGATAATAAGTGGACATTCTCAATGATTTATAGCATCAATTTATGTATAATATATGTTATTTTGAATATTTTCAATAGCATATAGCCTAAACTTTCAAATCACGTGATTTAAATTTATATAGTTATAGTTTTAAAATTCTTGCATTTTAAAATTAATTATTATTTATTTTATTGCTTTATATTAATATTCTAAAATATATTATATATTAATTTAGCTTATATATGATGTTTTACTTTTGTAAATTTACCTTATTTTATATTGGTTTACACTATATTTTGAAATAAACAATTCTTGTATTATTAACATTTTTATAAATAGATAATAAAAATTTTGATGTGTCATTTTGTGAATAGTGGTTTTAGATCATATTAGACATATTCTCAATGAATGAGTAGATAAACGATAATTTAAAACATGTTTAAACTTCACAAGCAACAATTATGTAAATATCTCTTTTCTTTTTAGTCTCTCTCTCTTTGTCAAAGTAAATTTTGAAAAGTCTAGGATATTTGGCAACTATTTATACTCACCCTAATACTTCATATATTAAACAGTTTCTTATTTTATGTACTAAGTGAATTTTCCATTTTAGATGTTTTGCTTTTTTTGTTATTTTAACTTCTTTAACATCAAATTTCATATTTTTGTGATATTAGAAAATTCCTTTTTATACATTGTGAATTTTTAGATGATTTTTTGTTACCATTACTATTTTAACATTAGATTACCATTTTATTTTTTATAAAATATATTCTTACAATTATTATACCTGAGAAAACAATAATGTTTTGTTAATATTACGAATTTCCTTCTGATTTTCCATTTTACTACGGAAATTGCCAAAAATATCATTTTCAGAGTACCACTTTTTATGTTTACACTAATGAAGTGTAAAATGCATTTATAACATTTTGATTAACTTTGACAAAAAAAACATATGGTTAACTAATTTAAACTTAAAACATCAACTCTAAACCCTAAAATCATCAATTTTAAACTCTAAACCACGAAACATCAACTCTAAACCCTACATCCCGAAACATCAACTCTAAACCCTAAACCCTAAACCTTCAAATCTAAATTCTAAAACATCAACTCTAAACCCTAAACGTAAACCCTAAACCCTAAATCTAAACTTAAAACATTAACTTTAAACCCTAAATTATCAACTCTAAACCCTAAACCATGAAACATCAACTCTAAACCATAAACCCCGAAACATCAACTCTAAATCCTAAACTTTAAACTTTCAAATCTAAACACTAAAACATCAACTCTAAACCCTAAACGTAAACCCTAAACCTTAAACCCTATATTTTTCTGAAATTTGAACCCTAAACCCTAAAACACTAAACCTTCAAATCTAAACCCTAAAACATCAACTCTAAACCCTAAACGTAAATCCTAAACCCTAAACCTTCAAATCTAAACCCTAAAACATTAACTCTAGGGTTTTAGGTTTTAGGGTTTAGGGTTTAGGATTTAGGGTTTAGAGTTGAAGGTTTAGGGTTTAGGGTTTAGAGTTGATGTTTTAGGGTTTAGAGTTTACTTTTTAGGGTTTAGGGTTTAGGGTTTAGTGTTGATAGTTTAGGGTTTAGTGTTGGTGGTTTAGGGTTTAGAGTTAAAGTTTAGGGTTTAGAGTTGATGTTTTAGGGTTTAAAGTTGAAGGTTTAGGGTTTAGGGTTTAGAGTTGATGTTTCGGGCTTTAGGGTTTAAAGTTGATGTTTCAGGGTTAAGAGTTCGTATTAAAAAAAAAATGGTTTAGGATTGATGGTATAGGGTTTAGAGTTTGTATTTCAAAAATATATGGTTTAGGATTGATGGTTTAGGGTTTTAGAGTTGAGTTTTAGGATTTGAATTTCGAAATAGTATAATTCGAAAAAAATTAAAAAAATTATTTTATATTTTTTTAGATTTTCATTTATTTATTATATATATAAAGAACAAGGGCATAAAAGTATTTTGCCACTTAATGAAGAAAATATTTTTGAAAATGTCCATTTAGTGGTGTTATATATGAAAAGTATTAGCATGAAAGTGGTAAACAAGTAATTTCTCCATTTTACTATAACAATTAACATTTTAATCAAGTTGTAAAATGTTAATATTTATTTTGTTAGTTTAAGTTCTATATGGAATATTAATTTCGTTTTTAATATAATTTTGGAAATATTAATATCTTTTATCAATGATAAACTAATATAATGATGTGTCATAATATGATTGTTTTTTTTTAAAATCCTATATGGATGTTTTCAAGGGCTTATAGACTTTTTACTTTTAATTTTTTATTTTATTATTTTAAAGCAAGTTGAAAAATGTTAATATTTATTTTGTTAGTTTAAGTTATATATGGAATTTTAATTTTTTTTTTAATATAATTTTTTGAAATACTAAACATTTAAAAAATAATAAACTACAAATATGATTTGTCATATTTTTATTGGTGGTTTTAAATCATATGTGGACGCGTTCAATGGCTTATAATCTCAACTTTTATAAAGTATAGACTAGTTTAAGATCTTTGCTTTGTGCGGAATGAAAATTTTATATACAAATTAATTTTGTGTATTATTATTTGTTTAACCTTCTTACATATTATGAAACAAATTAATAAAATATATTAAATAACTGAAAATTATTAACTGTTATATATATAATTAAATTGACACAAGTACGTAAATTAAAAATTACTTTTATTTACTTACAATCATTTATGGTAAATAAATTTAAACAATTATTTTATCTATTTTATATGGCATGTAATTAAATTTAAATAATATTAACATAGATATATAGTATATTTTTAATATTACTATCTATTTAATGAAACTTTATAATCATATGGTATTATGATCATTTGTGTTTTCTTAACTAAAATTTTAAACAATTAATAACAAAAATTTTAGTGTGGAACTTTTAATATTTTTAATAAGTTATAATCTTTCAATACAAATTTCTAAATTAAAATATTAATTTCGCAATGCTTGTTCAATGCAAATTTTTAAATTAAAATATTTATGAGGTATATAATTTAATATATTTGTAGATATATTTATTAATCTAAATATATATAAATATCATTTTTACTCATATGGTTTTATAATCATTTGTACCTTGCTATAACAAAAAATTTAAACATTGATCACAAAAATTTCAATTTGAAGCTTTTAATAATTTTAGTAATTTATCGTAATTTTTAAAATTTTAAAATGTAATATATGCGAAAAAAAATTATTAAATGGTTAATTTGATTGTTTAATTTATTTTAATAATATAATATTAAATAAAAATAATGAAGGATATGTAAACTGTTACCAAATCTCTATTATTAAAATCATTAACTGTCAAATATATATTTTATTCATTTTTGGTAATTTCGTAACTTTTATTTAAGGAAAAAAAGAAAATTATTAATTGTTAACTTTTAATTAATTTGTGGTATTTGATGAGAAATATATAATCCAATATATATAAAAAAGAATCATTTTAAAAATAGTAAACTTCTACTTTGTATTATTTACAAAATTAGCATGCTGATGTGTCCTTTTTCAGAGCACTATATGCTGATGTGGCGTCCATAGAATGATTTTAAACGTACCTTCTAAAAAAATTCTTATTCGGATAAGAAAATTTTCATTTTCTATCATATAAAAATGTTTCGGTTGACTACAATAACCGTAGTTATATTTATTTACATCTTCATAAACCTGTCCAACCAAGCAATAAACATGTCTTACATTAAAGTTTGCAACAGAACTATTTTCCATTATCGAGCTCTTCAATATCGGTGAACATGTTTGAGATTTCATCAAAGGTCCCATTGCGATTCCTGTAGCATTGGGGGTAAATTATCAAAGATCCCATTCCATTGTATATATGAAAACGCATGAATGTCTATCAACGACTTAGAAATTAATTTATATTAGTTGTTGAAGACTTAGTTATGGATGATGACAATGGTGAAACATGAGGCAATTTCAGTCATTATATAGTTCAAGTCTTCAAGATGTAGACTGTTAATCAAAATTTGGATAGTTTTGTTTCACCAATAACCATTTTTAGATCATTGGTTTAATGTACGATTTTAATATGGTTTAACGTAAAACCTAATTGTTGAATCCTCAACTCCACGAATCGACGAATATGAATCTTGTTCTCGATTGCGTTATCGTCTGCTTCCGAATCTCTCTCTCTCTCTCTCTCTCTCGTTTGTATAGAAAGTGAAAGAAAACAAAATACACAGTACACACACGATTTAACCAGTTCGGGAGCTCGGAATGAGCTACAACCTACATCTGGTGCCAGAAGATTCTGGCAATTCACTATGATCACTGGTTTACAATCTTCAGAGCTTAACAGGCGTAACAACCCAGCTCAACAAGAAAGACGTTACAACGACTGCTTTGACTCGAGACTCGTTTGAATTTATATCTACCTCAAACCCTCCTTCTGACGTAGAGTCTCTCAGCTCAAACAGCTTCGGTTTAACCATTCACCAATAACCGGTTAACCTTTAATAAACCAGCCGTTAAAGACTTGGTTTTGAATCAACTTCTCAACAAACTCCCCCTTGAGTCAACAACCAAGATCATATCATAGCAACTGCACTCTGAATCCTTACACTGGCCATCACAGAAGTAATCTTCAAGCTTCTATGACGTTCAACAGCCGCAAGGCCTCGTTGAACTTTGTTACCGGGATCACCTTAGTCAACATATCAGCTGGGTTTCTCGAGCTTGGAATCTTCAGTACTTCAACCTCACCAGACTCAACCCAATCTCTGATAAAATGATACTTGGACGCAAAATGTTTAGTCCTCTCGTGATACACCTTGTTCTTCGACAAACATATCGCGCTTTGCGAATCACACCACACTGAAAACTTCTTTTGCTTATATCCAAGCTCTTCCAGCAACCCACTAATCCATATACCTTCTTTTACAGCTTCAGTCAAAGCTATGTATTCAGCTTCAGTAGTGCATAACGCCACTATAGGTTGCAAGCACGATCTCCAACTCACAGTGTTGCCCCCTACTCTGAACACATATCCAGATATCGACCTCCTTCGATCTAAATCCGCAGCATAGTCAGAGTCGCTAAAACCTTCGATAGCAAACTCCTTGCCTTTTGTATATGTGAGGCATACCTTTGACGCTCCTTTAATATATCGCAACAGCCACTTAATAGCTTCCCAATGCAACTCTCCAGGTCTGCTCATATATCTGCTTACTAACCCAACTCCATACGCAAGGTCAGGTCTACTTCCCACCATAGCATACATAACACTACCCACAGCACTTGAGTATGGGATCTCTTCTGGATTTAGCATCTCTGATGCATCCTCAATTGCAGACAACTTGAAATGAGCTCCCACCGGTGTATTTGAACTCTTGCAATCCACCATATTAAATTTCTTCAGAACCTTTTGTAGATATTCTGATTGAGATAGCTGAAGAGTGCCTGCCTCTCTGTTTCGGAAAATATCCATCCCAAGAATTCTCCTTGCACTCCCCAAGTCCTTCATATCGAACTCAGAACTCAACAGCTTCTTCAACTTTGTGATCTCATCCATTCCTTTAGCTGCAAGTAACATGTCGTCTACATATAGTAGAAGATACACAAACCGGTTCTCAGCAACCTCCTTTATGTATACACACTGATCTTGAGTACTCCTAGTGAACTCTTGATCTCTCATGAACTTGTCAAACCGCTTGTTCCACTGTCGTGGGGACTGTTTTAAACCATAAAGCGATTTCTTCAGGAGACAAACCTTATCCTCTCCTCCTTGTTCAAAACCATCTGGCTGCTCCATGAAGATCTCTTCTTCTAAACTTCCATGAAGAAAGGCTGTCCTAACATCCATCTGCTCTAACTCAAGATCTTCATGCACCACTAGAGACAGCATGATGCGGATAGAGATATGTCTTACTACAAGGGAAAACACCTCTTGATAATCTATCCCTTCACGCTGAGAGTAGCCTTTAGAAACCACTCTACCCTTATACCTTTTAGGTTCTCCACCTGGAACCCCAGGCTTTATCTTGAATATCCAACGACACCCAATCACCTTTCTGTCTTTAGGTCTATCCACAACATCCCATGTCTCATTCTTCTCTAAAGAATTCATTTCATCAACCGTAACAGCTTTCCACTGTTTCTTATCAGCACTTCTAATTGCCTCATAATAGTCTTTTGGTTCTTCTACATCAATATCTTCAAACACTGCTAAAGCAAAAGCCACTTCAGAGTCTTCTGTTAGGTGATCTGGTGGAGGAGCATTCTTATATCGAGAAGGAGGTATAATCACCCTTCTCTTTCTGTCTCTAGCCAGTTGATAACGAACCAAATCTGTACCTGCTTCCTCTACACTGGTTCCTTCATCCTCATCAGTTTCAGAATCAGAACCCAACTCCTCCGGTTTATCCTTTTCTGCACCTGCTCCACCACCAGTTGAACTTCCAACCTCGTCACTCTTAACAGAAACATCAGAAGCTAATTTTCCTTTTCCTTTATCAAGAACCAATTCAACCTTAGTGCTAGCTTGCTCTACAGGTTGATCCACTGCCTGAATGACAGGTTTGTCAATGTCCTTAAACATGGTTTGCTCTTGAAACTGCACATTTCTGCTTATCACACACTGCTTCTGTTCAATCAACCACACCTTGTATCCCTTAACCCCTGGTGGGTAACCAATAAAGACACCTTTCAAAGCTCTTGGTTCCGACTTTCCTTGATCAGCATGAATGTACACAACAGACCCAAAAGTTCTAAGATGCTTATACCCCGGCTCTTTATTCAACCACACTTCTTCTGGAATATTGTTGTCAATGGCTGATGACGGAGTTCTGTTGATCAGGTAAGCCGCAGTGGCAGCCGCCTCTGCCCAAATTTTTTCTTCTAAACCAGACTGATTCAGCATACACCTAACCTTCTCCATTATTGTGCGATTCATACGCTCAGCCACTTCATTTTGCTGAGGCGTATATGTGCATGTTCTGTGCCTCGCGATCCCATTCTTGTTACAGAAAGAATCAAACTGGACATTGCAGAACTCAAGCCCATTATCAGTTCTGAGACATTTCACCTTCTGACTTGACTGATTCTCAACCAGCGTTTTCCTTTCACAGAACTTCCCATACGCTTCATCTTTCGTCTTCAGGAAGTAAAACCAAACCTTGTGTGAGCAGTCATCTATTATTGACAGGAAGTAATGGCACTTAGAGATAGATGGGTGCACGCTAGGCGAGCCCCATAGATCAGCATGAACATATCCAAGCACCTTTTCTGTATCATGCTTACCGACAGAGAAACTGACTTTCTTCGTTTTTCCCATTACACAATTCTCGCAAAAACCTTGAGCGCCAACATCCTTCTTATCCAAGATACCCTTGCTGACTAGAATCTTTAGGTTCTTATCACTGATGTGTCCAAGACGGTTGTGCCACAAGCTAGGACCTTTACTGCTTGCTTCCACTTGATGAACTTCTCCTACAATCGTTTCACCATCCAAAATGTACAATCCCTGTTTCAGAATACCTCTCATACACAGTCTGCCATTCTTGTGAAACGTCACCTTTCCATCTCCACCACTATGTCTGAACCCCAACTTGTCAAGGGTCCCAGTAGAGATGAGGTTTCTTCTCAGATGTGGTACGTAACGTACGTTGTGCATCACCGTTACAGAGCCTCCATGGGTATTGACTCTGACCGAACCAATCCCTTTTGCCTCAACCGTGTGATTATCTCCAAGCAGAATCTGATTTCCATCAAGTTCACTGAAAGTGTCAAACCAATCTCTCCTGAATGTCATGTGATATGTACATCCAGAATCTATTACCCAGTTGTCCCTCGTGTTCAGATCAGAGACTGCTAACGCATTTGAGTAATGCAGCTTATCCACATTGACCGCAGCTTCACCTTGATCTTCTCTATCAAACTTCTTCTTTCGTGAGAAGCAATCTTTTCTCATGTGTCCTTCCTTCTTGCAATACCAACACACCATTCGTGATTTAGAATTTGACCTGCTGCGTCCATTCCTTTTTGAGTCACCTCTCCACTCAGCTCTACCTCTGCTTTGAAAACGTTCTTTCATGACTAATCCTTCTCCAGCCTCTTTGTCACTCGAACCAGTGTCTTTGAACTCTCTTTCTTTGTCCTGTGCTGCCGCAATAACTGCCTCAAGAGTGATGGTATCTTTGGCATACTTCAGTGTCTCCTTCAAATAATTGTACTTTGAAGGAAGAGAGCACAGCAACAAGATAGCCTGCACTTCATCTGTCACAGCAACTCCAACACTACACAGATCAGACACAAGCTTCAAGAATTCGTCCACATTTGCATCAATGGACTCAGAATCAACCATCTTGAAGTTATAGAACTTTAACTGCAAGAAGATCCCGCTCGGGAGAGACTTGGACATATACAGTTTTTCCAGTAACATCCACATAGCCGCAACAGTAGTACAGTGACTGATCTTTCTTAACACATGATCACCAACATTCAATACAATCAGATTCATAGCTTTCTCTGATTTCTCAACCTTCGATGGATCTTGACTTTGAGATTTTGCCTTTGGGGAACCTGCGGCTGAAGAATCATCATCTTCTTTCTTTTCAATCGCCGGTGGTTCCATCAGGAGTTTATCATCCTTCAAGATCTCCTTCAATCCCATGTAACCAAGATGCGCGAGCATCCTAATCTTCCACAGCATGAAATCCCCCGATCCATCGAATCGTTCGACCTCGATCCGCATATTCGACGATGACGATGTCGAAGCCATCCTCGACATCCCAACCTGGATGCTCTGATACCAATTGTTGAATCCTCAACTCCACAAATCGACGAATATGAATCTTGTTCTCGATCGCGTTATCGCCTGCTTCCGAATCTCTCTCTCTCTCTCTCTCTCGCTCTTTTGTATAGAAAGTGAAAGAAAACAGAATACACAGTATACACACGATTTAACCAGTTCGGGAGCTCGGAATGAGCTACAACCTACATCTGGTGCCAGAAGATTCTGGCAATTCACTATGATCACTGGTTTACAATCTTCAGAGCTTAACATGCGTAACAACCCAACTCAACAAGAAAGACGTTACAATGACTGCTTTGACTCGAGACTCGTTTGAGTTTATATCTACCTCAAACCCTCCTTCTGACGTAGAGTCTCTCAGCTCAAACAGCTTCGGTTTAACCATTCACCAATAACCGGTTAACCTTTAATAAACCAGCCGTTAAAGACTTGGTTTTGAATCAACTTCTCAACACTAATTCTGGTTTTGTTTGATCTGGTTTGATTTTCTATTATATCACTTACTTTAGCTTTGTTGAACTTATCTGTTATAAATTTATAAATGATACATACATGCAATTAATAGTTTGAATGAATATAGTGATCATAGGGGATTCATACGTTTAACAATAAGGAATATTTATATTAAAAACAAAGTGAGCTCAATGTAAAATGTTACTAGACATAAAATAATCCATAATGTGGAAAAAGTAATAGTGTTTAGTTTTTGAAGTTGCATATTTTATATTTTTGCTAAGTGGAATTATGTTGTATATATGTTGTAATTGTATATTTTGGGTAAAATATTATATTTTTTTGTTAAATGTAGTGACGAGCCTGAAGAAAATATATGATAAAAAGTTGAAATATAATCCATAAGTAATATAAATCGAGTAGTACAATTCTCTATAAAAAAACAAAATCCAATAAAAACGGGAAAAAATTATTGAATTTTGTAAGCAATTGTACATTTGTACATAATAAAATAATTTGATAGCTTTCTAAATTTTATTGAATAAAAAAAAGATATTAAATTTACAATATTTTTATTTTATTAACATTAATATTTTGGTTTTATTAACATCTTCTAAAATATATAATTTTAGAAACTTAGGTATAATATATACTTTTCCACTTTTTAATAGAACTATAGAAGACAACCTGACAACACAAATTATCATTGTTGACATGTTACTCATACTATGATCGTATACTTGTTTACCATAACGACTTCACATAGTACACATCTTGTTGACATTACTATATAAATGAAGCTTAAGTTATTAAATAGAATATACATGTTTAGCTAGCAAATAGGAAAATATAAAGTACAACTTACTTTTGATTACGTAACTCAATCAAGAGCTTCATGTTATCTTTTTCTTTGATCATCTTGTTTTCAAGAGACCCAAAGTTAACTATTTGGCCAATAACATCTATATAAGAAAAAACATACTTAAACACAAATATAACAAATTCGAAAGAGTATTTAAACATTACAAATACAGTTAAGTAGTTATAATATCTAAGTTACATTTATGTAATAAACAAATTAGTAGTTTAAAAATCATACTTTTTATCGAATTTCAAAATCGTATATATATATATATATATATATATAATTATTTCATGATAGATGGTATAGAAATTAACGTACCAACCAAATAGATCTTATCAAACTTTTCGGAAAGAATGTCATTGTAATCAGCCAAATACTTTTCCGGAACTTCACTTGAAAAATCATCTACTTTTGCAAGAAACGTTTTTTGATAGAAGCCAATTTTGAAACGATGTGTGTGTTTTACGATAATCGCCAACAACATGATGCACTTTGAATAAGTGAGCGACCATAGCATCACCCTCAGTTAGATCGTTGATGTTAGGAGTTTTCAAGGCTCCTAAGACAAATGTTGTAGTATAAATGATTGTCGAACCAGTTCTGAGGGATATCAAAGCACTGAGAATGCAAGTACTCACTTAATCTAAGTGCAACCAATGATTTAGATGAGTTTTAAGCTATGACTAAAACTAAAAAGCAATAACAGAATGATACTTTCTTGACTAAGGGAAAAGAGAACTCATGGGCATAGGGATTAGACCTTGGGTGATCAAGTTTCGAACTAAGGATGACAAATGATCAATCAAACTATCTACCTTAAGCCTAGACACAATTCTAAGCAAGCTCTATGTCTAGATGAATGCTCATTTGCTAACATATCTCAAACATCAAATGTCTTTGGTTGAATAATATGAAAGCAATCATTACTAACAAGTCTATTAGCTATCTTAGCACCTTTAACAACAAATGTCTTTGGCAAAGTATACTAAAAGCCTAGGAGAGTTGTCTCAGGCATTTCATCAAACACCTTTCGGGTGGGAAATGCATATTAATCAACTTTTGAGTGGCCAACTCAGAAGATGCATTAGGAATACTCTACTAGCAAGGAACAAGAATGATCTACACTAAAACATCCTAGAACTAACCTAATCACCCTTAATCTCCCTAACCCATGAATTCAAAAGGTGATTACTCACTAATCTCCATAATTCCTCTTAAACCCATATTGGATTTCAGATTAATCATGTAGAGAAATAGATAAGAAATCAACAATAACACAAGAACATAACAATCAAAATCCAAGAGATGAACTTCTCAAGAGAGTTTTTGTGTATTTCTCAATAGATCAAAAGATAGCCTGTCTGGTGGCTACCAAAGATTAAAACATAGGTTTAGAAAATAAAAACGTGCATCATGAAATGACCAAAAGGCCCTTGAGAAATCATAAGTTCGAGCAGAAATAAGACGCGGAGCGACCTCCGCTCGTCGCTCCGAGTAGTCGCTCCATGCTTCGGGAGCGACCTCGTTGTGTCGCTGCGAGAGGTCGCTCCGGACTCGTTCTCACGTTTCCGACTGATGAAAACGCGAGCGACCTCCGCTCGTCGCTCCGAGTAGTCGCTCCATGCTTCGGGAGCGACCTCGCTGTGTCGCAGCGAGAGGTCGCTCCGGACTCGTTCTCGTATCTCCAGGTGATCAAAACGCGAGTGACTCTTCCCTGTCGCTCTGGTAAGGTCGCTCTGATAGGGAGATCAGAGCGACTTGACGGTGTCGCTCCGGACTGGTCGCTCGCCCAATTATCACTTTAAACACTTCTTTTGGACTCCAATTGCACCCAAATGTCTCCAAGAACTCCATGTGGTACTCCAATACCTGATAAGGACTCATGTATGCAAAATGCAACCTAAACATGGCTAAATCCTAATCTATATGATAAAAATGCACATGGGTGAATGGATAAAACATTAGAAATATGCAAGATATCAATCGTCTTCAATTTTTTTGATGAGATGTTCACCAACCGAAGCATGAATTCTTTTTTCCTGGTTGAACAATTAATATATATGAGTTAGACACATAACTGATAAAATACCTTTAAATATAATTATTTCACAATAGATATGTAAGACTATTACAGTTTAAATATATTTCATTGTAAAGAAAACATAAAGACGAATCTGTGTTAAAAAAAAAGATTTTGTTATTTACTTCTTTATCAACAAAAACCATTTACATAGTGTTTCCGGTTTCTTTGTTATAATTCCTCCACAAGCGAATAATCCTAACTTCGATACGCCATGTATCTTTACATGGTTTGAAGTCTTTAACAAAAGAAAGTCGATTTTTTTTTGTTGAACCATTGCCATTGGCTTTAGAAAAAAATAAGCAAATGTGAAATATGTTTGTATTGTAAAACATTGGTGACCTCCTTTATATATACTCCAACTTCGACGTTTGAGATTTATTGGCATAATATTTATATGCCTAAATTTCCAAAGATATGTACATTAAAATCACGAAGAAGTTTAGAGGGAATGCATTAAAACCAGATTGCTATAATGTGGTTTGCGATAATTGTATATATGAACTATCTCAAGTAATAGCACAAAAGGAATATTGATATTTAACAATTAATTAATTATGAACATTTAGAAAAATTAATACACATAAATATTCGAACATTCATAAATCGCATTTGTATATTCGAACATTTAATGTTTAGTAGTACTCCTAAATATAAGATGTTTAGGTAAAAAAACATATATTAAAAAAATTATTTTTTTCTAAAAAATATCATCGACCTCGTTGCCTGCTTTTGAACAGTTTGTGTGTTAGGGTTTGGTCCCGATTTGAATCGGGTGTGATTTTAGTTTGGCTTGTGGTTCCTCTGTTTGTCGGTTTTGTTCTGTTGGATGAGATCTCAAATAGATCGATGAAGCTTTCTGACGATGAAGACAAAGCGATGAAAAAAACGAGATGGAGGTTCTGGGTGTTCGTAATCAAGTGGTTGGTGACTCTGGATGAGATCTTGATATGATCGATGGATGCTCTCCGTTAAAAAGAGCACAGCCGTGGAAGATGGAGGCAGTCTCTGATGTGATTCCGGTGAAACAATTTGTGGTTCTCCGGTGGTGGAGAAGGTGAATTGGTTTGGTGGCACGTGTTATCCTCGCTGTGAGGTTTAAACACGTATAGGCGACGTGTCGATCTGTTCGACATAGACTTCGGTTTGGTGGGCTTAGCCCATTTAGTTTATCTTGTACGTTTTTTTGGTTGGACCCTGAAAAGTTTATCGGTTCGGCCTTTGTCTTGGCTTTGTGTATTTGGACTTTATCCATATAATAATAATAAATCTAGTTGGCAAAAAAAAAAACATTGTAATCACTTTTACAAATAGTTGAATTTTTAATTCACTATTTTTTACAATTATTGATAAGTATTTTAAATTCATCAAGAAACCTGAGCTTGTACTTATCTTATATAATAAGAAACCTGAGTCTCCTTTAGATTTGAGTGTAGGTGGCAACTTCTATATTTTTCATAATACTTTATCAAACTTTTTTAAGTTTGTGTCTACATATTTGTATTCCCTTGAATTAAATGTCTGGGTGGTTTGTACGATGTTGTTTTTATTCTTGTAACAGTTTGAATCTTTTAATGAAAACATTGGTGCATAAAAAAAAAAACTTGCATGTTACAATAAAATGTACTTTACGAAGTGTTCATCACTCTCTCCGTTTCTGGAAGCATCTATGGTTGTTAATATAAGATAACAAAAGCAGGCAACAAATAATTATTAGTAAGAACCTGACTACAACAATGGGTTCAATCACTAATGTGAACCTAGACTTATACAACGATAGTTCCCAACCAACCCACCTTCAATCTCTTCCAAGTATAATTAAGAAGCAACTAATGCATCTTACGCAGCACTCTTAACCAATACTATTGAGCATAACCTAAACAAAACTAAGAACATCGACCTAAATTCCTTCAAATGTCCACCTCTGAGATTACTTAAAATGATTTTAACGACCCCCACATTTTTGCGAAAACCATACATACTGCATCCTATTTGAGGAGACAAATTCAGAGAACTTCAGCTACCATAAAATGAGATTTCAAATGTCCCGAAGACAAAACAAAACCGGCAGCTCTGTCATACCTTAGAGAGGACGTTAATTGCTGCAGCCAACTCTCTCAACATGCCCCTTCACATTCACAGTACCCATTTGTTGTAATGGACGTGTAAAAACATATACGGAAAAAGATGAATAAAAGTGATGTAACTGCGACACATATATTTAACGTGGTTCACTTCTAGGGCTACGTCCACGGGCAAAGAGAAATCTTATTATTGGAAGCGATATTGAACTTACAAAGTGCAAGTTTAGAGTTATTTCGAATACAAGATATATATAGTAACATGCTGTATCTAAAACCCTAGACTTTATGGACTCATGGGCCTAAGCCCACGATCAGATGTAACATCCATAATAACTTGATGCATGCAATGTTCTTGATGCAACCGAGTCGGTATGATGTACGTGATGTAACATCCATCGCCTAGATGTAACATCCAGAGTCAAGACATATCAACACTATTAAATTGGAAAACCGTTACATATTGAACAGGGAAGCAAGCCTAGAGGTTTGGAAGTCCAATAAAGATATTCATTCTTAACATCAACAGCCATTCTACTCCCCGGCCATTTCCCATTTAAAACTAGAAACAGTTCCTGCAGTAAAAGAATATTACCCGAAATAGTTGTTCTCAGAGCAGTACTTAACATACACAGCCAACACATTACCCAATCAAAATTCAACTAATACTAAGCTACATGACTGTTTCCAGACGATATTTGCTAAAACAAAAGCTAAAGCAATAATGTAATGAACAAAGTTCCTGTAATTGAAATACATACAATAAGCAATAATTTTATTAAATTCACCGCATTGCAACGACTCTCTACGCTACACCCTCTACGGGTATATGACGATCCACACATGACACAACCATTATTGCCCTGCAACAACCACGTTGACTATAACAAAACAAATTTAAACCCAACGTGAAATGACTATCACACCAGTATCCCATAGAACAAAACAAATAACCCAAAATAACAATCCGCGCGATGAACAGGAAACGTATAAGCTAGGCTTGAGCAATAGGAATTGGACTGAAGGAAGGAATATTATCTTTAGATTGATATATATGCAACTTGAGTAAATGGAAATTAAAACTACAGCTGTACGATAATGATTTTGGCTTGGTCTTCTAACGCGCTGCGAAGCAAATCTTATGTTGTAGTTTTACATTATATCGGACTCTTTTTGTCAAAATAAGTAGATTATCTTCAATAACGAAACTCACAATGTTAGAAATTGCAAGAAAGTATGTTTTTAGTTTGGCCATCTCTCCCCTAGTGCGAAAAACGTTGACACATATACTAATGACCTCGGAAAGTCGGAAGTAGGGCTGGGCATTTCGGGTATCGGTTCGGTTCGGTTCGGGTATTTCGGGTTTCGGGTGGTTCGGATAGTAGCTAGAAGATCCATTTAGTACTTGACATATTTCCGGTTCGGTTCGGATAGTTTCGGGTTCGGTTCGGTTCGGATAGTAAATGTAGGAACCGAAAAATATCCGGAAAAAGTTCGTTCTCATTTGGATCCGGTTCGGGTTCGGATAGTTCGGGTAGTTCGGATAATTTTGACAAAATATTGGTTATTTAAGGTAAAATATCAAATAATTAGGATGATTTAGATAAAAAAAAATGGATATTTCAGATTACTTTGGATATTTCGGATAAAACTATCCGGATAGTTTCGGATACTTTCGGGTAGTTTGCATACTTTATAATAATTTAGTTATCCTCAACTATTTTCAAATACTTTTAATAGAATTTTAAATTAAAAATACATATTTAGTGATGTTATATGTATATATAATTAATATTTTTATATATTCGGGTACCCGTTCGGTTCTCGGTCCCGTTCCGGTTCGGTTCGGTTATTTCGGATATAAAAATATAGGAACCGTTCGGGTATTTGAGGGTATTGGTCCGGTTCCGGTTTCGGGTATTTCGGTTCGGTTCCGGTTCCGGTTATTTTGCCCAGGCCTAGTCGGAAGCGAATGAACTAAACTTGATCATTAAAATCTTACAAAATGGAGTAATGAAAATTTATGACCATACAAAATTAAGGAATATAGAATATCTAATTAACTTGAACAAACTTGTAATTCTCTTACCGGACAAGGCTCAAGCCGGTCAAAATTACGAACATGTTTAAACAATTGAACGCGCTGTCACTGTTAAAAAAAAGAAAAAAGTTTGCTGGCTACATTAAATATCATAAAATATGGTGAAAAATTGCTATTATAGAAACATGTTTAGAAAAAATATGTGTTTGCTTCAAGTCTTAAAGCATCTCCAATCCATCTCTATTTTTGCCTTTATAATAGTACTAGGATAAGATTCGCGCTTTGCGCGGAATTAAGTTATTATTTTTATTATATTTTAGAGAATGAAACAATAGTTTGGCTTCATTTGGACTAGGGGTGTTCAATCCAGATATCGGGTTGGTTTCGATTCGGTTCGGTTTTTTCGGTATTTTGGTTAGTAAAATATAACTACTATTCTAAATCCATATTTACTTTGACTTTAGTCTTTCACATACTTTTGAAAGATTTCAACTGGACAACTAAATTGATCAGCCAATCTTGTTGCTTTAAATCATTAGTATATATATTATTTAGTTTGAATATTTATTAAATAAAAATTCATATGCGTTATATTTTATGATCATTTGTAACTTATTATAACAAAAAAAATAATCTATTGATCACAAAATTTTCAGAGTGAGAATCTTCAAATTTCTAATAATATATAGACGTTTTGAAAAATTCAAAATATAACATATAAGAAAAAATATAAATGTTTTTATTATATATTTAATGTGATTTTTTTAATATCTTTTAATACTATAAAATTAAAAAAAGAACTAAGATACCAAAATTGTTATCAAATATTTATTATTCATAATAATTAATTTTCATATATACGTTAATCATATTAGGTAATTTCGTAGCTTCTAATTAAGGAAAGTGCAAAAACAATATTTGGTAGATTATTCATCAATTTGAATATTCGATAGTTAGTTTAATAAAAAATATAATGTAAGTTAAGATGGACCAACCTATTTTTTTAAGAATAATATATTTTATATAGTTATTTATTAAATGAGAATTTATAATCATACACTTCTATGATCATTCATATCGTTTTATAACTGAATATTTAAATCATCGATAACAAAATTTTCAATGTGAAATCTTTAATAAGTTTATAATTTATAAATGTTTTTGAAAATTCATTGAAAGTTTTAATATTAAAATATTTATGTAATCTTATGGTATATAGTTTAATCTATATATATATATATGTTTTATTATTAAATGATATTTTTTACTCATATGGTTTTAAAATCATGTGTATCTTCTTATAATATTAAATAAAAGTTCATATTAATACAATTTTATGATCATTTGTAACTTATTATTACAAAAAAATAATCTATTGATCACAAAATTTTAAGAGTGGTGATCTTCAAATTTCTAATAATTTATAGACGTTTTGAAAAATTCAAAATATAACATATAAAAAAAATATAAATGTTTTTTATTATATATTTAATGTGATTTTTAATATCTTTTAATAATATAAAATTTTTAAAAAGAACTAAGATACAAAAATTGTTATCAAATATTTATTATTCATAATAATTAATTTTCACATATATGTTAATCATATTAGGTAATTTCGTAGTTTTTATTTAAAGAAAGTGCAAAACATTTTTTGGTACGTTATTTATCAATTCGATAGTTAGTTTAATAAAAAGTGTAATATAAGTTAAGATAGACCAACCTATTTTTCTAAGAATAGTATATTTTATATAGTTATTTATTAAATAAGAATTTATAATCATACGGTTATATGATCATTCATATCATTTTATAACAAAATATTTAAATCATCGATAACAAAATTTTCAATCTGAAATCTTTAATAAGTTTATAATTTATAAATGTTATTGAAAATTCATTGAAACTTTTAATATTAAAATATTTATGTAATCCTATGGTATATAGTGTTTAATCTATATATATATATATATATTTATTTTATTATTAAATGATATTTTTTACTCATATGGTTTTAAAATCATGTGTATCTTCTTATAATAAAAATGTTAAACCATTGATCATTAATTTTTAACATAATAATTTTAATAGTTTTAGTTATTTATTGTCGTTTTTAAAAATTCAAAATATAACATATACGAAAAAATCTAAATTTTACTTTTATAGCTAATTTGATTGTTTAATTTATTTTAATAATATAAAATAAACAAAAAAATGATGGAGGAGATATAAATTGTTATCAAATCTTTATTATTAAAATCATTAATTGTCATATATATATTAGTCATTTATGGTAATTCCGTAGGTTTGATTTAAGGAAAGAAAATAACATATCATATCATTATATCATATAGTTTGACCAACTTATGTATCTAACAACATATAAAAATCGAATGTGGACCTACTTATTTTTCAATTGAATGTAATTGCCTACCTAATTGAGTGCCACCTATACATTAGGGTTTATTTTAATTAATACAAAATTGAGGTTACATCTTTTCAAATGTTCCTCAATTAATATATAGGGGATTTAGAGTCAAAATCACTCTAATCCATCTTTATTTTTACCTTTAAAATAGTGATTGCTACATTTTTCTTTATTTATAGAGTAAGAAATACCATTCCTCTATATTTTATTTTATATTTGGAAATATCTATTTTAGAAAAATACATTGGAGCAAAACAAATTTCTATTATAGAGTTTTTTTATTTTAGAAGTAAAAATAAGAAAATACATTAGAGATGGTCACGATAGATATGATCTTCGTATCTAATCATTCTCGATAATCTATCTCTTTGATTGATCACCCATGACGGATCTTCATCGAAAGCAACTGTATCTTTTTTTTTTTGAAAAAATTTTAAATTTATTCACTTCAAATTTTTTTTTTTACAAACCTAATACTTCTTTGCGTAAATAAGAAAGACTCTTATGTACTACTTTGAGAAAGAAATGAATCAAAAGATTTTTATCTACTTCCAAACCATATCTCCGGGCCTCCTATGCAGATATGGCCTCGTATGCTTGCTACCCTCTTTCTTTCTCAGTGAAGTAATTCTATTACGAATCAGCTTGTCAAAGAATCTGATTAGCTGAGTAGGTTGTTGAAAGCAGCTGTATCACTGATGATAAAAGTAATTCAGATCTTAAAATACATAGCTTTGTCCCTAACGAATGATCTTTTTTACTCCTGATGAAAAGGAGCCTCGATAAACCATTGATAACTTTATGGGTAGTTTCCAGATTAAAAGATCAAGCATAGTTTCAACATACAAAAATCAGTTTTACAAGAAAATGTAATAGTTTTTAATGTAATTTATGTAATAATATTTTATCATTCAATTTGATAAAAATATTGGAACAAAACTGATGTCAAAATTAAAAGAAAAAGGAACAAAATCTAAAATCTGTATGTGGTTTCAGAGTTTTTCGTCAGCAACTTTTTTTTTTAAAGAAAGCAAAAAAAAAAGGAAAACACAGAAAAATAATCCATTAGATTCAACGGTTGAAATTACTTTCTAAAAATCTATTGAATGGTCGAGATTGATCTGGGAGAAAACTCGAGATGTTATTTCTCTCGACATAGATTCTAACGCCGTTCACTTTTCACTTTTCACTTTTCACTTTCCAACCAACTAGAAGAAGAAGAAGATAAACTCTCTGAAATTCTAAAAATTGAAATCTCCAAGTGAAGAGTTGGTGGTGTGGTTCTGAGATCCGACGTCATCATAGGTAAGTCATCCCCTTTTTTCTCTCTTAAGTTGTACATAGTGATTGTTTGCTTTCAGATTCCCTTTGTTTTGAATCCTTATACCAGAAAGATAGATTTGCGCAAGTCCATCTATGTTTTTAAGTCGAAACTTGTGGTTAGAGTTTTATAGTAATCATCAAGAGATTCCAGCTCATCTATGTTTTTTTCGAGAGAATGTGTTTTTTTTTTTGCTTACATTATTTTTTTAATGAATAATCTCCCTTGATTTTGTTAGACATCTATTTAGACTATTGGAAATATTTTTTTGTTTGATTAATAATATTTGAAGATATATATGAATTTGGGAAGAAGTTTGTTTTGGTAAAAATGTTAAGAAGGGAAGAAGTTTGATTAAAAAAAAGGAAGAAGTATGAAGAATATATGATGTAAAATATTGTTACCCTCCTACATCAAAGTAGTTGAAGTTGTTCATCAAGGAAAATCAACTGAGAATGATATAATAGATTTCCATGGTTTCCAGATCTCTGCTTGTCAAGTAAGTTTAATGAGACTCCCATTGATCACCACCACAAAAGAGAGTGGCGGATTTTTAATCCAGTTCCTAATTATTTTCTCATTCATTGGCAGATTTTCCCAGTGGCCAATACTGTCTTTCAGGACCCACACTATGTAATAGATTTCAAACCTGAGAACCAATGGGTCCAAACAAAGTACATGTATCTCCTTGGCCTCGTCGAGACACTGAGCAAGCCTCCACAGAGCTTGTCTGCGACAGAACTAAGCAATGCTCAAAGAGATTTGACTGCGCTGAAGGAGTCAGGCTTCAAGCTTGACTGGTTAAATTCAAAGCTTGAGGAGGTTTCCTTGGAGTGGAAGAAAGCAGCACATTCTTCTGATGGATCTTCTGGGATCCATCAACTAGAGGAACGGGTCGAGAATGTGGAATTGTCTTTGTCAGATGTCATAGTTGAACTAGACAAGGTGAAGCTTAAATCTGCTGCTGCTCAAGTTTCTTCGTTTCAGTTTATAGATTTTCTTATAAAGAGATTCTTTCTCTCTTGCTTCTCATTCTCAAAATCCTAGCTGATGTAGCTCTTATAGACAGAGCTTTGAGGAGTTCTCTTATCCAAACCAAAAAAAAAAAAAATCGTTTAATGTTCTCTGTTTCAGTTCTTATCAAGCTAAGTTTGATTTCGTATTCTTTTTTCGGTTTATGTGCTGATCACTTTTTTTTTGTAACATAGTACTACATAACCAACGCATTCTCTTTTCTACGTGAAACTCAATATCTGTTTTCTGGTCCTCTCTTGCTATTGTGTAAACAATGGTGGAATCTTTAAGTAAAACTACTTAGCCCAGTTTCTTTTCATACTTCGACATAGGTTTTGTTACATAGTTCTTATTAGTTCATACATTTATTTTTAAGCTTTCATATGTTTTTAGTTTTCATATGTTTCTGATTTTCCATAAACTAAGTTTATCATGTGTGATCATTATGCAAGTTTATGCTTGACGAAATAATGGTATAGCTCAAACAATTTAATGTCACAAAATAATGATATTCACGAATCAGTGGCTCAAAAAATCGACATTTGGAGGTAATCTTTTCACTTCTTTATATGTCTGTGTTTTTTTTTTCTTCTGAAAATTGCAGTTTTCAATTTAAATATTAGATCTATTTATTGTCAATAATTAATCTTTCATCAAAAATTAAAATCGTTGTATGGTTATTTATATAACTTACTCTCTACCGATTTTCTAGCTATATTATCCCCTGTTCTAAAAATCGGCCGCCTAGGCGCTACGCGTCACTATTCCGCCCCGATTTATGCCAAATCGGTTAAAAAAATCGGATATTCGATTTTTTCCGCCTAGACCGCCTAAATGACCGCCTAGCCGCCTAAATGACCGCCTAGCCGCCTAGGCGGCCGCCTAATCTATTTTTTTTTTTTTATTATTTTTTTTATTTTTTTTAATAATATTTTTATTTTTTATTTGATCTAAAATTTTATAAATATCATTTATATTCATAATTTTGATGAAAAATACACTATATTAAGTTTATATATTCTATTTGTGTGTTTTATATAATCTTAAACATGAAAATGTATTAATGTTACACACAATTAAAGATTAACATGTTTTATAACACAGTAAACCATCTAAAAATTCCGCCCGCATAATTTCCGATTAATCTCCGAGTTTCTCTTTAGGCGCTAGGCCCAACCCGACCGCCCGACTAGCGCCTAGCGCGTTCAAGAACAGGGATATTATCTACTTATTAGTATTTTAAAATATGACATATTTGATTCTTTAGTTTTGAAACTTGCAATCCTACACATAATATACCATTTAACCCTTTTTATCCATATATTAAATTGATTTGCAACCTAATATTTAAATAATTTATTATATTCATAAATTATAGGATTTCTATTTAAAATTTATACAAAAATATCAAATCTATATAGAATGTGAATTCAAATCAGGAAATATTAAATACCTATAGTGGGATATGTCAATCAAAAAATTTATTGGAGATTTCTAGATATTTTCATATATATAATTTATATTTAAATATCTATCAAAAAACTGTTGAAATCAATTGAAGAGATATCTTTTTTTCAAATAGCATCTCCAACAAGCCCATTCTTTTTTTATGGGATCTATCCATAAAAAAAGTTTGAAGGGTGATTCTCCAATGGTGACCTTCAAATGATTTTTCTTAAAAACTTATTTTTTACATTTTAATCCTTAATTTCAGTAATAATTCATTATCGTCATTAAAATTTTATAAATTAACAATAAACCCATATTAATATATGGCAATTTCTCAGCTATGAATTTGCTTTATAAACAATACCGAGCTATTAGTAACAACAATCTCAACGACACATCTTCTCTTCATTATATTCTTTCGTGTTAGAGCCGTGCCTCCATTCACCAAAATGAAACATTGGGTTAGGGCATTATTATTATTATTTTTTTTTGACATAGGGCATAGGACATCATTTCTTGAAAAAAAAAAACACTGGAGTTGGTATTTCAACCGGTTCTTTTACAGTTCCACCTTCGTAAGGAAAAACTGCCTTGAAGGGTAAGGCAGGCTAATAACATATTAGTATTTAACTAATTAGTCTTAAGTAATAATATATACTTATATGGGTTAAACATTAAAACTTTGTAATATTAGTAAGCAGAAATATGAACCACAACAAAGAAAGACATTTATTAATCCACTATTAGTTCACAAATTCAATATAAAATTTACTTTTAAAAGCTTAAAGATATTTTTTTGAAAATTTTACAGAATTAGGGTAACGAAACAACTTCACGTACATGTCCTCAAACTTAAAGATCATGTTAACAAAGTACGTTCATCTCATCTTTTTTCTTACAAATCACTTTAATTAAAGAATTTTAGTGACTAACTTCTAAAAATATTTTTGTTACGAATGAGAGCATATACTTTTGATCGCTTATGTATGCTATTATTGCTCCCACGGCTCATCGTGTCATTCTATTAGTTCATACATTTATTTTGAAGCTTTCATATGTTTTTAGTGTATCATATGTTTTTGGTTTTCCATAAATTAAGTTTAACATGTGTGAAAAAAAAAGTTTAACATGTGTGATCATATGTAGATTTATGCTCGAGGAGCAGAACATTTAAAGTCACAAATAATGGTATTTGGCAATCAATGGCTCAAAATCGACATTTGGGGATAAATCACAACCTTTTATTTTTATGTTCCTTTACATGTTTTTTCCTGAGAATTGCATTTTTTAACTAAATTAAAAATTGTCAAAATGGAATATAAAAACAACTACATTGTCTATTTGCCATAAATCACCCTTCATAAAGTTTAACAAAGAAAAAGTTATTCTCTTAAATGGGGATTAACCTAATTATCCAGAAACATCAACTTGAAATTAGCAATCTGCAACTTGTGACTTATTATATGTGTTTTTATCATGACTTATCATATGTTGCGTGACAGCTTGTGTGTGTGCCACTACTTTGATAACGTTGGCGTGTAAGATGTAACTTACTAACTCATATTCAGAATTAGCATTGTCAGAGAGGAAGATGATTAAGATTTAAGACAAAGACGATATGCCCGGGTATGTTGTTTCTTAAAATGATTCACCAAAAATTCCATAAGATTTGATCTCTTCATTGTGTTAATTGGGTCTTTGTTTTATAATTCAAACATCAATTTTTCTTTTTCCTAAAAATTATGTAGGTTATCAACTTATCATTGTTTGTTTGGAATACGTATTAAGTGGATAAATCAGCTCAACATGATTCATAGTTAGCCTTTTTTCAAAAAAAAAAACATGATTCATACTTGTGGTCGGAAGGCCCCTTGAGGTCTCCAATAGTATTCTCTCTCTTGCCCCCCATGATAGAAGTACAACCTACCTACCTGAAGAAGTTCTATGTGCCAAGATGAGTTGATGCAAATAACCAAATTTATTTGATAACTTGGCTAATTTTGGTTTGTTTACTAAAATGTAAACTAAATACATTTAGGATATCTTCAGCTCCACTCTATTTTTCACTTTAAATAAAATTTAGAGTAAAAATACTCTAATGGTATTTTATTTTTCACTCTATAATAGAATGAAAAATAAGTTTACTCTAAATATAGAGTAACTTGTTTTTGTTTGTTCATCACTCTATTTTCTATTTTAAAATAGAGTATCATTGGAGCAAACTCAAACTCTATTATAGAGTTACTCTATTTTAGAGTAAAAACTAGAGTAAGCCATTGGAGATGGTTTTATACATTACAATAAAGAAAAGTTCTTTAGAAAGGCTTGTGTGTCTTGAAGATCTAGAAATGTCGCATTTTTACATCCCTTCGTAATGTTTTGAGTTCGAATGGATAAATAGTGAGGCCGGGTGGGAGGTGAAAATTTTACCTCTTGAATGTTTGAAATCGAACGATATTAATGAGCTTCCCAAAATGTTAAAATGTAAACATTTTTTTTGTCGAGTTTTAATGTAACATTTAAATTTTACTTTTTTTCTTTTTCCATCATTCTTGAGAATTTTTTGTTGATATTTTCTGCGGTCGTTTTGAAGTTATGTTTGTGGGTTGAATACTTAAACTATATGATGTCCTGTGACCAAAAAAATAACCTATACGATGTTTACTGTTCCTAGTTAACCCTACCTACATATAGCATACCTATGATTTATGGAAATTAACCGCGATAAATTCTTAAAACGTTTAAATTTATGCAAGAAAGTCACGTTCTTCATTTTATACAGTATAATAAAATTAATATACTTACTGTTTTAATTTTATAAAAATAGTTAGTAAACCTATATGATTAAAAAAGAACGTTTGTAAACGTTGTCTCAAAGTTGCTTTTACGCAGATTCTTCTTAAACGTGTTGGTCAGCCCTCTGTAATGGTTTATCAGAACCAGCTTTTGGTCGACAACTGAAAACTCAGGTTAATTTATATACCCATTATATATATACGTCTCTTTTATTGTTTTGTTTTCAATAAACTGAAATTGTCAGTCACCATATATGTTCCATCATCTGCATGCAAGCATCCATTTGAAAGGCAATTTTCCGAGATGATATTTATCTAACTGTGCTTTTAAAATTAAAATCTCAGAGATGGTAAAAAGTTTATCTATGAAATGGTTTGCAGCGATTATTCATCCAACTTAAGAAACATCTAATATAATTTTTAGAATCATTGCAGACATAAAATAGTCAGACAAATTGTAAATTGTTTTTAAAAAGTTGAATATAATTTAACATTCTTTTTTAAAGTGCATCTGATTGAAAAAGGTAGACTTTTTTCCATATCCTCCAGTGATATAGATTTACGATTTTCTAAAAAAATGATGTCAATTTATGTAAGTAGCCTATGTGCGGGGGTGTCCGTATAAGATTAATTAGGGTTTGAATGTGAGATGCATCGAGACAAGATTTCAAAATCAGTTTGTCCAAAATAAAAGGTTTTGAATGATCAAGATCATTTTCTAAAAAAATATTAACTAGCTAATGAATACATAATAATTACCAATGTAATTTTTGTTAGCATGCATGCGGTATATAACTTACAAAAGTATGGTAGAAAATATGAACTTTATGGTCCTAGAAATGTAGTTTAATACAATTCGAATTCGTCATCAAACATTTCTTCTTCGATACTATATATAATTTAACTCCACTATACACTTTTGTTTTTATGATAGTTTTCCAAAAATTCTACTTTAAATCCTGATGGGTCATGGATGTAATATGGTCTGCTGGTACTAGTAGATAAAGCTTTGCTTGGCAGCTACTGACAGTACATGCTCATTGCCCATGCTTGTGGCTTCCAGTTTTGTTGTTTTGTATGTTTCCGTTTTTTATGTTTATTTTGTACGGTACTTTAGACTGATCAATGAATAAAAACACAATATATTTACGGGAAAAAATTCAACAGAAATCTTTGACATCTTTATGCTTTGATTCGATACAAAAGTCGTCAATCACCATTTCTATTACGCCACCTAATCGTAAGGGTCAATTTTTTTTTTTTTTTTTACATTTTTTCGAGCACATATATCTGATATCTTGAACATTAAACTGAGAGAAAGTATTGACCAAAATTTTTTTTTTGAGAGAAAGTAACGTTTGTGTAATGGAATTACCGAGAAGAACATAACTTTTTATCCACGAGTAGACTTAAACTGAAAGTAATGTTTGTCTAATGGAGTCCCATCGTTTTGGGATAATTATAATTTTTAATCATCCGTATGTTTTCAGAATTGATATAGAACATCGTCGGCCTACACAGCTGCTTGGGTCACTAGTTCGGTTTTGAAAACATACTTAAAATTAATTAGTTATAAACTCGATAAAATTTGGAAGACTCCAACAAAATCGGCATTTATAACGTACCTACGATGAACGGCGTAGACATCGACTGGAGAGAGACAGGCCACTGTGGCTTTGTCCGTCTCTTTTTCATCATGATTCGCATAAAGATGACGTTTTAAATAATGGCAGTTATGTAAATTTCACTAGTGTAGAGGTGGCTTGGGTAAGAGATATAGGACTTGACCATGAGATAAATCAATCAGAAATCAAATCATATCCTGATATTACAGTATTGTAAGACCACTAATTCATAGGAAAGACCAAAAGAGCTTAGTGAATTATAATTAACAAATACTCCATGAAACTAACAGAATGTGTAATTTTAACATCGTTGTAAAAAATGATGACAACCACAAAAAGAATATTAGGATGAGAACATGGATTAACGTGACGAATCATAAACACACCAATTAAAATGATCAAATATGCAACGCATAACACAACAAAAAAAAATACAACGCATGTATACGATAATATTATTGTCATGACTTATTCACTCATGAAAACTAAATTTATAGATAAAGAAAATCACTTTTTATCAATCCATCAAGATCAATTATATATCACAGAAATAAAATAAACTGAGACTAAATATATCTCAGAATATATGTACTGTATGTGCTTATCTTTTTCTAATATATGTGTGACCTACGAGCAGGGTCGGGAAGTAGCGCCCACGCAATTATATATCACAGAAATAATGTAAAAAAAAAAAGGAATACACAAAAAGAAAAAAAGTGGACTCGCGCGTGTATATATATGGCAGTTATATCCTCTGTAAGCTATGTGTATTATAAGAGTAATAGATGTATATGATTTTGAAGGTGAGCAAATGGCGACAGCATGATAAATTGGCTTATGTGTTTTAGTATAGAAAAAGTTAAAGATCATAACAGATAAAGCGTTAGTTTACAAAATACAGTAAATCCATAGATATATGAATACACACACGTAGACATGCTCATGGTCAATATATACGAACAATCCACAAAAAGACAAATTATATACCCAAATGTCTGATGCCATATCTGTACAGTGGCGATTATGTAGATAACTTGAAAGTAGAGTCCCTAGGGTAAGGGTCAGGCTTGACAGTGAACGAGATTTCGGATCAATTCAGAATCTCAAATTACAGTACTGAGACAAAAAAAAAGGTAGTATTATCTAATAATAACGTTTTTTTTTGTGTTAAAAAAAAAAAACGTTCTCAAATATTAATCCATACTAGGTTAAGATCCGCGTCTTGCGCGGAATCAACATTATATATATAAATTATTTTATGTATTAAATATTTTTACATATTATAAAATAATAAATATATATTAAATAATTAAAAGTCAGTAACTATTAAAAATATAATTAAATTGGTGCAAACATATAAATCAATTGTATTAATCCAAAATTTTTTTTTATTTGATATGATATGTTATTAAATTTAAATGATACTAACATAGATAATATATTTTAGTATATTTTTAATATTAATGTCTATTAAATACTGATTTATACTCATATAGTTTTTTGATTATTTGTATCTTTTATAGTAAAAAATTTAAATTACTGATAACAAAATTTTCATTGTGGGATTAATAGTTTTAGTAATTTATAATTAAAAAAAAAATAAGTTGTCAATGATCGTTCAAAAAAATTGTTCAAAGCAAATTTTGAAACTAAAATATTGTATTTTATAAGGTTTATAGTTTAATTTAAAACGATATATATATTAATCTTATTAATTAATTAAATTAGAATTTTTACTTATATAATTTTTGTAATCGTTTGTATTTTGTCATAACAAAAATTTTAAACCATGGATCATAAAATTTGAATGTAAGACTTTTAACAGTTTTAGTAATTTATACCCGTTTGTAAAAATTCAAAATATAACATATACATAAAAATCTATATTTTTATTATATGGTTATTGTGGTTATTTAATTTATTTAATAGCTTAAAATTAAACAAATATGATAGAAGATATACTATTTTTTATCAAATCTTTATTATTCAAAATCATTAATTGCCATATATACTTTAGCCACATTAGGAAATTCCGTAAATTTTATTTAAGGAAATAATAAAGTACATTAATGATGAATTTATTGTTAGTTTAATAAAAAGCTTATTATATAATTAGATGAATCAATATATTTCTCTAATGATTCTAAGAATCATTCTAGTGATGACACATGGCTACAAAAAGAAGTTGTAATGTTTTATATATGGGATTGGTGTTTTAGTTAACAAGTTGCCACTAGGGGTGGGCGTTCGGGTACCCATTCGGGTTCGGTTCGGGTTTATTCGGGTTTCGGGTTTTCGGGGTTAAATATTTTAGCTCCATTCGGGTATTTCTAAATTTCGGTTCGGGTTCGGTTCGGATCTTTGCGGGTTCGGTTCGGGTTCGGATAACCCATTTAAATGATTTTTAAAATTTTAAAATTCAATATATAGTTTCAATTTCTCAAAATCTGTAAATAAAATACTATATAACATATAAACTTGAATAACATATGTCAGAGTACCTAAACTTAACATATAAATTGGTTTGTTTGAATATTTTGATAGACAATCAGTAGACATTTCAACTATTTTTTGGTGTTTTGAGTATATTTTATACTATTTTAGAAATTTACTTTTGAATATTTGTATATATTTTCAAGTATTTTAGACAACTTAAAAGTATCTTATATATTTTGAATGTTTTTAATATACATTGAATCTAAAAATAATTAATATATTTAGATATATAAATTTATTTCGGATACATTCGGGTACCCGAAATACTTCGGTTCGGGTCGGGTTCGGTTTCGGTTCTCTGGATACCAAAATTTTGAACCCGTTCGGATATTTAATCAATTTCGGTTCGGATTCGGTACTACTTTTTCGGATCGGGTTCGGTTCGGTTCTTCGGATTCGGATTTTTTGCCCAGCCCTAGTTGCCACATACAAAATAATTACATATATACTTGTAATTAATATTGTAGCACCGTTTATTTTTAAGTGTTGTTATATTTGTATTTTAATACAAAGTTAGAAATGAACCGTGTTCTTATTATTCGTTTTCTAAATGATTTTTTAAAAAATGATAATTTTTATTGGCATGAGTCGGTCAAAGATTTCTAAAAACCCTAATAAGCTAATAGCAATCAAGTCCCCCTACCTCTGGGAATTTACAATTCAGGTCCCTTCGTCTGCTTTAGAAAGTTGGGAGAACCAACGTTCTTTTTATTTACTTTCAACTAGAGAGAGAGAGAGAGAGAGAGAGAGAGAGAGAGAGAGAGAGAAAGAAATC
Source organism: Brassica napus (assembly GCF_020379485.1). NCBI lineage: Eukaryota > Viridiplantae > Streptophyta > Magnoliopsida > Brassicales > Brassicaceae > Brassica > Brassica napus. The sequence continues at coordinate 58,445,184 of NC_063452.1, read as the reverse complement.
TCTTTGAGGTATGAATGATTCTGACACCAAATCTCAGGCCGCCAGCGGTTACTCTCCTCTCTCCGGCCCCGACAGTGCAACCCAGGCCGACGTTAACCGTCCTCTCCTCACTGAGAACTCTAATCCCAGGCCGACGTTGTCCCTCCCCTCCGGTCCGACAACTCTCTTCACCATTCCGAAAACTCTCCTCACCGCTCGGACATTGAATACAAGGCGGACGTTGACACTCCCCTTCGCTTCGAGACCCTCTGGTCTGACAACTCTCTCTCTCCTCGAAGCTCCGAGAACCCTCCTCCCCAGCTACCAAATTGAATCCCAGGCCACCGCTGGTTCTCCTCGCCGCTCCGACAGCAACTCTTCTCGCCTCTCTGACACTGACTCTCCTCGCCGCTCCTCGCAACTTCCCTTTTCGGGCTCCGGTGGTGTTTCTACTCCTGCCGGGGATGACGAAGAAGTTCTTGGTGATCCTCTTCTCGGAGCCGAAGCTGCTGTTCTTGCCGATGCCAAAGCCTGGGCAAAGTTCTTGGAGGTATCAAACAGCTTTATCCAATGGATGATATCGACGCTCTTCCTTTTAGTTCCAGCTCAAGTCATCTTCTCGTTCGCTAAACTTTTGGTTGCGATTTGGTCTCCATCTCCCAGTTCTTCCACGGTAATAATGGGTCTTCTTTCTGAGCTAAAAGAAAAAGCTATTTTCCCCATCTTCTTTTTGATACTATACGGTTGCTTTTACATGGGTGCAAGATCTTTCAATAAGAAAAGTTTAAAGTTTGGTTTCGACATCACTAGCCTCCTCACAGGTTTCTTAGCCATCTTAGTAATTTTATACTTTCTCAAAGACGACGAAGGCTACACGTTTGGATCTTTGTTCCTTTACTTGGTCGTATTCTTGGCGTGCAAATTATGGGATTGCTGCTAGTGAAGAAGTGAACATTTTGTTTTTTCTTTTTCTTTTCTTTTATTTACTCTTTAATTAATGTCTGTCTTTCATGTACTGCATGACTTTTGACTGCTGTTTTAATCTATGAAATTGACTCTCGTTTTTAAATCATATGAGTATAGTTTTACCGTTTTATTATAATTCTTAATTAAGCGTACCCACTTTTGTAGTAAAACGTGCCAGTTAATTATAAATAAATGTTTTGAACAAGTAAGTATTGACAAAAGATGATTTAGTTTGCATTTTCAGCACATGTAAGAGTTAAAATTGCTTTTACTGTTTTCCCCAGCTTTTACAACTTAAGCTGGAATTATTCCCAACATCGTTTAGGTGAACCCTAAGTACAGTTTCACGTATCATCCCACGCAAATCTCGACTAACTCAAATTAAACCGTGCATGGTCTCTATTAGAGATGGCAAAGAGGAACCTGGACCGCGGGCCAGGCCCGCTAAGTACTGTAGCGGAGCGGTATTGGGCCGTGTATTTTTAAGCCCGCAAAATTGCAGGACTTGCGGTACAGGTCGTTGCGGTATTGGGTCTTCTGCGGTTTGGGCTGAAGCGGTCTCGCGGGACAAACAGAGACCCGCTCCATTTCTGCATACGTCTCCTTCTTCACCTACAAAGCCAATTGAGCTTCAGGGACAGCGAATCGAGATGGAAAGGTGCTTCTGTTCTTTCCTTCTTCTCTTCTTCTTCTTCGTGCAAATTAGCTCTTCTAATCTTAGTCTCGATGTCAAGATTGTAATTTTAGAAAGCTATTTTTTGCTTTGGTAATGAATTTCTGGTAGCTTCAGAGTTATGTACATAAGCTTCTCAATCAAAGCTTAGACCTTTGTTGTTAATTTTCTTGTTTGCTCTTGTATGAATTTTATTGTTTTAAAAAAAGAATTTTGTTGTTCGTATCTTTGATTAAACTATGTTTTCTTCTGTTTATCAGAAGCTAAAAAGTCAGCCATATGTGAGATAGCTTAGTCACAGAAAGTAGGGGTGTTCAATCCGGATATCGGTTCGGTTTAGGTTCAGTTTTTTTCGGTTTTCGGTATTTCGGTTAGTAAAATATAACTACCATTCTAAATCCATATTTACTTCGGTTCGATTCGGTTTATATACCGTCGGTTTTCGGTTTATTCGGTTTTATACCAAAACAATAATTATTTAGTTTGAGATCATATTATATGAATTTTAGAGTCATATTGTCAACACAGTCATTTATTAAAAATATAGTACATGTTCAAATAAATGAATAAAAAAGTAAAAATGCTTCTACCATCAAATAAAATAATCAAATCTATAACTAAAATCAAATCTTGAAATTTTGAAAATAAAAATATGAAACAAAACAGACACATGAAAGAAAAGTTTTACCACTCTTCTATATTTAGTGTTCATTAAAGTTATGCTTTTTCAATTGAACACGAAACTCTGTTTGTTTACAGATAAGAAAAAAGTTGTGAAAATTTTTCATTAATTATTGTCCATGAAATTTATAATCTTCGTATTAATTTAGTGAAGACTAAAATAAAGAAAAAAGATCAAAAGAAGACTTAGAAAATAAGATGTCTGAATTGCGATGTATTGTTATTTAATTATAGTTCAAGTGTTTTACAAATTAATGTTCTTTATTACTATAAAATTATAGTAATAGTTATTAACACAAATTTAACTTATGTAACAAATAGATTTTCATGTATTGTTATAAAATAGATACATATTTACATGTTTCTACTGTTAATCGGTTTTGTTCGGTTTATTCGGTTTAATCGATTATATACCAAACCATATCCAAATCCTACGGTTTTTATAAAATTATATCCATTCGGTTTATATGGTATATACCAAAACCAAACTATATTGTCTATTTTGGTTCGGTTCGGTACGGTTCGGTTTTACCATATTGAACAGCCCTAACAGAAAGTCTTGGTTTTGGTGTGATGAACTTTATTTGCCTCCAAAGACTTTGTGCGCTAGCTGCTGGAAGATATGTTCGAGATGAAATTGATCCTGAAGAGGAAATCTTACCATCTTTTGACTCCATTGCCAATGAGGAAAATGATAATGAGGAAGTTTGATATCTTTCTTGATTTGTTGTTTTGTTTTATTACAAGTTGGAATTTCATGTTTCAATTTCTTGGATTTGTTTGAGTACTATGATTAGGGTTTTTTTTGGTGTTTGGTCGTGTATAAAAGAAATGTGTAAGAGTATAAAATTATATAAGCTGAAACGACAATGATTGTAAGAGTATAAAATGATTGTAAGAGTATGGTCGATCATGTTTTTAATAATGATCCCAATTCCCATCTCTAGAGTATGGTGGTTCAGCTGAAGTAATGGCTCAATGTTAAGACAATAACACATTAACACGTCAGGTCCCATCCTTCATTGTTGTTCCGATGGACCGCGGGAAGCAGAAGCAGCTAATCATCTATAAAATCATCAACCGTAGAAGGAGAACCAGCTAGTATCATGTTTTTCTGTGACGTCCCGCGGGACGGTCCGCGAAGGCCTCCACATTTCGCAGTACGGGATTGGGCAGCTAGTTTCAGGACCGCATCCCGCGCGGGACAGTCCCGCCGTGTACCGCCTAAAGAAGAACCTGCAGCGGGTCGGGACGGGACGGGAGGGGAGAGCCCAATTGCCATCCCTAGTCCCTATATGTTACTGAAGTGTAAAAAGATCCTATTTTCTGATTAAACGTTACTTCCCTTTTTTTTGTCAACTGAATTTAATTATGAAAACTAAAGAAACAGGCCTCAGGCCCAGGGTTTAGCCCACTGGGGGGGGGGGATTACACAGATTATCCATTAACGTTACTTCCCCATATACGCATATGTACTACACCCTGACCCGCATGTCAGCGCGGATATGAATTTTCAGTTTTTAATTATTTATTTTATTAAATGATGTATTTGTAATATTCGTTCATATTATATTCATTAAGTAAATATTTTTTTTGCATCTTAAACTATCTATTTTTTACGAATGTGTGATATAATATAAAAATATAAAAAATGAATATAGAGTTAATTAGATAATTTTAAAAACAGAAATTTTTCTTTCGTGTGCGATATCATATAAATAATGATCCGCACAGTTAACAAAAATCATGATTATTTTATGTGTAATTTTTTTATTTTGACCATTTCCTTAAAACTATATTAAATTTTACATATTTTAATTAGAATATTTTTAATATCTTTACCTTTTTATTTGAAATGCAACTCAATATTTTTTTAACAATTATAACAAAATATTTAAAAATATTTTTAGAATTTGTTTGAAAAATATAAAAATTACATTTTAAATTAAAATTATCCTAAAATATGATAAGTTTTGATGTAAACGAAAACTCAAATTATGTCAAAAATAATGATATTCAATGATAATAACAATTTTAATTGATTATTTTTTAAAAAATACATTTACAAGAAAATTGTTATTTGATAAAAATATATTGTTCGAAAGAAAATTCATTTATCTTTCAAATATAAAATGAAAATGTTATAATTAAATAATAAAAAATATAAATAAAAACCATAAATTTAGCAAATGACAATTGAGTTATATTATGCTAAAATTTTTTTTCTAACAATTTATCAAATGACAAATGAGTTATGAGCAAATAATACCATATAATTTTTAAAAACATAGTCATTCTTAAATATTTTTTGAATAAATAATTATTTTTAAATTTAATCAACTGAAAATAATATCCGTACAATTGTGTGAGTCAAATTCTAGTTTTATTGATGCATGTTATATATTAGTGCTGCATGTTTTAGGTAACATTTTAATGATGCACGTTTTTAAAAATATTCATTATTAAAATTATGCACGTAAGGATAACTTATGAGTTTTTTGGTTGATTAAATGACATTATATCCAAATTTATTTAAGGATATTTCATTAAGGTAACTGAAAAAGATAAACAATAAAATAGGAAGTTTAAATTCATTTAAACATATTTCATTAATGTAACTGAAAAGATAAGTAATAAATTAGGCAGTTTTATTCGTTTTATGATATTTCATAAATACAACTGAAAAAGACAAACAAACAAATGAAGTTTAATTAATGAAGGAAAAATATTTTCAAATGGATACTTCTCTTTTAATAATATAGATAGATACACGTGTAACATTAATCTGTTTGTCTGCAGTCCCGCCCTCCCCCCGCGTCTTGTGTATCTATCATATATAAAAGTAAAATCAAAAATAATTGTTTTGAAGAATTATTGACAACAACAAAGTTCTCCCCCTTTTTGGGCCTCATCAACTACAAGAAAGTTCTAAAATGAGATTCATGGGCTAGCCCTAAACTTATCTATTTCTATCTGGGTCTCTGCTCTTTTAAACACTAGCTTATGAGTTTATTTTCTTATATATTAATGAAAGCCACTTTACAAAAATTGGAAAAAAAAGTATTGACAAAAGATGATTTAGTTTGCATTTCCAGCACCTGTAAGAGTTAAAATTGCCGGATTACAGTGACAATATACACACGCTTCATATATGTAATACTAAAATGAAAATAAAACTAACACATTATACACCATAAAAATAATGATATAATTTAACCCAAATATAATAATTTATAATTAGAGATATATTAACGATCAGGAACGATACACTGAAAACTAAGGGTCTGACTGGTTCAAACGCAGCGGTTGCGGTTGCGAGAGTTTGCGGTTGTGGATGATTACGGTTTTAAGAGATTTGTACGTCTGGTTCTGCGGTTAGAAATTCGTGCGTTTGCGGGACACTTATGACTGGTTAACTACCAAATACAGCAGCGGTTAAATAATAAATTAACAATATTTACATTTTATATAATTTTAAAAATATCAAAAATCATAATACTATAATAAATATGAAAATTACATTTAGAAAGTTATAGTTTTAAATTTTTAAAATGTTAGAAAATATTTTTATTTTAAAATTCTATAATATTAATTAAAATATAATAGATATATTTTACTATTTTTATAATTCCAATTTAAAAATTTTATTGAATATTTTTATTTTTTGTATTTATAGGATTTTTTTTAAAAAAGAAAAAAAATTATCCTCTCGCAACCGCAACGCTAGCTGGAACCAGCTTTTGATTTTAAGAGATTCGAAGCGGTTTGAAGCGATTTGTAGCGGTTTGTATGATTGTTTTGAAATACTGTCAACCGCTAGCAACCGCAAAAGCTGCGTTTGCGGGTGGTACCGGAAAAACCAGTCAGGCCCTAAGAGCACACCATGTACAAGCATATAATCGTCTATAGCATGGAACATATGTACATATCGTTGTTGTGTACAAACCATAAGTTTCTTACGTATAAGGAAACCTTGGATTTGTACACACATATTTGCATGTTTGACAATTATGAATAGCAAAATTTGTATCCACATGTACAACATATTTTGGTATATTGTTTTGACGATATCCACATGTACACCTTCTTTTAAAAGAATAAACCATTAAGATAAGTCACATCTCACATGAGATTAACATAGGAAAAATCATAAAAAGAAAAGGACGAGGATAGAGATTCAATACCCATGATAGCTCTGAAAAGCTCCAATGACTTCGAGTTTATAGCACAAAAGATTACCATAAGTGTAATAATAAGTTAATAGATGTGATGTCCAATAAACAAATTAAGATCACAAGTCCAAATCCATACTCTCTAAAGTGGTTATTTGCTAATTTTTACACTTAGTCAAATTTAAAGCTTTACAAGCTTTTCAAGTAATCCACTTTAGATATGCATTTCTCATTCAAACCAACTCTAATTTTTGAGATATAGATACACTATTTAATAGTGTCCAACATTTGGTTATTCCAACGTCGTCTGGAAACTTACCGAGGCCTAAAACCATTTCGTCAAAAACAAGTTCCGAACACCAGGTCTGGCTCAATCATATATGGGTCCCTGTGCAGATTTTATTTGTATGAGAATAACATACATAATTTATGAAAATAGAGCCCTAAAATTTTCTAGAAAATGGCCCTAACCCTTGCCTAAAAATTGGAAAAATGTTATAAATCCAATGGTGAATGTCCATAACCAGGCCCGACCCAATACATAGAAGATAGAGAGATGGCCGAAACCCTAGAGAGAGGAGAGAAAGAGAGAGCCGACTTTAGAGAGAGAGAGAGAGAGCGAGAAACGGCCACACACACAAGAGTAGGAGAAAAGGAAATCCTATTTCCTTTTCCTCATAAGTTTATGTTTTAGTAGTTTTCCTAAATCTAGATGGATTAGGATATGTACTATTTCCATTTATATTTATCTTGTAATCCTTATATAAAGGAACCCCCATTAATCATTAATAATAACACAGAAATATTCAGTCTCTAAACTCTCTAATTACAACACGTTATCAGCACGATAGACTCCCAAAACCCTGAGAAAAAAAATCGCCAACCCCTAACATAAACCCTAAATCCGGCGCAACTTAAAATCGATCGCTCTCTCAAACCCTGAGGAGCCAGACGACGATCCACATATCATCTTGAAGCCCTTGACGAGACGAATCCATCAGCGCAAACGGTTCGTCGATCCGATCTCAGATGTGCCCTCACGCTCAGCTACAATACGTGTCACCGTTTTACTTTTGGAACCCTAATCCAACTACCTCAGCACACATCTGCGACCAGATGCCAAACCGTCCGAGACAACTCGCGACCCGATAAGGAGCCAGCATCCGTCCACGTGCAGATAGAGGTTCAGCTCAATTGGTGGTCCGGTTCAACCCTACAAAATAAAGGTAATTCGAAATCTGAAAATAAGAATCGAATCTGGTTGTTTTGTAAAGATTGAAACCCTAAAATATAATCTCTAAAACTAAAAGCCATAGGTTAATAGATCAATCCCCTATGAGTAAATCGAAGCTCTATAAGTTCGATATAAACCCTAAAAACGAGATTGATCCATTGATCAATTAAAATCAGAACCTTAAAGGTTTTTGAATCTCAAATCAAATCCGTTTGATCAAAGATCAAAGTTTTTCGAAATCCCTAAAACCCTAAATTGAAAATTGATTTTGAAATTGAATGAATATTGATTGATAATCTGAGATTTTAGGATTGATAGATTGATTGATTGATCTAATTAAAATCTTAAGGCCTTGAAACCCTTAATCTCGATTTATATTCCTAAAGGCCTTGAAACCTTAAACCTCACATTACTTGAAAGATTGATTTAAAGTTTAGGAATATTTACATATTGAATGAGAGTTAGGTTGCTAGATTGCTTGATTCTAAAATCTAATATTACCAACCTTGAAATTGGTAAAACCTAAGAGATATGCAACTAAATGCATCTAGATTGATAATCTCATTTAGTATGATTGAATGCATTTAAATTGATTATCTTGCTTGCATTATATGGCTGTGTGGCCTTGCTTGATTGAGAGCCGTGTGGCTTAGTGCATATCTAAGTGGCCGTGTGGCCTAGTATCCGGATGGTCATATGACCCGGATTGCATTATGATCCAATCTCTAGGATTGTTGTATCACACTAATATGGTCGTGTGGCCTAAGCATCACATTGCAAAGCCGTGTGGCCTAAGCATCATAGACAGACTTATTTATGAAATCACATGCACTGATTATTTAAATTGGTTGCAAGAATTCTAAATCATGAATTGATTGATGATTTCAGATGTCGAGATTTGAGCCTTCGGATTATGATGCCCTAGATATCTCTGGAAGATATTTTCCAGAATAGGAAATGAACACTTCAATTGCCCTGAAGTCTACAGGACTCGGGAAATGTATCATTGAAGGCAATGATGAAATTGAAAGTGAAAAGCATAGAGCCATAACAATTATGCGCTATCATCTCACTGAGGAGCTGAGAAATCAGTATGAAAATATTGAGGATCCTTATGATCTTTGGATAAAGCTAAAATCCATATACTCAATGGAATTATGGCGAAAAGCCATGAATGATTGGAAGATTCTCAGGTTGCAGGATTTTAAATCCGTGGAAGAATATAATTCTGCTCTAATGAAAATAGCTCATAGTCTTGAACTATGTGATGAAGTGGTTACAGATAATGATTTACTGTATAAAACATATTCCACATTCCATCCAAAAGATCAGTTGCTATTACATAAGGCTAAAGGTTTCACAACCTATAATGACCTATTGTCATACCTATTGGCAACTGAGCAAAGAAAACAGAAAGTTAAAGATACCATTAACAGATTTGAGAAACTTCAGAAAAGATACATTGAGCAACGAAACAGTGAGATGAGACCTCCTGAAGTCAATGAGGCTAAGAATGGTAAGGAGGAATCCAAGGAAGCCGTGTGGAAAAATATGGATTGTGAGGCCGCCTTATACATTGACTAAAGAAAGATCTCGACATGATAATTTTATTTTTCTGTCTATGATTTTGTGATTTGCTTTTAAACCTATTTGATGTTTCACGCTTTTATATATATAAAAGAGTTTGTTTTGATTTTATTATATCTTGCCTGATCTTACTTGAACATATGAATGTTTTTATTGATAAAGAGTTGCCTAAAGGGCATAATATCAAGTAAGAAATCGTGAAAGGGGTATAGTAAGCCTAGTAAAGAAACTATGGCTAAGGAATTGCCTATAAGACATTATACACACCCAATGATATGTGACCCATTGAGTTATAAATGGTTTCCAAATAGAAACAATGGGCAAAGAAGGAAACAAGTTCCTTCGGATTTAAAGAAAGAAAAAAAAATGCCTAAGACCTTATAAGAAAGTGGTCGAGACTATACCTATGATCTCTACTGATTTAAACTATGCCAAAGATCAGTATAACGAGAGGCAAGAGCCGTGGTGACCATATTGAGATACACCACGAAAATTATACACTATATGGTATGATAAGATTAGCCATCCTAGTCTAAAACTTGATGCAAAAATTAATATTGAAAAGACACAAAGAGTTATCCCATAAAAGATCTCACGTTGTGAAACATGTACACAAAGGAAAACTCATTAAGGCTTTATTGTCCTAAGCACCACGAAATTATAGTATGTTCATGAGGGGGAGAGAGGATAAAACCCTAAATCCATGATCACACTACACATTCGTGAAGCATGGTATAGAACCATATTATAAACGACTTGGCCATGAATTGGCCACGACTTGACCGTGACTTGGCCGTGACTTGGCCGTGACTTGACCGTATAGTGCAGGCTTGACCGCACACAATCCATTACCTATAAAGGTTCGGCAAAATAAGCTATTACCTATAAAGGTTCGGCCATGTAAAGCCATTATCTATAAGGATGATATTATAAAGTCTATAAGCTTGGGGACATTATGAATTTACATGTATAGAATGATAATATGCATCAGGCCATATAAGTGAGCATAGATATTTCCATCTCAGATTATATACGAGTCATAAAACCAGACATACACCATCTTAAGAGATTTTGAATAAACCACCACATACATATGTGTGCCGTCTAAGATGAAATCTCAGAAGAGGATTGAGAATATATAAGAATAAGAACTTTCTCCAAAAATTCAAAAGAACCGTGAGCCAAAATATGGGTTGTCAAAATAGTGGCCAGGTACGGATTGCATGAAACAAATGAATCCGGATATTCAATATTAAAGGAGAAAGATTATAAGCTGGATAAAGAAAGATTAAAAAGTAAACGAATGATAAGAATGGTTTTAACCATCATTTTCTTGGCAAAGATCCTCGGAGTAGAGATTATGATTTAAGACGTCCAAAGAAAGATTATACAAAGTTAGATAATCGAGATGCCAGACACTGACCCGAAGAGTTTATACAAGATAGACCAAGTGTTCCATAAGATAAAGGAATCTCGGATAGAAAAGAATGGTGCATAGAATACAGATCCGAGATTATAAGAGAAACCATACCAGACATTGAGAAAAGGCTGCGCAGCTACACATCTAAGGTACCAAACCATGTAGTCTTGGGACGCCAAAGCTACTAGATAACAAAGGTCCTAGATAACGAAATCTCAAAGTGATTAGATCATGTCTGGAACATAATGGAACCACATATGAAGGTGTAGACACACACATGAATGTTATATAAAAGATGCATAAGAGAATAGCACTTGAACATAAAGAGATAAGCGAGGATCATGAACACACGAATGAGTACTCATACAATCATAAAGATCATACAATCAGAAAGATAAACGTGGAGGTTCAAAGTATCTAAAGGAGAGATGGGCGTATTGGCCATATACATATACATAAACGCCATATGATAAAACCAATGAAATAGATGGATCTTGTGAGATAAAGAAACTGTGAGAAAAGGCACATGATCACGAGGTCTAGAGTGTTCATGTTTCCTAATAACAACATTAGATCATAGCTTGTTACACAAGGTACTCACAGAGATCAAAGGAACATATTATAAGGAGATGAACTCCTATGTGGTGGTCGCTGCTACAAAATTTTGAAATTAACAAAAGGTCTGGTCATAAGAAAATATATACAATGATGTAGTAAAGCAGCATATGGATCACTGGATAAGATGAAAGAACAGTTTCGTTCCTAAGCTGATTCATGGACTGAAAAGCAGCTGTATATAGTATGTAAAAGAAATTGATCACAACATGATCTTGGAGTTGTATAAAAGACAATCCAATAACAGTCCATATATTTATAAAGATTCGATATTCCTTGTGCTTATACTAAACCTAAAAGAGGTTAGAAGACTGATACAGAACAAATCTGTAGGCGTCTGGCCCTTATTCTTCTTGATCACGAGCTAGTAGAAAAGATCAACCATCAGGTTGCAATCCGACATCAGATCCCTTAAGGATCCAGCATAGCATAATAGTTTACTGCTGTTGTATGACTTACTCCCACAAGGCTTTGTCGTGAGGATAAGAGGAGATGTTTAATCTATCCTTCCCTGTCGGATATAAAGTATTGTAGTCCATAAGCTCGTGAAAGCCGAGATTCATGACCTAATAATGTATACTTAGCGTGTGATATGATCCACAGAAACTGAGGTCATGAGACGCCATCATCATTATTAAGATAGGAATGCAAAAAGAATAATGAGTACGGTATTACCTAAGGCAAAAGAGACCAATGTCCACATATGAGATCCATGAGTGAGTTCGGTCAAAGAGCCATAACTTAATAAGAGATTATAAAACTCACAGCAATGATCATTGATCTTGAACACTCATGAGACAAGTCGTAGACATGTATAGACGAGGTCTATGACCCGGACATGGATTGGCCAGATTGAAACATGGTCGAATGGTAACCATAAATTGCCAAAGTAAAGAGTTTGCCAGTAGACAAACACGTCTAGACCATGAACACATGCAAACACGATTTGCAAAGACCAAATAGTGATCTCCGAGGACAATATGGTTCATATTGTTTAAACCACATACTTTACCGGGACACTCGATGTCAAGAGACATGAGAAACGACCTAAGAGGTCGAAGTGATCTAGTTACGGCTTAGTAATGAAACTAGCCGATTACTCCCATCCTATATATACAGGAAAGATCACGCATCAGATGCGTAGAATGTAGAAACCTACAGTGAGGTTCACATCAGGGGGAGTAGTGCGTGTTGTACTCTTTTTCCTTCATCATGGTTTTGTCCCACTGGGTTTTCCTGATAAGGTTTTAATGAGGCAACATGAAGCGTACTACAAATCATGTATGGTTATGGCATCCAAGGGGGAGTGTTATAAATCCAATGGTGAATGTCCATAACCAGGCCCGGCCCAATACATAGAAGATAGAGAGATGGCCGAAACCCTAAAGAGAGGAGAGAAAGAGAGAGCCGACTTTAGAGAGAGAGAGAGAGAGAGAGAGAGAGAGAGAGAGAGAGAGGCGGCCACACACACAAGACTAGGAGAAAAGGAAACCCTATTTCATTTTCCTTATAAGTTTATGTTTTAGTAGTTTTCCTAAATCTAGATGGATTAGGATATGTACTATTTCTATTTATCTTTATCTTGTAATCCTTATATAAAGAAACCTCCATTGATCATTAATAATAACACAGAAATATTTAGTCTTTAAACTCTCTAATTACAACAAAAAACAAATTGGGACTAGTGCAAATGCACTCTTGGTACTACCCAAGAGCGGGGCATGCCAAACACATGTAAGAGTTAAAAACTGCGAGGCCGTACTAATATAAACATATACACTCATGCGTTGAAACGTACGACTCTAGCTTTGTAGTAGGCATGGGCATTCGGGTCATCGGGTCGGGTTTGGATCAGATCCTTTCGGGTCCGGATCTTTCGCGTCTAAGAGTTTAGGACCTGATAGGATAATTTCAAATTCTCGGTTTCGGATCGGTTCGGATCATGTCGGGTACGGGTCGGGTCTTAGATAGTTAGACCCATTCGGGTAACTAGAATTTATTGGTTCGGATTCGGTTCGGTTTTGGGTCGGGTTCGGTTCGGGTTCGATTTAAAAAAGACCTAAAAATACAAAAAAAAATATCTGAAAATATTTATATATCCGAAAATATTCGAAATTTTATTTAAATTTTTTGTTTTTTATTATATTAAAATGTGTATATATATTAAACTATGCGAGATACAACAACAATTCGTTGTCTCCTAGTGGTTGACCTTCCATGTTCTCTAGACAAATAAACCGTCTTCGATTCCCCCTTGATGCATTTTATTTAATTTACATTATTAATTTGAGTACCCATCGGGTTTCGGCTTTGGATCGGGTCGGGTCCAAGACCCGCAGATCCTCTGCAACAAGACCCGATAGGGTAATTCGATCGGGTCAGTTCCTACCCGAACCGGGTTTTTCGGGTCGTTTCGGGTTGGATCTTCGGGTCCGGATAAAATGCACGGGCCTACTTTGTAGCTACCCCGCGCTACCCTCCTCTTCGTATTCGTGACAGCTGATTTGGTTGTCGTTCGATAATTTAATAAATGATCAAAAACCTTTTAGCTAAAAACGTTTCTTACATTCAGATTTTATAACAGTGTGAATTGCAGGTATTTTTCATACAGAAATCGATACCATGGTCTTCAGATTGTCATTGTATCATTCTCCCCAAAATTTATTGACATCACTCATAGGATTAAAATACCACATAATTAATCAAGTATACACAGTCTCTAATATTGAAAACCATATATGCATCATATAATTAATCAAGTATACACAGTCTCCCCAAAATTTATTGACATCACTCATAGGATTAAAATACCACATAATTAGTCAAGTATACACAGTCTCTGGATTTGGAGCTGAAGCTACGGATGCTGTCTTGGAATTCTTTCAATCGGACAGGCTTCTCACGCAATGGAATGCCACCTCCTTGATCCTGATTCCAAAAACAACAAATGCGGATCAGGCCAAGGACTTCAGACCTATCTCTTGTGTTAACACTCTTTACAAGGTTATCTCCAGATTATTAACAAAGAGACTTCAGGACATCTTGGTCAGTGTAATCTCACCTTCTCAATCAGCCTTCATCAAAGGAAGACTTCTGGCTGAAAATGTTCTACTGGTTACTGAGATTGTGCATGGCTACAATAGGAAAACTATTTCAAAGAGGGGCATGCTAAAAGTGGACCTCCGTAAGGCTTTTGACTCCATAAGGTGGGATTTCATCCTCAGCACACTTAGAGCCATCCATTTTCGTGAAGTCTTTGTTAAGTGGATTGAGGAATGCATAACAACACCAACCTTCTCTATCACGGTGAATGGAGCATCTGGAGGCTATTTTAAAAGTAGACAGGGACTGCGGCAAAGTGATCCACTGTCACCCTACCTCTTTGTTTTGGCAATGGAGGTTTTTTCAAGTCTGCTAGCTTCAAGATTTGATCTGGGCTACATCGCTTATCATCCAAATACTTCAGAGCTTCAACTCTCACACTTAATGTTCGCTGATGATGTGATGATCTTCTTTGACGGTGGTGCGGCTTCCCTCCACGCCATCTCTGAAACGCTTGATGATTTTGCGGGGTGGTCTGGACTCAATGTAAACAGGTATAAATCAGAGCTATTCTTGGCTGGACTGACTCCTCAAGAGACAGAGGAAACAGCAAGGTATGAGTATCCTATTGGAACACTTCCTACTAGATACTTGGGGTTGCCTCTTATGCATAGAAAGCTTAGGATATCGGAATATGATCCTTTGCTAAATAAACTTGCTGGAACTTTTAGAGCTTGGGCTGTGAAAATGCTGAGTTATGCAGGGAGGTTGCATCTTCTGTCCTCTGTTATCAATGGGACAGTTATATTCTGGATGTCAGCATTCATCTTACCCAAGGGCTGTGTGAAAAAGCTTGAATCTATATATGTGTGCTAAATTCCTCTGGAAAGGAAGTATTGATGAGAAAGCCTCAGCTAAAGTTGCTTGGAATACTGTCTGTCTGCCAAAATCAGAAGGAAGATTGGGCCTAAGGAAGTTCATTGTCTGGAATAAAGTCCTCTGCCTGAGATTTGTATGGCTGATTTTCGCTGATTCTAACTCATTGTGGGTAAAGTGGCACAAGCACCACCACTTGCGCAATATCAGCTTCTGGGCCGTTGAATCAAAAACCGCAGATTCTGCTTCTTGGAAATCGATTCTGTCCCTAAGACCCTTGGCTGAACAGTTTCTGAAATGCAAAGTAAACAATGGAGCCAATGCCTATTTCTGGTACGACAACTGGACTCTCCTTGGCAGCCTCATCAATTTCCTAGGTCCAACTGGCCCGAGAGACCTTCGCTTGCCTATCTCAGCCTCGGTGCGTCAAGCCTCAAACCCTACAGGGTGGCGGCTACCTCACCCTCGCTCTGACAACGCCCTGGCTCTTCATGCGCACCTAACAACAGTCATAGCGCCTCACCAGCAGACCCAATTTGACTCCTTCCATTGGATCGTTGATAATAAAGACTGCAAAGGTTTCTCCTCATCAAAGACTTGGGAAGCAATCAGACCGAGATTAGCCAAAGAGTTGGGCAACGTCAGTCTGGTTTAGTGGAGCAATACCAAGACAGGCCTTTAACATGTGGTTGGCCAACCTAAACAGGCTGCCTACAAAAGTCAGACTTCTTGCATGGGGATTAAATGTTCAGCCAGCTTGTAGCCTCTGTAACTCACACGATGAATCTCGAGACCACCTGTTCCTCATTTGTAGCTATGCAAACTCTCTGTGGCAGATGGTTTTCTCGCGTCTTGGTCCTCAACGTCGTCTCTTCGTCACTTGGAACGAACTTCTGTCTTGGACCAGATTGTCAACTTCTTCAGCGCCATCTACTCTTAGAAAGGTAGCTACTCACTCACTCATCTACAACGTTTGGAGACAACGCAACGAGGCGGTTCATCGAGGCGGCTTTGCAACATTGCAGACAACATTCAAGACCATTGACAGGGACATCCGCAACACCATCACTGCATGAAAAGATAGAAGGAAATTCAGTTCCCTCATGATTTTATGGATCCGGTGACTCTTTTTGCACCGGATCACATTCACAGTATCTTCCTTGTTTTTATTTCTTTTTTGCCAAGGAAACACATAAATAGGCTAATGTAACCTAAACATTTCATTTTATGATATTTACAGTTTTGGAAAAAAAAATATATGCATCATGCATGCATGTCCCCGAAACGTTAACGTAGCTGTATTCTGACTTTGTTTATGAGTGAAGTTTTCAAGTAAAAAAAATAATTAAATCAGAAAATTATCGTATACTAGCGATGTTTGTATCTTGTCTGATGAAATTTATTTATGTAATAAAATAAACAATTATAAAACAAACTAACTGGTGTAAAATTTTCTTAATTAATAGTATTGCTTTAAGGAGGACAAGGACACGGATTTATTATGAAGTACTTGTGAATTGATATTTTTCTTTAGTCTTTCTTCTATTTTAACTAGGGTTACAATACAATGAATAAAACAACCAAAGAGGTTAAAACTTTTAAATTCACGGAAGATGCACTTTCCTATACATTACTACATATGTAATCACCGCAATCATTTTTTTTAAAAAAAAATGGTGACATGACATATTAAAATGATGATATGAATTTTATCTAACTATGATATGACTTAACATAATTATGATAAAGTTCAACTATAGAAATTCATATATATATATATATATATATACATATTATCAATAAGTATATGGTAATTGCCTTAATTAAAAATTAAAAAAAAATAAATCTAAAATAAGTTTATTATAAACTTACACATTAAACAAGTTAAAATAAATTAATATATTCATTTATTTATCAGTATTTATGTATTTCAATGTTTCAATATAAAGAAACTATTGAATATTAAACAAAAACATTGATATATGTTTTTTAATAGAATAGATTTGAAGGTATATTATTAAATCCTAAGTTTATGTCATTTAACTTAAACCTTACAAATTAAAACGGGTTTGAAATAAGGGTGTTCATTCGTGTACCCATTCGGGTTCGGTTAGGTCTATTCGAGTTTTTGGGCTTAAAGTTTTCAGCCCCATTTAGGTATTTATAAATTTTGGTTCGGGTTCGGCTCGAATTTTTGCGAGTTTGGTTCGTGTTCGGATAACCTGTTTAAATTACTTTAAAACTGTAACATTTCATACATATTTTAAATTTCTCAAAATATTAAAATAAAAATAATATAAACATATAAATTTTAGTAAGGTAAGCCAAAATATCCAAATCTAAAATAATAATTGATTTGGCTTGAAAATTTAGATAAAGAAAAATATAAATTTTAGTATTTTTGGTGTTTCAAGTATTTTTAGCTACTTAGATATTTACTTTTGACTATACATATTTTCTAATATTTTGGACAACTCCAAAATAACTTATACATTTTGGATATTTTTTGGTTATTAAATAAAAATAACTATATACTCGATCAAGTATATAAATCTGATTCAGATATATTCGGATACCCAAAATATTTCAGTTCTAATCCGGTTCGGATATGGTTCTCTAAATACCAAAGTTTTAAACACGGTCGGAGATTTAACCATAAATTAGGATTAGTTAATTTCTAGTGGCATTAAGTGCAGTTAAAAGGTTATTTTGAGAGTTAGTTCATATTTGTACTTCAACTTTAATAAGATAGATATGAAAATATATATATATATATATATATATATATATATATATATTTGGTATATATGTTTTATGATATTTGTGTTCGATTTGAACAGATTTTATTTTACTCTGAAAATTTTAGTTTGTTTTTATTATGGTTATAATCACGATATTTCTCTGGTTTATAGTTATTGAGCTCTTAAATGTAGGATATAAATTGTTTTAGGTATATGAATCCTCTATATATTAATTGGAATCATTTAAAAAGTTGTAACCTTTATTTTTTAATAATTACAAAAACAATTTTAATGATGTGTCACTTAATTATGATGTCAATTTGGTTTACGTGGCATCATAACAATCAATTGAATAATTTGTAAGTCCAAAATCCAATTGCTAAAGAACATTATATTAACACAAAATAAAAAAATGTGTATTAGTTTCTTAAATAAAAGCTACGGTGTTACCAAATATGATTAACATATATATGACAATTAATGATTATGAATAATAAAGATTTGATAACAATTTTTGTATCATTCCTTATTTTTTAAAATTTTATATTATTAAAAGAAATTAAACAATCGCATTAAATATATAATAAAAACAATTATTTATTTTCTTATATGTTATATTTTGAATTTTTAAAGTGATTTTAAATTACAAAAAATGTTAAAAATCCCTTTAAAATTTTTGTGATCAGTGGCTTAATTTGTTTTTGTTATTACAAGATACAATAATCATAAAATTGTAGTAATATGAATTTTTCTTTAATAGATATTCATATTAAATAATATATATATGGGATATATATATTTAATATTATTTAGATTAAACTATGTACCGTTTAAAATACATAAATATGTTGATTTTGAAATTTGCATTGAAAGAGTATTGAGACCTTAACAGTTTAATTTTGAAATTTGCATCGAAAAATATCACATCAATTTTTTTTTGGGATTAATGGTTTAATTATTTTGTTACATCAAATATACAAATGTTAATAAAACTACTTGAGTAAAAAGTCTCAATAATAAATATTTATATTAAAATATACCATATAAAATAAATAAAATAATTATTTTGATTTATTTGCCATAAATAAACAACAATATTATGTTGATTTATGTGATTACTCTAATCTCCTATATATTAATTGAGAAACAATTCAACATGTGTAAGATTTTGTTAATTAATACTAGAGCCGGGTCCGCGCTACGCGTGGATAACATGTTCAATTGAAGTAAATTTTTAATTTTTGGTATTTTTAAGTACTAGAAATTGGAAGTTATTGTTTGTGTATTGTAGAATGAACCATATAGTAAATTTGAATAATATATTAGGTTGAGCAAAGATTTTTTTTAGGATAAAAGAGTATATGAGTAGACATTTTTAATTGACGTAGAAAGCAGTAATTTAAATTTTAAAATGTTTGACCGGTGTCGATGTCTTGTTGTTCATCCCATGTGGAGTTATGGCTTCAAGCTTAGTATAGCAGTTTATTCTTCTTTTGGAAGCGTTGTATGATATCAATGTCGGTGTCGAAGTAAAAGCGCGATCCAGGTGTGGTTGTGAGTGATAGTTTTCCTGTAAAAGTGAAATATTTGTAAGCATTTATTTTGACGTAAATATTATGTTTAGTTTATTACCTTCATGTAACCGTGGAATGATACTTGTGATGATTACGATTTGGGTTTTTCTGGTAGATATGTGATTTAGCTCCCTGAAATTTACCGTCTCATTGTCCCAGATAGTTAGACGTACCATTTTGGATCTACTAAAAATAATTGTATTACATATTTATTAGTTAAAATAAATATTATTTAATAAAGTGTTAGTACCTGTGTAAACGCAATCCAATGATGATCTTAGAATATGTGTTCTTGTTATATAAATCACTTCCTTGGATGAGGCATATTCGACCAACAACATCTCTGATAATATTTTTTTATAGTGAGGAAAAAGATAATTTATTTGTTTGCGAGACCCCGGCAATGGCTTTTTTTTACCTGGGAGGAAATTGAATGCACTTGCTAAGCTGATCAATTGGGGGTAGCGTTGGGGCCGGAATATGTATGAAGGTATTGGTGGAATGTTTTCTTCAATCTGTGTAATAATTGTTTTCTCATTGATATTGATTATGTAGGGTTGAACTGTAAGACTGTACCGTTGGTTATTGGAAAGGAGAATAAAATATCTAATGTGATAAATTTTCTCTTCTTCGAACCGTTGGTACATTTTGTCTGACGTAGAAATAGGCACCCTCCCTTCCATTTTCAGTTCCTGTTGAGTGGTTTAAAGCAATCATTTCATATGTAGTTGGAAAGAATAAAAACATAGTATTTTTTAGACAAACCTGGATGTCAAGACAAATGAAAGTTGTTCATAGGAAAGCATTTTTGTTTTTGTGATTTGTGATGAGCCACATCCTAATGGTCCTAGCGATTATTTGTTGTGGTCCGAGGTTGTTGCTCCGGTTATTGTGATCTTCGGCTGCATGATTTGCACAGATTAGAGTGTGATTTATTTTTTATTGACTTTTTTTTAATTTTTTAAAGTGAACATAGTTATAATTTGTTTGTTTTTAAAAAAAAATTGATTTCTTTCATTTAATTTAATATAATTAAAGAATATGTATTTGGAGTGACCATAATTTAATTTAATTTTTAAAATTTGGATTTTTGAAGTGAAGATAGTTTGTTTGTTTGTTTTTTATTGCCCATCAAAAAGACGTAGCATGAGTATTTGGAAGTGTTAATTTTTAATTATTTTGTTGGGTTTAAATATAATAAAAAGGAACTCTAAGAAGTAATGTCAACACTATGTCAAATCTGTTATTTAGTATACATTATATTTTATTATTGGTTGAATAATAAATACTAATGATGTTTTATTTTAAAATGTATAATATAAATATGTTGTTGTAAAATTAATACGGTTCATAGTTTGTATTTTTAAATACAAAAAATCACTACTATCTGAAAGAAAATCTACCTTAGATTTAAGTATTAAATTATTATATCAATACTAATATTTTTTTGATTCTAAAAGGAACTTGTCAATATAAAATACCTCCTAGAAGGGGAGGATCTCTGGATGTTGATTTGACCATGGTGTTGAGATCAGCACTTCCTTAAACAAAATGAAAAATATTAAAATGATTGTTCAGATCGACCACCAAAAAAAAGGTTACCTAATTGGCTTTTGCGACGAAGGGGTAGAGCTGGTTGATCGTAGACGATTTCTTACCAAATGACGTTAGGAGGTTTTCTCGTGGGATTTTGTATCTACGTATAACTTAAACGGAATACCAATACTATAGACTAATCGTTTGAATAGCTTACACTGATTAGGTTGAATAACTTAAACTGATTTTCTGCAGAGGGAGAAACGATGGATAAATGTTATGGTGAGCTTAGAGTCAAAGCTTGAACATATATTTTGATTAACATTATGGTTTTGTTTCCATATCCTTTGTTTTTTGTATTAATGGCAGAATATATGTTATTTACTTCTTAGTGAATGCAAGAAGTTTTTTTGCTAGAATAATATTATTATGGGGCCAGTTAAACTTGGTGAAATCGTTTTTGATTTAGACGTGTATAGCTAGAAGTCTATCTAATAATTAAGAGCTCGACAAAAACCAATTCATGCATGCATTTGTTTTATTATAAGGCAACTCGTAAAGGACGTATTCCTTATTGTTTGCATGCATTGCAATTTGTTTACGTGTTCTTAGTGAATAATTAACAGGTACACATAATTAATGGGCTGGGCTGCGAAATTGTTTTTTTAATTCGAAGTCCACTCGCTGTAATCAAACCAAAGCAATTTTAATTCGAACCTCATTCTTTTAATTCGAAGCCCACTCGTTGTAGCCAATTTTGTAACCAAAGCAACTTTAATTTGAAACCCACTCGCTGTAGCCAATTTTGTAATCAAAATCAAGCCCAAATCTTTTATTGCAATTTTAATTGAAAGCCCAATCCGCCAGTGACATGGCAGTATGATTGGTGGAGATTATTTTGTCCATGTGGCACCCCTTATAAGCTCTCAATTTAGCTTCTTTTATATAGTAGGAAGTTAAACTTGGTGAAATCGTTTTTGATTTAGACGTGTATAGCTAGAAGTCTATCTAATAATTAACAGCTCGACAAAAACCAATTCATGCATGCATTTGTTTCATTATAAGACAACTCGTAAAGGACGTATTCCTTATTGTTTGCATGCATTGCAATTTGTTTGAATAATTAACAGGTACACATAATTAATGGGCTGGGCTGCGAGATTGCTTTTTTAATTCGAAGCCCACTCGCTGTAATCAAACCAAAGCAATTTTAATTTGAACCTCATTCTTTTAATCCGAAGCCCACTCGTTGTAGCCAATTTTGTAACCAAAGCAACTTTAATTTGAAACCCACTCGCTGTAGCCAATTTTGTAATCAAAACAAAGCCCAAATCTTTTATTGCAATTTTAATTGAAAGCCCAATCCGCCAGTGACATGGCAGTATGATTGGTGGGGATTATTTTGCTCATGTGACACCCCTTATAAGCTTTCAATTTAGCTTCTTTTATATAGTAGGATTGTTCGAAAATCTTACAAGACATCAATACAACTAAGATTTATTTAGAAGCTATTGAAATCACCTAGCGAGAACATAGATTGCACAAGAAATTTGCTTTTCTAACCCTAACCCCCTGTCTATTCGTCACAACACCGGCAAAGAATATTTGAAAGTGTTGATTGACAATATGAAATGATAATTTTTTTAAGTTCAGCCCATTATTTTCATTAAATGGACCTAAAACAGTTTTTATTGATTAATTAAATAGGCCACGTATATAGTAAAATGTGTTTTGGTTTAAAAATTATTGCATACCTAAAATCAATATGAACCATCATCATTTTCATTTAAAATTTTGTCACAATAAAAATATAGGGTTGGGCAAAAAATCCAAATAAAAAAAACCGAACCAAAACCGATCCAAAAAAATAGTACTGAACTTTAACCAAACTTGTTATCAGAATGAGTTCCAAATTTTGGTATTTAAAGAACGAGAACCGAATCCGATCCAAACCAAAATATTTCGGGTATCCGAATATATCTGAACCAAATTTATATACTTAAATATATTAATTATTTTAAAATTTAATATCTAAAAGAATATACAAATTATATAAACAGTTATAAGTACATGTTTAAAATAGGGAAATGATACTTAAAATACCAAAAATACTTAAAATATCTATTGATTTCCTATCCAAATATTTAAGATAAACCAATTTTATGTTAAGTTTAAGTATTTTGGCATACATTATTCAAATTTATAGGTTATATATTATTTTTATTTTTAGATTTTGAAAAATTTAAAGTATATATGAACTTTAATTTTTTAAAAAAATTAAATAGGTTATCCGAACTCAAACCCGAACTAGACCTGCAAAGATCCAAACTGAATCATGCGGATCCGAACCGAACCAAACCAAATGGTACTCGAATGCCCACCTCTAATCAAATATAAAAAAGTCACTGATAACAAAATGTATATTGTTTATAATATTTAAGTATAATATATTTTTAAAAAATTACCCCGCGTAAAACGCGGATTATCATCTAGTATACCCATATTTTGTGACCAATAAATAATGATACAAATATCTATGACTTTTTAATCCGATTTTTAACGTGTATTAGTTATGCACCATCTTCACCTTCTCCAAATGCTACATGAGTTTGTTCTAAAGAAAGTAATAAGACTAGTCATGTCAAAGATAACAGTATTCATGGTCAATGGTAACGACATTTAAAACAATCCATATTTACATAAAAATATGAATCGAGCAATATGTGAATCCATAGAAAAAATTGATGCACATCAATGGTTGATGAATTGTGACACACCATGGTGGAAATATGAATCGAGCAATTCATGGTCGAAATATGTTAAAGACTACCAACACAAGAACATGTTGTAAATATTAATCGAGCTTGTTACTTGCTTACATGTACATGGTGTAAATTTTACTTGGATGTGTAACAAAGGTAAATGACAAAGACACATGAATTGTGACTCAAGATGAGGTGTACTAAATGCGACGTTATGAAAAATAGAAGTGTGTTCCTTTATAGTCAGTGTGATATTGGGACAATGTTTTTATAGTTTTTGTATAGAGTATCATACACAATTTTTGGTATAACAAGTACAAAAGAACTACATTTATTAATGGCTGTTTATAATGCTGGTTTAAGGTAATATTAATAATAACATTAACGATGAGACAAATAAATGTGATGAATTTCTACTGATGGTCCAAAATGAAATATCACACATGAAATAAACTATGACTTCTATTTTAATAGAATAATATATACTTAACATGTACACCTCTCATCCAGAGAGACACACGAAGATTGTTTCGAACATTATCCAAAACCCGAAATCATGATTTGGTGGACACTTTTAATTATAAAAATATCTTGTGGTGTGTGGATAGAGTTAATGAGATGAAACATAGAAAAAAACATCATACTAAGTTTAGGTTTACTTTTCACGTTGTAATGGATACTTTCTATATTACAAGACTTTGGACTTGTACTTTTGATTTGAGTGACCCCGAGTACAATGATAGTCCCACAATATTTATACTCTTGTTTGGACTGTTTTTTACTCTGTGATATCACATGTAAACTTTTAGGCTGTAACTGGTTAATTTACTTTATGAGGAATATGCTGAATAGAAAAAATGATTGTTTGTGGAATAATAAAAATGGAATGATGAATAAAATGGAATAAAAACTGAAATTACTAATGGAAATAATGAATTCCATGCATTCCATCGATTCATGAAGATTTAAGATCATGAATAAAAAGAATAAGTTTTACGAAAGATTTATTTTTTTGTTTCATTCCAAAAATGGGATATGTGAAATTGTTTTATGAATGCATTTCTTATGACTGTTAAATATTTTACGGTTATAAGATCATGTGTATCTTATTAAATAAAAATGTTAACATAAGAGTTTTAACAGTTTTAGTAATTTATAGTTATTTTTAAAAATTCAAAATATAACATATATGAAAAAATTAAATTTTAATTTCATAGTTAATTTGATTGTTTGATTTATTTTTAATAATATTAAATTAAACAAAAAAATGATGGAGGAGACACAAATTGTTATCACATTTTTCTTATTAAAATCATTAATTTTCATATATATATATATTAATCATATTTGATAATTCTGTAACTATTGCTTAAGGAAAGAAATGAAAATAGTAATTGTACACTTTTAATTAGTTTTATGATTAGTTTAATGAAAAATATAATATATATTTAGATGAACCAACATATTTTTCTAAAGATTTTTAAAATCATCATGGTGATCACACATAGCTACATTCAAATGTTGTAGTGCTCCTCAATTAATATATAAGGGATATATTGGGATATATTTGTTTTATCGGCAAATCAATCTAGTTTAAAATCAAGAATCCACCAAAAAAAATATCACTAGAAACATTTTTTCTTTTTCTCAACCAACAAATTTTAAACACTAATTAAATAATTTTAACAGAGATCTATCATTTATAATTAAGTAATATATTAAAAAAAATGAAACATTCATCTGATCGAACATGTATAGAAATCCTCCATAATCAGGTTCTTATCCCACCGAACACGGTTTTTAGGATTATTGATTGAGAGGTGCGCAACATTCTCTTAGAGCAACATTATTGGTAGTCCCAACATTGGTCCTAGTGTTTTTGGTGTGGGAGCCACCACCTTTTTGCTAGAAACTTTGTTCAAATGTCTCTAATTAAGAAATGTCTCAAGGGTTGTTCCTAACTGTTTGCGGATCCCACTAACACGTGGCGGTCTGCAATTAATTCATATTTAATTTTTTTTCTTTTTTTTTTTAAATCAGAAAAAAAAAAATTTAAAGACCAAAAAATGTGTCAGCGGATAATTACGTTCTTAGGAAGAAGAGACAGGAGAAAAGACAACACCCTCTTGTCCTCTTGGCTTCAGTTTACGTTATTGGCTTCTCATAAACCATAACCAGTACCGACCATTTGGTGGGTTGGACGCAACAATATATTTTGGGCCACAAAATGTTATTCAAAACTATAAAATACAAAATGGTGGCCGTGAGAGGTCGAACTTGTCACCTGAAAATCATATGAAGAGTAACCTGGCGTACAATGGGGCTGACATATTATTATATATTTTCCAAACACACAAAACATAATTATTTAAACAACCTATATATCCTTGGAAAAATGGAAACTGATCAAAGATTTTTGTGAACGTTGGATTTGTCCCATGGAATATCAATTAACCAAAATGATCTTACACAAATGATGCCCTTGATTTTTTTAAAAAAATTGCTGCCCTAGGCAAATGATTCTTTCTCTGCGTTGAACAAAAAAAAAAAAGGCACGGGTCTGTTTGGAATGTCTCAACCTGCAATAAACAGACAAAACCGTTTTAGGAGGTAAGTCATTCCTCAACACAGTTTTCTTATTGTCTGTTCTTTCTTCTGAAAGTTCTTTAATGCATGGAATCATATATGAAAGATTGGTCAAAAGACTAGGGAAAATGTCGAAATATTAATTCTAACCTACCCATATGAAGAAACTGGTTTAAGAAAGAAAAAGAAAAAGTGGGCCAGTCTAAAATTGATATAATATATTTTTTTAATTATTGATATAATATTTAAACACAGAACAATAAACCAAGTAAATAAAAGAAAAACGCATTCCCAACGGTTTACATCATATTTTACATATTAAAGTGTGACAGTGAAATGAAATCTTGAATCTACTTGTGACTTCTCTTCTCTTCTTGCAAAAGAAGTACCTCTACTTGAGACTTCTCTTCTCTTCTTGCAAAAGAAGTACCTCTTCTTCTCCTCCCGATCCCCTGAAGAAAAGTTGAGTTTGGACATTATGGGGGACGAGTTCCGAGCAGATTTGTTGGAGAAGCAGTACCACGAGGGATGTCCCGGTTGCTTAGTTGATAAGACGAAGGAGGTCCGCCGAGGATATCCCTACGCGGAGCTCTCCTTCATCTGGGTCATCATACTCACCACGTGTGAGTTTCCTCTTCTTTGTTATGATTTCTTGTGGTATAAGTAATAATTTTGCCCTTTTGGATTTGCGCAGCTCTTCCCATCTCTTCTCTGTATCCGTTTCTGTACTACATGGTGAGAATCTTATTCTCTTACATCTCTGTTTCTTGAGATATTTCAAGACCGTTCTTACATGTCTGTTTTCACAGATCCAAGATTTTGGTGTAGCCAAGACAGAGCAAGAAATAGGATACTACGCTGGTTTTATTGGTGAGTATAGAGATAATGACACATAATATTTTAATATTTTAGATAAGTCCCAGTACATATTTTTTGTTATCTACTTAGCTCCTTCTCCTCATAGGACTAGCTCAATCTTCTTGTATATATACGTTACTATATCTCAATAAATACAAACACGTTTTCTAAAAATCATTACTATCTCTACTGAATTTGATGTGCCTTTTTGTTGTTGTGACTTTCAAGCTTGTGCGTTCATGCTTGGACGTGCACTAACATCTGTTCTGTGGGGAGTAATGTCCGATAGATATGGACGAAAGCCCATTATCCTCCTTGGAACGATCACAATGTAAGTGTGTTTTACCGTTGTATCTCCCGTTTTTTTTTGGTAACTAACTGGCTTGGGTGGGTACTGTAGTGCTGTGTTCAACGCTCTGTTTGGCATGAGCACGAACATATGGATGGCCATTGCGACTAGGTTTATGCTTGGCAGCTTTAACTGCCTTCTTGGAACCATAAAGGTTGACACTCTTAACTCTTAGCCTAGTACATATATATATATATATATATTTGTTCTTCATACAATTATCTTTTCTAATATCACTAGTGTAAATTTTTGCAGGCATATGCTATGGAGATCTTCCGTGAAGAGTACCAAGCGACCGCAATGTCAGCGGTCAGCACGGCTTGGGGTATTGGTCTCATCATTGGACCTGCCCTAGGAGGATTCTTATCACAGGTAAAAGTTTTGATCTGATCATATTATCTGTCTAAATACTTGAACCCTGTCCATCTCTCCTTTGGGTCATTTTTTGCTGTCTGGTTAATTAATGCCCCATTTTTCATATTCAGCCTGCAGAGAAGTATCCGAGTGTGTTCACCAAAGCATCCTTCTTTGGCAGGTACAGAGATAATGATACTTCTAATCGCTTAGTAGTTTAAAAGCACAAACATTGTTTCCTTAGACCTCTGTTTAGTAGTTTAGTAGTTTAGTGTAATGTGTGTGTATAGTCGAATACTCATGGCATTGCATTGCAGGTTCGCTTAGTTTAGTAGTTTAAAAGCACAAACATTGTTTTCTTAGTCCTCTGTTTCATGTGTATAATCGAATACTCATGGCATTGCAACGCAGGTTCCCTTATGCCTTGCCATGTTTTACCATCTCGGCATTCGCACTGGTCGGTACAGCAATATGCTGTTTCATTCCGGTAAGCTGTTGTTCCTTCCAGCGTCTACTGATAACTACTCATTTCTCTAACGGGTGTTCTATGTCCATGGTCAGGAAACACTTCACAACCATGAGCTGGATAATAAGACTTCAGATGATGACCCTGTCGAAGCACTTGAAGCTGCATCTCTTGAAACAGCCGGGATGACAGGAAACAACAAAAGGACTTCTCTGTTCAAGAACTGGCCCCTCATGTCATCCATCCTAGTCTACTGCGTTTTGTGTCTGCATGACACAGCGTATTCTGAGGTAATAATGGAACTAGCCATTAATTTAAGACTTTTTAGGCTTTTGGAATTTAAAGATCCTTCATAGGGTGGCTTGTGCTCTTAGTCTGAACAAAAAATCTTAATCACTGCTGCAGATCTTTGCTTTGTGGGCAAATAGCCCTAGTAAGTTCGGAGGATTGGGATACTCAACGAATCATGTTGGCACTGTTCTAACGATATCGGGTATGTCTTATCATTTCATTGCTCTTCTTCATGTCTTATCATTTCATTGCACTGTTTCTAGTTAGTTTATAATTGAGTTTAGTGGTAACAGTTACATATGAAATTGTATATGTTGAATCAAAGAGTGTATGTTAAGAGTTCTGTCTGTTCATAAGAGTAGTTATTATGTTAAAGGGTACAAAGAGAAGATAGTTATTATATTAAGGGTTGCAAGAGAGAAGAGTTTATGTCTCTTACCTTTAGTACTCTTTCATTCATATTGTTTCATGTCTATATAAAGAAGACATTAACATTGTCTTGTAAACAGATCATATTTTTCCCAGATAAATAAAATTATTTTCTCTCTCTCAAGTTATTAGAGTAAAATTCTTTTTGTTTCTTAGTCACAATCATAGGGGATTGTGAATACAAATCTGTTTTGTCTAGGGAAACTAAGTTTCCATTAACAGTTCTAACATGAGTTAACCAAGCCATTTTTGTTTTAGGTTTTGGCCTCTTTTCCTTTCAGGTCCTCCTCTATTCAGCAGCCGAGAGACTGCTGGGACCACTGCTCCTTACCCGTCTAGAAGGGGCACTGATGATACCTGTCCAGATGAGCTATCCTTTTATAGCTCATCTGTCAGGTATCCCTCGAAGCCTTCTGTTGACCGTTGCTTCTATCTTCGTAAACGTTTTCAGTGTAAATTTTTTTCTCCTTCTCCATTGCCCTTTTTAATACAATATTGCTTTGATTGACACATTTTTGATTTCTTTGTGTGTGTAGGTCTCTGCCATAACCGGCATGTTGATTCTCCAAAACCGAGCGGTGGTATGATCCTTAAATTCATATTTTTCCAGTATTGTTTTAACTAATTATAACCCACTAACTCTTATGAAACAACAGGATCAGCACCAGAGAGGTGCTGCGAACGGACTGGCCATGACTTCCATGTCACTGTTCAAAACAGTTGCACCAGTTGTTTCTGGATTCCTGTACGTCCTTTTTCCATTTAACACACAAAATAGATAGGTTTTCACAGACTTAGACTCTTTCTTTTTTGTTTTGCTCTCGACAGCTTCTCTTGGAGTGAAGAAAGACAAAATGCATCTTTTCTACCAGGACCGCAGATGCTCTTCTTCTTCCTCAACGTGATCGTCATCTTAGCGGTGTGTCTTACATTCAGACCATTTCTGGTCACGGCAGCTAGGAGGAGGTGAACTGCAAGACCTATAAACTTCAGCTAGATGTTGCTTCCTTGTATTGAACCTATCGTTTTTTTCTATTAAGTTTATCTCATGTTTGGTGGACTGAGGGTTGTAGTAGCCCCACCTGAAACTCTTGCTTTGTCAGTTTTGATTCATTCTAGACGTGAACAAGAAGTTTCATTCTAGACGTGAACAAGAAGTTATCGGTTTTCTTTCTGTTTTTTAAATTTAATGCTTTTATAACTTTTCAAAACCACGTGTTTGTTGTAAATGAAGTGTTGGAGAAATACTTATGTTATTATTATTGTCGACCAGAAGGTCCATATATATACAAGGTATTAGACCGTCATAAGATCATGTTTATCCTAACAAGATAAGGATAAGGATAAACACTATGTTACAGATATACATGGAATATATACTAGATAAACACATAGTCTCTGGTTGTCTTTATCATGTCCCGGATTGGACCTACAGTACGGGCTGGTCCATGGTCGATCATCATTTGGTTTATAACACTCCCCCTTGATCGACACATCCGGTACAGGTTCGTTGCATGCTTAATGTTGCCTCGTTAAAACCTCTCCTGAAAAACCCCAAAACCAATGTGGCAAAATGGGAAACCAAGGACAGGAAAAAGAGTACAACACATGAACTCCCCCAGATGAATGCATCACTGTAGTAGACGCATTCCCATCTGGTATCCGAGTCTTCTTGAACGTTGAAGTTGCCTATGACTTGGTGAAGATGATCAGCTGGATTCTCCTTGAATGAACTTGTAAGTCTTGGATGAACTGATGGTGCTTCAAACGGTGCTTGGATGGACTTTATAATCTGCAATAAAACTTTACTTGCAGGTCATGTCTTCATGTCCCACGGATTCTCTTTGGTTATATGGCTTTCCCAAAACGTGGACATTCAATATATATTGAGTCATAGACCCAGAACACATACGAATAACTTTACTTCATATCTTTCGTTCATTCGGACTTATATCTCTTCGTATGTGCCAATGGCTTTATCCATTGTAACCAATCATTCTTTATTTTCTTTTGTCGATCCATGTTGAGCTATAGACCTTGTCTATATTCGTTCATAATCATGAGTGTCTAAGGTCATACCATCAATAATTATTTGCTGCAATGAAACTCATCACACAATGAATTCGCAGTCATACACTCATGTCCTTTGTACATGGTTATCGATCTTTTCTTGCTTTAGCAATGCTTATAATCATTAAGCCACGACCAGACATCCTTCTGGTCACTATCCTGGTTTATGGTTCTCACTTAGGCGTGCTGACACACACACACACGGCTATGATTTTTCTACAGACTTTCCATATGTAAAACATAGCCTGTTTAATCAATCGATAACTTGTATCATTGAACCTTTGAACCATTAAAACTTTTTCTCTCAGTTGGTCTTTATTATGATCACAAGGAATTATAATATTTTCTGTATGGACTGATTGTACTAAGTAAATACTTAGTCTTTCATATTACTTACAGCTGCTGTATATTACAATCCATAAACAACTTAGGAACAAAGCTCGTTCTATGAGAATTTCTTTCTCATATTTCTATGGTACGTTGATACCTTTATCCAGTGATCCATTTGCTGCTTACTACACCATTATTTCTTTAGTAAATATCCAGACAAAATTAAACTTGATTTTCTGTAGTAGCATCCACCATATAGGAGCATATCTCTTTATAAATTGTTTCTTGGTCCTTGTGATTATCCTTGTGTAATCAAGCTATACTTGAACGTTATTTAGAAGGAACATGGACACACTATACCATGTGTTCATGTCCTTTAATCTCACGAAATTTTTTATCTCACAAGATCCATTCACTGGTTTTTTTCTTAGATGGCTTTTCTGTATGTACATGGTTACTACGTCCATCTGTCTTATAATTACTTTGAATTCTTTGAACACCCCACGTCCCTATATAGGTTTTATGAGTACTCTATGTGGGTTCATGATCCTCAGGTTATATCCTTCAAATCCCAAGTACTACAATCTTTTATGAGCTCTTATGTATGTAAATACATCTTTGGTGTTAACACTCTTTATCTTTAGTTTCATACTGTTCCAGACATGATCTAATTAGATTTTGAGATCTTATTATCCAAGACCTTTATACCTTGCAGTTTGGCGTCCCAAACTACATGGTATGGTACCTTAGATGTGTGGTTGCGCAACCTTATTTCTCTGTCTGAACTGGTTTCTCTTATGAACTCGGATTTGTACGATTCTGAGCACCTTTCATTACTTTCCGAGGTTCCTTATTATTTGGAACTTATTTGTCTATCTCTAATAGACATTGTAGCAACTTGATTGTGTCTCTTAGACATCAAATTCGTGGTGCTTAAGCTGGTATGACATAGTCATTTTTTCTTTTCGGGTCAGTGTGTCTGGCATATATTTCTGCTAGCTTTTATATCTTTTGATCATATTCTTTTAGAACGTCTAGATCATAATCTTTGGTCTGAGGATCTTGCCAAGACAACTATGGTTGATACCATTATATTTCTCTTTTACTCTTTACTCTTTATCAGCCTGATAACTTTC
Organism: Brassica napus; assembly: GCF_020379485.1. Classification (NCBI taxonomy): domain Eukaryota; kingdom Viridiplantae; phylum Streptophyta; class Magnoliopsida; order Brassicales; family Brassicaceae; genus Brassica; species Brassica napus. The sequence continues at coordinate 58,412,457 of NC_063452.1, read as the reverse complement.
TCCTTTCAAAGTTGGATAATCAGATTACTATCTTTTGTAATCTGTGTTCTTGGCCACTTGATTAAATCATCCATGTTTGGCACAAGATACATTATAGTTTCGTGGAGGAAGTCTTATTTATCTAATATATATTCTCAATCCTCATCTGAGGTTCCATCTTAAATGGCACACATATATGTGGTGGAATATTCGTATTTTCTTAAGATGGTTTGTGTATATGTCTGGTTTATGACCCTTAATCATTCAGAGGTGGGAATGTCTATGCTTACATGTACGGCCTGATGTAAATCAATATTTATATACATAATGTCCTTAAGCTTTAGGCTGGACGTGGGTGATGTACCATTAGTGAGAGCTTTAAAGCTTTCCAGCCGTGTATATTATGGTTGTAAACCATGGAATCCGAATTTATGATATGATCATGGACTGTGGGTTTTAGTCCTCTCTCCCCCTCATGAACATACTCATAATTTCGTAGTGCTTAGGACAGTGGAGCCTTAATTATTTTAGTGATTTTCCCTTTTGTGTACTTATAACACATTGTGAGATTTTATGGGATCACTTTTGTGCCTTAATTAATTTTTATCATGTTTTGGATCAAGATGGCTAATCTGGTCATGCCATAAGTGTTTATTTCGTGGTGAACCATACTGGTTACCATGGCTTTATGCCTCTTTCATACTGATCCTTAGCATAGAATAAATCAGTAGAAAATATGGGTATAGGCATTCATAATGCTTTTAGGCGATTTTTCAAAAATCTGAAAGGAATCGTATTTTCTTTGCTCACTGGTTTAATGTGGAAAACATTGAAATTTTTTTCTTTATAACTCAATGGGTCTGAATAATGTCATGTCTTTTGCCATTATCAGTACCAATTAATTGATTTCAAGTGATTGTAGGAAGGTAAAGTTGAACCTATACAATCAAGATGAAGTTAAATCTATGCGAGAAATCAATCTATCAGTGAACTGACTCATTAGTCTACACCCAACAATTGATTTTATGTGATTGCAGGAAGGTAAAGTTAAACCTATACAATCAAGGTAAAGTTAAACCATGCATGAAATCAACTATCAGTGGACTGATTATCCTTTTATTAAGGTTTTATTTGTTATTTAATCAAGAATCATCAAGCAAGACCAAACAAGATAATATATAAAAACAAAATCGTTTTTATTATTTCAATAACATAAATGAATAAAAAATAAATCAAATCAGATATGAAAACATAAAATCAGAATGTCGGAAAATTATTCAATGTATAATCCGACCTCATGGTCCATGAGTGTCCACTCGGAATCCTCCTCAGATCTCTTCTTATCAAATGTGGCTTTATTAGCTTCAGGGATTTTCATCTCACTGTGTAGTACTTCATAATATATCTCCATGATGTCATTAAACCGTCTGATGTTATCCATCCTTTTCTGCTTCTTTTGCTCAACGTCTAATAAATATGAGAACAGGTCATAATAGGTGGTGAAACCTTTGGCCTGATGTGATAACAACACTTCCTCTGAATGGAATGTGTCACGAGTTTTGTTTAACAAATCCTCGTTTGTTACCAATTCACCACATAGTCTAAGACTATAGGTGGTTCTCATAAGATCAGAGTGATCATTGTCCACGATTCATAATCCTGGAACCTTAGAGCTTCCCATTTTTTTTGGATTCGTGCAACAATGGCTCACAGAATCTAGAATTCAAAAATGACCAGAGATTATGAGGATCATTAACATATCCAAACTCGTCTCTTAGGTCCTCACAGAGATGGTGTCGCATAATCATTATGGCTCTGTGTCTTTCACACGCAAGGGTGTCATTGCCATACTTGATGCACTTCCCAAGTCCTCTAGATTTCAAGACGACTGAAGTGTTTATATCCCAATCAAGATAATTATCTCCAGAGAGATCAAGGACTTTGTAATCTGAGGGTATGAAACTCGACATCTGAAATCATTATTCAAAACAGGTCTTAATCAAGTAATCTTTTTGAAATTTTTCATGCTTCATATCAATGCCACACACGGACCAAAAGAAAAAAAATTTCTAAATGATGCATTTTCTTAAAACCATACGGTTTAAGGTGTGGATCAATGTATTTTTCAGATTTAAGGTCCTCTTATTTCAAACACAAGGTTTCAAGGCCTTTAGGGATTCTATCTTAGATGATCAGGAAAATGTTCCATATTTTCTTCATCCCATTGGATCGGATCATTTAGTATAATGATTTTTTTTTTTCAGTTCAGATCAGATTTCTTGAAAACTATGAATGATCTATATCCCTAACAGTCGAGATTTCATGTTCAGTATGCAATATTAGTATGCAAACAATATGCAATCAAGCAAACCAATTCAATCATGAAATCAGGTTAGGGTTTTCGAAAAATATACCATATATTTATTATTATTATTTTTTTTTTCGAAAAATAATCAAATCAGAAATTATTGTGACTTAAAAAAAATAAATCAGGAAGATTTGATTTATTCAAGCAATTTATTATATACTTTTCGATTTAAAAATAAATATATTTTCTCAGATATATCTCTCATATTTCGATTTTAAATATTAAAAAAAAATATTTTTTTTCAATCTTAATCAAGTTCTAGTCGTTATCAATCATCAGGAAAACAAATTTCTCAGACAAGAATAGGAGGTAAAACCTCGGATTAATTTATGAAACCATGATCAGATTTTCAAAAAAAAAATTATGTAACATGCAGTCCTTAACAGTTCTAGTTGATTCAGATCAGATAAGAACATTAAACAGGACAATAATGATAAGTTTAAGCAAGTAACAGTCGGTTTCTTACAACATATAGCAGTCAGATTTAAAAAAAAATGTTTAACTTTCAATCCTAAACAGTTCTAATGTGAAACTATCATCAGGAAAAGTTTTAAACAATTTTAAAATCAGTTTCAGATTAAGAACAGGTTCAAAACAAGTTCAGGTTCGAGATTTTAAAGAGTTTATGGTTTCTGGTTTTATTTTATTTGCAGAGACATGTTGCTAAATATAGCTACATGGCTGCGGATGGGGGTATTTAATACTTTTATGGGTTTTAGATGAGTTTTCGATGATACCTGAAAACTTTTGATGGGTTGATCGGTCTATCAGTTAGAGATCTTCCTGGTTAGCTGATGGATTGCTCGGAATTATTGTTTTTGTTGCTGCTTGTTGGAATAGGAGACTGGTATATGGTTGAGAGAGATTTTGATTTCTGGAACAAATTTTCCGCTTGTATTGTAGCTGAGCGTGAGGGCGCGTCCGAACTCCGATTGATGCGGGTTTAGCGGCGTTGGCTTCGTCTCGTCAAGAGCTTTAATTTGGTATCTGGCTCGTCGTTTGGATCCACCGGAGTTGAGGGATAGAGCTGTTTGAAGTTCGTCGGGAATTAGGGTTTTTACTGCTCGGATTTATTTCTGGTTTTTAGGGTTAGAGTTTATGAGAGCAACGTCGTGCTGATAACGTGTTGTAAATGAAGTGTTGGGGAAATACTTCTGTTATTATTACTGTCGACTAGAAGGTCCATATATATACAAGGTATTAGACCGTCATAAGGTCATGTTTATCCTAACAAGATAAGGATAAGGATAAACACTATGTTACAGATATACATGGAATATATACTAGATAAACACATAGTCTCTGGTTATCTTTATCATGTCCCGGATCAGGGGCGGAGCTAGAGAAAAAGTTTGCAGGGGGCATAATTAAAACTATTCATAAAACTAATGACCGATTTGTTAAAAAAAGGAGGGGGCATATTTAGAATTAGTCAATACTTTACATGTGATTTTCAAAATGAGTTGGGGACAGATTATAAAAAACGTTTTTTGATTTTTAAAAACGTTTTTTGATTTTTAAAAACGTTTTTTTGAAAAAAATATAAATATTTAACACCATTTTTCTTCATTTATAAATTTTAACAACATTTTTCTATATTTATAAATTTTTTATAATTTTGTATACATATATATATATATATGTAAATCATGTATAGTAAAAAATTTAAAATTTTAAAAATTTTTATATTTTTTTTAAGTTTCCACTAATAAATATTTAACAACATTTTTTTTTAAAATATAAATATTTAACAACATTTTTCTTCATTTATAAATTTTTAACAACATTTTTCTATATTTATAAATTTTTTATAATTTTGTATACATATATATATATATATATATAAAAGGTTTAATAGTTTTTTTTAAAACGTTTATAAAACCTTTTGTAAATATATAAATGAAAATATGTTTGATGGGTTAATTTTTTTTTTTTAGGGCCGAGGATGAAGCCCGCCCCGCAGCCCGTCTTCGACGTAGTTCGGTGAGCGGTTCCCGTGCATCGGTATCGTCTCATGACTCGGTTCCCGCATATATTCCCGCTCCAGCTCCCTCTGCCCCTCACGCTGCCCCTCACGCTGCTGCTCAACAGGATCCGGGGGTCATGCCGGTTCATCTATTGGTTCAACAACCAGGTCGAGAGCATCTCCCGTTTCTCCAACTCAACCCACGACGAGGCCATAGCACTTGGTTAGTATTTTTTTTATTTGTACCGTTATATTTTTTGCTTTAATTAACTTGCTAACTTGTATTTTTTTTTAAAGGTTCACCAAGTCGAAAAATGGCATTAGCCGGAGCATCAACCAGATGATGTACTCCATGCTCCGTTTTGGATATCCAAAGTGGAGTGTGATCCCTTCCGACGAACGAGAGTTGTGGTTTCGTCAGTTTGCGGTATAGTAACCCTTCATTTTTTTTTAAGTTTTTACATTTTTTTACATATATTTACTTATTAAATTGTGTTTGTTTTGTAGCAAGAGTTCAACTGGCACTCCGATCTTACGGAAACAGTCCGTAAGAAATTCAACGAAAAGGCCATGGACTCTTACACAAAGCAGATAAACGCGTGGAAGACAGTTTGGCAGAAGAACAAGAAGCCACGGTTCATCAACGGGGGGGTGTGGGAGCAGTTGATAGCTCATTGGGAGAGGGAAGACACTGCAGAGACGTCTTCTAGGAACTCCAGGAACCGGAAGAGCGATCGTGGCGGGAAAGGTATGTATGTGCACAACCTCGGCGCTTGCTCCATGTCTACTAAGGAGGATGAACTTGTAAGTTTTTTATTATTATTTATCTTTATATTTTTTAAATAAATATTTTATATATTTTTGGGCTAATAATGGCGGTTTTTTTAGATCGAAGCAAATGACGGTAATCCCGTTGATCGTCTCCAACTCATTAAGGTGGCTCACACTAACAAGACGACGAGTCAAATTCAGGACCCCGTGATCAGAGGTGTAGTTGATTTGGTGGAAGCTGAGATAGTTTCTCAATCTCAGCCTCTCTCTGATGACGGCGACTCCACGGGAGCTTCAACCAACCTGTCTCTATTGCAAATAAATGAGATGGTTGAAAAGGTAATTTTTTTTATTAATATATTTTTTTTATAATGTCGATTACTTACTTGTCCATATTTACTTACTTCAAATATTTTTGTAGGCGGTTCCTAAAAGGAAAGGAGGCCGTTTAGTTGGGTTGGCCCGTCGTGCTTCTTCGTATCCGGCATCTTCTTCGCAAGCTCCGTATGCCGATCCCATGATTCTCGAGGAGCTACATGACAAAGATGAACGGATTGGGGCATTGGAGGAGCAGAACACCACTATCCTTTCGGAGAATGCCACTATCCGTTCGGAGAATGCCACTATCCTTGCTGAGTTGGCATCCCAGAAGAAGTTCAACACCGAGATTATGCAGAAGCTAGATCGTTTGATGTCTTCGAGTTCATCTTAGTTTATTTCGGCTTTATAAAACTTTCGGAATGTTTTTTTTTTTCTATTTCGGTTTGTATGAATTTTAAACTTTATGAATGTTTTTTTCCTATTTCGGGTTTTATGAATTTAAATTTTATAATATTATTAGTTTTAAATTTCCAATTTTTAAATTTATTAATATCAAAAAATATATAAAAATGCAAAATTAATTTGTAAAAAAAAAAGGTATATACCGACGGACAACGGTCGTCGGAATATACCGACGGACATATATCCGTCGGAATTTACCGACAAACTCATTTCCGTCGGAATATACCGACGAACGTGGTTCGTCGGTATATTCCGACGACCGATGTCCGTCGGTAAATTCCGACGCCCAAAGTTCGTCGGAATAAACCGAGGAACTACGTTCGTCGGAATTGTAGTTTTCCGATGAACTCTGGTCTCGTGTAGCCGCATCGTAATATCGTCGGAAGTTCGTCAGAATGACGTTTCTCGGTATTCGTCAGAAAGTCGTCGGAATTTCTGACGAAATTCCGACGAATTTTTTTTTTCCGACGAAACGATACCGACGGACGGGTTCGTCGGAAATTCGTCGGAATAGACCGATTCCGACGAATTTCCGACGATTTCGGCCATCAGAATCCCCCTGTTTTCTTGTAGTGATACCCCCCTGTTACTCCATGTGCCTCCGCCACTGTCCCGGATTGGGCCTGCAGTACGAGCTGGTCCATGGTCGATCATCATTTGGTTTATAACAGTGTTCAAAATGAATGAGAGCTCTTTCTCTATCTCTCCAATTTAAGATTATTTGCAACAGTTTGACCCAAAAGAAAAAGGAAAGGATTATTTGCAATTTTCCAGTTTAAAAAATTACAAATCATTCTGTATAACCAAAAATTAATAAATGAATAATACTATTATTGAATGGGGATGCCTTAGCATTAAACCAAGCAGGAAAAGAAGAAAACTAAAATCTACTTTTACAACAACAAACGAACAAAAAGAAAAAGGTTTTATACAAAAGTTCATAGGTATATAACTTACACAAGATTTCTCTCTCCTTTTGCTCTGTCTTCTCTCTAAAATCAGTCACAGAGGAAGGATCGAGATGAAATCTCTTCCGGAGGTTCAATCAATTTTATCTCCGGTTAGCGAGCTTAATTCTGGGAAGCGGTGATACTTTTTACACCGCTGTCGCCAGCTTTCGTTTCCGGGAAACGGTGGCTCTAATAGCACCGGATTTCGCTGGCGATCGTCTCCGGGAAAGCGGTGGTTCTGATAGAACCGTCCTTTCTCCGGCTTCTTCTCCGATTTGATCTGGAACCAGTTCTCGATCTACGTTTTTGCTTTTCCTTTGTCCAATCGACTCTCGTTCTGAATATCCTTGTTGATTTTGGTTCGATCGTAGACGTTTGATGTTTCTTAAAGCGTAGATTGATGTTTCGAGATCAATAGCTTCAACGGGTTTGGGCTCCAGGGTGGAGTTTCGTCGCGCTTTCTCTTTGATCCTGGCGGAAGTGGTTGTCGACTTCTGGTGAATTTCCGAGGATTGTGGCGACGGTAGTTTGCATACCGGTGAAGAGGTGGGGCTTCGATCTTTCGACGCGTGCCTCTCTGATGGTGGTTCGGTCAACACGTGGCGGCCGGGTGATGCGTGGTCCCTCGCAGTGAGGATCTTGACACGCGTCCCGTTCACGAACCTTGAGTGAATGAAGTGGCGCCTTTGGGTTTAGGATGATGGGCTTATGGCCCAAAAATGGTTTTGCGGTTTGGTTCGCCCATGTGTTTCTGGGCTTTATCTTTGTAACCTTGTGGTTTCGTTTTATGGTCTTTGCCTTTTAATAAATTTTAGACGGAAAAAAAAAAGTTCATAGGTTAAAATATTAGTTTTCCGTGGTTATATTATTCAATTTTAACTCATATACTAGGAAGTAGGGACCACCAAACCTGTCTACTACCGCAATACAATTAGTGAATTAACTACGTTGGCAAACCAAACATTCATTGTATTTGTTGGCAGCATATGTTTTAGGACTGTTATTAATTAATTTATTTATAGGGTTGAAAACGTGAACGGTGAGGATGAAACAAAATCAATGATGTCTGGAATTATAATACTCTCAGTCTCCAATGAACAACAAAACCCCAGCCGTCAATTTCCACCATTCATCACTTGTGTGTGTTTTCTTTTCTTACAACAACATGCACTTATTACAAAACAAAAAAGAGGCATATAACAAAGAGTTATTCCTGGGTTCGGGTGAATCTCTAGGTTCACCAACCAATAAGATTTCATTATTTCAAATTTGATACCTTTTAAAATAGGAAACAAAATATTGTCAAGTTATATTACTTTTTTAAAATAAAAAAAAATAAAACAAAATAGTATTTACAGAAAAAAAATTAATTTTTTTTCAGCAAACACTAAACCCTAAATCCTAATCACTAAACCCTAAATCCTAATCTCTAAACCCTAAACCCTTGGGTAAATCCTAAACCCTTGGGTAAACCCTAAACCCTTGGATAAATCCTAAACTCTAAATAAAAAAACGCTAAACACTAAAACTCTAAACCCTAAATCCTAAACCCTAAACCCTTTTGTGTTTTAGTGTTTAGAGATATTGATTTAGAGTTTATGATTTATCCAAGGGTTTAGGGTTTACCCAAGGGTTTAGTGTTTAGTATTTTGGGTTTAGGATTATGATTTAGGGTTTAGTGTTTTGCCGATGACGTTAAAAATATATTTTTTGTAATTAGTATTTTTTTATTATTTTATTTTACCTTTTAATTTAAAAAACATAATATAATTTGACAATATTTTGTTTTCTTTTTTAAAAGATATCGAATATGAAATAACACAATCTTATTGGTGGGTGAACTCAAGAATAAGTCTATAACAAAACAAACATACATGGAGAGTGAGTCTCACGCACATGGCAGATGGTTGATGGTGACTTTTTTTGTTTTTTAGCAGCGTCATTTCATCTTTGAATTTCTGTAATCGTTGGTTTGGATTGGTCTGACTGAGAGTGTGCAAGGCACGCTCGATACATTTAAAAGCCAATATGGTCGAGTGTATCATACATTTAAAAGCCAATATGGTTGAGTGTATCATACATTTACATGGTTGAGTGTATCATCATACATTTAAAACCCAATATACATTTCTATCGGATTTGGATTGCGCAAGGCACGCTCGATAGCCGCTACAGTTTTATTTGGGCGGCCAACCTCTTTAACCCAAGTTTCGGGAAAATAATATATTTTACTATTAACATTAGTTTAGCTCATTTGGAATGGACGGCTCATGTTATTTCCACATCGGAAAATTGAGTATTTTTTTCGAGATAACACGTGTCAGAAGCATCCCCCAGCGTCGTTTATTATTATTACTCACTCCTGCTTCGACATCTCTCGCTAAACTACACGAAAACAGGAGGGAGAAAAAGAAGAAGCAAAAAAAAGCGTTATCTTTGCTCAGTTTTTTTCGTAGACATCTCGCCGTTTTGTACTAAACTACCCGATATCTTCCTTTGTAAACTGTGTACCGTTTTTAAGTTCTCCGAGCAAATGGCGTGGGGATCGAATCGAACGCGAGTTTGATGAATCGAGAGACGCGATGGATCTGTTGAGGAAAGAGTTATACGGAGGTTTGATGAACTGCACGAGATCTCCGGTGATTAGAAGAAGAGGAGCAAATCAAGTTTCTCGTGGAATCTTCAATATGTCAAAAGCGGAGCTAGGTACGGGATGGTGCTTTAATAGATTTGGTTTGATGAAGCAGCGGCCAAACTGAAAATGTACAGCTCTTGACCGTGCGGTGATAAATCATGAAAATGGAGAGGCTTTCACTCACTAATGGTACAGACAAAGTAAGACTGAACCGGACTGTTTCTCTCTCTCTCTCTCTCTCTCTCTCTCTCTCTCTCTCTCTCTCTCTCTCTCTCTCTCTCTCTCTCTCTCTCTCTCTCTCTCTCTCTCTCTCTCTCTCTCTCTCTCTCTCTCTCTCTCTCTCTCTCTCTCTCTCTCTCTCTCTCTCTCTCTCTCTCTCTCTCCAATTTAAGATTATTTGCAATCGTTTGACCCAAAAGAAAAAGTAAAGGATTATTTGCAATTTTCCAGTTTAACTGATTAAGGTGCGTAGTTCAAAAAAAAAATAATATTACAAATCATTCTGTATAACCAAAAACTAATTAATGAATAATATTATTCCCTCTGTTCCCGAAATTAAGATTTTTTAAGGTGTTCACGCTTATTAAGAATTCAATATATATTTATAATTTAATTTTTCTTTTACTTTATTATACACTTTCCAATAATTTTTCACCAATCAATTCAAATATTTTTATTTAATGTTTCTTAAAAGTATAAAAAATATTTAATGTTTCACCAATGAAAAAATCCATGGAAAAAAAAACTAAAATCTACTTTTACAACAACAAACGAACAAAAAGAAAAAGGTTTTATACAAAAGTTCATAGGTTAAAATATTAGTTTTCAGTGGTCCCCCCATAAAAGGCCACCAAAAAGGTTTTTGAATCTTAGGGGTTATTGGTATAAGAATCCGTAAGGAATTATAAAATTTTAATGATCTATTGTTATTAGTTTATGGATTTCTAAAATCTTTTTAAAATCCATTGTTATTGGTTTAAAGACTTTTAAATTTCATTCAAATATTTTGTTATTCAAAAAGTCTAGTTTTTATTTATTTTGCTATTCTATTAAAATCTATGGTTATTGGAAACCAAATTCTTTATATTTTTACTCATAAGACTAGACTTTGAAAATATCATGTCTACTCATAAGATTTATGAAATATGTGTAGTAATAAAAACATTCACATACCATATGATATATTTTCGAAGATCTCTTTGTTAGTTAGTTTTGTATTTGATGTGTTCAAACATAATCTTTCGTTGGTAAGAGTGATGTCTCAAAATGTAAAATAAAACTGATAAAAATCTAATATGAAGATAAAAATGACTATTTTCATAACAAAACAAAGAACAAACCATAACACAAAGAACCAATACCATAAAATGCATTTGCCTATGTGAACACACCAAACAATAATACACTAGTATCTCATCAAGATTCATTGCTATGAAAATTTCTACAATATTTTGTATATTACTTTAGAAGGAGAAACTTTTTGAAAACATACATTGTGCAAATTCTTAATAATCAATAACAATCTATGGAAATCAATACAAAATATTTGATTGAAATTTAGAAAACATTTGTTTAAATTTACTAAACTTTTAAAAATGTGTCAACTTCTAAAATCACTAAACTCTTTCCAAATTATTGTCTTAGTAACCCCCTTATACTATTATTCAATTTTAACTCATATTGGAAGTAGGGACCACGAAACCTGCCTACTACCCACCGCGATACAATTAACTACGTTGGCAAAACAAACATTCATTCTATTTGTTGGCAGCATATGATTTAGGACTGTTATTAATTAATTTATTTATAAGGGTTGGAAAACGTGAACGGTGAGGATGAAACAAAATCAATGATGTGTCTGGAATAATATATCCCCGGACTCTTAACGAAGAAACAACAAAACTTATACTCAGTCTCCAATGAACAACAAAACTGCAGCCGTCAATTTCCACCATTCATCACTTGTGTGTGTTTTGTTTTCTTACAAAAACATGCACTTATTACAAAACAAAAAGAGGCAAACAAACATATATGCAGATGGTTGATGGTTACATTTTTTGTTTTCTTAGCAGCGTCCATTTCTGTAATCGTTGGTTTGGATTGTTCCAAGTGACTGAGTGTATCATACATTTAAAAGCCAATATACATTTCTATTGGATTTGGATTGTGCAAGCCACGCTCGATAGCCGCTACAGTTTTATTTGGGCCGGCCAACCTCTTTAACCCAAGTTTTCGGGAAAATAATAGTACATGGAATTTAGCTCATGTGGAATGTGACGGGCGACGGCTCATGTTATTTCCACATCGGAAAATAAAGTATTTTATCGAGATAACACGTGTCAGAAGAAGCTCTAAAGCATCATCCGGAGAAATGGATTCACGAAGCATCCGGCGTCGTTTATTATTATCACTCACTCACTCACTGTGCTTCTCGCTAAACTAGACGAAAACAGAAAGAAAAAGAAGAAGCGTTATCTTTGCTCAGTTATTAAGTAAACATCTCGCCGTTTTGTACTAAAACTACCCGATATCTTCCTTTGTAAACTGTGTGCCGTTTTTTTTAAGCTCTCCGAGCAAATGGCGTGGGGATCGAATCGAACGCGATGATGAGGAATCGAGAGACGCGATGGATCTGTTGAGGAAAGAGTTACACGGAGGTTTGATGAACTGCACGAGATCTCCGGTGATTAGAAGAAGAAGAAGAAGAGGAGCAAATCATGTTTCTCGTGGAATCTTCAATTATCTCATATTCTCAGGTACCGGAGCTAGGTTATCGGGAACAGCTCCGTTTGATAAAGAGAGATTGACACTTGTAAACACCTCCTCTACTTAAAAAGAGGTCAAGTCTTAGGAGTTGGTTTGATTTTAACCAGCAGTTGTTGGCTCGGTTTGGTCAAGGTCTGAGTTGTTATTCTGGATTTAATAGATTTGGTTTGATGAATGAAGCAGCGGCCAAACTGAAAAATGTACAAAAAAAAAGGAGAAGCAAGCTGTGTTAACCGAACAGAGGTCACAGCGTTCTCCAATGGTCAGTTGCCTCCTCAGCAAAATCTCTATTCAAAAAGATTGTGTCGGAAACAGCAGATGTTGAAAAGGAGGAAGAAGAAGCTTTCTCAAAACAGAGCAATTGAAAAGACGACACCTTTTGGATAAGTTTCAGACTTTATAGTACAGAACTTCGAGTGAGTTAATTGTGACAGAACACAATGAAAACATTTATTTGAATGTGAGTTAAGTTTTATAAATCATAAGCTGGAAAGATAAGTCATTGTACTCATGTCTCAAAATCCAGACATTACAGAAATTGTTGGTCATAACTTGAACATATATCTTGTGTCCAAATCTGAGGGAGATCTATGAGAGAAATCTATTGGTGGGAAGTCCTCCATCTTTTGCTAAACTTTTGAGCATAGTTTTGTATTTCAATTTGTTCCAGAATTTTTAAAGTTGTCCAAAACACACATAGATCTGAAAGGATTTTGATTTTAAAACCACTTATAATATATAATAGGATCTAAAAACCAATTTATAACATGGTCAAAATCCATAAAAACCATACTATATCAACCATAACCACAACAAACCATACTCTAGATTTGCAGTACAAACTACAATCTAAATATCCAAGTTTAAATATAGTTTTGAATGAGAATCAAAATTATTTGAGTTCAACTTCTGATATTTCAATTTTGGAATTTATTAGATTTTAGTTTCTAATTTTACCATACTCATAAACAATATGTTAAGGCGATATTGATATTGAGATTAACAAGTTTTTTTCTAATGCTATATTGATCCATACTATCCATAGTACGTAAGTTGGATCATATTTTTCAGTACATTCTCGAATGCATGCCGAGTGCTTCAGCTATGTATAAGAGAATGTAGTACATTCTCGAGTGGCATATAGACGTTCTCCTCAATGTACTTCTTTTATGAGTATTAAGAGAGGTTTATATGATTAGCAGTGTAAACATAAGAACTAATTACTTTTTTTTTTGAACACCAAGAATTAATTACTATACAAAGTTAGTTGCACCAAAAATAACTAAATGTATATGAAAACGTTTCAACCATGAATGTCGAGAAGGCAAATATCTACGCCGCGTTTACGTTTGTACAATTAAGGATCCACCACCTTCATGTCATGACATGTAACTTAAGGTCAAGTATCTGCTTATAGACTAAATGTGTGAAAATAACATCCACAAGGAAAATAAACAAAACTTGAAGTGGCTTACTAAATTGGTTAAAATGCCAGACATATGTTTCACAAGTAAAGCAAGCTGTGAATACATATCTTTGGAAGTGACTTGAAATCCTTAATGATGAACTTGTCTCTAGTGCTAGTCCCAGTTTTGTCAAAATCAACGGTCTTTATCTTGGCTAGGTCTTAAAATAATAAGTTTCTTTGATAAGAAGTCATGATGTGTCCACCTTAGTGAGCGCACAAAAAGTGGCTACTGGTGTTGAGAGAATAAGCCCACAAGGAAAAGCACTTACTAACACAACTACTGCTAAGTGAACCAATGGTTCATGTTGTAAACTTTCAATGCGAATGGGAAAACCACAAACCAGATATGATGCTTGTTGCGTACAAGGCAAAAAGAAGATGAGATTTCAATCCCTACGCGACTCAAGTACATAAAGAACAAAAAGTCAGTTGTTGATTCTGTTACTAATCTGGATTATAGTACTTAGAACATTCGTCTATAAATCTATGAGTTTAGGTTTTGCTGTTCTGAGCTTCTTCCACTAGCTTTGCCATCTTTGCAACCACGCAATCCTCAACTAGTTGTTTTCACAGTTCTGTAACCTTGAAAGGTAAATGAGAAAGATTAAACCTTCTTTTATTTCTATAGTAGTATTGATCTTGAGCCCACCCACTTCAAATTCTTCTCCAGTCTCTGCTATCACAACAACCTTATGTGACAAAAAAAAAACCTTATTTGGAGTTAAACACATAAGCGACTAAATCACCGTGCTTGCCTGAAAATTTATTTACACTCGAACCAATACTTGACCAATCACGGCATCTTTGGAAACTTGCATAACAAGAACATGAAAAATGGTGGAAGCAAAAAACCTTATAGCTGGCCCTTATTGGAGCCATTCAACAATTCTGAATAAGAATAAAACCTTTACAGCTTCTGTGTAGTCTCTCATACCAAGTGTTGCTCCCATTGTTTGTAACAATTTAACAGTATTAACTCTTAAGCTTAATAACCTTAATAAGTTCACAAGAACCGAGCTTAACTAATGTTATCTACTATATGCCTTTTTTTTATAATAGTCACCTTAACTTATGTCGTGAGAAATGTGGTTTATATCTACCAAGATTGGAGATCCACTCTTCATAACATATGTTATCGTAATTTAGCATTCAAATTAAATCAAGAAAAACACACGAAAATATTACATGGTATTACAACAAGAATGTTGATGTCTATCTAGACCTTGCAATGGATGCTATAGCTAGGGAAACATTTACTCTGCAAGGGTCTTAAGGTCATATTTAGAAATATTATTTTATCAAACTTTAAAATATAACTAATAGACCAATAAAATATGTATTTGATATTTTATGTAATTTATGCATACATATATATGAGAATTATGTTGTGTGAAATGTTGTCTAATATTGGTAGATATAAATCACATTTCTAACAACATAAATTAAGGTGACAATTATAAATACTAGGTAAAGAACTCATGTGATATCGCGTGAAAACTCATTTTATATAAATAAATATACTACTTTATAACTTATACTCCCTTCGTTTCATTATAAGTGTCACTTAGACACTTTTCACACATATTAAGAAAATGAGAAATGTATTTAGGTTTTCATTAGTTACGTCTAATTGATCAATGATATTTGAGATAAATAAGTTTATTTATTAGATCAATGCATTTTGCAATTAATATTTAGCTGAAAATAAGTAAAAACTGCATTGAAAATCTAAAATGACGTACATTTTTTACGTAACAAGAAAAAAACTAAAATGACACTCTTTAAGAAACATAGAGAGTATATAATTTCTTAATTTTACTTTTGAGAAAGTTTTTATGTCAAAACGTAGAATATATGTGTTTATATTAATTTATAGATAATAATATAAAAATATATTTTTATATTTTTCTATTACAACTAAATTAAAAAAACGTCAACACCAATTAAAATACACATCGTCTATTAGTTTAGCTAAGTTATTCTGAAGTTTTAATTACTATTGAACATTTTTTGAAGTAAGTAATATAAACAAACACATTTGTAGCTTATAAGTAATATAAACAAACACATTTTTACTAATATAATAAATTAATTTATAACGATAAGTATGACATTTATGATTTTTTGAAGCTATGTAAAAAATATGTATTGTCGTAAACATGATTATATGGTAACTTAAGAGATCGTGTACAAAACATATTTTTATTGGTAAATTACACATGTATTCTTCTTGTGTGCATTATTTGCTTTTTATATATTCAAACAATGATTTTTTTATGAACTTGAAGTCTTGAACAATGAAACTCTCCATTTTATAATCTATTTGTGATTTTTTATTTATATGTTTTTATTTTAGTTGTGATTTGTTATTACCATAATTATTTATATACAAAACTAACGGTTGTAATAATTGACAACCAACCATTACAATGGTTAACTAATGGTTGCAATAATTTTCAAGGACTTATCATCTGAATTTTAGAAAAAAATTAGTTCTAAAATTTTATATGTGATGTAAATACCGACAAAAAATGAATAGAGATGTCTTTTTATTTTTATTTTGTTCCTATCCATTTATTAATACCTTACATAAATATTTATAATTGTTTAGTTAGGGTTAGTATAAAAAGTTGCATCTCTTAAGTTATTTAC
Source organism: Brassica napus (assembly GCF_020379485.1). Classification (NCBI taxonomy): domain Eukaryota; kingdom Viridiplantae; phylum Streptophyta; class Magnoliopsida; order Brassicales; family Brassicaceae; genus Brassica; species Brassica napus. The sequence continues at coordinate 58,396,119 of NC_063452.1, read as the reverse complement.
ATGAAAAGTTGCATTTATTGTTTTTAAGATAAAAACTTGTGTCTTTTCATTTTTACTTTGTTCATATCTACTCATTAATATTTCACAATATTTTCAATTGTTTTATATCTAAAAATCAGTGTATTAATATGAAAATTTAAATCACTTAAGGATTTTTAACATAAAAAGTTGTATCTCTTAAATTCTTTTTACATGTGCATTTATTAGTTTTTGAGATGAAAAGTTGTGTCTTTTCACTTTTATTTTTGCTCATATCTATTTATTAATATTTTTATTTAAATATTTACAATTATTTCATATCTAAAGTCAGTGTATCAATATGAAAAATTAAATCTCTTAAGTCTTTACATGAAATGTAGCATTTATTAGTTTTTGAGAAGAAAAATTGCACATGAAAAGACACAGACTCTTAAAAATAATATATTTTAGAAAATGAAAAGAATGAAAACACACAACCTTTGACATTATAATGAAAATACATAAAATTATAGATACACACATCATTTCATAATTTGATAACTTTTAAAACTAGTTTTAGTTTTCTAATTTGACAATATATTTAGAATAGACACATCATTACAAGAAATCACATTATTGCATAATGAAAAGACACATATAGAGAGACATTTATTGAGATATTTTAGCAACTTCGTTAAAAATAATTTGCTTTTAATAATAAGAAGACACAGCTCTTAAATGTTTAGAAAGATGAGATATTTTAACTCATTTTAAAACTAATTTAAAAGGCATAAGTGTTAAACCTAATACATTTTAGAGATATGTTGAAAAGAGGCATATATAATTTGTCAATTTCTTAATACAACTTTTAAGATGAAATATTACAACCAAATAAATAGACACAGTTCTTAAATTTTTAGGAAATCACTTTTTGGAACATTTTAACTATTTTAAAGCTAATTAAAAAGACACAACTCTTCAAACAAATAAATTTTAAAGATGATATTGAAAAGACACACACACACTCACACACATATATATATATAGACAAATTTTAAACTAATGCAACTTTTATCATGAAACAACACAATTTTTGACATTAGTTGGGATTGTTATTATTAATAAATAAAAAATATATAGTAGACAACATTAGTTAAACTACAGTTGACAACATATATGAGAATTTGTGTTGTGAGAAATTCTCTCTAATATTGTTTTACATTTGTAAATTTATAAAGTATATGCAGAATATATATTATCAAATGATTAGAAATATTTCTTACTAAAAAGATGAAAAAGGAAAAAATTAGCAAAATATAATGATAAATAATGCAAAGCCCATAAAATTACATTAGTATAAAACATAATAGTACAAATAAATATGTGAAAGTTATTCTCATGTAATATACTTTTAACTAAAGTAAAAAAAATCTAATTAGTTGAATATATTATAAAAGAATAATAACCTAAAATAGGATAGCCAAAGGAACTGAGAGTAAACATATTGGGAAAATGAAAAGACGAGAAGTATGTCGGAAACCATCGTGAATAGGCTTGGTCATTCATTTTCAAAGTTAGTTTTTCCGGTTACCCTCACATTTGCTTCTAACCGTGCTTGGTTAAGTTCTCGACGACACAATGACGGAATATTCCTTGACACCGTCGAGAGACTTGAGAATATTCTCAATCATGTTCGATATTCCATTTTATTTTGAATCAATTTTACTTATGTTTTGGTTACAAAATAAGTATAAATCAAGTACTTTAAAACCCAAAAACCATATATATATCTTATTAAAGTAGAAGTACTTTTAGAAAATGTTTGAAAACATGGATAACACTAAAAAAAGGAATATAATATTTTTTAGAAACATGAATAGCAGTATATTAAGAAAAAAGAAGTAATTGGGTTATGTTACTAAAAAATTAGAAGTCCATTATATTATGAGAAACTATATATTTGTACCAGTTTTAAAATATACGAAATTTGTCTAATCTAATTACCTAAAAACATATTTTGTCTAAGATAATCAGAAAACAAAATTTAAACTTTATATACATATTTCAAATCAAAATATTAATTTAAAATTGATTTATATCAAAAATAAACATAAATTCAAAAATAGATTTTTACTAAACTATTTTTCAACAACCATTACAAAAGATATTTTAAATATATATAAGAAAAATATAATACAAAGCCCGACAATTATGGTTTTTCTGTTTCACATTAAAATTTTAAAATATACTATCTATGTTTCATATTAAGTGTCACTTTAACATTTTTTTCTTGTTACAAAAAGAATGTTTTTTTAGAATTTCAATACAACTTTCAGCTCAAAATTAACTACAAATGCATTGATTTTATAAATAATTTCATTTATCTCAAATAATTGGTTGAATATGTGTAATTAATCTGTATGAAAAATGTCAAAGTAACATTTTTATGAAAAATATATATGATTATTTATATGATGGTACATATAAAATACTATTAATTATATAATGGTACATATAAAATACGATTAATTATGTGATGACACATATATGATATATAATAGTGACATGAAAAGTAAATAGCAACATATTAAAAAAAAACAATATATGAAATATTATATTAGCTTTATAGGAAAAACAAAATAACATTTAATACAAAATAATAATATAACATTATCTACTCACAACAAATATATATATTTATATAAAAGATAAAGTGAATCTGTACGAGTCAAAATTTAATTTTACTTATGTTTTGGTTACAAAGTGTGTATAAATCAAGTTCTTCAAACAGAAGAACCAGACTAATTGGAACTCCAATACGAAATTACATTTGGTTGTACCAGTTTTTTGAAGATATTAACCCTGATGCGAACCCGATAGAACTTGAACCGGTTCTGAACCGAAATTTCATATAACCAAGTGAGATTGATTTTGATAAATCCGAAAAACCGAGATCCGATTGAGACTAATTGAATACTATATATATATGTTGCTTTTGCTTTTTCTGGTTTCCCCGTTTCTAGTTGTGGTGTCACTTTGATCTATAATTAGGATACAAGGAGTAGGGACGATAGAAATCATATAGTAGTACAAAACTTGTCTTTGTACTAGCTGAGAAGTACAATGTCGACATTTCTTTTCTTTCTTTAATCAGTTTTGGTAGTACACAAAGTCCATTGTTTCGCTTGTACTATACAAGACGCAATACTACAATTTTCTGTGGTGCTATTGTGTGTACTACCCAATCCTTTCGTAATGTGTGTATTTATAGTTCCCATAGGAAACGAAACTCAAATTGTAATAAATCAATTATTGCTGATTTGAAGAGATCAAGGTAGAGGATCTCGACAGGGTCGATATGAGAACACATGTGCAGACAACGGCTGTAATGACACCACGTCATTAGAACAAATCTTTCTTTTCATGTGTTCTCAGGTCACCCCTGCTGAGCTCCTTCTCTACCCTCCATCTTTGTCGGCTCCGTTGCTTCATTCATTCACAAAATGGTAAGCTTCTATGTAGATTCCATCTTTGTAGTGTTACAAATTACAAGCACAAACATAATAAGTAATAACTCTTTGTAATCTTCCGTACCTATGTATAATATATGATTTTGATTTTTGAATGGTTAAGGATCTACTACTTTTAACTGTCTTGCTCTTTGTCCCTCAACAAGATAGACTGCCAAAGAAACAGATGAAGAAAGAAACCCACAATGAGTTCCATCAAAATGTTTGTTATGATAGTTCTTAGCTTCAGCTTTAAATGTTAAAGAAAGCTAACCTCACGGAGGAGGCGGAGAGCGGCGGGACGAGTGAACTTCCGGGCAAAGAGGAAACACGATGCCGGTTTCCCTTTACTAGTACACCATTCTCGCCGGTACTCCGTTTCATAGTTGATATTGTCGATTCCCTATGAGTCCAATGTGTTTTGTTAGAGTTTCTTTTCCTGTTTTAAGCTTGTTAAAAGAGTTTAAAGCCATAGTAATAGAAACGAAGGTACATATTGTGATGGAAATTTTTAGTTATGCCAAAATATAATGTTGCTCGCAGTCCTAAGATGTGATATCATAGCATTACTTAATTTATGGACTGCTTAAGAAACCAGAATTACAGAAAACCAAACGAAATAACTAGTAACTAGTCTGTGAGTCACTGAGTGTGATGTGATATCATAACCAAACAACAGTCCTAAGATGTGATATCATAACCAAATCAAACAAAAGTTAATTTGCCTTTCAGTTCGGTCTGATAAGTGACTAAGATGTGTGCCTAACCAAAAAATCTGAGTTTTACATATTATCTTTTGATCTGATAAGTGACTAGGATGCATACCTTAATAGACTGTATAAGGTGAGGAGTAGCATCGGAGAACTTGTAACTCATAGGATGCCATCCACGACGTTCATTACTTTTAGAGGAAGTAAGGTCCCAAGCTGAGTGTGTCAGTGACCGTCTTGTGAGTTCGCTATCTACACCCTTTTGCTGGATTTACGAAGCATTACCAGATTACATTAATTGTACTATTAAATCCTAAAAGAGCATAGGTTTGGATCAAAGATTAATCTTACAGCTAGCAGTGTCTGAACGTAGTGCTCATCAGGTATACAGTTGTGTTCCTTCCAACCTTCAGCTGGCTAAACAACAAGACTACATTAGTACAACACACATTGGCCTGGTCAAATATCAAACCCTACTTTCGTGCCACACTAATTATCCTGAAACTAACAGACTAATTAGTGCATGATTTGAATGAATATGGGAAGATATATTGATAATGTGTGGTGCTTAATCATGAGAGGTGAGAGTAGAGGAACTTACTACAGGACGATCTCGCCAAAACTCTGGAAGGGATTTCCGCTGCAAGATCATATGCAAAAATAAAGTTTATAAGTGAAAAGCCGGTGACCAGTCTAACAAAGCAAATCTCACGCTCACAACCAATTTTAACTTTGGTGGTTCTACGATGGTCTTGCCAGCCAAACCATATTTGGAAATTAATGAAATATCCATCTTTACAGTATCATGCTATCTCAAAATTTGCTAATGAAGTGAAGGTTTTAACAACTTACCCTGCAATGCTGCTGAAACATAGGCAAGACGATGGTATCGTTCACCACAATTTCTGCGTGTTTTCTATTTAGAACGACCCACTACAAGAACAGAGCATACGAAAAACAGAACAAAGAGGACGTCAGCGAAACTGCACATGAAATGAGAATCCAAATTATTATAGTAAACATTGGAACTTCACCTGTGATCCTTTTCTCCAGTTATGAACATGAATTACGGGATCCATTCTAGGATTATAACGCTTATCTTTTGTATCCGCAAAGCTGCAATCAGAAAATCTAATTTGGTGAAAACTTCCAACATAAACATTTCTTCCTTGTCAGTGTCTAAGCTGTGAAGCTATGTATATATCAACTCTCTATAAGATAGGCAACACTGACCTATCAACGAAACTAGTTGGTGTTGACATGATGTAGTTATACGTGTAGCTGAAACTGTACAGAGGTATGCAGCTGAGAAGAAACCAAAAACAACTAAAATTTAGTCAAGCAAGTCATCAACCACAAGTATCATACAGAATCAATCTCTCACCTATCAGAAAGAAAAACAAAGCGGTGATTAAACGGATCTCTAAGAGCATGTCTAAGCAATACACGCTCTGCTTCAATCATGGTTGCCTCTCCCCACTCCACCTATAATCAGCAAGTAAATCAACTAAACGCTGGCAAAAAAAAAAAAGTCAAAATGATTTTGATAAATTCTCATAGCAACGAACCTGTATACTGTCATTAACTTGACGATTCAAGAAGTACTTTGATTGAGTAGTAGCCTCGCTGAGGACGAAGCCAGGTCTAGAGTGAACATATATTGAGAACTTACCATCCTCACCCTGCAAAAAAAACAAAACAGATAATCACGAAACTAATCTGATTCCAAACTATAGTTTTAGTGTATACCAGAAAGAAGGCATCCCAGACGAACTCGAGAGGGAGACGATTCCTCGCGATGAAGAGGAAGGCGATCTGCGGTTTCTGATCGATACGAGGCTTCAGCGACGCAGCGATTCGACTGTAACGAGCTTGGAAGTAGACGAAGCTCCCCAAGCAGAAAGCGAACATAAACGTGGCGAATAGTTTCCTCTTCCATCTGGACCTCAGCTTCTGCTGCGACGCCTTCTTCTTCATCATCGTGATCTCAGTAAAATTCGCAATCAAGTCGATTTTCCCGCCATTTACATAGTCAACGGGACGGTATACGCAGCGTCAAATCTCTCTCTCTATTGCTCAATCGTATCTGGCTAAACTTTAAGCCTTTTGGAGTCAATTCAAATTCTCGATATCTGGAGCGGAATCAGATCGAACATGGAAGAATATTCTTCGAGGCTTGGCAGTGAGATCAGTGAGACGTACCGGTTGGTTGAAGCGAACTCAAAAGGGGAGGAAGGCGTCGAAGGAAAGGGAGAGAAACAGCGAGGAGATTGTGATCGGGAAGACTCAAAATCACGTGGAAGAAGATGGAGGAGGAGGCTTGGAGAGTGAGAAAGAAGAGAAAGCATGTGAGGTGAGTGAGTGAATGAGTGTAGAGCAGGTGAGGTGGGCCTTTGTCTGGTATCGTGAAGCCTACTCTTCAACCGAATTGTTTCAGGCCCGGTCCAGTTGTTACCTGGCATTTTTATGCTTATCTTTGTCGTGGCTACGGTTCCAACATTACATGTATTATTCGGTTATAAGTTATAACATATACTCCATAAACTTAAACAATTATCGACAAAAAAAAAAAAACTTAAATAATTACATGATGTATAAATTATACCACGTTTTCTTCGGAAAAAAAAAAACTGACTACAACATACTAACAAGTTTGGCTGTTTTCATAACAAATAAAAACCTAGAGAGAGGAGGAAAGTTTTTAATATGTCTAGATTCAAATAAACATTAATACACATCCTGGTCTATGGTCATTGATTGACATTCCATCATGTTTACAAGGGAAGAGCGTCACCCACCTAAATACTCTCTGATAATCCTTGATAAACATCCTTTTTATTTGTTCATATTTGCTAAAAAAAAAGTATAGAGACAAAACGGTACGCCAAAATTACCGGTCTGGTTCAATTCCTCCACGATCCTACTCTCCAGTTCTCACAACTAAGCCGAACCAAGGCCAAACTACAAGACTACTCAGCCTGCAAAGAACAAACAAACACACATAGTTTACACTAACCCTTTTTTTGCAAGCCAATGAATCTATCTATTAATATTACATCTCCTCATTACATCCATTTTGATATACCATTTCAAACAAAACTCCCAAATAATCCCATATAATTGATAGGAGAAAAGGTCTACCATTAAACATCTTCTTCATCAACCAAAGCCATCACAGGGATTCCTTTACTGCTAAAACTTGTACATTTCACCTGCAATGTGTCTCCAATCTCAAACTCTGTCTCCTCATCGCCCTGCGCTCATATATAATAGTAGTAAGCAAACAATACAATGCAAGCACATTTAAGTATGTGGGAGAAAGGAATCAAAGATGACATACCTCGAATTTGTACATACCGCGGATTCCACCACCTAGATCAAGAACCAGTCCATGCGTTCGAATCTGGTGGACTTTGGCTGTCATTTCTGTTCCTATTTTCAGTTTCCGGGCACTAATCGATGGACTCTCTCCAGCCTCGTTATCTGATTGTTTCTCCTTCCGAGAGGGTTTCTTACCTTTTGAAGATGATACTATGTTAGAATTGTTTTCAAGAGAAGTGCAATTGAGTTTATTTTCTTGCGTCAGTGTCTCACCACAGTCATCCCGACTTTCTTCAGTAGCAGTGGAGCTGAGTGTCTCATCTTCCTTCACGGTCTGTTTAGAGGCAGTGGATTTGAGTTTCCGGTCTGGCTTCACTGTCGCGGCGCGTTTAGGTTTAGTGTTCTTGTCCACATGAGAAGATTTCTCTGCCTCATCACATTCCACAGCAGTACGGATGACAACTGCAGGAACTGCTAATTTAGATTTCTGAGGCGGCTCTACGACACTGGGCAGGCTTGCAACTGCCTCCCCGAAACTAGACGTTTCTACGGAGACTGCCTCTTTCACCACCGGGAGTTTTTCAGGACGAGATGTTGGTTTGGGTAACAGTGCTTTGAGGGATAACTTTATGTTACCACGGACATCGGAGTCTATGCACATCATAGTGATGTACTTGCCAATATGTAATACATCTGAAACCTTGGAGACCTGCAATTGCAACAAATAAACCAAACAATATCAATCTTCCAGATGAACTAAGAGAAAACCATATTTTATGGAAGATAAGCGATCACAGTTTATAACTAGAAAAGCTTACTGGTTCATGAGATAACTCAGACATATGTAGTAGGCCTTGTTGACCACCATTAAACTCAACAAATGCGCCGTACTCTTTTATAGATGTCACTGTGCCTTTGTACACGCCACCAACAACTATTTCGCGACCAATGATGTAGTCAACCTAAGGACATACATGAATCAAATCAAGTATCTGGGATATCTATCGCCTATCAATTAAAAGCTCAGTTGACTATAAGATACCTTTTCTTGAGCCTTGTCCATCACAGCCTGATTCTTGGCAACAATAGTTAATGTTCCATCATCAATAGACAACCTTGCACCTAAATAAATACGGTTATATCTCGGAAGAAAAGCTTCAAATTAAACTATATAAAAAAAGAGGATGGTCTTCACAAGCTTAAGAGTACTTTACTTAAAGCATCAGACTCTTTCACTTCAAAATGACTACGTCAATTCCATAGTGTTAAAAGTACATAAGAAATTAAATTGACGATTAACGTCGATGTCAAAAGAATAACCTGTTTCCTCTTCAATCTTCCTCTTGAGGGCACCCATAGGTCCGATCAAGTTACGAAGTGCATCGTTGGTGTACTTCAAAGTTGCTGCAAAACAGACATAACTCTTAAGTTTTTAACAGGGAAAGTCTTATCAGCTACGGTTAACATAAAAACAAGTGAGGAAGAAACCTAGCCGGCATTGCTGGTCTCGTGGGGAATTAATTTCTCTCTCCATATGGTCAAGAATCTGAAGACGGGCTTTACGTGCATTTTCTAATGATTCACAAACTATGTCCAATGGTATTCCAGCTGGCTTGATATCCAGTTGACTTGCCGTCACACCATTTCTTGTGCCCGCAATCTTGAAATCCATATCTCCTAGATGATCTTCCAAACCCTGTGAAAGCAATGTATGTAATCTCCATATAACCCAGTTCACAAACTTGATACAACCAATGGTTCAGAAGACAGACGTTATATCATCACAAGAAGCACAAAGGAAGTGTAAACAAGAAGAAACCCACCAATATATCGGTTACTATACGGTAGTCTTTAATTTCTCCACTTGATGGATCAACGTCAGTGACAAGACCAACGGAGACTCCTGCAACATGAGCTCGCAGAGGAATTCCGGCATCCATTAACGCCATGCTGCCTGAGACAAAACCATTCATTATGAACTTATTATGGCTTTGCAATAAACATACAAACTAGTAGGTGAAAGAGATTGATTACCTCCACAAACGCTTGCCATAGACGTGGAGCCATCTGAAGCCATAACTTCTGAATTAATACGAACTGTATAAGGAAAATCCTCTTCAGGGGGCATGACAGCAAGCAATGCCTTTTCAGCAAGTGTTCCTAAAAAATGTTAAAACACATTTAAGCATATGAAAATCTTTTAGATGAAAGAAAAAACGCTAATATGTTAAAGACAATTAAACTTTAAGAATTTGATAAAAATATGGACCCATTGTTCCACTAGAAGCTAGAAAGGAAGTTGATATCAGCAACAGTTACCTAGAAGATTACACACAAAAAGAAAAAGGCAAAAGTATACCATGACCAACTTCACGCCGGTTAAGGCCTAGTTTTTTTCCAACTTCATCTGTACAAAACGGAGGAAAGGTATAGTGAAGCATAAATTTCTTCTTCGGTGGACCAACAAGAGAATCCAACCTTTGTGCATCTCCTGGGGCTCCAAGTGTGATAGTACAGAGCACCTTTAACACATACAGAACGTATTTATGAAGGATTTTTCATTGAACATATATTAAAAGATTTAGCTCTATGCTTCAATCTTTGAAGCAACCAAAACTTCTTTTAATGAAAAACTAGATTCTCTATGCGTGTCTTTAGCAACCGAAGTTTCAGCACGAACCTGAGTGTCTCCACGTGAGAAAAGTGCTGACCCATGCAATGCAGGCAGGTGATGCGATTCACAATAGATGGGCCTAACTTCATCAAGATGTCTGCCGTCGACCCGAAATCCCTCTGATATAATCCTTGAACGAACTATCTGATATTTAATTTAACACGTTAGTTCTACCCTTTTATGCAATCGCTTAAAGTCTTGTATCAATAACAAATGCTAATTTTCAGAGATTACCTTCTTTCTCACTGTATCAACAGCCTTTGGAAGTATGCTCAAGCTTTCTTGATCGCCCTCTTCTTCAAATACTTTTTCCACATCTTTTCCAATGTTCTCTAGAGCCTCTCCACGTTCAAACTGCGCAGATATAAATTATCAGGCCAACTGAAACTCAAATCTGGACGCAGAAACAAAGCCAGCACGCACCTTGCCACGTGAAGGATCCGTAAAGACGGATTCAATACGCTCTGCAGCCAAGTCAGTCACTTTTTCTAAAGTTTTCTCAGAAAGCATGGACAACTTGTACTCCTTCTTTTGTTTACCAGCTTTCGCAGCCAATCTAATTTGAGGATCAATGTACTTAACAGCCTATGAATACCACATATATATACACAAAATAAGACAACATATACTATTACACAATATTAGACGATCCAACAAAATTTTCAAACATACCTCTGGATGAGCAAGTCTCAGAGCAGCTGCTAGATCTTTCTCAGTGATTTCACGGGCTTGAACATCAATCATCATAGTTTTATCCCTCGTGCAAGCGTATATCAAATGAAGATCACTTGAGCTAAGCTACACAAACCAAATTACAACAAATGAGAAAGAGGCCACAATCTACGAATTTAGGGGATGTACCAATACAAAGATTTTGTTTTACCTCATCCATAGTTGGATTCACAACAATCTGCCCACCGATCCTTCCTAACCGGATGACTCCAATGGGTCCCCCCCATGGAACATCCGACAGCATGAGCGCAGCCGATGCTGCATTAGCTGCAAGTATATCTGGATCCTGCTTCCCATCTGATGATAGAACATTTGCCATTATCTGCAACGTGAAAAAAATAAAATACAAATGAAGATACTTCCACATAGATCTATCAGCTAACGAATTGAAGAAACATCATACCTGAACCTCATGGTAAAACCCAGAAGGAAACAATGGTCTGATTGGCCTATCAATGAGGCGGCCACACAACAGTTCCCGCTCTTTAGGTGCACCTTCTCTTCGCATATACGTATTAGGAATCAAACCTTGAGCGAACATCTTCTCTTGATAATCAACCTAACGATAAGAGTTTCAAACAAGTAGTCATAAACATCCATTTAAACAAACAAAAAAACACAATGAACCAATTACAGAAACAGCTAATTAAATAACAAACTTCTCATGTGGGAAAGATTAGATCACAGATTCATCAGTGGATTCCACAAATTCATACATCATAAAGATTACTTCAGAGGATTCAAAATCATAACTTCAAAAATCGAAATGAAATGGCGAAAAGAGGATTGTAACGTACAGTGAGAGGCAAGAAATCTCCAGGGGATTTGGACTTAGCACAAGTAACGGTGGAGAGAACTTTGGTCTCGTCCATCCCCAGCACGACGGAGCCATTTGTGAAGCGAGCGATCTTCCCCGTCTCGAGCGTCACCACGCGAGATCCGACTTCGAATTCCTCCTTAAACGACTCCAGAATTTTGATTCCCGCGGAGGCCGGCGGCGAGCTAGACGGCGCGATGCCCAATCCGCCGGAGCAGATGGTGCGAAAGCCCAGAGCACGCCATGCGAGGAAGTTCGGAAGAGAAGATGACCTAGCTCGTCTCACGATCGATGACATTACACAGAGCGAGAGAGAGAGAGAGAGAGAAGGAGAAGGGAAAGGGCTTTAAGCGGAGGTTTAACGCACCGGTGATAGTGACTGGAGCCGAGAGTGAGATCGAGAAGAAGGGTTTTAGCGATCCCGGTTCGGTCCGGTTCAATCGAGTTTTCTCAACACTAATCCGGCGAGAACCGGCAGTGGGCCCAAATTTAAACTTACAAAAAGGCCCAACTCAATTATAAACCCAAACCGGTTAAGCACGGTCGAATGTACCTAATTTTAATTTACTCCGGTTTAGTTTCGCGATTATCCGGTTTCGAATTGAAAAAGGAAAGCGAAAACCCTACTAAAGGTTTTGTCTCATTGTCTGGATTAGATTTGTTCTTTTACAAATCACACAAACTCCATTGTCGTCACTTCGAGTTCGAAGCTTCTTCTTCTTCTTCATCTTCCTCTGTGAGTGTCTTTTTCTTAAGGACATCACTTTGTAAGGTTATTGTGTTTGGTTTCAGTTTATTACCGGCTTGTATCAGAAAGTATGCTTCTTTGTTGAGATTAGAGTTTTGGATTCGTGTAATGACGTTTTATTTCTTGCTGACTACGTCTTATTCCGATTCTTACCTTTCTCTTATCTAATAATAATCAGACATTAAAATGTTTTTTTCCCTGTGCAGCTGATTCTCAAGATGCTACCAACTGAGTCAAAGAAGGCCTTATCTTTCAAGAGATGCATCGAAGATGGAGACTTGGTCATCGTTTACGAGAGACACGACGTGATGAAACCAGTTAAAGTAACCAAAGACGGCGTGCTTCAGAACCGTTTCGGATTTTACAGACACTCTGATTGGATCGGGAAGCCGTTAGGGACGAAAGTGTTGAGCAACAAGGGCAAATTTGTGTACCTGCTGGCTCCCACTCCCGAGCTGTGGACGCTGGTGTTGAGCCACAGGACTCAGATTCTTTACATTGCGGATATCAGCTTTGTGGTGATGTATCTAGAAGTCGTGCCCGGGTGTGTTGTTCTCGAGTCAGGGACAGGAAGTGGTTCGCTTTCCACTTCGCTTGCTCGTGCTGTGGCTCCGACGGGTCATGTGTATTCTTTTGATTTCCACGAGCAACGAGCTGTCTGTGCAAGGTTAGAAGAAGCTTCTGTTCAATTTGTGTCTGCCTTCTTTGTTGTGTGCTCTCTTCTTTATGTATCTTTTCTTTGCAACAGGGAGGACTTTGAGAAGACGGGTATAAGTAGTTTAGTAACCGTGGAGGTTAGAGATATTCAAGGACAAGGGTTCCCTGAGAAACTATCTGGTTTGGCTGATTCGGTGTTTCTAGACCTTCCTCAGCCTTGGCTCGCTGTTCCTTCTGCAGCAAAGATGTTAAAGGAGGATGGTGTTCTCTGCTCTTTCTCGCCTTGCATCGAGCAAGTACAACGCACTTGTGAAGTCCTCAGATCAGATTTCATTGGTAAGTTTCTCTTTCTACTTTTGCTGTGGAAGTAAGTTCTTGTAAGTATACAATGCTAATTGACATTGGGAGTGAAACCTCTTGTTAAGTATCAAATCCTAGGACTAGAAACATGTCATATAGACTAGAGTTATGTTCTTATGTAGATAAGCTCCTTTACCTATAAAACATTCCTTGTTAATTGTCATAAGCAGATGTGTTTTTTCATTTTTGATCTTATACCGGTTTTTACTTTTGTAGAGATAAGAACGTTCGAGGTGCTTCTCAGAACATACGAAGTGAAGGAAATGAAAGTGGAGACTGGTGCTATGATTGGTGAGAGCCACGACGAGGAGGACAATGGAGGACAGAGACCAAGCAAGAGAAAGCACATTTCAAACGACGACGGCTACGCTGTTTCACAGGACAACTCTTCTAGTCCAACTTCGGTCGTTATGGCGAGGCCATGTAGCGAGGCAAGAGGTCACACCGGCTACTTAACTTTCGCAAGACTCCAGTGCCTATCTTAAGTACTTCATGTTTTTGTCATATGATGGTACTAACACTTGTTGTGATTTTGCTGCTTGTAATGCAAATTTTGAACCAGAAATCTACTTCATAAGCTTTCTAGTTTTTAAAAACGTGTTTAAATTAATTTTGGAGAAATCTCAAAGTAGATTTTGAATCCAATTTGTTGAAGTATTTTGTAACTGAATTATTTATCTAAATCCTGAATTTAACACAACCATATAATTATGTAATTATTTAAAGCTGAGTTATCCTCAAAGCTTTGCAGAATCATCCAAATGAGAGTCTACATTCAAGTTCTACAAAGTAAGAACCAAACAAGAAGTACTTCACAGATTGTCTGCACGAAGTTACTTATGTTATAAGAAACTATCTCAACCTCCCACCGCCTAGGATCTTCTCATCGTCTTTGTTGTCTCTCGCACCACATCGAGAATCCGACAATACTCATAGAACAAACAGGACTGATCACCTTCAAGACCACTCCTGCTCACTCTGTTACCACCAGCGAGGTTGTTGCAGGGGCTACCTCCGATCACAAGATCAAACCCACCAAACTGCTTCATCAACTCCACGATCTTCTCGTTACTCAGGTCTTGCACGTCTGCAAACTCTATCAGGGTTCCTTTCTGGTTGGTTTGCTCCCAGAAATCCTTGAGAATGTTTCTGTTCCCTGCTGAGATCTCCACCGAAACGACCGTCTTCATTGGAATCTGGAGACGGTGGAGCGCCACTTCTCCACCGCCAATTCCAGTGAACAGGGACAGAACGTTGATACCATATGGAAACAATGGTTTCAAAACAGAGAGGTGATACGCAACGGTATCCACCTGAAAACAAGTTCAATCACAAACCATTCAACCATAGGCAAAACGCATGATGAAAAGGACAACAGCGATCAGGAACTACTCTATGAATTCAAAACAATCTCTGCCGAATAATAAAACAGTTATGATTATGCAAATGCAAAATGCAAGATGAAAACAAGTTCAATCACAAAACCATTCAACCATAGGCAAAACGCATCATTAAAAGGACAAGAGCGATCAAGAACTACTCTATGCCGAATACTAAAACAGTTATGATTATGCAAATGCAAAACGCATGATGAAAACAAGTTCAATCACAAACCATTCAACCACAGGCAGAACGCATGATGAAAAGGACAAGAGCGATCAAATGAAAACAAGTTCAATCACAAACCATTCAACCATAGGCAAAACGCAAGATGAAAACAAGTTCAATCACAAACCATTAACGTATAGGCAAAACGCATGATGAAAAGGACAAGAGCGATCAAGAACTACTCTATGAGTTCAAAACACTCTATGCCCAATACTAAAACAGTTATGACTCTGCAAATGCGAGAGGTTGAAAGCTACCTGAAAAGAGTTGCCGAGTGACTTCAGACGCTCGGTCCTACTCATGCCACCGCCTCGTGTATGGTTTCTTGGAAATCCAAGAAGAGTCTCCATTTCATCTGGTTCAAGTGGCGCAGCTTTGTTCTTTCCCACCCACACAAGATTCCACTTCTTGCACTGCTCAATGACATACTTCTTCTTACTCTCAGGCGGTTCTCCACTATAAGGCTCAAGTGCTAACCGGATCCTGTTCGTCAGCTGAGCACTAGCGTTCACTGTCAGGATGCAGTTGAGCTTTGTTCTCTTGTCCCACTCTGGCCACCACTTCTTGGTCAGCGGAAACGCCTCGCTGATCGTGTACTTCGGAGGAGGCTGGACCTGATACCTTCCACTGATGGGGAGGTTGTGCACGTATCCTCTCTTCCTTGCTGCTGCACAAATGTATTTCGAATCCACAAACTCCGGTGGAACGTCGTACAAGTGGCTAGAAATGGTGTCCCAGACGCCTTTGGGAGCAAGGGCGACGTTCTCGTAGTAGAAAAATGGAGGCATTCGAGCCATGGCTGGAAGAGATCTCTGCGCGATGAGTCCTGGCTCGTTTGGAACGCCGAATCCAATCATCGGATTTGGCAGACGAAGGGGCTCGTCATCAGCAGCAGATGACCTCGGCTCTCTTCTTGGCTCTATACGCCTCTTTTTAACATTAGGCTGCATACAGGAAAATCCATGTTTCAGATTGCTAATGAAAATGCAAGGCAAATGTGTAATGTAACTAGACCGCAAATTCACTAATTTTCACAAAAATCAGCAAACTATAAAACGGACTTAGAAGGTTTAACCATACCTTTTGTTCTTCAGGGTCAGCATGGAACTCATCGAACTCTCGAGCAATCTGAGCGGCACAAATGAAGTCTGCGAGATCTGCAATGCTCACATCCTCTCCTGAAATTTTAATCAGATAATTCTCCTTTAAGTACCGAGAAGGAGACAACATATGATAGAGATATGTATATAAACATCTAGCAAGAGTATCGATTACTAAAACAAAATCAGACACACAAACATCAAAGGCATGCATCACATAAGCAAAGGCTAAAAGACTAAGGATTTTACATAGATCAAATAGCAAATACAAGTATGACACATCTAGTGGAGGAAACGTTAAGAAAAAGGAAAGCTTACCAGTACCACATCTCTGTATAGCAAGAGAAGCTTCCAACTCCGAGAATCCCATGTTCATCAAAGACCGCAATTGATTGCCGTTTTCAGAGGAGGAGTCTGAAACTTTCTGCCATTGTTTAAAACAGAATTTTTTTTAGAATGCATACAATTTACAAGTCTGCAACTAACAAAGCGAGACAATTGTACAATTGACAGGTGTGATGTTATTACCCACAAGGAAATAAATATACCTCATCATCTGAGCTGAGAAAATTGGCATACTTCTCATCATCACTCTCAGACCACTCAATGTCCTCTTCTTCTTTGATTACAGGCGATGCATCTGCCTACAAACCACCAACAAAACAGAAGTTATGTTATTAATGTCATGAGACAAATCTATAAGGTACATTCTTAATGACATGATAAATTTGCATCACTTACTGCCGAGGAGATGAGTGCATTTGCTATCTCTTCAATATTGTCTTCTCCTGGGATATAAGACAGATGTAAAGAATCATATAGAGCGTTTTACTTCTTAACTAAAGACAGAGAGAGAGAGATAAGGGATTACCATGCTCATGAATGGCTTTGATAACTTTCTCTTCTTCAAATCCCATAGCAAGGAAATGATCAATAGTCTTGGACTTGGAAGAACTAGCTTCACAGTTAACCTTCACAAAGAATTTATACGAGGAATGAGAAACAACACACAATCTTAAAAAAAGACAGTAACACATGAAAATTAGAAGCAAGAGAGGAGATCCAAGCAGTAGAAACTCACAGTGTACTTGGAGATAGCATCAATGATCACCACAGTATCTGCATTTGGTCCTGCAAAAGTTTATTTAACAATCACATTATTTAAAGAACACTAAGCAAACAACACATACGAACGCAAAGCAAGACTCACCATGTTCATCGATTGCTCTAGCAATATTCTCAGGAGAGAACCCCATGTCAACCAGCGTAGCAAACAGCTCATCGGAAGAAGGGACCGCCGGCGGTGGAGATGACGGTGGAGATGACTGGTAGTTATCAATCTGCAAATCCAAATCATCATCGCTGTTCCAGTCAGCAGAATCTTGCGCCTGCATAAACATTATCAGTTCACAAAAAGCGATTCCTAATTCATATCCACATCAAAGGCACATGCCAATATTCAAATGATACAACGATTAAGTATTCACTATAAAGCCCAAAGATTAAATGCAAGTTAATAGCAACGTACCATGGTTGCAGCAGCAGTAAGGTGAAGAGACACTCGTAGTCAGCGTAAGGGATCTTCGTCTTTCCTTAGAGTAAACCTACAAAAATTATCATCCCGCAAAACTGCTAAAAATGGAAACTTTTGACCGGAGAAAGATCGAGTTTTTGTAGATGAATCAGTGATAAGAGTGGTTCAGTGAGAATACTAATGCATGTCCTCAAAGTTTGCGAAAGACAGACAAGTGTTTAAAGGATCGAATTTCGAGAATAATTTGGCAGATCCTATCGAAATTATCTTCTGTTTCAGTGGGGGGCTTTTAAGAGAGCTTAGTGGGTTTTCGAAGAAAGATGGAAAAATAGACGGCGAGATCGAGTTTAACGGCAAGACAAACGGAGTTGAATGTACGAAACCTACGAAGATCGTGGACTAGAGAGTTAGAGGATATACCCAGAGAATTTTCGTCTATGAGAAGCAGAGACGCAGAAAACGCTCCCGTCGCCGGTAAAATCCCGCTCTTCGCCGGTGAGAGAGTCGTATTCCGCCGTTTGTCTACTAGTGAAGCATCGACATTGATATGCTGTATTTTGATTCGCTCCGTTTTAGTTGGATAAAGATCCGGACCTCGGTTTACAATTAGTTTTTGGGTATCCATTCTTTTTAATGGGCCTAGTAAATATGGGCTACTTTTGATTGAATCCTAATTGGGCTTTCTAGTGAATATAAGTTACTTTTATCGTTTTATCGTTTGAATATGACATGTGACTTTGATGTGACAACAAGTTGATAAGGATACGAATTAGGACTTACCATTTTATAAACAAAAATGGTTACGACAAAAAAGAGTGAATTTCGTACACGATAATGGACTAAACCATCACACAAATTGGCATTACTCACAGAATTGCGTACAAATCCGTGCATGTAAACATTGATATTAAAGTTGACAATCGGAAAACAATAGTATAAAAAATGATGTATATTATTTATTATACACGCCTGCTGCAAATACAAATAGATTACATTATACATAAGAAAAATAAACGTTACATCAGATCACGGGTTACGATTACATAATGGTGCAATTTTCAAATGGTACGACTTGCACGAGTTGTTGGGCATATACCGAAATTCTACAGACTGCTAGAAAAAAAATTGTTCATGTGACTTACAAGCTACGAGTTATGATCTTTTCCGTGAATTGCTATCCAACCATTTTCTTTCGTAAACTCTATGTAAATTTTTTTTATTAAATAATTAAACCAACAACAACAAAATACATCTCTAATCGTATAGAAACTGCAACATTACCTACCTAGAAAAATACAAAAATAGCACTAAATCAAGTTTTTGTTCTCAAACTAGCACTCAAGGTCAAAAGTCACAAAAATAACACTTAATATTTTATCAAAAGTCACAAACTTAAGATTTAGAGTTAAAGAGTGGGGTTTAGAGTTTAGGGTTTAGGATTTAGGGTTTAGAGTTTAGGGTTTAGAATTTAGGGTTTAAGGTTTAGGGTTTAGAGTTTAGGGTTTAGGGTTTAGAGTTTAGGGTTTAGAGTTGAGAAATGAGGTTTTGGGGATAAGATTTCAAATTTTGAAAAATAAAAAAATTAAAATTTTCAAATGATAAACTTAGAAAGGTGCTATTTTGGTTATTTTAGTTTTTGAGTGCTATTTTTATGATATAAACTTAGAAATGTGCTATTTTGGAGATTTGCCCCCTGATATAGTCGAAGATAATGAAAAAATGTACAAGAAATCAGTTACACGACATAGAATCACTTGAAATTTCTTATATATAATCACACTTTCAACTGCCAAAGCAAGATAAAATTAATAAAATAGTAACAGCATTTCAGTGAATTTGGGGACCAATAGGCTTTTCAAGATCAAGGTATATAGAATAATTCAACAAAGTTTTGTCAAAGTCAACGCATGGGATCCATACATGTAGCAACGTGCTAGTGATCTATATAGCAGCCTATATTGTTCCTTCCACCTGGGGCTGCATGCAAAGTGTATCTTCATCACGAGTCCAATACATAACTTTGAATCTTACTAATATACCATAATCAAACCGTACTGAGCATCCTATTGTCATGCAACTAATATGGACCTTTGAATGTTCATGAGTACGAAGAAAAAATGATAAAATAGATTTTATATATAGCATTTGAGAAGATTCAATGAACACCACAGATTTAACCTAAATTACGCTGCTTAATTTAAGGAACTCAAAATAAAAAAGATTATCTTATGATGAGGTCTACGTGACATGCCTGTGATTGTATGGCAGCTTTTCTTCACTCAAACCCCTTTGCCTGATAAATAGATTTTGGTTTTTGTGTTAACCGAAGAGCTTACCAAGACCAACTCAGTACCTGAAAAGACCCGTGTTATGTTATAAAGTATAAACGAAAGTTGATCAGATGTTTCTAGCGACAAAAGTACTGCACAGAGACCTCATAGCCATTCAATGAAACTTCTAATTAATGCTAGAGGAACATTAAGATGTTAGTAGCGATCGACACAAACAAATTCTAAGTAACACTGCATTATTCATGAACAATCAAAGCTAAATGATATTAAAGAACTCTGAGTAACACGCATTGTTCAAGAACAAATCAAAGCCAAATCGCAAGTAATAAAGTGTGACGATGCGGTCAATAGAACAAGCTGATCAAGCAAGTAAACCCCCATCAGCTTTTTTGCTCATTTTCCAATTAAATTAAAATATAGCAAATGAGTAGAACATGCTTGAAGAGGAAGAGAGTTCCAAAGCTTTTTGTCCTCATCTAACTGTTTAACTGTATTATAGTTTCATAACTCATATGTGTAACAGTGCTTTTCTCTACTTATAAATATGAACCTCGTCTCATCAGTTCCTCTTCATTCAAAATCTAAACACATTCTTCCAAGAGACAAATTGTTCTCCGTACTGAAGATGTATAGACTAACCTTGAAATGTCTTGCCCTGAAACTTCTCCTTTTAATCTCTTGTGACGCTAGACATAGTGTATACTGGAGAGGAAACCGCAGGTCTATCGCTGAAGGGGGAAGTTCCGGAACGTTCAATGTCCTTGACTATGGTGCAAAAGGTGACGGGACAAGTGATGACACGAAGGTGAATGAGCATTTATATGGTTTAGCAGCATAGATAATGTAATAGTAGTCCAAAGAATAAAGATTTTGATGATCAGTGTACCTTTTAATATTGCAGGCTTTTGAAGACGCTTGGAATGAAGCTTGTAAAGTGGCAGCATCGACATTATTAGTTCCATCCGGTTCTACGTTCCTTGTTGGACCTGTCTCCTTCCTGGGAAAAGAGTGTAAAGAGAACATCGTGTTTCAGGTGAATTTCAAAAAAATAAAAAACAGAGAAATGTTATTCGAGCAACTTTAGTTATATAGTTGTGTATTTCGACATTGTGCAGTTAGATGGAAAGATCATAGCTCCAAAAAGTTCGAGAGCTTGGGGATCAGGTCTCTTGCAATGGATTGAATTCAAATCACTTATAGGAATCACTATAAAAGGAAAAGGAGTAATAGATGGACAAGGATCGGTATGGTGGAACAAGTCCCCTGACTATGATCCAGCAGATGACAACGACATGGTAATACTAAACTCAATTTCCCTAGCTAAACAAAATTAAAAAAAAATCTAGCTTCCAATAACCTCTGCTTCCTGTACCTTTTTTATTTGTGAAAGATGAAGGATCAAAAGGGCACGAAAATGCCAGGAGCTAAACCAACAGTAAGTTTCATTTGATTTGCCTCATGGATGGAGATGCCAATTAAAGTCAAAATGTCAAACTTAATCAATTACCTTGGCTGGTATGTAGGCGTTGAGATTCTACGGGAGTAACGGTGTAATGGTTAATGGAATAACCATACAGAACAGCCCTCAGACCCACCTCAAGTTTGATAACTGTGTAAACATTCAAGTGTCTGACTTCACAACTTCATCTCCTGGAGATTCCCCAAATACAGATGGGATCCACCTGCAAAACTCTCAAGACGCCGTTATTTACCGCAGCACGCTGGCTTGTGGTAACCACAGACTTCAAACATAGCCCATTTTCTTTAAATTAGATCTATTACAAGTCAACTCATTCTTAATTAGATACCACTAGTCAGATCATCGAACATTTCCAGACTATACTTCCTAAACAAACTTGCCAAGATGAAGAAATAACAATTTTGTGCATTTTACAGGAGATGACTGTATATCAATTCAAACAGGATGCTCAAATATCTACATACACGATGTAGACTGTGGGCCTGGCCATGGAATTAGCATTGGAGGACTAGGAAAGGAGAACACAAAGGCGTGTGTTTCAAACATCACTGTCCGTGATGTCACGATGCATGAAACTACGAATGGTGTAAGAATAAAATCCTGGCAGGTAAATTCTTCTACACATAGGTTTGCATAACAAAACAAATGCAAAGACAAATCAAAGTAACCGCTCAAAGATTCTGACAACTTTCTATTATGTTTAATGGTAGGGAGGGTCAGGGTCTGTAAAACAAGTTATGTTTTCAAATATCCAAGTCAGCGAAGTAGCTAATCCGATAGTAATAGATCAATATTATTGCGATGGTGGAGGATGCCACAATGAAACTTCAGCAGTCGCTGTATCAAACATAAACTACATAAACATAAAAGGTACCTACACAAGGGAACCTGTACGCTTTGCCTGCAGTGATAGCTTGCCATGCACAGGGATCTCACTGTCGACCATAGAGCTTAAGCCGGCCACAGATAAAGCAAGTTCAAGTGAGCCATTCTGCTGGGAAGCACACGGTGAATTGAAAACTGAAACTCTTCCTCCAATTCAGTGTTTGAAAACAGAAAAGTCTACAAGTCAGTCTTCCAATGATGCTTGCTGATATTAGAGCAAGATATAATGTAAAGTATTAAGATAGGATCATAGGAATCATACGAATAAAAAAAGGATTTATTCCCCTAGTTTGTCTAATACTAGTTTGTATAAATCAAATGCAGTCAAAACGTAGCATATTGCATGGTAATGTATTGCACTCTGTTATAGATATTTGGAGTTATCGACCCATAACCTAAGGAAGAATTTCATCTGTGAGGCAACAATATAATTATGACTTTTGGACCAGTTACGACAGAACAAATCACAAGCAACATGATAATCTATAAAATAAGTTATATCACCTGAGACATGCAGAGAAAATGTACGCTAAACAACATACAAAGGTTTATTTACCTAAGATTCCAACACAAGTAAAAAGTAATGCATTTTAGTTTGTAACAAAGTTAAACCATGACATGGCAGAGCTTAGTGGGCAAGAACATTGTAAACGCAGTTCCCAAGCTCAAGCTAAAATGCCAACATTATATAACAGCGCAAACAGACAATCTGAATAATATATTACTCTGGCAAAAAAGATTCTGAAATAAATGATATGTGTTACAACCGTACATATGTTTGGGAGATTTGCATCACGCAATGTGATGTCCTCCTCTGGATTTAAAAAGGCAAACGTGTTTCTTGTCATTGTCTGCTCCCCATACCATTGTTAATTCCTGCATCGGAAGATATGAAGGAAAAAGTTCACAACAAAAAGCCAAGAGAACAAAAAATAAAACCTCAAACTTATTAGAAATAACAGTTTTACCCCATACCCTAAACGAAGATGAAACGAGAATTGAGCGAGAATGTCTCATCAACGTTTGCCAAAACCAACTCCTGCTTTCCTTTTTTGTCGTGCTTGTACTTTTTCAGGGCTTGGCAATCCAGTTTTTTCTTCGTACTTCTTTTCCAGGGCCTGCGGAACAAAACTTATCAGGACTACTTATTGCAAAGATGTTCACTACAGGTAGAAAGAGTGATTTCATCCCTTCTTAACTACAGGTTATCATAGCTTTAGACTGTTTCCTGCTACAGTTTTACTCACCTCTAGCTCTTCACGAATGGTGTCAAGAACGTCATCCGTCATTCTGTCGAAGAAGAGAACTCCCTGTAATTGACAGATCCTTCAATCAGACCGCAACAAAGGCTCGCAAGTGATACTCACATACAGCAACACCAAACTCATCCATGAAAACAAGTAAGATTGCATGCCCAGTAACACGCTAACACATAACTTACTAAGAAGGATAGGATCTCATGAGTGAATGTGCAAAAAATCAAAAAATATATCAGTTTTATCTCAGGTTTCTTCTATTTGTTTCAACATAAACCAATGCCACTAAATTGTCCACAAAAAAATACTTTTATGCTTTGTGTCTAATGTTCAATCAAGCAAAGATATCAAAAAGAAGGTGGAGAAGAACCTCTAAGTGGTCGTATTCGTGCTGAAATATTCGTGCAGGTAAACGTGATAGACTGATCGAAAATCTAGCCCCAGTAATGTCCCTTGCGTCAATCTTGACAGATTGTGGTCGCTGAAAAGCAAAAACCAATCACATGAAAACCAGTGTCCAAGAAAATGATGGGGGAATATAGTAAAAGGAATAATTCACTCGAGAAAGATTGAACATACAACTACATCAGCATAGATCCCAGGGAAGGAAAGGCATCCTTCGTTGAATGGCACTAATTTATCGGAATATTTATTGATTTTCGGATTCACAAGAACAATCTCTTCTCCTTCACCAGACTCCCCAGCTGGATTAAACACCATGAGTTGAACATTGAGCCCCACTTGTGGTGCCGAGAGCCCGATGCCATCCGTTCTGTTCAACAGCAAGCAAATCATAGTGTCAATCTCAGTCTGTTTGTGTTATTAAGTACAATGTTCAATACATTTACATTTCTATAATTTAAAACATATATCAACAAAACACTTTAGTCTAAAATTAGTAAACGTATAACGAACGACTTACTTGTACATAACATCGAACATAGCATCGGCCAAGTTCTTCAAATTCTCGTCAAAAACGCCAATCCTCTTGTTCTTGGCGCGTAAGATAGGATCCGGATACTCAACAATCTTCAACGGCGTCTCAAATTGAAGATCAGAAGCTTAAATATACATTATCACGATCAAGTTACACTCAAATAAAAAAAAAATACTAGATGATACTAGTTATGGAGCAATCACTAGCAATAGCAGCTCAATGAGTAAATAAGTTACCGGAAGCTATTTCAGATTCCTTGCGCGAGACGCGCTTTACTTCAGCTCTGACCGGAGATGTCAACGGTCCGGTTCTGTTCGCGGCGGAGGAGGAGGAGAACATGACGGTGGATTTGAGCTGACCACAGCCGGGGAAGAGATTCGTAGCGCGGCGGGAGAAAACCGGTGATAAGAAGCGAGAGAGCGGTGGCGCTTGGAGGAAACAGTTACAGACGGCCATGGCCAGACACGAAGAGGATTTTTCGCCTGTTAGATTTTGTGTGGGGAGGAAAGTAAGGACTAAGGATTGAGTAGATTTTCTGTAATACCGCCATTTATCAAGGAGTAGTATGCAATTAAAGGATTCTAAGGTAGGTACTTTTAGATTAAGTAATTCTACTGGGGTGATAATGCAATATAATAATAACTATTGTACCACATTGGTAAATAGGTATTTCTATAATTAGATTGGAGCTGGAGAGACATTTTCTCTTCGAAACTCGCGGCTTGCTCTACAGTAAGATCCTTCTTTGGAGCTTCTTCGAAAGGTAAACTTTGTTTTTCTTCTTCCTCCTCGATTTCATATTCTCTGTATCATCGTTTCTCAACATCTCTGGTATATGATCTCTACCTTCTTTACAGATTGATCGATAGTCTCTTTACTTGTTCATAGGTCCTCATTCTTCTTCTTCTTTCATTCATGGCTTTGATTTGATTATACAAGTTTCAATCGTTGATTCCTACGATTGTTTTAGATTTGATTTGAATCTGATGTCGTGCAAGTTACGATCCACTGATCGAGCATGTTTTCCCCTGATTTAGAACGACTGGTTCTTACAGAATCTTCGTCACTGTGCTTTCTTCAAGGATCTGAGTATCGATATTGATTGAATCTATAAGAATTGATTGTTTGGAATCTTTGTGTTGAAAATTATTTGGAGCTGATCGTGTTTATCAATGATTCAGACTTTCTGATTGTGTTGCAGATAGATTTAATCATTTAAAAAAAAAGGTTTTTCGTTATTGTGTTGTGGTTTGGGTGAAGGGATAGGTAAAGGAAGATGGGGCTTAACTTCACCAAGCTGTTCAGTCGGCTTTTCGCCAAGAAAGAAATGAGGATTCTGATGGTAGGTCTTGATGCTGCTGGTAAGACCACTATCTTGTACAAGCTCAAGCTTGGCGAAATCGTCACCACCATCCCCACCATCGGTTAGTTTTTATGATTCCTGAGTCCTTTTCTATGTGTATCTTGAAGATGTTGCTCTTTTGTGCCTTTTTTTACTTGTGTGTGTGTGTGTCTCTATTGGCTTTATATTAATCCAAGTTCTTTGCAGGATTCAATGTGGAGACTGTTGAGTACAAGAACATCAGTTTCACTGTTTGGGATGTGGGGGGTCAGGACAAGGTACACTTTCTATCTCTTGCCCTGAATCATCATAGTGTTTTCTTTCTTCTCTACATCACGTTTCTCAAGCTGCTCAGCATGTCAATGATATCCTCACTCAGCATTACTAGTACTAATGTATCGTGTGAACCCAGTTATATGTATCATGTAAATTTTAAAACTGTATATCTACAATTTATCTCCATGTCCAGTGTTTAGGTGTGTGTTTGTCTTCTTCTGTTTCGGTTTTTTGACATTTAGAATGTGCATTCTTTGGAAAACCAGATCCGTCCCCTGTGGAGGCACTACTTCCAGAACACTCAAGGTCTTATATTCGTGGTTGATAGCAACGACAGGGACCGAGTTGTGGAGGCTAGGGATGAGTTGCATCGCATGTTGAACGAGGTTAGCTTCTCTTGCTGGTTTAGTCTTGTACAAATCAGTGTGAGGCAAAAATACATTTCCATGGACTCTGATTTAATTAAACCATGCTTGCAGGATGAACTGAGGGATGCTGTCCTTCTCGTGTTTGCTAACAAACAAGATCTTCCCAACGCTATGAATGCTGCAGAAATAACCGACAAGCTTGGCCTTCACTCTCTTCGCCAGCGCCACTGGTAAAGATGTTATTCTTTCTCCAATGTTGGCATTCACATGGATAGATTGGTCCCAGTGTGGTAGAATGTGACTTTTATGATTTTTTTCTTTGACAGGTACATTCAAAGCACTTGTGCCACATCTGGGGAAGGTCTTTATGAAGGCCTTGATTGGCTCTCCAACAACATCGCCAACAAGGTAATTAACTAAATATCCCCATTTTAAAACTAAGTAAAACTCTTTTGAAAGTATTGATGCCTAAGTAGCAACTTTTGGGGATTCAGATTGTATGCTCATCTCCATATGCAAACTCTGGCGATGATAGTATATTCATTCATGTCATCGTGTTTATATTCATGTTGATCAAAACCTTCATTTTGATTTGAGTAGGCATGATGAAACTGCTGGAACACGTTTTTGCAAGTTGAAAGAGACCATTAGTGATTGTGGAGAAGAGAATGAAGAAGAAACAAGTATTGTGTATGATGTTGTTTCAACTGTCCGTTGATCTCTCTGACCTTAACTTTGTAGCCTCTAAAACTCACCTCTACTCTTTTTACCTGTTTAATGGATTTGTGTTTTAAGTTTTTTTATTTTTGAAGTTTCGTTTGTGTTTCTAAATATATTGAACCTTGGTAAGCAATAGAGATGTTACTTTTTTTATATAAACCATACATTTAAACAGAAGAGACGAAGTTGCACACCGAATAATGAAAGACAATGGTATACACACAATTAAATATATGTGAATCGAGTTTCCAAATATATTGAAGCTTGGTAAGCAATAGAGATACATTTAAGACAGAAGGGTCGAAAGACTACACACCAAATAAAAGGCATTGATCACACAGTTTCTACTACAACTAGAGACGCACAACATACGCACTTATATAAACCATACATTTAAGACATAAGAGTCGAAAGATTGCACACCGAATAATAGAACTTCTGTTTGGATGTTTTAGAGAATGAAAGACGAAGGCATTGACCACACACAATTAAATATATGTGAATCGAGTTTCTACTACAACAAGAGACGCACAACATAGGCACTTATATAAACCATACATTTAAGACATAAGAGTCAAAAGATTACACACCGAATAATAGAACTTCTGTTTGGATGTTTTAGACCATTCAAAAGAGTTTTGTTTATCCTTTTTCTCTTCTCATGTGCTGCTACATACGGTTTGTTGTCTCTCACAGACAAAAGAACACCGCATGGATTGTCTTGCTTTTGAAATTTAGTCATCAGCTGGATCTTGTGGACTTTCTTCAGCACTGCGTTTGATTATGATGACTGGGCACTCTGCATGCTTCACACAAAACTCACTCACCGTTCCAACAAATACCCTGTCCATATAGTAACAAGTGTGAGCTGATTACACAATAGCCTGAGGTTTGAAACTCTAATAATATACGTCGTTCAAGTACACAGCCTTCTCCTCAACTTCTATCAAACATAAGTTAGTTAAAATCACGATTATCTTGCAGTAAAATGTCTAATATCGCATAGGCAGAGTTTTTATGCATGTAATCCCACTTCCTAAACAGAAAAACTACATACTAGTGAAAACATCAACAGAAACTATTAGATACCGAGAGCAGGATTCTGGGGGTGTATCGATGCCCAAAACCACCAAATGACTAGTTTATACGGGTATAAAGCATAGAGAAATAAGTCTAGTTCAGGATTGTACGTACTTCTGGAATGGACCAAGACCACGACTTCCGACAACCAGAAAATCTGGCCTGACACGCCTAACTTCATGGCATATCACTTCCGTGGGATCACCTTTCCTGATCCAGGCCTCACACCGAACCTACAAGTTCAACAACTTACACGTATCAAAAGCTATACTTTGGATTTTATGAGATTATGATACAAGTGAAGGACATCAAGATCAATTAAAGAGTATATGAGATTTTGGTACATCAAAGAGAGTGTTTTACCCCAATCTCATGACATTTATTAACGAAAAACTCAAGAAGGTGAAGTCCATTAGCCTTGTTACGTTCCCTCATGTTTCGGAAATCATCAGGGGAAGCATATATGCTGTCCATGTCATCAAAACCTAGTTCCCAATTCATGATCAATACAACTTCTTTAGAACCTTGGCATATGAAACTTCATATATCAAAAGCTAGTCAAAGTCAGAGATTATGCGAGCGAATCACAAACACGATCCTTCTGAAAACACTCAAAGACCTTAACAGCATATATATAAACCTATAATGTTCTACTCAAACCCTAAACAAATCAATCGTACATCAAAATTATGCAGAGTCAAATTCAAGAGTATCGAGAATGATTAATAGACGGTAGTAAAAAAAGAGAGGATAACCGTCTTCGTCCTGGACTTGAGCGTGAAGCAAGAGAAGCTTGAAGCCAGAGGTATTGGACTTCACGATCTTCTTCAGTGTCCACTCGAACGCCTTTTTGCTGCTTATCGACGCGTGTGGGTAGCCTTTGATCGACGACTCGTTCACCGCCACCATCACTCGAGTTGGCTCGCTCTCCATTGTCGTTCTCTATAGGAAGAAGGCGGTGAAAAGGCAATCAAGTAGAGTCCTCTTTACAATAACTAAAGAAGCTTGCTAAAATACGCAAGGTCGGTTATGAGCTGCCACCTCAAATAAATCATCGTTAACCTTTTATAGTGGGCCTCGTATTTAGCCCAGCATTAGAGGTTATTAATGAATAGGCCCATTTAAATCCGTATTATTAAACTAAACTTTCCTAGGATCCTATAAATAATCTTTTTAATGCATCGAGTTTTGAACATACGAATCCTTAAATTTACCATGGATCCCGCTTTAAGCATGTTTTATCGACTACTTTTAAATGTACACTTCCAAATTTGACATATAAATTTAGTTATTTATGCGATTTTTATCGCTAATTACTAATCACAATATGAACACAGACTAGGAAAAAAATTGACATTATATATCCTCCGAAATTTTCTAAATATTAACTAAAAGATTCCTACAACGTTTTGACTTTTTTGATTAAAATCATTGGATCCCAGTGAAGGAGACTCGACCAAATCCAAGATGACCAATCTGATACAACTCTAACCACACTCTCTCGGCTTCAACTCTTGCACTTATTCTCGACTCATCATCTCCTCTACTCGACGTCGTTGTTTTGTCCTCCTCCTTCGTTAAACTCCCATCTCTCTCCACCACGAACCGGTGATCATCATAATCTCCGCCGCCACAGCATCCTACGCCGCCACCGCATTTCTCATCTCCTCCGGCCATCTCAAACACATCATCTTCACCGTTGAGTTTCCTGCTCCCTTGTCTCATGTGTAACTTCTTCTTCTTCTTTTTATTCCGGCTCCGACCGAGACATCGCCGTCCGATCATCCACGGAACCTTGACGAAAGTGAGAGTAAGAAAGTTTATGATCGCACATGGACAGCAACAAAGCGCTACACAGTCAGCAATAGCAGCCGCCGCCCACGACCGGCATCTCTTGCCAGAGCATTTGACTTTATCGCCGTGAATGTGATGACGTTCTCGACGGCTCCCTTCGTCGTCGTTTTGACAGTGGGTCCCGCCATTGTGTCTACGTGAAACTCGATGCGGGTTTTCCTCCATCAAAACAAAGTCCTGCTAGAGAAAGAAAGCAAACAATAAACTTTGTCACACTCTCTATGTGTTGTTGTTATATATGCGATACATCAATACGTAGATATATATGTATGTATGGGTTTATGGATCAAAGTTTTGAAAAAGAGTTCTGCTTACAAGTTGATACGTATAGGAAATAGTAAAGAATGAGGAAAACACAGAGAGAGAGAGAGGTGTAGGAAACAACAACTCGAGATTTTCCATGCACTTTCACTTAATGACTACACAGTTCAGGTTTAAACTCACTACTCTCTTTAAGCGCGTGTACGTAACACCACAGAAATAAACTGTTTTAATTATCCTTTTGTCAAATTTGAATCGAACATCATATGTTTAAGAAAAAAAAATCTAAATGGTTTGGTCTAATGACTGGTTTATTCGTTTAGAGATCCGAAGGAGTGGCGAGTGGCGATATAAAAGGTTTTTGAATATGTTTTAATAAGGAGCTCTTCTAGGGATATGTATTAATGAATTTAAAGTATTTTTGTTTGCTTTGAGTTTTGTGGTAGCTTTGGTAGGTAATCTCATTATGAATTACTATATATTAGGCCATTTATCTGTTAGTTTTTTTATATCTAGACTTGGATCAATAAGTTGTATTGATTGTACGTAGCATTGTTTACGTTTTACTCTACAAATAGTAATTTACAAGTAGGAAATAAAAGAATTTGTTATCTGAAACTAGTTTATGCCACAAACGAAAAGATTGAGATTGTTGAACCAGCAAAAATCTATAGTGACATATTATATTGATTAATGAGGAAATATTAAAAGATTAGCGCGATAACGTGGATGGTTAGTGGGAAGGATTCTCTTTCACGTGGACTGCCGGGTCTTATTATGGCCCAATTACGTGGCCTGTAATAAAATACAATTTAGACAACAATAGAATATAACTAGAGTATTGTGCATGTATCAATACGACAATAGCCCTATAAAGTAATAGTCCTAGAAAGTCTATTACAGAAAACAATAGAATATGTATTTAGATATATAGTTATATACTGCTTACTTAGATATTCATAAGCATTTTATTTATGGGGTATTGATCACGAAGCTTTGACTCTTTGAAATGTTGCAGGATTGCATTTTGTGGTTAATTTTAACTAAAGTGAAATTGTAATATCCCGAGTTGCGATATATGGAAAGACTTAAGAGAATTGATTTGACTACATATGTCACCAAAGTTGACTTACCTTTTCCGGAGCACATGCTAAAAGAACTCCAGAGTTAAGCGTGCTTGAACTGGATTAGTGGAAGGAAGGGTGACCTATCGGGAAGTGGTTCGCGATAGCGTGCGAGTGAGACCAAAGCATGGAAAAAGGTCGGGTGGTGATTGCAGGGTCAGTAAACAATGATTTCGAACTTTTAGAAAAATTAACGGACCGATCGTTGGAACGGGATGGGCCCACGGGCCGAGAAAGCGGACGTGGGTGATCTATTAGCTGTGGACGGTCGGGGCGTCAGAGAAATGGTAATCATTTTTAATTTCTGTTCATTAGAGTAAAAACAAAAAAAATCCCCTGTTTATCGGGGTGGGACCTATTACAGTTGTCCTTTTCACTTGTATAAGGTGAATGTGCAAACTAGTGGGTAAATTTAAAAAAAAATGTAATTTGCATGTTCATACGCTATACAAATATATTTATACTGTATAAATGCTTATCATTGTTAGAAGCTAAATCTCGTTATAGATAGACATTTCATTGTAAAAACACAACTCAGAATCGAAATACTCCATTCACACATGCAATCTAAAAGAAAGACAGCTATACGAATTTCCAATTAATTTTGATGTCGGCATTGAGACTTTTTCTTGTAGTGTATTAATCAACTAATCAGGGTTTAAAATAAACAAACTCTTCGAAAATATGAATTGTCAGTGGATGAACACTATGTGCAACTAGTTAAGAGCATGATCAACGTTAACTACTTGGGGAGGGGAGAAATTGGATCTTCTCAAAAAAAAAAAAAAAAAATTGGATGCAGCATGCATAAATAAACCCTACATGAGATCATGAGAAAAATGTAGAGATGGTTAGTGGTGAATGGGTTACCTTTGAGGATTCCTTAGCTTGCTTTCTTTCGGGGTAGTAAATATAATTATGTACACATATACATAAAGGATCAAAAGAAATATAGTTTCAGTTGATGTGTGTTTGTATATTGTACTAATCTTAAGATAGAAACTGTGGTTTTGTATGATGGAAATAGTAGAGGAAAGTGAAGGAGACTAAAACCCTCAATAAAAAAAAAGAACAAGGAGAAGGAGAAGAATAATACGGAGAGGATGATGAATAAAGATCCTTGATCTAGCAAAGCTCTATTTATATATGAATGTTTTTTAATTATACAGTCTCTCTATATCTACATGTAATCTCTTTTTATACATATACACATATATCCACGTGTACAGAAAGAGTTAAACACGATTTTTCTTCACGATATACGACCACATGCTAAATATCAAGCTATATATGCACACAAATAAGCTAGTAGATACATATGCAAAATGTATTTTTTATTTTAGTATAAGTTCATATATATAGCGGAGTGAAAGATTTTATGATAAGTCAAACATCCAGAAGATTATGTTTACACTAAAACTAAGATTGATGAATTTTTTTCAAAGTAAATCCGTAAGATTTTGAGACACTTATGTTGAGACAATAAGCAAACGAAATGATATATACATTTCAATCAGAAATAATTCTCAAAGCAGTATAAGTATTTTAGAGAAAATATCTACAGCCTCTTATATATTGTACTACACAAAGATTAGTATAATGAAGATAAATGTATAGTAAACTAGAAGTTTACATTTGGCATGAATCAGTTAGACCATTTTGGTTCATTAATAATGCGAATATATACTTAAAGGTCATATGCATAGTCATATAAGAACCATAAGATTCTTCCGAATGATTTGACATATGTTGCTTACCCATAAGATAAAAGGGTAATATGGTTTTCACCAGCCAAAATAAGATATTGGCATAAATAACGAAGATGTTAGTGGACTGATCACCCACTATGCATTTTTATAATATTGGTGAATTCACTTCTTAAAGTCTTTAACGACTATAGCACATTCACTGAGATAAGTGCTAAACATTTTGAGCAACACTGGTTCGCATCAAGTCAATAAATATTCACTAGTTCTCCCTATCATTGGTATAGAATCAGAAACCAATCATTTTCATCTAAGAATGTTGGATGTTGCTCTGCCACAGAGCTTCAAATGAAGATGTGTTTTCAAATGAGGTTGGAAATATATGTTGGATATAAATTTCTATTGACACTTAAGAATCCAGAGCCATCCCCGAAAAATATAAGTAAGGCTATACATGAATTCTAAAAGTGAGTTAGTACTTCCAACATAAGGGGGAGAAAATAAACAGCTGGAAAAGAAAAAAAGTTGAAATGAATTATCATTGATCCTCGGGCTAAACACAATGTGAAATAGAAGTCCAAAAGATAATTCATTTCAAAACTTACTAAAGCAGTTGCCAGACACGACCCATATAAATATAGTGATCAAGTCACATATACCAGCTGTAAATGCTACAATAAGAATAAATGTTCTACAAGAACAATATCAAACTACTAGTCACGCCTGCAGCGTGGTAGACAGATTGGTTCCCAAGATAAATCCTCGTAAATGAAAAGGAGCATATATTGATAATGGTCAAAACGAGGCAATATAGTTTTGTATGATCTCCAGAAGAGAAATTAAACATGACTGACGAAAATTCAGGTACATGAGACAAATGAAGAGATCTCAATAAGTTATGTCATGTATGAAACAAAATGGAACCGATAAGAAAATTGACGTCGATGATATTATACATGCAAAGTAGCAGTTGATATAATAAATGAGAAAGAGGATCATTAAAGAAAGTCTATTGAAAAGTGTACACAAAGAAATGATTGGCCAAATCAGAAAGATGCAATAGACAAAGATATAAACTTCTTGTGAAATAGAGAAGTATTTGGACCAGTAGTCCATACACTAAAAGGTGAAACAAGTGAGATGTAAATGAACCGTTGCACACAAAGAAGGATCAATATGAAATTGATTGTGAAGAGACATAATTTCATATGGTAGATGCAACTAGTTTCAAGTTCCTTATAGTCTGGTAATAAAGGAAGAACTTGAATAAAACAATCCACTTGAAAAATGTTAATCCCTGAAAGTATAATCCATGAAGGATTGATGATATCAAAATCATGTTCCCGGGAACTCTGCATATTCGATCGAATTGAAACAAACTATTTTATGGGATATATGAAATATTATAAGGTTAACAAATGTATCCATTTGTATTTATCAAGAGATTATAAATCAATAGAATCATGATTTGAATATAATCAAAACTCCTGAAGAGTTATAGAAAAATTATATTTTGGAAGAAAACTCTTGACAATACTATATTGTTTTTATGTATTCTAAACTGGAGATCTAAAACTGAGATGTTATCATAAAGATCCTTAAAGTATTTTATTTAAGACGCTCGTATATGTTTGGTCCTGAAATACCATACGTAAGAGTGTTATTTAAGAAAATTATTAATCTTTTTCATTACTGAAAGATGTAATTTCATATGAAAAGAAAGAAAATCATAATAGTAACTTCTATAGTTACAAATGAATAATTCGTATGTACGAGACGAATTTCTATACGATTATATGTAAGAAATTTGGTTTGAAATCCAAATAGACCAATAAACTATTGTCTAAGTCAAAAGAGAATTATGGACAAGAAGTCTAAAGACCCTAGATATCATAATAGAAATGAATAGAGTTTATTCTCTTAAGCTTAATTCTCTGAAGAGAGTTGATTGGAATGCATATCCTGAAGATATTGTTTCCAGGGAAAGAAATATGATAGTAAGTGTGGTTGTACTCTTTTTCCTTATCATGGTTTTTTTTTTATCCCATTGGGTTTTTCCATGACAAGGTTTTAACGAGGCAACAAAGAACATACAAAAGATAGACACCCAAAGAGAATGTTACAATTTGAGAGATGAAAATCTATCATTGTTCTAAAGGTTCTATGACTACTCATTCGAGAGGGAGCTTACGTAGTTGTACTCTTTTTATTTTTACTACGGTTTTTCCCATTGGGTTTTCCATGACTAAGTTTTTAACGAGGCACCACGTAATACAAGATGGATGATCAAGGGGGAGTGTTATAAGATAAGCATTGAAATGATCATCCACTTCTTTACCAAGCTCAAGCACTATGATCATCCACTCATTTACTAACTCAAGCACTATCTTTCATATTTTATGTATTGTTGCTCACTATAAATACCATCACTCATCTCACTCATTTGTACACCAAAAAACAAGAACAAGAGTTTATAATCAAAGAATCATTACATTTTCTTCTTCCTCCTTATAATAAACTTTCTCCCTTATATTAGTGTTATTTGCTTCCTACGGGTATTAAATTCTACTTTTATTTAAATTTCTCGATACAATAAATTATAAGTTATTTCATAACAAAAATGTATTTTTTTATTTTAGTATAAGTTCATATATATAGCGGAGTGAAAGATTTTCGTATATTTACGATTAGTTCTTTTTTTTCTAGGATACGTATGATACGGGTTGTTAAGTTAAACCGAATTAGAAAATTAGGTTGCATCTGCTTTCCTATAAATAATACAGTATGACTGTTTAGAACTTTGGGCTTAAGCTAACCAAAACTTAACTAGCAAATTATTCTTTATTAGCTTTGATTATTTATAGACGAGAAATAGATCAATTCGAAGCCGAGAAATGTGCGATATGTTCAAAGATTTAGTGATTCACAATATTGATAATCAAATAGATGTAAAGCCCGTTTAACAATATAAGTGCAAGTTAGTAAGTAAATTCCAACGAGTCAACGACAACAGGTTACATACTTACAATTTTGAAACAAAACAGCATATAATTCCATTAATTCATTTTCAACCAAACTACAAAACACTATTTTAGTGTAATTTTTACACTAAAATCTTTCCAACCCAACTGCAAAAATTATATTATTTTAATGTCACACTAAAATTTCGTATCAAATTTGGTGTGATACTATTCACCACACTAAAATATTATTCACTCCACTAAAATACTATTTATTTATTTAATTAATAAAATATACAATTAAATAAATGACAAATAAAAAATTAAATGCATAGAATATTATAAAATACTATTTTTAATGTGAAGTTTAGTGTTGTGGTTGGAAAAGAATATTTTTTAGTGCTGGAATTATACCAAAATAGTGTAGTTTTGATAGTAAAATAGTGTTATGGGTTGGAGATGCTCTTAGAAAAAATAATAATTATTGATTGATCTTTTTTCGCATATATGTGTTTACTTTACTTATTTTGTACTACATCTGTTTCAAAATGTTACATATTTTAGATTTTTTACACATTTTAATAAAACACATTAAATTTGCATAATTTTTTGTGATTTTAACCCATAATTTTAAGCCAATAAAAATCTAATAAGTGCAGTTAAGTTTTTTTAAGTTTGCAATCACTACAAGAAAACGTGCCCGTAACAACGAACATTTACGACGAAAATATTTCGTCGTAAATTTACATGGTCTTTACAACGAAATTACGAGGAATATAACTTTCGTCGTAAACGCCATGTAAATTTACGACGAACTGATTTCGTCGTAAACTCCATGTAAGTTTACGACGAATGTACGTGGAATGAGAAATACGTCGTAATCATTACATCGACATTACAACGAAGCATGTTACCGTTATATTTAGGTGAAAACGTGTATTCAATGTGCTTTAACTTACCTAATTTCGTCGTAAAGTCGTTGTAAATAATATGTTAAAACCATGTAAAATCCATGTAAAATATTCCTTGTAAAATCGTTGTTATATTTCAACTACCCAACTCGAAAATTTCTCTATATATATGTCATTTCCCACAACTCTCTTCCTCACAACACACAAACGGGAGAAAAAAAATCCGAAAAAAAAATCAGAAAAAAAAAGATTTCAAAAAAAAATCTAAGAAAAAAATGGCCGGTGGCGGTAGTATTTACGAGTTACGGAGTTGGATGTATTTGCACAAAGATTCCGACGGGAGGGTGACGAACGCATTTCTGAGCGGGCTAGAGACATTCATGCACCAGGCGGGCTGTACACCGATCACACAGGAAAGCGGTAAGATGTTCTGCCCCTGTCGGAAATGCAAGAATTCAAAATTTGCACGTAGTGAAACTGTATGGAAGCATTTAGTAAACAGAGGATTTACACCACAGTACTACATTTGGTATCAACATGGAGAGGGTTATGGGGGAAATGAAGCTAGTAGTAGTAATAATAATTTTGAGGATGGTCATCATAGTGAAGAACCGAATCATTTGCATAATGAATATAATTATCATCAAGATCATGAGCAGATGGTAGATCATGATAGGGTTCAAGATATGATTAGTGATGCATTTTTAGAAACAACTACAACAATAGCTGATGGAACTGGAAATGTAGAAGAACCTAATTTGGATGCAAAAAGGTTTTATGAAATGCTAGATGCTGCAAATCAACCAATCTACACTGGTTGTAGAGAAGGTCTCTCTAAATTGTCTCTAGCAGCTAGGATGATGAATATTAAAACGGATCATAATTTACCTGAGAATTGCATGGATGCATGGGCGGAGTTGTTTAAAGAGTATTTGCCAGAAGACAACGTGTCTGCTGAATCTTATTATGAGATTCAGAAATTGGTTTATAGTCTTGGGTTGCCTTCGGAGATGATTGATGTTTGCATCGACAACTGCATGATCTACTGGAAAGAAGATGACAAGTTAGAAGAGTGTCGATTCTGCAAAAAACCACGATTCAAACCGCAAGGCCGTGGGAGGAATAGGGTACCGTACCAAAGGATGTGGTACCTACCAATTACAGACAGATTGAAAAGATTATATCAATCTGAGAGGACTGCTGCATCGATGAGGTGGCATGCGGAACATGTCCAGAGAGATGGTGAGGTTGCACATCCATCAGACGCAAGAGCGTGGAAACATTTCAACAAGGTACACGCAGATTTTGCTACAAATATTCGGAATGTCTATCTTGGGTTATGCACCGATGGATTTAGTCCATTTGGAATGTCTGGTAGACAATATTCTTTGTGGCCAGTCATTCTTACGCCGTACAATTTACCGCCGGATATGTGCATGGAACAAGAATTTCTATTTTTGACCATATTAATCCCTGGGCCGAAGCATCCAAAACGGTCTCTTGATGTTTTTCTTCAACCGTT
The DNA here is from genome assembly GCF_020379485.1 of Brassica napus. Taxonomy (NCBI): domain Eukaryota; kingdom Viridiplantae; phylum Streptophyta; class Magnoliopsida; order Brassicales; family Brassicaceae; genus Brassica; species Brassica napus. The sequence continues at coordinate 58,357,418 of NC_063452.1, read as the reverse complement.
GATAGAAGAGCTAAAGCAATTGTGGTCAGAAGGGGTGAGGACGTACGATTGTTCCTTGAAAAACAATTTTACGATGCGAGCAGTTCTGCTGTGGACGATAAGTGATTTCCCTGCTTATGGGATGTTGTCTGGCTGGACAACACATGGAAGATTATCTTGTCCATATTGTCTTGGATCGACGGATGCTTTTCAACTGAAGAATGGTAGGAAGAGTTGTTGGTTTGACTGTCATCGTCGCTTTCTTCCACTTGCCCATCCGTACAGAAGAAATAAGACATTGTTTCGGCACAAAAAAATTGTCAGAGACGGTCCTCCTCCATATCTCACCGGCCAGCAGATCGAAGCAGACATTGATTATTACGGAGCTCAGGAAACAGTTAAAGTTGGAGGAAATTGGCATGTTCCTGGAAATATGCCTGATGGATATGGTGTGTCTCACAATTGGCATAAGAAGAGTATATTTTGGGAGCTACCCTATTGGAAGGATCTTCTCTTACGCCACAATCTGGATGTCATGCATATTGAGAAGAACTTTTTTGAGAACATCATGAATACATTACTTAACGTCCCTGGGAAGACAAAAGATAACAAAAAGTCAAGGATGGACTTACCTGATATTTGCTCAAGAAGTGAGTTACATATCAAGAGCAATGGAAACGTTCCTGTTCCCATCTTCCGGTTGTCATCAGAAGCCAAAACAACCTTGTTTGACTGGGTTGCATCAGAAGTTAAGTTTCCTGATGGTTATGTTTCAAATCTGTCAAGATGTGTTGAACGAGGTCAAAAGTTCTCCGGAATGAAGAGTCATGATTGTCATGTGTTTATGCAACGACTACTTCCATTTGCTTTTGCCGAGCTCCTTCCAGCAAATGTCCATGAAGCACTTGCAGGTAATTATAAAACGTTAATATATATACATATGTTATGAAATGTTATTAATTTGATTACTTTTGCAATATACAGCCATCGGCGCTTTTTTCAGAGATCTCAGCACACGTACGTTCAAGGAAGAAGTCATCGAACAACTTCATCATAACATTCCGATCATATTGTGCAACCTGGAGAAGATATTTCCTCCTTCATTTTTTGACGTCATGGAGCATCTAGTTGTCCACCTACCGTATGAAGCATTGCTTCGTGGACCTGTTCACAACGGATGGATGTATCCGTATGAGCGACAGATGAAACATTTGAAGGGGAAAGCAAGAAATCTTGCAAAGGTGGAAGGTTCAATAGTTGCGGGAAGTTTGACAGCCGAAACATCTAACTTCACATCATACTACTTTGCTCCAACTGTTCGTACGAGGAAAAGAGTTCCTAGAAGATATGATGATGGTGGAGTACCGACATCATATCCAATTGATGGTGTTCCTGACATTTTCTGCGAAATTGCACGGTTTGGTGGTAAAACGAAAGAAGTATGGTGGTCATGTGAAGAGGATAAACATAGTGCCCACACTTATATTCTGCTCAACTGCGAGGATGCAGTGACCCGTTACTTTGAAAGGTAAATATTTTTGTGAATGTTAATTATATGAATTGCAGTTAATTATGTATGACTTGATTATTTGTTTAATTTGCAGCATGTTTGTATCTCAAGTTGAAGAAGCAATACCAGGAATATCTGCAACTGATGTGGACACACGTAAAGATAAGCACTTTGTCAAGTGGTTAAAATCACAGGTACGTAATATATCTCATACATTGATTAATTAAGTAAGTGTTTTGATACTTCAATATTAATTAAGAATAACTGCTTTTGGCAGGTTGATTATGACGATCCTTATTATCCCGTATGGTTTCACGAATTGGTTCAAGGTCCAGTTGCAAAGGTCACCACATCACCTATGTATTTCACACGAGGATTTACCTTTCACACATACGAGTATGGGAGACATCGGGCAACGAGTAACTACGGAATATGTGTGAAAGGTGAAACGGACTTTTACGGGATCTTGCAGGAGATTATTGAAGTGGAATTTCCGGGGTTATTGAAGCTAAAATGCGTCCTCTTCAAATGTGAATGGTTCGATCCTGTTGTGAACCGAGGGATTCGGTATAACAAATTTGGTGTTGTGGATGTCAATTTTGGGAGAAGATACAACAAATTTGAGCCTTTCATTTTAGCTTCACAAGCCGAGCAAGTAAGCTTCCTTCCTTATCCTCGGCTTCGAACTTCCGGGATAAACTGGTTAGCTGCTATCAAAATTACACCTCGTGGACGCATTGTCGCTGGAGAAGAACCGCCCTTGCAAGAAGAAGACGCTATCAATGAAGTTGAGGTACCAGAACAACCAACTGATGAAATCCTTTTGATCGACCCGCAAAACTTTCAATATGAAGATATTCCCGAAGATGCGACAGATGAAGCACGTGAAGACGAGTTCGAGAGAAGCGACGATGATGATTGTAATGATAGTGATGAGAACGAAAACGATTTAGAGTGATGTAATATTGATGAGAACGAAAACGATTTAGAGTGATGTAATATATGTCTCTGATGTTGTATTTCTCTATTGTAACGTATGTTTAAAGAAATATTGTTTTTTACCATCCTAATGTATGTGTAACAAATGTTGTTTTATATAATATGTATTTGTGTTAATTTTAAAAAAATTATTTGGAGTTTTAGGGTTTTAGAGTTTAAGTTGGAGAAAGAGCACAAAGTAGTAGAGAAGAAGAGATATGATGTTAGATGATATGTGACTTTGGGGTTTAGGGATTTCATTCTCGGTGTTTAGGGTTAAGCGTTGTAAAATCGTCGTAAACCGATGTTTCCACGTAATTTCGTCGTAAATGGAAAAACGCGGGCCTGGTAACTTCGTCGTAAACGTGGGCCTTGTAAATTCGTCGTAAACCGATGTTTCGACGTAATTTCGTCGTAAATCGAAAAACGCGGGCCTGGTAACTTCGTCGTAAATGAAAAAACGCGGGCCTGGTAACTTCGTCGTAATGTTACGTCGCGTTTACGACGAAACATTTTTTATATATTGGGACGCCGAGACGAGGCTGCCTCGTCCATTCCTCCTAAACTCCTCTCCTCTCCCTAAGGTACATTCTCTTCCCTCTTTTTTTTTTTTTTTTTTAAAGTTAGTTTAGGTTATTAATTAGTTAGGTAATTAGTTTAGGTGATTATTTAGATAATTAGTTTAGGTGATTAGTTAGATGACGGAATCCTATAGTTTAGGTGATTAGTTAGGTAACGGAATAATTTTTTAATTATGTCGTCATAATTGATTAAATTTATTTAAATTTTTTTTAGATGGCTCCTAGAAGGAAACCAGCAGCACCTACTTATGCCCAGTTGTTTGGCGATGGTTCCGGTACATCTTCTTCCGGTCCATCGTCTTCCGATGCAGTTCCAGACTCTCAGACTTCTCAGAGAGTTTTTTCGAGTCCTCCTCTTCCACCGCAGATGCCTCCACCTCCTCCTCCAGCGGCTGCACCTGAGCCTGTCCCAGAAGGTGCAGTTCATCCGGATTTGCGTGTGCCTTCATATGCTCCCTTCGCGAGATATACGGTGGAGGATTTGCTTGCCCAGCCTGGACGGGAGGGTTTGGATGTTCTAGACCCCGATAGACCCCGAGGAACTTATTGGTAAGTTATTAATTTTTATTACTTTAAAATTTAATTAATTTTTATTTTGTAACGGTTAAATTGTTTTTTTTTTCAGGTTTGGGGCTAACAACCGTGTTAGCCGGAGCGTTTCGGCGACGATTAAGGGTTACTACGACGGGGCATACCCGAACTGGAGCAAGACACCAAATCACGTTAAGATCACGTGGTTTAAATGTTTTGCGGTAAGATTTTTAAATTTAATTAAATTTTCACTTTTAAATATATATATATATATATATATATATATATATTTTTAATATTATTATTAATTGTAATTTTTTTAAATTTTTATGTTTCAGCAAAAGTGGCATTGGTCTTTGGGAATCACCGAGAGGGTGAAGGCGGAATTCGTTGCAAAGGCAAAGATACGCCTCTGCAACACAGTCTCTGATTGGAAGGACAAGTGGGAGATCTACGGGTATGAGGGAAAGCCCACTGAGCTCACGACGGATGTGTGGGATGGCCTCATCGCCTATTGGGAGCACCCCTCTTCGATCAGAAAGGCCAATTCGTGCTCGGCTTCTCGAAGGACGAAGGATAAAGATGGTCATTTGCCCATGCTTCACAGAACCGGACAAAAACCTCATGCAGGAGTCCGTCTAGAAGCTGTAAGTTTTGTTTTAAATATATATTTTAAAATATTCAATTAATATAATTTATAATATTTAATTTAATTTTTTTTTGTAGTTCGAGAAGACGGGAGTCTTACCTTCTCTGTCTGACCTATTCAAGATGACTCACGCCACATCCGACGGAGTTTTTGTGGATCCTGCATCTGAGAAACTCTTCCAAACAGTGGCTGGTCGGATTGAAGAACGGGAGACGCAACTAACCCAGGAGTCTCCCGATGGATTACCAGTCACATTGTCCACCCAAGAGGTCGACAGAATCTTCGAAGAGGTAACTTAAAATTTTAGTTTACATTATTTTAAATATTTTAACATAATTAACTATATTAATATATGTTTTGATTTTATAGGTGGCTCCTAAAAAGAAGGGATGGATAGTCGGTATAGGCTCTGTTAACGAAGTTGCAAGGGCAACTTCGTCATACACTTCGAGACGGGATGAAGAGACTGCTCAGATGAAGGCTCAAATGGATAGCCAGAAGTCTCAAATGGATAGCCAGCAGGTTCGTTTAGACTCTCTTGAGGATTTGCTAGACGTGATGGCCGTGGGAAACCCGGTTATGCAGAGAATGTTGAGTGAGAGACGAGCCGCTCTTGGAATGCCACCACGAGATCCCCAAGAGTCCGATCCAACCCGTCAACAGCCGAGCAACCCCACCAACTACTTCGACAATATGTAGTTTTTTTTTCTGTTTGTATTATGAATTTAAATATTATTGTATGACTTTTTAAAAATATGTTTTCCAATTTCATATTTTGTTTTAAAATTTAAATTATTTTAAATTCTGAATATTAAATATAAATTAAAATCTATTATATACTAATTAATAATAATATAATAAGAAACGATGTAAACTCCTCGTAAACATTACATGGAGTTTACATCGAATGTTTACGAGTGATTAACATCGAAATATTTACGAGGATTTTACATCGAAATGTTTACGAGTGATTTACAACGAAAGTATTTACGTTTGCTTTACATCGAAATAATTACGTGGGCTTTACGACGAAGTCTTATGTGGCGTTTACGATGAATCCTTTCCCTGCGCTTTACGAGGAATATATTTCGTCGTAAACGTAACGAGTCGTTTACGACGAAACCTCCGTTACGACGGACGTTTAACAACGAAACGTCTTTCGACGTTAATTCGTCGTAACACCCCGTTTACGACGAATTTACAACGAATACTGCCCTAGTAAAAAATATGTTTTCTTGTAGTGAATTAGTTCATAAAACATGCATTAAAAATGTAAAAAAAAAAAAAATTTAAAATAAAAATTTTCTCTATGTAACTTTATAAAACTGATGGAATATTACATAATCTCCTCTTGTATCTCATTTACTACTAATGAATGTTTATTCTAAAATAATGTCCTCATTTTTCAGTGATCTTGTCATATGATAATGTCTGGCCGTGACTAACGAAGAGCTTTTTTCAATGATACGGTGACGTGATCGTGTCTAATTATAATTTTAGATCGAATATATATATCACACTGATAAGAATATTCGTGTTCTTTCGATTCTCAAAAACATAAAAGCCCTTAAACAGCTGATACGTTCGCTTAGTAAGAAAAAATTAGGAAATCTAACGAAGAAAATCAAAAAAGCGTATCAGGAACTATGTGAGAAACAGGAAGAAACTTTAAAGCAGCCTACGCAGTTTAATATTCAAAGAGAGTTACAAGCAGCAGAAAGATGGCAAAGAATCTCGACTATTGAAAAAAAATTGTTGTAACAGAGATCAAAACTCCATTGGCTACAAGTGGGGGATAAGAATAACAAAGTATTCCACAATGCAGTCAAAATAAGGGAGACAAAAAATACTATTAGAGAAATCAGATGTCTTTCAGGACAGTTGGTAAACACTCAAGAGGATATTAAGCAAGAAGCAGAGCGGTTCTTTTCGGAGTTCTTAGCTTTTGTTCCAGAAGGTTTACAAGGGAGATCAGTGAAAGAAATGCAGAGGATTATCCGGTTTCGATGTAGTGAAGAAGAGAAGAATGAACTCATTAAACCGGTAACTGATGCAGAGATTAGAGATGTTCTCTTCAAAATGTCAAGTGGGAAATCGCCGGGGCCTGATGGATTCACTGCAGAATTTTTTAAGGCATCTTGGAGCATCATCTCAAAAAGATTTCACTACAACAGTGCGTTCCTTTTTCAGCAAAAGTTTTCTGCCTAAAGGTCTAAACACTACAATTATAGCTCTCATTCCAAAGAAGGTTGAAGCAATGGAAATGAGAGACTATAGACCCATCTCCTGCTGTAATGTCCTCTACAAAGTCATCTAAAAAATCATTGCAAATCGACTTAAAGGTACACTCCCTCAATGCATCTCTTATAATCAGTCGGCGTTTGTGAAAGATAGGTTGCTGGTAGAGAACCTCCTATTAGCTACTGAAATAGTCAAAGATTATCATAGAGAGGATATATCACCAAGATGTGCAATGAAGATTGATACAGCAAAAGCCTTTGACTCTGTACACTGGCCTTTTCTTTTGAATACATTGAGAGCTTTTGATATGCCGGAGCAGTTTATACACTGGATTGAGCTCTGTGTGTGTACTCCATCCTTCTCTGTGCAAGTCAATGGGGAGTTAGCTGGGTTTTTTCAGAGCAAAAGAGGATTGAGGCAAGGGTGTGCTCTGTCTCCTTATCTGTTTGTTGTGTACATGAATGTTTTGTCGCAAATGCTTGACAAGGCTGCAGAGAGGAAGGAAATAGGCTATCATCCCCGGTGCCAGAATATTTTGTTAACACATCTGTGCTTCGCTGATGACTTATTGGTCTTCACAGATGGAACTAAGCGATCAATTGAAGGCATTCTCAGAATTTTTGAAGAGTTTGCAGGAATGTCGGGTTTAAAGATCAGCTTAGAAAAGTCTACTCTCTTTATTGCTGGTATTATGGAGACGCATGAATCAAATATTCTCACCAGCTTCCCGTTTGCTTCGGGGAAACTGCTGGTTCGATACTTAGGTCTTCCTCTGCTTATAAGGAGAATAACCGTTAGTGATTATTTACCTTTAGTAGAGAAGGTAAAGAAGAGGATGAGCTCCTGGACGGGTCGATTTCTCTCACATGCTGGTCGACTTCAATTGATCAACTATGTTATAATGAGCTTAACAAACTTCTGGCTAGAAGCTTTCAGATTGCCAAGCAGTTGTTTAAAGGAGATAGAGCGTTTGTGTGCGGCTTTCTTATGGTCAGGACCAGACTTAAAAACTACAAAAGCGAAGGTCAGTTGGAAAGACTTGTGTTTTCCTAAGAATGAGGGTGGTTTGGGAATAAGATCTCTCAAAGAAGTGAATAAAGTCCATTGTTTGAAGCTCATATGGAGATTATCTTCGTCTAGATCTTCGCTTTGGGTAAAATGGGTCCACTGTTGTTTGATAAGGAAGGGATCTTTCTGGTCGACCTCTTTGAATACAAGTTTGGGATCGTAGATGTGGAAGAAGCTATTAAAAATGAGGGAGCTTGCAAGAGATTTTATTAAAAAGGAGGCTGGGAAAGGGAAGCACACATCTTTTTGGTATGAAACATGGTGTAAGCTTGGCTGTTTAAAGGAGGTAATGGGTGATCGAGGATTTATTGCCATGGGTATAGAGAATACAACAACAGTAGCAGATGTTCTGAGGAATCATAGACGAAGAAGACATCGAGTGAGAATTTTAAATGAGATAGAGGATGAGATTGACAAGCTGAGAAGTGGGAGTATACAAGACATGGATGATGTCCCACTGTGGAGAAGTGCAGAAGATAAATATGTGGCTAAATTCTCATCAAAAAAGATATGGATGCAGTTGAGAATAAGAAGAGGAGTATGTGCTTGGAGTCGTGGAGTGTGGTTTTCTCAGGCCACTCCAAAGTACTCTTTTATGACATGGATTTCAATGAGAAATAGGATGCAAACAGGAGATAAAATGCAAGCTTGGAATGCATTGATAAACACTGAGTGTGTTCTTTGTCATGAAGTTCAAGAGACTTGTCAACATCTGTTTTTCAGCTGCCCATATTCGTTTGTTGTGTGGGAATGTCTAGTCAAAGGAATTCTAAAGGAGAGATTCACTGCAGTGTGGGATGATATAGTGGAGATATCTGGTTCGGCCTATCCAGCTACGGAGATGTTCCTCCTAAGATACTCTTTTCAAGCTGCTCTTCACAATATATGGTGGGAGAGAAATGCAAGGAGGCATGGAGAGCAGCCGAGAGATGCGAGATTGTTGAGTAAACTTGTTGATAAAACTATTCGGTTCCAACTTTTGACAGTAAAAGCACATGACCAGGAATATTTGGAGAAGGGGCTGAGAACTTGGTTTGGCACAAGACTTATTTCAGACCCATCATAAGGAGGAGATAGAATTATTTTTTCATTGATTATGGATAGGAGTATATAATCAAAAACAGATGCACTTGATGTAAATAAGTTTTTTTGCCTGAATGAATTTTTTTTAAAAAAAAATAAAAAATAAAAGAATATTCGTGTTTGCGCATTAAAATATCAATATATTTACATATATATTATTGTAAATAATTCGACTATACGTGTACAATGTATATAATATATGAATAATAGTTAATACGTAGTAGTTAGTACGTATAATCCAATAATTTTACGCATAGTTTGAAGTTTTTATTGGTCAGAACGGCTGAACCTTCTGATTGATGATAATGTAGAGATTGAGATTCCTTGAGGATTGAGTAACCACGAGGAAAATAAAAGAGTGTGACTTGCTCGATAACGATTTACATATGGTCATTATTTGTCAAATCAGTTTCAACTCTTAACATTTTTCTTTTATTTTAATTAATTAAAGCAAATCGATATTTTTCACATATTATAAGCCGGTTTGAATTGTGTAACAACAAGCTTCTGAACGAATTTATAGGAAATATCGGAGCTTGGTGTTCGATGAGTCCCGAAGACAGAGAGAATCATCTCATGGGAACTCGGCCCAATTTGTGTTGCTTTCCATGCATTTTTTTTTTTTTTTTTTTTTGTAAACTGCTTTCGTTTCCATGCATTTTAAGTTTTTAATTAACACTAACAAAAGAGGACAACAAATACCCATTTGAGAAAGATTTATTTATTTTTACCGTGAGTGACTGTTAAAGAAATCTGAACATTTCATTACTAAATCGATGACCAAAAGTATCTTAAAGTATGCACATAATTAGGTTGCGTTCAATGATGGGTATAACTATAAGAGTGCCATGAAAAAAAGTGACAGTACGAGTAGTATTTAAGTTTATACGTTTCAGTGATGCATTTATGAATGAAGTTATTACAGAATTGATGCGAGTAATATTTACGCAACTTCAGAGTTTTTTATGTTAAGTACAGTACTATTTTTTGGTTTGATTTTGAAGCATTTTAATTAAATTTAGAAGTACTAGTATTTATGATTTTCCGTGCCTTTCAAACGTAAAAATAGCAGCGTCGTTCACGCTTTTCCCCTCTGGTGTTGCTGCCTTTGGAGTGACTTTTTCTACTCCTACGAAAGACTTTGGCACTTTGCACGTGCATTCGATTCTGAGACTGTCAACTCCGCAAGTGAGATGCTTTTTGTTGACGAGAAAAAAAAAGAGAGAGGCAAGTCGCTTTGCTGTCTGGCTACGCACACATCAGTCTTCTTCAGCTAATCATATGGCCCCTTCTAATTATCACTGATTATATGATGACACATGTTACCATAGGTCCCTGGTTTGAACAGCTCAATTGCTTCATTTGCTTGTTGTGGGCGAAGGAGCTATTATTAGTTTTTTTTTGGCAAACCTATTATTAGTTCTTACAACATAAAAATGTTGAGTTATCAGAAAACTAAACATATAGAGATTCTTAGTTTTCAATGATTCACATAATCACAGGATGAAAAGCAAATATACTTAATTTTCAAGAAAAAAAAAGAAGCAAATATACTTCTTTAATAAATAAATAGAAGCAAATGCATGCAAAACGGCTTTATCTGCTCGTTTTTGACTTGTTGTAGCTACCTGAATTTTTAATTGAAAAATCTAATAATTTTATAAAGTTTCGATGAATACCAACTCTACCGCCCTTTATAACAACCTCCCTCCACATAAAAGAAAACGCATTCGTACATTAAATAATTATTCTAATGATTATAGAGAGAAACTAAATTAAGAAATGAAGCATGATATAAAAAGAAGAAAATAACAAGAGCAAACATAACATAGCTATCTTAAAACTGCTCATTTTAATTGTTAGCTAACTTTCATGATAGCAACTTCTTAGAGTTCTTGACATGAGATCAAAAAGCTTTTTATCTGATATTTTTAAATTACGAGTAGAAGTTTCTGCGTTTGCGTTTGAATCGCTGCTACTGCCGCAAATCTTTTCGACTTGAACACCAATATCTTTAGCAAGCTTTTCAGCGCCATCTTTTGAGAGAATGGTGTCGAAACAAATGTATCTACCAAAGGCGGTTTTATCACCCAGACCTTCCCATAAACGTACGTGAGCTTTAGCCAACCTGTTCACATCCATAGTCGCTAGTAACCCGTTGCTATACATCTCTTTTGCTCCTGCATTTATATAAAATGAAAAAAAAGTCAAAATCTTATTAGCTGTCTTTGTCCCCTCATTTATATGGACCACCCGTGAACTACGTACACATGCCATTACTAGTTGTTTGAATATATTTATAATTATTGGACGGTTATTCAGTTTTGGATTCACATTCATTATATGATTTACCTTTGAGATAAGCCAAAGTTGAAGTGGAGTTACGATGGAAGAAGTCAGGACCAGTTATAAGAGCAGGACATATAGTGGCAAGCTTTAATCCTTTTGAATCTGCGATCCTCCACGCAGCTTTCTCAGCCTTCAGTTTTCCAAGTGCATACCAAAGCTGTGGAATTATTTTAAGAGGGACTTGTTAATTGGTGGATCAAAAGCATTATCATATATATAGATAATAAAACGGATGAAATCATTTATTTACCTTATTATTGATGCAGAATTGTTCATCGCTCCAGCTTTCTTCATTGATAACAGAGTGATCAAGGTCGTTATAGAAATTTTCTTGCAAAGCGCATGCTAAGAGAGATGATGTGAAGACACATTTTCTCACTGACCCTGTTCTTGTACATGCTTCTGTTACATTCTCACTCACTTTTGCTTCTAATTCAGCCATTGATTTCTACAAAACATGAATAAATGAAAATGAGTTGGATACGTTTTGTTAGAACGAGTAATTAAGACAGAGTTGGATAAATTTGAAAAAAAAAAAGAGTGAAACTCAGTTTGTAAATTTACAAAAATTGGTAGGTCCAGTTTTGTTTTTGTAAGAATTATATTTACTGAATCAATGATCTTGGCTCGTATACGTTTCAGTGAATAGTGCCATAGATATAAGGTATGGGTCACAAACACATCATAGTCGAACTCACACATAAACCTGATTAGTAGATATATGTCCTTATCAGTAGGTCTGAGAGGGATGTCACAGTTAAACTGTCAAAACAAGTGGAACCTACTACACTCAATCTAGAAGTGTAAAAATTTCATAAATGTCAACTAAGCAGTATATACTCTTCCTAAATCAGATGGTTGAGGTTGAATATTTCATAATGACAATATCAAAAAAAGTGAAATCACTAAAAAAAAAAATCTCAAATAAAGTGGCATCTATTCAAAAGAGAAGCGCTTAGATTTCACAATGCAGGGAGCTATCAACTGAAGATCTTATTTATGTTGGTAGCAAAGAGCTATCAACTCTTTCAACGTTAATTGGTTGATGATGAATTGTGATATTTTCAAAGGCCATTGAATTTTATGGTTGAAAATAAGTAGGCTACTCAACAAACATTCAGAAAAACTAAGGTACACTTTCTAAGCACCAACCTCAACTCATAACCACTTCATTAACAAGAAAGCAGAGCCACTCAAAAAGTGTTCTAGAAACAAGCCTTTTGACACATTCTCATATTCACACATGACACGTACACCACATTAGATTGTGTTTAGACAGAGCAAAAAAAAACGTTATTTGAGTGGCGAACAAAACACACATATAATCATTCCATGTTTATATGCAACTTTTCATGGCTACGAAGAGCTTTAAATTAGAACGTAATATGTCATGTACATTCCATGTGATGAATGTGTGTACACACATACGTGTAAACAAAAAGCTGATGATATACATAAATGTGCTTTATGCATTAAGTGTATGATATTAAAACGTACCGAATAACCAGCGATTCCTGCTGGATCGACAAATGCTGCGGTGTGAAAAACGCCAGCACAACCGTCGAACGCTTTAACCAAACTCTCTATCTCTGTTAACCGCGAGACTACCGACGTTATCCTATTACTAAACGATGCCGTTTCAGCGTCAGCTTCCATCTCGCTAACTTTCTCTTTGTCCTCTGCATTTTTCATCATAATTGTGGAAGAAAATCAAGAACTTGAAAACCAACTTTTAGAAAATCTACTTTCATTTAATTTTAAGTCATTTTATAAATATCATTAATTGATTAATCTATAATTAGTAAAGTAGCAAACATAATCAATTACCTTCGCAGTCGATGACGATTCTCACGGTGTAGCCATGAACAAGAAGCCGCTTAACAATGGCGCGACCAAGGTACGAAACGCCGCCGGTAACACAAACCAACCTGTTTCCACCGTCGGGATCAAGATCCATCGCATTTCTCGATTTACCACCTCCTGACCCGCGGAACCCGTCGTCGTCTCTCCTCCTCTGCACAGCGGCGCAGAGGAACTCCTTCAGCTCCGCAGAGAAGTTCTCCGAAGCACGTACAATCCTCATAGTCGTGAGTTCAAAAAAGCAAACAAGCGAAGATTCTTTTTAACTTCTTTGTTCGCTGACTTTGCTTCTTATTAGTTCAGAGAGGGTAGAGAGAGAGAGGTACACAGAGGATTGAGAAATGAGAAAGACGATATATATAGCAAGAGCCAGAGGCCGCGTTACACAACACACGATCTATGCTTCCAAGAAAGAAAGACAAGTGTACTAGAAAGCAGCTTATCGGCTCGGCTTCAGCTTTACAACGGCTTTCCTATTTATTTTCTTGTCAACACTTTTTAAATACGTAAAAAACGGCCTCCGTATGTATACGATCCCATTAACATTAACTATGTATCTTCGCCATTAATAAACACGTTAGAAAATAAAAACCTACATCTGCTTGATATAGTATTAGATTTTGGGTTTCATATGTTTTACTAACCCGCGCCTTAAGCAAAATCAAATTATTAATTTCGTTATTTTTTTAAGATAAGAAGACACTAGTCTGTTTAATCTTGATATCGGTTCAGTTTTAGGATAGTTTTTTTAGTTTTTAATTTACTAAAATATAACTACCATTCTGAATCAATATTTATTTTGCTTATTCAGTTAAAATGCTTGAGGTTTTCAATTTTTCGATGATAACCAAAATCTATTATTATTTGTTTGGTTTCATGTTATATGAATTTTAGACAGTCCTAATGTCGAACTAATGGTTTCATATTATAAAAGCATGAAAAACCAAATCAAATCTAGATAATAATTGAAGAAAAAGAATTTTTTTTTTAATACAAATCGTTTCATTAGAATTTGGTCGATGGTGAAAAGAAATATTAAAAAATAATAATCTAGATTCCAAAAGAATTAGAATCCTTACTTGTAGTGAATATTTAGTTATATAAGTGCTCACATCAATGTGCACATGTATGTAGAGCGAGAAAAAATATCCATAAATTTTGATTCGATTTGTTATGGAAAATTGGCAAAAATATCATATTCATAGTATCATTTTTCATGTTTACACTAACCACTTTTACTTTCACTTTTAATGAAGGATAAAAGATATTTATACCCTTAGGGTTAACTAATTTGGACTTAGACTTTAGAGTTGAGGAATATGGTTTTTGGAATGTAAAATTTAGGATTCTAATAAATATGTAAATAAATACTTAAAAATATATTTTTTTTAAAGAAATAGTTTCAAACATAATTTTTTATTTTCAAAAAGAATTTTTGAAAAAACAAAATCGAAAAAAATAAAAAATAAGTTTATAAAAAAGTTTAAATTTGAAAAGTATAATTAGAAATTTTTTTAAAAAATTATTATTTTTATTTAAAAAATTATTTGTTATATATATAGAGAAGAAGAGTATAAGAGTCTTTTTCCATTTAACGAAGAAGATATTTTTGAAAATGTCCCTTTAATGATGGTAAAAATAAATAATGATAACATGAAAATGGTAAACATGAAATTCCCCCATTTGTTATCCTTTTCGCTTCTAACAAAAAATCCGGATATTCGTAACTTTCCGAAGCAAAGCGAATACTAATATGCAATATCCTTAGAAAACGAAGCAAATCACAAATATAAATATTTTTAGAAACAAATATCTGTTCTGCTTCGTTATATGCTATATATACATATATTTAATAAATTATATATATAAGTTATACAAATAATATATTTTATATAAGTTTTACTATATTTTTATTTACTAAATTTACTAAAGTAGTTATTAGTATTCAAAAAAGTAAATAATTTTTTTATTTTGTAATAATTTTTTTTTTGTATTATTTATATTTTTATTTATTTATTTATTTTTACTGATCAATTCGGATGATTAATTACTCGGACAAAATGGATCGGATCACGAATACCTCCAAAACCACATATATCTGATTCGTGCCCACCTTTACATGTATGTATAAAATATATATTAAGGAGATTGATACAGTTAATTAACATTAAAATATATTTTTTAATAACACATGAAAGATAAAATTCTTAAAATATAAATTAAGTAAAAATAAAATAAGCCTAGACATTAGTGAATTTTTGCACATTTATTTTTAAGTAGAACCTTTGTATAATTTGTAGAACCATGCATCTGACTTTTATATTGAAAAAACGTAAAATAATATATAGTGTGAACATATTTATGTAGAGTTTGGCTGCGAAATTCTTTATACATAGCACGTTAGTGTATTCATTTTCAAATTATTGTATACATAATATGAACACTTTAAATGAAAATGTTTCTCTTTTAATATATAGAAGATATAAATGATATTATGTGCATGTATATTAAGAAAAATAATGGAGCATCTAATATAGTTTTAATAGATTTCACTATTAATGTTCATAAAAATTAAATTACTTATTATTAACAAACAAAATTGATATCTTTAATTTTACTGAAGTGTATTTTTTCCTTCACTTTTTGTAAATAAAGTTTATGCAGAGACTAACTACCAGTTTTCAAGCTGCCAAATTATGTTTTCTAGTTTTCCAAGCTATGTAATTATATTGGAGCATGTGGTAAACAAGATCCTAGTTGTACATTTGTAATATAGAAGTTTGGAAAAGATACTTTTGTTTTAGGACTTTTATTCGCATTAGCATTATAAATTTTAGTCATATACGTTACAATAATTAAATATATTAAAAGTAAAAACACGTTAAAACTTAAAAGTAAACGAAATTAATTATTAGTAGTAGTGGCTTTAGATTAAAATTGACCATGCCGTATTTTATGACTGGTTTGCATCCACTTGGTTTCTGTCCAAACCGATCATTAGATTCATGATTACGGTCAAACAAGTTGGAAAATATGGCAGATAATTGGACCAAGACAAATTAACCAAACTTTCGATTCTGAACATCTTAAACCCATTGTTATTTTTGTCTTTATTATAGTGTTTGGAATCAATTTCACTTCAATTCATTGCTATTTTTTCTTCTAAAATAGAGATTGTTATTTTTTCCTCTATATTTAGAGCAAGAAATAACAATCTTTATTTTCTACTCTATATTTTGAAAATTGCTATTATAAGGTAATACATTGGAACAAATTCCATATCTATTATAAAAATCTTCTATTTTAGAGGAGAATATATCAAAATACATTAGAGATGGTCTAAGCTACATTAAAAATACTAAGATATTATCATTTGGGTAAATTGCTAGTGTGTTTACTATGATGCCAAAGCATAAAAGAACACTCCTCTCTTTTATTTAAAACAAATAAAATTTTGACCCATTATTTTCTTGTTTACAATTTTTTTTGTATTTGGTGACGGTAAATACTAAATACACGTTTGTTATATATTCCATCCGATTCAGAATGATCCAAGTTTGAGAAATTTTTTTATAAAAGACCCATATTTATTTTTTTAATGTATGTAATAATAACAAATTGTAAATTTCAAAGATATTAATTGTATTTACTAAACTTTGATTAATTAAAAATCATAGGAAATAGCTAAACACAGAAAACAATGTATTTATTGTCAAAATTTTACGTGTTTCTTAATAAATGTGAAAATTCTAAAATATATTATTTTGAAACGGAGAGAATATTATTAATCTACGTATTATTATAGGGCGTTCACGGATTTTGTTTGTGACTCTTGTTTTAAGCGCAAGTAAACTCATGATACATCACATTTTCAGTTTTTCACCAACTCTTGTTACTCTATGGATTACTGATAAAACCTAATTGTTCAAAAAGCGTAAGAAATATATAGTGAAATACCTGGACGAAAATGTCAAATCTCACAAACCTCTCGTGGTTTAAACCAATGAACCCTATCTATGACATCCTATTTTGACGCAAGTGAAATAATCGTGCTACATATTGTCAGTTTTTTTTTTTTTTGTTTAACCAGGTGGTGGGTTCGGGCCTTCGGCTCTACTCCCTCCCCTTAGGCCCGGAGCCAGCATGCGTCTGTACCGGTTAAGGCCCTGGACACTCCTCCTACGGTGGATCGAACCCAGGAGCGCAACAACACCAACGCCTGCGCTTAAACCAACTGGGCTGCCACATCCGTGGTCATATTGTCAGTTTGTCACCAAGTCTTATCACTTAACGAGTCACTATTTCTTTTGTCTTTTAAAGGACCAAATATTGCTCTTGCTCAGAAGGTCTCGTAAGGCCAAAAGGAAAAAGGCAAAATCTACTGCTCATTAAATCATTAAAGCTATTCCACGATAAGTTTCACCGTTATAATAAGGAAATTAATTGTTGTCGGATGACATAATAAGTAAACCTAATAGCACCATTTACAATAGTGATGGATATATATGTTCTAATGTTTATCCACAGTATACATGATCTCGTACGGAACTGAATCATACACTTATATCACAGTCTAAACATATAATAAGCATGTACTATCGGTTGATTACTGTTATCGTCAACTTCCTAAGCCCTATATAGGTCAAACAATTATAACGAGTGAGGAAAAAAACGAAGATGCCAGACGAATACTAGGTCAAAATTTGCTTTTGGAAAAAAAAAATTGCTTTTGGGCCAACTTTTATACGCTCTGACTACGAAATTACGATTGGTAGCTGAGATGGTCAAACAAATTCGCATTTTTTTAATTTGACGAACCTTATCACCTCAGGTTTATATATATATCCCTATATACTAACTGAGGATTTTTTTTAATTTTGTAAAAATTAAAAAAACTTCTATCCTATGTGGTACTTGTGTATGTCATCTAAATTCTATTTCAAAGAATTCTAGAGCACCTTATATAAACTATAGTCTAAAAATTATACTCTCTAGCAAAATAATATTTCGCAGACTACAGTTGGTCGTATATATCAAATCTTTATTGTTTCGCAGACTTTCCTTAAATAAAACCTACGGAATTATCTAATGTGATTAAAATATATATATAGCAATTAATAATTTTAAACAATAAAAATTTGATAACAATTTGTATACTTTTTTATCAATTTTGTTTATTTCTTTATTATTAAAATAAATTACATAATTCCATAAATCATATAATTAAAATCTAGATTTTTTTTGTATATGTTGTTTGTATTTTGAATTTTTCAAAACGAGTATAAATTACTAAAACTGTTAAAAGTCACACATAAACTTTTATGATCAAGGTTTAAATTTTTTTTCTATATTAAGATACAATGATTATAAGACCATATGAAGAAATAATTTTATTTTAATAGGTTTTTATGTTAATATATATATATATTTCATATCGTTTAAATTAAACTATACATCGTATGAAAATGTATGCTTATATTTTGATATTTGCATTGAACATATATTGAAAAGTTAAATTTTAATTTTAAAATCTTCATTATTTTTTAAATGATTATAAATTATTGAAATTTTCCCACATTAAAAAAAATTGTTTGGTGTAAACTTTTGTTACACAAATATGCAAATAATCATAAAATCATATGAGTAGAAACTTTATTTAATAAATATCCATATTAAAAGTGTACTCTATATATATATCTTAATATCATTTAAATTTAATTATATATCATATACAATAAATAAGATTGGTTGTTTTGATTTATATGCATACACCAATTTATTACATAATAGTAACTCATTTCTTAGTTATTTAATACATATACTTATTATTTTATTATTTCATAATATGCAGAAAAACATAAACTAAATATAAAATATAAAATATTTATTCGGCAAAAGGTGCAGATCTTAACTTAAGTATGTATCTCTTTAATTATTTTAAATTATAAGCATTTTCTAAATTTCAGATCAAAACAAACGAACGAAATGAGAATAAACTTCAAAATCAATATTTATATCGAACAATAACCAAAATGAAAAAGAGAAAAATATTGAAGATATATAGGATTGACACGTGAACGTAAATTTCTAATAACCATAATTAATTTTTAAATTACTAAATCATGATATAATACCGAGCTGGCATAGTTTCATTGTAATCAAATAGACCCGAGATTTTTCGACCTAAACTTTAGGTTCTTATGCGGTAAGTGATTTTTTGACCTAATTCTTTTTTAAAAAGTTGGATCAGCTAATCAGTAAACAAATTATGTAATTAACAAAAAGTTAAAAAAAAATTGTTTAAAGACCAAAATATTAATTCAATCAAGAGTATAAATTTATTTTTACGTATAATATATTTTTAATAATTTTTATATAAATTTTTCCTGCGCAAGGCGCATGTCTTATCCTAATATATATTTATTTATTATCTACCCAAAAATATATTGTTATGTTACGTTGATTTAATCCATATTCATTTAACGAGATTTGGGTTTTAATGAGTAACCAAGACCGGCCATACATACATATTTTGCGATGCCCATACATGTAAAATACTCTATCGGCTTCAAAATAATACATGTTCTAGAATTTTCTCACTTATTAATAATAATAAAATTTAATTATTAATGAATAATTTTTTGTAATTTTATACTTCTTCCGTTTCAAAATGTTAGATATTTTAGATTTTCACATATTTTAATAAAACACATTAAATTTGTATAATTTTTTGTGATTATCTTTTTTTTTTCTATAAATTTAAGCCAATAAAAATCTAATAAATGCAATTTTTTTTTTGAAATTTGCATTTAGTTAATAAAACATGCATTGAAAATAAAAATAAAAAATAGATTTTTTTGAAACAATTTTTTTTCTAGAATATGTAACTTTATGAAACGGATGGAGTATTTTCTATATTTCTAAACCAATAAGACTTCAAAAAATGCAATTAATGTTCTTGAACAATTTTTCATTATTAGTTGACAAAAATGCTTTGGAAATATAACAAATATATATTTTCGAAACAATTGTTTTTGGAACATGTATCTTTTTGGAACGGAGAGAGTATTGTTTAGGTATCTCGTTTCATATTCAAGATCTAACGGTTCACGATACTTAATTAGCCATATTTTGCATTTTTGTTCACTAAGTTAATTTAATAATTATATTTGTATAAATATATATGTATATAATATTCAAACTACAATAAAAATAGAAAATATTTAAAACAGAAATGTGGCTATTTGTCATTGTATTATAGGTTAGTATTTTATTTTAGTTAATGTCACTAAGAAAGCTGCCCCCACAAACTTAAACGGCTCTGTAATATACAAAAGGATACTAAATATTATGAATAAATGGTAGTATATCCTAAGATGTAAATGAAAATATGAAACCGTATTACATAAGATATTATTTTTCATAAGGAAAGAAAAACTATTAAAAATGATGTGGCAACCAAGAGATGATGGTAATCAGCTCGGCTTGAATAATTCGGCTGAGAGGAGAAGTGCGAAATTTTTGGCAGCACGTGTTGACTGACGAGCAGACACGCACGGGAATTTTTTATCTCCTCAACGGCACTTCCCATATTTCTGTCCGAAATTTAGATGGTTAGTTGTGATCCCTGGCCTGTGCTGACGTGGAAGCTTCTGGTTGGTACGTTTTAACAAACTCTAGTGCGCGCTGTTTTGGTCGGAGCCAACTCGGGTTGGTTCCGTCCAATTTATCACGAGAAAGACTCATTGTGTGGTCTCTATTTAAGGTTTGTAGTCACGTAATTATATAGCAAAGTCGCAAGATTTCGTTTTCTAATGTAGTATTTACTTTTCTCGGTTGGGTCCATTGGCCATACTGTTTTCCGTGGTGAGGAGAGGAACTCGTAATGCCTCATCAAAGTCGGTTCCTAGTACAAATTTGTTTCCTAAAACTATCAAAGTCAGCAGCAATCATTTTCCGCCGCCAAAGAATGTTAATAGGCTTTTATCAGTTTTATTGGGCTGAGACGGAATCAACACTCTGGGTTGAGGCACAATTACTGAAAGATCAGAAGATGGGAGCGGAGACTCAGGTTACGCTTCCTCCGTCGATTCCCGGCAGATGGTGCTTTACAGATGGATCCTGGAAAGAGGGAGATATGTTCTCTGGCCAAGGCTGGTTCAGTACTTTAATTGGATTTGCGGATCTGATGGGAGTTAGGAACGTAAGAGCGTCTCTATCTCCTCTGCATGCAGAGTTCGAGGCGTTACTATGGGCAATGGAATGTATGAGGAACTTAAGACAATTTCAGGTTACATTTGCAACGGATTGTTCTCAATTGGTGAAGATGGTTTCGGAACCAGAAGAATGACCAGCTTTTGCAAGTTATTTAGAAGATATCAAGAATCTGAAAGAGAGTTTTACACGTTTAGAGATAATACATGTACCAAAGATGCAAAATAAAAAGGCGGATAATCTAGCACGCAGTGTCAGAAAATAGCCGTTTTTCGTCGTTCACATGGACCAATATCTCCCGGTGGTGTGGTTTACAGAATCTATATGAGTCTGTAATGTTGTCGACAAAAGAAAAAAAAATCAGTTTTATTGGGCTTCTTTTCTTGGGCTTGATAGTTATGAGATTCTTTTCTAAATGATGCCGTTTTTTTCTAAACGAAGCCGTTTTTCTAGAGGCGAACGAGTTTGGGAGCTGGGAGACCAAAAAAAAAAAAAAAAAAAAAAACCAAAGAAACGCAGAGAACAGAGGAAGAAGCATAAGGGAGTACGCAAAGACTGAGCGAGAATGGAATGTTTGGACGCTAATTTTCCTGTGTGCCATAGAAAGGTCTCGTTAGAAATTAAGGTAATTTAAATAGCTAATCGAATTAATTTTTATGTGCGTCAATTCATGATCATCAGATAGTGTTTTGTTTTAAATTTTGTTTTGAAAGGGAAACAAGACAGAGATTGTGATCTGCAGCTATGATGATCATATCCTTGTGAGCGTGTGTCTCTGTATCTGTACTTCGCTTGATGTTTGAAGTCACTCTTCTGAAACTCCACACAACACTTTGTTTTCAGGTCATAGCAACACAGATTGGAGCCATGGGGACTATATTGCACGCAAGGTCTCTCTGACTCTCTCTCACAAATAGAAATTTTATACTTCCTTGTACGATTTCTTGAGGAGTGAACTTGAGAGTTGTTGACTTGATCCGTCTCTCACGTTTTACATGTGATAGTTTTAATTATTGTTCATCCTTCTAAGGTTGTCACGAGGAACGAAGTTGAGTGTTCTTGATTTTTTTTTTTAATCTGTAATTTTGTCCATAATTCTAAGATAGGTTGTGCACATCGAGCATTTCCAAAAGAAACTCTATAACTTCAAATATAGAGTTTTTTGCTCTACAAAAAGAAACTTCAAAACTTCATGGTTTCACTACTCAAAATTCTAAATTTGAAGTTTCATCTTTTTATTTGCATTTTGGTCCTTATAATTAATTATACATCACATTTATGATTCTTAAGTATTTTTCTCATTCATAGTTTTAATCTTTAAAACTTTTGTATATTTTAAATATTTCAAATGTATTTTTATAAATTAAAATTTTACATATAAAAGTTTTTTAAAAATCAAAATAAGATTTATAATATTTTAAAAGTATAATTAGACAACAAGAATATTACAAAAAAAAACTTAATAAATTTTTTTAAGAAGATATATATACATGAAGACATAATTATTACACAAATTTAAATATTACATCAACACTAATAGTCTAGTAAATTTTCTCCGGAACTTCTAAAATATTCCAAACAAATTTTGTATAACCGAAAATGGAGAATTAATAAAATAATTTTATGTAATAATGTGGTATTTTTCTTGTAATTTAATATTTAATTATGTATTTTTATTTATAATTTTATATTTTAGAGTAAGATTTTATTTATTAATATTACTATAATATTTTTATATATGTGGTAATTATCTACAAATTTTTTTATGGATTTATATTAATTATGACAAATATAAGTAGTATAGTGTAAATTACAAATAATTTTAAAGGGAAATTTGAAGTTTTACTTTTGGAGAAAAACACCTTGAAACTTCAAATATAGAATTTGCAAAAAACTCTGCAACATAGAGTCTTTTTGGAGAAGAGAGAATTACAGACCAGACCCACATTGCTAACTACAGGACGCTGGTGTTTTATAGATGGTTCATGGAAAGATAAAGAACTATTTTCAGGACAAGGCTGGTATAGTACCCTATCGGGTTTCGATGGCTTATTAGGGGCAAGGAATGTAAGGGCATGTCTTTCACCCCTCCATTCGGAAGTGGAGGCTCTGATCTGGGCAATGGAATGCATGAGGAATTTAAGACAGTTTCAGGTTACGTTTGCAACGGATTATTCTCAATTGGTGAAGATGGTTTCGGAACCAGAAGAATGACCAGCATTTGAAAGTTATCTGAAAGATATCAAGGTCTTACAAAGAAGTTTCTTCAACTCAGAGATTGTTCATGTACCTCGGACGAAGAATCTAAGGGCGGATAGCTTAGCACGCAGTGTTAGGAAACAACCGTCTTTCGTCGTTCACATGGATGCGGAGTTACCGATTTGGTTTACAGAGCCAAGTTGAGTCTGTGAATGTCGTTGCTGTCAAAAAAAAAAAAAAAAAAAAAAAAGTCTTTTTGGAGATGATCTTATATATAATGTTTCAAACGGGTGCGTCTTTGGTGACAGGAAGGAAGAAGGGATGTCTGTTGAACCAACATTTAGTGTCTCAGTTATATTCGGAAAGCGTGATGAGGTAACAAAGTCTTATCATATTCTAGCACGTTTATATAGAATCTACGCCTTACTTATGCCCACTGTGTGTTCTTGAAGCCGATGCTGGTAGCAACTGCTCGAAGACTCATTGATCACATAAGGTCTCTCTATCGATTCTTGATTTTTGCTCCTTCTCCTCCATTGTTTGTTTTCTCTAACGTCTAATTAAAATGGAACCCAACATAGTTGTCTAACTATTAATATGATCTCTCTTAATTTCTTCAGTTCTCATGTTCCCTCGAAGCCTTTGATTCTCTCGCTTGGTCTCAAAGATCATTCTTCCGTACTTGCACATTTTCTTGGAAACATTAATTTGATTATGGATAAAGTTTGCATAAAACCAATGATACATAGAGATTGTGTGTCCTTTCATTGTAGGAGACGTTGAAGGAAATAGTTGCAGCTGTGGATCGATAACCGACTTTGGTAATTTCATATTGAAAAGATGTTTTATGTTTGGTTTAGTTGTGGTAATTCAACGATATCAAAGACCTTGCTTCTAGTAAAAAGGTTGTCAATTTTCCTCTCTCCACAATTTCAGTTTATTCTATTCACACATGATCAGGAATATGAATAAACAAAGAAGAACATATAATAATACAAACGATGTAAGTATAGCACATCATAAACCAAACATAGACTGTCAAAGGATAACGCCAAGACAAACATTGTAGTAGTAGTGGCTGTCACATAATATTTAACCTGTCAAATAAATTACACCCAATAAATATATAAATATAAACACACAAATCTCTCTTTCTTCTTTGTCTTGAAAAGGGACTTTGGGGTTTTGACTCGACATATCCCCAGTTTCATCCCTGAGCTTGTGTTTTGCTGTCTTCATGACTTAACGAGACTCAATCGTTTCTCTGCGTTAATGCGTTTAACTGATTCTCTACCTGCATAGAATATAGATTTAGATTTAGATTTAGATTTAGATTTAGATTTAGTGGGGAAATATGTATAAGATTTTATCTCAAGAGCTAATGAGAGCGACTGAAGTTAACTCATGATCTGAAATCAATATATAATTTAATGTGGGAGTCTCTCTAGAAAACGTGAGAAGACAAACCTGCCCATTTCTCTGCTTCAATTTCTTTACTTCTTCGGTTAGGCTCAAAAAGCTTTTAACAATCAAAGATGAAAAGAAAACAAAAGTAATTCAATGTGGTGTTAAAGTATAAGACGTGTTTAAGTTTTGGTCACAATGGTTAGGACACAGAATCTGCCTCGAGACATTTCATAACAACTTCATGATTAATACTAGGCTCTACTAGTAGTAATCAGGGTAGCTATGGTGAAAGGAAGAGATGTACTTATATATACCTTTGTTGCATTAGCATGAGTTGGGTCTGAAGCTCTCTCTCCCGTGCAGTTGCAGGCGTCATCTACATGATAAATATGATGTCAAATTCGAGTTGATATGACTGTGCTTTAATTTGATGGCATATTTGAAAGCGTTTGTGTTGTTGTCTCTGTTATTCGTTTACCTGCAATAGCTCATCGACGCTTGTCTCTGGTGATCCAGGTTGTTGCTTGACTATTAATTTGACAAATAAAAAAAACAATCTTCAACAAAAAAGGCGAGATAGGATCCTAGAGAAAATAAATTATAAATCTATAGATGAAGAGGATTGTAATACCAGAGGTTTGCTCCAGGTGTTTTATTACTCTCAATATCTCTTCCTGCCAAGACGAGAGTATTTTAAACTAACGACTGTAAAAGTGATTTTCCTTATAGTTTTGAAATTTACCCGTTGCATGGTGTTGTGCTGCAACATCGACTGAACTGATGGGAGGATTGAGGCGGTCGTGAGGGAGCTCGGGCTGCTTGAACCACCGCTAAACGGTGTGAATGTAGAGTTTGTAGATCCCTAGTAATTGTACCCAAAACGGAAACAAATTTTCAGTTTTCATAAAGAAAAATCAATTATTCCACACATAGCTCTTTTATGTTTCTACCACTTTGTTTAAAGACCATAAGAGCTTCAACATAGATGAATAAGCATACGAAGTTTATAGACTATGGTAGTTGTCATACCTTAGGACTGAGATCTGCTGATGTGACCTTAAACCGTCCCTTGTGCTCCACATGCGGGGAATCTGACATCTCGTCCACTGCATAAATTGTATTCAAATTGAAGACTATACAAGAATTACATGTACACGTATAATGAGCGGTTGATTACCAGTATCTCTCTTGGTGCGCTGCAATGATCCGCTGTGGCTCCGCTCGCTCTGATATCTACGCAGTTGAAACTCCCTATACAGAAGTGTCAAGTGGCTTTAACATGAACTCACCACTCAATAATATGAGCTTCAAAGTCAATGACGCATGTCAAGATAAGTTTTGAGGATGCAAACCTGTCAGCTTCCATTGAGATTCTTTTTGGAGAGTAAGTACTCTCTGGTATAAGTGAACCACTCGAATATTTTTTTTGTTCAGAAATGACATGACGTGGTAAATAAGAATTTTGTGCTGCAGTGTCCTCTTCTTTCGTGGTGTGGGCCAGAGATCCAATAGAAGATGCCTTTGTTATATGCTGTTGTCCAGCACTCATTAGGCTTGCATCTTTCCAATCAGGAGTAGTTGCATTATCCTCGTCTGAGCCGACATCAAAGCACCCTCTGCATCATGGGACAGGTAGAATAAAGTTTAATCCTTCGTTTCAAAATTTAGAAACGTTGTAGCTGTGGATTACTAAACAGAAGGGATACTTATGGAGTACAATTATCAAACTGCTATACTGCTCAATGAAAACACATCATGTGTGCCAGTGCCCAGAGTTCGATTGGATAAAATCCGTATCTATAGAAGCTAGTATAAATTAAGAGAACAGGAAGTACTTGAGTGCTTGAAGAGGTCTGATTGGAAACGAGGCGAAAGAACTCTCCAAATCTTGTATATCGTTTAATTCGTCCTGAAAAGAAGAAGACGACAAGGAAATACATGTTGAGTTGACATCGTGCGGCAGAGGATCAAACTTAAAAGCATAGAGAATCGTTTCAAATAATACATCCTGACTGGGAGTTGTTTCTGAGCTGCTAGCCCTTTCAGGGGAAAGAGCAGATTCATCCTGCCTTTCACATTGCTTTCTGTTGAAATCAGGGTCTTCAGCATGTGAACTATCATCATCTGAAATCTACAAGGACAGAAAAATTAGTCCCTTGCCTTGTATAATTAAATTGGCTAGAAACGTGCTAGACTTACAAGGGCAGCCTGACTCTTTAGGTCCTCGAGATTGAAATTCCAAGCGCTTATTCCCCTTATGTATTCTTGCTGCAGAGAAATAGGAAGTCTGAGTAAGATGTTCATAATTAAAACACACAATCAAACTCGACTACCAGAAGTTGTTTGCACTTCTCATGCTAAACAATAGCAGCTTAAAGACATTATGCAGAACACTCTCAATAGATGGGTGAAATTTTTGTTTTACTAATCCTTGCCTGTGATAGGTGTGCTTCGTACTCAGATTTGTTTTGCATCAGAAGATCAGCTTCCTTTGACTGAAATGAAAAATTTGCATATCAATCAAACTTTTCCATAAGTTTTTCTTACTAGCAAAAGACAGAATAAGTTTAAGGAATGGATCAGACCTTTATCGTTCTATAACGTTCACCTAATGGAGGAAGACCGTTGAGAATTGTTTTAGCCAAGTAATCAGGTGGGCGCGCTTGTTTGAAGAAAGGGTGCTTTAACAGCTTTTCTGAAGTTGGGCGCTTCTTTGGGTCCTTTACTAGGCATGTTCCCACCATCTCTTTGAAGGCCTGTTAATGCCAAACAACCATTAAGGTGGAAAGAAAACACAAGAAACTAGAATGATACCAAATAAAAACTGTCACCACTAACGCACTTTTGAAAATCTTTTGTCTCTCTCGTAGTCAAGTCCGGGAGGTGCATTTTGTAGGGTCATCAGCAAAACCTACCAAATGATGATTAACACAAATAGAAATACATGAACTGAGTACCAGAGAGCAATGAAGAACAATAAAAAATCAAATGAAATCATATAACCTACTTTCATTGGCGGATACTTGGAAAACGGGGCATGACCATGTGCCAGTTCAAGTGCCGTTATTCCAAATGACCATACATCTGCTCTGTGACAGTGAAGAAATGTATCAGACATGAGTACTATGGTGAGGAAGCAATGTTTTAGCGTAAATGCAGAGTTAATTATATATAGAGAGTATCAGCTTACTTAAAATCATATCCATGTAGCTGCTGCATGACTTCAGGAGCCATCCTATGCAGAAACAAGCACAAAATCAGAAATTCTGTCAAAGATGCACCTACAGAACATGGCATTAGTGAAGTTGAAAAAGGTTACCAGCATGGAGTCCCAACGAATGTATTTCTGGAACGTTGTCTATCTCCTGTGTCGAACATGCAAGCTGACACTCCAAAGTCTGCTAGCTTAACGGCACCATTAGAGTCCAATAGTATATTTCCAGCCTACAAAGGAAGCCATGCGTATTATTGAAAACGATAATAACTTCATCTGAGTAACATATAATTAATGGGAAGATGACTATAAAGAGATAAATAAGGAAAGCCCTACACTAAAGTAGAAAAGCTGCAACCACCTACCTTCACATCCCTATGGATATGTCCATGGGCATGAAGATACACAAGAGCTCTCAGAGTCTCACGGAGTAAAGTAGCGATAACAGGTTCCTCAAATCCGTCTTGATAAGAAGACTTTATTATATGGAGACAGGATCCTCCAGCCATGTAAGGCATCACAACCCATAGCTGGTGCCCAGCGGTAAATGAGCAATGAGCTTGCAACACATTCGGATGGTTGATCAAACTCATTGTTTGCACCTCTCTCCGGATCCCATCCTACAAACAAAAAAAAATCAATTTCTATTCATTCAGGTTAACAGAGACAAATAAAAGTTCGAGATGTTCACAAATGAATCTAATTCTTTACATCTAGCTTAAGCTCGTGAAACAAAGGCAGAACCGTTCTTTCATATGTTAGAATAAGAATAGAATCAGAGTGCTTACCAGATCGTTGTTGCACTTCTCCAAATCAAGAACCTTGATAGCAACGACCTCGCTAAGTGGTATGCACAAAGCTTTGTGCACAGTGGCACTGACACCATCTCCAATTTCTTCTTGTAACTTGTAGTCTTTCGCTTTCAAAGGAAACTTTTTCTCTGACATAATTATTTTGTTATCTTCTTAAAAAAAAAAGCATATGCTATTATACACCTTTGACCCCGTAGTAACCTTCAAAATAATTCGACTTCCAATTCGCCAGCATCTTCTTCAACGCAGAGATATCAACAATGCCATTATACCACCACAATTTATCTGCGCAGCAAATGCAATTCGAAAGAATAACTCAGAAACTACAAAATGATTAAAGTCGTCGTCGTCTCCTCACTCGTTCTTGACGGCGAATAACTATCGAATCCGATCTACAAAAACCTCTGACGCGTTTTCGTAATTTCTACACCACACAATTGGTCATCACCATATCTCTTAATCGGATTTGAGAAAATGAACCCCACAATCATGGAAAAGATAAATAAAGAGAAAATCAATCTGAAAAATCTTCCGATAACTCTTTTAGCATTACCGAAACGAGTTCGAGATAAAAACAAATCTGGGAGAAGGAGAAGAAACAGCGCTGACCTTAAGTCGAGTCAACGGAGGAGACGTAGTCAGCTGACTTGATGATCCTCCAATCACGCAGAAAACAACGGGAGACGTAGTCAGCGCCGTCAATTACTGCGGAGGCGCTTGATGATTTGCGATCGATCTGCTAATGAGAAGAGATTTTTTGAAATCGTAGCACGAGAGAGAGAGGTTAGAATCTCTCTCGCTTTCTCGTCTTCGTTGTCGACTTCTCTCCTCCTCTTGTGTTGTTCCTTCTCTGTCGTCGGGTTTCCGCTTAGCAGAAAGAATCTCGAGGAAAAGCTAAGAGAAACGGTTACGAAAACCCGTTTTCGCTGGTTAAGTTGTGTACCGGTTTTGAATCAATTTTATCCAGATCACAAAATTAGTTGAATTGAACTAATTATATCACATGAGAACCGGGAAGTAATCCACCCGGTTCTGATAATTGTTAAAATGTGGGAACTGTTAACTTACTTAAAACTATATTTAAAAAAAAAATTGGGTTAGTTAACGTTGAGACGAATTTTAGCTATAAAATTGATGAAAAATATAAATGAACAAATACTTCTTGATTCCAAAAGTTTCAAAATAACAGTGACATATTTTTTGGATTTTAAGAAAACCAGCTAAAAACACATGTCATTTTTTATTCTAAATAGATTGTATATTGTGTGTGATGGAAAACAATTTGAATAAATTTCTTTTGCATTCATGAAACATTTAAGTTTTGGACAGTATCAGATTTTAAACAAATAAATAAATGGTCCAAGCTTATCATTGTAAATAAATGGCTCTGGAATTTTTGAATTAACTGTAAAATGGATAAGAAGATCGAATTATACCTTCAGATTTTCAAGAACTCTTAGCTTGGATTAACTGTAGAAGATTACCGGGTACTAAACCGAGTTTTCGGTTTTGTTTATCGTTCTATCACTTCAATATGGTACCGATATTCTAAATTAAGAAAACAATATTTATTATCGGGCTGGCGAAGAGATGATTGCTTCGGGAGGAGGTGTTGCTGGGGTCAACCTGCTCCTTGAT
This sequence comes from Brassica napus, assembly GCF_020379485.1. Classification (NCBI taxonomy): domain Eukaryota; kingdom Viridiplantae; phylum Streptophyta; class Magnoliopsida; order Brassicales; family Brassicaceae; genus Brassica; species Brassica napus. The sequence goes on along the minus strand of NC_063452.1, from coordinate 58,327,105 downwards.
TGGACGGAAATAGCACTCGCCGGAATTATTTCATTTATGTACCAAATACAAATATTCTTGCCCAATATTATTCTGGAAAATTATTTATATATGACTCCATTCGTAAATTGTATATGCTAATTACGGGGAAAATAATTTTTATACTTTTAAGTCGAATTAAAAAGCTGTATTACAACTCACAGATGATGTTGACAAAATAAAACTTTATCGCAGTTCAAAAGACAAAAGGTTCATAACAATATTTCATTTTTAATTGGCCTTCTACGCATGTGCTTGCGAAAATATAACATGGACAACAGTATCTGAAATTTTGTTTGTTGGCTAAATATATCTGAAATATTGTTCAAACAATCATATAATTCTATAATATACACTTTAATGAATGCCTAGCACATTAAAAGGTAATCAGAAATATGAGGGTGTAACTAATCTAGGTATAAACAATCAATGTAGTTTTCATATCTTTTATGCTTAGTTAATAACATGTTTTGAAAATGTTAAATTGATGCTTAGATTTGTCGGAAAAATACTCGTTGAACAATTATTTTTTATTTTCTTCACTTTTTCTTCGCTTTTTTTTAACGCCGAATAATTATGATATTACAACTATGAGAAATATTACAGACGATTCTATGGCCGACCTAAGCCGTCATATGAGATTCACGTTTGACGGTATTCCTTGTGCCATGCTCCAGATCTCTTGTAAGTCTTTTCCTTTCTTAACTCGCATGATTCCGCATTTTCTGGGAATTGAAACTCAGACCTCCTGGTATAGAAGAACTAATGAACCCTTGGTCAAACTACCGGGACCAAGGGGGCTTCCACTTCTTCGCCTTTTTAATAAACTAAAAATATTTATATATAATTTATTATTACATTACGTATAGATTATATTCTCGATTAGTAAAGCTAGTTATATCCTTTATAGGGATGAAATTAAAAAAACTACATAAAGCTTAATTAAGTTATAAAATGTCATTCTTAGCAAAACAAACAATCAAGTCATATAACAATTATGTATTATAAAACGGAGAAAGCATAATTGAAGAAAAGATCTCAAAACATAAATAAAAAGATATGTGTGTTCGAGAACATGCCAATATAATGTTCAATAATGATGCTCTTTGAAAATATGAATATTAACAAGTGGACCAAAAATGTTTGTGTGTTTTTATATGTGCCCAACTTGGTCAACACAAGAATGCATATCATAATTTCGTAATAGCATGGAGGTCCATAAAAATACTTATACAATTCGGCTATACTTGCAAAGTGCAAGTTGTGAATTGGATACATTCAACGCAACCGTTTTTGACAAACCGGTATACCTCACTCATAATCAATATTCTCGGATTAAAGCATCCCTATAAAAAAAAAAAACTTATTCAGCCCGTAGAATGAACCTCTAGGTTCACCAACCAATAAAATTATGTTATTTCATATTTTATATATTCTTTAAAAGGAAACAAAATATTATCAAATTATATTATCTTTTTTAAATTAAAAGGTAAAAAGAAATAAATAAAAAATAGTAGTAATTACAAAAAAAAAAAAATTTAACGTCGTCAGCAAAACATTAAACCCTAAATCCTAATCCCTAAACTCTAAATCCTAAACCCTAAACCTTTGGGTAAACCCTAAACTCTAGGATAGATCTTAAACTCTAAATCAAAATCACTAAACACTAAAACACTCAAGGGTTTAGGGTTTAGAGTTTTAGGGTTTAGTGTTTTTATTTAGAGTTTATAATTTATCCAAAAGTTTAGGGTTTACCCAAGGGTTTAGAGTTTACCCAAGGGTTTAGAGTTTACCCAAGGGTTTAGGGTTTAAGGATTAGGATTTAGGGTTTAGTATTTTGCACGACGTTAAAAATATTTTTTTTAATTCTTTTTTCTGTAACAACTATTTTTTTTTTACTTTTTTATCTTGAAAACATAATATAATTTGATAATATTTTGTTTCCTTTTTTAAAAGATATCGAATTTGAAATAATGAAATTATATTGGTTGGTGAAACCCCCCCCCCCTATTGGTTGGTTGGTTAGTGTTTTGCACGACGTTAAAAAGATTTTTTTTAATTCTTTTTTTCTGTAACTACTATTTTTTTTTTTACTTTTTTATTTTGAAAACATAATATAACTTGATAATATTTTGTTTCTTTTTTTAAAAGATATCAAATTTGAAATAATAAAATCCTATTGGTTGATCTTCAAATCATAACTAGACTCTGATCCGCGCGCCAGCGCGGATATGAATTTTCAGTTTTAATTATTTATTTTATTAAATGATGTATTTGTAATATTCGTTCATATTATATTCATTAAGTAAATATTTTTTTTTCCATCTTAAACTATCTATTTTTTTTACGAATGTGTGATATCATATAAAAAAATGAGTATAGAGTTAATTAGATAATTTTAAAAACATAAATTTTTCTTTCGTGTGCGATATCATATAAATAATGATCTACCTAGTTAACAAAAATCATGATTATTTTATGTGTAATTGTTTTTTATTTTGACCATTTCCTTAAAACTATATTTAATTTTACATATTTTAATTAGAATATTTTAAATATCTTTACCTTTTTATTTGAAATGCAATTCAATAATTTTTTAACAATTATAACAAAATATTTAAAAAATATTTTGAGAATTTGTTTGAAAAATATGAAAATTACATTTTAAATTAAAATTATCCTAAAATATGATAAGTTTTGATGTAAACGAAAACTCAAATTATGTCAAAAATAATGATATTCAATGATAATAACAATTTTAATTGATTATTTTTAAAAAAATACATTTACAAAAATATTGTTTGAAAGAAAATTCATTTATCTTTCAAATATAAAATGAAAATATTAGAATTAAATAATAAAAAATATAACTAAAAACCATAAATTTAGCAAATGACAACTGAGTTATATTATGCTAAAATTTTCTTTCTAACAATTTATCAAATGACAAATGAGTTATAAGCAAATAATACCATATAATTTTTAAAAACATAATCATTCTTAAATATTTTTTGAATAAATAATTATTTTTAAATTTAATCAACTGAAAATAATATCCGTACAATTGTGTGAGTCAAATTCTAGTTTTATTGATGCATGTTATATATTAGTGCTGCCTGTTTAGATAACATTTTAATGATGCATGTTTTTAAATAATCTTCATTATTAAAATTATGCACGTAAGGATAACTCATGAGTTTTTTTGGTTGATTAAATGACATATGTCCAAATTTATTTAAGGATATTTCATTAAGGTAACTGAAAACAACAAACAATAAAATAGGAAGTTTAAATTCATTTAAGCATATTTCATTAATGTAACTGAAAAGACAAGTAATAAATTAGGCAGTTTTATTCGTTTTAGGATATTTCATAAATGCAACTGAAAAAGACAAGCAAAAAAAAAGAATTTAATTAATAAAGTAAGAACATTTTCAAATGAGTACTTCTCTTTTAATAATATAGATATGTTTAAGGATTTTTAACGTTAAAACCTCTCAACTATGTTTGTTTTGGGTAAAAACCCTCAAACTAAGTATTTAACGTAAAAGCCACCAAATTAACTTTATTTAATGAAGTAAACCCTAATAGGTCATAATTACCAATACTACCGGTAAATCTTTAGCTTAGGGGTTTCTACATTAAGTAAGCATAGTTGAGAGGTTTTACCTTTAAAAATAATAAAAAATCAAAATTTTATAATATTATCTAAAAAATAGTAACTTAAATTTTCAAAATTAGCATTTTTAATTATTTTTTTTGTAAATATATGAATTTGATGTGTTCTTAACATCAACATTATATATGTATAAATTAAAAATGTAAAAACCTAGAAAATATAAAAAAATTATATAAAGAATGCAGACGCAATAAGACTTTCTTCCCTAACTTCCGGATCAGACATATTCCAAGAGCACAAAATACTATGGCGGACAAGCTTGCAAGTGGTGCGAGGAGTTCTCCTTCAGCTATGTTATATGTCGATTCAATACTTTCGGTTTGGCTTTCTGAATCGTGCGGTCCAATTACTTAGTTCTCGCTTATGTTGTCAAAAAAAGTTACTAATTTTTAAATAATATTATAAAATTTTGATTTTTTTTGTTTTTAAAATTTTTAATGGTAAAATCCCTCAACTAAACCCCTAAATTAAAGATTTACCGCTAGTAATGGTAATTATGATATGTTTGGGTTTAATTCATTAGATAACGTTAGTTTGAGAGTTTTTTCATTAAATACTTAGTTTGGGGGTTTTTAGCCAAAACAAAGTTAGTTGAGGGGTTTTAACGTTAAAAATCCTATGTTTAACATCCGAATAACCAAACAAAATTTCAAACGTTAATCTTCATAATTTTTCAAAAAATACGTATGGCAAAAACATGATTTAAAAAGTTTCTAAGTAATCATAAAATAAAATCTGTTTTTTTTCTATTTTTTTCGTTATTCGTCAGCCTTGACGTAACACTCCCTGAAAACTCGATGATTATATCTATAAAATGATAAATTATCCTTAACAAAGACAAAGAAATAGATCACGGTTCCTTGTCAAAGCCGCCTCCTCTTGCTGCTCAAGTAAAGCCAACACATCCACATCTATACACACACACACATACGCAGGCACCTTCCACCTTCTTCCTTCTTCACACATATATATATATATATATATGCACACACAGAGCAGAGCAAGTCCAAGTGTATGAACAGAGTCAAGAAGACAGAAGACATTACAGATAGCGAAGAACACAGAACAATGCAAGATTTTTCATATTCTACGGAGTCCTTTAGCCCCAGCTTCAGTTTTTACGTCTCCGGTGACGGTGAGATCGTCGAAACCGCCGTTAGAGTTGTCCGTGAGTCCCAAAGCTACGGCGACGACACAGCTGAGTTCGAGTTCGAAACGTTGCCGTTACGCGAAGAAAACTTCTTCCATTTCCCAACGACGACGAAATCGTTAGCAGCCGTTGCTGATCGAGATAGCTCGAAGAATATTTTATACAGTGGTGGATGGATGCTTGATCAGTCTCTATCGTCTCAGTCTCAGTCGCATTCATCCTCTGAGTCTTCAGACTCGGAGGATCTTCCCCCGAGAAGATACAACTGTTTCTGGAGCCCGACCCGATCACCGGCGAGAGTTGATAGCTCAAAGAGTAAAACTTCGAACGTACCGATACGATGTCGTATTAAGGAACTTTTAAGGAGAAGCCACAGCGACGGAGCTGTTTCGACCACGAGCGAGCCTAAACGATGTCGTTTTAAGAATTTCTTGAGAAGAAGTCACAGCGACGGTGGAGGAAGTGGGTCCTCGGTTTCGCCTAGCGGCAACAGCTCGCCAGCAGTAAGAGGGAGAAATAAAACGACGTCGAATAAGTATACTAGTAACACTGGGGAAGTGAATATGAGAAGAAAGACTTATTTACCTTACAGGCAAGATTTGATCGGCGTTTTCGCCGGAATGAGCAGACTCGGTCGATAAAATAATTGTAGCTGCTTGTAATTAGTAAATTTACAAATAGCTCCTTGCTTCAATATTTGTTTTCGTTATGTGGCCATGTAAAAAAAATTTTGTGCTATTAACTTCTAAATGTTATAAATCATTGAGTTGGAATGTCATTAACCAGGTCTGGCCCAATACCGGCCTAATACCTAGAAGATAGAGAGATGGTCAAAGCTCTAGAGAGAAGAAAGAGAGAGCCGACTTCAGGAGAGAAAGAGGTGGCCACAAAGCTTGGAGAAAAGGAAACCCTTTCTTTTTCCTAGTAGATGTAATCTTTCCATTATTATGTATTAGTAATTTTCCTAATCCTATTGAGCTTAGGTTTTGGATACTTTCCATTTATCTTCATCTTGTAATCCTTATATAAAGGAACTCTCTTGATCATTAATAATAACAACAGAAATATTCAGTCTCTAAACTCTCTAATTACAACACGTTATCAGCACGATAGACTTTCAAAACCCTGAGAAAGAAAACCCCCTAACCCTAACCTAAAAAGCCGTCACACATAAACCCTAAACCAGACGTAACTTAAAATCGATCTATCTCTCAAACCCTGAGGAACCAGACGACGAGCCACATATCATCTTGAAGCCCTAGACGAGACGAATCCATCAGCACAAACCGTTCGTCTATCCGCTCTCAGACGCACTCTCACTTGCAGGAACAATACGCGGCGCCGTCTTGGTCTTTTGGAACCCTAATTCCGAAGAACCCTAAATTGTTCTTGCTTGCGTTCCAGCTTGCAAACACCCGATCAGCTAAAGCTCTTAAGCGTTCCTGATCCTAGACATTTGCAGCTTTCTGTTCACAATAGAGCTAGTCCAGTTCGCATCACATCCAGCTTGAGTTCCCAATCAACCAGCTCGCGAACTCGATAAGAAGAAGACGCATCCGTCTCAGCCTCATCTCGCGACCCCGACTGCATGCGTCCGTCTCAGCCTCATCTCGCGACCCCGACTACAAGCGTCCGTCTCGACTCGAGACCCGATAGGAAGAAGACAGCTCGCGTCCGCGTCGCAGCTCGCGTCCGAGGTTCATCCGTTCATCTTGGTGGTCCGGTTCAACCCTACAAAATAAAGGTAATTCGAAATCTGAAAACAAGAATCGAATTTGGTTGTTTTGTAAAGATTGAAACCATAAAAGATAATCTCTAAAACTAAAAGCCATATGTTAAATAGATCAATCCCCTATGAGTAAATCGAAGCTCTATAAGTTCGATCTAAACCTAAAATCGAGATTAATCTATTGATCAATTAAAATCAGAACCTTAAAGGTTTTTGAATCTCAAATCAAACCCCCTTGATCAAAGATCAAAGTTTTCGAAATCCCCTAAAACCATAATTTTGGAAAATTGGTTTTAATTTTGATTTGAAACTTGAGTGTTTGATTGATCGCCTAGAGCTATGATTAGGATTGTCTTAAAACTTGAATATGAATCTTGTTTTAAACTAAAACCCTAATCTCGAATTTTAAAATTCCTAAAGGTCTTGAAACCTTAAATCTTTCATTACTTAAAACTTGAAAGATTGATTTAAAGAATTTACATATTGAATGAGAGTTAGGTTGCTATATTATTTAATTCTAAAACCTAATAGATATGCAACTAAGAAATAGGATTGAATGTTTCTAGATCCTGTTTTGTATATGGCTGTGTGGCCTAATACATTGTTCATACTTGCGGCCTTGTGCCCTTGATTGATTAAAAGCCGTGTGGCTTAGTGCATATCAAAGTGACCGTGTGGCCTAGTCTCCGGATGGTTATATCAACCGGATTGCATCATGATCCGATCCTTAAGATCGTTGTATATTATGATGGCCGTGAGGCCTAAGCATCACAATACTTGACCGTGTGGTCCAAGTATCAAAGATAGACTTATGAAATCATATGCACTTATTATTGAAATTGGTTGCAAGAATTCTAAATCAATGAATTGATTGATAATATGATTTCAGATGCCGAGATTTAATCCCATGGATTATGCCATTCTAAATCTCTCTAGAGATAATTATCTAGAATGGGCAATGAACACTTCAGTTACCCTAAAATCAAGAGGACTCGGAAGGAGTATCATTCAGGGTGATTATGCAACTGAAAGTGAAAAGTTAAGAGCCATTACAATAATGTGCCATCATCTCACTGTGGAACTGAGAAATCAATATCTACATATTGAGAACCCTGGTGACCTTTGGACATAATTAAAGTCTAGATACACTATGGTATTATTACCAAAGGTCAGACACGATTGGATGAGTCTCAGATACCAAGACTTTAGGTCTGTGGCCGAGTACCATTTTGCCTTGGCCAGAATCGTGTACCAACTGAGATTATGTGGAGAAGAGGTAACAGATAATGATTGTCTATTCAAGACATACTCCACATTCCATCCAGAAGATTTGTTGTCAAAACATATCTACATAGAAAGAGGTTCTACCACTTACAATGACCTGATCTCTTGCCTAACGGTAATTGAGAATGACAAAGTACTAAAGAAGAGCAGTGAGATGAGATATCCTGATACAAATAAGACTGATATGGATCAGAATGAATCCAAGGGAGCCGTGTCCAATATAACTCAAGGAGTGGCCGATATGTCTATTGACTAAGAGGGATCTCGACATTTTATTTTAAAGTCTTTGATTTGTGTTTTGCTTTAACCTAATTAGGCATTCACGTTTTTATATATAAATAAAGTTTGTTTTGACTTCATTATGTCTTGCCTGATCTTACTTGAACATATAAATGATTTTAAAGAGTTGCCTAAAGATCATAAAACCAAGTAAGAAATCATGAATGAGTATAGTAAGCATAGTAAAGAAACTATGGCTAAGGCATTGCCTTAAAAGGCATTATACACACCCAAAAGAACATGTGACCCATTGAAGTTATAATGAATGGTTTCCAAGTAGAAACAATGCGCAAGGAAGGAAACAAGTTCCTTTAGATTTAAGAAGAAAAACGCCTAAGACCTTGAAATAAAATGGTCGAGACTATACCTATGATCTCTACTGATCAAAACTATGCTACAGATCAGTATGATAAAGAGGTAAGAGATGTGGTAACCATATAGAGATAACACCACGAAATTTTACACTATATGGCATGATACGATTAGCCATCCTAATCTAGAACTTGATGCAAAGATTGAAATTGAAAAGACACAGAGTTATCCCGTAAAAGATCTCACGTTGTGAAACATGTACACAAAGGAAAACTCATTAGGCTTAATTGTCCCAAGCACCACGACCTTATAGTATGGTCATGAGGGGGAGAGAGGATAAACCCATGATCAATACTACAAGTTCGTGTACCACTATGGTCTAGGACCATGTTATATGGCTCGGCCATTACTTGGCCATAAAGGACCATTCCTCGGCCGTAGAGGCCATGATACAAACGGCCAAACCAAAGAGGCCATTACCCGGCTGAAGAGACCATGAGATAAATGGCTCGGCCATGACTTGGTCGTGAGTTGGACACATAGTGCAGGCTTGGCCACACACGTTCCATAATCTATAAAGGTTCGGCCAAGTAAGCTATTACCTATAAGTTATCGGCCATGTAAGCCATTACCTATAAGGATAAGACTATAAAATTTATAAGCTTGGGGACATTATGAATTGACATGTATAAGAATGATAATATGCATCAGGCCATATAAGTGAGCATAGATATTCCCATCTCAGATTGAATACGAGTCATAAAACCAGACATACACCATCTTAAGAGATTTTGAATAAACCACCACATACATACATGTGCCATCTAAGATGGAATCTCAGAAGAGGATTGGGAATATATAAGAATAAGATCTTCTCCACGAATTCAAAGGACCGTGAGCCAAAACATGGGTGATTAAAATAGTGGCCAGGTACGGATTACATGAAACAAATGAATCCGAATATTAAAGGAGAAAGATTATAAGCTGGATAAAGAATGTTAAAAGTACGAATGGTTTTAACCATCATTGTCTTGGCAAAGATCCTCGGAATATACATTATGATTTAAGACATCCAAAGAAAAATTATATAAAGCTAGCTAATTGAGAAGCTAATCGAAATGCCAGACACTGACCCGAGAAATGACTAACCAGCTTAGGACCAAATGAATATCCTAGAAGAGACATAATCAAGTTGCTATAGAGTCTATACAAGATAGACCAAGTGTTCCATAAGATAAAGGAATCTCGGATAGAAAAGAATGGTGCATAGAATACAGATCCGAGATTATAAGAGAAACCATACCAGACATTGAGAAAAGGCTGCGCAGCTACACATCTTAGGTACCAAACCATGTAGTCTTGGGACGCCAAGCTACTAGGTAATAAAGGTCCTGGATAATAAGATCTCAAATCTATAAATCATGTCTGGAACATAATGGAACCACATGAAAGTGTCGACACACACACACATTTGTATAAAGATACATAAAGTTATAGCACTTGAACATAAAGAGATGAACGAGGATCATGAATCCACGAATGAGTACTCATACAATCATAAAAGATCATAGAGATTAGAAAAGATAAAACGTGGAGGTTCAAAGTATCTAAAAGAGAGATGGGCGTATTGGCCATATACATATACAGAAACGCCATCTGATAAACCAGTGAAATAGATGGATCTTGTGAGATAAAGAAACTGTCATGTCTCCGATCCTGGATAGGATCGTCCGGACGGACTGCGGTGCGAGGAAACGCACCAGTCAGGTCATATGACCTAAAGACAAGCGAGCTGGTAGCTGGACAAGATCCAGGTGAAGCTTGATGAAGTGAGTGATCAGAATGGATCATCGGAAAAATAAGTCTAGGTCTGGAAATTGACCAAGGGACTTAGAAAGATTGAATAATATGAAGAGAGCAAGCTGGACGAGTGATGAGACAGCTGGACGATGCGAGAATGAGGCTCGGTCAGCTGGGCGAAGCTCGGACAAGCTCACTGTAGTTCACATCAAGTTTGGCCAGCTCAGGTAGCTGGACTACTAGCTCACTCAGCTGGGTCAGCTGGTAGTCAGCTCAACTCAGCTGGATGGAGTGTTGGAAGCTCGGACCAGTGTGACAGTTCTGGGCAGTTACCGGGCCGGTTGGTTAGTCAATGATGGCTATGGGCTGGTGGGATCTTGACATGAACCACCAAGGGTCCGTGGGTCTTGGCCTCTGACAAGGGACTCAGGATGATGTTCTGGGCCTAGTTTTCGGACAGCCCAAAGGAGAGAGGAGCAGTTGGGCAGTTATTTCCGAAAAGGTGCAAAAGGGGCAGTTTTGTGCCCTTTCTCTCTAACTGCTTGTGGCGGTTTCTCCAGGGCAGTTGGGGCTCAGTTTCTCTATAAATAAAGAGTCCCTGGCACAGATAATGGCACGAAATTCCTTAGGCAAAGCTCTGCCAAAATCTTACCAGAAAGATAAAGAGAGAGAGACCGGCGGTTAAGAGAGGAGAACCGTGTGGAGTGGTGTGATCTTGCTGGCGTGTTCTGATCGTGGGAAGACAAGGCCGTAGAGATGGACACCAGGGCTTCCTCCTACACCCTGAAACACAAAGAAACACAGAGAAAAGACAGAGAGTTGGTCGGATTCCCAATCCAAGACCCATGGTGGTGTGAAGGCCATAAAGAGGCAGTTTTAGAAGAGATCAAGGGGGAAAGTTATGAACGACTTTCTGGTGGCTTTTGATCCGTGATGTTATCACCCAAAGCATCCTAAAGGGCCTGAGAACACACGCAAATGGTGAGGAAAGAAGGTAGATGACCGGAACTCATTCCCAAAGGCCAAGACAGCCTTAAGGGCAGATGTGTGTAGAAAGGCAGTTTCATGGGCACTGAAGGGGGAAGTGATGGACGACCCTGTGATGATGTTTGATCATGGATGATCACATCCTGGGCTTCCTCTGTGTCTTGGGAACACACGCAAACACCCAGGAGAGAAGGGAGAAGGCCGGACTCCACTCTTACAGGCTAAGACAGCCTTGAAGGTGGATGCAGTGTAGAAACTGGTTTCATGGAAGTTCCATGGAAGGGATCAGGGGTACGACCCATGAATGGAACTTATCAATACTGGAAGTATATGATAAGGATTGATAGAGGCGTGCACTGGAGGAGCATGGCCGAACATAATAAGGAATGACACATGATCTAATCAGATCATGTATAAGGTAACCGGTTTTATGATTACCTTTTGAATTACAACTCTGTTGACTGTGGAATTGATCATGGCCAAGTATGGCACGTCCTTGAGGAATATATATATTATGAATGATTATGGTGTAGTCTGTTGGATCAGACTTGATGACATTAAACCATGGCCTTGGCCGGTTAGGAGAAATCCTCCATGGCCTTGGTTTGGAAGGTATGATCGGATCTCATAGTTACTGAAGGACTTGAGGGGATCTGATGATTGATTCTTCTTAGTGGGTATTTATAATGAATTATTATGATTTTTATTGGATTTTATCGAATTGATTTAGAGATGGTCAGTTTGGCCGGTTTGGCTGTTCGTGGCCAAGATCTCTAGGATCGAGGCCGGTTATGCAAATTATGATTATGGAATTCTCTTAGTTTGGAATTATCATGAATTTACATGAATTTTATTTAGTTTTTGGATCACATTTGAAATCGGCCAGATTTGGGTTTAATGAGAAAATGATCGGTTAGTTATGGAACCAGCCATGCAGTGATAGATCCTTGTGTTAGGTTGTCGGATCATATGCTTATGTATTGTGAAATGTTTGTCACTTATGATTATTGATCATAAGGAATGTTAGTTATCAACCTTGGGTTGGTAAGCTATGTGCAAAGCATTGGCTATGTTTTTGGAGCAGGTTTGCTTGCGGTCGAAATTGCACCTGAGGGCATATTGGGGTCAGATCCTTGTGTTAGGATATCTGATCATATGTTTGTGTGCTGGAACATATTGTCACTTATGATATTGATCATAAGGAATTGCTGGTTATCAACCTTGGTGTTGGTAAGGCAGGCCGTGTGTGACCTGATCATGGGTAAGGATGGACGACCTGATCCTTGGATGATGGATCAAGGTGTCTGATCTGATTGATCAAAGGATGCACCGGTGGTAAGAGCAACACTAATCAGGTTCAGTGGGACATGGTTCCATGACTGATTAGGAAGTATGAAGACTCATCAGTTCTGAGTCATGTGGGGTGGTTGGTTGATTGACTCAGGATCTGATGGGCATTGTTAGTCCATGAGCTGGACTTGGTATCATAAGTTGATAAGGCAAAAAGGATGTGGGACAGTGCATGAGCCGGTTAGGGCCAGATGCATGTCCTTAGCTGTATGAAGACTTCTCAAGGGTTACTTATGTCTGTGGGGATGGTTGGCTGAATGACTAAGTACCTAATGGAAGAGTTTATGCAGGTATAAGGGAGTTGGACGAGTGGACGGGAATGTGGCAAAGGTATGATCTGTCAATGTTGCATAGATCTAGATAGAATGGATTAGGGGAACGGAACCTCTGATTGTATGACTTGGTATAGGTTCAGGATTGACCTTGGAGCTAGCTGGCAGTTGTGTTTACTGACCAGTAGCTGAGGTGATCTGACCAGACAAGTGTTAGATTGGTTTTAGACCAATGGATGATAGATGTTATTCCGCTGCGTATGTGTTGTATTGATCTAGCTAGGGAATGACTAAGGTAGTCTTGAGCTAGGATCTGAGTTAGCCCTCACCAATGGGCGATATTTTAAATAAAGGGCAAAATTTTTAGAGGTTCGGTCCGGGTATGGACTGAGCGACGTGAGGCATCGACCGCGGCCTAGTCGGCCGGGATCAGGTCTTACAAGTTGGTATCAGAGCATGCTTGATCCTGTTACGGACAGTGCTCAAAGATGTTGAGTTCCAAACCGAAATTATTTCTGAAAACTGAGATGACTTGGAACCTTAGTTGTGGTGAGCCAAGTGAGAGTTGAGGTAAGTTTGGGTTTCATGCTTGTGAACGGGGAAGTTCCAAGATGAGCCGGCTTAGCCAAGATACACTCTTCCACGGCAAGACCCTGAAAACATAAATGTTAGTTTATCTAGTTATTTGGGAATAATGGACGGATTGGATGATGGACGCAATGCAAGATCTTTGTATGGACGACCTGGACAAGGGGAGTAACATGGACCAGAAAGTGGCTTAGGTTGAAAGAAACGTGCAGCACTCTCTTGGAGGTAAATGTTATCCCTTGGTGGCCATTTAAAACAAGTGAGCATATGCAATGTTCATGTTAGTCTAAGGGAGACGCTACATGGCTAGTACATGAGTAGGCTTGTGATCAGATGGATCAGCTTGGACTCAGTGTAAGTCAAGGTAGGATTCCTTAAGATGGAGTGAATGGAATGGATCAATTCCAAGAGGAATTGGAAACACGATGTTAAGTATCTTAGTATGATGAGGATTGAGGTATACTATAAACACTTTTGTGAATGGTATGGGACGTTCACAGATGTGTGATGCTTTGGAGAATGGTATGGGACATTTTCCAAATGTTTGATCAAACCGAGATCCTACTCATCTAAGTACTTAATGATCGGTGGTGTGGAAACACATTATTTGATACTGGAGCTACACATAGTTTTGTGAGTCCAAGTATGATTGGAAAAGGTTTGTTCCGGTATGGAACATGGGATAGTCCTGAACGAGTGAGTGCGGCCGGAGGGCAAGTTATGAACTCACTCGGTCTGGTTAAGGACATCCCTGTGGTGATCTTGGATAGGCCGATGCCTATAGATCTGATTGTGGTCCCCCTCAAGCATCATGAAGTGATCTTGGGCATGGACTGGTTGGGAAAGTATCGGGCAACTCTAGATTGTCACCTGGGAAGGGTGCAACTTGAGAACGAGTTTGGACCCCGATTAAGTACCAAGGAATCAAGCCAACCTCTTGTAGTTTGGTGGTTTCAGCAGTCCAATAGAACGGATGCTTGGAAATGGTTGTGAGGCCTTTTGGCTACCATTTACACTGATGAGGTTGTAGGGGCCTGTGACCCAGAGGGTATACCGTTGGTTCGGGAATATCAAAATGTGTTTGGGGCACTACAGGGCATTCCCCCTGATAGGGCTGACCCATTCATCATTGAATTGGAATCTGGAACGGCCCCATTATCTAAAGGTCCATATAGAATGGCACCAGCTCAGATGGTAGAGCTGAAGAAGCAACTTGAGGAGTTGCTTGAGAAGGGGTTCATACGCCCTAGTGTATTGCCTTGGGGAGCACCAGTTCTTTTTGTGAAACAGAAAGATGGTAGCTTCAGGCTGTGTATTGATTGAGACGGTTGAGTCCCTGAGTGGACCAGAACCGTAATATGATCAAGTCCGGTAAGGGACGAGGATCAGGACACGACCTACTCGGAGATGGACCTACGGTCGGAATGCACGGTCGAGTCCTTGAGTGGACCAGGACCGAAATATGATCACGTCCTAATGGACCAGGATCGAAATGTGACAAAGTCCAGTGATGGACAGGAGTAAAGATAAGGCGGTTTAGTCTAGTAGGGACTAAGATCGCAATATGGCCAAGCTGGAAAAGGCTATGGTCGGTTAAGGGATGATCCAGTACGATTAGGCTAGGATCATGAACCCTTGGTGTCTGTAAGGACATAAGGAAACAAAATAATCTGTTAGGACTTGTGGTACAACAAGCAGCCTAAAGATTGGAACGAGTTCATTAAGACTTGACTGATATATTGAGTGGCTTGGAGATTGGGTAAATCTACTAAGACTCGGGTATGCAGTAAGTTCTTAGGGACTGAAGATGATCTAGTCATGGACTAGGGTCAGAGAGTAAGAGACTTAGTGTCTACTAGGACCGCAACCTGGAGAGTTGGGTCAGTGACACAAGTCATGTCTTTGTATGGGTGCTTGATGGACCACTTGATAAGATTTTGGTTTAAATATCTATCAAGTGGGGAAGATTTGTTGTGTATATGATGACCAGGACGTGGTCAGTGAGAAGGAACAAGGTGGGAGATGCAACGAATTGGTTAGAAAGAACCAATCGAGCATGCTCCATGTTCCGGGTACAAAGGAGTTCGTATGGAACCTTTGTCATGAGACAAGAGGTTAACACCACTGGATTCGAGGACGAATCTTTCATAAGTGGGGGAGACTTGTCATGTCCCCGATCCTGGATAGGATCGCCTGGACGGACTGCGGTGCGAGGAAACGCACCAGTCAGGTCATATGACCTAAAGACAAGCGAGCTGGTAGCTGGACAAGATCCAGGTGAAGCTCGATGAAGTGAGTGATCAGAATGGATCATGGGAAAACTAAGTCTAGGTCTGGAAATTGACCAAGGGACTTAGAAAGATTGAATAATATGAAGAGAGCAAGCTGGACGAGTGATGAGACAGCTGGACGATGCGAGAATGAGGCTCGGTCAGCTGGGCGAAGCTCGGACAAGCTCAGTGTAGCTCACATCAAGTTTGGCCAGCTCAGGTAGCTGGACTACTAGCTCACTCAGCTGGGTCAGCTGGGAGTCAGCTCAACTCAGCTGGATGGAGTGTTGGAAGCTCGGACCAGTGTGACAGTTCTGGGCAGTTACCGGGCCGGTTGGTTAGTCAATGATGGCTATGGGCTGGTGGGATCTTGACATGAACCACCAAGGGTCCGTGGGTCTTGGCCTCTGACAGGGGACTCAGGATGATGTTCTGGGCCTAGTTTTCGGACAGCCCAAAGGAGAGAAGAGTAGTTGGGCAGTTATTTCCGAAAAGGTGCAAAAGAGGCAGTTTTGTGCCCTTTCTCTCTAACTGCTTGTGGCGGTTTCTCCAGGGAAGTTGGGGCTCAGTTTCTCTATAAATAAAGAGTCCCTGGCACAGATAATGGCACGAAATTCCTTAGGCAAAGCTCTGCCAAAATCTTACCAGAAAGATAAAGAGAGAGAGACCGGCGGTTAAGAGAGGAGAACCGTGTGGAGTGGTGTGATCTTGCTGGCGTGTTCTGATCGTGGGAAGACCAGGCCGTAGAGATGGACACCAGGGATTCCTCCTACACCCTGAAACACAAAGAAACACAGAGAAAAGACAGAGAGTTGGTCGGATTCCCAATCCAAGACCCATGGTGGTGTGAAGGCCATAAAGAGGCAGTTTTAGAAGAGATCAAGGGGGAAAGTTATGAACGACTTTCTGGTGGCTTTTGATCTGTGATGTTATCACCCAAAGCATCCTACAGGGCCTGAGAACACACGCAAATGGTGAGGAAAGAATGTAGATGACCGGAACTCATTCCCAAAGGCCAAGACAGCCTTAAGGGCAGATGTGTGTAGAAAGGCAGTTTCATGGGCACTGAAGGGGGAAGTGATGGACGACCCTGTGATGATGTTTGATCATGGATGATCACATCCTGGGCTTCCTCTGTGTCTTGGGAACACACGTAAACACCCAGGAGAGAAGGGAGAAGGCCGGACTCCACTCTTACAGGCCAAGACAGCCTTGAAGGTGGATGCAGTGTAGAAACTGGTTTCATGGAAGTTCCATGGAAGGGATCAGGGGTACGACCCATGAATGGAACTTATCAATACTGGAAGTATATGATAAGGATTGATAGAGGCGTACACTGGAGGAGCATGGCCGAACATAATAAGGAATGGCACATGATCTAATCAGATCATGTATAAGGTAACCGGTTTTATGATTACCTTTTGAATTACAATTCTGTTGACTGTGGAATTGATCATGGCCAAGTATGGCACGTCCTTGAGGAATATATATATTATGAATGATTATGGTGTAGTCTGTTGGATCAGACTTGATGACATTAAACCATGGCCTTGGCCGGTTAGGAGAAATCCTCCATGGCCTTGGTTTGGAAGGTATGATCGGATCTCATAGTTCCTGAAGGACTTGAGGGGATCTGATGATTGATTCTTCTTAGTGGGTATTTATAATGAATTATCATGATTTTTATTGGGTTTTATCGAATTGATCTAGAGATGGTCAGTTTGGCCGGTTTGGCTGTTCGTGGCCGAGATCTCTAGGATCGAGGCCGGTTCTGCAAATTATGATTATGGAATTCTCTTAGTTGGGAATTATCATGAATTTACATGAATTTTATTTAGTTTTTGGATCACATTTGAAATCGGCCAGATTTGGGTTTAATGAGAAAATGATCGGTTAGTTATGGAACCAGCCATGCAGTGATAGATCCTTGTGTTAGGTTGTCGGATCATATGCTTATGTATTGTGAAATGTTTGTCACTTATGATTATTGATCATAAGGAATGTTAGTTATCAACCTTGGGTTGGTATGCTATGTGCAAAACATTGGCTATGTTTTTGGAGCAGGTTTGCTTGCGGTCGAAATTGCACCTGAGGGCATATTGGGGTCAGCTCCTTGTGTTAGGATATCTGATCATATGTTTGTGTGCTGGAACATATTGTCACTTATGATATTGATCATAAGGAATTGCTGGTTATCAACCTTGGTGTTGGTAAGGCAGGCCGTGTGTGACCTGATCATGGGTAAGGATGGACGACCTGATCCTTGGATGATGGATCAAGGTGTCTGATCTGATTGATCAAAGGATGCACCGGTGGTAAGATCAACACTAATCAGGTTCAGTGGGTCATGGTTCCATGACTGATTAGGAAGTATGAAGACTCATCAGTTCTGAGTCATGTGGGGTGGTTGGTTGATTGAATCAGGATCTGATGGGCATTGTTAGTCCATGAGCTGGACTTGGTATCATAAGTTGATAAGGCAAAAAGGATGTGGGACAGTGCATGAGCCGGTAAGGGCCAGATGCATGTCCTTAGCTGTATGAAGACTTCTCAAGGGTTACTTATGTCTGTGGGGATGGTTGGCTGAATGACTAAGTACCCAAGGGAAGAGTTTATGCAGGTATAAGGGAGTTGGACGAGTGGACGGGAATGTGGCAAAGGTATGATCTGTCAATGTTGCATAGATCTAGATAGAATGGATTAGGGGAACGGAACCTCTGATTGTATGACTTGGTATAGGTTCAGGATTGACCTTGGAGCTAGCTGGGAGTTGTGTTTACTGACCAGTAGCTGAGGTGATCTGACCAGACAAGTGTTAGATTGGTTTTAGACCAATGGATGATAGATGTTATTCCGCTGCGTATGTGTTGTATTGATCTAGCTAGGGAATGACTAAGGTAGTCTTGAGCTAGGATCTGAGTTAGCCCTCGCCAATGGGCGATATTTTAAATAAAGGGAAAAATTTTTAGAGGTTCGGTCCGGGTATGGACTGAGCGACGTGAGGCATCGACCGCGGCCTAGTCGGCCGGGATCGGGTCTTACAGAAACCGTGAGAGAAGACACATGATCACGAGATCTAAGAGTGTTCATGTCTTCCTACTTAATAGTATTAGATTATAGCTTGTTACACAAGGTACTCACAGAGATCAAAGGAACAGATTATAAGGAGATAAACTCCTATGTGGTGGATGCTGCTACAGGTTTTCGAAATTGACAATGGTCTGGTCATAAGAAAGAAATTAGATACAATGATGTTGTAAGCAACATATGGATCACTGGATAAGATGAAAGAACAGCTTCGTTCATTAGCTGATTCATGGACTGAAACATAAAGCAGCTGCATATAGTATGTAAAAGAAATTGATCACGCATGATCGTTGATCTTGGAGTTGTATAAAAGGCAATCCAATACAGTCCATATATTTGAAATTCCTTGTGATTATTCTAAACCTAAAAGAGGTTAGTAGGCATAGAATAAATCTATGTGGGTATCCGACCAAAAGCGTCCGGCCCCGGCCCTTGAAACTAAAGATGTCCGACTCTGTCCGTCTAAGGGCGTCCGACTCTTCAGCAAAAAACGTCTGGCTCTTTTACTAGACGCGTCCGGCTTTTAAGACTAAAAGGCGTCTGGCCCTTCTTCTTGATCATGGGCTAGTAGAGACAAAAGATCAACCGGATACAAACGTATTGTAGTCCATAAGCTTGTGAGAGCCGAGATCTATGAATATATATTTCAGTGTGTGATATGATCCACAGCAACAGAGGTCATGAAACACCATCAAGAGATGGATAAAAGACTACAATATCCGAGATAGATATGGTACTGCTTAAAGCAAGAATGATCGATGTCCGCATGAGAGATACATGAGAGTGTTCGGCCACAAAGCCATAATGAGAAATTATAAAACTCACAGCAATGATTATTGAACTTGAACACTCATGAGACAAGTAGCTGACATGTATAGACGAGGTCTATGACCCAGACATGGATCGGCCAGATTGAAACATGGTCGAATGGTAACCATAAATTGCCGAAGTAAAGAATTTGGCAGTAGACGATCACGTCTAGACTATGGACATATGCAAACACGATTTGCAAAGACCCAATAAGTGATCTCCGAGGGCAATGTGATTCACATAGCACATATGTTTTACCGGGACACTCGATGTCAAAGGACATGAAAAATGACCTAAGAAGTCGAAGTGGTCTAATTACGGTTCAGTAATGAAACTGGCCGATTACTCCCATCCTATACATACAGGAAATATCACGCACTAAGATGCGTAGAATGTAGAACCTACACTGAGGTTCACATCAGGGGGAGTAGTGCGTGTTGTACTCTTTTTCCTTCATCATGGTTTTGTCCCACTGGATTTTCCTGATAAGGTTTTAATGAGGCAACATGAAGCGTACTACAAATTCTGTATGGTTATGGCATCCAAGGGGGAGTGTTATGAATCATGGAGTGGATTGCCATTAACCTGGCCCAGTCCAAAACCGGCCCAATACCTAGAAGATGGAGAGATGGCCGAAGCCCTAGAGAGAGGGGAGAGAGAGCCGACTTCAGGAAAGAGAGAGGCAGCCACAAAGCTTAGAGAAAATGAAGCCCTTTCCTTTTCCTAATAGATGTAATCTTTTCATTATTATGTATTAATAGTTTTCCTAATCCTAGTGAGTTTAGGTTTTGGATACTTTCCATTTATCTTCATCTTGTAATCCTTATATAAAGAAACCCCCTTAATCATTAATAATAACAACAGAAATATTTAGTATCTAAACTCTCTAATTACAACACTAAATACAAATGTCTTTTACCTGCCAAGTGTATAAGACTTTCAAAGAAAGAGAGGAAACTAAACTAACCATCATGCGAAATGGGCTCGCTCCATGATGAGGGTTAAAAATACGTGCCTTATTGGGCTACGCCGTTTTAGAGCGGGGTTAAACTTTTTTATTTTTTCTATTCTTTTCGCTATATTAAATATTTACAATTGAACAGAGATAGCTACGATAGAATACAGCTAACAACCCATGACAAAATAATACTATGTATATAAGAAGACGGTTGCTTAGAGGAGTGATCTGTTCATCTAACTCAACATATTGTAATGTAAGAAGAATAGTCTCTTAGGTCAAGTCTCTTAACGTAATATAAGATACAGTCTCTTAGCTTTTAACTAAAAAAGTTAAGAGACGTCTCTTAAATAAGAGATATAAGAAACGTCTCTTAGTTTTTTTTAGTTAAAAGGTAAGATACCGTATTTTATATTACACTAAGAGATCCAACCTAAGAAACCTGCAATAAACATGCTTTTAGTGTGTATATGTAAACAAGATATTCCTATAAAGCTATAAGGGCGGGCTCATTGGGAAGACAATCGGTGGGCCTGTCTCCCTCCGTATAATAATAATTAAGGGATTTAATTTTTTTATAAATCTATATTTATATATATATATATATAAAAGGATATAATATAATGAATAAAATTGGAAAGAGTCTAAAATTATTCGATATGTATATAGTTTTATTTTCATTACAAAACATACAAAATATTACTGATTAAATTTTAATAACATTTTACACATTATCTGTATATAAATTTTAGAGCTTAAAATTATTATTTTTTGTTCTAGAACCCTTAACAATCTTCAAACGGCTCTGTCTATAACCCAGTTAATACATATCTAGATATGAATATCTATAAATTGATGACAATGCTGCCTCGCAAATGATTCAGTACATTGACAGGAATGTACGAAACAAGATCTCAACTCTCCAAAAAATTCTCCAAAAAATGAACTGCATCAAATATCAAGGCTACATGGCGAATGGTTTGTGTGACAAGAGGTTTAGGATAGTAACACTGTTGATTCCTATTAGATTTGATACCAAAGTCACATTTATTGTTTATTGTAACAATGTTTTTTTTACTGAAATAAAATTTACATCCATTCAAACAAAAAAAAGATGATTATTAGGATTTACGAATGTAGGTGAAGTTCACTGTGGTAATAAGTCATAGACTCACTCACTCACAGTGCATGTGGATTAATTTGCTTTGTTGGTTCCAACCGTGGCAGCTGCAAAATCCGCCGTTGGGTTAGCCATTTCTGTTGTAACTTTCAGTGTAACTCTCTCCTCTTTATCATATTTGAACCAATTTATCATCATAATTCATTTTCTTCACCATCTCCATCAGCTCTATGTTAGCTCTTGATCTCCCATCAAGATTAATTGCTACTTGCAATTATAATTGTAATGCACCTTCATGTGAGATAGACTTCATTTTCTCCATCCATTCGACTTATACAAAATAAGCAGAATAAATGTTCATTAAATTATAAAATTTAAATATAGAAAATCCTTTATCATTGAATCAGCGTACGTAATTTTATAAACTGTTGTCAAGGATAGGGATATGTGTAGCATCCCCATCCCGCAGTCTGAACTGGATCAGTCCAAGGTCGGACTGATCAGACGGGACAGACATGTTGGACATGTCATCTGGATAGTACTAGTCAGATTAAGATGATACTGTCTGTCCGAACATAGCAGTTGAGCTTGTCAGACTAAGCTGGACGGATTCAGACAAGGCAGATGGACTTGTCAAACGAGACCAGTAGTCAATGTATGGACTGACTGGTATACATTCTGACGGGAACATATACTGAACTGAACATGAACTGATTAGCCAAGAAAAATGGCGGGAACAGTTATCTGACGGTTACTGAATTTATAAACTGCTTGGCGGTTACCAAGAGCAGTTACCGAGTGGTTACGAACAGTTTGACAGGGTGGTTATTAAGCCGGTTACTGAACTGCTGGAGGAGTTGGGAGAGCAGTTACTGAACTGCTTAACTGAACCGAGAGCAGTTACTGGTTTCTGAGTAATAAGTAACTGTCCAGATAGACCGTTGAAGGGAAAAAGGAGTGCGGGGATGGTTAGAGCGGTTGGGAGGCGGTTATGTGCGTCTGAGTAACCGCCCAGTCTATTTTAATTATATTTCCGCGGATCAGAAAGGGGATCTCTTATTTACACACACACGAGTTTCTGGGTAAAAACAGGGAAAAAAGCAGGAGAGAGGGAACTGGACCGGGAGAGAGTCTGAGATCGCCGAGTAGGACTGATCGGATCCTTCCCAACTTCCCTAATGTCGAGCGGTGGCCTTGCGGATGTACTGAGGCACGTCTGGTTCTGGTTCCATGAGGGGGCGATAATTTAAGAAGAATGATCGCGGCATCTGTTGTTCCTTCTGGTGCGGAATTAAGGACAAGCCATGGGAAGGGCTGTACCGGCTAAGTCTATGTGCGGTGGAGCTATGTACTGATGGTGAGCGTCTTGATGGGATGCGATTGGGACTGCGTATCGGCTTGGTCAGTGCGATCCAAGAAAGGGAATCGATCGGGGCTATGATGGACTGGTGTGATGTCTGGATACAGAGTCTGGATCGTGTAGAAGTACCGCTCAGTCGGCGGTTAGGATATGCGGAACTGGAGCGTGATGTGTGTGATTGAGGGACTGGATGCCCGTGTGGTTACTGTCGGAACGAGAGCTATATGGACCGATTGATGTACTGTCTAATCATGGTATGATTAGCGACTGGTTGTGGATCAAGGGTAAGAGTTATATGGGGCGGTTAACGGATGTATAGTGCTGGAACGTGATACTGGCGGTTAGGACTCGGATCGAGTCTTAGCGTTCTGTACCGGCTATGGTATAGAGCCGAGTTTTAATGGATTGGTCATGAATGGACCGAGACTTGTACTGGATGGAGGCATGGTGTTACTGACTGGTTATGGGGCTGTAGAGCCGAGTATGTACTGACAGTTCCGGTTGTGATCAGGGACTGGTTCTGGGGCGCTAAGCATGGCTAGCGTATTGTCTGTTCTGGATGACTGGTTAGAGACCAAACCGTCTCTCTTTGTTTACTTGGGTCATGTGGGGATGGTTGGCTGAGTGACTAAGGAAAAAGGAGATTCGGTTAAGTATCTTATCGAGCTGGCTGGATAAGACGGATGGGAAGCAGGAAGACAGTAAGGAAGGAGTGTATGGATGGATTATCAGATAACAAAGTACCGAGGCAGTAAGGTACATGTTTATTATACTGTATGTGGTAGTGATTTGCTAGGATGCTGGATAGACCTAGCGAACACTGAGATCTGAACTGAACCTCTTAGAGGAAAGCTGGTTAAAAATCGTAAGTAAAGAGAATATTACGTAAAGGGCCAGTTTGGGTCGGGGCAAGCGAACTGAGGATGAATCGGCGGTAAGGGAAACTGGGTCGGGGCTTTTCAAGTGGTATCATAGCGAGTACGGTTCTAGGACAGAGTTTGAAGGATGATACAAGATTTGCCTAGACCGAACGGACGCGGAAAATGCTAAGGGCGAGCATTGGAGAACTGACAAGAGACTTGTTCTTGGGAGTGATCGAGTCGGACATACACTTTGTATGGGCAAATGTAAGATATAAGTCTAACTGGAAAGAAATCTGAGTTAAGATCATTTGGAGAATGATCGAGATTGCTTAAGGTGTTCTGGATTACTCAAGAGAGTTATCCAATAAATTTTTCTAAGTGTTTGAAACAACCGAGAGGTTTTTTTTAAGTCAATGGATCCGGATTCTGAAGTGAAGAAACATGAAAGATTGACGAAGTGTATTCTGAAGCTTAAGGATAATCAGCTGACTGGAGTTAGGATTGAATCAAGTGGCTCGAGGAAGCAAAGGATGCTTCAAAAAAGTCTAAGTGAGACAGGGGACTTTGAAGGACAATGATGTCGGATATTGATTCAAGGGCTGAAGAGTTTAACTCTGTATGGACAAGACGTCCATAACTGAATTTGGAAAGAAGACTTCAGCGGAAAGGTTCAAGGAAGAATAGCCGAGTGGATGAGCTGAAGGTTGTGAATCGGAAAACTAAATTGGACAAGTCGTCCATGGAAGAGCCTAAGGACTAATGGCTAAGGCACTGATGCTGGAATATGAAGTACATAGGCTTACATTCGAATGGAATGTCTGTTGAGAATGCTTAGACGGATTCTAAGATTTCCAAGGTAACGAACAAGCTGGTCCGGGAAACTGGAACTGGAAGTTTCATAAAAAGATTTTTGGAAAAATCTGAGTAAGAACGACACATAGCAAGTGGCAATTTTAAGCAAGTATGGATATAGAGAACTGGACAATAGAATTGTCAAGGTTGACTAAGCTTGATCATCTTTGTAATACCCCGTTTAAAAAAAAAGCCATAATTTCGGTTTTATAGAATTTCTTGGGGAAGCCGAAGGCTCGGAAAATTTTTATCCTCAAGGTTAAGGTTAGTCTGGAGTCTATTAAAAATATTTAGCTCATCAGAACGGGAGCGAAAAAATATTCGGGATTGATCGCATGACGAAAATTCACCAGAAGGGCCGAAAACGCGCAAATCGACCTAGAAGCTCGAGGTGGCTTGATCTAAGGGATCAGGACGTGGTATCAACCATTTAACCTACTGAGTGTCAACACAAGAAGGAGTTGTATACGTGCATGAAGCAGTTCCATGCAGCTTGACACACAGAAGCACGAGGTGTCGCAATACCTTCGATCTGCGCATGCGAATCGACTTGCAGAGGCCCGTGTGTCGCTTTGCATGAACACAAGACATGCTGAAGGGAAAGTGGACGTGGATGTGTCTTCTGGAATGGCTAGAGAGCATGCAACAGGGCATGTGGACGCCCATGTGTCGCTACGCATGCGACCGAAAGCATGCAGGACGACACACAAGCGATCGGGTGGCTCATTCTTATTGGCCCGCAACTTCTATATATACCCAGCTACCCTGGTTCATTTTTAATCATTCAGACACACCAAGGACACTCCAAAATGTGGTTTAGAGAGAGAGAGAGAGAGAGAGAGAAAGAGTGAGGTGCTTTAGAAGTATAGACATTTTTCGAAGACCGATAAACTGCCGGGATGTTCCGAAAGACTGTCTAAAAGAGAAAGAAAGTTCTTTCCGAGTTCTGATCAGTCCAGACCAGTTCATTCAAGACATTGAGGTTGGGTTTTGGGATTTAACATCACGGTACCAAGACAAAGATTTGGAGGGGATAAAAGGGGTTTGGTCAACATCCGGAATCAAAGAGTCGAGCCACATCGCTTAATTACTGTGAGTCATGGTTAATTGTTTGTTAACAAATTTTTAATGCAGGTTCCTGACTTCGGAGACGGCTTCCTAGCTAGGATAGCTAGACCTGTCTAGGTGTCAGTTTGTGGATCCGAGGCATGAGACGATGTTTAGCTAAGTGGATAGCAAGACTAGTCTAAGCACACGGGTTATTGTGATTGTGTGATTATTATATGTTGTTATGGTATGTACCTCGTGTTGGTACTGTTGTGTGAGAATCTCGTGGTGGTTCTAGTAGTAGTTTTACTTTCGGCTGCGTCCATGGACTCTATGATTTGGTACGGGTTGCAAAGCCTCAGGCCGAAGATTAGAGGAAACGAGTTTTGAATGGATATTCCGGGTTACAAAATTATGTTTTGTGACTTGGAAAGTCTATTCTCAACCCGTTGTAACACTTCCAGACTTGGCAGAGGAAGGTCGTTTGGCATGTTCTTGTTTGATTATTGCATGAATGGTTGACCGATGTCTAAAAATGGTTCGGGGGTGTTACAGAGGTGGTATCAGAGCATGGTTTAGATCACGCGGTCAATCACGTACTTTTCGTATTTTATCGAGTCAAATGTGTCGCAAAAGATGTATTAGAAAACCAGCAGAGTTCCGTTTTTATTAATATTCTTAATAGGAAATTTCATGTTCGTGGATTGCAGATGGTAAGAAGGGAAAGAAGTGAAGGAGGACAGGGTTGGATGCTGGGTACAGAAAGAGTCTCAAGAAGAGGAGGACTAGGATATGAATCCGAGGGAAGGGTGCAAACACTGGCGCACACCAGCCAAGGATCCAGTGAAGAAAATGTAGGAAGAAACAACAATCTGTTTGGACATGATAAAGAGATACCACCAGAAGAAAACTTTCTATCAAACCGTACTGTAAGGAGAAGACCAGAAACAGATGATAACGAGTCAAGTGCCCAAGGACCAAGACCAATTAGGCGGAACAACTCGATGGAACAAGAAGTTCATGATCAACCACAACAAAGAGAAGGAATGGAGCACACTTTGAAGATGCTTCATGACGTGATAGCGAGGTCACTACAACAACCTTAGGTGCAACCTCAGCCACTCGTGCCACCACAACCTTCAGTTATTACACCGATGTTACCATTGATAACTGCCATGAAAAATATGAAGACACCACATTTTGAAGGAGGTACAGATCCATTTCAAGCCGACCAGTGGCTTCGAACTATGGAGAAAAACTTTGAGACCCTGATGTGTTCCGAAGAGTCTAAGAAGAAGATGGCAGTGTATTACTTAGACAAAGACGCAGTATAATAGTGGGAGATTAGGGATCGCCAAGTGGGACATCTGGTCACCACTTGGGCGACATTCAAAAATGAATTTGAACGCAAGTACTTCACTCCTGAATCCAAGCGAAGGCTTCAACGCCAGTTTGTAAACTTGGTACAAGGAGATAAGACGGTTCGAGAATATGAATCTGAATTTATACGACTGCGATGACACGTGCTGCGAGGACAAGATGATGAGGAGACCATGATATCTAACTTTATGTTTGGTGTAAAACCAGAGTTATAAAATAGACTAGCAGTCGGGAACTACGAGAGTCTCACCGAGCTAGTAGAAAAGGGTGTGAATGTGGAGATCGGATTGGAAGCTGAGAAGGCGGCAAGTAAGAAATCCAAGCAGCATCAAGAAGGAAAGTTAGTGGAAACCAAAGATCATTTAAGGGTAAAGATAAGGAAAATGAATCGGGAGGGCCAAGTCGACGATCTTTGTTCACAGGAAAATGCTTTAACTGTGGCAAGATAGGCCATAAGTCAAGTGAATGCTTCGGGAAGAAACCTGGATCCTTTCAGTCAAACTCCTACAATCATACATGTTTCACGTGTGGAAAGAAAGGGCACATCTCTACCCAGTGCAGCGTCAACCGTCCTATCCCAGCTACGCCAATCACTGTCCATCCTCCTCCAGCTCCACCTGCAATCGCACTAGCGCCAAAAAGGCAAGCTGTAAGAGGTAGAGTTTACGCTTTAGAACTAGATGATCCTAAACCTCCAGGCCCATCTACGGGTCCCATCACCGGTATTTGGGTTCTTTAGCCTTACTAATTTGACTTTGTGTTGTGTGATTGCTTGTGATGGATTGGTTAATTTCTATTGGATAATTATTATGTTGTTGATATATATTGATGTTGTGGCAGGAACTTTACATGTTGCGGGGCGTTCCACACATGTATTGTTCGACTCCAGGACAACACATAGTTTTGTGACCCCTGAGGTACCTGCCGAGTTTGTGGGTTCATTTGTGATTGACAGGATGGATGTGGCTGTAATGACTCCCGGAGACCAAACCCTCCAAGCAAGAGAATGCATTAGAAGAGTTCCGTTAGTCATTTGCGAGAAGATGTTCTTGGCAGATTTGTTGGTGGTGCCCTTAAAGGGATATGAGGTTATTCTGGGCATGGATTGGTTATCAGGCTATCGGGCTCAATTAGATTGTGGAAAAGGTCGTATTTTGTTCAAGGAGAACGGGCAACGGTAAATAGTGTTCTATGAGATCGGTCCAAGCAAGTATGTGTCTTTAGTAGCTGCCTTGAGAGTGGAAGATTTTCTCAAGGATGGAAAAGCGTATCTGGTAACAGTAACTGCTAGTGAAGGACCCGCTAGCAATGAAGTTGAAATTACGGATATTGCAGTCGTACAAGAGTTTGAGGATGTGTTTGCGGCGTTAAAATATTTACCTTCACCTCGGAGTAACCCTTTCACAATTAACTTGGAACCTGGAGCTAAGCTGATAGCAAAGGCTCCTTACCGCATGGCACCCACAGAGTTAGCAGAGTTGAAGAAACAACTTGAAGATTTAATGGAGAAAGGTTTCATAAAACCTAGCTCTTCACAATGGGGAGCTCCGGTCTTATTTGTCAAGAAGAACGATGGTAGCATGCGACTTTGCATTGATTATCGAGGAATCAACAATATCACCATCAAAGATAAGTATCCTCTTCCGAGGATAGATGAGTTGTTGGATCACATAAGGGGAGCAAGTTGGTTTTCAAAGATTGACTCTGGATCGGGCTATCATCAGATTCCATTTTCAGAAGGTGATGTCATGAAGATAGCGTTTAGAACTCGTTATGGACAATACGAGTTCGTAGTAATACCTTTTGGACTTACTAACGCACCGGCGGCCTTCAGGAGATTGATGAATGAAGTCTTCCACGATTATCTCGACAAGTTCGTGATAATCTTCATCGATGACATTTTAATATATTCCAAGACAGAGGTCGAGCACAAAGCACACTTGAAGCTAGTGTTGGAACAGTTAAGGAACCAAAAGTTGTATGCCAAGTTCAGCAAGTGTTGTTTCTGGAAAAGAGAAATCGGGTTTTTGGGCCACCGAGTGTCTGGGGATGGAGTTTCGGTAGATTTGGAAAAGGTGAAAGCCATTGAGGAATGGCAAATACCATCAACGGTAACCGAGATAAGAAGTTTCCTCGGGTTAGCCGGGTATTATCGAAAGTTCGTCAAGAACTTTTCTTCGATAGCTAAGCCCTTGATAAAGTTGACTGGAAAAGGAGTTCCGTTCATCTGGGGAAAAGAAACGGAGGAAGCATTTCAGAGACTGGAGAAAGCTTTGACCACAACACCGGTATTGGCATTATCTGAACAAGATAAACCTTACACTGTGTACGCAGATGCTTTTAGGTTTGGGTTGGGCTGTGTGTTGATGCAGGAAGGCAAAGTAATTACTTATGCATCAAGGAAACTCAGGAAGCATGAAGAGAACTACCCAACACACGACTTAGAAATAGCGGCAATGGTGTTTGCGTTAAGGATTTGGAGATCCTACTTATATGGAAAAGTCGTGGAAGTATTCACAGATTATAAGAGTCTTAAATATTTGTTCACGCAGCCTGATCTGAACCTCTGACAAAGGCGATGGACGGAGTTTGTGGTGGATTACGACCTGAAGATTCAGTATCATCCAGGCAAAGCTAATGTAGTCGCAGATGCACTAAGTCGTAGAAAGTTGGCGTTCGATGTTGGAAAGGAAGTGGAAGCGTTATTGAATGAACTTAAGTTGATGACTTTATGGGAAATTGAAGGAGATCCAAGTGAGCCATTAGGCATGCATGCAGTAAATCAGGCGGGTTTACTCGCACGTATCAGACAGGAGCAACAACGTGATGAAACGTTAAAGAGAATTATTGAGGAAGTCAAGAGTTAAGAAGGTCCAAACCCAAGTGGCTATCATATGGCGCCAGATGGTACACTATTACTTAATGGGAGGATTTTAGTACCACAAAGAGAAGGGCTACGAGATGAGATTTTGAAGTCGGCGCATCATTCGTTACTCAGTATCCATCCCGAGAGTACAAAAATGTATCGAGATATCCTAAAGTATTATCTTTGGCCAGGAATGAGGAAATCAGTGGCGCGATGGGTGGCTCAATGTCAAACTTGTCAACAAGCCAAAGTCGATCATCAGATTCCAGGAGGATTGTTACAAAGCTTACCAGTACCTCAGTGGAAATGGGATTCCATATCCATGGATTTCATCACTGGGTTACCCCTGGCTCGAGGTAGATCAAATAATGCAATATGGGTAATTGTCGACAGACTGGCGAAGGTGGCGCACTTGTTACCAATGAAGGAAACCAATAAGGTAGAAGTATTAGCAGAGATGTATGTGGACCAAATTGTGAGATTGCATGGTGTGCCAACAGATATAGTCTCCGATCGAGATCCTAGATTCATCTCAAATTTTTGGAAGGCGTTACAAAAAGCAGTGGGAACTCAGTTATTCATAAGCACCGCGTATCATCCCAAAACGGACGGCCAAGCCGAAAGAATCATTCGCACCATAGAGGATATGATGCGGATGTGTATATTGAACGGGAAACTGGGAAAAACATTTACCATTAGTCGAATTCTCCTACAACAACAGCTTTCATTCTAGCATAGCTATGGCACCATATGAGGCGCTTTATGGGAGACCATGCAAAACACCTTTATGCTGGACCAAAGTTGGAGAAAGAAGAAAGTTTGGACCCAAAATTGTGGAAGAGACGATGAAAAATTTGGAGATCATTCGAACCACTATGAAGAAAGCGCAGGATAGACAAAAGAAGTACGCTGATCAATCAATAAGAGAAATAGTGTTCAGTATTGGTGATTGGATTTATATGAAAGTGTCAGCTCAAAAAGGAAAGGACAGATTCGGGAAGGTCAGAAAACTAGCGGTAAGATTCATTGGGCCTTACCAGATTATACAACAAATCAGAGAGGTATCTTATAGTCTAAACCTACCTGGAGAGATGCAAATACATCTGGTATTTCACGTATCAATGTTGTGGAAACATGTTCATGATCCCAACACTATTGAGTCAGGGCAAATCGAAAACCTGCAAACAAACCTCACTTATCCAGAGGGACCAATTCGAATAGGTGAACGTCGGATATGAAGATTTAAGAATTGAGAAATTCCTCAAGTTCAAGTTTCCTGGGGTAAGCGGAACCGTGTAGTTGTGACCCGGGAGGATGAATCAAGATTCAAAGCGTTGCATCCAGAGTTCTTCCACAAAGATGTAGTAATGAAAGAAGGGGGATCACCGAATCCTTAGAGAATATGGGGACGAATTCTAATAAGGGGAGGAGGATGTAATACCCTGTCTTAAAAAAAAAACCCTAATTTCGGTTTTATGGAATTTCTCGGGGAAGCCGAAGGATCGGAAAATTTTTATCCTCAAGGTTAAGGTTAGTCTGGAGTCTATTAAAAATATTTAGTTCATCAAAACGGGAGCGGAAAAATATTCGGGATTGATCGCGGGATGAAAATTCACCAGAAGGGTCGAAATCGCGCAAATCGACCTAGAAGCTCGAGGTGGCTTGATCTAAGGGATCAGGACGTGGTGTCAACCATTTAACCTGGTGAGTGTCAACACAAGAAGGAAGTGTAAACGTGCATGAAGCAGTTCCATGCACCTTGACATACAGAAGCACGAGGTATCGCAATACATGCGATCTGCGCATGCGAACCGACATGCAGAGGCCCGTGTGTTGTGATGCATGAAGACCAGATATGCTTAAGGGCAAGCGACGTGGAGGTGTCTTCTGACATGGCTAGAGAGCATGCAACAGGGCATGTGAACGCCCATGTGTCGTCATGCATGCGACCGGAAGCATGCAGGACTACACACAAGCGATCGGATGGCTCATTCTTATTGGCCGGCAACTTCTATATATACCCAGATACCCTGGTTCATTTTTGCTCATTCAGACACACCAAGGACACTCCAAGACGTGGTTTAAAGAGAGAGAGAGAGAGAGAGAGAGAGAGAGAGAGAGAGAAAGAAGTGAGGTGCTTTAGAAGTATAGATATTTTTCGAAGACCGATAAACTGCCGGGAAGTTCCGAAAGACTGTCCAGAAGAAAAAGAAAGTTCTTTCCAAGTTTTGATCAGTCCAGACCAGTTCATTCAAGACATTGAGGTTGTGTTTTGGGAATTAACATCACGGTACCAAGACGAAGATTTGGAGGGAATAAAAAGGGTTTGGTCAACATCCGGAATCAAAGAGTCGAGCCACATCGCTTAATCACTGTGAGTCATGGTTAATTGTTTGTTAACGAATTTTTAATGCAGGTTCCTGACATCGGAGATGGGTTCCGAGCTAGGATAGATGGACCGGTCTAGGTGTCAGTTTGTGGATCCGAGGCTTGAGACGATGTCTGGCTAAGTGGATAGCAAGACTAGTCTAAGCACCCGGGTTATTGTGATTGTGTGATTATTATATGTTGTTATGGTATGTACCTCGTGTTGGAACTGTTGTGTGAGAATCTCGTGGTGGTTCTAGTAGTAGTTTACAGGTCAATGCTTCCTCAAATGGTACCACTAAACCGGTCGTGGTCCGTAAAGTGGTGTGCTCGGTTTAACTTGGCTTGATCACCAAGGCCGAGTGTCACACGTGGATGTGACAGCCCCCAGCGAGTCCGATAGAGGTTCGGGGCACGACGATTCTGATTGAGGACCGTGACCGGGCGATTCCCGAGAGCCTACGCCTGTGTGGTGTAATAGTGAAGGGATTGTCGGTGTCCCTTATGTGGAGGAAGAATGATTCTATTGGACCCTAGGAGTATATATATAAGGTTGATTGATATGACACCCATAAAGAGTGTTTGATTTATTATGTTTTAATAGTTTACTGCTTAAATCGGTCATGCTTTTTGATCTTGAATAATTATTGTTGAACTACCCGTCTTGCTTGTGTTTGGGGAGGGGTTTAGAGTGACGGGTAGTTGTATATGTTAGATAGGGAACCCTGGCTCACTGAGTGGAACTAGTTCACTCACTCCTCACATCCTTTTGCAGGTGACCAGTACAAAGGACCATAGCGCTCGCGGAACTGTAGGAGCTGGTGTAGATTGGACATCTTTTGCTAAAGACTCGTTTTCAAGATATATGAATGTATGTTTTACTTTCGGCTGCATCCATGGACCCTATGTATAATATTTTGGGCTTGTGAACTTCATGTTTTATATATATATATATAAAATAAAGTATGTTTTATATTCGTGACGTGTTGAATCTGATATTAGGTTAGTCCAACCTAATACAACTCTATGATTCGGTATGGGTTGCAAAGCCTCAGACCGAAGATTAGAGGAAACGAGTTTTGAATGGATATTCCGGGTTACAAAATTATGTTTTGTGACTTGGAAAGTCTATTCTCAACCCGTTGTAACACTTCCAGACTTGGCAGAGGAAGGTCGTTTGGGCATGTTCTTGTTTGATTGTTGCCTGAATGGTTGACTGATGTCTAAAAATGGTTCGGGGGTGTTACAGTCTTGGTAGGTTTGTGCTGTCCGAGAGTTGAGATTATCGGAACAAGAGATTGGAAGTCAGATGTACTTGCCAAAGACTTGTTAGGTGATCAAGAAACTACTCGGAGGTACAAGATGCAATAGATGATGAGTTGTGGTCAGAGTTTCAAAAGTAGTAAATGATTGGTTCCTATCATGAGCGTCTAGATTAGACAAGGTACTTAGGGGCTGTGACGCTTGCTAAGGCTTTCTGGATTTTGGATGACGGCTCGATGATTTGGCACGATCATTTGAGTTTAGATTATTAATTCCTTCCATGCGAGAGTCTATATCAGTCTAAGTGCTTATGGCTGAGATGGTCATTAAGACTTAACAGGATTTTAAAACGGCTACTCGATGACTTGGAATGATAATGCTAGACCAGACTAAGTGTCTGATTAAATGGACAAGTGGGAATGCTGAAACATTAGTGTTAGTGTTTATGATATGTCCTTAGGAACCGAGTGGGTTTGCTAAGGCATAACTATACTGATACTGTCTGTTCTGGCATCTATGGAAACCGAGAGTTTCCAACACGTGACTGTCTATCATCGCGTGTTCTTTCCTGACGTCTGTGGGAAAACAGAGTTGCCAAGACGTAACTGTTATCTCGTCGGTGGGAACTAGATTAGTTCGCCATCGCGTGTCTGTACTGTAGTCTGCGGAAACCCAATCTGATGTTTGTGGGAGATGTACCTTCCAAGACATAAATTTACTGTTACTAGAACTCAAGGAGTTCACTACTATGGGTTTCCGATTGCGATGAAAGCATGGATGAGAACTAGTGAGAGTTTGCCATCACATGTCTGTAGGACGTCTGTCTGTTAGGTACATACTGTATGAACTAATGTCGTTGGGAACATCTGAGTTTCCAAGACATAACCATGACTGAGTTAATGGGAACTAGATGGGTTTGCCACTTTGGAATTGTGAACCCGGAAAGACTGAGAGTCCGAAAGGAAAACTGTGCAAGGGATCAAGTGTAGGATCCGGTAAGAAATGGTTCTAAGGATCAAGAATGATCTGAAGGTGTCAATAACGATCAGTAAAGATCTGAGAAAAGCTGATGTCGATCGTAAGTGGTCGGGGAATGGTTAGGATCAGAGAGTGATCCGAGGGAATAACTGTAGATGAGATCCATGTGTTCTGAATAGATTAGGTTCCTAGTATTTGGAGTTAGGCCATGCTAGGGAACACTGGAGTGCGAGAATCAAACATTCAAGTCAGGATTGGACTGAGACTAGTTGGAACTGAGTTCGGAAGGACTAAAGTTAAGTCAATAAGTGACTGTGATCGGTTAAGATTTAAGCTGGAAAAACTTAACTAAGATGGTGAGTTAACACTTCGAGAATTGAGGTAAACTGGTCAGCACTGTTGGGAGTCTAGCGTTCTCACCAAAGTGTGTGTCCAAACACAAAGAGATTGCTCAGAAGTAAGAACTACTATGCTTAGTGAGTTGGTGCAATGAACCGAGTCTGTTAGAAAAATGGCAAAGAGATCGGATCGAATAATTAATATCTGAGATCAAATCCAAGTGTGATTGTGATCAGGAAGTCTGGAACACAATAATGGTCGAGTGACGGAAAACCTGAGAATTGAGTTAAGACATGAGTGTCGTGTGTTGGGATTCATTCCAAGTGGGGGAGACTGTTCTGATTGGGTAGAACAAATTTTATTAACTGCTGAATTCGAGGACGAATTCATTCTAAGTGGGGGAGACTTGTAGTATCCCCATCCCGCAGTCTGAACTGGATCAGTCCAAGGTCGGACTGATCAGACGGGACAGACATGACATGTCATCTGGATAGTACTAGTCAGATTAAGAAGATATTGTTTGTCCGAACATAGCAGTTGAGCTTGTCGGACTAAGCTGGACGGATTCAAACAAGGCAGCTGAACTTGTCATCCGAGATCAGTAGTCAATGTGTGGACTGACTAGTATACGTTCTGATGGGAATGAATATTGAGCTGAACATGAACTGATTAGCCAAGAAAAATGGCGGGAACAGTTATCTGACGGTTACTGAATTTATAAACTGCTTGGTGGTTACCAAGAGCAGTTACCGAGTGGTTACCGAACAGTTTGGCGAGGTGGTTATTAAGCCGATTACTGAACTGCTGAAGGAGTTGGGAGAGCAGTTACTGAACTGCTTAACTGAACCGAGAGCAGTTACTGGTTTCTGAGTAATAAGTAATTGTCCGGATAGACGATTGAAGGGAAAAAGGAGCGCATGGATGGTTAGAGCGGTTGGGAGGCGGTTATGTGTGTTTGAGTAACCGCGCAGCCTATTTTAATTAGATTTCCGCAGATCAGAAAGGGGATCTCTTACTTACACACACACGAGTTTCTGGGTACAAACAGGAAAAAAGGATGGAGAGAGGAAACTGGACCGGGAGATAGTCTGAGATCACCGAGTAGGACTGATCGTATCCTTCCCGACTTCCCTAAAGTCGAGCGGTGGCCTTGCGGATGTACTGAGGTGCGTCTGGTTCTGGTTCCATGAGGGTGCGATCATTTAAGAAGAATGATTGCGGCGTCTGTTGTTCTTTCTGGTACGGAATTAAGGACAAGCCATGGGAGGGGCTGTACCGGCTAAGTCTATGTGCGGTGGAGCCATGTACTGATGGTGAGCGTCTTGATGGGATGTGATTGAGACTGTGTATCGGCATGGTTAGTGCGATCCAGGAAAGGGAATCGATCGGGGCTATGATGGACTGATGTGATGTCTGGATACAGAGTTTGGATCGTGTAGAAGTACCGCTCAGTCGGCGGTTAGGATATGCGGAACTGGAGCGTGCTGTGTGTGATTGAGGGACTGGATGGCCGTGTGGTTACTGTCGGAACGAGAGCTATATGGACCGATTGATGTACTGTCTGATCATGGTATGATTAGCGACTGGTTGTGGATCAAGGGTAAGAGTTATCTGGGGCGCTTAACGGATGTATAGTGCTGGCACGTGATACTGGCGGTTATGACTCGGATCGAGTCTAAGCGTTCTGTACCGGCTATGGTATAGAGCCGAGTGTTGATGGATCGGTCATGACTGGACCGAGACTTGTACTGGATGGAGGCATGGTGTTACTGACTGGTTATGGGGCTGTGGAGCCGAGTATGTACTGACTGTTCCGGGTGTTATCAGGGACTAGTTCTGGGGCGCTAAGCATGGCTAGTGTACTGTCTGTTCTGGATGGCTGGTTGGAGACCAAGCCGTCTCTCTTTGTTTACTTGGGTCATGTGGGGATGGTTGGCTGAGTGACTAAGGAACAAGGGATTCGGTTAAGTATCTTATCGAGCTGGCTGGATAAGACGGATGGGAACCAGGAAGACAGCAAGGAATGAGTGTATGGATGGATTATCAGATAACAAAGTACCGAGGCAGTAAGGTACATGTTTATTATACTGTCTGTGGTAGTGATTTGCTAGGATGCTGGATAAACTTAGCGAACACTGGGATCTGAACTGAAGCTCTTAGAGGAAAGCTGGTTAAAAATCGTAAGTAAAAGGAATATTACGTGAATGACCAGTTTGGATCGGGGCAAACGAACTGAGGACGAACCGACGGTAAGGGAAACCGGGTCGGAATATGGCTGCCATATTAACTACATTAAGATCGACCTGGTCAAATTTGGGAACCTTCAGCATTCATTCCCGCTGTGCATGACCAACGTGTTCCCTTGTCGATCATCAAAAACTCTCGTCTTTTAGATTTTACTGTTTCATGCATCATGCATCATTTAAGTGAATGTATAATTAAAAATCATGCAAGGGTGGGGAACAAGCTTTCAAAGAACATAATAAAATCAAAAGACAAAGAACATAAATTAAACTATTAATAATGGGGACAGCCTCTGTCATCAAAATTTATAGAATTTTATAGAGAAGCGTGAACTTAAATCTGGACCAATATAATTTCTCTGACTAATATCGCCAGGGCAATCAAGGACTCTGTCTAATTCATCACTTACTAAGTACATTAAAAGCATTTTAATTGTTAACGAAGATCAGTATATTGGGAAACACAAATAATGTGACATAAGAGTACTTATTTTCATAAGTTTAAATTTGTAAGTAGTTGAAACGAGCTAGTAAGTTGGTTACTACCGACATACCTAATGAATATGTACATGGTTTTCTTCTTTTGATTTTATAAATACGATAGAAGTCTAGAACTTATAACTTGCCATTATCCTTACTCGTTCATATCTTAAAATCACATTTTTAAAAAATTATATGAACATTTAACACAATAAAATACAATAGACATTGTTTAGGAAGAAACCGACATAACATATATTGATGCATCGAGTTTCAAGCATATATATTAAACCCAAGAAAGTTAACCTAATTAAAAGACTTAGCCAATCATACACTACCACATCAACAACTTTTAGCTTAAGATCGTTGATGTATTAGTGTTTGATCAGCTACGAAGATAACAAGACGAAAAGAAAACCAATTCAAAAAAAAACATCAAAAGCAGTGTCCGTCTAGAAAGTCCATCATGTTGGTGAGTGTACTTAGTTCAAACGCATCATCATGAACCCAAAGTGAACTCAGATAGTTACTTCCGTGACGATCTTCTTGAATTTCATCGTTGTCGTTAATATTCCAGATTTTTGTTTCTTCCAATGTTTCAGTAGGATTTGTGAGATTGATCTGATAAACAATATCACCATTGCTCGGCTTGTTTTTGGGATCTTTGGTTCCGAGTTTCTTACTAAGATGCGTGTTCCAGTAATTCTTCACTTGATTGTCTGTCCGACCCGGCACTCTTTTAGCAATCAAAGACCACCTAATCAAACAAACAAGCATATATATCAACTATATACAGGGCCTGACTATATACTAGTTGTCTAGTTCCCTATTTTTAATTATATTACACGAATGGCTTTATGAAAATGTAGATAATGAATACATTTGTTGCCTAGCAAGTTTGGGAAGATCATGAATATTTATGATTATTTATAGTGGTGGAAATGATATAAATAGATGTTTTCTATCAGATATTATTTTAATGAGCACAATCTCATTGATATTGACATATAGTGTTTTTATATCTGATATTTTTTTTCTACCGAAACAGTTAGTTTAACTGAGTAGACCACCATAAATTGAAGTAAAAATAATTGGTGAAGTTATATATTACCTATTGCCAAGCAACTTGTGGAGCCTAATGATAAGATCTTCTTCTTGGTCGGTGAAATTGCCTCTTTTCACATTTGGGCTGAGATAGTTCATCCACCTCAGTCTACAACTCTTTCCACATCTCTTTAAACCTAATTTGTACAGGCAATTTATCAACTCATGCGGACTTAATTCATAATAAAAACACAAACAAGTAACCTATAAGTTAGCATCAACTATCAGTTTATCAACCATGAACAGTAAATAAAAGATACAGAGACAGTAACATTCCAGTTTAACGAGGTACTCAAGTGGAGTTGACTTCTTGATCTAATAGTTTCTACCGATCAACACTGGCTATTACTCAAGCTTATACTTTTGGGACTTGCTATCTAAATATATATAAAGGCAATATATTAAGAGGTAAACTTATAAGTTATAGAAGCTTAACTTTAAACCAATCATAAAAGAAATCTTATGATGTCAACTTTCGCCCCCACCAAACACACAAAAATGTTAAGAGAGAGAGCGATAGAAAGAGTAAAAGAGAGACCAGTTTTTTTGGCAATACGATTCCAGTGGCCTTTGCCATGAGCTTTGACATAATCCATAAGGATCTTGTCTTCTTCTACGGTCCACAAACCTTTCTTGTACTCGTTGTTTCCTTCTTCACCACTACTACTTACGTTCTTTCTCATTTTTTTGCTTCTTTGAAGTTAGACGAGAGAGATCATACAAAGAGAGAAATAAAAAGACTTGCGAGTAGTTATTCGATGGAGTTCATTAAATAGTACTACGAGATCAGAACCTATAGTGGAGTATTTATGTAGTATAAATAATGGAGTAGCTCATTACTAACATCATATACGTATATATAAATATACGAATGACTAGGCTTATTAAATAGTGTATTGATTGTGTCTGGCATGTGATGATAATTGTAAATGATAACGAACTTCTGCGATGCAAGCTGTAATTACTGTTACAAATTAGTGTAATGACTTAATCAAGTTTTTCTACTATAGTATGAAAACATGGACCGCCTAAGATGGTCTTGGGAGACACAAAAATCACGTGTATGTTTAAAAAGATTCGTCTTTGATCTTAGAGCTCTTTCGGCATCGAAGTTTCATGTGTCAGGCTACTGTTAATTAAATCTATCTTTAAAACTTGGTTAACTGACCAAAAAAACATACCATTATTGTTTTACACTCTACCATAAAAAAAGAACCATGGTTATGAAAATCGTACACTCATAGAACCAAAAAGAGTTTTAGGCTACAACAAAAACACGAAATAAACTCAAGGACTGATGGTTCTTGCTGCAACCGATTGTCAAAAAACTTGACACTGAGAACACTTTCTAGCGCTAAATAAAGTAAAAGAGGTTTTTATATATTTATGTTAGTATTTACAGCTCATAAATTGAAAATAAAATAAACTAATCATAAATTGACATGTCTTCAAACTATTTCATAGAGTTTTTGAAGTTTCTCAAATGAGATATGTTTCTATCTCTTTCTTACTCTTTTCGTTTCACAATACATGATGTTATTCTTTAGTGTACAAAGATTAAAAATTTTATTTTTTTCTAAAAAGTGGTTTAAAAATATAATTTAAAAATCATCCAACCAATTATAGAAATGACTACAACATCTAATTGGTTACACAGTTTTCAATAAAGTTAAAATAACATAAAAATATCAAAACATCATCTATTTTGAAACAACAAAAATCTTCTAAAACATCATCTATTATGAAACGGAGAGAATATTTTTGTAACAAAAGTTTTATTACTGAGTATTTTGCTAATATTAGTGCTGGAAATGCTGTGATAAAAAATGAAATGCTAATAGATTAATTTTTACTTTGTACCTTAAGACCAGCGTCCGGGAATCTTGGGTTAGACTATTAAGTGTAAATTAATTATAAATATTTCTGTATTATACTAGTACACATGAGAGTTAGGGACTAGGCTAAGATGGTTTGACTCTCTCGGGATTAGTACTATTA
This sequence comes from Brassica napus, assembly GCF_020379485.1. Classification (NCBI taxonomy): domain Eukaryota; kingdom Viridiplantae; phylum Streptophyta; class Magnoliopsida; order Brassicales; family Brassicaceae; genus Brassica; species Brassica napus. Next base: position 58,286,272 of record NC_063452.1, on the reverse strand, counting down.
ACGGAAAAAAAAGAAAACAGTTTTGTTGCAAGAAAGAAAGAGAGAATAGAAGCTCCCTCTCTTATCATTTAAATATCTTGATCGCTGTGCCTCAGCAAATTTCATCTTGTGAAAATAATGTTTTTCTTATAAAAGAAAAGTAGACGCAACGATATAGCTGGCACATTTAAAATTCTAGGCATATTATTAACGCTGTGAGTTGAGTCAATAAGAGAAGTAAAAGTTTACCTGCAACATTACGTGGTAACAACTACCTGTGTTTTTTTTTTTTTTTTTTTTTTTGTAAAACAGCTTTCTTAATATTAAATAAAGACCAAAAACAATACAAAAGTCATAGACTCTAGTCAAATTTTAGCCCATATCAAACAAGTACAGCCCAACACCCTTGCAATAGCCCAAGTAAATAAGCCCAAAGGTGAGAAAGAAGAGGAATCGAATGAAGTTACGGAGGAGACGGTGAACATCAACCAAAACGGATCCAACTCTGCAACATTGAAGATGATCGGTTCGGATTAGAATCGCGAAAGCCATGGATCTTATTTCTGATTTGTCTGTCAACTAGTTTGAAGATTTGATCAGTTGATCGGAATGTTTGAGCATGGAGTCTTGTATTTCTCACTCCCCGTAGCTTGCCAAGCGAGGAGCGTGAGGAGTCTCTGCGTCGCGGGAGGAGGAAGAGAGTTCATCTGGTCCAGTGTATCCTGCCAAACTCTCTGAGGTACAAGTTGCAATCTTCTTGCCACCTTTTCCCATAAGTTATAACTATAATTACACGAAAAAAAGAGATGATCACGAGACTCACGATACGCATTACAGAGCAAACAGCGGTCATCTACTTGGATCCCCCAATGGATTAGCCTGTCTCTTGTCGGATTTTTCTCTTGTCGGGTTTCGCGGTGTTAGAAATTGAAGAACATAGTGAAGAACAATAGAGAGATGTTTAATCTAGAAAGTAGAGAGAGATAGAGTAAATAAGGAGAATCTTATTTGCTTGATTAATTTGCTTATGGGAACATCCCATATATATATGGGTTACAAGTATGGCAAATGGTAGATGAGATATGATAAACTAATAATCCATTGTCTTGAGACTTTAACCCACCATACATGCTTGTCCCTTGTAGTGGCATCTCCATTGTCTTGAGACCTTAATCCACCATGCATGCTTGTCCCTTGTAGTGGCATCTCCATTGTCTTGAGACCTTAACCAACCATGCATGCATGTCTCTTGTAGTGGTATCTCCATTGTCTTGAGACCTTAACCAACCATCTTGTTTCTTATTGCTTCATCTTCACACTCCCCCTCAAGCTTGACCATAGGGACTGGTCAAACTTGGAAACCATGAAGCATTCCCTCATTAAAACCTTTAGCTTGGAAAAACCTCATGGGATAAAAACCAAGCCAAGGAAAAAGAGTAGAACACTTCATGGCTAAGAGGATTAGTGTGATGAAAAATCTACGAGTCCTAACTTGGAATGTATGAACTCGCAAACCTTGGTGCTTGCAGCCTTGGTAAAGATGTCAGCTAGTTGATCCTCACTTCTTGTGTAGCAGGGTAAGATGATCCTTTGTTCCACTGCTTGCCTAACTTTATGACAATCCACCTCAATGTGTTTAGTCCTCTCATGGAACACACTGTTGGAAGCTATGTGTATTGCTGCTTGATTATCACAATGCATGGTGATTGGAGTTGATGTCTCTATACCCAAGTCTCGAAGTAGGTTTCTGATCCAAATCAACTCACTAGTGAGCTTCCTCATTGCCCTATATTCAGCTTCAGCACTTGAGCATGACACTATCTTCTGTTTCTTGCTCTTCCAAGTGACAAGATTGCCTCCAATAAATGTACAATAGCCGGTAGTGGATCTCCTATCCACTCTGTCTCCTGCCCAATCAGCATCACAATACCCAACTATCTCTGTATTTTTGTTGCATCCCATCCACACTCCTTGCCCTGGCGCCTCTCTTAGGTATCTTAGGATCCTTTCAACCATGTTCCAATGGTGTATCTTGGGAGCTTGCATATTCTGGCTTACTTGGTTAACTGCAAAGCATACATCAGGCCTGGTGATGGTGAGGTATATCAGCTTTCCTACAATTCTTCTATAGTGTTTAACGTCAGTATAGGGCTTGTCTTCAATCTCCCCCTCACGCAGCACCTTATACCCATCTTCTAGTGGAGTCTTGGCTACTTTCGCTCCAAGATTTCCTGCCTCATTCAAAAGATCAAGTGTGTACTTCCTTTGAGATAAGAAAAGCCCCTCTTTAGAGCGGCATATTTCTATCCCTAGAAAGTACTTTAGCTCACCCAAATCTTTAATATCAAAAGTAGACTTAAGAAAGACTTTGGTTGAGATAATACCTTCCTTGTCACTTCCTGTGATGATAATATCATCTACATAAATAAGAATCACCACAATTCCTTGCTTGCTTGTGAGTGTGAAGAGTGTATGATCAGCTTCTGACTTTACAAACCCTCTTCCATTGAGAGTTGTACTCAGTTTGTGGTACCAAGCCCTTGGTGACTGTTTTAACCCATATATTGCTTTCTTCAACCTTAGGACATTCCCTGGCTTGACCATGTCTTCCATACCCGGAGGTGGCCTCATGTAAACCTCATCCTCCAGCTCTCCTTGAAGAAAAGCATTTTTGACATCCATCTGCCATAAATCCCATTCCAAGTTCACTGCCAATGAGAGTAGAATTCTTATGGTGTGGAGTTTAGCTACTGGTGCAAATGTATCCAGATAGTCTTCTCCATAGACTTGGGTGTATCCTCTTGCAACTAGCCTTGTTTTCTTTCTTTCTGGTTTCCCATTGGCAAGGTACTTGATGGTGAAGAGTAGACGGCTTGTAACAGCTTTCTTTCCTTTGGGGAGCTCAGTTTCATACCAAGTATCATTCTTGATCATGGCACCAACTTCATCCCCAACTGACGCTCTCCACTCTTCATGCTTCATGGCTTCTTCATAAGTCTTTGGTACATACTCTTGATCTAGGTTGCTGATGAAGACTACATGCTCTTCAGATAGTCTCGCAAAAGAACATGTTGCTTGGATAGGATGAGCTACTGCATTGTTGTTGAAGTATACTTTGGTGTCCATCCACTGAGATGGTTTCTTCACCCTTGTACTCCTCCTTAATGGTTGAACTTCTTGTTGCATTCCATCTTGATCATTAACAACTTCTTCTTGGATAGCTTCTTCTTGGATAGCTTCCTCGTGGATAGCTTCGTCATGGATATCTTCTTCAGGGATAGCTTCCTCATGGATAACTTGCAAATTAGGTTGGTTTCCCCCCTCATGATCAGGATGGACTGCTTCTTCAATTGATGTAGCTTCATCCACAACTGGAGGTATATGTGAAGTGCTCGGTACGCCACTTGTTTGAGGCTGGCTGATGCCTAGGTTTTCCAGAATGATTCTCAAGTTGTTTGCCCTATCTGAAGATCCTTGTGAGAGATCCTGAAGGCTTTCCCAACTCTTCTCATCATAGTATCCCTTTGATTCCACAAACTTAACATCCCTTGAGACCATAACTCTTCTTGATTCAGGTATGTAGCACTTGTACCCCTTCTGCGCATGAGTATATCCTATGAACATGCCTTTGACACTCTTGGCTTCAAGCTTGTTTCTCTGTTCCCCTGGTATCAAGACATAGCACACACACCCAAAAACACGCAAGTGATCAATTGGAGGTTTTATTTTGTTTAATACCTGAAAGGGAGAGTTATCTTGGAGGACTTTGGTGGGGATCCTGTTGATCAAATAACATGCTGAGACCACAGCATCTCCCCAGAACCTCTTTGGAACATTGGTATGGAACATCATGCTCCTTGCAACCTCCATAAGATGGCGATTCTTCCTTTCAGCAACTCCATTTTGTTGTGGTGTGTATGGGCAACTTGTTTGATGGATTATGCCATGTTTTGCTAAGTGATGTTTGAAAGCAGTGCTTGTATATTCTCCGCCATTATCAGACCTAAAAATTTTGATCTTGGAATTGAAATGGTTAGATACATAGTTTTGGAAGTTAATAAAAGCTTCTAAAACTCTATCTTTAGTTTGAATCAAGGTGAGCCATGTATATTTTGATTTTTCATCTATGAATGTAACAAAATATTTATGGTTCTCCCTAGACATACAAGGTGCTGTCCAAACATCAGAGTGCACAAGATCAAAGCAATTTTCATAAATAGTCTTAGAATTAGGGAAAACAGATCTCTGATGTTTACCAAGAATACAAGCCTCACAACTTCCACTCTTTAAAGATAGATTAGGTAACATCAGTCCTAAGGCACGATAATGAGGATGACCTAATCTAGCATGCCATAAAACATCACTAGCTAACACAGAAGCAGAATTGAAAGCACAAGATAAATTTGAAAGCTTGGTGTTTTCAAGCAAGTAAAGCTCTCCCTTGCTCACACCCTTTCCCAGCATCTTCCTGGTCTTAATATCCTGAAAGCACACATCATTAGGACTGAAAATAACATTGCAATTTAGATCATTGGTTGCTCTCTTAACAGATAATAAGTTGGATGTGAAAGTAGGCATATAAAAAGCTTGAGACTCCTTATCAAACAGTTTCAAGTTTCCTACTCCTTCAATTGGAATTCTATCACCATTAGCAATCACTACACTCCCTAGAGCAGGTTTAACATCACTAATCAGTCTAGCATCCCTAATCATATGATGAGAAGCTCCTGAATCGATGATCAAAGGTCTAGTAGTATGTGAAGCACTGTGAATAGAATTTAAAGCATTGACACTGATGTTACCAGAGTTTGCATTGATAGCTTTGATAAGGGCTTCAATGTCTGACTTGCGGATGAAGGCATCATCAGGGGATGGCTGGGACATGGCATGGGATGTGGATCCACCAGTGTGGGTGGTTGAGATCATAGCTCTTCCATCTTCTCCTATGCGCATGGAGCCTGGTACTGTGGTTTCATGAGCTCTTGCTTCATGTGCTTTGGCCTGGTTGTATCTGTTGGTTGAAGCAGGTCTGAGGTGAGGATGGAGGATCCAACAATTGGTTTTGGAGTGGCCTAGATTCTTGCAGTGCTCACAAGTCACAGACTTGTCTCCTCCTCTTCTTGGTTTGAAGTGTGCTTTGTTGACTGAAGCACTCTCCATCTTCTCAGCTTTGTTTGCCATAGACAGTTCCCCTTTTCCACCAAAGAGACCATCTGAGCCTAGCTCCTTCCGAAGTTGAGCACACACATCATCATAGCTTGGAAGCTCTTTAGCTCTCAATATGTGTTTAAGTACATCATTGAAGCTTGGGTTGAGTGTGAGAAGCAATCCAAAGACCTTGTCTTGCTCACGCCTCTCTTCTAGTGTACTAGGATCAGTGGTACTTGGTCTCAGCATCTCAAGTTCAGACCACAGCTGGCTGTACTTCCCAAGGTGCTTGGTGAAGTCCATCTCCTCTTGCTGTAAGTTGTTGATTGCCCTCTTAACCTCAAAAATTCTGGTGAGGTTTGAAGTGTTGCCATATACCTTGTGTAAGGTATCCCATAGCTTCTTTGCAGTCTCACAATGTGAGTAAGACTCCATGATAGGAGTATCAAGTGAGCCTTGCAAGATAGACAGCACCATGAGATCCTCCTGACCCCATTTGCCTTCATCTACCACTACAACCTCCTTGCCATCTTCTCCTTGGGTGATTTGTCTTGGGGCCTCACTTGTGGTGATGTGCTCCCATAGACCTCTTCCTCCAAGAGCTGTCCTGGTCAATCTCGACCAGGTAATGTAGTTAGGACCTTTCAGGATGACTGGAATCCTAACTAGCTTGTGCTGCTCCATCTTTGCTTGCTATTGTCCAGCGGGTAAAAAATAAAAAATTTGCCAAGGAGAAATTTGAATTTCTGAGGCTAGGCAAGAGAGAAAACAAGGGAAGCCAAGATATGTTCTCTAGAAATGAAGAAAGTAAACCAAACAAGTGAAAGAGTAAGGTGAATAGAGTAAATTTGCGGAAGCAGTTTGGTGTTCAAGAGCTTGGATGCTCTGATACCATGTTAGAAATTGAAGAACATAGTGAAGAACAAGAGAGAGAGATGTTTAATCTAGAAAGTAGAGAGAGATAGAGTAAATAAGGAGAATCTTATTTGCTTGATTAATTTGCTTATGGGAACATCCCATATATATAGGGGTTACAAGTATGGCAAATGGTAGATGAGATATGATAAACTAATAATCCATTGTCTTGAGACTTTAACCCACCATACATGCTTGTCCCTTGTAGTGGCATCTCCATTGTCTTGAGACCTTAACCCACCATGCATGTTTGTCCCTTGTAGTGGCATCTCCATTGTCTTGAGACCTTAACCAACCATGCATGCTTGTCTCTTGTAGTGGTATCTCCATTGTCTTGAGACCTTAACCAACCATCTTGTTTCTTATTGCTTCATCTTCACACGCGGGAGGAGGAAGCGAGTTCAGCGTTCAACTACCTGTGTTCTCTACACACAAAAAGAAAACTATCTGTGCCCTTTTAATTTTTCAAATAGATCTAATAAATACGTCGTAGAGAGTATCTCATGCTCCATCTGTTCCATGTTTAAAATAATTTTTATAATTTTATAATTTTATAATTTTTATGTTTTTAATTTATAATTTTAATAATACATTTTAGATAAAAATAATTTTTTTTAATAACTGTGTTCTTCTATTTAGGAACAAATGTAGTAAGTATAAGAGGATTCCTAGGAGTTTTGACACTTCAAGATGCAATGAGAGTTTGTTTGGATAACCTAATAATCGAAATGTCTTTATGTGTTGTAAGAAAAAAAACAAAAGACAAGAGGTAATAAAAGTATTTATAATAGCCAAGCAAATGCCAACTTTTCATTTCTCTACAATTTGCAATGGGTCCTTTTATATTATTATTATTATACTATTATTCAGCTGTCAAATTAGAAAATTCCTAAACCATCAATTTAAAACAATAGTCAAAAGATTTAAAAGAAGAAAGATTCTATGTAGTCTCTCACTTTTTCTTCTAAAAACAATAATAAAAATAAAAACAATGAATAAAAATGGCCGTTGGAGATCTCGTTGGGCATGACTCATGGAAAAGTGATTATCTCTTTTGCACGATTCTAGTTACAACTTACAAGGTCATGCTTTGTGAATGCATTACCAACACATATGTAAAAGTTCCACACAAGTTGTTAGAATATATTTAGATTTAGTATTTCTTTTTAAATGTATAAAGTAAGATCATGTATCTTTGGTCATAGTCTTTTATAATTAGACCTCAAAGACCTTTGTTTCTTATAATCACGACTATGGCTACTAGACTTACATATTTGTGGGGGGGGGGGGGGGGGGGGGGGGGGGGGGTGGCAATGGCTTAATTAATTTGCATTTCTGTACAAGAAAGTTGAGAAATTTTATAAAACAAATATTTTAGCAAATGATTACCTTAAATAGTAGAACCAATACAGTACTTGCATAAAAGTATTCGGCCTAAATTATCTTTTTTGGTGCTTCATATGAATAATTTTATAATTATGAAAAAGTATAATTTAGGAAAAATATATGGACATAAATAGTTAGATTTCATATTATTATTTAAATGTTTGGTCAGAATTTTATCAGAAAAAGGGCAATAAAAATTAGATACCAAAGCGGAAAACGAAGGGCGATAAAGGAAGGCGCGAATTTCAAGGACCAGAAACCTCTCTACGAACATTGTGTGTTTCATTGGTTCCTTCAATTCAAAAAACTCCTCCTCTTTCACAGGTCGTGTTTTCCATCGACTCACGTTCTTCTCTTGATCTACTTGAATTCCCAGATTCCGATTCCACCCATACATACACTTGCTTCTTCTTCTCCTTCGTCTCCAGCTTCCCGTGACTCCGTAAGATTCCCGTTTGTTCTTGTCGAATTTTGATTTTTTTTTTTTGTGTGTGATCTATCTCTCTCTCTCTCTCTCTTTTCCTTAATTATGCATAAAGTGAGGATCTTTGTTGTTTTTGTTCTTATGACAACAATTTTCATGATGTTGTAGGAGCTATAAGGGTCGGGAATGGCGGCTTATGTCTCTGTCGGAAACATTCATGATCTCTTTCTTTCCGGACAGGGTTACAGAGGGCATGGTTCATGGAGTTCTGGTTTTACTTTCAGGGCTAATTCATTCAAAGACCTCTCTTGGTATAACTAAAAACTTCAAATCTGTGTGCTCATGACCCAATTTTTTTTTTTTTTAAATTTACATATATATAAATAAACCTCCAAATTTATCTATATAAATCCTTAATAAATTGTCTATAGCTCCAAAACCTCTAACTTCTCTAATCTTATGTGTGCATAGGTCGAGTGGGGTATCTAAGGCACTAAAGGCTGAGAGATGTGGTTGTTACTCTCGTGGTGTTTCCACCTTCAATGAGAGCTCAAAGATTAATACAAGTATCAGGGCAGTATCCTCATCAACAAAGTATTATGATTTCACTGTGATCGGCAGTGGAGTGGCGGGTCTGCGCTATGCTTTGGAAGTTGCAAAGCAAGGCACAGTGGCGGTGATCACCAAAGACGAGCCTCACGAGAGTAACACAAACTATGCTCAAGGCGGTGTTAGTGCTGTGTTATGCCCTTTGGACTCTGTTGAGAGTCATATGCAGGACACTATGGTCGCTGGTGCTCATCTTTGTGATGAAGAAACCGTCAGAGTAAGTTTCTTATTGCTACTGATTATGTATGTATCTATGCATTGTCCTGAATGTCCATTTTTTTCAGGTTGTGTGTACAGAAGGACCTGAGAGGATTCGCGAGCTGATTGCGATGGGAGCATCGTTTGATCATGGCGAGGACGGTAACTTGCATTTGGCGAGAGAAGGTGGTCACTCGCATCGTAGGATCGTCCACGCAGCTGATATGACGGGAAGAGAGATTGAGAGAGCTTTACTTGAAGCTGTGCTTAATGATCCAAACATATCTGTCTTCAAACACCATTTTGCAATTGATCTGCTTACTTCTCAGGATGGTTTGGACACAGTTTGTCATGGTGTTGACACTTTGAATATCAAAACAAATGAGGTAATAAAAGATCTTTGTTTCTTTCGGTTTTGATTAGAGTCGTCTTGTAGCTTAGATTGTAATGTCTAAAAGCTATGTTTATTCAGGTGGTACGTTTTATATCGAAGGTGACATTGCTTGCTTCAGGAGGAGCTGGTCATATCTATCCATCAACCACAAATCCTCTTGTAAGCTTGTCTTACTCTTTTAGTTACAAAACAACTTTGTGTTTTATGGGATTCGGGTTTTCAGTTCGGGTCAGTTCATCTTATTCGGGTTATTTGGTTGGGGTATTTAGGACCTGTTTAGAAACCATTTTTTTGGATCGGGTTCGGGTCGGGTTTCTATTTTTATAAAACCCAAAGTGGAGCTGAATTAGGAATAGTTCGGGTTTTGTTTAAAGCCAAAAAATCGAAAAACCGAGAAAAATATTCGGGTAATTCAGTTTCTTTTGATATTTTTATTTATAAATTATATTTTACATATATAAACAATTATTTTCATTATATTTTGAATTTTCGGATATCCATTCGATTCTCGGTTCGGTTTCAGTTTTTCGGATTTAGAAAACCGTTCGGTTTTTTGTAAATTTAGGTCCGGTTTTGGTCTTTTCGGTTTGGTTCCAGTTCGGTTTTCTGGTTTCGATAATATGCCCATGACTAGGTTCACAAATAGAGTTGTAGAAACTACCATGGTCCACATATGGATTTCAATCATGATGTTTTGTTGTATAGGTGGCTACTGGAGATGGCATGTCCATGGCTCATAGAGCTCAAGCTGTGATCTCCAACATGGAGTAAGTAGACACCTAAAAGAGTTTGAACTAAACTTGTTGACAATGGAACTTATAAGTTTAATGTTTTGTCTTTTGGTAGGTTTGTGCAGTTTCATCCCACTGCTTTAGCCGACGAAGGTCTTCCCATCAAACCACAAACCGCCAGAGAAAACGCCTTCCTCATCACCGAGGCCGTGAGGGGCGACGGCGGCATCCTCTACAATCTAGCAATGGAGCGGTTCATGCCCGTCTACGACGAGCGAGCCGAGCTAGCTCCAAGAGACGTGGTCGCTAGAAGCATCGACGACCAGCTCAAGAAACGTAAAGAGAAGTACGTGTTGCTCGACATAAGCCATAAGCCGAGAGAAAAGATCCTCGCTCATTTCCCCAACATAGCTTCCGAGTGTCTCAAACACGGCCTCGACATCACGCGTCAGCCTATCCCCGTCGTGCCCGCGGCTCATTACATGTGCGGAGGCGTCCGCGCTGGTTTACAAGGCGAAACCAATGTGATAGGATTGTTTGTGGCGGGTGAAGTGGCGTGTACCGGTCTCCACGGGGCGAACCGGCTCGCTAGCAACTCGCTTCTAGAAGCTCTGGTTTTCGCGAGACGCGCTGTTCAGCCTTCCACCGAGCTCATGAAGTCCACGAGACTTTATTTAACCGCATCGGAGAAGTGGTCGAGGCCTGTTGTTGCCACAGCTAGATCGCTAGGAGAGGATGTTATATCAAAGATACTAGCATTGACCAGAGAAGTGAGGAGAGAGCTTCAGGGAGTGATGTGGAAGTACGTTGGTATTGTCAGGTCAACCACTAGGCTTAACACTGCTGAGAGGAAGATAGCGGAGCTGGAAGCGAAATGGGAAACGTTCTTGTTTGAACATGGATGGGAGCAGACGGTGGTGGCTCTTGAGGCTTGTGAGATGAGAAACTTGTTCTGCTGCGCTAAGCTTGTTGTGAGCAGTGCGTTGGCGAGACATGAGAGCCGCGGTCTTCATTACACGACGGACTTTCCTTTTGTGGAAGAGAGCAAGCGTATTCCGACGATTATTCTCCCGTCTTCTCCTACAACAGCTAGCTGGAGCTCAAGGCAGCTACAGAACATAAGCAGCACCTCTCTTATATGAAGTTATATTTGAAGCCAATACTTTCTGATTCTTGTATTATTATTTTGAAAAATTTTGGGATTCAAAAGAAAAAAATCTCTGATTCCGACAACACTGTTAAACAAATGAAAATAATTATTCATCTGAGATATCAATTATTGTGATAATTCATATCACTTTGGTTTATTGATGATTTTCTGAGCAAAAAGAAACATTAGTGCAATGTAGATTTTCCAAGCAACGAGTAGGATTGAGAACAGTCTTGTGTTCACTGACTCCATAACCTCAGTTTCTTTCTTCAAAGTAAAACCATTTCAGAAGCTTCCATCCTTCTCCTGTGGAAAATACCAAGGTCCAAGCTTTGGTATGGCTTCCATTAAAAGACCAAACATGAACTTAGTCCGTCCTGTTTGGCCTGAGTAAGCTGCATTGAGGCAGATCTATTAATGTCGCTTCACAACTCACTAGTTCCATCCAGAAACCAGCTTAGATCAATAGTCCTGCCTATTCAGCAGCCGCCATGCCGTTTTGCTACAATGAAATTCAAAGGATGTTCTCAGGAAACAGTTCTGGCTCGTGCAGTTTGGTGATGCGCCATAATCTCACCAGCACCAACCCCAGTTGTGAAATCACAATAGATGTCCTGTTTGGAGCCAAATCTGCATATCTGAGAGAAAATGAAACATTTGAGTATAGTTGCAACTGAATCTTGGAGCGAGACTAGGACGAGAAATACAAAACAAAATTTACCTATTTCACGAATCTGAGGAACGAGCATTCTTTCTCTTGTAACACTCCTTTAAGAACCTCTCAGCGTCAACCTTCATTCCAGGCTTAGAGAAAGCAGCGCTTATCCAGTAAACAGTCTGATTACACGGAATATATCCCTTGTCCTCAATCATCTCCTTTAACAACCCTTTTGCCTCTGCCAAGTACATTGCTTTTCTATTCCACTCAACTTCCGGATGAGTGCAGAGTTTGCACAAACCAGATACCATAGTACAATAAGTCGAAGTGTTGGGGCTCACTCTTCTCTTCCCCATCTCCTTCATCAGCTCTCTCGCCTGAGGCATCTTCCCAACTCTAACAAACTCGCTGATAAGCACGTTATAAGTGCTGGTTCTCGGTACCAACCCGTTGGCGATCATCTCACAGTACAGCGTCATGCTTTCTTTCTTATTCCCCATCTTAGCTTGACCAGAGATTAAAGCGTTGTATGTAAAATCATCAGGACGCATGCCTCTGCTCTTCATCTCACTCAGCCATTTCTCCACCTCTTTGATTAGCCCAGCGTCAGAGAGACCTCTTATTATAGTGTTATAGGTTGCAACATTTGGGGATATTCCTGCTTCCAACATAACTGTATATGTCGAAAGAGCTTTTCCTATATGACTGCCAACAAAGTACCCTTGCATAAGGGCATTGAACGTCACGGTATCGGGAACAAATCCTCTCTCCTTCATATCCTCCATCACCATAGCTGCCTTTTTCGTCATACCTCGTTTGCACAGAGTTGCAATAAGAGTATTGTAGACTTGAATACTGAGGTTAACTCCACAGCTCAGGAGTTTCTCGTGCGTTTTGAATATCACGTCAGCTCTTTTATGCTTTGAAGATGCCTGGAGAAAAATTCGGTATGTCGTGAAGTTAGGATGAATCTCCATAACCATCATTTGATGTAATATGTCAATTGCTCCCTCCATCTCACCCTGTTCACATAGCGTTTCAACAGCAATGTTGCAACTCATCAGACTCGGTTTGATTCCATGAATCTTCATCTTATCCCAGAGCTTGAGGATACCTTCGAGATTCCCTTGCTTTCGTAGTGAACTCATCATTATGTTAAATGTAGCGACATCTGGTTCTATACCCTTCTCTCTCATTCCTTTGTAGGCCCAGTCTGCTCCGACTCTGCCAACCTTTAACAGCCCGTCGATCAAGACATTGTAAGAAACAACATCCCATGGCATCCCTCTCTCTTGCATTTCTTCAGCCCAAGCTAGAGCAGCTTCTTCGTCTCCTCCTTTGAAGAACACATCAATTAAAGAGGTGTAGTTAATACGATCCAGTGTCACTCCTTTAGATACCATGTCTTTGACTAATCGCTTAACTTCCTTAACCCCACCACTTCTCTTCAAATGATTCACCAGAGCATCAAGTACGTAGCTGTTTTCCTCCAACCCAATGAGCCTCATCTCCTTACTCATTTGAATAGCCACTTCTTGTTCCCCTGCCTTAAACAAGCCATCAATAACTGTACCATAAGTAAAACAGTTCGGCACAATGTTATGATCTTCCATTTTCCTCATAACAGTAACAGCTTCTTCCAACATCCCTCTCTTCACATAGCCATTTATCATACTAGAGTAAGTCACAACATTCGGAAATACACTTTTGTCCAGCATCTGCGTTATTACAGACTCAGCACCGCTTAAATCCCCCGCTTTGCACAAACCATCAACCAAAGCCGTATAAGTAACCACACTCGGAACTTGATTATCTCCCAAAAGCATCTCAAACGTTTTCTCACCCTCCCTACGTTCCCCAGCCTTAAACAAACGATCCATCAAAACAGTATACACAACTAAATCTACAGGAACCCCACGCACAACCATCTGACTGTAGAGCGCCAAAGCATCCCCATAACATCCCCCTTTAAACAACGAATCAACAAGAGTAGTATAAGTTACACGGTTCGGATACACGCCAATCTCCTCCATTTCCCTAAGCAGCAACCCCGCTTCAACCACTTTCCCGTCTTTACACAACCGGTTAATAATCGAGCTAAAAGTAACAACATTGGGGTAAAACCCGCTCATAACCATATCCTTGTAGGCTTCCTCGATGGCGTGGAGGCTATAGTAAGAGCTTATGAGTATAGTGTGAGTGACTAGGTTTAGTTCACCGATCTCGTCGACTAACGACTTAGTTCTAGCAAAGTTTCCAACTTTACAAAACCCGTTGATCAGAGTGTTGTAGCTAACCGTATCTGGGAGTACACCTCTCTTCACCATCTCAGAGAGAAGCCCATAAGCCTCGTCAGCCAAACCGTGTTCGCATAAAGCTTGAATCACAGTGTTGTAAGTAACAGTATCGACGCTGACTACTCTACTTCTAAGTAAACTAACAGCTAATCTGAATCGGCCCACTTTGCAGAACGAATGAATCAACGAATTGGTAGCAAAGACATCAGGTGAAACACCAAAAGTTATCATCTTGCTGTAGATTAACGATACCTTGTGGTGAGGTACTACACATTTGAAATTGAAATGGTGGAGTAGACTGTTCCAGAGACGCGAATCGGGAGGGAACCCGAAGGTGCACATCGCGGAGAGCGTCCTTGCTGCACCGTAGAGCCTCCCGCATCTCAAGTAGAGACGGAAGAGAGTGTGGAATAGAGAGACGTAAGAGGCTGGTTTGAATCTGCGTGCTGAGATCAAGAGGCTGCTCTCATCGGGTCGTTTGATTGACGAGAAAGAGCGGGAATTAGAGAGAAAGAATCTGTATTTTCCCGTGTGATTGTTCCAAATCTTTATCATCATCAGCAGAAGGATTGGAGTTCATCTAAATCTCCAAAACTCTCCAGAGACTCCTGCAAAGTCTCATGGCGTCGGCTTGTGACGAGTGACGACGACTCATTGTGTTTCCCCTACCAACTGAGAAAAAGAGTTTCGAACCTCAGACGACGAGAACCAAAACGGCACCATTTAGGAGTCCTAAACCACTCTAAAACCGTTACCAGGCCTTTAGATGGGCCTTTTAATGGGCTTTAATATTTTCGTACCTTATTAATCAAAATCAATAATACGATTCTATAAAACTTATCCTAAACACAATCCATCAATAATACACCGGGAGCCGTCGGATATCTTAATTTGCCACGTGGCGTACTAGATAGAGACGAATAGAATTTGGGTCAGGTGCGTGAGTGAACTTTCATCTTCATGTATAAATATATACTCTCTCTTCTTCTTCTTCTTCTACTTCTTCTTCGTCTTCTCCGAGTAGTGGTTCCACAAAAATATCGACAGCAAGTAGCGAAACTTATAAAATCTCCTTACTTTGAGCTCGGATCTACTGAGAGATAAGATGGCGATGCGAAGAATCACCGGAGCGATCAGAGCCTCCTGCGTTTCCTCCTCTTCTTCTGGTTATTTTGCCAGACAGTTTCATGTACGAACCCTCAGATCTCTTCTTTTTTTGATGTTCTTTCACGGTTTCTGATATTAAGTTTTATAAGTTGGGCTCGTGCTCAATCAATCGTACATTACTTTGCAGTTTTCTCAGTGTTTTCTGTGCTGGTGAACTTGCTTTGATTTAGGCTCTCTTTTTTTTTTTGTGTTCGTTTGTTGAAGACGGCTCTGTGTATGTCATTAAGGTTTTCAGATCTACGATTTCACTAAAATTGATTAGTTAGCGTTAAAGAACCCGTGTTGTTAGGGATATGAATCAGAGACCCGTGCATGACTGTAGGAAAGTACAACTGTCCGGTCCGGTTAGATTAGCCAGTTAGATTTCATTGTAAATGTAAAAGTACAAGGTGTCTCTTTCTTGAAATTGATAGACGGCACGATGTTTGAATTTTTTCAATCTTATGGGTTTGGGCCTCTAACCCATCTTATTAAGGGTTTGGGCTTGGTTAATTTATTAATTGATTGGTGTCTCTTTGATGCTTCAGAGTTTTTATACATTGAATACATGTTAAAAAGCTTTCTGAACTGGCTGATTTAAACAGGCTTCTTCTGGAGATAGCAAAAAGATTGTTGGAGTTTTCTACAAGGCCAACGAATACGCTTCAAAGAATCCTAACTTCCTTGGCTGCGTCGAGAACGCTTTAGGTATCCGCAACTGGCTTGAATCACAAGGTCATCACTACATCGTCACTGACGACAAAGAAGGTCCAAATTGCGGTAAGTATTCATACAACTAATGCTTAATACAAAAAATCCATATTAGGTGTGGCTTATGCTATTTCTTATATGATTAACAGAGCTTGAGAAGCATATCCCAGACCTTCACGTCCTAATATCCACCCCCTTCCACCCGGCTTACGTCACCGCCGAGAGAATCAAGAAGGCCAAGAACCTTCAGCTTCTCCTCACGGCCGGTATTGGATCCGACCACATCGATCTGCAGGCGGCTGCGGCTGCTGGACTGACCGTGGCTGAAGTCACGGGAAGCAACGTTGTCTCCGTGGCAGAAGACGAGCTGATGAGGATCTTGATCCTCATGCGCAACTTCGTTCCGGGGTACAACCAAGTCGTGAATGGAGAGTGGAACGTGGCAGGCATTGCTTACAGAGCGTACGATCTGGAAGGCAAGACAGTTGGAACTGTGGGAGCTGGTAGAATCGGGAAGCTACTGCTACAGAGGCTGAAGCCGTTCGGGTGCAACTTGTTGTACCATGACAGGCTTCAGATGGGACCGGAGATGGAGAAGGAAACTGGTGCTAAGTATGTTGAGAGTCTTGATGAGATGCTTCCTAAATGCGATGTTGTAGTCGTCAACACTCCTCTCACGGAGAAGACAAGGTAAGTTAAGTACGATGCTAATATAAAAACACACGAGTTAAGAGTTTTTGCGTGTGATTTGATTTCTTGTTTCATGCAGAGGAATGTTTAACAAGGAGATGATAGGGAAAATGAAGAAAGGCGTTTTGATTGTGAACAACGCGAGAGGAGCCATCATGGATAGGCAAGCGGTGGTGGAGGCGGTTGAGAGCGGACACATCGGAGGGTACAGCGGAGACGTGTGGGACCCGCAGCCAGCGCCTAAGGACCATCCATGGCGTTACATGCCGAACCAAGCCATGACTCCTCACATCTCTGGCACCACCATTGATGCCCAGGTACATATAATGTTAAACGAATAAAAAAATATGGTGTCTTAGCTTAGTGATGTAATCCAGAAGTTGTACATGTCATTTGGTCACTACTAATCTGCAAGAGTCTTGTGCTTTGGTCCTAATCAGCTACGATATGCGGCGGGGACAAAAGACATGTTGGAGAAGTATTTCAAGGGAGAGGACTTCCCTGCTCAGAACTACATCGTCAAGGATGGTGAGCTTGCTCCTCAATACAGGTAAGCTGTTTCAACTTTCAGCACTATCAAGTCTCGTCTCCAAAGGGCAAAGCAGACGGTTAAATTAAATAAATTATCAACGTTTTGTGCTTTGTTCATTTGAAAACATTGTAATAAACCAACAAGACATGTATGTAACGCTGCTATTTCGTGACATTTATCTTGTCTATCTATGATTCATATGTTATATTTGATCGTTGAGAGATGAACCGAGAATTGGTGAAACTGCTTTAAGAGCCTAATTGACTGAGTGCTGGTTTAAGTATTTTGGTAATGTAAAACCGGAAATGAAACCGGGTCGACCCACTCTGGTTAGGCACACTCACACCGACGCTGATCCAACTAAGCCATTACGACAACATTTGTATAATCATGTTGTAGAGCGTGGGTCATCCATGTTTGTACCAATATTTAATCTTTGGACAACTATATCAATCAATATTATGGGTATTAAAACTATGATATATATTGTTTTTCATTTTCTCTTGATGGGAGAAGAGAGTGGGATGGATGATAATCATTCAATCTGTAATTTCTCTGCGAGACATGTTATGAATCATAACTCAACCGGAATGTTGACAATTTTTTTATTAAAAGATATGCACAATCATTAAACGAACTAAAATATATAATAAGTTATAAGTCTCTAATGATTGAATCAGAAAATGTTGAGTAAAGAAATGCTTTTGATTTTCTCGTCATCATTGTGTATTTGATTATCTTAGATACAAAACTTTGAAACTTTGGTTATATACAAACCTTTTCGTTATCAACTTAAACTTCAGACCACACACTATTTTTCACTACTCTAAACTCAAATCCCACAAATGATTCAAGTTGGTTATTATACGGCTCTGAGCAGATTTGAATATAGTTCTGATACTAAAGAAACAATATTGATTCAATGCTCTTAGACCATCCTTTTTTTTGTATGTGCACCAAAAAATGTAGACATTTAAAGTCATCGTTATCAACTTTCATATTAAAAAGAAACATTGCTAGAAGAAAACCATTTCTAAGAGATTATGCCATATTGGTAGATTCACAGCGACTAGTCGACAGTTGGCGAGGATGTTTTTGGCGCTGGAATGTCATTATCTAAAAAATCTAATCAAACAAAATGTAACATAATAATCGCTAAAGAATAAAATAAAATCAACCAAACAGAGAAAGTGAATTTTATTTGGAAATAATAGATTCAGTCAAGAGGATATTTTGGGGAATAATATATGTGATCAGATCAGATTAGCAGAAAAAGAACATTAATCTCAACCGAGAGGCAATCACTTAAACTTATACACGACACACTGTACGAATACGACGTCGCTTATTAGAAGCACATCATATGAATACGACTCGTGAAAGTTAATCGCCGCTTAATAGTCGTATATTCAGCGAAATAAAAAAAAAAAAGACTCTTTCTCACTCGTTTTCTCGCAGTTCAAATTTCATTTCCTTGAATTGAGATTTCTAAGGTCGACGATTTTCGAGTCCACGGCGTTTCGCTTTTGTTGCTCAGAGAGGCTGCTACGTCTTGCTGCCACTGCTTGATTCGCCGGTAAATTTCTCTGTCCTCATTTTCCGTAAACGCATAATGCAACTTTGAACTGGTGTAGGTAGATATTCTCATATTCACATGCGTACGTTTCATCTAGTTTTGATCTCTGGGATCAGAAAACTTTTAGGATTTGGAATCGCGAGGACTAGTTTGAGATCTTCGGAGAGTGTATCGAGTGAGATCCTGTTTTTTTGTTGTTGATGTGATTGTTAAATTGCTTAGAAGATCTCGAGCTCGAATTGTAGATCTATGCCATGGTCAGCTTTGATCTTAGTTCAATAGTCTGTGAAGTTGACTAGTAGAGTTACTCAGATTCTCTACTTTTCTCCATACTTTACTCATTGCGAATAATAGTTTGCTGGTGGCGTTTCTTGAGCTCCTTTATAGACTTGAACTCATCGAGATTTGTGAGTAACTTTGATTTCCAAGGATCTATCTCCTATGTGATGAGCTAGAAACGGATTTGAGTTTCACTTTAGTCTCAGTATATTAGGTAAAAGTAAAGCTAACTAGGTTGCAGTTACTTTACAGTTATTTTGTTTCGTTGGTTGACTTATTTCTATTTCTTCACGCAGGTAACTTCACGTATGGCCGCCGCTAATACTTTACAAGATTTGAGTTCTCTTCCTGTAACTGAGAAGATGAGTGAATGTAGAGCAAGTTTAACTAAGCCTTGTGTTGGAAAAATGAATGGAAAATCTGAAGATAGACCATTACCAAGCTCTGTTGCTTTGAATCCCAGCCTTGTAGAAACAGAAAAGCCCGAGGGAGAGAAAGCTACCGTGGAAGTTGAATATATTGAATCCGAGAACTTGAATGATGTTGACGATGCTGATGCTGATGCTGATGCTGATGCTGTTCTCAAGGTACATTTCATGCTTTTTGCTTCTGTGTGTTATGATTGTATTAATTCCATTAGCATCGCTACAACCATATGTCCACAACTACGATGATATACATCTATATATAGATTGTGAATATGATTGTCAGTTTGGTTCTCATTTTTTCTTCAGTCGGTTCTAGCTGGTCTTCACTCCAAGGATTGGGTATCAGTCTGTGACGCTCTTAATAATGTTCGTCGCCTTTCTATATTCCACAAGGATGCAATGCTGCCTATGCTGTAAGCCATCTTCTCTATACGGATGTCTATAACTTAAATCTCTTAAAAGTAGATTGCAAATTGAAGTCTCACGGTGATTTCCCCTTAACAGCGAAAAAGTGATCCCACTCGTCGTGAAATCACTGAAAAATCCTAGAAGCGCCGTATGTAAAACCGCATGCATGACTTCTGCAGACATCTTCATTGCATATAACGACCATATAACAGATCTATTGGATTCTCTGGTAACTCTTTATTTTTTTTTTTCTTTTTTTACTCTTTCACTGTGTACGTTGATGGAACTAACGTTTCATACACTATGCTTTCAGCTTACTCAACTCCTCCTCAAATCATCCCAAGACAAAAGGTTTGTCTGCGAGGCAGCAGACAAAGCGTTAATATCAATGACCAAATATGTTTCCCCAACTCTGCTGTTACCAAAGCTGCAACCTTGTCTCAAGAACAGGAATCCTCGGATCCGTGCAAAAGCATCATTATGCTTTTCCCGAAGTGTTCCTCGATTGGTAATACAAGCTCAACTCTGTTTTTTAAAGATATATCTCTTACAAACACATCACTTGTTATGTATCAATTCCAACAACTCCGTGCACTATGATATACATATTCCAGGGCGTTGAAGGTATTAAAGAATACGGAATCGACAGACTAGTTCAAGCGGCCGCGTCTCAGCTTAGTGATCAGCTCCCTGAATCCCGCGAGGCTGCACGCACCGTCCTACTTGAACTTCAGACCGTGTATGAAAAAGTTCATCCTCTCATCAAACCCGAGACAGCGTCATCATCATCACCATCACCATCGCAAGAGGAAGAGCAAACCCCAGAGGCAGAGCCAATTACTTGGGAAATCTTCTGCCAGTCAAAGCTGTCGGCTCTAAGCGCACAAGCCGTGCTTCGTGTCACCAATGTTGTGGCAGTGACTGCTCAGGAGGGTTTGGTTACTACAGGTTCATCTTCTTGATCACAGCTATAAAGCCTTCTCTACTACTTTTTTGGATTTTTCCTTTCTTTAACCGTTTGCTACGGATCATACGGTTACATGGTATTTCTCCGGCCGTGATCTACCAAATTGGCAAATTATGGACCGGAAAAAAAGAGTGAAAACTGGTTATTAAAAAATCTTGGTTTTTTTTCTTTTCTCTTCAGTCTTCTTCAGTGACTTTCTTCTTCTATGTTTGTCTAATGTGTGTATATATATTCTATACCAAGATTTGGTAATATAGTCCCGAGTCTTTTGAATAAATGCAAATTAGTCGATTTCTTTGACGATTCAAGCCTCTATTGACTTGTCATATATGGATATTCCTTGTTGGAGTTTGACTAGATTAGGCATTGACTCATAGTACTAGATGGTTTAGGCAAGCCAGTCCACCTTAGTCCCTTGCAAGCTTAAGCTTAGTGGTCATATATTGTGCTTCATCCAGTTTATTACTGTTTCCACCCTTATTAATAGTTTAATACCCAGCACTGAGACATATGAAGTTTTTATTAGATATAAGAATAGTAACAAAGTAGCTGAGATCTGAACCAAACTAGGAACCAGATAAATAGTTTTCACATCTACCAAAGCAATATCAAAACCTCTTATTTTGGTGAATCTGTGAGGTGAAATAATAGATGCAACTAACTCTCTTATATAATTTAGCTCTGCGAGAGTTCACGGCTTCGATTAGCTGCAGCAACAACAGCATTCATAAGTGTTGCACGGAAAGAACCTTTCTCCAGTTCATGAACTCCGGCTATTGTAGTCCCGCCTGGTGAAGTAACATCATCTTTCAACACACCCGGATGCTTCCCGGTTTTGCTCACCATTGTTGCAGCTCCAAGAACCTGCCATAGACACACACAGCTCAGGCTTCTCTTTCTAGGTTTGGTTTGGAAAAAAAAAAGATTAAAGAAGCTGTAGAGGGACCTATGGGTCAGCTGACTGACCGTCTGTGAAGCTAAACCCAAAGCAAGTTCTCGGGGTAAACCAGCAGCTACTCCTCCATCAGCTAAAGCTTCAATGGCTAAGAATATGTACGCTGGTCCACTTCCACTGTAACAAGATCGAAAATTTTCAGATGGTAACTTGAACAACTTAAGACATTCAGAAACCGTGACGTACCTGAGACCAGTGACAGCATCAAACATTTTCTCATCAGCTTTGAACATCTTCCCCACAGAGCCAAACAACCTAGTCACAAGTGCTCCGTCTTCTTCCGTTGCCGCTGTTCCAAGGCTCATTACTGTTTCACACAAGACATAACCTTCATCATCAGTAGGCATTTGATAGTAATAAACCACAAACAGGGACTCTTGGAGAAACTACCTGAAGCTGCCTCACCAACTGCAGCTGGTGTATTAGGCATCACCCTTATGAATCGATCTTGACCAGACCATTCCTAGCAAAAGACCAAAAAATTAAATCTTTCAGATTTTGTTTCAAAGGGAGCATGTTAGATGCAAACACTGATGGGTAGTGATAGAACCATAGAGCTTATGATTCAGGACTGATGAACTTGTACTAACAGATCTCTCTGACAAAGTATACTCCTTTATCAACAAAGATGACAACCTGAAGATCTTTCAACTTGATCCCCGCAGCAACGGAAACAAGAACCTTATCCTTAGAGAGCGTTGACCTTACTTCCGTGATGGCCTTCTTAACTGCATAAGACAAGGTACAGCTTTAAGTAAATTCCGCAGATCAACGGATTATAGATCTCAAATTGTTTTATTTTCTATTCGATTATGATTCAATGGAGAATAAAACTGAGATGTAGAAACCATACCAACTTGAGGTTTCACAGAGAAGATCACAACATCGCTTTCTCTAACAACCTGCCAAAAGATTTCAAAATCCCTCAGTTCATGGTTTTACTCCAATGACAAATGAATAGAGAAATGTAAAAGAGAAGAAGATTTACTTACTTCTTCGCTACTGGAGAAGACATTGACGCCAAAGGACTCGAAGACTTGACGGCGATTCAGATTCGAGTGAACGGCGGTGGAGATGCGATTCGGAGGAAGCATCCCGGAGGCAACGACGCCTCGAGCTATACTCTCCGCCATCTTTCCAGCTCCGATGAACCCTACCTTGAAGCTCTCCGCGGAAATTGGAAGCGTCTCCATCGCAAAATAAATTATTGACTGAAAACGATTTAGGTTCTAAATGATGATAACTCTTACTATTGTTGGTTCAGGCAATCAGTGTTGTAGTCTGCACGTGCAGATCACGTGGCTCATTGGGGTTTTAGCTAAGGCCCAATAGAATAAGGTATTCACTCTTCTTGTAAACGGACTCGCTTATACAAAGCACGGCGTTTTATCACAAAGCGATGAAAACCTGTAACCAACCAGAAACGACACGGCAACCTAAATTCACTCTTCCTTCAAACACAAACTAGATTCTGACAAAGGACGGATATATTTTTTGTTGAAAAAATTATTTTACGTAATGAAAATTATGATTTTTAAAAAATTATATATTTTGATTTTTTTGAACTTTATCTAAAATTTATTTATATGACTTATTTTTGATCTTTTAAATAGGACTTAATTTTTGAAGACTCAAAATAATTCTGACTTGTATTATGATTTTGTTTATTTAACCCACTGTTAAACTTATTTCACACTGGTTTTATTTTTAATATTTTAACTTAAATAAAATATTTTATATTTTCAACCCGCTATGTATTATGTTTTAATCTTTTTCTATAATTTTATTAAACTTAGTTTATATGATTTAATTTTTCATTTTAAATGAAACTATTTTTTAAGGATTTGAGATAATTTAGCCTTGCATTATGGTTTTGATAATTTAATAATTTTTTATTTCAACTTGATTTTATTTTAGTGGTTTAATTTAATAAATATTAAATAATATAAATAATAATTATTAATAAATAATTAATGAGTATTGAAATGGTTAAATCTTTAAAGTACTATTTATACCTTATTATTATTAATGGAACTGCCATTTAACATAAAATTATTATTATAGATAATAATTATTAACCCATTTTAAATTAACTGTCATTATTCTACATTATTTTGTGAATTCTAATTTATAATTAATTTTTCACTCATATATATAATGTATTCGTGAATTCTAGTTAGTATAAATTAGAGTTATGGGTTTCTAGAATAAAGAAAATAAAAAGGGAGGTTATAAATTAAATGCATGAAGTTAGTTATTATTAATAGAATGAATAAATAATTAAACATAACATATATGTCATGTTCCTAATTTAATAGAATAGATACTGAATTGAATTTCAAAAAAGTTACTTTATAATAATGAATCAAAAATAAATATTATTTAAGATGTCAACTTAACAGCTTTTCAATTATTTATATTAATATTTTGTAAATATGATACTATATGTATTTGTTTGGCTATTTAGAGAAAATGTTTTTTTGTCATATGTTTGATTCATTGCTTTTTTGTCAATGTTTGATTCATTGCTTAAGCCCAAAAGGTTTTTACAAAATGGTTTTGAAATAATTCATTACAAATTTACAACCATAATAAGTCCAACACATGCTGAAATTAGGTTACTGGTTGTCATGAACCAAGTGACGTCATCACCGTCGCACCACCATTGTAGGTTTCAGAATTCGTCTTCTCTTCACAAAACAAATTTGACCATTGTTTTTTAGAACCCGCCATCACACTCTTTAGGAATAGTTCAACTCATGGCAGTAAGCAACCTATTAAGAATAGGGCACCGATTGTTGATAACACATGGCTATATAAGAATCCACCATCACATTCTGATTCTTCATTGACCATCGTCTATGTTTCTGTTCTTCAACTATATGCTTCGTCAATCCTTAAATCAATAAATCGAACTTTGTTGTGAAAGAAATACGTAACTGTTGCTTCTTGTTACAAAAAAAAAAAAAAAACGTAACTGTTGCTTTCAAGAAAGAAAAACAAAACTGTTTTTGTTAGACAAATAGAACGTGGTTAGTGCTTTAATAACATTAGATACATTTATATAAAGACAATAATAAGTGGTTGAAATAATTGTTGGACCCTAATTTTATCAATGGATCACACTGCTATTTTAATAGAATAAATTATAAAGTCCGGCTTGAAGTTATAATATTTCGAGGATAAGGCCCCATGTAAAAATTAGCTCTGGATTATTTAGACATGTCAAATATACAAGAGTATAGCCAATGTTCTAAATATCCTTAGGTGGTGGTTAGGCATTTTGTACGGGATTATTGTTTAGGCGCAATGACCGATTTTTAGGCGTAATCAGGGCCGTGCCTGACATTTAGCAGACTAAAAGCGAGAAAAAACTTTTTTGTCCCAAAACAGCATTAATCAGCATTCTGAACCCAGGGCGCCTAAGGAGGAGACTCAAATAATAGCTTTTTGCACCATCTATGTTACCTAATCAATAGGAAAACTGGTCCCAAAAATAGTTTTATACTGTTTGGCCCTCAAGCAAATGCTTGATGGACTTGTATCCAGACCCGGTCCTGGGCGCAATGACTAGACCGATTTTTAAAAAAATCTGTTTGAAAAAAATCATTTCGCTCATGCCCATTTTGCCGACTAGTCGGACGCCTAGACGCCGCGTAGACCGATTTTTAGAACACTGGTAATAGCCGATACATTATAATGTTTGTTACTGAACTACAATACTACATATAGAAATCAGTTAAACTTTGTTACAAATATTTCATTACCAGCTTAAATTTTCATAGATACAACAGTATTGTTGAATTGAATACTTGAATGACAAATGAGTTGAACTGTATTTGGATTCCTAAATTAATAACGATACTAGACCCTGATCCGCGCGCCAGCGCGGATATGAATTTTCAATTTTTAATTATTTATTTTATTAAATGATGTATTTGTAATATTCGTTCATATTATATTCATTCAGTAAATATTTTTTTTTGAATCTTAAACTATCTATTTTTACGAATGTGTGATATCATATAAAAAATAAAAAAAAATGAATATAGAGTTAATCAGATAATTTTAAAAACAGAAATTTTTCTTTCGTGTGCGATATCATATAAATAATGATCCGCCCAGTTAACAAAAATCATGATTATTTTATGTGTAATTTTTTTTATTTTGACCATTTCCTTAAAATTATATTAAATTTTACATATTTTAATTAGAATATTTTTAATATCTTTACCTTTTTATTTGAAATGCAACTCAATATTTTTTTAACAATTATAACAAAATATTTAAAAAATATGTTTAGAATTTGTTTGAAAAATATGAAAATTACATTTTAAATTAAAATTATCCTAAAATTTGATAAGTTTTGATGTAAACGAAAACTCAAATTATGTCAAAAATAATGATATTCAATGATAATAACAATTTTAATTGATTATTTTTTAAAAAATACATTTACAAAAATATTGTTTGAAAAAAAATTCATTTATCTTTCAAATATAAAATGAAAATATTATAATTAAATAATAAAAAATATAAATAAAAACCATAAATTTAGCAAATGACAACTGAGTTATATTATGCTAAAATTTTCTTTCTAACAAGTTATCAAATGACAAATGAATTATGAGCAAATAATACCATATAATTTTTAAAAACATAGTCATTCTTAAATATTTTTTGAATAAGTAATTATTTTTAAATTTAATCAACTGAAAATAATATCCGTACAATTGTGTGAGTTAAATTCTAGTTTTATTGATGTATGTTATATATTAGTGCTGCATGTTTTAGGTAACATTTTAATGATGCACGTTTTTATAAATCTCCATTATTAAAATTATGCACGTAATGATAACCTATGAGTTTTTTTGGTTGATTAAATGACATTATGTCCAAATTTATTTAAGGATATTTCATTAAAGTAACTAAAAAAGACAAACAATAAAATATGAAGTTTAAATTTATTTAATCATATTTCATTAATGTAACTGAAAAGACAAGTAATAAATTAGGCAGTTTTATTCGTTTTAGGATATTTCATAAATGCAAATGAAAAAAACAAGAAAAAAAAAGAGTTTAATTAATTAAATAAAAACATTTTTAAATGGATACTTTTTTTTAATAATATAGATATATAGTTCCTTCACGACGCGTGACAACAATTAACTTCTAGCTAGAAAGGGAAAAAAGTGTATACAAGGCATATCAGAAAAGAGTGTATACAACAAAAATTGAGTAACGTTTTCATGCAAAATAAAGTCTCTTTTCATTTCTTAACAGATTAGTTTATAAGGACATATGGCCTAATATACAGTGCCGGTCCTTGGACCACACAGAAGAATCAGATTGTTTCCGGCCGTTCAATTTATAAACAAATTTCGGCCACAAATAATAAATATTCCCTTTAGTCTAGTGTCTGTGTTCGAACCTCATCCTCCTCATATCAGCTGATAATTTTTTCTCTCTCTTTTCCTTACAAAGTGACCACCTTTTTTATTTTTAAATTAAAAATACATATAACAAATTTTGTTGATATAATAAATTATGATTTTTATTTTCTAAAATTTGATATCCACTTTGATATATTTTTTTGTTATATTTTAAAATATATACTTGTACACGTATTCAATGATTGTGTTATGGATGAGTGATATGTGGATGTTTGAAGACCGTGGATGAGTGTGGGAAAATATGGACGGATAAGCATGGATGGGTAAACATGGACGGCTATTTGTGGATGAGTAAAATTATGATTAAAATTCAAAATTTAGCATACTACATATTTCATGGTGGAGGATTGTGACGAGCTCGAACCACCGCAGCTTCACCGAGCTCATCCACGACGATGTTGAGCTCGGAATCCATGGTGTGGCTCACCGGAAAGAGGAGCTGACTCGTTTTGACCGATAGTTTTGGAGGAGGAGTTGACTCTTTTTAACTTTTTGGTTTGTTTAACTTTGTTTTCATCACTCAAGCTTGTTTTTTCCCTAGACATGCATGTGGTCGTAATTGGTTTAAAGTTATTAATATTGTGGACACATTGGCATCCATATCATAGCCTTTCAATATGTTACATTTTTTAATCAATGTTTAGTGTTTGAGTTGCTACTCTATCCACCACATCAAGCTTCAATTTTCTATCTACAAATTTAAGAGATCTCTCTTGTTCTTTATTCATGATTATGTTAGTGTCCAAATCCACAACATAATCAAAATCTTCTTTCCTGTGGATTTTTCTGTCCACAGACAAACATTGTTGTTGGGGTTGTGTCATTAAGCTCAGCTATTGTGGAGTTTGCTCTGATGAAACTTCTAGAATTTTTACATTCATCTGCGTCCACGCATCTCCGTCCACGCATCACCCGTCCACGCATCACCCGTCCACGCATCAAATGTCTATTAAGGGCAAAGTTATCCACAATTTATTGCTGATCCACAACAAAGTGCATCACATATAAAAATTGGCTGTTAATGTAAAGATAAATCAAAAAGTGATCCAGGGAGTAATCAATTCATATTATTATTATATCACAAACTGACATATGCCACCCTTTCACACACGTGTGTATTTGTTTTGCAATGTAAAAACAAGTTTCTCTTGTTATTCAAAGTTATTACCCCGTAGACTATCGATGTTACTTTCCAAATAAATTGATTCAAAACACATGTCTGAAAGCTCTAACAAACTGCATACGTGCATGCAGAGACGTGAATAAATGAAAATTTATTATACATATGTCAGACGAGGGAACCGCGCCCCCCCCCCCCCCCCCCCCCCCATTTCGCTGATGATGCAGATGCCCTAATGTTTCGCGGGCTCCACGAGGCGATCTTATTATTATTATTATTTTAAAGCAAACAGAAAAAAAAATCAAAATAATGAAATAGAGAATCGCCTATGCCCTAATGTTTCGTAGGCCCCACAACACGTGGTGGTCTTATTATTATTATTTTTTTAAATCTAACAGAAAAAAAAAATCAAAATAATGAAATAGGGAATCGCGTCTCTCACATACGGTTCTGTCTTGGCATCCATATCATAGCTTTTCAATATGTTATATTTTTTAATCAATGTTTAGTGTTTGAGTTGCTACTCTATCCACCACATCAAGCTTCAATTTCTTATCTACAAATTTAAGAGATCTCTCTTGTTCTTTATTTATGATTATGTTAGTGTCCAAATCCATAACATAATCAAAATTTTCTTTTCTGTGGATTTTCCTGTTCACAGACAAACATTGTTGTTGGGATTGTGTCATTAAGTTCAGCTATTGTGGAGTTTGCTCTGATGAAACTTCTAGAATTTTTACATTCATCTGCGTCCACGCATCTGCGTCCACGCATCATCCGTCCACGCATCAAATGTCTATTTAGAGCAAAGTTGTCCACAATTTATTGGTAGCCCATAACAAAATGTCTTACATGTAAGAATTGGCTGTTAATGTAAAGATAAATCAAAAAGTGACATAGAGAACAATCAACTCATATTATTATTATTATTATATCATAAACTGACATATGCCACCCTTTCACACACGTGTGTATTTGTTTTGCAATGTAAAAACAAGTTTCTCTTGTTATTCAAAGTTATTACCCTGTGGACTATCGATGTTACTTTCCAAAGCAATTGATTCAAAACACATGTCTAAAAGCTCTAACAAACTGCATACGTGCATGCAGAGACGTGAATAAATGAAAATTTATTATACATATGTCAAACGAGGGAACCGCGCCCCCCAATTTCGCTGATGATGCAGATGCCCTAATGTTTCGCAGGCCCCACGAGACGGTTTTATTATTATTATTATTATTTTTTAAATCAAACAGAAAAAAAAATCAAAATAATGAAATAGAAAATAGTGCCTATGCCCTAATGTTTCGCGGATCTTACAACACATGACGGTTTTATTATTATTATTATTTTTTTAAATCAAACAAAAAAAATCAAAATGATGAAATAGGGAATCCCCTTATTATTATTATTATTTTTTAAATCAAACAAAAAAAAAATCAAAATAGTGAAATAGGGAATCGCGCCCTCCCCCAGTTCGCCGATGCAGATGCCCTAATGTTGACAATACTTTTGATTCTGTGTGTGATCTTTCTTTTCCTTTTTCTTCTTAGACAGAATATCTTTTAATTGACTGTATTTTGGGGGGAATAACATTAAAAACTTCCAACTTGGTAACTTAGAAAATCATACTATTGTTTAGTTTCTACAAAAACCACGATTTTTTACCATATTTAATAATTTTAAGTATTTAATTTGATTGATATTTATTTCAATGTTAATTACTACTACCTCCGCTCCCGAAAGTAAGATGTTTTAAATTTTTTTCTTGTTCCACAAAGATAAATTTTCTATATTGTTAAGGTACTTTTTTATACTTTTGAGGAACATTAATTGAGAATATTTGAATTGATTAAATTTTATTGGTGGAAAGTTATTGGAAAGTTATTGGAAAGTGTATAATAAAGTAAAAAATAAATTAAATTATAAACATTTATTAAATTCTTAATAAGCATGTATACTCTAAAAAATTTTACTTTCAGGAACAGAATGAGTAACGTTTATCATTAAAATTTACATAAAAAGCCACATATTTTCAAATGTTCTTTAGACTTCAAGCACTTTACTTCTTTGGAACCATCAAGTCAACAAATAATAAATACATTCAACAAACAAAATTAAGTGAAATATTAAAGAAAAATAAAATTTAAGTAAATCCCGACCTATAAA
This sequence comes from Brassica napus, assembly GCF_020379485.1. Taxonomy (NCBI): domain Eukaryota; kingdom Viridiplantae; phylum Streptophyta; class Magnoliopsida; order Brassicales; family Brassicaceae; genus Brassica; species Brassica napus. The sequence continues at coordinate 58,255,948 of NC_063452.1, read as the reverse complement.
TAATGTATTGTGAAAACAATGTGAAGAAAACACACGCAAACATGTCAGTTTCACCATCACCTCATCATGTGGTTCTCTTCCCTTACATGTCAAAGGGCCACACCATCCCTCTCCTCCAATTCGCCCGCCTCCTCATCCGTCACCGCCGTGTCATCTCCTCCTCCAACGACGGCGAAGAGCCATCCATGTCCATCACCATCTTCACCACCCCACAAAACAAACCTTTCATCTCAAACTTCCTCTCCGACGTCACATCATCTATCAAAATAATCTCCCTCCCTTTCCCGGAAAACATCGCCGGAATCCCTCCCGGAGTCGAAAGCACCGACAAGCTCCCTTCCATGTCGTTATACGTGCCTTTCACGCGTGCAACCAAATCTCTCCAGCCTCTCTTCGAAGAAACGCTCAAGAATCTTCCGCAAGTCACGTTCATGGTCTCCGACGGATTCCTGTGGTGGACACTGGACTCCGCCGCTAAGTTCGAGATCCCGAGACTAGCCTTCTTCGGCATGAACTCGTACTCGTCGGCTCTCTACAACTCCGTCTCCGTACACCAACTCTTTACCAAACCGGGAAATATTAAATCCGATACCGAACCGGTTACTGTACCGGATTTTCCATGGATCCGGGTTAAGAAGTGCGACTTCGTCCCGGTTTGCATCGAACCGGATCAATCAGGTCCAGAGTTCGATTTACTCATGGACCAATTAATGTCTACTGGGAAGAGCCGTGGGGTTATAGTGAACAGCTTTTACGAGCTCGAGTCAACGTTCGTTGACCATCGCCTAGGCGTTAGGGGTGAGCCCAAGCCGTGGTGTGTTGGGCCATTGTGCTTGGTAAACCCTCCTAAACCGGAAAGTGATAAACCGATTTGGATTGACTGGTTGGACCGGAAGCGAGAGGAAAGATGTCCGGTTTTGTACGTGGCCTTTGGAACGCAGGCTGAGATATCGAACGAGCAGCTCAGAGAAATAGCCTTAGGCTTGGAAGATTCCAAGGTACGTGCGTAAAATAGTAAAATTTTAGTATTTGATCATTGAAGCTCCATATATTGGACTTTTCAAATTGTTCGACATAACTCCATGCAAATATTATTAGTTTGGTATATGATATCAACCAATATAAAATTTAGTTTGTAATGAGAAAACATACAAGTAGTTGGCATTAACTTCACGACGTTTTCCATAAATAGAGTGACAATGATTGTTATAATTTACGCATATGGTACTGATTGTTAATAATAAAGGCAAACTTCTTGTGGGTCACGAGAATGGACGTGGAAGATATGATTGGAGTAGGGTTCGAGAAGAGAGTGAGAGAGCATGGGATGATTGTTAGAGATTGGGTGGACCAATGGGAAATACTGTCCCATGAAAGTGTGAAAGGTTTTTTAAGCCATTGCGGATGGAACTCGGCGCAAGAGAGTATATGCGCCGGGATTCCCGTGCTCGCTTGGCCAATGATGGCCGAGCAGCCACTCAATGCCAAGTTGGTCGTGGAGGAGCTAAAGGTCGGAGTAAGAATCGAAACAGAAGATGGAACTCTCGAAGGGTTCGTGTCAAGAGAAGAAGTCAGTCAAAAGGTATTATAACAAAATGTTTTGAATGAACTTAATTAATATTGTTGTGTTAAAAAAAAACTTAATTAATATTGCTGGCTTCAGTTATGATATTTTTTTTATTGGTACAATATAGGTTAAAGTGTTGATGGAAGGAGAGATGGGGAAGACTGCGAGAAAGAACGTGAAAGAGTATGCAGAAATGGCTAGAGAAGCTTTGGCTCAAGGGACAGGTTCGTCATGGAAGAATTTGAGTTTGCTTCTTGAAGAGTTATGTAAGATTAGAGAAACAAATGATGTTAATAAGCTGTCAAGCCATGATTAGAGAGCAGTGTACTCTTGGTTGTTGTTTCAATCTGACTAAGGTCATAACCTTACTGTTCTTCTGAATAAAATAAAAAATAAAAAAGTTTGTATGTGTTATAAATATCTGATATGAGAAACAGATCATACAATATAACATTAAGACATTATAAGAACAATATAATTTTTTAAACTACAATCTTTTGCTCTATCTAACATTCTCAAACCGATACATAAAAAACGAAAATATTAGAGCACCATTAACCCTAGCACCCCCAAATGGGGTGTTTAATTTTTTTTTTTTTTTTTTGGTTTTTCTTGTGAAAATTAAAAACGAACCAATCGCGGATCGCCACGTATCAGTGGGGCCCGCAAAACAGTACTAACACCGGTGCTTAATTAAGCAGAATAATTACAGGTGCTTAGTTTTTGTGTGGGTCCCACCCGCTATTACACCCGCTATTATATTAATTTTTTGCTAAGCACCCCCTATTAATCATGCTGTTAGAAGTTAAAATCCCAAATATTTATTTCCTAACACTATTTACCAACTAAAAATCAAACATGTCACACTTTTAAACGTCTTCTTTATCCATAGAGAAATCAGGCTCATCAGGTTTGAATAGTTGAGGCATTTTCAAACTATTCGAAGATCCATCTTTCTTACCAGTACTACTACTACTTGAAGCCTTTTGATTCGTGCCTCTTCTCGTGTTTGCTGCAAACTTAGATGCCAACATTGTTGCTCCAAGGTTTTGGCTGTTGTTTGTGTTGTCCACAGACAGTCTCTCACCTTCGAAATTATCGTCGTCGCTTCCATAGTAGTTTTCTTCGTCGCCTTCTTCGTTGTATCCTGTTTCATCTCTGTAATAGTATCCGCTACTCTCGTGCAAGCTGAGCTCTTTAGCGAGCTTTCGTCGCTTGTATCTTCTCCATGCGGATTGCACAAAACAAGCTCCCCATGCTCGCCACTGATGTGAGTAGTACCTGAATTAATGGACGTAAATGAGATTTGATTCATGCATGCCATGCATGGCCGGACCTCAGATTTTGTGGTTGTATAAACATTTTAATATGGGTTCAATTTTTTTCTAAATTACTAAAAAATTAGTGGCCAATTTTTCTTCTAAATTTTGAGGAATATAGGCTAATGGTTCACTAGCTTATGCTCATGACCGGTTCTGCATCATTATATGCTAGAAATGGTGTACCTGAAAGCGTGTTGTAATTTTTTACTTTGAAGACGTTTGAACTGATGAGCAACAAACTTAAGATCCTCTGCGCTTAAGGCAAATGCTTCAACCTCAGAGAGTGCACGGACGCTACGGGTTGAAGAAGGAAAATTAAGTGTAGAGTTTGGCATCAAGGCCCATGTAAGAAGCTCTTCTCCACAGAAATCACCAGGTCTTAGAGTAGTGGAGTTAAAGAAACCAGATCTTCCTCCGTTTGTAGTTGAGCTCTCTATTTGTCCTCTAATCACAAAGAGCATCTCATCCACCGGATCACCTTCACGGAATATGTAGGTCCCTGCCGTGCTTAAAGATGAGACAAGACATCCGCATATAGCGTCAAGAAGTTGATCATCCATTTGTGAGAAGAACGGGACCTGCACGTAGCAAAATATTGTGATTTATGAAATGAAAAACAATTAATTTTTTGTAAGGACAAAGTTAGTGTATGTACCCTGCGGACAAGAGCAAGACAGAGATGGCGTTGGATTTCACGGCGTAAGTCAGTAGGTAAAGACTGGAGAATTGACTCTTCATCGACGCCTCTAGTTGCAAGCCATTTGTATTGAACGAATCTTCGGACACGTTCTTGAAGCTCTGGAGGTAGTTGACGATGTCTCATCCATTCTTCGGTGTCTCGTCTCTTAACTCTCCATTCCTCAACTCTTACAGACATTGATTGTAATGATGTCTTTCCACAAGATCTTTTGTTAGAAAAATACAAAAAAAATGTATTGAAAAGCTTTTCAAGAATTAAGCTATGAATCTTACTTGCATGTTACCGATCAGGAGTGTGAAGAGAATCAACCCAAAAATACAGATTGTAATACAGAACAAGGTCTCGCCAAGATATACACTTGTGGTTATATTCTGGCCGTAAGAACTGTAAAACAGAACGGTTAGACAAGACACAATAAATGTGTTGGATCAAAGGTTGTTAATACCTTAGATTTCTCAAACCCCACCAAAGACAATATAAGTACTTTGACACAAAATCCGTAGTAGCGACTTGAGTGGTAAAGGCTTCAGCGAACATGCCAAACTTGAAGTTAGTAGTGCTGCTCGTAGCATCACAATGAGAAAGAACCTGAGTAACATTCTGCCAATACTGTCGCTCAGGTTGCTGTAGACTCTTGCAGTCCAAGAAGCTAGGAAGACAATCCAAAACTCTCAGGGCGTGATCTTTCTCGCATACTTTGGACCAGCACGAGAACTGCCGCCCAATTGATGATAGATACCACATTGCTCCCAACACCTGAGCACAAACGGATAGAGATTCTTAGCAACTTAGACTGAAGAAATCTAGAGAGAGACGAGGAGAAAACTTACGTGACTAGCAAGGATGTAGAGGAGGAGGTTGTATGCAGCTCCTGCCCAAGCAGTCTTGGCGATGAACCCGGTTGTTTTTATAATCCTTTGGTTAAGTGGGAATATGATGAATGATCTTGGAATGTATTGGACGAGAACGATAAGGGCGAGCGTGCTATTGGCATGATTAGCAGTCCCGTTGGTTGCGGCTGGAATTACTAGCCAAATTACAAGCTGAGATCAAAAGATTGTCAGAACAAACATATAAGGCTTTGATGATGGTGAAAATTAATATCATATAACGGATACAAGAAAATTAATTCTGAAAATAGATAAATACCATAAAATTAAACGACACTGAAATTTAACATGATTCATAATATAGTATTAGAGTTCGAACACATGCTGCCCAACTGAACTAAAATTGATCCGACTTATTAAAAAAGTCTCATCAATCTTAAACCGACATGACCAAGATAGTCAGGCCGGTTTGACCCGACCATTAGTCTTAAGCCGAGCCGATTTCATTCGAGCTGATTTCAGAATTTAAAATACAAGGTTACAAGAATGCAAGATATATTTCTGCTACATTATAAGATGTATATCTGTCTATCTATGTTCCTTAACCTTATACCTAGACCATTATCAACATCTATGCTACATAATAATAAGCTAGTAGTCATGCATGCGAACCTGAGGAAGAGGAAGCATGGCGGCAACATCGACGATGAAATCGCTCTTCAAGTACTTCATAGCGATCTCTCTCGGATCCCTAACGAGCTCACCGCGTCCAAAAACTCTAGAGCTCCGCGCGACGAAGGCCGTTCTGAATTTCATGAAAATGTGCAAGAGGTGGAAGAGATCGGCCACCGAGCGGAAGAACGTGACCGTCGCGGCGAGGCCGACGTCGACGGAGAGACACGCGGGGCCGCCGACGTAAGGAGCGTAGAAATAGAAAGGATCGAGGAAGAGGGCGAGGATGGAGGTGACGAGGAAGACGTGGTTCCAGTAGGTGACGATGCTGCTGTCCGGGTCCAGGATCTGATGCCGCCATGGAAGGACTTGGCTGCCGTAGTGTACGGCGACAGATCCTCGGTTAGATGCGGCGGAGGTTATGGTCTCGGGGAGGAGGAAGCGGAGAGATCGGATCTTATTCATCTTCCATGGCGGATTCCGGTGTTAATCGGATTCCGCAGTTAAGAGAGAGAGGTACGTAGCGATTGGTGGAGAGAGGAAGGAGGAATGGTTAGGGCACTTTGCTTGCGTCGTGAATTTTTTTGTTTTTTTTTGTTGGCATTTTTTTTTTCTTTTGATGATTATGGAAGGAGAGGATTTCTCGCGGGAAAATTGGGAGAAGGGCCGTTGAAATAGGAGGAGAGTGAGGGTATTTACGGAAACTTGGTTCCTAAAGGGTTATTATTGTTTACGCCGTTTATATGCTTTCAAAACAGCATACGTTTTGCCTCCTAAACTATGAGCGGAACAAAGTCTATAGTAGTGAGCTGTTGAACCTATCGGCCCAATATTCACAGCTCTTGAACCTTCTGGCCCAAATATCAGGTCACTAATCAGATTATTTATTTAAAATTGTAACATAAACTGTTTTTTTTTCTTCTTCTTTTTTTCGTAACAAGTGTCTTTTTCTTTTCTTTTTTGAAAAAAACTATTTAATTGAGTTTTCCGCCAAAAATAATTCTGTGTATAAATAAAAAGGATACTAAAGCACGGGTACCAAACATTCTATGAGCATATAGTGGTAGTGTGGGGAGATAGCTAGTGTGCAAGCTTGATGACACCGTAAGATGACCTATAACAAAAAGGGAATGAAATTCCTTAGAAACAATGATGCAAATATAAAAGGAACAGAGAATAAATAGATGAAGATATTGAAATTTTTTGAACATAATATTAATACGTCACTAATAATATGATGTTTATCCATATACCACACTTAAGGAACCAACAACTTCTTTCAAGTAAAGTAAGGGACAACAACTTCCATCATATCATATTTCTTTTTTCCTTCAAAAGAAAATTCATGGCTCATGGCTGTGTAGTAGTGTAAGAAGTGACGAAAGAACTATTAGTTCTAACCTTGAGCCGCACGAGTTTACTTTATCTATTCCAAGAGACTCACGAGCCACACGTCTTTGGACATTTCATTTAATTTACGTACCTAGATTTTTCGGGTATATTTTTGTTTTATTTTTTTTTGAAAATTTTAATTTTTATATTTATGTTTTTTTTTTGTAATCATATTTGTGTTTAATATTAATTTACTTTAATATAATTTTTGGTAATTATATTAAATATGTCAAATTGCATAACTATACATACCATATGCATTTCAGAAATTATTTTTAAACTTTATTCATAAAGATTACAACATATTATATTTTCTTAATAGTTATCTAACATAATTAGTCAAGAATATTTGTATAAAAAAAGTAATTCTGAATCGACCCAAAAATCAAAATCTCATACTCTATTAGAGATGGCTTATATATTTGAACGGTTCTTAAAATTTTATATCTAAAAACCAATATCAAACTTAACCCGCACCGAAAGCCGAACAATTTTTTTGAAAAATGTTTGAAAAATAAAAATTTTAATATATTCTGCTAAATATATATGTATATATATATATGTATGTAAAGGGGTTAATATGGTCTTCACTAACTTTAAGTAAAATCACATTTAATAAATATTTTTAATCGAATAACCTATTTAAAACCCATTAAACTAAATAAGTTTATATGAATATTTATTTCTATTAAAATTCTACTTAAATCCTGTTAAACCCTATTTTTAACATCAAGTGCTTTGTTAATTGATAAGTTTAATGTCTGTATAAAATATTTAAAATTTCAAAAAATTAATGTCTAGTTGAATAAATTATGATTTCTTTGGCTGAGATGTAAGTTATGTCGTTGTAGTGTGATAATAATTTTTGAAAAAAAATATCAAAGTTTACTATAGTTATGAAGAATAATTATCATATCATTATAGAAAGATATGTAAATAATGTAACTGTATACATAATTATATAAAATAACGTGTTATATTAATCAAATAAAAGGTTAAAATTCTAAAAATAGTTTTTATTTAAACACTCAATAACAAAAAAAAAAAATGGCTACAAAAATATATTTTAATGTCGAGCATTAATTTTAACCTTTATAAAGGTTTATATTTTTATGGTACATGACCAGTATAAGGGTTTTTCGTATTACACATGTGTTGCTATATATAAGGGTTTATATTTTTACTAGATATGGATCCGTGCGTTGCAAGAATTTTATTTGATGTTTTAATTTCATGAACACATAAAAAAAATGAAAATCTTTTTTTCACATTAGTTCTTGAATTTTTCAGTATATATTGGTGACTTACTTTTGTAATAATAATTTGTTTCCTTACATAAATTTTGATTAGTATTTCTATTTCAATAATCATGGTGTTTTAAATAGTATATTAGTTTTTTTAATTTTTAGTAAATAATCACTTCTATTTTTTTTTTCAAAATAATATTGATTGTAGTTAACTAAAGAATATAAAACTGTGAACTCTCTATATTTTTTAAGACAAATTATAAATAACACTCTACTATACAAATCCTAAAAATAAAATCCCTGATAAAAAAAGAGCGACGGTGATGGCGATTTAGGGTTCCATATTTTCTCGAAGATGGGATCCGGGTATTATCAACGGCGAATGGATCAGAGGTTATCTTTATCGAATCAAGGGTAGCATGTATATGGGAACACGATTTCGATCAGATCAGCGATGTATGGTGATGGAATTTAAAGGGGTTTATTCGGAGAAGATAAGGAAGATCGGGATTATTGGGGAAGAAGATTCGGTTTCAGTCATCATTAAGATGAAATCGAATGTATTTAAAGGTAATATCTTTCACTCTCTACAATTGAGTATCTCGTTTGAAGGAAAGGGGATATGTGGAATGAATGGGAGATTCGATAAGATTGGGATATGGAGAGTAGGGATCTGTTGGTTTATGGAGATGAGATTTTGGATTTATTGGTTTATTGAGACCGTGTGTTTCGGGATTCAATTGTGCTTTGTGATTGGGTTTCAGAGTGTCAATTATGGATTCGATGTCACTATGGAATATTTACCAAATATTAGATTGGCTAAATGGAATAGCTATAAAAGGATGATGGGGGTTTTTTCTATATTGCATCGTTTGTTCTTGTTTTAAACTTTCAAACGAGATTTATAGCATTCACTGTATCATGACGCAGAGTCAATTGCTCAACAAGGGTGAGATGAAGAATGGTGACAATACCCGCAAGAGGTTGAAGATAACGGTGCCTCCACTTTGATAACTCCGAGTTGATCAAAAACTTCTCCAAAACGTTGATTGGTCGGTGCATGAATCCGCCGGAGCAAGACATGAAGGCATTGATCACGAACCTGCTGAAAATATGGGGCTTGGAAAAACGGGTTACTGGCATGGATCTGGGACTTGGAAAGTTTCAATTCGTTTTTGAAACTGAGGAGGAGATAGAGGGGGTCTTGAAGCTTCAACCTTATCACTTCGACTACTGGATGCTCTCATTGGCTCGATGGCAATCAAAGAAATCTCCACAATTTCCTTCGGAGATAACTTTTTGGGTTCGAGTGTTAGGCGTCCCAGCGGAGTTCAGGACGGCGCCTACATATGAAAGTATTGGGGATGCTATTGGAAGAACGGTGATGTTGGATGTGGAACACGCGAGGGTCCAAGTGGTGGTAGACGCCTTCAAGGGGCTTTGCTTCGAAACCACTATCGACTTCAAGGGAGGGGAATTCTACGCGAGTGAGGAAGCTTTGGTGTCTCTACGGTACGAAAAGTTCTTCGGCTTTTGTGACTTTTGTTCCAGTCTTTGCCATAAGGATGAGAAGTGCCCTCTGGATCCTAAGAACATAAAGACGAGCCCGGAGAAGAGTAGGGAGATGAGAGAGGGAAATGGGGGATGGCACGAGGTAGGCAAACATGATGAAAGATCCTGGAGTTATAAGGGAGTGGTTATCAATGGAAATATCAATCAACCAAATAGAGAGAGAGAGAGAGTCGAGCTTATTCTGGGAAGAGGAAGGGCAAAGTGGCTGACGATCATGATTACAAATGGGTGAAGACAGCGGAGAGGGGTCATAAGAGAACCTCCTCATACCATGGGAATTCCCGTGGGGACGCAGAAGGTTTGCATAGAAGATCATCACGAAGAGAGGAAACAACTGGTGCGCCACAGGAGGTGCGCCTTCAAGCATCTCCAAGATATGTGGAAGGGCAAAATGGGAAGGATGAGATACGTGAAGAGAAACATGAGGAATGGGAGATAAAAAGTGCTGAATAGGAAACTTTGGCTCATGTTTCTAAGGAATTTCAAGCTGCACTTGCTGAGACTCAGGAGACTGGTTTGGAGATGATCTCTGATCCTGTGGATGGAGAGGAGGGTTTACAGAAAAATCCAAAGCCTTGTCGTGAATGATAGAGCTTCTGAAGGAGAAGAGGAGGATGTGATGGAAATGGATGAGTTTCAAGCAGCATTGATGGAGCATGGTTTAGATACGCAGGCAATAGATGCTCTTCCGGTAGTCTCTGAGGAAGAATTGGAGGAAATGATGGCGGGCTATGAGGAGGATGATCAACTTCAGGAGGCAGGGGATCAGACTAATGGCGCAGAAGAGAAGAATAAGGAAGCAATAGAGCAGGCACAGAAACAGGGGCCTCGTAAAAGGTTGTTTAAGCCATCAATCAACGTAGCAGGAAGCACAGAGATGAAGAATGCAGTTGCTCTTGTCTCCCCTCGCAAACGTGCAACACCCAAGATGGGGACTCGTAAAGGGGATACAAATAAGCAATTGGAGAGTAAGGGATCGTCAAACCTGAACTCTGGAAATCTGAAGAATTAATTTATGGATCAAGTCTTACTAGTTTCTAGCAAGCAGGGTTTGGGGTGTTTATTTTTCAAAGTTTTTTATTTGTTGTTTTGGTGTTGGGCAAGATCTCTATGTAAGATCATGCATTGGAATAAAATTTACTATTTGGATTCTTGGTGTTGGGTTTGTTTTGATCAGATATGCATAATCATTGCATCTAGATGTTTGGGTTCTCTCCGTAAGTTGTGGGTACAGGGCGTGGCTTTGGAAATGTTAATGGGGCTGTTCTCTACTCGACTGCAGTCGAGACCTCAATGGCTCTTTTATAGGATGGCATGGTTTAGGAGTCTGGAGCATCAACATGGTTCACACGTTTCTTATTCAAACATGTGTCGGGTTATATGGTTTGTGGTTTTATTTGGTTTATGGAGGAGTGCATCATGGATCACAATACCGATACTTAGGCTCTTACATTGCAGAAACAGAGTTAGGCAATTTACGGTTAATAAGTTGGCTAATTGTTGGGCTGAGTTAATAGTAATCAATAATGTCGTTTTGGTCTTATTGGTTATTGTTCATTGGGATCATGATATTGTTGTAGTAACACTTTATCAGTATTGGTCCTTAAAGGTTTTGTTTTGTGTTGGTACTGGTTTTATATGGAGCGGGAATTATTTTACATTATGGACATGCTATTTATTTTGGCTTTAAGGCCACTGGTGCTCTGCTCCTATTCGTTGTTCTTACAGGAAGTGTTGGGATTTGAAAGATTCATGATTCTCACGAGACGTTTGGATATTAGGAAATTACTGTTGGCTAGTGACTACTCTAATACTTTATTTTTTCACGGAATATACATTTTCATTGGAGGTTTAAAGGAAAATTATTATGGGTTAGGGTGGGGATCGTAAAGTTAATAAGGTTGGAGATATTAACGTGGAGAAGAGGCTATTTAATTTGGGGGGTTGGAGAATCCAGGGTATCATTACACCCAATTTAACCAGCTCAAAGGAGCATTTCTATATCTATATTATCAAAACAGAAGTACCATTGAAAATGTTCTTACTTCATTAATTAAACTGTCTATTTTTATGCATGTCTTTTTCAGTTGCATTTATGAAATATCCTAAAACGATTAAAACTGTCTAATTTATTACTTGTCTTTTCACTTAAATTAATGAAATATGCTTAAATGAATTTAAACTTCCTATTTTATTGTTTGTCTTTTTCAGTTACCTTAATTAAATATTCTTAAATAAATTTGGACATAATGTCATTTAATCAACAAAAAAAACTCATGAGTTATCCTTACGTGCATAATTTTAATAATGGAGATTTTAAAAAATGTGCATCATTAAAATGTTACCTAAAACATACATCACTAATATATAACATTTGTCAATAAAACTAGAATTTGAATCACACAATTGTACGAATATTATTTTCAGTTGATTAAATTAAAAAATATTTATTTATTCAGAAAAATATTTAAGAATGGCTATGTTTTTAAAAATTATATGGTATTATTTGCTCATAACTCATTTGTCATTTGCTAAATTGTTAGAAATAAAATTTTAGCATAATATAACTCAGTTGTCATTTGCTAAATTTATGGTTTTTATTTATATTTTTTATTATTTAATTATAATATTTTCATTTTATATTTGAAAGAGAAATGAATTTTCTTTCAAACAATATTTTTGTAAATGTATTTTTTTAAAAATAATCAATTTAAATGGTTATTATTATTGAATATAATTATTTTTGACATAATTTGAGTTTTCGTTTACATCAAAACTTATCATATTTTAGGATAATTTTAATTTAAAATGTAATTTTCATATTTTTTAAACAAATTCTAAAAATATTTTTAAAATATTTTGTTATAATTTTTTTAAAAAATATTGAGTTGCATTTCAAATAAAAAGGTAAAGATATTAAAAATATTCTAATTAAAATACGTAAAATTTAATATAGTTTTAAGGAAATAGTCAAAATAAAAAAAAATACACATAAAAAAAATCATGATTTTTGTTAACTGGGCGGACCATTATTTATATTATATCGCAAACGAAAGAAAAATTTATGTTTTTACAATTATATAATTAACTATGTATACTCATTTTTTTATATTTTTTTATATGATATCACACATTCGTAAAAAAATAGATAGTTTAAGATGCAAAAAAAAAAAAATTTACTTAATGAATATAATATGAATGAATTTTACAAATACATCATTTAATAAAATAAATAATTAAAAACTAAAAATTCAGGATCTAGTATTTTTTAAATGAGAGCACTAAGTTGGAATTGTCGAGGAATAAGAAGCAAGTGGACGATAAGTTATTTAACGGAGATATGACATAAACATAAGCCGGATTTTTTATTTTTATCAGAGACAAAGCAAGAATTTGAGTTTGTCCAGAAATTTCAAGGTCATTTCAGATTTGATAATTTGGTCACAGTGGATCCCGTGGGACGAAGTGGTGGATTAGCGCTTTATTACAATAATGAGTATCAGGTTAATGCGTTATATTCAAGTAATCGAATGATAGATGTGGAAGCACTGGCTCTTGGGAAAACGGTATATATGATGTTTGTGTATGGAGACCCAATTCAAGATTTACGAGAACAAGTGTGGGAACGTTTAACTAGATATGAGATTTCGCAATCAGAGCCTTGGTTTATTATTGGTGATTTAAATGAGATCACAGGAAATCATGAAAAAGAAGGTGGAGCGTTGCAAAGTGCGAACTCATTTGTTCATTTTAATAATATGATAAGGAATTGTGGTCTACTGGAGTTCCCTGCCAAAGGAAATAAGTTGTCATGGCAAGGCAGAAGGGGCAAGGGCAATAGGGCAGTAACGGTTAGATGTCGTTTAGATCATGCATTAGCGAATGAGGAGTGGCATACGCTATTCCCCTGTTCTTATACAGAATATTTAGGGCTGGTGGCATCAGATCATCGCCCAGTGGTAGCTTATTTGGAAGATAAAGTTTCTAGGAGGAAAGAGCAGTTTAGATTTGATAAGAGATGGGTTGGGCAAGAAGGTCTTATGGAATCAATTACAATGGGATGGTCCGATAATAATGAAGGAACAAGAACTGCTATAGTGGAACAAATTAGTAATTGCCGCCGTGAGATAGCCAATGAAGGAAAAATAATCCACCTTATGGGAAGGAAAAGATAGCGGACCTGCAGAAAGCGCTTGAAGAGGTACAAACAGATGATACTAGATCTCAGGAGGATATTATGGAGGTGTCTGGGAAGCTGCAAGAGACATACAAGGACGAGGGGGAGTATTGGCATCAGAAAAGCAGAAATATGTGGCATTCATCTGGAGATCTCAATACAAAATTCTATCACGCTTTAACTAAGCAACGAAGGGTCCGTAATAGGATAGTAGGGCTACATGATGTTGAGGGAAACTTGATTACAGAGGACAATGGAATAGAGAGAGTGGCGGTTGAATATTTTCAGGATTTATTTACTACCACCTCTCCATCGGAGTTTGATGAGTTTCTCTCAGAGGTAACACCGGGCATAACTCCACAGATGAATCAATGATTACTGCGGATAGCGACAGATGATGAAGTCAGAGAAGCTCTGTTTATGATGCATCCAGAGAAAGCACCAGGGCCGAATGGCATGACAACTCTTTTTTTCAATATTCTTGGCATATTATTAAGAGAGATTTGGTGGAGATGGTGAATGATTTTTTGGTGTCTGGAGAAATGGATACAAGGTTAAATATTACTAATATTTGTATGATTCCAAAGACAGAGAGACCTACAAGAATGACGGAGTTGCGACCTATCAGCTTATGTAATGTAGGGTATAAAATTATTTCGAAGATTTTGTGTCAACGGTTAAATTTATTGCTACCTTCCCTTGTCTCGGAAACGCAATCGGCATTTGTGGCAGGATGGCTTATTTCTGATAATATTCTTATAGCACATGAATTGTTTCATGGATTACAGACCAATGAGGCGTGTAAAGGAAAGTATATGGCAGTCAAAACAGATATGAGTAAGGCCTACAATCAGGTTGAATGGGAATTTATTAAGGCATTATTACAGAAAATGGGGTTCCATGATCATTGGATTAAACTTATGGTGGAATGTATATCATCGGTTCAATATCAGGTTTTTTTAAATGGCCAACCTCGGGGACTCATTATACCACAGAGGGGCTTACGTCAAGGAGATCCTTTATCTCCCTATTTATTTATTTTGTGTACTGAGGCTCTGATAGCGAATATTAAGAAGGCGGAGAGGGAGAAACAATTAATAGGAATAAAGGTAGCCAGAGCATGCCCTTCAATATCGTATCTGCTTTTTGCGGACGACAGTCTCTTCTTTTGTAAAGCTCAAAAGGAAGAGTGTCATACCATTCTAAGGATCTTAAAGGATTACGAGAAAGCTTCAGGTCAACTAATAAACTTTGATAAGTATTCAATTCAATTTGAACACAAAATCGAAGAATCTGTCAGACAGAAGCTAAGAGATATTTTGGGCATACATAATCTGGGAGGAATGGGAAATTATCTAGGATTTCCGGAGAGTCTCGGGGGTTCTAAGATACAGGTTTTTGTCTTCGTACAGGATCGGCTAAATAATAGGGTCAATGGCTGGACTTTTAAGTTCTTTACGAAAGGAGGAAAAGAGGTGATCATCAAATCAGTGATTACGGCTTTGCCAAATCATGTGATGTCTTGCTATCGTTTACCCAAAGCTACTGCAAAAAAGCTGACGAGTGCGGTAGCACAGTTTTGGTGGAGCCCTGGCGGTAATACAAGAGGGATGCATTGGAAATCATGGGACAAAGTATGTGTCAGTAAGGAAGATGGAGGCTTAGGTTTTAAAGATATCACTGATTTCAACACAACGATGCTTGGTAAACAATTATGGCGGCTGATAGAGAAGCCAAATACTTTATTTTCTCGAGTTGTTAAAGGTCGGTATTTCAGGAATGCATCACCCCTGGAGCCGATTCGTTTATATTCTCTGTCATATAGTTGGCGGAGTATTGTTTCTGCAAGATCTCTGGTAAGCAAATGACTAATCAAAAGGGTGGGAACATGATCCTCTATATCCGTATGGAATGATCCTTGGCTCCCAACCACTCACCCGAGACCAGCCAATAAAAATCAACACAATCTTTATCCAGACCTTACAGTGGATTCTCTTATTGATCCACATTTGCGAAAATGGAATTTGCCGGCGATTCAGGCTTTGGTGGATCCACAGGATGTGAAATTAATAGAAAGTATACCATTGAGTAGAACTCGGATGGCAGACAGAGATGGATGGTATTTCACAAATAATGGAAAATACACTGTTAAATCTGGATATCGGGTAGAAAGGATATACCCAGATAAGGAAAAATCACCATTAGCGTTTGGACCTACGGTGGATATTTTGAAGGCATATTGTTGGAAAATATGGTGTCCACCAAAGATTAAGCATTTTCTATGGCAATTGGTGACGGGGTGTATAGCAGTCAAGAAGAATTTGCAAAAGCGAGGGATACCCGGAGATATCATTTGTGCAAGATGTGGAGCTGAGGAGGAATCGATCAAACATGTTTTTTTTTAATGTCCTCCTGCACTTCAGACATGGGCTCTTTCAAAGATTCCAACAAATCCAGCTCTGTTTCCAACAAGTTCTCTCTTTGTGAACATGGATCATCTCTTTTGTAGAGTTGTTCCACAGATGGAGGATCATCAGTTTGCATGGATACTATGATATATATGGAAGGGAAGAAATAATAAAGTCTTTAGTAATCTGGATGTGGATCCGTTGGATACCCTTAAACTGGCTGAAACGGAATCAAAACTTTGGGCTGAGGCACAAATACTAAATGACAACAAGAGGATTCCACAGGTAGAGGCTACGAGTCTTCCGTCAATTCCAGGAAGATGGTGTTTTACGGATGGTTCCTGGAAAGAAAATGATGTTTTCTCAGGACAAGGATGGTACAATACTCTAGAAAGATTTGTGGGTTTGATGGGCGCAAGGAATGTTCGGGCTTCCCTTTCTCCTCTTCATGCAGAAATAGAAGCGTTATTATGGGCAATGGAATGTATGAAAAACTTACGACAATTTCAGGTTACGTTTGCAACGGATTGTTCTCAATTGGTGAAGATAGTTTCAGAACCAGAAGAATGACCAGCATTTGCAAGTTATTTGGAAGATATAAACAGCCTGAAAGAGAGTTTTTTCCGAGCAGAGATTATCTATGTACCAAGAGCGCAGAATAAGAAGGCGGATAGCTTAGCCCGCAGTGCTAGGAATGAAACGTTTTTTGTAGTTCACATGGATCAAGATCTTCCAGTTTGGTTCACATAGTAAACATGAGTCTGTAAAGTTGATGACAAAAAAAAAATTTAAAAATAACACAATTCAAAATATAAATGTTACCCAACACCAATCAATATGTATTATTGATAGTCATCTAAATATCAAATATATTGCTAGATAGAACATCAAATTTGTTTACTTAGCATCAAGACTTTAACCTCTTTTTCTATATATCATACTAGGGTCGGCCCGCCCTACGGGTGGGATATTAGTTAATTTGATATTCACTAAATGTTCGAGTTGAAATTTGTTTTAAGATTCAAAAATTTGGTTATCTGTTATGTGTTACTTATTAGTATGCGGTGGTATAGTTGTTTTTCGATTATTCTTGCTTTGATATTGTATCAAATTAACTAATTGTCCAACTCATAATTATAGATGTACAAATGTGGATTTGTGACAAAGTTTGATGACAATACTGTTTTTTCTTTTTAATTCTTATTCATAGTGGAGTGTGCATGTGTCAGAAAGAGACCTATAACAACTTTTATGTTTTTGCGTATAGATTTTAAATATATATTATTTTGTATAATGCATACTTGCTCTACAACATTTGGTTGTAAACTAAAAAAACTGGTTTCTATATTTTTAAAAGAGAAAATATTTAGTCTATAATATAACATGGACATATGTATTGACTATATATAGAAGTTGGGTGTTATTTTAAAATGACATATGTATAGAGGTTTTTCAACCATTACTTCACTGGCACAAAACATTTATAACTGTAAATATCTTCTTTTAAAAGCAAAACTAATAAAAACGTGTACAACAAATGTATTTTGATATATATTATATGCATCAAGTTATAAAGGTTGGAAACATTGCAAAACTGTTTGGAGCAAAGTTTTTAACTTCACGATCTTCATCTTGACGTCAGTTCAGTGTCGGCCCTGGCCACAAGCAGAAGAAGCATGGGCTTCCAGCCGACACGATAATAAGTATTTTCGCGGCCACATATTTATAAAAAGTGACTTCGGCCTAGTGGTTCTAAGAGAAATTACCAGTGCTAGAGGTGCTGGATTCGATTACCCCTGACTGCATTCATTTATTTTGGCTCCAAATATAAAATGGGACACGTGTCACTCCCATAACGCACGACTTGATGACGTGGCTTCACGGGAGAGAGGCGAACATTTCTTTATATATATAGATTCTATTGAAAATTTCTTGATATATAATATTTTGTAGAAAACTATTGTCATTATATTTTAAAAATCTTAAAAATCCGAAGCTCTGCAGTTGTAGTGATTCTTCATAGTAGTGCGGCGTATAATTCTAAGAGTGGACTTGGGAAATATAGACCAACTTTTTAAGCTTTAACCTTAACTCTTGTTGATGTTCATTGCATAGAAAATTCATATAGGGAATTATGGTCTTTTCAATTTGAAGGCCATCTTGCATCTGTTGGTATGAGATTTATTCTATGAATAAAAATTCATTTTTCACATAATTTTTGGTTACGATTTCTGTTTCAATAATCATGTTGTCTAGGCGAGTTATTAGCAACTCTGTTCCATTGCAAAGCCCTTCTCTTTGATTTAAATTCTTTAGTAGAATGACTTACAACAACATGACCAATTTTATACGTCGATAAGAACAAACACACATAAACATAATCATATATAAGCATAATAGCCACACTAAATTTCCTCATTAACTTACATACAACATCATAACATCTATATGTACAAACGCATAAGTATAACTGTGGCAATAACTAACGTACCGCAGCATGACGATTATGTTATTATTTTTAGATCAACGTCAGTTTCATGTAAAGATCAGGATAGAAATTACTATCAAATTTTTAAAAAGAAAATTACTATCAAATAATCGTTTACAACTATATTTTCATTAGGATTTTAGAAAAGGAAAATTATTATTAAATAAATTATTTTACAAATATTTTTTTCTTTAGGATTCTTAAAAAAGGTAATTTATCTAAAAAATTACTATTCAATATTTTTGAAACTTTTTCAATTTTTTTAGTTTCTTAGTATATATATATTTTTAATCATGAGGTATTTTAACACATATCACAATATTAGAAAAAAATTACTATCAAATTATATTTTGCAATTATATTTTTTAAGATTTGAAAATGTAAAATTACTATTAAATAATATTTATAATTAATTTTTAACAAAAAAAGTTTTTACCATCTTAGTATATATAAAATACTTGTTTTGCAATTATTTTTGATTAGGAATTTAAAAACGGAAATTACTATTAAATAATATTTATAATTACTTTTTAATAAAAATTGTTTTTTTGTTAATATCTTGGTATGTACTCCTATTTTTAAATATGTGATAGATTAACACATGTCACAATCTTAAATATATAATTTTCATGTGTCGCGATCATGTTAATTAGCAACTTTGAAGAATCAAGCTTTATATAATAAGACTATTAATAATATCTTTAAATAATTTTTAACAATTTTTCTTATTATTTTAGTATTTATATTTTTGATTATGCGATAATTTAACACATAACACAACTTTAAACATATAACGGTCATATGTCACAATCATGTTAATTAGCAATTTTGAAAAACTAAGCTCAATATAATATCTTATAATTATATTTTCATTAAGATTTTAGAAAAGAAAAATTATATTAAATTTTCAAATCTATTTTTAGGATTTTGAAAAAAGAAAATTTCTAAAATATTTACTACTAAATATTTTTTTAAATTTTTTGCTATTAAATAATTTTTAAAGTAAGTTTTTTTTCAAAATTTGTTTTTACTATCTTATTACATATATTTTAATCATTATATATTTAAACACATGTCAACATATTGAAGGAAAATTATTATCAAGTAATATTTTGTAATTATCTATTTTGATTAGAATTTTAAAAATGGAAAATTACTATTAAATAATATTTATAAGTACTTTTTCATAAAAAATTTTTTGTTAATATCTTAATATATATTTTAATTATGAGATAAATTAACACATGTCACAATCTTAAATATATAATTGCCTTGTGTCGCGATCATGTTAATCAGTAACTTTGAAAAACCAAACTTTATATAATAAGATTTAAACACCCAATAACGAAAAAAATACAAAAATATATTTTTATAATTTTTTTTGCCATATACATAATCTTTTAAAATATGACTTAAAGTGGTTATCTCTTTAAAATAGGATTTTAAAATATATTCATTTAGATGTAGTTATATAACATTATGCAGTTAAATTTTAGATTTATATTTTAAGTTAGACTCAGCTATTATCAACCGAACATGTTCTTAATTTAATAGTATTAATTATGGAACAATGGTGTTATCCAAAGTTTCCAACTAGAATTTCATGGATATACACATCTTATGTTGTTAAATATTACTATTACCGAATAATTTAGGATACCCAATAATTTAACTATCTATGATTCGATTATAGAATCCGACGGGGCCGGGATCCAATTCTTTTCTATCCCACTTTTGTCACTATGATTATTATACCTAAACTAATTAATTAACATAGTTATATATTATTGAAATTCCCTTCTTTCTTCATGTGGAGTGGACTATACGAAAAATTATCTTATTATTGATTAATTTATGGGAGAGAAAACTAGCTTAGCAAATGTTTACAATAGCAATTTTACCATCACAATGCCAATACAACTTTTATGACATGCATACTTATTACTAAAAAGATAAGGGAAAAGGTTATTTTTAAATTTTAATTTTCCTTCGAAAATTACATAATAAGTTGCCTGAAACCTTTTTACTGATGTCGTACGACGAACTATGTAGCACTTACTAAAAGAGTATTGCTCAAAAAAGAAAAAGAAATTTACTAAAAAGATAAAAAAAGATCACGTAAGAGTTCTAAAGTAAAATCTTACTCTATATCATAGTTACGTAGGACTGACTGTTTTATGTTAAGGCATGATTATTGAAGGTTTTTGTTATAGTATCCTTAATACACATATATTTGTATGTAAATATTATATACGTATATATAATATATATATATATATATAAATATATGTGTATTAAAGACCCAATAACAAGAATCCCAATAATCATGATTTAGAGTTGACACAAACATTACATAAAAAGTAACACCTACACATAAAGTAAAAAAATATATATACAAAACTATTTATAAGTAAGGCCCCACAATTTATGATATTTGCAGTTATATTTGTGGCAGTTATCTCAATGATGCTTTCATAGGTTTTGTAAGTATGTTCTCTCTCTCTCCCTCCTCTCTTGCGGTTCTTAATTTTGGCCAAAGCTTTGTACTTTCAATACATTAAATCACATAAAGAATCCAAAGAAAAGTCAGTGTAACGTCAATCGAATTAAATTCACCAATCTTTCTTGTTTTCAACGAACTTAAATCTTCTTATCCCCAAGAATGGGAGTCTTGTTGTGATTTAAGAGCAAAACTCCAATCATGGATCTCGAGAGTCTGAGCCCAAGGAATCAACTTAAGGTAAAGTTTCTTGAACTCTCATTCACTTCAATCTCGATTTCAAGAATCCAATCTTTTGTTTGCTTGTCTACAGAAAGAAACTTGGTGGAGTGTTCTGACATTAGCTTACCAGAGCTTAGGTGTGGTTTACGGAGATTTAGCTACTTCACCATTGTACGTCTACAAGAGCACTTTTGCTGAAGATATCCAACACTCAGGGACAAACGAAGAGATCTTTGGTGTTCTGTCTCTTGTCTTCTGGACATTAACTCTCATCCCACTACTCAAATACGTTTTTATTGTTCTTCGTGCTGATGATAATGGTGAGGGTGAGACTTTTGCTCTCTACTCTCTGCTCTGTCGCCATGCTAGAATCAGTTCCTTGCCCAACTTCCAGCTCGCCGATGAGGACCTTTCTGAGTGTAAGAAAAATTCCGCGGATAATCCGAGGAATTTAAAAGACAAGGGGTGGAGTTTGAAAAACACACTGGAGAAGCATAAGGTTCTGCAGAACATGTTGCTTGTTCTTGCTCTGATTGGGACTTGTATGGTCATTGGTGATGGTGTTCTCACACCCGCAATCTCTGGTAATAAAAAGATTGATTCTTCTCAGATTGTGTGGATTTCTCAAGATTTTGGAGGCTGATTTGTATGATTATTCTCAGTTTTCTCAGCAGTCTCTGGATTAGAGTTATCCATGTCAAAGGAGCAACATCAATGTAAGCTCTCTATTTCTTTTGATTAGATAGGCAAGAGTGCTTAAGATGGCAAATTTCAGTATTACTAGATCCCCCAACATGTCAAGTTATGTTGTTTCTAATGATTTCCTCTTAAATATTTTATTGTCATTTAAGTTAATCCATTAGCTGTTTTGGCCCTTCTGTCCTCACAGTCAATTAGCCTATTGTAAGTTAGACTGAAACCATGTAGGATCAACATGACGCTTCTTAATAAAGTATAAAATAAGTTTAAGAACTTTTTTTTGGGTGTGGACGGTGTGTGTGATGCAGATGCAATCTTCTATAATCATAAAATAATGACTGTGGTTTAGGAGTTCAATTGAATAATATAATCGAAGTTATAAAGCTAGAGTAATATAAAAGTCATTAAGCTTAAAACCTTTTTTTCTGAAAAGTGGTCCTACTTTATTTGAATCAAATAAACCCACACAATCCTGCAGATGTGGAGGTGCCAGTGGTTTGCGCCATACTGATAGTCTTGTTCTCACTACAACACTATGGGACACATCGTCTAGGCTTTTTGTTTGCTCCAATTGTGCTTGTATGGCTTCTCTGCATTAGCACCATTGGTGTATACAACATCTTCCACTGGAACCCTCATGTTTACAAAGCTTTGCCTCCTTATTACATCTACAAGTTCCTCAAGAAAACTCGGCAACGCGGTTGGATGTCTCTAGGTGGCATCCTTTTATGCATAACCGGTAATTAAAAACAGAGGAATACCGGTTTTTTTACGATAATCAGTTTCTGCTCATACTTATTTTTATTTGCGTTTTCCCCAGGCTCGGAAGCTATATTTGTTAAATTCGGGTTTATTATATCTCCAACTATTGAATTAGTACTTTCATTCATCATTAACATTTTAATGTATTAATCTTTTCATTATTTGTTACATGCATGCAGGTTTGGCGGTTATTACCGTTAACGACTTGCCTAATGTCACTAGTAATCGTCTTATGCTGGCGCAAAAGCACTCTCTACGCGCTAGCCTTCATCTTCT
Source organism: Brassica napus (assembly GCF_020379485.1). Classification (NCBI taxonomy): domain Eukaryota; kingdom Viridiplantae; phylum Streptophyta; class Magnoliopsida; order Brassicales; family Brassicaceae; genus Brassica; species Brassica napus. The sequence goes on along the minus strand of NC_063452.1, from coordinate 58,233,114 downwards.
TCTTCGGAACAATCGAATCTCTCTACTTCTCAGCTTCGCTCATCAAATTCCGCGAAGGCGCGTGGGTGCCACTCGCCCTCTCCTTCATCTTCCTCTTCGTCATGTACCTCTGGCACTACGGGACCGTCATGCGCTACGAGTTCGACGTCCAGAACAAAGTCTCGGTCAACTGGCTCCTCACGCTCTTCGGCTCCTCGAACCTCGGCATCGTCCGTGTCCGAGGAGTCGGCGTGATCAGCACCGAGCTCGTCTCCGGCGTTCCCGCGATCTTCTCTCATTTCGTTACCAACCTTCCCGCGTTTCACCAGGTTGTTGTCTTCCTCTGCGTCAAGTCCGTCCCTGTCCCTCACGTGAAACCGGAAGAACGGTTTCTCGTTGGTAGGGTCGGACCGAAGGAGTACCGGTTATACCGGTGTATCGCCCGGTATGGTTACCGGGACGTGCACAAAGATGACGTGGAGTTTGAGCAAGACCTTGTCTGCAGTATCGCAGAGTTTATACGTTCGGATAAAGCGTTCGATTACGAGTTGGACCCTGGAAACGAGTCCGAGAGGCTTACCGTAGTCGCGGCTTCCTCCTCTAGTCTCGAAGGTGTTCAAATCTATGAAGACGATTGTTTAGACGAACGTGAACAATGGTCGCTGAGACTGAGAGTCAATAAAAGGGTAAGGTTTGTGTTACCGGAAAGTTCGAGGATAGATAGATCCGCGGAGGAGGAGTTAACGGAGCTGACGGAGGCGCGTGAGGCGGGGATGGCGTTTATAATGGGACATTCGTATGTGAGAGCAAAGGCCGGTTCGAGTGTGGTGAAGAAGATGGCTATTAACTTTGGGTATGATTTTTTAAGGAGAAACTCGAGAGGTCTTTGTTATGGTCTTTCTACTCCTCACGCTTCTACTTTAGAAGTTGGTATGGTTTATATCGTGTGACTATATTTTTTTTGTTGTTGTTAAACTTGAATAAACTTCAGTTTTGTAAATTAAGGTTTTTTTGTTGTTGTTGTTGCAACTTTTGTGTAGAGGTGTTAGAGTTGCTTGTGGAAAAAGTAAGATATGCTTTTTGTTTTTGTAATAATTTGTCCCTACTGATTAAGATTCAAAGAGAAAAGATTGAACAATAAGTAGACAAGAGTCGAGAGCATATGATTCTTTGTCTCTTTATGTTTCTTTAACTCCAAATCTTCTCTTTTGTCGGCTTAGCTCATCATATATATAAGTGCATAGAAACAAAGAAATGATATACAAGTGCATAAATCTCCTCTCTAAACTTGTAAGCAACGTTTGCTCTGTTTTCGTTTATACAGAAAAACCAAAGAAATAAATGATGAAAAATGGTAACTGGGTGGTTCTGTCTTTAATTTTCTTGTTTCTCTTCTGTGGGTTGTCTTCAGTTTCAGCTAAGCCTCCTCCTGTTAGTGAGTTCTTGACTTCCCTAATATGATTATTATTTTGAAAGAAGATTATTTTGATAAATCTCTGAAGATGTTCTTGTTTTTGTTTGTTTTGGGAACAGAGATTGTAAGTGGACTTGTGACAAATGTAGCATCAATGCTGTGGAAATGGTTGTGGTCTCTTCAGACATCCACAACCACAACAGCCGCCACCAAATCAGGTAAGACGACCTCCAAAAAGTATGCATGTACTTTATTGTATGACCTATCTCACTGTCAAAGTTTCAAAGTTTCAATTGCCATAGACTAAAAATAAAAATAAAAACTGAGAAAATGTGACAGGTGTTTCTAGCCGTTCGATGGTGAAATATGAAAGTGGATATAACATAGAGACAGTGTTTGATGGAAATAAGCTTGGGATTGAGCCTTATGCAGTCGAAGTTTCCCCTAGTGGAGAAGAGCTTATTGTCTTGGATTCAGAGAACAGTAACATCCACAAAATCTCCATGCCTCTTTCTAGATGTAAGTTCTTCTTCTTCTTGAAATAGATTTGATGAAAAAGGTACTCTAAAAATTGCACATGAGATTGTATACATTACTTTCTTATTTTACGGTATTATTCGATCTATTCACAACCTCAAAACATGACCCACCAAAACGTTGAATCATGTATCTACAATTATGCTTTGCTTCAAGATGGGGATTCATTTTCTTTTGCTTTTCTCAGTTCTGTAAAAAAAAAAAATGAGATTCTTCATATTTTAGATTCCAAAGTTTCTTTCTTTGACAGCAAAATCCTTTTAAAGGTTTAAAGTTTTTCACTTTACTCCACAACACGACACATTTAACTTTTATCCGTGTTCTGTTTCTCTGTTCTTCAGGTTTATTCTTTCTGCTGTTTCTTGTTCCTCAATCTAAGAAATTTCCTCATTATAAAGCACCGAACTTTCGCTTTTAGATAGATTCTAAAAGATGCAAAGTAGATAGATTCTTCAAACTGATTTGTTAATATTTGGGTTTTGAATTTATTGAAGATGGTAAACCAAAGTTAGTCTCCGGTTCACAAGAAGGCTACACAGGGCACGTGGATGGAAAGCTCAAAGAAGCCAAAATGAATCGTCCTCGAGGATTAGCCATCGACGACAGTGGAAACATCTACGTTGCCGATACTAATAATATGGCCATACGCAAGATCAGCGACGCAGGTAAACACAATTCAACATTTGAGTTTATCCTTTGATAATCGCAATTTTAAAACTTTTTCTTGGTTTATTTATGCCAGGAGTCTCAACCATCGCAACCGGAGGAAGATTCTCTGATGACTTTGATTTGATCTACGTCTCTTCAACCTGCTCTCTGTTAGTCATTGATCGAGGGAATCAAGTGATTAGGGAGATTCAGCTTCACGATCATGACTGTTCTCATCACGAGCCCGAAACAGATCTCCATCTTGGTAACTTCTCAAACAAGCTAACGTTGTTGGTTTTTTTTTTGTTGTTTTGCTTGAAACGATTCCGTTTCGGTTTGTGTATGTACAGGAACCGCTCTGCTCGTTGCTGCTGCATTTTTTGGTTATATGTTTGCGCTATTAGTACGTAGAGTACGATCATTGTTCTCTTCGTTTGGTAATGTAAGTGAACAGTTTGGTTTGGTTTGGTTCGAGGTAAGAGTTATATAGGAACCTGTTAGCACCATTGGTTTGTTTTTTTATTTCAGAATAATAAGAGGCATGTGGCGAAACCGAACATGACAATGGCTCCATATCAACGTTACCCAAGACCGGTTCGACAGCCATTAATTCCACCTCAATATGAACCGGAAAATGAAGAAGGATTTATCGGTTCGCTTGGAAAGCTTGTGGTGAAAACCGGTTCTTCGGTTTCTGAGATGATGACCGGACCAAGAAAAGTTACTCCCCAAGACTTCCACTACCACCATCCGCAACAGCCAAACCAGTGGCCGGTACAAGAGAGCTTTGCTATACCGGAAGAAGATGGACCACCGGCTTTAGAACCGAGATCAGGTTCAAATCCGGATAAACCCTACCTTAGAGCACAAGGCACAAACCAAAACTGGTCGTATTACCAAGATTGTGACCAATACCAAAACCAAAAGAAACGAAATGTGAACAATACCGACGATAACCGAGAAAACGAGATTGTGTTCGGGGCAGTTCAGGAGCAGGACGGCCGCCGAGAAGCTATGGTGATCAAGGCTGTTGATTTCAAGGAAGTCATGAACGATCAGCGAAACATACGGCCAAGAATTAATTACATGGGATATTCTTCTCAAGTTTACTGATTATAAAACTTTCATAAGTTACTTAGAGTGTGTCATATACTTTACCGCTATGTGTTTATTAGTCTTAAATTATTTCTTCTTTTACTTATCAAATTTCATACTTTAATAGTTTAATGTAAAATATTACTAGTATATTATTATTATTATTATTTTTTTTAAATATATATATTTAATAAATCATCTCCGAAGGGCAATCGGAATCTTACAAGTGCCGGTGTACCGGAGAAACATCAATACATAAGTTACAAGTGATTTGGACTCAACTAAAACACAGCTCAAGCAAAACAAAGAGAAGCTTAGGTTATGGGAAATAAGACAGAGGAAGACTACTCCCTCCTCCGATAGACACCGTGACCCCATAATCCAGTTTCCAGTGACTTCTCACGGCGGTGGTGTCAACGGCCCGCCAGATCCGTACCAGTTACCTTCAACGGAGCCACCCTCGGAGTGTCCCGCGGCCATAAACGTCGACCTCGATACGGAAGTCAACTCCAAAACCCTAACCCGCCGTTAACCGTGACAGCTTCACCGTCTCACAGGTCCGATGTATTGTGTGTTCATCAACTCTTCATGGTGGAGGAAGGAGGATGACGAGCCGGCGAGATTCAAGACCTAAGAGAACCGCCATCTACAGAGGTGAGATCCACCGACACTGCCAAACCAAACCTTCCCATCGGAGATTAAGCCCTTACCCCGATGACTGACTTGCGGTTCCAGTGGGTCGCCGTCGTCCTCTAACAGTAGACTCCAACCATTCACCGACGAATCACCAGAGCGGTGGAGCTTCATAGGAATTTCCGCTTCAGAAATTCTCCCGAGTCGCAGTGAGAAGCGAGAACACCTCTAGAAACACCAGATCTTGCATATTCCGTCTCGTTGTGCTGATTCCGTTGAGGGGGAGACCACTACAAACACCGACGAGGCCGCCGGAGATCCGCAGTGGCTCCACCCTTTTCAATCGGAGATTTTAGGGTAGAGAGAACGATGGGAGACGCGCGTGTAATACAACCGCCACTCAAAGGCTAGTTCTCTGCTTAGTATATTATTATTGATAACGGGTATTTTGAAAACATACAAGCAAGCAGTCATTTTATAGTATGATTTTTGGTAGTTACCTTGGAACCACGCACGGCTTGATTGTTTAACTATTTCAGCCAAAATATTGTACAGAGCCATACAATGGTGGATATTATACATTCAATGAAAGTATATAATATATGGTCGGCAAGGATTTTTCGAAGTTTCTTCCCCACGTCTGTTTCTTACCGGCTACAACGGTTTACAGGAGCGACGTAACAACTAACAAGTTGACGGTGTAGTAAAAAAGGAAAGTTAACGTTACGTAGTATGAGATATCTAAGCATTTAAGAATGTAAACACCGGTTCAGTTTCGGTTTATATATATTAGAAAATCGCAAACGGTTAAGGGAAGATTCTTTAAAACCAGCTTGGCAGTTACGCAATTCCAGCTCTTGTTTTAGCTGCCATTTATTATTCCCGTTCCTCTCCCCTTAAGAAACGGATTCGTAGGGAGAAAGGCAAAGGCATCATCTTGCAAGAGAGAAAGATTTAGGGTTTAGGGTTACAGAGAAGCAGGGGAAGGAGGACTCTGTATGCGTCTGTCCCTCTCCTTCAATCTTCTCAAGAAAACCAATGGGGCTTCAATCTTTTCCGATCTCTGAAATGGACACGACCGACGACATGCATGAAGCCATGTTTGCAAAGCAAGGTTGCTGTTTCTTCCTACCATGTCTCGGATCATCTCAGCCGTCTGGTCCCGTTGGTAACTTATGGTGGCAACGTATCAAAACCGTTGATAAGTTGGAGCCGGACGAGCGTTGGTGGATCTCAGGGTGGAACAAGATGAGAGGGAGTGGTCTGAAATCTTGGCAGGCCCCAAGTGGAAGACCTTCACCCGCTGCGTTGGCCGCAGTCACTTCTGCGGCTGCGGAGGAGACGGCGGTAGTAGTAGGCCGGATCAGGTTGGTTTCCGGTACGATTCATCGAGTTACTCTTTGAATTTTGACGATGGTAAACAGATGGGACATTTCGAAGACGAGTTTCCGTACCGTGATTACTCAACGAGGTTCACCTCACCGTCTCTGCCGGTCTCCACCAAATGCTCCATTGATTTTGACAACGATAACTACGCGCCTCCGATGATTAAGTAAAGGCCACAGGTTTTGGTTTTTGTGGGTTTGTCTTCAGATTTTGCAAAGAATTTTTATTTTATGATTTGCAAAGAATTTTTATTTTATACATTTTTGTTTTGTTTTCAGATTTTGGATATCATTTAACTTTGAATGCACTCATTATTTAGTTGATAAATATGTTCTCGAAGAAGTGATTTCCTCTTCATAAAGTGAAGAACAAAAAAATGATATCCTATTTTTGTTCTTCTTGAAGAATAACAAGTACTAAACTGAGCACATTGACGCATCAAAACACCTAATGAAACAATTCTGTTAAAACAAAATAGAGAAAAACTGAAAAATAAATCACATACTCACACTTTTGGATCATTTCCATCATCTCTCAAGCTTTCATCATTTTATTCTCAACTGATACAAATCTTTATTTGTAAACACACAAAAATGATAAACTTTGATATGAAACATTTAAATAAATAAATTATTTTGTTATAAGATAATTAATATAAAAAAGTTAGGGTGTAAAAACCAGCAATTTCAGTCATCAATAAAACACATGACATATCACTATTATGGAATTCTTACCCGACAAGTCTGCTCTTTAGTTGAATGCACTTTCCAACAGTTAGAATCTTTTTAATGGGGGTGTTGAAAAACCAAAAAAGTGATATGGATTAATATACGTTGAATGTTTTCAATATGTTGCATATTATATTTTAATTATTTTAAGAATAATTTTTATATCATTATATGTTTTAAATAACTCATACTTATTTTAGAATATTTAATTAGTATTTAATTATTAACAGCATAGTATATTTTTTAAAATTTTATAATTAATTATTATTTTAATACATATTTTAGTGAAAAATAGATAGATATAATGTTGACTCAAGAAAAACTAAAGAATTATTATAAAATATAAAAATTAAATGTATATTAAATTATTAGGCCAGAAAGAAAAGAATGATGTGAAATGACAAAAAATAAAAATTAAGGTCAGAAAGACATTTTTTCAACATAAGCTTTGGATTATTTCTAATATCTAAGAAGCCTTCATCACGTTATTTTCTATTGGGAACCAAACAATCACATAATTGAATGTAAATTACTATAGGATAGCACTAAAGAAGTTTATGTCACAAATATATAATATAAAGATCAAAATGACCAAAATGTTTCATTGAAGAGGTAAATATACACTTATACCCCTAGAGTTAACTAATCCAAACCTTAGGGTTTAGAATTACGGGGAGGAGATTTGGGATTGAGATTCGAAGAGTTATAAAATAAAAAATAAATATTAAAAATTTTAAAAATAGTTTCAAAAAGTATTTTCGAATTACAAAAAGAAAATTTGAAAAAAAAAATTCGAAGAAAACAATTTAAAAAAAAAATTTATAAAAAAGTTTGAATTTGAAAACATAAAAAAATTATTTTTTTAATTTTTTTAAATTTTTAATTTTTTTTATATATCTAGAGTATTAGGATCTTTTTACCTATTAAATGAAACATTTTTGTCATTTTTCTCCTTGTGATCTATTTTTGTGATCAAAACTTGAAAATAGTATATCGAGGAGAATTGCCCTAATTGAATCTCTTCGACTTAGTTGATTCCCCTCTAACCAATTAACCAACCATTGATTTAAAAAAACATTATAACAAACTGATAAGCATGATCAGTGCTACAATGTAGGAAAAAGAAGATTAGTGTTCAGCAAAGGAAAACAGAATCATAAATAAAGAAAGAGATAATCATGAGAAAAAAGGAAGAAAATTATTATGAGAGAATTTTGATCTAACAAGCAACAAGTAATTAAAAATGAGACTAAGTTGGCAGTGACAAAGATTATTCTTCAACCCCAAAATGAGACTTGATTTTTTTTTAATGTTTTATAATTATTTTCTTTGATTAGTAATATAAAGTTGTTGATATTACATAAACTTGAAATTGAATAAAAAGAATTTAAAGTTCAAACTTGATACAAACAACACAAATTTAGAATTTATTTATTGTTATTAGCAAATGTTTGGTGTAGATCATTATACAATTTATGTTCTATATCTAAATACCTAAAATAGTTTAAAGCATAACTGCAAAAACTTCAATTCTCAAATTTCATGTAAACAAAGACAAAAATCTTCAACTATGTAACTTATATAAGTGTCATTGTAATGTAGAAGGTAATTTATATAAATTTTGTATACAACAAACTAGATAAGTCTTTATCTCATCAACTTTTGAAAGAGGGACGGCTCTAATCATCATTTAGCCAATTTCTTCATATTTTCACATCAAAGCATTTCATTAGAAACACAAATAAAAAAGTAAGCATGTATTCACATATTATTAGTTCAATTGCACAATATAAACACAAATGACATATATAAAAAAAAAAAGTCTTGGAAGCTAAAATTGACCTTTTGTTTCTAGTATTAGTTATTTGCTCTATCCTTTATATATTAATTAATAAACATTACAACGTTGTTTTGTAGACACGTGTCACTATGATAATGATATTCAGAATTCTTAGAGAAATAGGTTGGTTCATCTTAAACTATATTATATTTTTTATTAAACTAACAATTAAATTGATAAATAGTGTACAAAATAATATTCTCGCACTTTCCTTAAATAAAAGCTACGAAATTATCTAATATGGTTAACGTATATATGGAAATTAATGATTATGAATAATAAATATTTGATAATAATTTTTGTATCTTAGCTCTTTTTGTTTAATTTTATATTATTAAAAGATATTAAACAACCACGTTAACCATATAATAAACAGAATTAAATTTTTTCTTATATGTTATATTTGAATTTTTAAAACGACTATAAATTACTAAAAACGTTAAATGTCTCACACTAAAATTTTGTGATCAATGGTTTAACTTTTTTGTGTGGTAATAACAAGATACAAATGATCATAAATCGTAAGAATATGAAGTCTCATTTACGAGACATTCATATTATATATTAATATAGTTTAAAATTAAACTATATAATATAGAAAAATACTTAAATATGATAATTTTGAAATTTATATTGAAAAAGCATTGAAACCTTAATATTTTAATTTTGAAATTTGCATTAAAAAAATCGCACATTGGAAATTTTTGGTTTATCACATGAGTATAAATTTTCAATAATAAATATTTATATTAAAATATACTATATATCTATGTACATGTCATTGAAATTTAGTTATATACCATATAAAATAAATAAAATGATTGTTTTGATTTATTTACTAAAAAAATATCGTAAATAAACAAGATGTATTATTTTGATTTATATGTTTACTCTAATTTAATTATATACATATTATTATAATACGTAAATGAATACAAATAAATAACAATAGATAAACATTATTTTTATATATAACATTCATCCCGCGCGCAAGCTAGTGGTTATTGAAAAAGAAAGCAACATCGCTTTACATTCTGAATAAAAAAAAAGAAAACACTCACGTTTAGCATTTTCTAGGACCTAATTCTATCCTTAGGACATGTCTTCATGTAACCACTATCTGTGTTTATAAACTCTCTATTGTATTATTTTTCTCACCGAGGAAGAAGGAAGTGGTTGTTGTGTTGCTGCTCATAGGAACCCAACACCCAAGACATAATCCCATAAAAAGGATCATGGAACGATATCTGACCATTCCTTCCAGTATAGTCTCTTGACTTTTCTCTTCGTTATACTACCAGATGGCGAGATCTTTTTGTTGAGCCTTTGCATAAACCATACCACCGTTCTTTGTCAGACCTCGAAAAGAGGGAGGTCTTTGAGACACCCACCTGTTGACATCTTGAATCGATGGATGGATGTTCAGCAACAAGAGAGACCATTTGTTGTCCTTGACATCTTCTAGCACCCAGATTTTGTGATTATCTTGCTCCTCATCTGCAAATGAAATCCCAACTTTTCCTCTGATATTGAAAGGACCAGTTTCACAGTGAGAGTGTCTTGACACTGAAGTATCTGGGATTTGGTAGGAAACAAAAGCTTCGGTCTTTAGACTGAAGCTGATCATAGCTATTGCCATTGATGAACCAGGGACATGGAGCTGTGTTGCATAGTATAGGTCTTCGTTGATGCATACCGGGCTCATGTTAGAAGCTGTTTCTGGTTTATGGTCAATTTGACATTCTAAAGGTCTTCACCATGGTCAAAACCATATGGTTACCAAAGCCAAGTTTATAGTGTGATTTACTCATCGCTAGTACCTTGAACCTTGAGATTGAAGGGGAGAAGCCTATGAATGTCTTGATCAACCTCTCTTCAGATAATCTGGGCAGAACTTTGCAAGAGCCAATTGTTGAATTCATCACCAAACACTCTCTATCGCATCCGAAACAAATGACGCCATTGGAGTAACTCATCGAAAGATCCAGATACCGATCTGTAATTGACAAGAGAGCTGTAAACGATTGCGGCTAGACTAAACTGTTGGAACTAGTTTTTTCTAAGCTCAATGAGCTGAATTTTCTAGTTTTATATTATCGTTTATATATTTTTGGTTTCGTGATTTTCAATCAGGATTTTTTGCGGTCTTACATAAACTGAAGACAAAAAATTATCATCCTCTCCCACTGTATCCCGAAGCCACAATGAATGGGTCTTCTTCTTCGTAAGCGTTATGGAACTCGGCACTTCTCACGATGGAAGCGAAATCAGGGGCGAATACCATCGATTTCGCTATGCTTTTCGGTTGTAAAAGGAGAAGTAATTCGACCTTCAGTTCTTTAGAAGTAGCGGTTGATCTTCCATTGCAAAAGACAGAGAAAGTGACGCAGAAAGCGGGAGTAAAGCAGACACGTGGGGAGAGAAAGCGTAAGACGACGGAAATGGTAGTTTTTTTAAATCCTTCTGCGCCTTCTTTTGTTTTTTTTTAAAAATTATTGTTAAGTACTTTATTTCTGATTTTTGAACTTTTGGCAAATCAAAATGAGGCGAAAATTTTAGTTGAAAAAAATAAAACAAATGAGTATCAGGAGATTCGTTCGTTGTGGCTATATTAAATATTTTATATTAATACTTTTTAATCGATATTAGAATCTCTAGTTTTTAATTAATACTTTGTGCTAAATCAGTTTGAGTGTTACATGCAGCAATATTTTATATACTCCCTCTGTTTTTTAATGTTACATGTTCTAGATTTTTCGCACATTTTAATAAAACACATTAAATTTGCATATTTTTTTGTGTTTATCTTTGTTTCATAATTTTAAGCCAATAACAATTTAGTAAATGCAATTAAGATTTTTGAAATTTGCAATTAGTTAATAAAACATGTCTTTGAAAATGTAAAAAATGGATCATTTTAAAACAAATTTTTTTCCTAGAATATGTAATATTAAGGAACAGAGGGAGTATAAATGAATACCAATACAATTTGCAAACTATAATTCAGTTTTGTGTACATTCATTAAGGGTAAAAGATCAATAACACAACTAAGGCATGCAGATGAACATAAATTAGTAAACACAGGGGTATTAAAATAATTTGTGGTAAAAACATTGGACGTGATTGGTAGTGGCTATAGGTGATGTTCACAACCTCATTTATTTCTAGAACACTAAAATTACAGCAATCAAGTTTTAATAAAAAATTTAAAATCACAGATATTGAAATAACTTACAACTGTACAAGTGCTATGTAGAACCAAATATCTACATCAATTTTTTGGGATTTTTCATAAAATTAGCCATAAAAAAATTCTACAGATTTTTTTCTACGCCAAAATTTGTAAAACTACTTCCATTACAAATCAGATCTACACCGTCTCACGTGCGGTATACGATAGCTACGACACGAAACAACTAGTATCTTCCATCAAAGAGTTAGAAAAGTTGTATTGTAATGCCGTACATCATCTTAAAATATATTTCCGACTTATTGAAGTTGATCCCTAAGCTTGCAACTCAAACTAATGTACTGAATTTCCGACTAATATTGTACAAGTCAACCTAATGTACACTGTTAGTTTTCTACTTCTCTTTGATAAAGAAAAAAAGAAAAATGGCAAAATGCTTTTATTTTTGAGGCAGATGGGAACTTTGACCGAATCCTATTGTAACAAAGGCCTTACAGGTAATAAATACAGTATATTTTTTATTCTTTTATGATGTAAAGCCATAGACTTTTGCGTTCCTTGCCTTTCACCTAGCAAACCAGTCTGAGAACTAGCAAAGGATTATAAAACTATTTTCGTTAGTACTCCCTCTGTTCCTTAATATTACATATTCTAGGAAAAAAATTTGTTTTAAAAAGATCCATTTTTTACATTTTCAAGACATGTTTTATTAACTAATTGCAAATTTCAAAAAACTTAATTGCACTTACTCAATTGTTATTGGCTTAAAATTATGAAACAAAGATAAACACAAAAAAATATGCAAATTTAATGTGTTTTATTAAAATGTGTGAAAAATCTAGAATATGTAACATTAAAAAACAGAGGGAGTATCTTTTTAGTGAACATCTTCTTTGATAAATCATAAATGTTTCCATTTTGTCTTAATAGCTTTAATAGCTAATAAATGTCACAAAACGTGTCTGATCATTGGTGATTGAGTCTGATCCTTGTTGGCTATTTGCTTGAATTTTAAAGGCTGGTGGCATCAAGGTTGGTGGAGACTTTACAAGGAGCTGGATTCAGGTCAGATTTTGAATTTGAGCTTTGAAAACGAAGATGAGGTTCTTGTCTAGTTAAATGATCTTTCTCCTCCATTTTGTGATTAAGGAAACATATCAATGTTCAATTTATTCAAGAATACTTTCTTTCATCTGTTCCTCGCAATACGACAATGTGATAGTTTACAAAAAGTGGAAATTAATGTTTTGTTTACTGAAAATAGGAAAAAGAAAACCAATAAAATAATTTTAAATAATTAGATCATATGGGTTCCCACAAAGCATGCAGGTTGGGGGTTTTTAATAGACTTTTGGGTTCCATGCTTTGTATAATGCATGTAGTTGTGTGTTTATGATTGTCTATATTATTTATCTTATGATGCGAAGTATATAGTGAATCACAGCCCAAGCATTTGCTGTACTTATGACACATTTCATCACTTTTTTTATAGCCGGAGATTAGCACAAAAAATATATAACGTTAACATGGACTTGATTATTATGTCTAACAAACATTAAATCTAACATAACAAACATTTCTAAGGGTTTCTTAATGTACCTGTATAGTTTACTTTTTACCAATGGCTTTTATGTCCTCCAAAAGTCCACCACTAGTAAGATAACAAACATTTGTAGTCTTTCATAAATATTTGTAAAAATGGATTAAAGTGTAAATTAAGAAGAAGCGGACATTCATTCATGAAAAAGGATTATCATGTTAACATAAAAGAGGAAAGTGTACGCGCGACATCTGTAATGTTAAAATCTATACTCGTCGTCGACCTCACTGTGTTGACCCCATCCCTATATGTCAGAAAAAGATAATAAAAATCACCGAAAGTATTTAAAGGACTCATGTGCTATTGTCCATCTCTGATCTGATAACACTTCAAATTTTCATAAGAAAAAAAAAGGATACACTATTAACTTATATATTTCACAAAACACTTTAGTGTAATTTTTTGTTGGACATGTTAACAAATGATAAACGACAAACCCTTTTTAACTAGGGCAATAGTATAAGAGACTCACATGTTTATTTTATAAAATACTGTTTAAATAAAATACTCCTAGCACTAATTTTTTTTTTGTCGTCAATGTTTTATTTTAAAAACGGCCGAAGTCCATTTTCTTACACAAACCCCAACGGGCCGAACAAACATACATCTGGGCCTAAAGCCCAATACATAGTGACCGACACTGTACAAGTCTATCAACACGTGTCTACGCACTACCTTCATCTTGTCTCACTGGTTCCGCCGGAGAAGGATCGGCGGTAACGCCGGATATTCTAACCACGGAGAGATACATCAGATAAACCGAGATCTCATCCGACTCCTTGCCAACCACCACTGGATATTTCATCCCGAAACTCTAACCGCTTCTTTTCTCTCTTGACCGTTGCACCATCATCGGAGGACAACAACCATCTCCGATAACACGCCCTCACAACCACACACCAGACATGACGACGACAAACACCAAAACATAAAAAACAGAAACATAAACTAGTAAACATAACCCGCAAGATACGGGGATCCAAAACCGACAGAGCAAACCAAAGAAGGCTTCTACCCTTCGGAAACTGAAGCCGACGAAGATGGAGCTAAACGAGCCTCCGCTTCCCGGGAACTTGAGCCGGCGTCGACAGATCTGAGAAAGCCTCTGCCTCCCGGAAGAAAGCCGGCGACGACGAAGCTAGGGTAGCCTCCATCTCCCGGAACCATAAGCTTGAACATGCAACCCGAATAAACACACCGTGGTGAAAAAAGGGGATCCGGCGATGGCACGGTCGCTCACGCGCCGCCCGACCGCCGGATCAAAATTTCTCTTTCTTTGTCTCCTCTCTCTCTTTTTTTTTGACGTGTTTAAATATAAATGCAACCAATGACTCCTAGCACTAATAATTTATCCAAAATAAACTAACTAATGTCAATTTTACCATCCACGGGTTTCTCGTGGGTACGCAAACATCTTCCATAATTTCACCAGTCCATAAGAGTTTTTTTTGTGCACCAAATTCTTCATTCATAGTTTAAGTGATTACGAGATTAAAAGCATCATCGTACAAGACACGATGTGCAAGCCAACATGCTAACTCCCAAGCATATAAACCAACATAGAACAAGGATAGAGACACAAACTTGTGAAAGTTTGATAAGGCGTTATGCAAGATATCAAAGTTGCCACTTGCGATCCGATCTATAAGAGACTGATACCGCACTTCAAACTCTGTAAATAACGAATGATTAATCACAGTAACATGTGACGTCGCAACACTATCCCAAACCTCGACTCTCAATCCGATGAGGATCGTTGCATCTACCGGTCCCAAGCGGACCTTCACATAAGATAGCAAACGGCTAGGATAAAGGTAATTTTTCTGGATTTTCAACACTGGAAGAAGATCACCTCTTAACAGGAGGGACTGTGGTGGAAAGATTCTCTCCTGTGAGAAGGAGGAAGGGGATGACGATCTCTCTCGGCCTTGTCGAGAAGAAGTTTTAATAAACTTACCCACAAAAAATAAATTTATAGGACAGCTTGATTGAAGCTTTAGAAGTCTCAAATTAGAAGATGATACTGAGCATTGACTTGAGCTCAAACTAGCAAGCTTCGGTTGACAAGCTTGAGACATATGAACTAAAGCGCTTTGATATAGTGCCTCACTGAATAATTGACGGTGGAGAGCAAGTGAATTTGACGATGAAACACGAGCCACCTTTACACCGGCGTAACAATAAAAACGCTTGACGAGATTTGACGAAATGGCGGAAGCTGTGGCCAACAAAAGACTCCGGCGGAAGCCGTGGCCAACATAAGAGTTAAAAATGATTTTATTGGTAAAAATATTTCAAGTTGATGAATGAATAAAGTGGCAATGGCAATTTCATGTATTATTTTAATTTGAAAATAAAAAAATCATGTATTAAACTCCACAATACTTACTAATTACTATGCATTAAAAATATTTACTTGTATTTTATGGATAAAAAGAGGAATTAATAATTATATTAATAAAAAGAACAACTATTTATAGCACAAAAGGCCATTGGTCGTCTTCGTGTGACTTCACCAGTCCGTAGAGTTAAAAATGATTTTTATTGGGAAAAGTATTCCAAGTTGATGTATGAATAAAGTAGCAAATGGCGATGGAAATTTCATGTATTATTTTTTAAGTAGAAAAATCATGTATTAAACTCCACAATATTGTTCCTCGAGCTATGATGCAGTGAAAGTTCAAAGCTGGCATGCATATTAATTACTCTGGAGTCTGGACCTAACAACTTACGCACTAAAGCTATTTATTTGTATTTTATGGATAAAAAGAGGTTAATAATTATATTAATAAAAGAACTTCTATTTATAGCACAAAAGGCCACCGGTCTTCTTCGTCTGACTTCACCACTTCCTCTTCTCCCAGAGAATGGCTCTCTCACTTCTTTCTGTCTTCATCTTTCTTCAAGTCTTTAGAAATGTAAGCTATTAGTTTTTTTTAACATTAAGTTATATTAGGCTTTTCTAAAGAAAAATATTGTTTTTGTTTTTTTATTCTGTTTATTCTGAAAGACGTTGAGAAAATAGTACTAGTATATATCTATGCACGTTACGTGTTTGCACATTTTAACTAACATATATTTGGATTAATCACTGAGCAGATTGTTTTTGCTGCTTCAAATGAAGAATCCAAGGTAGTTATGTTCCTAACTTCTAATTTTAGCTTTGATTATTTTTAATGTGTTATGTGTACATCAACTACAAAAAATTGTATATATTTATGTTTACTTTTTTGTAAAGAATTAAAGTTTTTTTTTTTTTGGAACACAAAGAATTAAAGTTAAAATTTGCAATTTATATATAGATCTCTGTACCACCGTCTCCGTCGTACAAACCCTCACCGCCACTGGTTAAGCCATCCACACTGCCTACAACTCCGATTAAACCACCCACCACAACACCCCCAGTCAAATCTCCAGCCACTCCGGTTACACCAACCAAACCGCCGGTTAAATCATACCCACCTCAGGTTAAACCACCCACATCACCACTTGTCAAACCACCTACGTACAAACCCCCAACGCCAACGGTCAAACCACCCACAAAACCACCGGTTCAACCACCTACATACAAACCCCCAACGCCACTGGTTAAGCCACCCTCGATCCCACCAGTCAAACCACCTACAGCGCCAGTTAAACCAACCCCGACAACACCGGTTACGACACCACCACCGGTTAAACCACCTGTGAACCCAATCCCATCACCTCCGGTCAATGCACCACCTGTTAAACCACCGACACCTCCGGCCAAACCTCCGACACCACCTCCCGTTAGAACTCGGATAGGTAAAAATCAGTAATGTTTTTCTAAGATTTTAATGATTATTATTGGTCGTTGATTAAAATATAACACTTGGATTACTGTTTTGGACGGTATAGATTGCGTGTCTTTATGTGGGACACGATGTGGCCAACACTCAAGGCAGAACGTATGTACGAGGGCGTGCGTCACGTGCTGCTACCGCTGCAAGTGCGTACCCCCTGGCACGTACGGTAATAAGGAAAAGTGTGGATCTTGTTACGCCAACATGAAGACACGTGGCGGCAGACCCAAATGTCCTTAAGCCTTTGATGAACAATGGTTAATGTGAAGGGATATCATTAAGCAGTGATGATTTAAGAGGGGAAATGGTGCTTTCATATAAGCTTTTAATGCGTTTTATTTTGGTTTAGTAACTTTGAGCTGGATGTGCGTTTACGGATTGTATAAGAAACCTTTTTCGTTGAATTGAGGCTTTTCTGGATTTTGTTTTGTTTAATCAAATAGTAATAAATAATTTTTAAGAAAAAATCGACCCATACTTTAAAAAGGCATATCTTCGGCAACACAACTCTTTTTATGGGTGGTGATATGAAACTAATTGGATTTTTAACGTTAAAACTTTCTACTATGTTTGTTTTGGGTAAAAAAACTTAAACTAAATATTTAACGAAAACACCTTTAAACTAACTTTATTTAATGAATTAAACCCTAACATGTCATAATTATCATTACTACCTATAAATCTTTGGTTTAGGGATTTCTACATTAAGTAAACATAATTAAGGAGTTTTACCATTAAAAATGTAAAAAATAAATTAAAATTTAAAAATTTATAAGATTATCTAAAAATTAGTAACTTAAATTTTCAAAATTAGCATTTTTAATTTTTTTTTTGTAAATATATGAGTTTGAAGTGTTTTAACATCAACATTATATATGTATAAATTAAAAATACAAAAATCCAGAAAATATAATAAAATTTATCTAAAGATTTACATGTAATAAAGTTACTACAAGATTAAAAATGTAAAAAACAAGAAAATATAATAAAAATTATATTTTATCTAATAAAAATGTAATAATAAATCTTTAGATATTTTATTATATTTTCTGGGTTTTTACATTTTTAAAATATACATTTATAATGTTGATGTTAAAAACACATCAAACTCATATATTTACAAAAAAAAATTTAAAATGCTAATTATGAAAATTTAAGTTAATAATTTTTAGATAATATTATAAAAAATTTAATTTTCTTTATTTTTAGTGGTAAAACCCCTCAACTATGTTTATTTAATGTAGAAATTCCTAAACTAAAAATTTACCGGTAGTAATAGTAATTATGATCTGTTAGGGTTTAATTTATTAAATAAAGCTAGTTTGAAGAATTTTTTGTTAAATATTTAGTTTGAGATTTTTTTATCAAAAACAAATTTAGTCAAGAAGTTTTAACGTTAAAAATCCAAACTAATTCGATGGAAGAGAGACAAAACAAGATTGGAGCATAAGCATTTGAGTGGTGGGCTTTATTTGGGCCTGTACGTTTAAAAGGCAAAATGGGGGAGGTCATTAGATGACAATATGACATACATGCCTCATCAAATACATCTCAGCTTATCCTAGATGGCTAGATACATACGATTAATTATTTAAATGGATTATAACTTAGAAATAAAGTCGCGACTGTGAGAGAGTTGGTGAACTTATTACGGGTATTTATTGTCTGTATGACTGATGAGCCAACGCTAAACAGATCGTCACTGAGTTTTTTTTGGCTTCTTTAGTCGTTCTGATTATTGAGTGTGGGGGTGTTCAAAAAAGAAAAGATTATAAGCATCCGCAACGGAGGTTTATCACGAGTCCTTAGCACAAAATCCTAGGTTAATTTGAATACAATACTATTATAAAACTTAAGTTAGCTAAAGATTGGTCTTTAATTAAGGATTATAAGAGCATGATTAACTCGAGTTCTTAGAGTGGAGTTTTTAGCGAAAGTTAAGAAACTGTTTCTTTAACTTCCGCTAAGAACTTCATCCTAAGAACCCGGGGTTAATCATGCTCTAAGGATTTGATCAGAAGCGAGTTCATATTAGCTCACTTGAGTCTGTTTCTTTCTGGTTAGTGTTGTTCGGTCTTTGTTCTGTAATCGAATCAAAGTTCCAGTTACTCGTAGGTTAAGTTTTTGTTATGTATTTCTGGTATTGTGATTCTTGTGCTGAGCTCAATCATTAGCGCGATAAGCTTCGATTAGTTGATAAAATGTAATTTTGAAGTTGTGATTTGTGGAATGTTTGGTACTTTGTTGTGTTGTGTCTCTGAACTCTGATGATATGACCTTTCAACTGTTAACAGTATTAGCTCGATTGGAATGAAGTCCTTCAGCTTCTTCCTCTTATGATCTTACTTCAGATCAAGGTCATACAATTTTGATTAGAATCCTTAACTATTTAAACAAAATTTTTTTAAAAAAAAAATAGTTTAATAATGCTAAGGACTCTAGCTGTGGTAACACCACGGAAGATGCTCTTATATATTAAAATGCAAATGTGTTTATTATATTCACACTTGTGTCAGGGTCAAATAAATCGGAAGCGTATGCTGAACGAATCAATGCATTTCTGTGACCGGAAAATGAGATGAGTGGAAGAATAATTAACTTTATTTTTCCTTTTCTTGCTTGACGAATAATTAGATGCTTTTCTTTGTTTTATTATTCCCTACTATTAAAAAATGAACTCTCTTCTCTTCTCATTATTCTTTTGTTTGCTTTCCATCGTTCGTCTGCTTTGAACCTGTTCAACCTGTTCCTCCACAGATCTTTTCCAGCTCACCTTATGGATTTTTCTTCACTGTAAGCATATTGATTACTGCATTTTTATTTCTCAGTTACTTAACGCCTTGCTCTCAATCATTCCTATCACATTTTTTTTTTCTTTTTTGATATTGCCTTCTTGAAAATCATGTTCTTTGGACATTTGACTAAACTGACGGTCTTTCTTGGTTTCTTAGAAAAGGCTTTGAGCTGGGGAAGCTTGTGTTGAGCTCTGGTCTTTTACACAGCTCATGGAATAAGATCTCAGAGTTACGTGCATCAAGAGCCCATCAGGTTCAAACTCCAGGTCTAGGAATCAAGATTTTCCAAGAAACCAAATACACGGTTGTTGTTTTTGTCGCACCACCGATAAACTTGAGTTGTCCGTTAAACTCTGCTTCTACAATTCTTTCTGGGACGCAAGATCAAAACCCTTTTCATTTCCTCTGCTCCGAGAAGATCTCCTTCTCTCTTCACACCCCTGCTTTTCAGCTCTTTGTCTCTGCCTACAATAACAATCTCCTCCACCTCAAATCAAAGGTAATCTCGAATCCCATTCATTATTTATACTCTCTTCATAATTGTGTTTAGAATGTAAGTCAGCATGTTTTGATGAGGTCAAAGACAATTTCAGAGTCTTGAAAGTTAGTGTATATGCTTAAACATATCAAGTTTGTGTTCTTCTCTATAGTTTCAAGCATGCCTGGTAAGAGCATAAGTTAATGTCACACCGACACCAAGTGAACTGTAAAGTATGTGTGGTTTTTGCAGTTGCTCCATTTGCTTGAGTCAAAGGAACATGTGATCATTACCGGAGCTGCTCTAGGAGGATCGGTCGCATCTCTCTTTACACTATGGCTTCTAGAAACAGTCGAGCCAACTCTAAAACGTCCACTGTGCATCACATTTGGCTCACCTCTAATCGGAGACGCTAAGCTACAAGAGATTCTTGAAAACTCCTTGAGAAACTCATGTTTCCTCCACGTGGCTTATGCTTCACAAACTCCCATCAACACAGACTTCAAGCCTTTCGGAACGTTCTTGATATGTTTCGACTCCGAATGTATATCCATCGATGACCCTGAAGCCGTCATGGAGCTACTAGGCGGTACTAATACGGACCAAGTAGTAGGTTTGATAGACTACGGCAAAGTTCTTGATCGTTTGGATCAAACGGTGATGGAGGATTCAAGATTGATGATAGATGATATTATCAGTAGAATGGATGAACGTGCTGAGAAGAAGAAGCTGCGTTATGATCAGCTCAAGAAACTAAACGACATCAAAATATCAATGATATATATAGAATGGTACAAAAAGAAAAGCAAGATGGAGAAAACCGGTTACTACGACCGGTTCAAGACCCATCTCGCGTCTAGTGTTTCACCCTTCGACATAGATATCGAGAAGCGCAAAAGAGAGGTCAACGATTACTGGAGATCACTGGTTGACGAAGTTGAGAAGAAGCCTCAGAGTGAAAAGTCTCTCCTCAAGACAAGGTCTCTCTTCTCCGGGAACAACTACAGACGCATGGTCGAGCCGCTAGACATTGCTGAGTATTACCATAATGGTGGGAGAGAGTACAGAGCCTCTGGAAGGTCGAGACACTATGTTATGTTGGAGAAATGGTTTAAGGAGGAAAAGATAGAACCGGTTAGATGCGTGAAGAGGGATTTGAGTGATCTTTTGACGTTTGATTCTTGTTTCTGGTCTGAAGTTGAGGAAGCTTTGATGGTGAGCAAGTGTCTTAAGACACAAGACGGTGAGAGAGAGGTGTTGTTGAGGAAGGTTGTGAGGTTTGAAGAGTACGTGTGGGAGATGATAAGAAAACGTGAGGTTTCGCCGGAGATTTTCTTGGAGAAGAGCAGTTTCATGAAGTGGTGGAAAGAGTACAAAGAGATCATCAAAGGGTTTCATTCTTCACACTTCACCAAGTTTATGAATGATAGGATGTACGAGAGTTATGGTCAAGCCTGCTGAAGATTAATGATTAACATTTAACTCTTTAAACGGTTAGTCAGTCGATGATCTGATTATTAGTGTTTTATGGTGTTAATAACATTTAGTAAGCAAACATTTATTTAATTTCATAATAGCAAAAAAAAAAAAAAAGAACATGTATAACCCCTTCACGGGTGGTGTTTATACTTTGTAACACCGGCGCTCACTGTGATCAACCTTCAAAATTTATAAAATCAAATATCATCTGGTGTGGATACTTTCAACATGAATGATGATCGGTTCATCGCAGCCGATATCATCTCTAAAGTCATCATACTTGCGGTCTTAGCGTTTTGGGCCAAATATAACAACAAAGGAAGCTATTGTTGGTTCATTACTAGTTTCTCTCTATGCACTCTTACAAACTCTCTTGTCGTGGGTGTGTCATTGGCTAAGGCGATGTACGGACAAGCGGAAGTTGCTCTCGTGGTCAAGTCCTCCTCGGTATTTCAGGCAATCGTGTGGCTCACAATTTGACTGAAATACCGAGGAATTGACCAAGAAGGCAAAAACTGCTTGTAAGTATCGCCTTAGCCGATGGCAGAACATATAATGACGTTGCCGCTTGAGCCCCAAAGCCGCACTTCGGACTTTGAGATAGCGTCAGCCAATCTGCACCTGTTGGGTAAACTTGGGTTGATGCTTCTTAGCAGATTGATAATGCGAGTAGGATTACTGTAGGAGGTAGGATTAGATAGACCCTATGATTAAAAGACACAGCTTAATGATCGATCATTATTCTTTTCTAAGAAAGGTTGCTTTTTAAAATTTTTTTTTTTTTTTTTTACCTCATCACATATGGAGTTAGTGTATACGCGGTATGGCCTCGCTCCCGAATAAAATGGCAGGCATGGTAGGATATGTAACTGAAGTTATGAATTGGTCTAGCTTTTCAGGTATGATTACTTACCATTTGTTGATAAAAAAAAAGAAGATTATTACTAGTTTTTTTCTAATTTAAAATATAATGGTCTTATCTTCTTTCAGTCAGTTTTAGAAGGCTTTTGTTTTTACAGCTTTTGTGTTTTTCTTGGTTGATACATATTCACCAACATAAAAATAAATTACTAGTACACACTTCCGGGAAAATAAAAGCATATGTTAAACTATAGACATGCTTTCAAGAAAAAAAATCAAAACACATCTGCAAAATTATTAAAATAAAATTTCATATACAAAACATGACGTGTGTAATAATTTTTCAAATAAGAAAAAATCTTGAGTATCTCAGATGACATACTATCTCACATTTCCAATTTATATATTCTGTTACTTCATTCTTTTAATATTTTGTAATTTTTCGAATATATGAGACCTCCAATAGGAGTTTCTAAACTCATTTTCCCTTGATGTCATAAAAAAACTTGTTTTCCCTTTTTATAAATTTTGAATGAAATTTGCTACACTACAATCTACATCACATACAAGTGACACTTGTTTTAAATTAGCATGGAAGTAGTCAAACTGTTATTAAAAACAAACTAGTGTCTTCGTGTGACTTAAAAGATTAGAAGATAACGGGCGGCCAATCTTGCTCTCAAGACCTTACCGAATGATCTCAACACACATTAAAGTCATAACACTGACCATATATATGTTCGGGCCTAATTACATCTGAATGGTTTGCATTTTTCTTACGTACGTTTTCTTCACGACCGAACATCCAATTAGATCGAAGGAGAGCATTGATACGATCTAAAATTTGGTTTTTTAGGTTTTAAGAACAAGACCTATTTATTCATCATGGCTTATCCAATACATGTAAAATCTTATTCTACATTTTCTCTGTGATATGATCAAGTGGTTTAAAATCAACTCATGGCTGAGAGAGTGGGCACATATTGTAATTGCTACACTTGTGTGAATCAATAACTATCGTAACGCAAGACGAACAAGTCTTATTGCAATTTCTTCATGGACAAGCGATACTAGTAACAAGTAACAATTAACTATGTATTTGACTTTTTAACTACTTGACTTTAAATTACGTTTTTCTTTTGTACTATCACCTTCTATGCCTATAAGTATTTTCAAATGGACTCTCGTTTTCAGACATCGAGAGAAACATTGTCTGCTTTCAATAACTTGTCTCTTTGAACTTTCTCCGCATATCGTTTCTAGCTTATTCCATGGATTCTTATTCACTGTAAGTTTTACGATTACTTTCTTCTATCTTTTGCTTAATTTTTGAACAACTTCATGTTATGTGGACACTGACTAAAGTCCTTGTCCTGGTTATAGAAACTGTACTGAGCTTGGGAAACTTGTGTTAAGCTCCGGGTCTCTTAAACACCTCATGGAGTAAGATCTCGGAGATGCACGAGTCAATCCATCAGCCTAAAGATTCAGCTCTAGAATTCACCTTAGATCGAGTCTTAGAAACTGATCTAAGGTGAAAGACAAATTCAAAATCTTAGAAAGTTATAGTGTGTCTGCTTAAACATATCTGCCTTGTAACACAAGTCACTAGCTATTTAATACTCTCTTCATAACTTTTTAGTTTACTAGGGTTCTTAAGTCAACAACTCTGTGAATCTTAAATATTATATTTGTGTTTGCAGTTGCTTGAGTCTAAGAAACCGGTGATCATCACTGGAGCTGCGTTAGGAGGATCCCTAGCATCTCTTTTCACGCTATGGCTTCTAGAAAAAGTCGAGCCAAAACTAAAACGTCCCTTGTGCATCACGTTTGGCTCGCCTTTTATCGGAGACGCTAAGCTGCAACAGATTCTAGAGAACTCCGTGAGGAACTCATGTTTCCTTCACGTAGCTGATTCTAGACAAGCTCCAACCACAGAGGGTCTCGAGCCTTTCGGAACGCACTTGATCTGCAACGCATCTGGATGCGTTTGCATCGATGACCCTAAGGCAGTCATGGGGTTGCTACTCGGTGGTGGCACGGATCTACAAGGGTGGAGAGACTACGGAGGAGTTCTAAAGAGTCTTGATCGATCTTCAATGGCGGATGCAAGACTAATGATTGGTGATGTGATCATCAAGGGTATGAAGAAACGTGCTGAGAAGAAGAAGAATCAGCGTTTTGATCAGCTTAAGAAGCTAGATGAAGTGAAGATATCAATGGCTTATATGGAGTGGTACAAAAAGAAAAGCAAGAAGGGAAAGATCGTTTACTACGATCAGTTCAAGAACCAACCAGCTTTTGTCTATGAGATTCGCAGGAAAGGGAATGATTACTGGGAAACAATGGTTCAAGAAGTGGAGAAGATGCCTCAGGATGAAGCATCGTATCTCAAGAAACGTTGTCTCCTCTCCGGGAATAATTATAGAAGGTTAATTAATGGAACCGTTAGACATTGCTAAATATTACCTCGAGGGTAATAAAGAGTATATAACCAAGGGAAGGCCTCACCATTATGTTATGCTTGAGAAATGGTTTAGGGAGGGGAATTCGAAAGAGACGCTTAGGGGTAAGGAGACGGATTTGAGTGAGCTATTAACGTTTGATTCTTGCTTCTGGTCTGAAGTTGAGGAAGCTTTGATCGCAATCAATGAGTTGAAAACACAGCCAGATGAAGGATTGTTCGGAAAACTAGTGAAGTTTGAGGAGTACGTGTGGGAGATGATTAGAAAACGTGAGGTTTCGCCGGAGATTTTCTTGGAGAGAAGCAGTTTCATGACGTGGTGGAAGGAGTACAATGATATCAAAGGAACAAGATATGGGTTTAGTTCTTCACCTGAGTTCACTCAGTTTATGAACACTGGGAAGTATAAGAGTTATAGTAAGTAAATAATAAACTCGGTACTTTTTTTTTTTCCTTTACGACGTGTGTCTCACTGACCCCCTTCATACTCATATTATAGGTAAGCCTGAGTCGGACTCGGCAGCCTAAAGCCTCCAAACCGAGTGAAGGACCATTGGCCTACGTTGCATTTTTTTGGCTCCCAGCACTCGTTTTTATCTGTTGTGTCAGTCATACAAATAGCTAATATAATATTTGAAATTTCAATTACCCACATTCATAAACTCCAGCATCCGCATATCCAACCATGTGTTTTAAACCTGGGAGCCTTTCTTGTTGTCTTTTTGTTTCTATCAATTTCTTTTAGTTTCCAAAACAATAATTGCTTCTTATACTATATAATAAATATCAATTCACTCCTTTACCCTAATTCTCTCCCAGACGTGAATATTGAGGCGCCACATCATAGACAGCTCTCCGACGCCGGTAGAGCCACTGTTCGCCGGCGTCGACCTCCACATACTTGTAGTTTCGTTTTGTTGCTTCTTTCCTCTTTGTTCACCCTTTTGTTTCTCCTTTTTCTTTCTCTCGGGTTGGACTGGTCCGCAAGGGGGGTGACTCCGACTGGTGTTTTGGCTTCTGATTCGATGTCAACCATCTATGTCAATGCTCACTCTTTCGCTGCCCTAGATCTAGCATCTGAGCTTTTTTACGGTGCTCAATCACCGCTCAATCACAAACCTTCTCTTCTGGATCTGAGATCCGGATCTGAACCCTTATCGGAAAACCTCCGAAGATTACTCTCCATCACCTTCGTGCACGGGCTAGCCGCTGGTATGGTAGGGGGCGGATGGACCTACATTAACGAGAGCTCTGCACTTCACTTTAAAACAGACACTACGTCTATTCTCGATGCTCGAGTTCCACTCCTATCGCGACAACCAAAGCTGAAAACACGATGTCGATTCTCCAGCTCCATCCCGACAGCGTTATGTCTTACTCTGACATGTCTCACCAATCTTCCTGAACCTTCTTGTTCACTGCAGACAAAAATCGCAAGCCATGACGGCTCTGAGCTCTCACCGCAAATCCTCGCAGCTGTACACAACAACGAAAGCATACTCTCCTTAAGCTTTTCAGACTTCATTGACCAGAGGCTCGACTTTGGTTCTGGCAAATCTTTATGGCTCCAACACGGTAATGTTGGAAGTGAAAGTATATGCCTGGATTCACTGCCTGCCCTTTTGGAATCTATTGAGAAGCTCATCCTTATGTTCGTTGACGTGAAGGTAAAAAGATCAGTGTCGCCTAATTTGTATCATTCATGTCTTCATACCATTGTCTTAGGCGCACATCATACATGCTTCATGAGTTCGTGCTTTACATTGTCAATGTCTGTTCGACCGGCCTGTGTTTGTGGGATTCAACACTTAGCTTGGCGACACAAGTTGAAACATCCACGAGTGATAGACTCAGAAGTACATACGTTCCTCCTTGGTGCAATCTTTGGAATTGTCCCAAATGTCTCAAGTGTAACTCACCATCAACGTCCAATTCCAACAACAGCAAGTACCACATCAATATTATTATTATTATGTTGGAATCTATCGCAGCTCGAAGATTGTAGTCCTTTAGCTTTTTCCACTCTTAGAAAGGCTAGCCAAACTTCCTCATGCAAGGGCCATGAGAGATTCTTTTCCACCTTCTTCCGCTTTGCAGGAGTGACAACTTCCATCAAAGTCTTCCTTCATGAGCAGGACCCCTGTCTTGGCTGCATAGCCAATGATCATTGTCGATTTCCTTACCGCTTGATACCTTGTGTGATGGTTCGCTTGGGTATCAAGCAGTAAGAAAATCGAAAATGATCATTGGCTATGCAGCCAAGACAGGGGTCCTTCTCATGAAGGAAGATTTTGATGGAAGTTGTCACTCCTGCAAAGCGGAGGAAGGTGGAAAAGGATCTCTCATTGAACCATCACAGTGAGAATCGAGGTTGTAGAACGCTCGACGTCACGATATACGGTGACTATTTTCGTTGAAGAATTTAAAGGACGGTGTAATCTCTCTAGAGGTTTCTTCGTACGTGGCACCTTTGATCACTCTTTCAACTTGTTATCAAGTTTATCTAAGCTTGTGTCTCTATCTCTTTACTGCCTTGTATTGAACGTTTTCATTAGGATCGCACATCCAGTCTTTGATGTTGCTTTTATCTTTGTAGCTGGCTAAATTATGAATGAAATATGTTTGTGTTACAAAAAAAAAAAAATACTATATAATAAATCAAAAGTCAAATTGTGTGGAGTGTTTTAAGATTTTTGTTATTTTAATTTGTTATACAGTTATGTAATATTAAATAATACGTGTAAGATATGTATGAATATATATAGTTCTCCATATTTTTTTTTGGTCAAACCAAATATAGTTCTCCATATATTTATGATTTTTTGTTAACACTTGACATTCATTAGATGCAACTCGCATAGCGTTACCAAACAGCTATTTTTGAGCTGTTTTAAGTTTATCAACTAGTTTCATCGCATTTATCCTCATCCTCATCACTACTACTCTTAAAATACTTGCAAATTACAATATACATGAAAAAGCTAATAGCGCTTGTGAGCGCCAAAAGCCAATCATAGTTATCAAGTCTAGCTTCCGACATATCATCTGCAAACCAGTTATGTTTCCCACCTCTTGACTTCGTGTAACTCTCTATCACAGATATCAACGCAGCGCTCACGAAACTCCCCACACCAAAAACACTCGTGTACAACGCAAACCCCATCGCTCTCATTCTAACAGGAACCTCGCTGTAGAAGAACTCTTGCATCCCTACAACCGTGAAAATATCCGAGATTCCTAGTAGAATATATTGAGGTAAGAGCCAGAATATGCTCAACGGTTCTGTAGTATTCGGTGAAGTCTTCATCTCTTTGCTTATCTTTAGTCTTTTTCTTTCGACTAACGCGGCTATAACGATGGCAATGATGGATATGAACATGCCGATTCCCATTCTTGTCATGACGGTAATACCCTTTTCGTTTTTCGATATTTTCTTGGCCATAGGGATCAAGACTTTGTCGTATAACGGCATGAGAAGGATTATAGACAAGGTGATTGTGCTTTGTAGCGTTGCGGGTGGGATTTTGAAGTTTGGTCCGATGTTTCTCTTCATAGCCATACCTTGCTTTGTGAAAAATGTCGCTGGTTGTTCGAATATAACGGCGAACATTAGAAGCATCGTCCATATGGGTAATAACCGAAGCAATAGCTTGATGGTTTTGAGGCTGGAGAAACCTGTTTTGCTGCTTTCATCACCAGCTAAGCTCTTTGTACTAGTATTAGTGGTAGTGGTAGTGGTAGTAGCTTCAGTGTTGCTACAGTTACATAGAGGCTTCCCTTGCAGCCTATATACAATAATATAAGAGCAAGATTAAAGGGGTGTTCAGTGCGAGTCAACCGATCTTTAAACCAAACCGGAAACAAAATAAACGGAATAATATATGTATTCCAACAAACCGTGACAAGAATCCAATTGTACTATAAAAGCAACCTAGTAAAAAATTTAATATTTTAAAAATCACATTTAAAATTTACATACTGTCTTATGCCAACAATCCTGAAACTGAAACTTAATTTACTAGAAAATCGGTTCTAAACTGAAACCAAAAATCAGACTCACCGATTATTTGGTTTCCATTCAGCTTCAATATTTCATAAACCGAAAAACGAAACCAAACCGGCAACTAAAAGCACATCAAAATTTTGTGTCTATTATGGATTGAATAATGATGAGTACTCACTCTAGCTCCATGGCATTTAAATCGTGGTTGTTCTCAAGAGTGATCTTACTTCTTCTCGTCACTACTCCTTTGATCGTATCAAAGATCCTTTGAAATGGTCTAGATTTTAGGTGTGAACCCTGATCAGCATAGACATAAACTCCGCAGCCGCATAGGAACAAGAAGATCAATAGTAACATGGAACCGGTTGGGATTGCAAAACCGAGAACCCAACCAAATGTGTCTTGGATATAAGCCATGACTGTGACTCCTAGAAGACTACCGGCGCAGACACCAAAGTACCACCATTGGAAAAACTGAGACTTGCGGTCCGATTTGACTTCTTTGTTCTCTGAGGATGGCTCTTGGTCTTGTTCATGGTCATGGCCAAGGTCGTGGTCAAGCTGGTCAGCACCAAATGCTTGAAGAGATGGGTTTAAGACGCCTAGGCCGAGAGCGACGAGGCTAAGTGAAGTGTACAGGAAGAAAATAGATATGGTTGTAGTAGTGGAACGTGACCCGGCAAATGCCGTCAATGTCAATCCCACTAGTCCCTA
Organism: Brassica napus; assembly: GCF_020379485.1. Classification (NCBI taxonomy): domain Eukaryota; kingdom Viridiplantae; phylum Streptophyta; class Magnoliopsida; order Brassicales; family Brassicaceae; genus Brassica; species Brassica napus. The sequence continues at coordinate 58,203,445 of NC_063452.1, read as the reverse complement.
TTTACATATACCCAACAAAATGCCAAACATTAGCAACTTACATAATTAGCAAAATAATAGAATCTCCAAAATGAATTAAAATAATAGTAGTCAGAAATATTTAAACTTTTAATAAGAACTTAGTAATATACAAGATAAATGATTTTAATTAAGTTTCCAATAAAATGCTGTCTAATTTCCTATCTAAGTTCAGATTTTATAACACTATTTTTCATATGAAGAAAAATTAGGGTAAAACTTAAAACTTACATAGTGGGTTTATTTCCTTTTTACTAATGCTAAACATTCTGTGGTGTAAGATCTAGTAATGGAATATAATGCATGATTAGTGAGGAATGATACGAGTTTGATTGTACACTAGGCTTAACTTTTTTTGATCAGATCCAGAAAAATCACATTATGGAACCAAACTTTACCAACAGTATGTGCTTAATTGGCAACGTACGTTCCATACTCTAAAAAGAAAGATTGATTAGAAAATAGTTAGAGAAAATAATTTTCTCAGAAAATGCATCGAAATGTTCACATGCTTAGTACCAAACCACATAAACAAAGTACAAAGATCTTAAGAAACGTTTCGTAACAATTCCTAAAAGTTCCCGTTGTCAAGCAAATAGACCTAATAAAAATACGCAAAAAAGAGGGTCGCATGATCAATAACACATCATAAACAAAAAAAATTGAGAAAGAACTTTAAACTCTAATTCGTAGAAAATTTATGGATTTACAAAAATAAACGTAAAGGTAAAAAGGAGAAGATGTTATGAAAAAGGAAAGGGACCACTTGATAAGAGATCATATGAGACATATATTTCAATATGGAAGATATAGTTAAGCGAAAAAATTTGAATCGACTCTTTCTGAAGGTTGGTTTAGTAATACTTACAACAAAGTATAGAGAAGAAGAAGCGAGGATGGTGAAGAATCTTTCCCTGTAAGAATCGGCGAAAGGAGCAGAGAAGAGAGGCAACATGAAAGTGAAGCCACTCCAAGTGTTAACAGTCGTGGCTGCTCTTGAATTGCTCATCTTTACCACATCAGTTAAATAAGTCACTAAGTTTGATGCAACTCCTTTAAATGCATATCTCTCTATCCCGGCAATCACTATGAGAAGGGCACAAGATTTGCTAAGTCCTCTTCTTTTACCTCCTCCAGCCATGAAGCGAGAATATTTAAGCTTGTGATTTTGTGAACGTTTTTTTAAGGGAGAGAAAAATAAGTAAGGTTATGTTTTGTGTGTGTGAAAGAGAACTACGGTTATGCTTTGTGTGTAGAAATATATTTATAGAGCTTTAGGCCATACATTTGGGTGGGTGCAGTGCACACGCCTAAATGCATAAGAGTACAAGACATTTTTATTTATTTTGTGTCTAATCTAAAAAGGAACTATCTTTCAAGAACATATTTTTATTTTTATTTTTTTGCCCTGTTTTGGTAGAATTCATTCCATATACGTTTCTTCCAACTCAAGAGGAAAATATCATGTAACTCATCAACTACTTTTTATCTAGACTTTATTTTTGTATGGGATATATTCAATATTATGAATATGACATTATAGTAATACCTTGCATGTAGAAACTAACAACCTACTTTTTCTCTCTCTCTTTTTAGGAATTTGTTTCTTAATTACTCCTTTTACTTGAAAAGAGATTGAGACAAGCAAATTGCAAAAAGAGGAGTTTGTGTAGGTACGTACAACAGAACATTATAGGCACTAACTAATATTGGCCTATATAGTAAACCATTTTGATTATCCATCTATTCAATTATTAGAAAATGAGAAATGTATATATATGTATATAGTGATAAAATGAATAATCTATTATGTATTAGAGTCCTATGTCCATGTAGGGGGACACTAACAAGTTCGCGTCATTTTTATTACAAGTAAGAACATCAGCATCCCAAGGTCCTTAAAGAGTTTTTTTGACAAAATGTGGATTCCAATGACGTGTGAGTCCCATAAAAATTTTAAAAACCACTTCTATAAATCACCAAATAAGGATCGGTAATTGGGGGGTTTTAACACTGTTTACGGGGTCCACCGACACGTGCCGACCCGCGATTGGCTTATTTTTTATTTTTTATTTTTTTTTAAAAAAAAAAAAACCCTAAGGATCGCTTATGCGATAATCATGGTCGAAAGCAGAAAAAAAGGAAGATAAAATAAAGTCCACTTTAGGGCTTGGCTTTGGAGAAAGATGAAAGATGTAGTGAGTGGCAATATGTCGACTTGCACCAACGTAAACATCGAGTAGCTTACGTTTTTCGGTTACATCATCGTCGGCACAACTCATCATAAACTGAATATAAATTAAATTGTATATATGCATTCTGTAATGCTGATTTAGGGATTTGTGGCTCTTTTACCGTCATAATTAATAGTGAGCATATGTTTTAAGAGTAATAATTAAAAGAAAACAGAGGGAGTATATTGGATTTGTATTTTGTAAAATTTAGGCCAAATAGGTTTGGTGGCTGGGTGTCCTTAAGGACATGGGAGCGTGTGTACTGTGTCTTGGTTACTTTGATGTAAATATAGAATTCTGGAGCATCAAAGTCATAGAGAGTTTAAAACCAAACAAAAGTTGTATCGAGTTCTAACTATGGTTTTTGTGGTTATGCATTAATCTTCTTTTCTAGCAAAAAACTATAAATATTCGTGGTCTCGGACGGTCAACTATTATATGATCGTTATGAATAGTATTGTAACAATTATTAGATATCTTTTTGTTCATACAAGTATTCAAGTTTACCACAGACAAGACTGTTCATCTTTTAAAACAATAACAAAAGTTTTATGAAAAAAGTGTGTTTCTGTTTCAAACGCTAATTCTAAAATTATGTATGATATCTTAATTGCAATAAAAATTTAATTTTAAATCGTTTTTCATATTGGAAAATGAAACTTTAATTGATCTTATCGCAATAAAAGGTTAGGAATTTGTCAATTTATAAGCTTTGTAACGATTTCATTTGATCACCTCCGTGTTTGCTATTTTTGATATTTTTGAAAGGTGTGGCCATGAACCACTCACGCCTAATTTTGCATATAATAATACTTAATCAGTAATTTGATAGGTTAATCTAGATTAGTAGTATAATTATGTGTATTTAAATGTCTTTTCTTTTTCTGGTTAATTTACCCATGTACTCTTATTAAATTGAATTGAAGTAAATGACACCGATACAAATGAGTAGATTACTAGATTACAAACTTTGGTGCTTATTTGTGTTTTTAGCAGTTAAAATATAATCAAAATTGCATAAGACCACATGTAATAATTAAATCCTCTTAACTTTACGTACAATAATTAACTAATTTCACTCGTCTCGTAGAAAAACTGTAACTAACGTTTAACTACTCTCTTTTAACAGTTAACGTTTCCCGACCAGCTCTTGACAAGAAGCCGATTCTAAGCAGAACCTCGTAGTCAACGATCTAGTGAGGCCGAACCAGCCAAATAGTCAACGATCAGTCTTGACTGTGTTTTCACTTGTGATGGTCCCTTTTGTATATTTCAGGAGCTGGATTCACAAAAGAAGAAAGCTTTACAGATAGAATGTGAGAAAGGAAACAAGAATGATTTGTTGGAGTATTAGCGTTCCTTTAGATTCTGAGATGGTACTAAGCGTTGTTGAGGTTTCTTTGATTTTCATTCTCAGTCTCAATATCCTCTTGTGTGTTTATATGACTAGAAATGTATTTAAAGGTTACTGAGTTATCTCAATTATCTTCACCAGAAGTGGAAGAAATCGTGAACAGCTTGTCCAGAAGTAATGCAGAGGATTTTCGAAGACCAGACTACTTCTTCAGCGTTTATGCATGATTCTGTCATAAGGAGTACAGAGGGTGGTGATGGAACTGGTAGAAAGGTAGAGACCTCCAGGGATTACCTCGCATAGCTCCTTTTCTGGTAACTCTTTAACTTCTCTTTATTGATTTTTATGTACAAATAATCAAAACAGAGCTTTTTAAGCTCATTGATGGTTCAGTTTGTTTCAGGTTCAATAATCAAAACAAAGCTCCTTTTTAAGCTTTGTTGATTCTTGTTCATTTTGATTTATTTAATCTCAGCGTTAAGTTATTAATCAATCAATGCCCCCTGCAGTTTTCTATGTCCAGTTTGGTTTAAATGTCCAGATTGTTTGAAGCTAAACAAAGCTTATGAACATATGAGATAAGAAGTAGAAAGCCGTCAATAGAGAACTTCAATGGGAAATCAGATAGACCTGTTTCGGAGGTAACTCATATCATTTGATCGAAGAGTCGAGATCATCGGTTGGGTAGCCAAGCTTCAAGATCCTCGAGAATAGGTCAAACTTATTCAACAAGCTGTGGACAAAGCTCATGAAGGAGTTAAGAGACACGCCCATGCAAAATTTTTTTGATGAGGTTTTTGAGCTATTAAGAATATGGGAAGGAGGTTTTTGAGCTATTAAAAATGAGAAGATGGGTTGTGAACCTACTGTGGATACTCTTACTCTAACCATACGTTTTTTTTTTAAATCTAAATCAAGATACAAATTAGATAATAGATACACGCACACTTCCTTACCACTTCTAGTAATATCCACTGAACTTTTCCGGTCCCTGCCTTTTATCCACCGGGTTCTTCCCCCGACCCGGGGTCGGAGGGACCGCCGACGAAGCCACAATCTCACCGGAACCGGCCAAACTATGAAGACCTCCGGAGCTGTCTGTTTTGGTTCTTACTGAAACTCAGATCCCCGAACTTTCCTTTCTCTAATCACTACCAAGACACGCATAGAATGATGATAGGAAGATTTTCCAAAGAAGAAAAAGGCAAAGGCCTCTCAAACGAGTTGACTCAAGCACCACGAACGGGCCGTATAAAAATTCAAGCACCGGTCACCTCTGCTCTGCTCCAGAAGCACTCCCTCACACTCATTGGTAGAGTTACCAACAAATCAGTCCAGAAGGTGTGGTTCCTTATCCCCTTCTTCACAGACAGCTGGAAGGCGCATGGCAGACCCGTTGGGTCGGATCTTGGAAACGGCCTTTTCCAATTTCAATTCGACAAAGAAGAAGACCTAGTTGCTGTCCTAGAGAAACGACCGTTCCACTTTGCAAAATGGATGATAATAGCCCAACGCTGGGAACCCACAGCATCACCATCCTTCCCTTCCCTCATTCCTTTTTGGATAAAAGTCCAAGGTATTCCTGTACACCTATGGACTGAGGAGACGATTAGTGAACTAGGAGAGGATATCGGAATCTTTGAAAAAGCGGAGATTACCCCTCTCACGGTGAGAATGCGTGTTCAGGTGAACGGCCTTCTACCTCTCATGAAGACCTCTGTCATTGAGTATTCCAACGGAGACGAAGTTAAGGTGTCCTTCGTCTATGAGAGGCTTGACAAACACTGCTCGAAATGCTTCTGCTTAGATCATGACATCAAAGACTGCCTTGTAGCAAAACATGAACAGAGAGCTCTCAAACAAAAGGCTGAACAAGCACGTGAAGACTCACAATCTCAGGATATGAGAAGGAACAGAGCCGATGATAACTCTGAAGTCTTCCGGTTCACAGCTTCAAGAGCAGGGGAGGATCACTCGAAGAGATACCCTGGAAAGATCCCCTTCGACAGACGGACTGATGCTCGCCGCTATATCAATGATAACAGAAGATCGAGAACCTATCAAGAGGCATCATACAGGAGTTACAATAATCCCAAACCTATGGAGTGGCGTGAGAAAGGCCATCACCGCCCCCCACAACAACATCGTGAACAGGATACACGACCCGGGAACAACTCTGCTAGACACTCCTCACATCGCGCCGGACCAAGGAGCCCAGGACCTGCTCTTCCCAGAGAGCATTATTACCCCATCCTTGACAAACCAGGAGGCAATCAAAGAGAGGAATCAAGTTCTTCCAGAGACATGATGATTGATGGGGTTAGGGGGAATCCCCTACCCACTTCTCCAGTCTTGGATAATCAAAAGAACGTCAGTGAAGCACTTGATGTTATTAGAGGCACTATGACGCATTATACCCAAGTTGCGGATCCTACAGAAAGCGCCATAAGAAGAGAGAGAGTTCGACTCACTGAGGAAAGAGGACAAATTGAGGAAGCTGCCCGTAAAATGGCAAAGAACTTACGGACAAAAAGTCCTACCCTCCAACAAAGTCCACCTGAGAATGAGAGAGTTCCAGCTATTCAACGACTGGGGCCGGTTGAACCTGCACTAGTTGATAATACCCAGCCAGCTGAGACAGTATGGACTAAAAGGAAGCCAGGACGCCCCCCTGGTCGACGTGTTACCCCAAGTAGCCCAAAACCGACCAGAAGCGCTAGCTCAAAAAAAAGAAGTGCTCAACAAGCAAAGCAACCTCCAAACAAACGCAAGCTGACCACTGAGGCACACCGGCTTAAAAAGACACCTACAAAGAAAGCTAGTTCTCGGGATTCCGAGACAAAATCCAACGCCACCAACACATCTGAAAATCAACCGATATGCAAGATGATTCCACCGAGAACAAAGAAAAGGATGGATTTTCAGATTCCATATTCTCTCGGTCCTTAAAAGTGGTGAGCTGGAACTGTCAGGGGTTAGGGAATCCCCGGACAGTTCGCAGATTACGGGAGCTAAAAAAACTCATAGATCCCGACATTATTTTCCTAATGGAAACCAAAAATCCCGACAGCTTTGTCATCTCCAAGACAGAGCAGCTGCTATTTGAAAACCGCCTCCTCATCCCTCCAACTGGTCACGGAGCTGGCGGACTCGCCCTTCTCTGGAAAAAAGAAATTAATCTGCAAATTCTTAGTTCAAATGCAAATCACATTGACACTGTAATTGTATTTGAAGGAAAAGAATTTCATTCTTCTTTTATCTATGGGGACACAGATAAAAAGATACGAAAGGAGTTTTGGGACAAATTGATCACACTCGCTGAGCCTCGGGAAGCACCTTGGTTCATAACCGGAGACTTCAACGACCTCACAAGTAACTCTGAGAAGACGGGTGGAGCTGAGCGATCAGAGGGATCATTTACAGACTTAAGGACTTTCCTCTTAGAAGGTGATTTATACGACCTCCAGCACTCAGGTGATCCTCTTTCCTGGAGGGGAAAGCGGGGTGATGATATAGTGCGGTGCAGACTCGACAGAGCTGTGGCAAACAGCTTATGGGCGGAGATATTTCCGACTGCTAGAACGCAGTACCTGGCCTATGAAGGCTCCGATCACAAACCTGTAGTCTCCTTCTTTGAGCCGGAGAAAAAGAAAAGACGGGGGCTCTTCAGATATGACAGAAGGCTTAAGGACAATGATGAGGTCAAAACGCTAGTTGCGGAAACGTGGAAAAATGCAACACACATGTGCATCAGCGACAGAATCAGCAGAGTACGTTCAGCTATTGCTGAGTGGAGTAGAGCAAAGTACAGTAACAGTCGAATTCTCTTTGAAGAAAAGAAAGCTCAGCTCGAATCAGCCCTCACCTGCTCAACAGAAGACGCTACCCTCATAAAGAAAATCTCAAACGAACTCAACTCAGCTTATTTGGCTGAAGAGGAACACTGGCGCCAAAGAAGTCGAATTCTATGGCTCACCTTAGGAGATTGTAACTCAGGTTACTTCCATGCTGTCTCCCGGAACCGAAAACGAGTAAACGCCTTTTCAGTAATAGAAGACGCTGATGGAACCATGGTCTATGAGGAAGAGCACATTTCGAAAGTTATTGTCAACCATTTCCAGCAAATGTTCACTGCTACTGAAGGAGACAGAGAAGAAGTGGTCAACGAAGCTTTGAGACCAAAAATCTCTGAAGAAGAAAATGACCTTCTGATCTGCATCCCGTCACCAATGGAGATTAAAGAAGCGGTTCTATCCATTCATGCGGATAAGGCACCCGGGCCCGATGGTTTTTCCGCTAGTTTCTTTCATACCAATTGGGATTCCATTGGTCCGGAGATAGTGACAGAGATCCAAATGTTCTTCGAAACAGGAGTTCTACCGGCCAAGATTAATGAGACACACATCAGGCTAATCCCCAAGATCCAAAGCCCACAAAAAGTTGGAGATTATAGACCCATTGCACTATGCAATGTTTACTATAAGATTGTCTCGAAGCTACTCATCAAACGGCTACAACCCCTCCTCCCGGCCATCATATCCGAAAGCCAGTCCGCCTTCGTGAAAGGAAGAGCTATCTCCGATAATGTGCTTATAACTCATGAAGTGCTTCATTACCTGAAAACGTCTAAGGCTGAGAAGAGATGTGCGATGGCAGTCAAAACTGACATGAGTAAAGCTTACGACCGACTCGAATGGGAGTTCATCCGATTGGTATTACAGCGCCTAGGTTTCCACCCTAAGCTGATCACTTTGATCATGCAATGTGTTTCATCAGTTACATACTCCTTCCTCATCAACGGCTCGCCTAGAGGAAGAGTTAAACCGAGTAGAGGTATCCGTCAAGGTGACCCGCTCTCACCATACATTTTCATAATGTGTAGTGAGGTTCTCTCCGGTCTTTGTAACAAAGCACAAGAGGAAGGAGCTTTGAAAGGCATCCGGATAGCTCGGGGGTGTCCCCGACTTAACCATCTTTTATTTGCGGATGATACCATGTTCTTCATTAGAGCATCAAAGGAGAGTACTAAGACCCTTCGAAGGGTGCTACAGCGATACGAAAGTGCATCAGGTCAATCAATCAATGCGGATAAGTCAATGGTGACTTTCTCCAAAAAACCCCGGCTGCCTTAAAACAAATAGCAAAGGACACTCTAGGAATTGAAAAAGAAGGAGGGGTTGGGAAATACCTCGGTCTCCCGGAACACTTCGGAAGAAGGAAACGAGACCTCTTCTCCTCCATCGTCGACAGGATCAAACAAAAAGCACGAAGCTGGTCCAACCGACACCTATCTCCCGCCGGAAAACTGACGATGTTGAAGAGCGTTCTGTCCCCAATCCCCTCATACTCGATGACATGCTTCAAGCTCCCCCTATCCCTGTGTGATAGGATCCAATCCGCACTTACCCGCTTCTGGTGGGACTCACCTGATGGACAACGTAAGACTTCGTGGGTGGCCTGGTCCAAGATGATACTACCAAAAGACCAAGGCGGCTTGGAAATCAAAGACATTGAATGCTTCAATGATGCTTATCTAGCAAAGATTGGTTGGAGAATTTTAAATAACCCAAGCAGCTTAATGAGCAGAATCTTACTGGGGAAATATTGTTCAGGGGAGAGTTTCCCTGAATGCGAAGCTACGGATGCGATATCCCATGGGTGGCGTGGAATACTCCTTGGAAGAGATTTGCTTATGAGTAACATGGGGTGGGCTGTAGGAAATGGCAGAGACATTAACATCAGGAGTGAGGGTTGGCTGAGCACTGAGACACAACTACGACCAATGGGACCAGCACCAATAGCAACGCTCCAAACCACAGCTGCGGAACTGATCAGGCCGGACAGCAATACTTGGGACGTCGATACAATCATGGCGATAATACCACATGAGATCGATCGCATCCGCACCATCAAACCCAGCATGAGTGGAGCCCCTGATAAACGCATATGGTGTGGAACCAAATCTGGTGAGTACTCAGTTAAGACAGGATATGTCAAAGCAATGTGCAACAGAACCCCGGACCCTTCACAACAGGCAGCCCCTACCCGCAGCATAAACTGGCGCAAATGTGTATGGAGGTTACATACTTCACCGAAAATCAAGATGTTCACCTGGAAGATTTTCCATGAAGCCCTACCGGTTGGAGAGCAATTACTACGCAGACACATCAGCCCTGATGGAAAGTGTAAACGATGCGGGAACACTGAATCTATAACTCATCTTTTCTTCGAATGCGACTTTGCAAGAAAGGTATGGGACTCTGTCCCTATCTCTCCAGCTTTAGAAATTAGAGGATTGATAGATTTGGAGAACGTATGGACAAACCTCTGCGAGAGACCATGCCTCCCACCAACAGGAATCTCATCTGGTTATCTGGCACCGTGGGTTCTATGGCAACTGTGGACCTCAAGAAACATTCTGACCTTTGAAAACAGAGAGATATCAGCCATGGAAACAGGGACCAAAGCCATCATCGCAGCTAAGGAATGGGGAAACTGTCAAGTGAAACAACAACAAAAGACCAACAGCCCAGCGCCCCCAACCGATCCTGCCCCCAGAATGCGCGATCATCCGCTCGGATGCAGCTTGGCAAACAGAGACTATGATGGCCGGACTCGGCTGGACGATCAATTCTATAAGCAGAACAAGCTCCTTCTCTGTCCCAGAACAGGCCGTACGCTCCCCGCTCACTGCAGAAGGTTTGGCGCTTCGGGAGGCAGTCGTGATGTGCAAAAGATTGAAAATCCCAAAAATTTGCTGCGAATCGAACTCGATGCAACTTATACAGGCGGTGAATTCAATCTCCACACACTCGGAACTTTACAGTATTGTGGCCGACATCCACTCCTGTTTATCCTCTTTTGAGTTTTGTATTTTTCGTTGGATCCCACGTTTGGAAAATCTTGATGCTAATAACCTTGCAAAATCAGCCTTAGCTGATGCAGTTGTAGTAATGGCTCTCACCTATCTTTCAAGAACATATTTTTATTTTTATTTTTTTGCCCTGTTTTGGTAGAATTCATTCCATATACGTTTCTTCCAACTCAAGAGGAAAATATCATGTAACTCATCAACTACTTTTTCTCTCTCTCTTTTAAGGAATTTGTTTCTTACTTACTCCTTTTACTTGAAAAGAGATTGAGACAAGCAAATTGCAAAAAGAGGAGTTTGTGTAGGTACGTACAACAGAACATTATAGGCACTAACTAATATTGGCCTATATAGTAAACCATTTTGATTATCCATCTATTCAATTATTAGAAAATGAGAAATGTATATATATGTATTTAGTGATAAAATGAATAATCTATTATGTATTAGAGTCCTATGTCCATGTAGGGGGACACTAACAAGTTCGCGTCATTTTTAAAGCAAAAAAAAGGAAGATAAAATAAAGTCCACTTTAGGGCTTGGCTTTGGAGAAAGATGTAGTGAGTGGCAATATGTCGACTTGCACCAACGTAAACATCGAGTAGCTTACGTTTTTCGGTTACATCATCGTCGGTACAACTCATCATAAACTGTATTTTTTTTTTTTTTTGTCACAAACATCATAAACTGTATATAAATTAAATTGTATATATGCATTCTGTAATGCTGATTTAGGATTTGTGGCTCTTTTACCGTCATAATTAATAGTGAGCATATGTTTTAAGAGAAATAATTAAAAGAAAACAGAGGGAGTATATTGGATTTGTATTTTGTAAAATTTAGGCCAAATAGGTTTGGTGGCTGGGTGTCCTTAAGGACATGGGAGCGTGTGTACTGTGTCTTGGTTACTTTGATGTAAATATAGAATTCTGGAGCATCAAAGTCATAGAGAGTTTAAAACCAAACAAAAGTTGTATCGAGTTCTAACTATGGTTTTTGTGGTTATGCATTAATCTTCTTTTCTAGCAAAAAACTATAAATATTCGTGGTCTCGGACGGTCAACTATCATATTATCGTTATGAATAGTATTGTAATAATTATTAGATATCTTTTTGTTTCATACAAGTATTCAAGTTTACCACAGACAAGACTGTTCATCTTTTAAAACAACTAGGTCAGTCCCCGGGCTACGCCCGGGTTATTTTGTATGAAAATATTATAGCAGAATATCATATTAGATTTAGGTGTTGATTGCTTGAACCCAAAAAAATGTAGTTGTTAATGCTTGGGATGGAAGGGATGTAGGTTGGTCTTAATTTTTTCCAATTATAAAATCTTAGTATCACTTTAAAACCCAATTTCCTAATTAAAACCCAACACGTCTTTATTTATACATATTAGTAATTATAATTCTTTACGGATGCAATTCAATTATAATTCGTAATTGTTTATTTTTTTATTGAAATTTTAAAACAGGGGGAAACAATTATGGAGATGAGATAATGGATCTATTGTATATTAAGCAAGTACTGCTCTACAACATGGGCAAGTTAAGGTTTTTTAATTTATTCTCTATATTTTTAAATTGATTAGCATAGAATGAAAGAAAGAAGTTGAGTTTCAGATTTAATATAGGTGTAGAAATCTGAAGACAACAATGATAAAAAATTTAAAATGTAAATGAATCAACGTATTAAGTCTTGTGAGAAAGAGAATAACAATCCGAATGATGCATGAATTAGAATCACTCTGTGCTGCATGGTTTTGCATGATGTCTTATTTTCCTTTTGAAATGCTTAATGTAATCAATTGACTTGTTGAAGTAGAAATTTGTTGCTGGTGATGAAAGCAGTAGTAGTTTGCCTGGAACATATTGGATATCATTGTTATGTTGATGTTTAAAAAATAGATCTTTATTATTTTGAATATGTCTGTAAAAATATTTACCTTGGTAAAGTTTAGGAATTATGTTTGTGATGATGACAACTTTAAATTTCCTATCCTTCTTGCTTTGTAGGATGCTGAAATCTGCTGCTTGGGTGTCGCACAGTATGAGTTTTACAATTGTCGACCTGAGATAGTGATGTATATATGAAGATGATTATTATTTCGTTTTGTACTATTGTGTTAGACTTACCTGTTCAGCCGTAGACCAATCGTGGCATCAATATTGAGTTCTGGGTGGCAAGGTTTTATTTTTTGTATTATGACTATCTGCCCGACGACATCTGCACATTGATTTTAGAATGAAAAACTATGTTTATTTAATTAATAATGGAATGACTTACTTACCTGGTAAGTAGGTGGGTGTAGTTGCTAACCGCAATAGATTTCTGTAGTTCTGAGGAACTAAAGTGTGAACTGGATATACCGGACCGTCGAGTGTGACGTTCAATGCTATTGTTGTTTGGTCGACCCGAATGTAATACGGTAGTTGGGTGAGTTTCCGATTTCGTGGATTATTTATGACGGAAAATCCCGAAAACTCATATATATCTCCTTCAACTAAGTATTTTGGATCATTCGGCTGAATGTTTCCGGTTAGCCGACCTTCCAATAGTTGTCCCTGAGTGTGAACAAATTTTGTTGTGACCAACCGATTTAGTAAATAGTGTGTAGCTTAAAGCAAATTTTGTTGTGGCTTACATTGTGGTCGTAGCATAGGAAGCCGGTGCAAATTTGAGTACTATCGGTTTGATGTTTTCTGATGTCCCAGATATTTCTTATACAAACCGTGATGGGACGCATTGAAATCCCTTCTCTCAGTTGGTGGATTTTTTGAGGAATTTGTTCCATGTAAGATGTCACTGTAAAAATTCGATTTCAATAATGTATAAATATTATTTGTATATTTTTAATTATTACACACATGGATATATTTTGGAACTTAAATTTTTGGGCATTGAGAACACGATTATTAATTTCATATTGTTTTTATGTGTAATTGTATTTATAGTGATGGTGATGTTATTTTACTTTAAGGTTAAATATTATCAGAGATTTATAAGATAACTTTTAATAATTAACCTATGTCTAAATTAACTGATAATATATATATACATCAAAATACATTTTCCATTACGGACTTGAGGTGGCTTTTTAAGGAAGCTTTTATAAGAAACTATGAATTGTATTAAACTACATATATTTCCCACTAAAATAACTACGAACAGTGCCATATACTGGCTGCAAAATTATTCTTATAGTTTTAGTAAAACGGAGTAATTACAAAAATAATATATATACATTAGAGGTGTTCAATCCGGATATCGGTTCTGTTTCGATTTGGTTTTCTCGGGTTTTCGATTGATAAAATTAGCTACCATATTGAAACCATATTTAATTTGGTTTGGTTCGGTTTATATACCGTCAATTTTCGGTTTACTCGATTTTATACCAAAAAACTGTAAATATTTAACTTTTAAATTTTTTTGTGAATTTAACTTTATAAGATTAGATATCGGCTCTAAATTTAATTATAATATGGAGATATTTTGGTTTCTAAATAATCAACTTTTATTTTACTATTTAAATTATAATAGTGATAGTTTTATGGAATAAAAAGATTAGTTTGAAACGGATATGTTTAGGTTTGAAGATATTTAATAACAGTAATAGTTTTATGGAATAAAAAGAAGACCAAAAAAGTAATATATAACACAATATTCACATAATACATCTAGCGACATCCATGGCTATAAGGCCAGCACTACACCCCATCACACCAAGATTCAACCTTTTTATATTATCCCTAGGTTTATACTTGGATTAAATTCTAAGTGAATATATAATACTTTCTGATGAGAGCTAAATATTGATAGTGCTTTCTTAGGTGGATGGCCAACTGTATAACTAAATATATTGATACGACATAAAGAATAACTCAAACCAACAACTCATAGATTGTAAGATTGTATAAGAGTCACCACTCTGAATATATGTAACGGCCAATATAATATAAACATTATGTGATCGGGTTATTAAATATTTGTATGGGATAATACATAAGTTTTAACTTAAAAAAAGGGGAAAGATTTGTTTACCTGCAGTTTGCGGAGGAGGTAGAGGAGGTGCCGGAGGTGGGTGCTCCATTCCTTTTATATTTATATCCTTATAATGAAACCGATTACCAGTTAGACTGATGAACTAAGATTTGTATCTTCTTGGATGATTAAAAAATTCTTACCCTTTCACAGTTGGTTGGAGTCTAGCGTTGATTAAAGCTTGGTAGACACTTCCAATGGTGATTTCAGTATTTTTTTCAAAATGGAAATAGAAAGCTTGGTTCTCCGTGCAACAGCTTAAAGGAATGCTTCGTACTTCTATTTTCTTATTTTGCTGAGAGTTACGCAATAAAAAACAATGCTTTAGGCATTGCAGCTAATGCACAAGATATGCAAATATTCTCTTACGTTATTGGAAATAAATATCAATTACTTGATTGATTATTTTTCATATTACGGTACTAAATTTATGCCGTTGAACACTTTTAAGGAAAGTGGAGTAATCATGGTTATTGAAAACACGTTTTAAAAAAAAATAAAATATGGACTTGAAAACCTCATTTTTTCCTTCAATGTTGTTGCTTTCATTACGTGCATTTTTCAAAAAACATTCACAGTTCGTGAAGAATGATTTTCAAATACAGAAATGATTGACCTGTTGTCACAAAGATAGATTTCAAAACACCTTAAGAAACAGAATTATAAGCCTTAAGAAGTAGAATAATGGTTATTAAAACATAGGCATTCAGAGTATAAAAAAAACTTTAAAAAAACCGAAAGAAATCATGAGTCAATAATAGACTGGAAAAAAAACTTTAGATATAATCCCATGCAAGACGTAAGACGCACACGAAAGATCTACACCCCACGCTTCAGGCGTTTTGCTTTGCCCATCTCACCAATGTCACCATTTCTCTTACTTCCCTCTGCTGGATCCACACTGGTTTTGGAAGCTCCACACACGTTAGCTCCAGTCTCAAATGTCTCCTCCGAAGTTGCCGGATTGTAGTTTCCTCCCGCAGATTCTGTGACTGGTGGAGTGTCCAGAGGGAGAATCTTGGTCACAGTTAAAGATCGAGACTTCCCATCAAAGTTGTGCTTTGTAACTTTCACACAAAAGTTATGTTTCTGACCGATAGTGCTGATTAAAGCTTCCGGGAAAGGCACCTCTTGGGTAACTCCTTGGTCTCCATTAGCCTGACATTCAAGATTACCAATATTCAATAGCAACTTGAAGACCAATATTCAGAGTACAGATACTAACAGTTCCGACTGATGAAACTTACCTCAAAATAGCTGCTGACTAACTCGGCTGCATGTTTCCCAGTTAACTCAAAACCAGCATCACCAAGCAGTACAAAAACAGCTTGGTCACTGTTGTCATAGACAGATATCTGTGCACGGTACCTGCCATGAAGAAATTAGAACCATTCAAATTGCTACTGAGAATTGAGAAGTGAGTATAGAGTAAATACTGTGGTACTCCTGATATGTTGACTTTCCCACATTTTGAACACATCAAAGAAGTTGGTCCTTTCGTAGCCTTAGTATGGCAACCACTGCATGATATGTAATACCAGGTTGAACCATGGACCACATCATCAATCGTTGCCGTGCACTCAAAAAAAGCCTCCTAGACAGCAAAGCTATATAAGACGCATAGTTTTGGATAAATGACTAAGAAATAATTAGACCAAGTCGTACCTTATTAGATCCCTGCTTGATGTAGGAGAATATTTCTCCTATGGTCAGTGTCTCCCTTTTAGTAACCACTTCTGCATTAACCAGCTCAGCACTCTGTGGGTTAGAGCCCAACCTGAGACAGAGTAGTCGCATTTTGATCCATTCAATCATTGATATGGGGTGAGGCAGCGAAAGATTAAATATAAAAGTGAAAATATATATAGATTTACCAGCTAAAGTAGTCGATCGTAGGTTGGACATCGTAGTCCATAAAGACACGTGAGGAGGACATTGAAGTCAGTGCCAGAGTACCTGGTTTATTAAGCAAAACCCATTTAAAGACCAAAAAGAGTAGATATGTAAATGTAAGAAAGTTTTATAAAGATAGAAATTGAACCTCCGAGACTCTTAGTGTTAACCGTAGTGACCAATAACACGGTGGGGGTGCCTTCGTATGATTTGAATTTTTTGCAGCCTGGTCCCAAAGGTAGAGCTTCATCACAGGTCCACTGCAAAAAATCGTCACTGAATGGTTAATATAAGTAGACAGATAAAGTGTTTAAGAAATAATAAAAAACTTACTCGTATGACTGCACATGAACCAACACATGCCTCGCCCTAGCTATCTCCACTTCATCAAGAACTGGGGTCCCAATGAGACACTCTCTATTAACCACCTTCATGTGCCCAACAACATCTATACCATTGTTCATCAAGCGTGTAAGTAAGAAGACTACACAATAGCGTTCTACTATTTCATGACCAGACAAAACTGAAACACACATAGAACTCAAGCATCATAATCAAACTATACTACAATAGAACCCTCAAAAAAAAAAAAAAACAAAACCCGAATGTTGTAAAAAAATCCTTCCTAAGGCTATAAACAAAATTAGTGAATATCATTTGTCATGTTCTGTTCTGAAAGAGTGATCGCAGAAACTGATAAAGACAACGATTCCAGAGAATGCTTATCACAAACCTACAATACATTTTAACAAAATTTCAAAATCAACCGTGAAAGTAAGAAGAGTGCGCAAAAAGTAAACTACTTTCTTATGACCAAACCAAAACCAAACACGCATAGTACTGAAGCAGCTAACAGATCCAAACCATACTACACTACAATACAATCATTTTAACAAATCAAATTTTAAGCACATTGTAAGCAAAATTCTAGATTTTTATCTGAGCAGCAACGAAGACAAATACCACATCAAGCATTGCAACTCAGAGATGGTGTGGGTGATAACTTTTCTTACCGTAGAGGTCTCCTTTGCGATCACAGTTAGCTTGAAAATCCTCAAAGGAATGAAAACGGAATCTGTCTTCATCAAAAGGGGTGGGACTGTCTTCAAGAACAGAGAGCTCCGAGTTCCATGAGAACGACACCGTCACAGCATGATCAGAAACCCGATACACGGTTTTGTTGCTTGACCCATAAAAATTGTTGAGCTTGTAAAGCAATCCAGGCTTCATTTTAGGCAAGTGTCTCTCAATACGGCTTGGCGGAATGAATCCTTGGATAACAGATCTCTGCGAGAAAATACAAAACCAATCAAATCTTTGTTTTAATTTTGTAAAAATTAACGTTAGTGAAAAAATTGGAACCCTCTAAATATCTAAATAAAAACTTTAAGAACGATCTAATATGGTAGAACGAAGAAACGCGAGAAAATACAAAACCAATCAAATCTTTTTTTTAATTTTGTAAAAATTAACGTTAGTGAAAAAACTAACATCTAAATATGTAAATAAAAACTTTAAGAACGATCTAATATGGTAGAACGAAGAAACGCGAGAAAATACAAAACCAATCAAATCTTTTTTTTAATTTTGTAAAAATTAACGTTAGTGAAAAAACTAACATCTAAATATGTAAATAAATACTTTAAGAACGATCAAATATGGAAGAACGAAGAAACGCGAGAAAATACAAAACCAATCAAATCTTTTTTACGCTAAAAACTATGTTAGGTGAAATCAAATACCTGCTCGTCTATTAGAAGCATCTCAAGGCCAATAAGCGTCTTCTTTAGAGGGTTCCAAGCCTCCCAGAAATGAATCAACCGGAAACGCAGCTGGGTTTCGTGGGGACCCGGTGTGACATCGCGGAAAAGCATGATTTTTTCATCGTGATCGGAGGTAACATGGGATTTTCCATTCGGTTTCATCGCCATAGATTAAGGAGAGAAGTTCGAGGTTTGGTTTCCACTCGAAAGAGAATAACAGTATATAAAGGAGGAGGAGAAGAGCAAACGGAAAGGAACTCATCAAGAAGAATTGATCGATCGAGATGTCGTGGGGTATTGATTGTAGAGATGTTGATCGAGAGATCTGTTACGTTGAAGAGCAAAGAGAGAAGACGAAGAGATGGAGGCGCAAAGCATCGGAGTTTCCGTCGCGTTTTGTTTTTTTTTTTAATATCTATCTATCCTAAACCAATTCGTAACCCATAGAAAATCTATAGAAAACCATATCGAAGCCCAAATCAAACCAATTCGAAGCCCAAATCCCTATATCCGTCCCGCGTGTGATCGAAGCCCAAATCGCTATATATCCGTCTCGCGTGTTTTCATTATTAAACCGATAAAGACGAACCCAGTAAACCAAAACAAACGCATCCTGTATCCTACGTGTATTAATAAAATGTTATGATTGGAGGAATATATTTGCCTACGTGGATAGGCTTAAAACACTCTATATGTTCCTTTTAGTATAGGATAGATAGATCGTTTTTCCGCGCTACGCGCGGATAATATATTTTAAAATTTTTTTTTTCATATTTTTTTCACATGTAAATTATCATCTTAATTTTAGATTAATTGTGTTTATTTAATCAATTGCAACTTACTATTTTTACTTTCATTGTAAATATTTTGTATAAATGGGAAAATTTAGTTTTAAAATTTTATTTATCGTTTTAAAATTTTATTTATATTAATCTCAAATAAGTTTCTATTACATGAAATGAAAAAGAGTAACCTGACTATCACAGTAAAATTAGGAAGATAGTTTGAATTACTCTTCTTTTATTATGTTTGGCAAACTTTACTTTTGTATAAGATTTGAAACATTTTAGGGATTAAAATTTCATATAAGTAAACACATCAGAACAAACAAATTTGTTCAATAATGCACCTGCATTTATTATTATTGTTTTACGTAAATTTTATAAAATTGATGATTGATAATTGTTTTAAAACTAAAACCGTTTAAAATTTGTCGATGCATTATTAAATAGTAAAAATATTAAATTATAAAATAATATTAATATTGATTGGAAGTGACGTAATAATACTATTATTAGTGACCAATAATTTAAATCTAGAAAAATTATTGATCCGTACTTTGATATTTCTTAGAAAAATTATTTATTCACCGACCAATAAAAATCCGCGAGCTCATATTCAGTAGTTGAAAAAAAAAGAAACAAAATAATAAAAAATTGTCAAATTATATGATGTTAAAAAAAAATAGTACAAATTTTTTATAACACAAAACAATAAATCCTAAATCCTAAACATTAAACTCTAAAAACTAAACCTTAAATTTTTGGGTAAATCCTAAACCCTTGGGTAAACCCTAAATGATTGGGTAAACCCTAAGCCATTGGATAAACTCTAAACTCTTTGGTAAACCCTAAACTATAGGGTAAATCCTAAACCCTAGGGTTTAGGGCTAAGATTTAGAGTTTTGCTCACGGCGTTTAGGATTTAGTATTTAAGATTTATTGTTTAGTTTTTAAGATTTAGAGTTTAGGATTTACCCAAAGGTTTAGGGTTTAATGGTTAGACTTTACGACTTAGTGTAATTTTACTGACATCGTTAATAATGTTTTAAAAAAACTCATTTTTTGCAGCTAGTACTATTTTTTTAATTTATTTTTACTTTTCTTTTAGTTTTAAAAACAGAATATAACTTAGCAAATTTTTGTGATTTTGCTTTTTCTAAAATATATATATATATGATATGACAGATAATTAGCTGGTGAATCCACGTCCTCTAGGGTAAACAAAAAAAACTCTTCTTAGAATGTATATATGTTGTTTTTGTAAATTTGTTCTAATATAATTTTGATAACATTATACTACCTCCGTTCCTGAAAGTAAGATGTTTTAGATTTTTTTCTTGTTCCACAAAGATAGATTTTCTATATTGTTAAAGTATTTTTTTATACTTTTGAGGAACATTAATGGAAAATATTTGAATTGATTAAATTTCATTGGTGGAAAGTTATTGAAAAGTGTATAATAAAGTAAAAAATAAATTAAATTATAAATATTTATTAAAATTCTTAATAAGCGTGCATACTCTAGAAAATCTTACTTTCAGGAACAAAGGGAGTAGTAAATAAGTCTTATGTGGCTTTGGACTCCTGTATATTGGAACACAATTATGGATAAACTGTTTTCTAATTAAATACAATATTAAAAACAATGTGGAGTACTATGCCCTATTAAATTCTCCAAACCTTATGTAGAGCTTAGACAGCAATTCCCGGCAAAATTCAGGAGACGTGCAAGGGCCACACATGAGGTACACGACGTTTCCTAGAGGCCGCATGAAGATTCCATCTTCCCTGAGCATCTGTAAAAGAGACTTTGCGTACAACGAAGCATACCTAAAACACATGCAGAGCAAAACACAAACCATATGAGATACCAAAAGTCTGGTTCTTCAATACAATGCTTTTTAAAAGAGATTCAGTAGATCTTTACCTGGAGTTGGAAGCATCTACTTTAAGTTCTAGAGCGAAAAGGGTTCCTATTACAACCACCCTTTGAACCGCACTGTGACATGATATTTGCTGCACCAGTTCTTCATCCCACAGCTGCACAAAAACATGTGTACGGTTGAAACCCATTTAGAGATGTTTGATTACTGATCATCTGACACAAAGATGTTTATATTTTGTCTTAGTACCTCTCTTAAGATTCCTCCTTGTGGGATGATGTTATGGTTAGTCTCTGGATCTTTGAACCATTCGATGGCTTTGGCGGCTGTTGCGCATCCCATAGCATGAGCTGAGTATGAGTGACCATGAAGCAGTGCTTGAAGCTACAACCAATAAAGAGGATTAGATATCTTCAAGCAGAAGAAAAGAAAAGCATGAAGATGGTTCTTCTACTTTTCTTACCTTTGGATCTCCAGAAAATGAATCAAACAAAGCATCTGTGGCAAGAGTTACAGCCAAAGGAATCATTCCACCAGTCATCAGTTTGGCGTAGCAAGCTATGTCTGGTTTGCAACCGAGAAGTTCGGCATGAGTCTTTGGTAATATCATTGTAACTTTGTTAGCAGAATGAAAATATATAACACAAGATGACATAAAATATATATACTACCTCTACTCCAAGACGCCAGAAACCTGTGAACACTTCATTGAAAATTACTGGAATTTTTCTGTTCCTGCACTCGTTGACCAGAACTCGTTGGAAGAGAGGATCAACCATGTGCATTCCCCCAGCACCATGGATCACTGCAGATACAATCAGCCACCTTAATAAAATAGTAGTTTGAATCTAGCAATTTAGATAGCACGATGCTAAGCCTTACTGAATATCTGAAGTCATACTTATGGATATACTATCATAGTCATACCTGGTTCTATTATCAGTGCTCCAACATGGGCGGATTGTGTATTTCCAGAATACTCTTGTAGCTGTTTTGATACATAGGCCAAATAGGTTGTTGCAAGAGTTGATGTGTCTCTACTCTTGTCGAAAATCTCATCACGAGTGCTGAAGGCTGTAAGAGTTTGGGAGTACTAAATCACATAGCTAAAATATATGTAAAGGAGGATAACAGAGAGAGGAGAGGAAATTATGATATTTACTTCCATATTCTTCTGGGGCTATTTCAGCAAAAAATTTAGGGAGAGAGAGATTTCAAGCTCCATTGAAGAGGATATCAGTAGAAGGATCCAGAAACAGACCTTTTCCAGTATATCTACAAATACAAAGATAGATGCAAACCTAATCAAAGAGAAGCAAGACAATGAGAATATTCACAGGTGATGTAATCATGATATCGTTCATCCTTAAGGAATGATATTTCTATCTAAGCAATAAAATTCAATAGAGAATTTTCAAGTCGGAATCATGAAAAGCGATAAAGAAAAAAACTCCGTCCATACCACGGCTGCTGGAGGAAGCCTGTGTAAGGTGATGGTGCTTGTGCTTCCATTGCTCCTAAAGTATCCCCATGGTAAGACCCCCTAAGAGCTAGGACCTAAAAATACAACGCACATCTCAGTAAGTACACACTTTTTAAGTCTACCGTACGCTAACAGATACAACATTAAAGCGTCTAAGTATCATTGAGCACTAGCAAAATGGTTGTACCTTAACCACAATATGTTTTTTCTCATCTCTACCCTCAGAAAATTCCAATAGGGTCTCATGATCAACACAAAACTTACGAAACGCCATCTTCAGGGCAATTTCGATAGCTGTGGATCCATTATCTGAGAAGTACACTCGAGAAGCCCAGCCTGCATGTATAAAACTAATTAGCCCTCCCATCAATGCTTGAAAAAAATAATAGAAACAATGTGAGAGAAGAAACCTTTTCCCACTCCATCTACCAAGAGCTCAGCACATTTCAAGGCAGGTTCATATACATTCTCAGGGAACATAACATGCCGAACCTAGCAGCAGTGTAAGCCATTTCTCTAGCTAGCTCAGCCTGCAACCGCCTAAAGAAAATTTCAAAATAAACTTCAGAAGATTCACCACAAGAAAAGATAAGCATTAAGATACAAAACAATAGGCACAGATGACCTGGAAAACAGGATCTGGCCCCTGTGTCCACCAGCTAGCACAAGCATCAAACTGCTGGGTAATAGAATCGTTACCAGAACCCTGAAAATGACGAAAGTGGCAAAGTTCTAGATGAGCTAAAAAAATGTGGGACATGTTAAAAATTGATCTTTGCATACAAACCTTGTAAACTGAAAATTTTTCACCACAGCGGGAGTCAATAACCGTCACAGTTTCTTCAGGCACAAGTTTATGCTGAGTAATTCCCTCATTCAATCTGGTCTGGACCAATCTGATAAAAAATATTACATATCAAAACTGAGTTCCTCGATACTAAACACAAACGAAACAACACAAAATCACAACCTGGTAACGTTCTTTCAGCATCTGGAGATTGTATTGCTTATCACCTCTTAGCTCCTGGACAACATTAGGGTTCAAAAGGAACGTCACGAGCGGTGCAGCCCTTCCTCCATATCTATCACCAGAAACATTCATCATCAACCAACCAACCAACAAAGACGAAAGAGGCAAACTTTCACAGACATTATTATATCTTGGGGAGCGTCTTCTGTGTGGTGGAGACTTTTGTTGGTCTTGTTCAGAAGCTCGATCTAGAACTTGAGGATCTGCTCATCAGGGTAAAGCTGATGCTTTTGAAGGAATTCGAGTATATGAAAGACCAGGTGTCTGTACCTGGCCATTTTGGCTTGATTGACCATCTTTCTTTGAATTTGCATCCCCACCTTTTGCTGATCCCTTTGTATCACCCTATTGATAATTAAAAAGAAGATGAGCGACAATTCAATAAAAGTTGATAGTTCTCTGAAAACTATCAAAGATCTGCATCACCCAAAATATTTTCTCAGTAAAGAACCTTAACTACAGAGAATTAGAACACGAAACAGGATCAAAAGACCTTAACTTTTCAATCAACCCACCAAACTGCAAAGGAGACTCGTCGAGGGAAAAACACATTTAGTTTCTTCACCATTCCTCATCTCAACACCCACCGACTCGAAGGTATCGTCGGAGGAGGTTCAGAATCAGGTTCGGGATGGCCTTGTTGATTCATCATCGAGAGAGAGACATAGAGAGAGAGACATGGAGGAAGAGATAGAGACGGGGAGATGTTTGAGCAAAAAAAAAGAGACGAAGAGATGAAGAGAAGAGACAGCTCTTCCACACCCTAATTAGTTACGAGGCGTTGAAGAATGAAAACTTGAAGAAAAAAAAAACGGCTGGGAATCGAGGAAGATGAATCATAGCCGAAGTTGATTTCGATGTGAAGTTTAATTTGGGCTAAGGGATAAGCCGAAACATAGCAGACGTGGCAGAAAAAATGATTGTTATTGGATGATTTAATTAGATGACGTGGATAGCTTTAGAGGGGAAGATATTCTCCTTTTAGTATAGTTTAGATAACAAAAGTTTTAAAACAATAACCAAATTATACAGCAAGAGATGGGACTTTATATATAAGTGATTAGAGTTAGAGACATGTAAAAGGTACTGAGACTCAGATATACACATACCTTTGTAACATAATGGCCTGTGGTGGCACTAGTGATGAGATGGAAAGAAACTTCTTTTCCGGAGGATAACTACTTGCAAACAAGGGATCCATGGGAACTGCATAAGCTCCGGGCTTTTTGTTTATACTAATCCATAAGCTGGATTGACAAACGAGGAGGAGAGGACGACTGAAACAAGTTTTCAGGGTCAATGAACAATAGTGAATTCCTCAATGGAGAGACATAATGTGGGGATTGGATTAGGGTTCTTACACATTCCATCCGGTAAATATTTTCATCGTGAAGGAGGATCCTGGCGTTTTCATAATACACTGTGTTCCTAGATTTCCCAGACTCATACAACTGAAGAAGCTTATTGTCCACATTGTCCGCTACAACAGCTTGAAGCTGCTAAAAAGATGAAATGATGTAATGTCTGATCAAAATCTAAAACCAAAAGAAAGCTGGTGAGGAGATGCTTTACCTGTTTAACCAATCTGTATAACAGTTTGTCCAAGATGAATAAAACATAAGACTGGTTTCCAATAATAGCTCGGCATTCATCCTCAAACTCGTGATTTTCAACTGAGCACAGCACTCATAAACCTGCACAAGAAAAACGAGTATATTATTGGGGGTTCTTAGAGTGGGGTTCTTAACGGAATATAAGAACCCGTCTCTTAACTTTTAACTAAAAAAGTTAAGAACCAGCTCTTAAAACTCTTATTTAAGAACCGGTTCTTAGCTTTTTTAGTTAAAAGTTAAGTGACGGGTTCTTATATTCCGTTAAGAACCTCACCCTAAGAACCCCCAATAATGATGCTATTATCTGGATGGTGTTTATATACAAAAAAAAGGACCAAATTGTAATATCTTACACCGATTAGGCTTATAGGGAATGCCTTGCATAAGGATGTGGTGAACCAGCAGTATCTTTTGTATTTCTCCCGGCCCATTCATTTCACCACCACCTGTGCAATATGTTTTTGCTAACGAAATTCTCTCGTACAGGATCTGGAAATTTCAAAACTAAAAATCGTTACAACTATGAGTGTTCAGGGCTTTGTAATCTGAGAAACGCAAATTATAAGAAATGAGTGAGAGAACCCACTCGATGAAGCCTGAATAGAACATAAAAGTCCTCATTCCCGTAGAATACTCTTTCATCAACATCTCCTGATCTTTTATCAGCAGCTCCATTTCCAATTTCTTCATCTTTCTGGGGTGGTTTTAGAGCACAGCAGGTGGTGGTAACATCTTTACTAGCCGGAACACCAAGCATCAGCTCCAGGAAACTGTTCCAGAGTCTCAGAACTTTACCCATCTTCTCTTTGTTAGACCACATCTCCTCACACGAGAACTGGACTAATTTGAACAGATCCTCATGAATACTTCTGTCCAAATACTCATATTCCAAGTGAGGAATATTAGATTCTTTCTGAGACTTCTTTTTCAGGTCCTTGATTTCAGACACCAGCGCTGGTAATATTCAAGCAAAAGGATTAAATATAAAAATGAAACAAATGTATGCAATAAACGGTGAGGAAGAGTTGTCATGGGTTCCTTATATAACAAAAGATCTGAACGTGTTGTAATAGTGTTTGCTTTTACCTTTGGCACTCAAGAACTTAGAATCTTGCTGCTTGAAAGAGAAGCTGTGGTGATCAAGTGATTTGTAATGGTATTTCTCATACACATCTGCCCACACCAAATTAAGATCTTCGCGGCATTTTGTCCATTCATCTTGTTTCTGCTTCAAACGAGTTAGAATTACAGGAAGTGCAGCCGCTGGATCTTTACGTATTGTCTCTTTCACGTCAACACCATGGTCCCCATAAAGTCGCTCTATACACCTTAAATTTAGGGCTGTAATAACAAAATAAAAAATGTTAAGACAAGAGATGAAAAATGAGAGAGAGACAGAGCTGCAATCACTAAAGGACCTAAAGACCTGTGAAATGGTCTTCAACCAAGAAGGAGCCCTCTTCTAAACTTATTTTCTTCTCAATGATACTATTCAGCAACTCTTCTCCCCTTTTCGCTGCAGATTCGGCAGATTCCAACAGCATATCCAACTCAAATCTGTAGCAAGAAGAAGCACGTAACCAACTAACAACGTACAAAAACTATTATCTATTTTATTGTAAAACGGCACCTGTCATCTTCACATTTAAACAAGCTTTCCTCATATCTGTTTCTGCGCATGTGCTTAGAAGAGTAGTCTTCACTTGCTGAATTGACAGAAACCCAGTGATCATTCAAGACAACAGCTTCTGATGTCTCTCTGTGGCGCACAGAAGGCAGTGGATACTGCAAATAAAAGATATGAGAGTGAGTAGAGTTAAAATGCCCATATATAGAACTCTGAAAAATCTTATTTATTACATCCCAAGGGAGGAGGCGGTAGCTAGGAGTGCAACGCACTTAATCAGAGAGATCAAGCTCCTGAATAGATTTCCCCATGTACTTGTCCTTGGATCGCTCCTTTTCTTTGGCAGCCTCTGTTTCTTTTTCATCCCCCTTCCTTGGCCTAGATACATGTTCTTCATTGCTAAGTGAGTCTACGGCAAGTGTACAACCCAACAGTGTTAGTAATTATTCAAATGACGTAGACAAAAACCATATTCAGAGACAAGAAGAAGGTAAGAAAAATGCTCATAAAAGATGTTCACCGCTTACCTTTTAGATTGTTTTTCTCATAATGTGAAGCAGCAGTATTAGCTTAGCTTATGAGCACTCAAAATTATATAAGAACTCTCTTCTTATTAACTTAGGAAAATCACTCAAAACCTAAGCTCTCACAAATAATCTCTAATCTCACAAGTTCATGGCACAACTCACCATCTTCTTATATAGAGATATATTTATCCTAAACATATTAGTAAAACCTATTTTATCCTAAACATAACTCGAATAGGATTATGATAACTTATTCTCTAAGTTATCTTCAAACTTCAAGTTTACCTCCAACAATCACCCCCTTAAACTTGAAGTCTACTTTCTTCACTTCTTCAACTCCGATAAGGTCTCGCATTTCTTTGAACTTAATCCTTCCAAGTGCCTTGGTTAGTATGTCCGCTTTCTGTTTGTTGCCAGGCACCTGAAGGACCTCTATCTGCTCGTTCTCGACGCATTCCCTTATGAAGTGATAGCGCTTGTGTATGTGTTTGCTTCATCCGTGGAAAACATGATTCTTTGTCAATGCTATCGCTGATTTGTTGTCAATGTAGATGGTGGTTCTCTTGCACGTCTCCTTACTGACCTCTTCTAGTAACTCCTGCAACCAAATCGCCTGTTTGGCAGCTTCGGTGGGTGCCATGAATTCAGCCTCGCAGGATGAGAGAGCTACGGTCTCTTGCTTCGTTGAGTACCACGAAATTGGACAGTCATCGAGATAGAAAATGTGACCAGTGGTACTTCTTCCATCATCCTCGTCGATATTGTGTCCACTGTCCACATAACCTTCTAGTTCTCTCCTACCTGCTTTCTTGTACGAAAGACCATAGGAAATTGATCCCTTTAGATACCTAAGTACCTGCTTGAGGGCTCCTGCGTGAGATACTTTTGGTTCATGGATGTATCTGCTCAATACACCCACAGCATAAGACAAGTCTGGCCGTGTATGAATCAGATATCGTAAGCACCCTATTTGCCTTCTGTACTCCTTCTCGTCTACTGATCTCTCGTCTTTGGCCATAGAGAGCTTCAGTCCCGAGTCCATTGGAGCTTGTACAGCGTTGCACTCACTCATACCTGACTCCTCCAATATCTTCTTTGCATATCTTTCTTGCACAATCTTAATCCCTCCATCGTATTGAATGACCTCAATACCTAGGTAATAGGTTAACAGCCCGAGATCACTCATCTCAAAACATGCTGACATTCCCGCTTTGAACTCCTCTATCATGTCAATACTTGATCCTGTGACCAAGAGATCATCTACGTAGACAGCAACGAGTAGGAGATGCTTTTTCTCCTGCTTTCGATACAATGATGGTTCTTTTGAACACTTGATAAACTTCATCTCACCAAGCACCTTGTTTAACTTCTCATTCCAAGCTCTTGGAGCCTGCTTTAAACCGTAAAGCACCTGTGTAACTTGTAGACCTTGTGTTCACTGCCTTCAACTACAAACCCTTCTTGTTGCGTGACATAAACGTCTTCTTTTAAGTCTCCATTGAGGAAAGAAGTTTTAACATCTAAGTGATGTATCTGCCATCCGTGAGATGCAGCCAGAGCAATGAGGAAGCGAACGGTTTCAATTCGAGCCACTGGAGCAAATACTTCTTCGAAATCAATCTCATGCCTTTGGATATATCCCTTTGCAACAAGCCTGGATTTATATTTGTTTATACTCCCATCCGAGTTCCGTTTTATCTTGAATATCCACTTGAGTCCAATGGCCTTAGCTCCAGGTGGTAACTCGACTAAATCCCATGTCTTGTTCCGGACGATCGATGATATCTCTTCCTCACTGCATCTCTCCACACTTTCTCTTCTACGGCTGTTCTAAACTCCCATGGCTCCTCGTTTATCAACAGCAACAGACGTTCTCCTTCCTCCTCTGCTAGGCAAACGTAATCGTCAAGGTACCCTGGTTTCTTACTTACTCTTGTAGATCTTCTCAACTCACTTGTCTCAGTTACATCATCGTTACTGTTATCGGGTAGGTTGTGCTCTATTTCGACTGTCTCATCATTGCCTTCCTCTATTTCTTCTTTATCTTCATCTTTTCTTACTCCTCTGTTTCCATATTGGCCAAACGAGATCACTAACGTTCCTGGTTTGTCTTCTTCAGAGCTTGATGATGTCCATTCCCACGTCTTCTTCTCATCAAAGCACACATCGCGGCTTACTACTACTCGTTTACGAGATGGATCATATAATCTGTAAGCTTTAGAGCCCGGCTCTGTGCCTAGATGAACCAAAGTCCTTGATCTGTCATCAAGTTTCTTTGGGAACGAAGTGTCGACCTTCGCATAGCCTATGCATCCAAAGATTCGCAAGTGCTCAATATTAGGTTTTCTCCCCTTTAGAGCCTCGTACGGCGTCTGATCAGTCAGAGAATTCGTACCAACTCGGTTGATGAGGTACGTAGCATGACGCACAGCCTCACCCCACAGATGATTCGGTAATGACATATGCTTCAGCAGGCTTCTTGTCATCTCCATGAGAGTTCTGTTTCTTCTCTCGACGACCCCGTTCTGCTGCGGAGAGTACGGAGCAATTAATTGTCGCACTATTCCTGATTCCTCACAGAAACCATTGAACGCTGTAGATGTGAACTCACCGCCCCTATCAGTTCTGAAACACTTAATCTTAGCTTTAGTCTCAAGCTCCACACTCGCTTTGAATTTCGAAATTTCTCAAACGCTTCTCCTTTTTCTTTTAAGAGAATAGACCACATGTATCTGGAATGATCATCTATAATCACAAAGATGTATCTGCTTCTTGATGCTGTTGACGGGGAGATTGGTCCACAAAAGTCGCTGTGCATAAGTTCCAAGATTGCTTTAGCTCGATATGAAGTTGCGGAAACGTGTGTCTTGCCTGCTTGCCAAGTAAGCATGATTGACATGTTTCCTTTTCAACGGTTAACTTAGGTAATCCGATGACAAGCTCCTTTCTGACCATAGTTTGCAATGATTCAGCTCCGATGTGACCAAGCCGTGCGTGCCAAGTTGTAGTATCATCTTGTCCAATGGCTTGGAGGCACTCACTCTCGACGATTTCCATCATAACTTTGTACAGGCGATTCTGTGATCGTTTTACCTTAGCGATCAAGTTACCATCCTAGTCATGCAGAGTAAGATATTCCTCTTTTATATGGACATCGAAGCCTGACTCAGTAGCCTGTCCTAGGCTGATAATGTTACTTTTAAGCTCGGGAATGAAGTATACACTGCCAATCTGCCACCGTCTTCGATCACCGTTCTTCGTACAAAATAGAATTGATCCCTTTTCTTTGATGTCAATCCTTGAGTCATCGCCGAACCTAACTTTTCCTGTAATGGTTTCATCGAGAGATTTGAAGTAATGTCGATTACCCGTCATATGATTACTCCCGCCATTGTCAAAGTACCATATGTTGTCTCTACTCGTATATGTTTCAAACTCATTGGGCTTCACGTTTCTTTCGTTCAGATCGATATACCACTTCGTGCATCATCAATGCATCCGCTTCATGTGTGTCGTCTTCTTAGTCTCATATGCCTCTTGTAGCTATAGCAATCTGTCCGGGACTTGTCTTCCAATCTCCCCTCACGCCATCACTTTGTATCCTCTCCTCTAGGAGGTGTTTTGCTGGCTTTCTTCCACCAAGAATCTCCAGCCTTCATTTAGTATGTCAAGGGTGTTGTATTTCCCTTTGAGATTAGAAACAACCCTTCCTTAGACTACACATTCTCGATACCTAGGAAGTATTTGAGCTCTCCAAGTCCTTGATATCAAATGAAGCCTTTAAGGAACACTTGGTCGAGATGATCCCTTCTTTGTCACTGCCTGTGATGAAAGAAATGTCTTTACATAGATGAAAATGACAATGATTCCTTGCTGGCTAGTGAGGGTGAATAGGGTATGACCAGCTTCAGACTTGACAAAGCCTCTTCCATTGAGCGTGGTGCTCAACTTATGGTACCAAGCCCTTGGAGATTGCTTCAAGCCATAAATTGCCTTCTTTAATCTGAGAACATTTCCTGGCTTCACCATGTTCTCAAGACCAGGAGGTGGTCTCATGTAGACTTCATCCTCCCAATTCTCCTTGAAGAAAGGCCTTCTTCACATCCATCTGCCATAAATCCCACTCAAGATTGACAGCAAGAGATAAGAGAATCTTATAGTGTGAAGCTGGCCACTGGTGCAAAAGTGTCTAGATAATCTTCACCATACACTTGAGTATATCCCCTTGCAACCAGTCTTGTCTTCTTTCTTTCTGGTTTTCCATTGGCTCCATACTTGATAGTAGTGTAGTGAAGCCGGCTTGTCACTGCCTTCTTTTCTTTTGGAAGTTCAGTCTCAAACCATGTATCATTCTGATCATGGCTCCCATCTCATCTACAACAGATTCTCTCACTCCTTGTGTTGCATAGCTTCTTCATATGTTCTTGGAATGTATTCCTGATCCAATTCACTGATGAAGACTTGATGATCTTCTGGATATTGAGCAAGGGAGCATACTGCACTTATTGGGTGAGCTACAGCTTCAGCATTAAAGTAAACTTCTGTGTTGATCCACTGTGAGGGTTTCCTGATCCTTGTACTCCTTCTCAAAAGTTGTATCTGCTCAGGTTCTGCTTCATTTCCTTCACTTGACGCCTCTACTTGAGTCTCAACATCTGATTCTGATGGCATCTCATCTTGATCATGAGCTACAGAGCTCTCTTCAGGTTGAGCTTGTGTAGACTGCTCAACATTTCTACTTGCCCCCCTCATGATTAGGATGAGTGCTCTCAACACTATCAGCTGCAGTAGATGATAAATTTTCAGGGACAGGTTCCACACTTGGTAAAGAGGGCATATTGATTCTCAGGCTCTTCCATTACTCCCCTAAGGTTATTTGCTCTATCTGAGGCTGATTGAGAAAGATCTTTGAGCTCATCCCAACTCTTTCCATCATAATAGCCTCTAGATTCTGCAAACTTCACATCCCTCGAGACAAGAACCCTTCTTGACTCTGGATCATAGCACTTATACCCCTCTGAGTTGGAGAGTAACCAATTAACATAGCTTTTGAGCTTTTAGCATCAAGCTTGTTCCTCAGCTCCCCAGGTATCATCACAAAACAGAGGCATCCAAACACACGAAAATGGTCCAAAGATGGTTTGGTCTTATTTAGAACCTCAAAAGGAGACATGTCGTTGAGGACTTTAGTTGGAGTTCTATTGATCAGATAAGTAGCAGACATCACAGCATCACTCCAGAATCTTTTTGGAACATTGGTGTGGAACATCATTGATCTTGCTACCTCCATCAAATGTCTGTTCTTCTCTCAGCAACTCCATTCTGTTGAGGAGTGTAGGACAGCTTGTCTGGTGAGTAATCCCATGTTAGAGCAAGATATTGCTTAAATGCATGACTTGTATACTCTCCACCATTATATGACCTTAGAATTTTCATCTTGGCATTGAAATGGTTGCAGATATGGGTCTGGAAATTCTTGAAAGCATCCAACACCCTGTCCTTAGACTGAATCAGTGTCACCCAAGTGTATTTGGATTTCTCATCAATGAAGGTGACAAAGTATTTGTGGTTCTCTCTGGACACACATGGAGCAGTCCATACATCAGAGTGAACTAGGTCAAAACATCTTTCATAGATGGTGCTAGACTGTGAGAAGACTGTTCTACCATGCTTCCCCAATATGCAAGCTTCACAATCATCATTCTTGAAGACCACACCTGGAAGCATCAAGTTTAGGGCTCTTGTATGAGGATGTCCCAACCTAGCATGCCATAGTGTGCTATCAACCCGTTGGATGTACTAGCCAAACACTGAGAAGTGGATGGTCTAGACATCTCCGTCTTCTGAAGATGATATAGTTCATTGTGAACGTGCCCCTTTTCAATCACTTGGCCTGTCTTTAAGTCTTGAAATTCAATCTCATCTGGTCTGAAGACAACCTGACAACTCAGATCAACAGTAGCCTTTCTCACAGATAGCAAGTTTGATGTAAACTGAGGCATATACAAGGCAGTAGATTTCCCTATCAAACAACCTCTGGTTCCCTATCCCTTCTATCTTAATCTTATCACCATTTGCTATTGAACATACCATGAGGCAGGCTGGACATCACTCATCAATTTTCTATCACTAATCATGTGATGGCTATCTTTGAATCTATAATGATAGGTTTAGGGTCAAGAGAGCGTGTGTACCAGCCTTCTTGAATGAGATAAAGGCTTGGATAAGGGAATGTAGGTCACTCATGGTTGCTGGACCATCAGTGTTGGCTGCACTATCAGTACTTCTCCATGTTCCTTCTTCATTTGAACCACCAATGACAGATGAATACATGGTTTGACCTTGAATTGATGGATGCTCAAACTCTTTGATTACATTCCTGGCTTGATTCAAGTCACTTCTTCTTGGCATATTGTGGTTCTTATGTTGTTCCTTAGCCTTCTTGTACTCTGGAAACAACACTATGTTGGAGTTCTCCCTCATGGAGAGATATGAACCAGTGGACAATAGATTGTTCCTACTGATTTTCAGATAAACTGGACTTTGAAGAAGCTTTTCCTAATATGGTTGAAGCTTTCTTGAGTTCCAGAGAATAGGGTACTCCTCTATCTTAAGTTCTGGTGAGGTTCTTCCCTTTTGAAAGACCTTTGGACCAGTGGATAAAAGGATGTATCCAACAGATTTTGAAGATAATCTGAGAAAGAAAGAAAGAAATTTGCGGAAGCTTTTGTGAGTTTCAGGAGCTTAATGCTCTGATACCATGTTAGAATGAGAGAATTATTGAGAGTTTATTTATGGAGAATGAAGAACATGAAGAACATAGAGAGAGAGAGAAAAAGTAGATCTCAAGATGTAAGAGAAAGAAGGAGAGAATAGTTTCCTTAATTTAATTGTGGATCTGGGTACAAGTATTTAAAGACAAGTGACCTCAGTACACAATATAATAAAATATCTTCTTCTCACTTCTTCTTCTCTTCGATAAAATCGAGTTTATAAAACTCTTATAAAGCCTGATAAAACCTTATAAAGCCTTATAAAAGCTTTATAAAACCTTATAAGTCTGGCAGCTTAATTCTCAAGTCTGACAGCTTAATTCTCAAGTCTAGCTGTTTAATTCTGCTTCATGTCAACATTTTGTCCATTCATCTTGTTTCTGCTTCAAACGAGTTAGAATTACAGGAAGTGCAGCCGCTGGATCCTTAGGGCATCTCCATCCCAACTCCATTTTTTCCTCTAAAATGGAGTAAAAGTGGATATGGAGTAAGGAATGCTCCAACCCAACTCCATATCTCACTCCATGATGAAATTTACTCCATAAATGGAGTAGTTTATTTTTTTGTTTGTTCATCACTTCATAATGGAGTTGGAAATGGAGTGGGGTTGGAGCAATTTTCCTCAATTTTCACTTTTACTCCATTTTGAAGGAAAAAATGGAGTTTTACATTGGAGATGCTCTTACGTATTGTCTCTTTCACGTCAACACCATGGTCCCCATAAAGTCGCTCTATACACCTTAAATTTAGGGCTGTAATAACAAAATAAAAAATGTTAAGACAAGAGATGAAGAATGAGAGAGAGAGAGAGAGCTGCAATCACTAAAGGACCTAAAGACCTGTGAAATGGTCTTCAACCAAGAAGGAGCCCTCTTCTAAACTTATTTTCTTCTCAATGATACTATTCAGCAACTCTTCTCCCCTTTTCGCTGCAGATTCGGCAGATTCCAACAGCATATTCAACTCAAATCTGTAGCATGAAGAAGCAGGTAACCAACTAACAACGTACAAAAACTATTATCTATTTTATTGTAAAACGGCACCTGTCATCTTCACATTTAAACAAGCTTTCCTTATATCTGTTTCTGCGCATGTGCTTAGAAGAGTAGTCTTCACTTGCTGAATTGACAGAAACCCAGTGATCATTCAAGACAACAGCTTCTGATGTCTCTCTGTGGCGCACAGAAGGCAGTGGATACTGCAAATAAAAGATATGAGAGTGAGTAGAGTTAAAATGCCCATATATAGAACTCTGAAAAATCTTATTTATTACATCCCAAGGGAGGAGGAGGTAGCTAGGAGTGCAACGCACGCAATCAGAGAGATCAAGCTCCTGAATAGATTTCCCCATGTACTTGTCCTTGGATCGCTCCTTTTCTTTGGCAGCCTCTGTTTCTTTTTCATCCCCCTTCCTTGGCCTAGATAAATGTCCTTCATTGCTAAGTGAGTCTACGGCAAGTGTACAACCCAACAGTGTTAGTAATTATTCAAATGACGTAGACAAAAACCATATTCAGAGACAAGAAGAAGGTAAGAAAAATGCTCATAAAAGATGTTCACCGCTTACCTTTTAGATTGTTTTTCTCATAATGTGAAGCAGCAGTATTAGCTTAGCTCATGAACACTCAAGATTATATAAAAACTCTCTTCTTATTATCTTAGGAAAATCACTCAAAACCTAAGCTCTCACAAATAATCTCTAATCTCACAAGTTCATGGCACAACTCACCATCTTCTTATATAGAGATATATTTATCCTAAACATATTAGTAAAACCTATTTTATCCTAAACATAGCTCGAATAGGATTATGATAACTTATTTCTAAGTTATCTTCAAACTTCAAGTTTATCTCCAACAATCACCCCCTTAAACTTGAAGTCTACTTTCTTCACTTCTTCAAGTCCGATAAGGTCTCGCATTTCTTTGAACTTAATCTTTCCAAGTGCCTTGGTTAGTATGTCCGCTTTCTGCTTGTTGCCAGGCACGTGAAGGACCTCTATCTGCTCGTTCTCGACGCATTCCCTTATGAAGTGATAGCGCTTGTGTATGTGTTTGCTTCGTCCGTGGAAAACAGGATTCTTTGTCAATACTATCGCTGATTTGTTGTCAATGTAGATGGTGGTTCTCTTGCACGTCTCCTTGCTGACCTCTTCTAGTAACTCCTGCAACCAAATCACCTGTTTGGCAGCTTCGGTGGCGGCCATGAATTCAGCCTCGCAGGATGAGAGAGCTACGGTCTCTTGTTTCGTTGAGTACCACGAAATTGGACAGTCATCGAGATAGAAAATGTGACATGTGGTACTTCTTCCATCATCCTCGTCGATATTGTGTCCACTGTCCACAAAACCTTCTAGTTCTCTCCTACCCACTTTCTTGTACGAAAGACCATAAGAAATTGATCCCTTTAGATACCGAAGTACCTGCTTGAGGGCTCCTGCGTGAGATACTTTTGGTTCATGCATGTATCTGTTCAATACACCCACAGCATAAGACAAGTCTGGCCGTGTATGAATCAGATATCGTAAGCACCCTATTTGCCTTCTGTACTCCTTCTCGTCTACTGATCTCTCGTCTTTGGCCATAGAGAGCTTCAGTCCCGAGTCCATTGGAGCTTGTACAGCGTTGCACTCACTCATACCTGACTCCTCCAATATCTTCTTTGCATATCTTTCTTGCACAATCTTAATCCCTCCATCGTATTGAATGACCTCAATACCTAGGTAATAGGTTAACAGCCCGAGATCACTCATCTCAAAACATGCTGACATTCCCGCTTTGAACTCCTCTATCATGTCAATACTTGATCCTGTGACCAAGAGATCATCTACGTAGACAGCAACGAGTAGGAGATGCTTTTTCTCCTGCTTTCGATACAATGATGGTTCTTTTGAACACTTGATAAACTTCATCTCACCAAGCACCTTGTTTAACTTCTCATTCCAAGCTCTTGGAGCCTGCTTTAAACCGTAAAGCACCTGTGTAACTTGTAGACCTTGTGTTCACTGCCTTCAACTACAAACCCTTCTTGTTGCGTGACATAAACGTCTTCTTTTAAGTCTCCATTGAGGAAAGAAGTTTTAACATCTAAGTGATGTATCTGCCATCCGTGAGATGCAGCCAGAGCAATGAGGAAGCGAACGGTTTCAATTCGAGCCACTGGAGCAAATACTTCTTCGAAATCAATCTCATGCCTTTGGATATATCCCTTTGCAACAAGCCTGGATTTATATTTGTTTATACTCCCATCCGAGTTCCGTTTTATCTTGAATATCCACTTGAGTCCAATGGCCTTAGCTCCAGGTGGTAACTCGACTAAATCCCATGTCTTGTTCCGGACGATCGATGATATCTCTTCCTCACTGCATCTCTCCACACTTTCTCTTCTACGGCTGTTCTAAACTCCCATGGCTCCTCGTTTATCAACAGCAACAGACGTTCTCCTTCCTCCTCTGCTAGGCAAACGTAATCGTCAAGGTACCCTGGTTTCTTACTTACTCTTGTAGATCTTCTCAACTCACTTGTCTCAGTTACATCATCGTTACTGTTATCGGGTAGGTTGTGCTCTATTTCGACTGTCTCATCATTGCCTTCCTCTATTTCTTCTTTATCTTCATCTTTTCTTACTCCTCTGTTTCCATATTGGCCAAACGAGATCACTAACGTTCCTGGTTTGTCTTCTTCAGAGCTTGATGATGTCCATTCCCACGTCTTCTTCTCATCAAAGCACACATCGCGGCTTACTACTACTCGTTTACGAGATGGATCATATAATCTGTAAGCTTTAGAGCCCGGCTCTGTGCCTAGATGAACCAAAGTCCTTGATCTGTCATCAAGTTTCTTTGGGAACGAAGTGTCGACCTTCGCATAGCCTATGCATCCAAAGATTCGCAAGTGCTCAATATTAGGTTTTCTCCCCTTTAGAGCCTCGTACGGCGTCTGATCAGTCAGAGACTTCGTACCAACTCGGTTGATGAGGTACATAGCATGACGCACAGCCTCACCCCACAGATGATTCGGTAATGACATATGCTTCAGCAGGCTTCTTGTCATCTCCATGAGAGTTCTGTTTCTTCTCTCGACGACCCCGTTCTGCTGCGGAGAGTACGGAGCAATTAATTGTCGCACTATTCCTGATTCCTCACAGAAACCATTGAACGCTGTAGATGTGAACTCACCGCCCCTATCAGTTCTGAAACACTTAATCTTAGCTTTAGTCTCAAGCTCCACACTCGCTTTGAATTTTCGAAATTTCTCAAACGCTTCTCCTTTTTCTTTTAAGAGAATAGACCACATGTATCTGGAATGATCATCTATAATCACAAAGATGTATCTGCTTCTTGATGCTGTTGACGGGGAGATTGGTCCACAAAAGTCGCTGTGCATAAGTTCCAAGATTGCTTTAGCTCGATATGAAGTTGTCTGCGGAAACGTGTGTCTTGCCTGCTTGCCTAGTAAGCATGATTGACATGTTTCCTTTTCAACGGTTAACTTAGGTAATCCGATGACAAGCTCCTTTCTGACCATAGTTTGCAATGATTCAGCTCCGATGTGACCAAGCCGTGCGTGCCAAGTTGTAGTATCATCTTGTCCAATGGCTTGGAGGCACTCACTCTCGACGATTTCCATCATAACTTTGTACAGGCGATTCTGTGATCGTTTTACCTTAGCGATCAAGTTACCATCCTAGTCATGCAGAGTAAGATATTCCTCTTTTATATGGACATCGAAGCCTGACTCAGTAGCCTGTCCTAGGCTGATAATGTTACTTTTAAGCTCGGGAATGAAGTATACATCTGCCAAAGTCTTTCGATCACCGTTCTTCGTACAAAATAGAATTGATCCCTTTCCTTTGATGTCAATCCTTGAGTCATCGCCGAACCTAACTTTTCCTGTAATGGTTTCATCGAGAGATTTGAAGTAATGTCGATTACCCGTCATATGATTACTCGCGCCATTGTCAAAGTACCATATGTTGTCTCTACTCGTATATGTTTCAAACTCATTTGGCTTCACGTTTCTTTCGTTCAGATATACCACTTCGTGCATCATCAATGCATCCGCTTCATGTGTGTCGTCTTCTTTAGTCTCATATGCCTCTTGTAGCTTAAGCAATCTGTCCGGGCAGCTCAATGCAAAGTGTCCCTTTTTATCGCATCGAAAACATGTGATCTTCGAGATATCAAAATCTCTATACGTTCTGCCACGGCCTCGTCCTCCTCAGTTATAATAATGTCCTCCTCGACCTCTGTTTCTATAATCTCCTTGATATTCTCTCGCAGGTTGTGATTGTGATGCCTCATTCGATGTATACATCAGTTTGTTTTGACTATCGGGAGCATCTTCTTCTTCTTCTGCACACACTCGCTCCTCGTATG
This sequence comes from Brassica napus, assembly GCF_020379485.1. NCBI lineage: Eukaryota > Viridiplantae > Streptophyta > Magnoliopsida > Brassicales > Brassicaceae > Brassica > Brassica napus. Next base: position 58,164,173 of record NC_063452.1, on the reverse strand, counting down.
CTCTCAGACGACCAATAATATCCTCGAAACTCGTTGTTTTGAGGTCCAAGACTTGTTCAAGTGAAGCAACTATGTGGATATACTTCTTTCGTGGGAGGGAAGAAAGAAATTTCTTTACCAATATTGTTTCTTCGATAATTTCTCCTAACGCGCTGGATTTTGATGCAATCTCTGATAGCTTCCCAACTAAATTATCAATTGTGTCATTGTCATTCATCTTTAAAAGATCAAATTCGGCCATTAGGGTTTGAAGTCTAGCTTCTTTGACTCTATCCGCTCCCATATGTCTCGCTTTGATTGCCTCCCACACCTTCTTAGCATTGTTTATGTCTCCAACTTGTAACACCAGAGCTTCAGGTATCGACTGAAAAATCAATGCAATCGCCATGTCATTCTTCTCGATTTCCTCTGTTCCTTGCTCGATCACGTCCCATGCTTTGTGTACTTTCAACAGGGTTTTCATCCGGATAGCCCACACCGTGTAGTTAGTAGCGCTCAGCATTGGACGTTGATCGAAGAGGTTCCTCCTTCTCGTGCTTTCACCGTCGAACCAGAAACTGTCGTGATATCTCCCATTGTCGTAATGTCTCTGATACCAAATATTAGCTTAGCTTATGAACACTCAAGATTATATAAGAACTCTCTTCTTATTAACTTAAGAAAATCACTCAAAACCTAAGCTCTCACAAAAGCTTTATAAAACCTTATAAGTCTGGCAGCTTAATTCTCAAGTCTGGCAGCTTAATTCTCAAGTCTGGCAGTTTAATTCTCAAGTCAAGCTGCTTAATTCTACTTCATGTCAACACTCCCCCTCAAGCTTGACCATGTGAAACAAGTCAAGCTTGTAAGCCATAAAATATTCCCTCATTAAAACTTCAACTAGGTAAAACCCTTTGGGAGAAAACCCAAGTCAAGGAAAAAGAGTAGAACACTTCATGAAGGAGAGATCATTGACATGATAGGTCTATGAGTCCCAATTTTGGATGAATGAACTCACATACCTTAGTGCTTTCTGCCTTGGTGAAGATATCAGCTAGCTGATCTTCACTCCTTGTGTAGCACGACAATATGATCTTCTGCTCCACGGCTTGTCTCACTTTGTGGCAATCTACCTCTATATGTTTGGTCCTTTCATGGAAGACTGAGTTGCTAGCAATGTGTATAGCAGCCTGGTTATCACAATGCATCGTGATTGGCGTTGTAACTTAAATTCCCAAGTCCTTAAGAAGTCCCTTGATCCAAATCAACTCACTTGTGAGCTTCCTCATAGCTCTATATTCTGCCTCAGCACTTGAAAAAGACACCACCTTCTGCTTCTTGCTCTTCCATGTTACCAAATTGCCTCCAATGAAGGTACAATATCCAGTAGTTGATCTCCTATCAACTCGATCTCCTGCCCAATGCGCATCACAGTACCCAACAATCTCAGTGCTTCTATTGCATCCCATCCATACTCCTTGGCCTGGTCCTCTCTTAGGTACCTGAGAATCCTCTCAACCATGTTCCAGTGGTGTACCTTGGGAGCTTGCATGTGTTGGCTTACTTGGTTTACTGCAAAACATACATCTGGTCGGGTAATGGTAAGATAAATGAGTTTTCCCACCATTCTCCTATAATGCTTTACATCTTCATATGACTTGTCTTCAATCTCCCCCTCACGCATCACTTTGTATCCTTCCTCTAGAGGTGTTTTGGCAGCTCTTCCACCAAGATCTCCAGCCTCATTTAGTATGTCAAGGGTGTATTTCCTTTGAGATAGAAACAACCCTTCCTTAGACCTACACATCTCGATACCTAGGAAGTATTTGAGCTCTCCCAAGTCCTTGATATCAAATGAAGCCTTAAGGAACACTTTGGTCGAGATGATCCCTTCTTTGTCACTGCCTGTGATGATAATGTCATCAACATAGATGAAAATGACAATGATTCCTTGCTGGCTAGTGAGGGTGAATAGGGTATGACCAGCTTCAGACTTGACAAAGCCTCTTCCATTGAGCGTGGTGCTCAACTTATGGTACCAAGCCCTTGGAGATTGCTTCAAGCCATAAATTGCCTTCTTTAATCTGAGAACATTTCCTGGCTTCACCATGTTCTCAAGACCAGGAGGTGGTCTCATGTAGACTTCATCCTCCAATTCTCCTTGAAGAAAGGCATTCTTCACATCCATCTGCCATAAATCCCACTCAAGATTGACAGCAAGAGATAAGAGAATCCTTATAGTGTGAAGCTTGGCCACTGGTGCAAAAGTGTCTAGATAATCTTCACCATACACTTGAGTATATCCCCTTGCAACCAGTCTTGTCTTCTTTCTTTCTGGTTTTCCATTGGCTCCATACTTGATAGTGTAGTGAAGCCGGCTTGTCACTGCCTTCTTTTCTTTTGGAAGTTCAGTCTCAAACCATGTATCATTCTTGATCATGGCTCCCATCTCATCTACAACAGATTCTCTCCACTCCTTGTGTTGCATAGCTTCTTCATATGTTCTTGGAATGTATTCCTGATCCAATTCACTGATGAAGACTTGATGATCTTCTGGATATTGAGCAAGGGAGCATACTGCACTTATTGGGTGAGCTACAGCTTCAGCATTAAAGTAAACTTCTGTGTTGATCCACTGTGAGGGTTTCCTGATCCTTGTACTCCTTCTCAAAAGTTGTATCTGCTCAGGTTCTGCTTCATTTCCTTCACTTGACGCCTCTACTTGAGTCTCAACATCTGATTCTGATGGCATCTCATCTTGATCATGAGCTACAGAGCTCTCTTCAGGTTGAGCTTGTGTAGACTGCTCAACATTTCTACTGCCCCCCTCATGATTAGGATGAGTGCTCTCAACACTATCAGCTGCAGTAGATGATAAATTTTCAGGGACAGGTTCCACACTTGGTAAAGAGGGCATATTGATTCTCAGGCTCTCCATTACTCCCCTAAGGTTATTTGCTCTATCTGAGGCTGATTGAGAAAGATCTTTGAGCTCATCCCAACTCTTTCCATCATAATAGCCTCTAGATTCTGCAAACTTCACATCCCTCGAGACAAGAACCCTTCTTGACTCTGGATCATAGCACTTATACCCCTTCTGAGTTGGAGAGTAACCAATTAACATAGCTTTTGAGCTTTTAGCATCAAGCTTGTTCCTCAGCTCCCCAGGTATCATCACAAAACAGAGGCATCCAAACACACGAAAATGGTCCAAAGATGGTTTGGTCTTATTTAGAACCTCAAAAGGAGACATGTCGTTGAGGACTTTAGTTGGAGTTCTATTGATCAGATAAGTAGCAGACATCACAGCATCACTCCAGAATCTTTTTGGAACATTGGTGTGGAACATCATTGATCTTGCTACCTCCATCAAATGTCTGTTCTTTCTCTCAGCAACTCCATTCTGTTGAGGAGTGTAAGGACAGCTTGTCTGGTGAGTAATCCCATGTTAGAGCAAGATATTGCTTAAATGCATGACTTGTATACTCTCCACCATTATATGACCTTAGAATTTTCATCTTGGCATTGAAATGGTTGCAGATATGGGTCTGGAAATTCTTGAAAGCATCCAACACCCTGTCCTTAGACTGAATCAGTGTCACCCAAGTGTATTTGGATTTCTCATCAATGAAGGTGACAAAGTATTTGTGGTTCTCTCTGGACACACATGGAGCAGTCCATACATCAGAGTGAACTAGGTCAAAACATCTTTCATAGATGGTGCTAGACTGTGAGAAGACTGTTCTACCATGCTTCCCCAATATGCAAGCTTCACAATCATCATTCTTGAAGACCACACCTGGAAGCATCAAGTTTAGGGCTCTTGTATGAGGATGTCCCAACCTAGCATGCCATAGTGTGCTATCAACCCCGTTGGATGTACTAGCCAAACACTGAGAAGTGGATGGTCTAGACATCTCCGTCTTCTGAAGATGATATAGTTCATTGTGAACGTGCCCCTTTTCAATCACTTGGCCTGTCTTTAAGTCTTGAAATTCAATCTCATCTGGTCTGAAGACAACCTGACAACTCAGATCAACAGTAGCCTTTCTCACAGATAGCAAGTTTGATGTAAACTGAGGCATATACAAGGCAGTAGATTCCCTATCAAACAACCTCTGGTTCCCTATCCCTTCTATCTTAATCTTATCACCATTTGCTATTTGAACATACCATGAGGCAGGCTGGACATCACTCATCAATTTTCTATCACTAATCATGTGATGGCTATCTCTTGAATCTATAATGATAGGTTTAGGGTCAAGAGAGCGTGTACCAGCCTTCTTGAATGAGATAAAGGCTTGGATAAGGGAATGTAGGTCACTCATGGTTGCTGGACCATCAGTGTTGGCTGCACTATCAGTACTTCTCCATGTTCCTTCTTCATTTGAACCACCAATGACAGATGAATACATGGTTTGACCTTGAATTGATGGATGCTCAAACTCTTTGATTACATTCCTGGCTTGATTCAAGTCACTTCTTCTTGGCATATTGTGGTTCTTATGTTGTTCCTTAGCCTTCTTGTACTCTGGAAACAACACTATGTTGGAGTTCTCCCTCATGGAGAGATATGGACCAGTGGACAATAGATTGTTCCTACTGATTTTGAGATAAACTGGACTTTGAAGAAGCTTTTCCTAATATGGTTGAAGCTTTCTTGAGTTCCAGAGAATAGGGTACTCCTCTATCTTAAGTTCTGGTGAGGTTCTTCCCTTTTGAAAGACCTTTGGACCAGTGGATAAAAGGATGTATCCAACAGATTTTGAAGATAATCTGAGAAAGAAAGAAAGAAATTTGCGGAAGCTTTTGTGAGTTTCAGGAGCTTAATGCTCTGATACCATGTTAGAATGAGAGAATTATTGAGAGTTTATTTATGGAGAATGAAGAACATGAAGAACATAGAGAGAGAGAAAAAGTAGATCTCAAGATGTAAGAGAAAGAAGGAGAGAATAGTTTCCTTAATTTAATTGTGGATCTGGGTACAAGTATTTAAAGACAAGTGACCTCAGTACACAATATAATAAAATATCTTCTTCTCACTTCTTCTTCTCTTCGATAAAATCGAGTTTATAAAACTCTTATAAAGCCTGATAAAACCTTATAAAGCCTTATAAAAGCTTTATAAAACCTTATAAGTCTGGCAGCTTAATTCTCAAGTCTGACAGCTTAATTCTCAAGTCTAGCTGTTTAATTCTGCTTCATGTCAACATTTTGTCCATTCATCTTGTTTCTGCTTCAAACGAGTTAGAATTACAGGAAGTGCAGCCGCTTGATCCTTAGGGCATCTCCATCCCAACTCCATCTTTTCCTCTAAAATGGAGTAAAAGTGGATATGGAGTAAGGAATGCTCCAACCCAACTCCATATCTCACTCCATGATGAAATTTACCCCATAAATGGAGTAGTTTATTTTTTGTTTGTTCATCACTTCATAATGGAGTTGGAAATGGAGTGGGGTTGGAGCAATTTTCCTCAATTTTCACTTTTACTCCATTTTAAAGGAAAAAATGGAGTTTTACATTGGAGATGCTCTTACGTATTGTCTCTTTCACGTCAACACCATGGTCCCCATAAAGTCGCTCTATACACCTTAAATTTAGGGCTGTAATAACAAAATAAAAAATGTTAAGACAAGAGATGAAAAATGAGAGAGAGAGAGAGAGCTGCAATCACTAAAGGACCTAAAGACCTGTGAAATGGTCTTCAACCAAGAAGGAGCCCTCTTCTAAACTTATTTTCTTCTCAATGATACTATTCAGCAACTCTTCTCCCCTTTTCGCTGCAGATTCGGCAGATTCCAACAGCATATCCAACTCAAATCTGTAGCAAGAAGAAGCATGTAACCAACTAACAACGTACAAAAACTATTATCTATTTTATTGTAAAACGGCACCTGTCATCTTCACATTTAAACAAGCTTTCCTCATATCTGTTTCTGCGCATGTGCTTAGAAGAGTAGTCTTCACTTGCTGAATTGACAGAAACCCAGTGATCATTCAAAACAACAGCTTCTGATGTCTCTCTGTGGCGCACAGAAGGCAGTGGATACTGCAAATAAAAGATATGAGAGTGAGTAGAGTTAAAATGCCCATATATAGAACTCTGAAAAATCTTATTTATTACATCCCAAGGGAGGAGGAGGTAGCTAGGAGTGCAACGCACGCAATCAGAGAGATCAAGCTCCTGAATAGATTTCCCCATGTACTTGTCCTTGGATCGCTCCTTTTCTTTGGCAGCCTCTGTTTCTTTTTCATCCGCCTTCCTTGGCCTAGATAAATGTCCTTCATTGCTAAGTGAGTCTACGGCAAGTGTACAACCCAACAGTGTTAGTAATTATTCAAATGACGTAGACAAAAACCATATTCAGAGACAAAAAGAAGGTAAGAAAAATGCTCATAAAAGATGTTCACCGCTTACCTTTTAGATTGTTTTTCTCATAATGTGAAGCAGCAGTATTAGCTTAGCTCATGAACACTCAAGATTATATAAAAACTCTCTTCTTATTATCTTAGGAAAATCACTCAAAACCTAAGCTCTCACAAATAATCTCTAATCTCACAAGTTCATGGCACAACTCACCATCTTCTTATATAGAGATATATTTATCCTAAACATATTAGTAAAACCTATTTTATCCTAAACATAACTCGAATAGGATTATGATAACTTATTTTCTAAGTTATCTTCAAACTTCAAGTTTATCTCCAACAATCACCCCCTTAAACTTGAAGTCTACTTTCTTCACTTCTTCAAGTCCGATAAGGTCTCGCATTTCTTTGAACTTAATCTTTCCAAGTGCCTTGGTTAGTATGTCCGCTTTCTGCTTGTTGCCAGGCACGTGAAGGACCTCTATCTGCTCGTTCTCGACGCATTCCCTTATGAAGTGATAGCGCTTGTGTATGTGTTTGCTTCGTCCGTGGAAAACAGGATTCTTTGTCAATGCTATCGCTGATTTGTTGTCAATGTAGATGGTGGTTCTCTTGCACGTCTCCTTGCTGACCTCTTCTAGTAACTCCTGCAACCAAATCACCTGTTTGGCAGCTTCGGTGGCGGCCATGAATTCAGCCTCGCAGGATGAGAGAGCTACGGTCTCTTGTTTCGTTGAGTACCACGAAATTGGACAGTCATCTAGATAGAAAATCTGACATGTGGTACTTCTTCCATCATCCTCGTCGATATTGTGTCCACTGTCCACAAAACCTTCTAGTTCTCTCCTACCCACTTTCTTGTACGAAAGACCATAAGAAATTGATCCCTTTAGATACCCAAGTACCTGCTTGAGGGCTCCTGCGTGAGATACTTTTGGTTCATGCATGTATCTGTTCAATACACCCACAGCATAAGACAAGTTTGGCCGTATATGAATCAGATATCGTAAGCACCCTATTTGCCTTCTGTACTCCTTCTCGTCTACTGATCTCTCGTCTTTGGCCATAGAGAGCTTCAGTCCCGAGTCCATTGGAGCTTGTACAGCGTTGCACTCACTCATACCTGACTCCTCCAATATCTTCTTTGCATATCTTTCTTGCACAATCTTAATCCCTCCATCGTATTGAATGACCTCAATACCTAGGTAATAGGTTAACAGCCCGAGATCACTCATCTCAAAACATGCTGACATTCCCGCTTTGAACTCCTCTATCATGTCAATACTTGATCCTGTGACCAAGAGATCATCTACGTAGACAGCAACGAGTAGGAGATGATTTTTCTCCTGCTTTCGATACAATGATGGTTCTTTCGAACACTTGATAACCTTCATCTCACCAAGCACCTTGTTTAACTTCTCATTCCAAGCTCTTGGAGCCTGCTTCAAACCGTAAAGCGCCTTGTGTAACTTGTAGACCTTGTGTTCACTGCCTTCAACTACAAACCCTTCTGGTTGCGTGACATAAACGTCTTCTTTTATGTCTCCATTGCGGAAAGCAGTTTTAACATCTAAGTGATGTATCTGCCATCCGTGAGGTGCAGTCAGAGCAATGAGGAAGCAAACGGTTTCAATTTGAGCTACTGGAGCAAATACTTCTTCGAAATCAATCCCATGCCTTTGGATATATCCCTTTGCAACAAGCCTGGATTTATATTTGTTTATACTCCCATCCGAGTTCCGTTTTATCTTGAATATCCACTTGAGTCCAATGGCCTTAGCTCCAGGTGGTAACTCGACTAAATCCCATGTCTTGTTCCGGACGATTGATGATATCTCTTCCTCACATGCATCTCTCCACACTTTCTCTTCTACGGCTGTTCTAAACTCCCATGGCTCCTCGTTTATCAACAGCAACAGACGTTCTCCTTCCTCCTCTGCTAGACAAACGTAATCGTCAAGGTACCCTGGTTTCTTACTTACTCTTGTAGATCTTCTCAACTCACTTGTCTCAGTTACATCATCGTTACTGTTATCGGGTAGGTTGTGCTCTATTTCGACTGTCTCATCATTGCCTTCCTCTGTTTCTTCTTTATCTTCATCTTTTCTTACTCCTCTGTTTCCATATTGGCCAAACGAGATCACTAACGTTCCTGGTTTGTCTTCTTCAGAGCTTGATGATGTCCCTTCCCACGTCTTCTTCTCATCAAAGCACACATCGCGGCTTACTACTACTCGTTTACGAGATGGATCATATAATCTGTAAGCTTTAAAGCCAGGCTTTGTGCCTAGATGAACCAAACTCCTTGATCTGTCATCGAGTTTCTTTGGGAACGAAGTGTCGACCTTCGCATAGCCTATGCATCCAAAGATTCGCAAGTGCTCAATATTAGGTTTTCTCCCCTTTAGAGCCTCGTACGGCGTCTGATCAGTCAGAGACTTCGTACCAACTCGGTTGATGAGGTACGTAGCATGACGCACAGCCTCACCCCACAGATGATTCGGTAATGACATATGCTTCAGCAGGCTTCTTGTCATCTCCATGAGAGTTCTGTTTCTTCTCTCGACGACCCCGTTCTGCTGTGGAGAGTACGGAGCAATTAATTGTCGCACTATTCCTGATTCCTCACAGAAACCATTGAACGCTGTAGATGTGAACTCACCGCCCTTATCAGTTCTGAAACACTTAATCTTAGCTTTAGTCTCAAGCTCCACACTCGCTTTGAATTTTCGAAATTTCTCAAACGCTTCTCCTTTTTCTTTTAAGAGAATAGACCACATGTATCTGGAATGATCATCTATAATCACAAAGATGTATCTGCTTCTTGATGCTGTTGACGGGGAGAATGGTCCACAAAGGTCGCCGTGCATAAGTTCCAAGATTCCTTTAGCTCGATATGAAGTTGTCCGCGGAAACGGGTGTCTTGCCTGCTTGCCAAGTAAGCATGATTTACATGTTTCCTTTTCAACGGTTAACTTAGGTAATCAGACGACAAGCTCCTTTCTGACCATAGTTTTCAATGAGTCAGCTCCGATGTGACCAAGCCGTGCATGCCAAGTTGTAGTATCATATTGTCCAATGGCTTGGAGGCACTTACTCTCGACGATTTCCATCATAACTTTGTACAGACGATTCTGTGATCGTTTTGCCTTAGTGATCAAGTTACCATCCTTGTCATGCAGAGTAAGATATTCCTCTTTCATATGGACATCGCAGCCTGACTCAGTAGCCTGTCCTAGGCTGATAATGTTACTTTTAAACTCGGGAATGAAGTATACATCTGCCAAAGTCTTTCGATCACCGTTCTTGGTACAAAATAGAATTGATCCCTTTCCTTTGATGTCAATCCTTGAGTCATCGCCGAACCTAACTTTTCCTGTAATGGTTTCATCGAGAGCTTTGAAGTAATGTCGATTACCTGTCATATGATTACTCGCGCCATTGTCAAAGTACCATATGTTGTCTCTACTCGTATATGTTTCAAACTCATTTGGCTTCACGTTTCTTTCGTTCAGATATACCACTTCGTGCATCATCAATGCATCCGCTTCATGTGTGTCGTCTTCTTTAGTCTCATAGGCCTCTTGTAGCTTAAGCAATCTGTCCGGGCAGCTCGATGCAAAGTGGCCCTTTTTATCGCATCGAAAACATGTGATCTTCGAGATATCAAAATCTCTATACGTTCTGCCACGGCCTCGTCCTCCTCTGTTATAATAACGTCCTCCTCGACCTCTGTTTCTATAATCTCCTTGATAATCTTGATATTCTCTCGCAGGTTGTGATTGTGATGCCTCATTCGATGTATACATCAGTTTGTTTTGACTACCGGGAGCATCTTCTTCTTCTTCTGCACACACTCGCTCCTCGTATGCTTTCAGACGACCAATAATATCCTCGAAACTCGTTGTTTTGAGGTCCAAGACTTGTTCAAATGAAGCAACTATGTGGATATACTTCTTTCGTGGGAGGAAAGAAAGAAATTTCTTTACCAATTTTGTTTCTTCGATAATTTCTCCTAACGCGCTGGATTTTGATGCAATCTCTGATAGCTTCCCAACAAAGTTATCAATAGTGTCATTGTCTTTCATCTTTAAACGATCAAATTCGGCCATTAGGTTTTGAAGTCTAGCTTCTTTGACTCTATCCGCTCCCATATGTTTCGCTTTGATTGCCTCCCACACCTTCTTAGCATTGTCTATGTCTCCAACTTGTAACACCAGAGCTTCAGGTATCGACTGAAAAATCAATGCAATCGCCATGTCATTCTTCTCGATTTCCTCTGTTCCTAGCTCGATCACGTCCCATGTTTTGTGTACTTTCAACAGGGTTTTCATCCGGATAGCCCACACCGTGTAGTTAGTAGCGCTCAGCATTGGACAGTTGATCGAAGAGGTTCCTCCTTCTCGTGCTTTCACCATCGAACCAGAAACTGTCGTGATATCTCCCATTGTCGTAATGGCTCTGATACCAAATATTAGCTTAGCTTATGAACACTCAAGATTATATAAGAACTCTCTTTTTATTAACTTAGGAAAATCACTCAAAACCTAAGCTCTCACAAATAATCTCTAATCTCACAAGTTCATGGCACAACTCACCATCTTCTTATATAGAGATATATTTATCCTAAATATGTTAGTAAAACCTATTTTATCCTAAACATAACTCGAATAGGATTATGATAACTTATTCTCTAAGTTATCTTCAAACTTCAAGTTTATCTCCAACAAGCAGGACCAGAGAAAGCTTCAAAACTCTCAGATTTCTTTGGAAAATGGTGCAAATTACCTTGCTCTTCTGCTTCTCCATCGCCCAAAGCATGGTTTATCCTTTCTCTATCTTCCTTCTCCACTCGTTTCTCTTTATCGACATTAAAAGTCAGAACGGTCAACACTATGATCATGGTCACCCGGGGAAGCAACATCCCTATCTGGTTGGCGATCCTGATGATGAAAAACGTATTGACATGACGTGACAACAATAGTAGAGTGAGGAAAAATGTAACCAAAGACTACCTTACCTTGATGTTATTTACTAAAGCTAAGGAGGCTTGCTCAAATTTCTTCTCTGGTGGTACAGCTTCTTCTTCATCTTCATCATCATCAAGGGTTATTTCAAATTGCTTAGGCAAAAGGTGTTAAACCCGAAAATGAGATTGTTATGCCATTTGAACAACTCCTTCACTCGTGCAATCATGCCACGTAGATCGGTCATGTAAATAAATGCAAGATGAAGAGCGTTTCCGAATGCCATCAGTTCAGGCTAAAAAACAATCAGATAGGAAAGCAAAAACGGTCTTACCTTTTTGCATCAAAGTCTTTCATAATCACAACAACGTATCAATTTTGTCTCTTTGATCTTGAAACATCTGCTCAACATCCTTCACGTAGGACAACCCATCATCGATCGTCGGTTCCTGATTGTTTATTCCCATATCACGCTTCTCCTTCTCCACTCGTTCCTTCAGCTCTATGTGCATCACTTTATCGACAATAAGGTCAGAACAGTCAACACTATGATCACGGTCACCTGGAGAAGCAACAGCCGTATCTGCTTGGCGATCCTGATGATGAAACACGTATTGACAATTAGGCCTGTCAGTTGGGTTGGACCGCACCCAAATGGGTATGTCCAACTGGGTGTTTTTTTTTCTGGGCTCAAAACACCCACACCCATATTTAGCCCACACCCAACAACACCCACACCCAATAACACCCATTACCCAGCTGGACAACCCAAGCCCGCCCATTTATAAGCAATTTAAGTATTGGTCCAAATCTGTTTAAATTCAATTTAAGCCCACTTTAAATATTAAACAACATTGAAATATGATAGAAATATCCAAAATTGAGTAGTAAAATTTTGAAACTTTAAACAACATTGAAAAATCTGAAACAATCTCTAAAGACTTAAGTTTTTAACACTGTTTATGAATTCACTTTGTTCTAGCTTTGTAACTTTGTCTCTCTTATTTGCAGCCTGCAACAACAAACAAAAAAAGAAGATTCAACCTTTGCAGATATAACAGGATCAGAATAATTTGCATGAGCTCTCAACCAACACTCAATCTTCCAAATTTCATTGAAATACAAATTTGATGTTGGGTATGAGGAACCCGAAATCAAATTTGTAATCTCAGAAAATGGCTTCAACAACTCGCATATCACTTCTACTCTCCTCCACTCAGAATAAGAGGGACAGCTCACATAACTCGGTTCTACATCCGCCAAGTTACCTAGTGCAGCTTTGAACTTGATAGCTCTAGAAAGCATAAGGAAAGTAGAATTCCAGCGTGTGCTTACATCTAAGACCAGACCTTCATCACCCTCGACCTCGGTTCCCACTGTTTCAACACAGTTTTGAAACATTCTTTCCCTGCTTTCTGATCCTCTAACAAACTTGACACTCTCCCTGATTTTCTGCAAAGCTCCTCCAATCACTGCTAAGCCGTCTTGAACAATAAGATTAAGGATGTGTGCTGAACATCGTACATGGAAGAACTCTCCACCGCAGACCAGATCTTTCTGCATCTGTCTCTTCATGATACTCTGCATGCTATCATTCGAAGAAGCGTTGTCTACAGTGAGACAGAAGACCTTCTTTTCCAGTCCCCACTCCTTCAGCAGCTCAACCAGCTTCATAGCAATGGCTATTCCAGAATGAGGCGGAGGAAAAGCGGTGAAAGCCAATATTTTAGCTTGCAAATTCCAATCAACATCTATGTAATGCGCAGTCAAGCAGAGATATCCTTCGATAGTAATAGCCCTCCAGAGATCTGTTGTCAAAGAAACCCTTCCAGGAAAATCATTTAAGATTTTCCTAAGTTTCTGCTTCTCACTTTCATAAATCTTCAACACATCAGAAGCTGCTGTGTTTCTACTCCAATACTCAATACTAGAATTAGCATAAGTAAAAGCCATTCTAATCCTCTTATACTCTACAAACTTGTAAGGAAGATCATGCTCTATAATGGCCATAGCTATCATCTCACGAAACACCATCATATCCACCTTCCTAGCACTACTTCTAGGTGTTCCAACAGCTTTTGGACATACCTTCATATGACGAGTCAGAGTTGAGGTTCCATTCCTACGAAGATTCAAGAAGTAAAACCTTCTACAAAGGTTGCATCTGATCTTAGTTGTACCATCAGACAGCCTTCCTCCAAGTATAGTAAACTTCTTCCAGCACCTAGAGACTCTACGGCGTAACTGAACTTGTCTCGGTTGTGTGCCTCTGTTAGCCTCTGAATCCTCTAAAACTTCATGATCCTCTATATCTTCATCCATCACATCATTCTGACCATCATTGTTCAAGTCTATAGCTTCCATTTTCTGAAACAAAAAATATTTAAATGAGAACGAAGCTAAACCCACAACAAAACTGAAAACGATACCTATGAAGTAACTCAGGAAACCCAAGTAAGCAAGCACATTACAGAATCTATCTAATATAATAATTAAAAACTATTTCATAAAGTTCCACACGAACAAAAAAAAAGTTCACATTGACATCATCAACAACGAATCTCAGCAGCGAATCTCACGTTCCCCTCAAACCCTTAAATCTTACTCTTGAAAACAAAGTATCACAAAATGAGTCTCAACAATTCGTAAGAACACTGAAACAGCGAACCATAAAAACATGAAATGAGAGACTTATGAATTTTTAAAAATAAACCACAAAATATAAAACGAGATTCAGTCACCCTCAAACCCAAATCTCAAGAGAATCAAATGGAGACAGAGCTAAACCTTAGAAGAAGATGACGTCTTTATCCAGAAGAGAAACCTTCGATCAAAAACGAGATTTAGTTTTAAGGGTCTCGGTGAAATCGTCGTTTTTGATCAGAAAATGAATGAATCGAAACTTACCTTGATTCATATAACTAAAGACAAGGCGTAAGGACTGATTCGTGTGTACGAGAATCTGGGAAAGAAAAAGAGAGATCAGGGAAGGAAGAAGACTATCGCAGAAGAAATCGTCTGGAATCTGAAGTTTCTGAACTTTCCCCCAAAATCATCGTAACCCTAGAAAGTAATTGTTTTGGGCCAACCCAACACCCATTGGTTTAGACCAGTTTACCCATGGGCAAAGTTGGTTTTTAACCCAATTAGCCCTTATAGTATTTGGGTGTAACTGCGGCCCGCCCATATTTATTTTGAATGGGTTTGCCCATGGGCTGCCCAACCAATTGACAGTTCTATTGACAATGAAACCAGGGACGTGACAACAACAGTAGATGAGGAAAAAATGTAACCAATACCATACATTGTCTATCAACACTTGAGGCACAACAGGAGGAGGGGCTGATCCTGGGTCATCATAGCGTTGGGCCTGACTCTGGATTAACAGGGCTGCTGAATGAGGCGCCAAGAACTCTGGCAAATACCTAATAAATTCTTCAAGCAAATCCGGGTGGCCCTCAAAGAGATTCGATACCTAAGAAACGAACAGATATTACTAGGACTAAAGGAGATGGAGAAAATTTCAAACTGTAACAGTGTAGGAGAGATATATATAGCCACTCACTGTAAGTTTCAGTGATGTCCTTATCATCATTCCGATACATCTTTAAGATCTCAATAAAAGACTTAAAGACATCTTTGTCGTGCTGGAACCGTTTCGGCAGTGTTAAAAAAAGAAAGAAAGAAGAGACAGATACAAATGAGACACAAGGTGAAAAAGGTACTTGAAAAGAAAACAAACTTCTTTCTTTTTTGTTGTTGTACCTTGATGTTATTTACCAAAGCTAAGGCTCGATCAGCTTTCTTTGGTGGTGGAGCTTCTTCTACTACTTCATCATCAAGGGCTATTTCTAATCCTTTAGGCAAAAAGGTGTTAAACCCGAAGATGAGATTGTTATGCCCTTTGAACAACACCTTAACTCGTGCAATCACGCCATGTATATCGGTCCTATAAAGTGCAAGAAGATGAAGAGCAGAAAAATCAAATAGGAAATTAAAAAAGGTCTTACCTTTTTGCATCAAAGTCTTTCAGAATCACACCGAACGTATCAATTTTGTCTCTTTGAACTTTAAACATCTGCTCAACATCCTTCATGTAGGACAACGCATCATCGATTCCCATATATCTGTTAGTGCCATACAACAACAAGCTCTTCTCACTTAGTTAAAATTTTTATTTTAAACCCTAAATCTAAACCAACTTATAAGGAAAAAACATAAACCCTAAACCCTGAACCTCATTGCTACAAGTTTAGATTTCCCAAATGGAGAACTCTTAGGATTTGCCACGAGAGGAGGCCAGAGGACGTTTAAGTTGAGGGGCAGAGGCGTAAATATCATCATCCTGTGATATAACAAACTAAGTGTAATATATTGGAGAATTAGACAAGAAGAGTCTAATATATAAAGAGATGTCTAACTCTACGAGGCCTTTTGGGAAGGAAACCAAAAGTAAATCCTTGCGGGCTTGTCAATTAGGCCCAAAGTTGACAATATCGTACTAATCGGATAATAAAGAGTTCGACATGGATTTAATCCCAACAATTGGTATGAGAGCGGTTGACGAGAAATCTGCAAGAAGACCAAAATACATAACAAATCTAGAACGTCGATCTCAAGAACACACAAGATAATAACTCAAAATAAGAAACTCATCTTATTAATCTTTTGAGAAAACTACTCAAAACCTCAAGCTCTCAATCTCACAATCTCACAATCTCAAACTCATAAGTTATGCAACATCATATGCATCTCCTTATATATAACTCAATAGCTCCTAAACTCATTAGGAATCACACAAATAGATAATTTCCTATTCCATAATTCAATAGAATTAGTTAACTTGCATCCCAAGTTATTTCTCAAATTTCCTTTTTTCTTCGAGCTTAATCCAACACATCCCTGCTCCGCTTCATTGCTGCTTGAAACACTTCGATTTACCCACACACCACTATTCACATAAACAAGAATTGCGATGACCAGAGAGTGAAATCACTACACACTTAACTAATAAGCCAAGCTGCTTGCGTCGGAAAATTACCTCCTTCGACTCTGTTTCAGCGGCGGCAAATATTTTTAGTATTTTTTTTGGATGGGCTGAGTCAAGGCCCATGACGATATAAACCAACCGCCACTTACGAATCTTCTTTGGGCCAATGGACCCAAATATAAATCCTTTTATAAATTACTACTCATTAGGGTTTGCTTCTTATAACTCGTTGAAGACGATATTTAAAAGGAGAGGCGGATGCCTCAGAGATAGATCTACTGTTATCTTCTTCTTCACAGGATCTTTAGTTTTTTTTTTTGTGTTTTGGATTCTGAATCGTTCTAAGATCAGTTGATGAGCAAATACTGCAACAATATGAACTATATGATTATTAGTATTTTATTTCTCTGATGATCTTCTTTTTGTTTTTTCTATTTTTCGGTTTGTTGGATTAGGAACAAGAGATGTGATGAGTAACTTAATTGGTCCGTGTTTCAGATTTACCGTGACCGAGACTTTTTAACCAACCTCTGATCTCTGTGGCCTATGTTTCAGTTATTTATTTGTTTTCTGCTACTGAAAACATGAACAAGTTTTGGTGTTTGGCTCTGTGATTACTTTGCCAAAGTGGCAGTATACGCTATTCTGAATACAATAAGAAAGATACATATTTTAATATATGAGAGCCTTATTATCTACTATATGGTATTTTTTGCTAATCTATATTATGTTTTTCATTTTTTTCAAAACAAAAACTGCTGCTGTGATGATCTTTTGAATAAAATTCACATGTCAGGCTTCAGAGATTCATCAAGAATCAGTGAGAACAAATATTCATAACTCTTGAGCAGTTTCAATCTCTTTTTTTATTAATATTTATTATTTTAGCAATTGATTAGTTTAGATTCTTTGGTTCGTTACCGTATGATCAAATTTGCTTTTTCATTTTTCACAGAATATAACTCATTACTAAATTTTTGTTTGTTCTTGGGTTTTTACTAAATTTTGACTGTAAATAAGAGACATGATGAGTAACAAATTGGTCCGTGTTTCAGATTAACCATGACTGAAAATTTTACACCAAACTCTGATCTTAATTTGATTTTCAGTTTGATTTGTTTTCTCAAAAGTTTCTCAGCTAGACCATGATACTATAATATGGTGCAAATCTTAGAGTATATAAATGTGTCGATAACTACACAATGTATATGATAAATACATGCTACATAGATAAATACATGCCATGTATATGATGTTAATAAAAATATGGTGTCAACATCATGGTGAAGTTCGATTGATTTTAGTTAAAATAATTGGGGTGAGAGCGTAATTAATTAAAATTAAACTCTGATCTGAACCAAACGAAAAACCTGACCCAGATTTAACCATTTCCTCCTCCAAATCGATTTCATTTGCAAAACTAGGGTTCATCGTTCAAAACAGAGAAAAAGAGAAAGAGACATAGAATTTGGTGGAAGATGGAGCAATAAGGAAAAGGGCAAGGCAAATGAAATCAATGTCCTTTGTTACTGTGGGATGGTGGCGAAGATATCTCAAGCTTGGATAGACAAAAATCCGGATCGAAGGTTCTATGGATGTGAAAAATTCAAGGTATAAATTAATTGTGAATCCTGTATGGTATAGTTATAGAGTTCTTTGGGAAGTTTTTAATTTTGTGTTTGTGTTAGAGGGGAGGTGATTGCGGGTTTTTTCAATGGTTCGATGAGGGAAAAGCTTTTGGATGGCAAAAGAAAGCTTTGATTGAAGCTAGAAACGAAATTCGCCAAAAGAAAAAGACTATTATGGGATTGAAGAAGACCATTTCGATGCTTCAATGTGAATTGAAAAAAATGTCGAAGTGGAAGAAGACATCATTAACGCCTTTCTCCAGCTCTAAAGACATGCTCATTATCTTTAAAAACCTTTGTAATGTTGTTGTAATGCTTAACTATGTAATGGTTTGACAATGTTTGGAAATCAACTTCAGTTAGCAATAAAAAAAAGAGTTTGAACTCATTACTTTAACATCTAAAATAGGTGATCATACATAACAAGAGAGACATCAACACTAGTTTAACATCCAAAACAGACATATCCGAACAGAGAAAGGTCATATCCAAAGACCAAAGACAACATCGAAAGAGGAAAAAAAGACATCTGAGAGAAGAAAAAGACATTCTAGAGAAGTCAAGGTTGTGTAGCAGGTGGTGCAGTTGAGGAAACGTCATCGATTGCTAGCTCATGTGACTGTTGTTCCATGTTGAGACGCCTAAGCTTTCTGCTTTCATCAGACTGCAACATAATAAAGAGAATCAAACACGAGAAAGAAAAAAAGTAGACAATTGCGACGACGACAATGTACCTCACGAGGACACTTCCTTGAGTTGTGGCCTTCACCACCACAAAGACCACAATGACCTATTCTTCCTTTTCTATCAACTTTGGTCTGATTTTTCTTAGGGGATTCACGCACTCCTTTAATCCTTGCCTTCCCCTTTGGTCTTCCAGGCGGTCTCTTGTATGGTGGTGCTTCAATACGGTCTTCACCAGATAGCTTCCAAAACCTTGGACCATTTACAGGCCCCAACCCATCCATGTACAAACATCGCCACTTCGATGTCAAATAATAATCTTAAATATAATCTTCAACCTCGAAACCATTCTCACGGATAACAGATACATAATGCGACATGGGATTCCAGACAAGTCCCATTTCCTACAAGCGCAGCTACGAGAAGGCAAATTCACCGTGTAACCATTTGAAAATTCAACACACTCATAAGCACCACCTGTGCTAGGATAAGAATAGCAATGCTTAGCTTCATCACAAGACTTTTCAACCTCCTTTCTCGCCTTCTTTGTAACGAGACCCGTCTCATTTTTCGCTGTCTTATATCTAGTAGCTATCCTCTGCATTGCATCTCTTCTAATCAACTCAAGCATCTGAATAAAGTGCTTCTTTCTTGCTATCTTCAAGGTTCTATTGAAAGACTCTGTGAAGTTGTTGTGTGTATCAGAACAACACGAACCTATCCGGAAAAATGCCTTGCACCAAATAGAACGATCCTTCTTCATAAGTTCTTCAGCTGCTAGCGGATCAAACTTTTTGAAAACGTCCAAACTCCTCTCATAGTCACCCTCGTTGTAGCTACTTGCAATGCGCCAGAAGAGAGGCTTCAGTGTATCAGACTTATGATTCTTCTTCAGATTAAAGTAGATGTGCCTAGCACAAGCTCTATGTTCAGCTCTTGGCAACTCGACAGTAACTCCATGAATCAATCCCCTATGCTGATCTGATATGATTGTCACAAGATCACCCTCGCCTAAACCCAAATCAATCTTCAACCTGTGAATGAACCATTGCCAATTATCATTGCTCTCAGAGTCGACCACAGCCCATGCTATTGGGTATATCTGGTTATTAGGATCCCTTCCTATCGCAGTAAGAATCAGTCCTTGCAGAGAGCTGTGCTTGAGGAATGTCCCATCTAATCCAATAACTGGCCTGCAATACTCCTTCCATGCCACGCGGATTTTGTCAAAACAGATATACATGGAGTGGAATGCTTTCGCTCCATTTGGTTTCGTTATTGTATTGATCTCTATTTTGCTATCAGGATTTGAACTGCATTTAAAAAAAATTAAACCATTTAGTCATAAGAACACTTAACCATAAACAATATTAAGAAAGTTTTAAATTAAAAAATGTTACCGTAATAGTTCCATCTCATAGTCTTTTAGCCTTGCAAAATGTTCATTGCATTCGGCCTGTAGCTTATCAAGAACAATACGCCTAGCAATCTTTGCCTGCTCGGGGGAGATAATGATGTTGTACTTCTCCCTAAACTCTTCTCTAATCATTGGAGCACTCATTTCAGGTTCCTTCCTGATTTTCTCCAACATAACTTCAGCAATGGCAGGGCTTTTGATGAGTTTACACTTACCTGTGGGATGGCAAGTATGTGTGTTAACGTACACTTTCACCATCCATTTCTGAATGGATCTCTCTACTGAGCAGTGTATACGCCACACACAACCTCTACCACTGCATTTAGCACCAATCTTTGTCTTCTCCCATCTGTCATAGACTACATTTCTTCTTGACTGCAGAATATACTTGATCACTTGCTTCTTGAACTCTTCACCACTGTAAAAGGTCTGCCTAAGACTAAAAACGCCATCTAATTCACCCCTATTAGCCATCCTCTCAGCTTGTTCTCTTCATCATCAGATGACTGTTCCGTGTCAGGATATACCTCATCATCGTCTACAATCTCATCCTCATAGTTCTCATCCCTAAACATCTCAAGATCCTCTTCAAAATTTATGTCAAGATCCTCTTCATCATCAGATTTATCACTCGCTTGATACTCATCTTCACTCTCTTCTGCTTCATCATCATCATCAACCTCGTCGTTTTGTAGCTCAGCATCAACCTCTCTACCATCAACCTCGTCATTTTGTAGCTCAGTCCTTGCAGTCTCTCAACCATTAACCTCGTCGTTCTGTAGCTTAGCATCAACCTCGTCGTCTTCACTAGTTTCAGGTTTCTCTATGAAGACATCAAGCTCCCCATAATAACGACCATTAGAAGCCATCCTCTTTTTGTTTTTCTCTCCATTCTCAAGCAACTTCTTCTTCTCTGAGATATCCTCATACGGTAACTTGTACCACATTCTCCCCACACTAACTTTTAGAACAATGATCTTCAGGAATTCTTCAAAAACTTCATCACCATTGACTTCAAACTGATCCATAAAACCATCGACATAATTTAGCTTCCTATCTTCATCATATTTGAACACACCGGAATGGAAGCAATTAATCTTCACCGGTATTGAATCGCAGTTACCATTAAAATAGCATTAGAACATGGTAAAGCCATCAATTGATTCTAATAATCGAAGTAAACAAGCAAGGGTTCTTACCTCATTGTCGCCTTGTTTCTTCGATTAGCTCATCCGGATTCCAATTCACTGATATTGAATCGATAACACCAAACCCCTCTCTGCAATCTCTCTGTCTCTTTCTCTCTGTTTTGAACGATGAACCCTAGATTTCCAAATGAAATCGATTGGGGGAGGAAATGGTTAAGTCTGGATCGGGTTTTTCGTTTGGTTCGGGTCGGAGTTTAACTTTAATTAATTACGCTCTGACCCCAATTATTTTAACTAAAATCAATTAAACCTCGTTATGATGTTGGCACCATATTTTTATTAACGTCGTATATGTGGCATGTATTTATCATATACATTGTGTAGGTATCGACACATTTATATACTCTGGATGGTTTGCACCATATTATAGTATACATGGTGTAGCTGAGAAACTTTTTTCCTTTAATCATTAGTTTATCATTGGAACCCCAACTCGTTTTACGTGTCCATGTTTGAAAAACCTATAAGAGACATGATGAGTAACAAATTGGTCGGTGTTTCAGATTAACCATGACTAAGAATTTTACACCAAACTTTGATCTTAATTTGTTTTTCAGTTTGATTTGTTTTCTCAGAAGTCCCACCTCTGTAGGATTGCTTGATAACATTGTGTTTGCCGTATTCACACGAACTGGCTAGACTACTATTGCATAGCAAGATTAATCATTAGTTTATCATTGGAACCCCAACTCTTTTTACGTGTCCATGTTTGACAAACCTATAAAAGACATGATGAGTAATAAATTGGTCCGTGTTTCAGATTAACCGTGACTGAGAATTTTACACCAAACTCTGATCTTAATTTGCTTTTCAGTTTGATTTGTTTTCTCAGAAGACCCACCTCTGTAAGATTGCTTGATAACATTGTGTTTGCCCTATTCACAGGAACTGGCTAGACTACTATTGCATAGCAAGATTAATCATTAGTTTATCATTGGAACCCCAACTCTTTTTACGTGTCCATGTTTGACAAATATGATGATAGTTATAAATCATATTGTGGATGTCCATAACTGGCCCAATAGCTAGAGAGAAAGAGAGAGGCGGCCGCAAGAGAGAGAGAGATGGCTTAGAGAAGGAGAAACTAGTTTATTTTCCTTGTATTTGTACATTTTCCATATTTATGTATTTCCTTTTATCTCTTTCTAACTTCTATATATAAGGGCACCTTATGATTGATTAATAATAACAAGAACTTACAGATTTTAAATCCTTAAGTTTAAAACACGTTATCAGCACGAAACTTTAAATCCCTAAGCTAATACCTGAATCGTAAAACCCTAAAACCCTATCCGGCTTGAACTCTAATCATCCCGGCGAGAAACCTAATCCTGATCGTGTCTCGCGTTCCCGTCTCAGCTTCAGACGATCAGTCCGATCTCAGCTCAGACGACTTCAGCATCAGCTCGCAGCCCGGACAGCTCGCGTTCCTGACAGCAAGCACACCGTCCGCGACCCGATAGCAGTTGGCGCGCGCGACCTCAGCCTCAATCCGTCCGCGACAACATCTGACCGATCGCGTCCGACGATCAAGGTGTTCCCGATCAGCTCGTGTCCAGCTCGCGGATAGCTCACGTTCGTTCCCGTTCGTGTCCAGCTCGCCGTTCATCCTTCTTGGTGGTCCGGTTTCAACAATCTACTAAGCTAAAAGGTAATTCGAAATCTAAGAACCTATGAATCAAATTTGGATTGTTTGATAAAGAATGAAACCATAAAACCTAATCTTTATGATAAAAGCCATAGGATAATAGATCAAACCCTAATGAATAAATCGAAGCTCTATAAGTTTGATACCCCAAACCCTAAATCGAGATTGATCTATTGATCAATTAAAATCAAAATCCTTGATGGTTTGAATCTCAAATCAAACCCCTTTTGATCTAAGATCAAATCAAAACCCTAAACCCTAATTTGAAAATCGGTTTTGATTGTTTGAATTTGAATCTTGATTGATTGTCTTGATCACATAGAACTGTTGCTAATATTGTTTAAACTCGAAATCTGAATGAATTGAAATTGTTTTGCTTGTTTAAACTGAAACCCTAATTGAAACCACCTGTTTGATAAGTGTTTCCTTATAACCTAGTCTTGATTGTTTTGATATCAACTCTGAAACTGCATGCTAGGTTAATTGTTCTAGACTTGATCATACCTCGTGGCCGTGCGGCCTTGTTGCATTCATACCTAACTTGATCACATTGATTGATTGCAATTACACTTAGAACTTTATGCTAGGATGGTATTGAATTGAAATCAAATAGCCGCATGATTGTTCTTTTGCTTGGCCAAGAGGTTTGTTTGTATTGATTGCATCATGAACTGATAGAAATCATCTATTCTAGGATTGCAATTACACAACAAACTGAATGCATTAATACTGAATTGAATCCATGGCCGTGCGGCTTCTCTTGGCCGTAAGGGCTTGTTTTCTTCTTGGCCGTAAGGCTTATTGATTGGTTTAAACCTAAAACTTATTTAAACATTAAAATTACTAAAAGATCTAAAATTATCTATGTTTTCAGATGTCGAAAATCAATAACTTGGATTTTGCTGCCCTAAATCTCTCTGGAGATAATTACCTTCAATGGGCGCTTGATGCTAAGATCATCCTGAAATCCAAGGGACTCGGTGAACGTACGTATCACCGAGGACAATAATGCCAGTGAAAAAGATCGATACATAGCCATCTTGATCATTCGCCATCATCTAGCTGAGAGTCTCAAAGATCAATATCTGACCATTGAGAATCCATTAGATCTTTGGACAAAATTGAAAGAGATATGATCACCAGAGAACGGTGATCTTACCAAATGCTCGTTTTGATTGGAGGAATCTCAGAATCCAGGATTATAAATCTGTGGACTAGTATAACTCGGAACTGTTTAAGATTGTTTCTAAATTGAAACTGTGTGGTGAAAGTATTACGGATCAGAATATGCTTGAGAAAACATTTTCCACTTTCCACACAAGCAATGTGCTGTTACAACAACAGTACCGTGAGAAAGGTTTCAAAACCTATGCTAATCTTATTTCTTGTCTCTTGCTCGCTGAGCAGAACAATGAATTATTGATGATGAACAATGAGATGAGACCTCCTGGCTCAGCACCACCACCTGAAGCACACACCACTGAGGACAATAAAGAGTCCCACCATGTCCAAGGAAACGACCATCATAGCCGTGGTTGAGGAAATAGAAACGGACGTGGCCGTGGCCGAGGAAATCAACATGGTCGAGACCATGGGCGTGACCGTGGCTCATTTGGAAGAGGTCATGGTCGCGGCCGTGGATTTTCATTCAAACCTCAACACTCGACCAACTCAAGTAAATCAGTGTGCCATAGATGTGGTATGGGCAATCATTGGGCTAAGACTTGTAGGACTCCCAAACATCTAGTTGACCTCTATCAAGAGAGTTTGAAAGAGAAGAATCCTGAAGCCCATATGACCTATCAAGATGATGAACATGACTTCAATCATGATAAAGACGATCTTATGGAATATGAAACTTCAGATTGTCTAAAAGACTGAAGATTGATTTTGACATTTGTAATCTAAATTATGTGTTCTTTGCTTTGGTGTTTTTCATTTCTATGTTGTCATTTCTCTTAACTTATTAAAACTTAATAATAAATGTATGATTTTATAAATGAAGTCTCTAAAGTAACATCCTTTGAATCTTGTTTTAGAAATGAACGAGAACAAGGATGTACTCGTTGTGGACAGTGGGTCGAGCCACACGATCTTAAAAGACAAAAGATACTCCATAAACTTGACACTAAAAAACGCCAACACATCCACCATTGCAGGTATAGCTAGTCTCATAGAGGGTCACGGCCAGGCTAACATCATGTTGCCTATGGGTACACATCTTGAAATATCAGATGCCTTGTATTCACTCAACTCTAAGAGAAGTCTATTAAGCTTTAAAGACATTCGAATGAATGGTTTTCATATTGAAACCAAGGGCGAAGGAAACAAAGAGTTCCTTCAGATCATTGAAATCGCCCAAAGACATAAGAAAGTCTTAGAATCCATACCCGCACTATCTACTGGTCTTTACCATACTAAAGTCAGTATGATCGAGGCCAATGCCACTTTTAACAAAGAAGCAATCTACAACTTCACTTTATGGCACGGCCGGCTTGGCCATCCCGGTTCGACCATGATGCGTAAACTGATCCTGAACACAAACGGTCATTCCCTTAAAGAGAAATGGATTATCCCTAAGCACCTAACGTGTGTTGCTTGTTCCCATGGGAATCTCATTTATAGGCCATCACCAGTTAAAGTCACTAAGGAAACGATAAACTTTCTGGAAAGAATTCAAGGAGACATCTGTGGACCAATACACCCACCTTGTGGGACATTTTGATATTTCATGGTCCTCATTGATGCGTCCACTAGATGGTCGCATGTATGTCTTCTGTCGACCCGCAACCTGGCATTTGCTAGATTGCTTGCTCAGATAATTCGATTACGAGCTCATTTTCCAAATTTTCCTTTGAAGCCTATACGTCTTGATAATGCATGTGAGTTCACTTCCAAAGCGTTTAATGATTACTGTATGTCCATGGGGGTAAGTGTGGAACAATCCGTCGCACATGTGCATACATAGAACGGCTTAGCCGAATCATTTATAAAACACATACAACTCATTGCTAGACCGTTGCTGATGAAGTCTAAGCTGCCGGATTCTGCATGGGGATATGCCATCCTACACGTAGCCGAGCTCATACGCATCAGGCCATCTAGCGAACATAAGCATTCCCCATCACAATTGCTTACGGGTCATGAGCCAGACATATCCCATCTTAAGACATTCGGCTGTGCCGTTTATGTTCCAATTGCTCCACCACAGAGAACAAAGATGAGACCTCAAAGGAGGATGGGGATATATGTTGGATTTGATTCTCCCACGATTTTAAAGTATCTCGAGCCAACTACGGGTGATTTGTTTAAGGCCAGATATGCGGATTGTCATTTTAATGAATCTGAACATCCAACATTAGGGGGAAATAGCAGTAAAATGGTAAAAGAAATTACTTGGAATCAAACATCCATATCTTGGCAAGATCTTCGAACTCAAGAATGTGATCTAGAAGTTCAAAAGATTATACATTTACAAAAGCTAGCTAATCAATTGTCAGATTCCTTTGCTGACCCGAAAAAAGTGACTAAGTCATATATACCAGCTGCTAATGCACCAATAAGAATTGATGTTCATGAAGGACACAATCAAGTTGCTACAGAGTCTAAACAACGTTTGAAATGTGGTAGACCAATAGGTTCCAAAGATAAGAACCCTCGGAAAACAAAGAAAGGTGTCGAAATAGAAACCGAGGGACATGATATCCGAGACACGGCCGCAGCTGATCCGAAACCCCGGGACATGGCCGTGGTCGACCCTGATGCCCTTAAAGTGGGCGGCTCTGATGTACCAAAAATGATTCCTGGGACGCCAAGATTCATGGTTCTGAAGTTCCAGATAATAATGAGATCTCAATAAACTATGTCTTGTCTGGGATACAATGGAACAGAAAGAATGTCGACATTGATGATATATTTGCATACAAGGTAGCACTTGAACTTATGGATTTAGACGAGGATCATGAATCCACGTCCATTTATGAGTGCACTCAACGATCAGATTGGATCAAATGGAAAGAAGCTATAAACGTGGAGTTAAACTCTTTAAAGAAGAGAGGTGTTTTCGGCCCTATCATCCGAACACCATATGATGTAAAACCAGTTGGATACAAATGGGTCTTTGTGAGGAAAAGAAATGAACATGGTGAAGTCGTGAGGTATTAAGTCCGGCTTGTTGCACAAAGATTCTCACAGAGACCAGAAATCAATTATGAGGAAACATATTCCCCTGTGGTGGATGCTACAACTTTTAGATTCCTAATAAGTCTGGCCATAAGAGAAAACTTAGACTTGCGGTTAATGGATGTAGTAACTGTATATTTATATGGTCCACTGGATAATGAGATTTACATGAAAGTTCCAGAGGGTATTGAATTGAAAAACAAAGAGAGTTCTCAAAAACAACTTTGTATAAAGTTGAATAAATCTCTTTATGAACTGAAACAATCAGGTCGAATGTGGTACAATAGACTAAGTGAGTACCTAGTGAAAGAGGGCTATAATAACTATCCAATCAGTCCATGTATCTTCATAAGGAAATTTGAAAATAAAGGATTCGTGATCATAGCAGTATATGTTGATGATATGAATATCCTAGGAACCTCTGGAGAGATTTCTCAAACAGTTGAATATCTAAAGAAAGAATTCGAGATGAAAGATCTTGGAAAAGCGAAATTCTATTTGGGATTACAACTTGAATACATTAATGATGGAATCCTTGTGCATCAAATGTCATATACAGAAAAGGTACTCAAGAGATTTAATATGGCTGAGTGTCATCCTCTGTCCAGTCCCATGGTCGTGAGGTCCCTCGGCCTGGACACTGATCCACATCATAGACAGCTCTCCGACGCCGGTAGAGCCACTGCTCGCCGGCGTCGACCTCCACATACTTGTAGTTTCGTTTTGTTGCTTCTTTCCTCTTTGTTCACCCTTTTGTTTCTCCTTGTTCTTTCTCTTGGGTTGGACTGGTCCGCAAGGGGGGTGACTCCGACTGGTGTTTTGGCTTCTGATTCGATGGCAACCATCTATGTCAATGCTCACTCTTTCGCTGCCCTAGATCTAGCATCTGAGCTTTTTTACGTTGCTCAATCACCGCTCAATCACAAACCTTCTCTTCTGGATCTGAGATCCGGATCTGAACCCTTCTCGGAAAACCTCTGAAGATTACTCTCCATCACCTTCGTGCACGGGCTAGCCGCTGGTATGGTAGGGGGCGGATGGACCTCCATTAACGAGAGCTCTGCACTTCACTTTAAAACAGACACTACGTCTATTCTCGATGCTCGAGTTCCACTCCTATCGCGACAACCAAAGCTGAAAACACGATGTCGATTCTCCAGCTCCATCCCGACAGCGTTATGTCTTACTCTGACATGTCTCACCAATCTTCCTGAACCTTTTTGTTCACTGCAGACAAAAATCGCAAGCCATGACGGCTCTAAGCTCTCACCACAAATCCTCGCAGCTGTACACAACAACGAAAGCTTACTCTCCTTAAGCTTTTCAGACTTCATTGACCAGAGGCTCGACTTTGGTTCTGGCAAATCTTTATGGCTCCAACACGGTAATGTTGGAAGTGAAAGTATATGCCTGGATTCACTGCCTGCCCTTTTGGAATCTATTGAGAAGCTCATCCTTATGTTCGTTGACGTGAAGGTAAAAAGATCAGTGTTGCCTAATTTGTATCATTCATGTCTTCATACCATTGTCTTAGGCGCACATCATACATGCTTCATGAGTTCGTACTTTACATTGTCAATGTCTGTTCGACCGGCATGTGTTCGTGGGATTCAACACTTAGCTTGGCGACACAAGTTGAAACATCCACGAGTGATAGACTCAGAAGTACATACGTTCCTCCTTGGTGCAATCTTTGGAATTGTCCCAAATGTCTCAAGTGTAACTCACCATCAACGTCCAACTCCGACAACAGCAAGTACCACATCAATATTATTATTATTATGTTGGAATCTATCGCAGCTCGAAGATTGTAGTCCTTTAGCTTTTTCCACTCTTAGAAAGGCTAGCCAAACTTCCTCATGCAAGGGCCATGAGAGATTCTTTTCCACCTTCTTCCGCTTTGCAGGAGTGACAACTTCCATCAAAGTCTTCCTTAATGAGCAGGACCCCTGTCTTGGCTGCATAGCCAATGATCATTGTCGATTTCCTTACCGCTTGATACCTTGTGTGATGGTTCGTTTGGGTATCAAGCGGTAAGAAAATCGACAATGATCATTGGCTATGCAGCCAAGACAGAGGTCCTTCTCATGAAGGAAGACTTTAATGGAAGTTGTCACTCCTGCAAAGCGGAGGAAGGTGGAAAAGGATCTCTCATTGAACCATCACAGTGAGAATCGAGGTTGTGGAGCGCTCGACGTCACGATATACGGTGACTATTTCCGTTGAAGAATTTAAAGGACGGTGTAATCTCTCTAGAGGTTTCCTCGTACGTGGCACCTTTGATCACTCTTTCAACTTGTTATCAAGTTTATCTAAGCTTGTGTCTCTATCTCTTTACTGCCTTGTATTGAACGTTTTCATTAGGATCGCACATCCAGTCTTTGATGTTGCTTTTATCTTTGTATCTGGCTAAATTATGAATGAAATATGTTTGTGTTACCAAAAAAAAATACTATATAATAAATCAAAAGTCAAATTGTGTGGAGTGTTTTAAGATTTTTGTTATTTTAATTTGTTATACAGTTATGTAATATTAAATAATACGTGTAAGATATGTATGAATATATATAGTTCTCCATATTTTTTTTTGGTCAAACCAAATATAGTTCTCCATATATTTATGATTTTTTGTGAACACTTGACATTCATTAGATGCAACTCGCATAGCGTTACCAAACAGCTATTTTTGAGCTGTTTTAAGTTTATCAACTAGTTTCATCGCATTTATCCTCATCCTCATCACTACTACTCTTAAAATACTTGCAAATTACAATATACATCAAAAAGCTAATAGCGCTTGTGAGCGCCAAAAGCCAATAATAGTTATCAAGTCTAGCTTCCGACATATCATCTGCAAACCAGTTATGTTTCCCACCTCTTGACTTCGTGTAACTCTCTATCACCGATATCAACGCAGCGCTCACGAAACTCCCCACACCAAAAACACTCGTGTACAACGCAAACCCCATCGTTCTCATTCTAACAGGAACCTCGCTGTAGAAGAACTCTTGCATCCCTACAACCGTGAAAATATCCGAGATTCCTAGTAGAATATATTGAGGTAAGAGCCAGAATATGCTCAACGGTTCTGTAGTATTTGGTGAAGTCTTCATCTCTTTGCTTATCTTTAGTCTTTTTCTTTCGACTAACGCGGCTATAACGATGGCAATGATGGATATGAACATGCCGATTCCCATTCTTGTCATGACGGTAATACCCTTTTCGTTTTTCGATATTTTCTTGGCCATAGGGATCAAGACTTTGTCGTATAACGGCATGAGAAGGATTATAGACAAGGTGATTGTGCTTTGTAGCGTTGCGGGTGGGATTTTGAAGTTTGGGCCGATGTTTCTCTTCAAAGCCATACCTTGCTTTGTGAAAAATGTCGCTGGTTGTTGGAATATAACGGCGAACATTAGAAGCATCGTCCATATGGGTAATAAGCGAAGCAATAGCTTGATGGTTTTGAGGCTGGAGAAACCAGTTTTGCTGCTTTCATCACCAGCTAAGCTCTTTGTACTAGTATTAGTAGTAGTGGTAGTAGCTTCAGTGTTGCTACAGTTACATAGAGGCTTCCCTTGCAGCCTATATACAATAATATAAGAGCAAGATTAAAGGGGTGTTCAGTGCGAGTCAACCGATCTTTAAACCAAACCGGAAACAAAAAAACGGAATAATATATGTATTCCAACAAACCGTAACAAGAATCCAATTGTACTATAAAAGCAACCTAGTAAAAAATTTAATAGTTTAAAAATCACATTTAAAATTTACATACTGTCTTATGCCAACAATGCTGAAACTGAAACTTAATTTACTAGAAAATCGGTTCTAAACTGAAACCAAAAATCAGACTCACCGATTATTTGGTTTCCATTCAGCTTCAATATTTCATAAACCGAAAAACTAAACCAAACCGGCAACTAAAAGCACATCAAAATTTTGTGTCTATTATGGATTGAATAATGATGAGTACTCACTCTAGCTCCATGGCATTTAAATCGTGGTTGTTCTCAAGAGTGATCTTACTTCTTCTCGTCACTACTCCTTTGATCGTATCAAAGATCCTTTGAAATGGTCTAGATTTTAGGTGTGAACCCTGATCAGCATAGACATAAACTCCGCAGCCGCATAGGAACAAGAAGATCAATAGTAACATGGAACCGGTTGGGATTGCAAAACCGAGAACCCAACCAAATGTGTCTTGGATATAAGCCATGACGGTGACTCCTAGAAGACTACCGGCGCAGACACCAAAGTACCACCATTGGAAAAACTGAGACTTGCGGTCCGATTTGACTTCTTTGTTCTCTGAGGATGGCTCTTGGTCTTGTTCATGGTCATGGCCAAGGTCGTGGTCAAGCTGGTCAGCACCAAATGCTTGAAGAGATGGGTTTAAGACGCCTAGGCCGAGAGCGACGAGGCTAAGTGAAGTGTACAGGAAGAAAATAGATATGGTTGTAGTAGTGGAACGTGACCCGGCAAATGCCGTCAATGTCAATCCCACTAGTCCCTATTTACATATACCCAACAAAATGCCAAACATTAGCAAATTAAAGAATAGAATCTCCAAAATGAATTAAAATAATAGTAGTCAGAAATATTTAAACTTTTAATAAGAACTTAGTAATATACACGATAAATGATTTTAATTAAGTTTCCAATAAAATGCTGTCCAATTTCCTATCTAAGTTCAGATTTTATAACACTATTTTTCCTATGAAGAAAAATTAGGGTAAAACTTAAAACTTACATAGTGGGTTTATTTCCTTTTTACTAATACTAAATATTCTGTGGTGTAAGATCTAGTAATGGAATATAATGCATGATTAGTGAGGAATGATACGAGTTCCATTATCTTAGTTGATTGTACACTAGGCTTAACTTTTTTGGATCAGATCCAGAAAAATCACATTATGGAACCAAACTTTACCAACAGTATGTGCTTAATTGGTAACGTACGTTCCATACTCTAAAAAGAAAGATTGATTAGGAAATAGTTAGAGAAAATAATTTTCTCAGAAAATCCATCGAAATGTTCACATGCTTAGTACCAAACCACATAAACAAAGTACAAAGATCTTAAGAAACGTTTCGTAACAATTCCTAAAAGTTCCAGTTGTCAAGCAAATAGACCTAATAAAAATACGCAAAGAAGAGGGTCACATGATCAATAACACATCATAAACAAAAAAAAATTGAGAAAGAACTTTAAACTAATTCGTAGAAAATTTATGGATTTACAAAAATAAACGTAAAGGTAAAAAGGAGAAGATGTTATGAAAAAGGAAAGGGACCACTTGATAAGAGATCATATGAGACATATATATTTCAATATGGAAGATATAGTTAAGCGAAAAAATTTGAATCGACTCTTTCTGAAGGTTGGTTTAGTAATACTTACAACAAAGTATAGAGAAGAAGAAGCGAGGATGGTGAAAAATCTGTCCCCGTAAGAATCGGCGAAAGGAGCAGAGAAGAGAGGCAACATGAAGGTGAAGCCACTCCAAGTGTTAACAGTCGTGGCTGCTCTTGAATTGCTCATCTTTACCACATCAGTTAAATAAGTCACTAAGTTTGATGCAACTCCTTTAAATGCATATCTCTCTATCCCGGCAATCACTATGAGAAGGGCACAAGATTTGCTAAGTCCTCTTCTTTTACCTCCTCCAGCCATGAAGCGAGAATATTTAAGCTTGTGATTTTGTGAACGTTTTTTTAAGGGAGAGAAAAATAAGTAAGGTTATGTTTTGTGTGTGTGAAAGAGAACTACGGTTATGCTTTGTGTGTAGAAATATATTTATAGAGCTTTAGGCCATACATTTGGGTGGGTGCAGTGCACACGCCTAAATGCATAAGAGTACAAGACATTTTTATTTATTTTGTGTCTAATCTAAAAAGGAACTATCTTTCAAGAACATATTTTTATTTTTATTTTTTTGCCCTGTCTTGGTAGAATTCATTCCATATACGTTTCTTCCAACTCAAGAGGAAAATATCATGTAACTCATCAACTACTTTTTATCTAGACTTTATTTTTGTATGGGATATATTCAATATTATGAATATGACATTATAGTAATACCTTGCATGTAGAAACTAACAACCTACTTTTTCTCTCTCTCTTTTTAGGAATTTGTTTCTTAATTACTCCTTTTACTTGAAAAGAGATTGAGACAAGCAAATTGCAAAAAGAGGAGTTTGTGTAGGTACGTACAACAGAACATTATAGGCACTAACTAATATTGGCCTATATAGTAACCCATTTTGATTATCCATCTATTCATTTATTAGAAAATGAGAAATGTATATATATGTATATAGTGATAAAATGAATAATCTATTATGTATTAGAGTCCTATGTCCATGTAGGGGGACACTAACAAGTTCGCGTCATTTTTAAAGCAGAAAAAAAGGAAGATAAAATAAAGTCCACTTTAGGGCTTGGCTTTGGAGAAAGATGTAGTGAGTGGCAATATGTCGACTTGCACCAACGTAAACATCGAGTAGCTTACGTTTTTCGGTTACATCATCGTCGGTACAACTCATCATAAACTGTATTTTTTTTTTTTTTTGTCACAAACATCATAAACTGTATATAAATTAAATTGTATATATGCATTCTGTAATGCTGATTTAGGATTTGTGGCTCTTTTACCGTCATAATTAATAGTGAGCATATGTTTTAAGAGTAATAATTAAAAGAAAACAGAGGGAGTATATTGGATTTGTATTTTGTAAAATTTAGGCCAAATAGGTTTGGTGGCTGGGTGTCCTTAAGGACATGGGAGCGTGTGTACTGTGTCTTGGTTACTTTGATGTAAATATAGAATTCTGGAGCATCAAAGTCATAGAGAGTTTAAAACCAAACAAAAGTTGTATCGAGTTCTAACTATGGTTTTTGTGGTTATGCATTAATCTTCTTTTCTAGCAAAAAACTATAAATATTCGTGGTCTCGAGACGGTCAACTATCATATTATCGTTATGAATAGTATTGTAATAATTATTAGATATCTTTTTGTTTCATACAAGTATTCAAGTTTACCACAGACAAGACTGTTCATCTTTTAAAACAATAACAAAAGTTTTAAAACAATAACCAAATTATACAGCAAGAGATGGGACTTTATATATAAGTGATTAGAGTTAGAGACATGTAAAAGGTACTGAGACTCAGATATACACATACCTTTGTAACATAATGGCCTGTGGTGGCACTAGTGATGAGATGGAAAGAAACTTCTTTTCCGGAGGATAACTACTTGCAAACAAGGGATCCATGGGAACTGCATAAGTTCCGGGCTTTTTGTTTATACTAATCCATAAGCTGGATTGACAAACGAGGAGGAGAGGACGACTGAAACAAGTTTTCAGGGTCAATGAACAATAGTAAATTCCTCAATGGAGAGACATAATGTGGGGATTGGATTAGGGTTCTTACACATTCCATCCGGTAAATATTTTCATCGTGAAGGAGGATCCTGGCGTTTTCATAATACACTGTGTTCCTTGATTTCTCAGACTCATACAACTGAAGAAGCTTATTGTCCACATCGTCCGCTACAACAGCTTGAAGCTGCAAAAGATAAAATGATGTAATGTCTGATCAAAAATCTAAAACCAAAAAGAAAGCTGGTGACGAGAAGTTAGCTAACCTGTTTAACCAATCTGTATAACAGTTTGTCCAAGGTGAATAAAACATAAGACTGGTTTCCAATAATAGCTCGACATTCATCCTCAAACTCGTAATTTTCAACTGAGCCATTTAGCAGACTAAACACAGCACTCATAAACCTGCACAAGAAAAACGAGTTGTATAAGAATCTGGATGGTGTCTATATATATAAAGAAAAACAATGGACCAAATTGTAATATATTACACCGATTAGGCTTAGGGAATGTACCTACCTACCTTGCATAAGGATGTGGTGAACCAGCAGAATCTTTTGTATTTCTCCCGGCCCATTCATTTCACCACCACCTGTGCAATATGTTTTTGCTAACGAAATTCTCTCGTAAAGGATCTGGAAATTTCAAAACTAAAAATCGTTACAACTATGAGTGTTCAGGGCTTTGTAATCTGAGAAACGCAAATTATAAGAAATGAGTGAGAGAACCCACTCGATGAAGCCTGAATAGAACATAAAAGTCCTCATTCCCGTAGAATACTCTTTCATCAACATCTCCTGATCTTTTATCAGCAGCTCCATTTCCAATTTCTTCATCTTTCTGGGGTGGTTGTACAGCACAGCAGGTGGTGGTAACATCTTTACTAGCCGGAACACCAAGCATCAGCTCCAGGAAACTGTTCCAGAGTCTCAGAACTTTACCCATCTTCTCTTTGTTAGACCATATCTCCTCACACGAGAACTGGACTAGTTTGAACACATCTTCATGAATATTAGATTATTTCTGAGACTTCTTTTTCAGGTCCTTCATTTCAGACACCAGCGCTGGTATTCAAGCAAAAGGATTAAATATAAAAATGAAACAAATGTATGCAATAAAGGGTGAGGAAGAATTGTCATGGGTTCCTTTTATATAACAAAAGATCTGAACGTGTTGTAATAGTGTTTGCTTTACCTTTTGGCACTCAAGTACTTAGAATCTTGCTGCTTGAAAGAGAAGCTGCGGTGATCAAGTGATTTGTAATGGTATTTCTCATACACATCTGCCCAAACCAAATTAAGATCTTCACGGCATTTTG
This sequence comes from Brassica napus, assembly GCF_020379485.1. NCBI lineage: Eukaryota > Viridiplantae > Streptophyta > Magnoliopsida > Brassicales > Brassicaceae > Brassica > Brassica napus. The sequence goes on along the minus strand of NC_063452.1, from coordinate 58,128,392 downwards.
TCCATTCATCTTGTTTCTGCTTCAAACGAGTTAGAATTACAGGAAGTGCAGCCGCTGGATCCTTACCTATTGTCTCTTTCACGTCAACACCATGGTCCCCATAAAGTCTCTCTATACACTTAGTTATAAGTGATTTGGGATTTTTAGATTTCCGAAAAGGAGAAACTCACGGTTTGCCACGAGAGGAGGCCAGAGGACGTTTCAGTTGAGGGCCAGGTGCGTAAATATCATCATCCCTTATCCGCTTCATTGCTGCTCGAACCGAGTAGAAACACTTCGATTTACCCACACACCACTATTCACATGAACAAGAATTGCGATGACCAGAGAGTGAAATAACTAATAAGCGAAGCTGCTGCTACGTCGGAAAATTGCCTCCTTCGACTCTGTTTCAGCGGCAGCAAATATTTTTCGTATTTTTTTTTGATGGGCTGAATCAAGGCCCATGACAATATAAACGAATCTTCTTTGGCCCAATGGGCCCAAGTATAAATCCTTTTATAAATTACTACTCATTAGGGTTTGCTTCTTATAACTCGTTGAAGACGATATTTAAAAGGAGAGGCGGATACCGCAGAGATAGATCTACTGTTATCTTCTTCTTCACAGGATCTTTAGTTTTTTTTTTTTTTGTGTTTTGGATTCTGAATCGTTCTAAGATCAGTTGATGAGCAAATACTGCAACAATATGAACTATATGATTATTAGTATTTTATTTCTCTGATGATCTACTTTTTGTTTTTCTCTTTTTCGGTTTGTTGGATTAGGAGCAAGAGATGTGATGAGTAACTTAATTGGTCCGTGTTTCAGATTAACCGTGACCGAGACTTTTTAACCAACCTCTGATCTCTGTAGCCTATGTTTCAGTTATTTATTTGTTTTCTCCTACTGAAAACATGAACAAGTTTTGGTGTTTGGCTCTGTGATTACTTTGCCAAATTGGCAGTATACGCTATTCTGAATACAATATGAAAGATACATATTTTAATATATGAGAGCCTTATTATCTACTATATGGTATTTTTTGCTAATCTATATTATGTTTTTCATTTTTTTTAAAACAAAAACTTCTGCTGTGATGATCTTTTGAATAAAATTCACATGTCAGACTTCAGAGATTCGTTAAGAATCAGTGAGAATAAATATTCATAACTCTGAGCAATTTCAATCTCTTTTTTTTTTTTTTTTTTTAATATTTATTATTTTGGCAATTGATTAGTTTAGATTCTTTGGTTCGTTACCTTATGATAATTTCTTGTTTGCATATGCTGAATCGTTATAGGATCAGATGATGAGCAAATACTGCAACAATATGATGGATTAAAATCCTCATGATTCTTAGTATTTAAGTCTCTGATGATCAAATTTGCTTTTTCATTTTTCACAGAATATAACTCATTACTAATTTTTTGTTTGTCCTTGGGTTTTTACTAAATTTTGATTGTAAATAAGAGACATGATGAGTAACAAATTGGTCCGTGTTTCAGATTAACCATGACTGAGAATTTTACACCAAACTCTGATCTTAATTTACTTTTTAGTTAAGTCCCAGCTCTGTAAGATTGTTTTATAACATTGTGTTTGCCCTATTCGCACGAACTGGCTAGACTACTATTGCATAGCAAGATTAACCATTAGTTTATCATTGGAACCCCAACTCTTTTTACGTGTCCATGTTTGACAAACCTATTAGATATGATAAAAGCGGGAATTTATAAACAAACAAGTTTAATGAAAAAAAATTAACGGCTTTTCGGCAATTACCAACTATCAAATAAAAAAAAAAAGTAAAAAAGTTTGTGAGCTACACCAACTATTAAGTAATATGGTGGTAAACATTCCAAGTATCTAAATACATGCTTTATGTATCAAGTGAAAATTAATATGCTAAAAACTACATAGTGAGGTTCAATTGATTTTAGTACAAATAATTAGGGTCAACCCGTAATTATTAAAACTTAAAACCATATTTTATAAAATCAGATCTAACCCAAGACTTCTAACCCGACCCAAGCCTCGTCTTTCCCCAAATTATTTACCGACACTGTTAGGATTCGTAGAGAAAATAAATTTGGGGCAACAGAGAGACATACTCTCTTAGAAACAATTTTTCATAAGAACTTGGCCAGATACGTTGAAAGATTAAGGCTTAGAGAAACAGAGTGAGAGTTTTTACCTTGTGCATCTTCACTTTCATTGGACAGTAAAATCATGTTGATACAACTTCAAAAGGCAGAGTAAAGCTACTAGTAAGTGAACAAAAGACAAGCAAATAACATGAAATTACGACTACAGATGCGTTCAATCTCAAATCAACATTTAATTTAAATCAGCTCATGAGTGTAAGATAACCAAGAGAAATAAGTCAATAACATAAAAGTTTCTTATGAAAAATACATGTTCTAAGAAAAATACAACCTTACGGCTCTGGTTTTGTCTTACTGTTTGTTTTGATTCTCTGTAGTGGAGAGTTTTCTAAGGTTTAAATAGATTAAATCAAGTGATTTTTTTTTGGAATTGGGCTTGCTCTCTCCTGTGATTACTCTCTATACTCTTTCTATACTCTCTTTGTTTTTTGTTTTGACTTTTATTCCGTTCCGTTATTATAGATACAAATCGATTAATGTTTGTAAAGCTATAACGAATGTGAATTGATTTTGAGTCATTGATCATCAAATGAAGAGTGTGGCTCTGTATATATGAAAATCGTTTATACTCTTCTCTCTTGTGTGTCTCTTATCCCAAATTTATTTCCTCTAAGAACCCTAACAATGTCTGGGAAATAATATGGGGAAAGACAAGGTAATATAGCTCGGGTCGTGTTAGAAGTCTCAGATTAGATCTGATTTTATAAAATGTGATTTAAGTTTTAAAAATTATGGATTGACCCCACATATCTGTACTAAAATCAATTAAACCTGATTGTGTAGTTTTTACCATATTAATTTTTACTTCGTACATATAGTATGAATTAACATAGAGATGGTGATGTTAATGACATATTTAGATAATTGAGATGTTAACCACCATAATACACAATACTTTATGTAGCTGAAAAACTTTTTTCCTGAAAAAATTCAAAACTTGCTGTACAATCATTGGTCGCATCAACACATTAACTATAGCTTTTTTAAGCTAAACTGCATGTTAAGAAAATATCATTTTTTATCATCTGCATCGTTGTGATCAGAACTTCTCAGACCTTACGGGTTTTTCAACCCGTTAAGCTCCAGAACCAAGCTTTAATAAACAATCATCATTGTATGTATGCACACTGGTCGCTCTGTTTTCTCTGGTTCCGATTCACCAACCACCAGAAGTGATTATCGATAACCGCACATTCTGGTTAAAGAATTTTTTTAATTTTTTTGGTTAAAGAACCGTTGGTGTCCACCATTCTATGACAAGCAGTGTGAGATATTGATGATTTTTTAAAGGATACAATACGATTTTCTCATTATGACCATATGCATCCTCCCTTATTTGTTTAACCTGGTGTATACTAATTAACTCTGTATATTTACATTACATCTATGTAATATCTCAATCCATCGCCTAGTACATTAGTACATGCCAGGAAGATAGTTCATCACCATATGAAAAATATCACAAAAGGTCTAGACATCATCATCCTGTAAGCGTCACCAATGCTAATCGACATACGAAAAAGAGGATGAGAAAAGTTAGTAGAGAGCAAGTGAATCTGCATAATGTGGCATCCATGGTGAACAAGGAAATAAAGACTCCATCTTCTTTGGGAATGAGACTGTATGTTTGCCATTGAAGTTGGGAGAATAGTGTAAGAAAAAGACTAAACACGCGGGAATGTGATTAAGATCAGAACTTGCAAAGCTATCATTGTTATTAGGGGTGGACATTTTATCCGTTAAATTTGATTTGATTTGTTATTCGTTTTAATTAAAGATATCCATAAGTCTCCGAAGCAAAGCAAATATTAAAAATCAATATCCGTTAGAAGCGAAGCAAATCACAAATATTAAAAGATTTAGAGGCGGATATCCGATCCACTCCGCCTTATATATAGATAGGTGTATATCTATGACTAAAAATAGAATTTTAAATGAATAATCTTATACAATTATTATTTTAACATATAATTTTATATATATAATTAATTATAAAATATAAAATTTTAAAAAAAATCTTTAACGTAAACTACAATTTTTCTAAAAATATTTGTTTTATAAAAAAAAATATTAATTTTAAAAATTCATAAAACACATTGTTTCATTAATTTTTAGTTTATCTTTTATGTTATGTAAAGTTTATTTTAAGAGAAAAACAAATTTGTAGATTTACTTGTATTGTATAAAGTAAATAAAATATCCGTAAATATCCGTGAATATTTGCAAATATCTATAATTGTACAAAGCAAAACACAAATACTGAAAAATATGGTAATATCCAATCTGTGCCCATTCCTAATTGTTATCACAAAGTATGAACAATCTATAAGGTTGGTGATATACTTTATGTAGCAGCCTTTTGAAATAAGAAAAGTAGGGTTGTAAGACCCGATCCCGGCTCTTAAAGCCCAAACTGATCCGCGGCCTTAATACTCATTCTAAATCCAATTGATTCCGATTCTAAATCTTATAATTTCTAAGTTCCATTCAATTCAATTGAGGTTCAAGACAATCAATCTAAACAAAAGAATATAAGGGCAAATCGATTGTATATATATATAAAATGAGATCCATACATCATTCATAGGTTCATACTAATAAGTTACCCACTTAGTCTATCTTAAGTTCACAAGTTGTACAATAGGCTATCAATACTTCACATCTATCTACAATAACCCATTCACCACACATCTTCCCATGGCCAAAGTCTTCACGGTGCTTTTCCTTTACCACGGTCCATGTCCGATCCTGAAACCACACAAATCATATTACATACTCATAAGGCCGATATCCTAACATCAAGTCTAGATTAGCATGGTTCGGATACTTAGAATCTAGGTGCTGTCCAAAATCAACATACTCAAATAAATTCCCAAAAACTAATTAAATTCATGATAATCCCTGATAAATCCCAACTAAGAGATTCCCATAATCAGAACCCAACAAATCACTCTAGAAATGTCAAATCCGATCATGAACAACCCGGCCAAAGGCCTTGGGCGTGGTTGCTGAACCGGCCAAGGCCTGGGTTCAGTGTTCCCTGTCCGATCAAGTCAATCCAACACAATAAACATATAAAACAGGCGCAATAGAAGGGATAGGGAGAAAGGATGTAGGCGCATAGCAAACCGGCCACGAGCCTGATCGGATCATCCGCCGGCTAAGGTCGATTGCTTGCTGTCTACACCACTGACCTTAGGCGTTCTCTCCCCAGGCGCCATCTCCTTCTCCTTGTATTTCTCCTTCTCTCTCTGTCTGGTATCCATCTCTTCAGACCTTGCCTTCCACGATCAAGCCTTCACCGGAACAGCCAAGACTCACGCCGGTTCTCTCCTTAGATCGTCGGATCTCTCTCTTTTTCTTTGGATAATTCTCTCACGATTTTGGCAGGGGTTCCCCAGGGGAATTGTGTGTCAAAATCTGCTCCCAAGGCTCTGTATTTATAGAGAGAGGGGGTCGGAACTGCCTTGGGGCCGAAGGGGTGGGAGTTGTAACCGAAAAGGTGTCTCTCTCTCTCCCTTGTAACCGTTCGGCATAAACTGCCTCAACCGGTCCCCAACTGCCTCCAACTGCTCCTGTTCCTGTCGGTTTCAATCCTGGTTCAAAGGCTAACCTAACCGTCCATGCCACGGCCTCACCATCTAACCGAACCACCATAACCGCCCATGTATATCACTACAAGAAAATTAGCTTATTGTGACGAAATTTTAAGACTATAACTATCCGTAACAAATTTGTGATGTATTAGAGACAATTTTGTGACTACTTTTTTATATCACAAATTAGTAGCTTGTTTGTCACAATGTTTTGACGGATTATGGCGTAACCAATTTTGGTCACAAATAATTACAAAAGTGTGACAAAAATAGGAGACGTAATAAGTGTGACAAACTTGTGACTGTAGTTATTGTTGCATCCGTAACGAATTTGTGGCAGACTCCCGAGTTTCAATTTGTGACAATAGAAAGACTTATCGTTACTAACTAATTGTTTAATCAAAACTCTAAACCCCAAATAAAAGTTTTGAAACCCTAAGCTATAAACAGAAAAAGTAATTACTTTAATACATTGATCCAAAGCTAAGATTCAACGTTTACAAAAGAATTCTAATTTTTCATATGTTATTTTCAAAATTTTACTTTAATCTTCAAACCTTAATCAAAACCCAAACTCTGTATTCCAATTTCTAAATTAAAAATTCTAAACCTTTAACTTTAAATTCTTAGGCATTAGATTTAAATCATAAACCATAAAATAAAATATGCCTATTACTTGTACATAAATAAAACCAATATATAGATCTTGAACTATCTAAACTCAAATCTAACCCTAAGTTATAAACAATAAATTTTAAATATACTAAAATGTAACCCTGATTATATAAAAACTTCAAAATCTAAAATTTACACCAGTTTTTAAATATAAATAATAGAAATTTGAAAATTTTAAGGAAAAATAAATAAATATTATTTGGTTTAAAATTTATTCATGTTATATGTCTAAATATCACAATTCACAACTAATCACAATTTGTCACCCTTTTTTGACAACAAAGATAGAGTTTATTCAAATAGTGAATGGGTAATACAATTTGTCACTTTTATTATATATCACAATTGCTAAAATAAAAGTATGGCCATAAAATTTTGACTGATTTTTTTTTTGTTCCCCCGATTTAAGTGTGTAACCCGCCGCCACAAATATATCCTAAAACCCTAATTACACTTACAATAACTTCTTATTTTTCTTGTTTAATTCGCCTCCATTATCTCTCTCTCTTTTCCTTCGGTTTCGTTCTTAGATCGTATCTCGTTTCTTAATTTTTCAGTCTTGTTCAGTTGCATATAAGAATTTCCGGCAGTGGTTAGAAGAGGAGATGTGTTTCTTCAATCTCTCCAGCAGTGGTAAGAGATCTTCGCATCCAATGTTAATCTTCGTTTTGTTGTGTTCGATGCAGACATTTGCATGTCGACTCAGCTTACTTTGATAGCAGTTAGATCCTTTTGTTTTACGTAATATTAGAGATTTTCCTGCCAATTTCAGTTTACTTTGAATTTTGAGATGAGAAAAGTGAATCGATTCCAGTTTTTGATTCTTCTCAGCCGAGCATAGTTTGATACTTTGATTTTCTACATTTTTGCTCTTTAAATTGTTTTGTTTATTTAGATATATGGACCTTTCATACCAGGTCAATTCAGCGAGATGAAGAATCTAAACCAGTGGAAACACAAGTTCATGTTCTATTGTCGTTACTTTATCTCAGTTTCACCACGCTTGAATTTCCTGGTGAGAAGATTTATTTATCTTTAAAAGTAGTTCTATTGTGATAACGTAGTTATGCTGCGAGAATGATTAGGTTTGAATATTGCAGACTGAGAAAATTTAATATAATTTTTTAAATTGTTGCAGACGCAATTCTGGTAAGCCTTTCAACAGTCAAATACCAAGATGAGAATTGATCTGAGACTACAATACGAACGCTGGAAGCACATCTCTCACTGTTTGATCAGGATCCATAAAAACTACGATCTTTTGCTGAGACACAATTTGCACATTATTACTATTCTAAGATGACCGCCCTGCTCGGCAAGAAAGTTCAGATTGTTTGGGATGATATATTGGTCTGCCACAGCTGATCAAGTGTTCTACCTTCGAATGTGATGGTGGTGGAAAACACAGCATCAATGATCTGCAACAGCGGTGGTGTTGGCCGGTACGGCCGAGACGACAGAATTAGATGTATTGATTTATTGTTTTCTTTTTATCTTTAATTTTAATTATTTAATTAATTTTATTTATTTGTATTACAAAATATTATTCGAAAAATAAATAGATTTTGTTATTATTTTTAAATTTAATTTATATGTACATTTGATTTTATTTTTTAATTGTATATTTTATAATTAAATTACGGCATATAAAAAGCATTAAAATGTATGGTCACAAAGTAGCGTTTTGTTACATATTTTTTGTAACAGTGAGATACAAAATTGGTATGCTGTGTTTGTTACAAATTACGACTGTTTGAGACAATTTGGTTAGTAAGTAATCATGACACTATTACGACGCTGTCGTTCTGTCACTAAATGTAACAAATTGGTTACCGAATATATTTGTCACAAAACTTGTGACATTTTTGTTACTTAAAAAAATTTGTGACGACGGTATTGTAACCATTAACATTTGGTCACTAATTTGTCACAATATCATTATTGTGATTAAAATACTTTTATTGTGACCAATTTTTTTGTCACAATATGTTAATTTTTTTGTAGTGTAACTGCTCAACCGTCCCGGACATGAACACTCAGCCCAGCTGAGTTGAGCTGATTGCTAGCTGGCCCCAGCTGAGTGAGCTAGTCCTTCCAGCTCCGTGAGCTGATGCACACTGACTGAGCTCCTAGTGAACTTCCCCGAGCTCGACCATTGCTTCGCCCAGCTCCCACATTACTCGTCCAGCTCCATAAAACCTATCCTTACTTCCTTCAGGTTAAGTCTCAACCCTTTGATACCCTTAACGCTACACTTGAGCCATGATACGCTTGTCCTTAGTCTAATGACCTGACTGGTGCGTCTCCTCGCACCATGGCTCGTCCCGACGATCCTATCTAGGATCGGAGATGCTACAAGGGTTGTGATATATAAAATTCTCTTTTTGATTGAATATTCATATTTGTTATCTCCTCAGTTTATTTGTCTTCATTCAATTTCCACTGTTTTTTAATTTGATACTGTTACAAGAACTAAGATATAATTAGTGGACTAAATTATTAGAAGCCAATTTAAATATTAGACTCGTTATGCCACATTTGCTCTTTTAATTCTATCATTGACTGGATTAGAATATACTTAATTTGATTTGGTTTGTTGACCTTAATTAAATGATTACTTATCCTGATATTTAATTAAAAACCCCGTCCCACGGGCATGAGTCATATAATAATATGATCGTTTAGTGCATGCAATGGAAGAACCCCGTCCCACGGACCGACCCGCTAAAATCCATACATTTTGCGGGGCAGGTTTGGTCAGCTTTTCTAGAGACCGCGGCCCGCTGTCCCGCCAAGATCCACTTGACAACAAATCTGCGGCTGGACGGGACAACCCAATCACCATCAATAGTGTTAGTTATTCTTTCCTGTTCTCTGGTTAAATCTAGTGCTATTTTCAGCTTAGAGTGCAACATTTCTACTTTCCGTGCTTAAATTTCTGTATATCCGAAAATCGATTCATATGGTTTTTCTAACTATAGTATGAAGTTATTATATTTACCCAAAAAAAAAGAAGTATGAAGTGATTATATTTCCCTTTATGACTAGTTTCCATTTATCTATCGTTTCTCTTCCAGTAGTTTTCCTTTATTTTAATTTACTTTTTTTGCTTTGTTTTTTTTTTAATTAAAAAGTAAAAGAAGAAGGTGATTAGCGAGAGATTGGAAAGAGGTTTTCTAAACGTTATGGTTTTCCATAAAAAGCCAAAGGCCGTCGTTATTACTTTCTTTTTCCCTTTATTAGTTGTTCTATCTCTCTCTCTCTCTCTATTTAAAGACTCGCATACTCTTGTTTGATTGCACGTTCTTCTCATTGAATTAGGCACTCTTAGAGAAGAGAAGCTAGTTTCTGCCACTAAAATAAACTTGCAATGGAGGGAACACTAGTTTCTGAAATCCGGATTCATATGCCTGCTGAGGAGAAGACTTGTGGTATCTGTTTCGATACTGATTTTAAAGCTGAGCAGATGTTTTGTGTTGCTTCTTGTGGTCATGAATTCTGTGTGGAGTGCGTGAAACGGCACATAGAAAGTGCGGGTATTTGAGGGAGACGTACACATAAGATGTCCTTGTTATTATTACTGCAACTCGAACCTGACTTTTGAAAGTTGTGTCCACCTTTTGACACCTAAGCTAAGAGCAATATGGAAACAAAGCCTCGAAGAAGAATCTCTTCCTGCAATAGAGAGAGTTTATTGCCCAAGCGCTCGACTTTAATGTCAAAAACCCGACTCTCCAAACAAGAAGATGGATCTATGAGATGCTGCTTAAATGCTGGGAACCTTTCTGCATCGATTGCAAAGTTCCTTGGCATAAAAACTTGTCCTGCGAGGATTAAAGAGATTGTGTCCAAATCTTACAGAAAATGTAGCAAATCAGAAAAAGTGGCGTCAGTGTAATAACTGCAAACATTTGATCGAACCATCGGGAGGATGCTACCGTGTAACTTGCAGGTATAATAATTCTCTAGTCACAATCTCTACCTTTTTTTTTTGTCAAACAATCACAATCTCTACCTATTATTTATTTATTTGTAATCTCATCGTCCAACTAATTTTTAATCTAATGTTTGATGGATAGATGTGGATTCTCGTTCTGCTAAGCATGTGGAAACCATAGGTGTGTTTGTTCCCCTCGAGATCCGGCAACAGAACTTTGTGTTGGTTTCTTGTGTTTTGCCCTTTATATATTAGCTTACTCTTATTTAATACTCAGCTCAGTGCGATAGTTTGGAATATTAGATCGTTTGGAATATTGTTTCGTTATTTCTTCGCTTGCTGAACTTCTTTTTATTGTAAGCTAGTAGTTTTATATATTGATTAATTTTGTAGATGTGATTTAATCATCTATGTTGATAAGATTATTTGATCTTTTGTAAAAATAAACTATGTTTTTAGAAAATATATTTATTAGGTTAAGTTAATTATATAATTTGCATTTAAGAAGTGTTCTAAACCTGAAAGAAAGTTTCCTTAGCTCAGAAATTATTCATGTATCAATGACGCAAAATATAAAGGCGGATACCCTAGCACGCAGTGTCAGTAAACAGCCGTCTTTCGTCGTCCACATGGATGCAAAGCCCCCAATTTGGTATTCAGAGTCAGTATGAATCTGTTTTAAGTTGATGTCAAAAAAAAAAGTGTTCTAAACACACGGCTGGTATGGCCGTATATATGGTGAACAACAGTATTCTGTACTGTTTTTAGTATAGGGCAGAATAATACAAATTTAATTAGTTGTTCGATCTCTCTCTCTCTCTTTCTCGTTAGCTACTCTAGAAAACAAGCAATAAGAGCAATTTAATTGATGGATATCTCTAATATGTTAGCAATTATATAGTTTTGGTTAATCCTTCATAACCCTAATCAACCCCTAAATCTAATAAGTGAATTACTTAAGCATAGCAAAGCAAAGCATATCAATAATCTGAATAGCTGCAAGGTAGAAAAACTAAGTTCCAATACAAGCTCTGGATAAGTCTTGGATCTTCTCTCCAAACTACTGAAAACCCTAAACTGTTTGTGTGAAAAGTATGAAAAGTAAAGAAAGTGTGTGTTGCCTAAGACAATGACAGGATACATAAATATTAGGTTAAAACTCGGTTATGGGTAATCTTGTAATTATGTGAGACTTGGGTTTAAGTCGGCTGGGAACCAAGTCGGCCTTGTGCGCTTCGTTGTCGATCAACGATAGAAGGTGTTTGTCGATCGACGATTGGCTCTGATGTCAACTTCTAATTGGTTCGATGAATAACTACGAGTTTCTTTTATTTTTATCTCCAAAATGCTTCAAAATCACCGCATTGCTCCAAATATTTCTGAACCTGTAAATATTCTAAGAAGACTCCAATACATAATATATAAACTCTAAAACACTTATATAAATTGGTAAAATCTAATGTATATTTACTCTCCCCGATTTACCGTTTTGTTTGTCCCCAAGCAAAACACATAGTCTTTAAGAAAGAGGTTTTAAAACAACAGGACTCACATAACATAAAAGAACATGTTGAGATGACGAAGAAATGAAACACCCAGCGCCTGAGTGGAGAGCAATGAGGAAAGTCCAGAACTTGCTCATTTTTGTTTGTTTTGGGCTGTGAAATTTTCAGAAGCTACTCAAATCTGAAAGAGTGAGAAAGAGAAAAGAGAGGGAGACAAGTCTGTGAATTTTTCGAGGCTCTTTTATTTTTTTTCTCTGTAAGAAGACGACAAGAGTTACGAAAGGAAGAGCCTAAATTTATAGAAAAATATATGTACGGGTTTGCTACAGTTGCTTCACACTCTTTTCATTGGCTATGCTCATGTCGATCGGTTTATCAAGTGAATCTGCATCCATGGTTCACAAGAAAATAAAGACTCCATCTTCTTTGGGAATAAGACTGTATGTCTGCCGTTGAAGTTGGGAGAATAGTGTATGAAAAAGACTAAGTCATTTACTTTGGTTTCATGCTTTGTATGTTGTTGACTGAACACGCGGGAATGTGATTGAGATCAGAACTTGCAAAGCTATTATTGTTATCACAAAGTATGAACAATCTATAAGGTTGGTGATATACTTTATGTAGCAGCCTTTTGAAATAAGAAAAGTAAGGCTGTGATATATAGAATTCTCTTTTTGAATGAATATTCATATTTGTTATCTCCTCAGTTTATTTGTCTTCATTCAATTTCCACTGTTTTTTAATTTGATACTGTTACAAGAACTAAAATATAATTAATGGAGTAAATTATAAGACCACCCGCAACGCGGGAACGTAAGTGGAACTTAGCGCGGAATCCTAGGCAAATCCGAGTATAATAATAGTTTTATTTTTTCTTTAGCTAAGAAAGGGTCCTTAAACAAAGTGTTTAAGGACTTAATCCTTACGTGCGTGGCAACAGCTGATAGGCGAGGGGTGGGGGTGTCTTTCGCGTGTGGGAAAAAAAAGAATCATTTTCTTTCTCCATCACGAAAAAAAAGAGCTCTCGCGATATCAAAGGCGATTCGGCGATAGGAGAAGGGTGAAGGTAAATCTGAGCTTTCACGTCAATATTTTTGCATTTGAAGTTGTTGCATGTTGTTTTCATCTGTTTTTAGGATTCTATCGAGGGTTTAAATGGATTTAGGGTTTCAAATCGAGTTGGAGATTTTTATCGAATTAGGGTTTTCGTATGGGTTTGCTATTTTCTTCATCTCAATTCGCTTCTTTGTTGTTTTCGTCGTTATTAAGGTTCGGGATTGAGTTATAAATCCTTATAGGGTTCGGGATTGAGTTCTAAATCGATTTAGGGTTCGTGTATAGGGTTCTAAATCGATTAGTTTTTGTTCTTGCAGGTGTTGAAATGGAGGAAGAATTAAGAGATATGAAAGCACACAAAGATTACTACAACATGCTTTATTCGTTGCAGATGCGCAACAAGGTATTCCTAAGCTCTGCCCCTGTGGATCAATCACGAAGGAAGTCGTTGATGAAGAGGACACATATGACTACCTCCCTGGGAAAAGATACTTCATCTGCAAAGACTACGAGGTATATAGTGTTCTATGTTATTAACATTCTTCTACTTCGAAATGAATTTGCAGTTTGACAATGGTTATTATGTTTTGGCAGAATGACGGGCTGCATTTCAGGAAACCATGGGTTATGGGTATGCAACAAGAGGTTGAGAGGCTCAAAATAAAAGTCTACGAGCAGGAGAAGCTTCTGAGAGAGTGCCATGCGCTTAAGGTGAGTTCAAATCTAAATTGTAACATGAAATTGATAGTTGTTTGTACAACCTTTGTAACATAATGATTGGTTTGTCTGATATATGTTCAGGAGCAGGTGAGGATGCTGCATATGCGTCTGACTGAACTTGAGACAGGCCAAAGGAGGTTAGTGTCTAAACTTACCCGTTAACTTAAGTTTGTAGTTTGAAAACAATAACAGTAAACCATCATTTATCACTAAATCTCTTCCTTGTTTGAACTTTAAAACTTTCTAAACGTAAGTTTGTAGTTTGAGAACAATAACTTATGTCCTTTGAACTAGTTAACTTTCTGGTGTGAATTCGATAGTGAAATGATAGGTTGCATAGACCGAGCCACTCTCTGAGATGGAAATAGCTCTGAAAATGAAATTAATGTCTGAGATGTTGTGATAATTGATGGTTTGTTAATGCTAACTTTAGTGATGTTTACTTATCTTTTTACTTTGCTTACGAATCTCATTTTCCCTGTTTCAGGTGAAGTACAAGACCATGTGGGTACTGAAGACGAAAGCTGCTGTATTTTGGTTTGTTTCTTTGTGCTTTGTTTGTTTCTGCTACTGTTTTCATGTGAACCAAGTCACGGGTTCTCTGTTGCCCTTTCTTGGCTTTATAACTATGTTTGTTGTCTCGGCTTTGTAACTCTACTGCTCTTCTTCTACTACCTTCAAAACTTGTATCTCTAGTACCTCTGGAACGTGTAACTCTACTACTGTAAGCTTTCTGTTTCTTCTTTACTTTGGTAATCTTGGACTTGTATGAGATTTGCTTGAACTTGAACTTGAAGCAGCTTTTGTTTCTTCTAGCATTATAATCAAACTCGTGTTTTCACTTTTCATAGTCATCACGCTTGGCCGCTACACAAAATATCTAGCCGCTGCATCTAGCTAGACCACTCATACAACATTTGTACTGAATATCGCCATGAAATGATAAACTCAGATAGCATTTATTTATCGTAATTCGTATGTAATAATACATTCAGCAATAATAAGCACAAAGTATTTTCTTCTTATGGAATAAATACAAGAGAAGACATGCATCAAAATATTCTTTGTTCTTTGTATTTATCAGAACATAAAAGATGGAGGGTGTATTTGTTATAGTTCTAAAACATTTTTCTTGATAAATCAATTTTGAAGGAATTATAGCCGAATATGGGAGATGCATTCGATCAAAGATTCGAAGCGGCTTTCGATGAATGTTTTGAAGATACATACAACAACATCGTGGAGAACCGAACAAAGAAACAAAGCAAACGTGCATATGTCGAACGAAACCGCGAAGAGGGCTATACCCGTCTATGGAATGACTACTTCAGTGAAGATCCGATATTTTCGGCTCATTTATTCAGACAGCGTTTCCGCATGAACAAGGCAGTATTCATGCGTATTGTCGATCGCCTCTTAGAAAATGTTCCATTCTTTCAACAAAGGAGAGATGATGTCGGAAGGTTAGGTCTATCTCCACTACAAAAGTGTACGGCAGCTCTTCGTATGCTTGCTTATGGCTGTGCAGCTGACGCCGTTGACGTATCTCCGACTTGGTGAAAGCACATCACTTTCGTGTTTAACCAATTTCACAGAAGGCGTAATACAATTATTTGGAGATGAGTATCTACGAAGACCCACTCCAGAGGATCTTCAACGACTACTCGATATTGGAGAGATACGCAGCTTTCCTGGGATGATAGGAAGCATCGACTGTATGCATTGGGAGTAGAAAAATTGCCCAACCGCTTGGAAAGGACAGTACACACGTGGATCAGGAAAGCCAACAATTTTCTTGGAGGCTGTATCTTCACAAGATCTTTGGATATGACACACTTTTTTTGGTCCTCCAGGTACCTTAAACGATATTAACGTCCTCGATCGGTCTCCTGTTTTTGATGACGTTTTACAAGGTCGAGCTCCAAGGGTACAATACGTGGTCAACGAACACCAGTATGATTTGTCGTACTACCTCACAGACGGCATTTATCCAAAATGGTCAACATTTATCCAATCTATCTCAAACCCTCAAAGTCCTGAAGCAGAGTTATTTGCTAAAGTTCAAGAATCAACCCGAAAAGATGTGGAGCGTGCTTTTGGAGTATTGCAAGCTCGGTTTGCAATAGTGAAAAACCCGGCTATTTTGTGAGACAAGAGACAAATAGGGATGATTATGCGAACATGTATCATACTGCACAATATGATAGTAGAAAATGAACGCAATGGATACACTCAGTATGATACATCAGAGTTTGAAGAAGGAGACTCGAGTAGAAGTTCACAGGTGGATATGTCATATACTCCCAAGCCTTCAAATCTCCGTACTATGCTTGACATACGATGTCAAGTTCGTGACCCGCATATACATGAACAATTGAAATATGATTTGATTCAAAATATTTGGAACAAGTTTGGTAATGATGGAGATGTTTAATTATTGTATGTTTACATTTAGTCATTCAATAAATAAAAATTTTAAATTTAAATGTTTTACAAATTTATTAATCTTTTTTTCTAAGGATTCCATAACAGATAACATCATTGGAGCAACATTTGTGATCAGAGTCCTTAACTATTCCAAAAAAAAAAAAAATTAATTATCTATTGTTAAGGATTCCAATGGTGTTAGCTCTAAGAAGCCAATTTAAATACTTCCTCTGTTTTTAATGTTACATATTCTAGATTTTTCACACATTATAATAAAACACATTAAATTTGCATATTTTTTTTTGTGTTTATCTTTGTTTCATAATTTTAAGCCAATAACAATTCAGTAAGTGCAATTAAGTTTTTTGAAATTTGCAATTAGTTAATAAAACATGTCTTGAAAATGTAAAAAATAGATCTTTTTAAAACAATTTTTTTTCCTAGAATATGTAATATTAAGGAACAGGAGTACTTATTAGCCTCATTATGCCACATTTGCTCTTTTAATTCTATCATTGACTGTATGTGATTTGGTTTGTTAAACTTAATTAAATGATTACTTATCCTGATAGTATTTAATTAAAAGCCAAATCACCTTGAGTAATGTTAAAAGAATTCAATGCAATGCAACGTCCCTGACGCCTCAATTTCCTCGTTCCTTTTCCGCACTATTGCTCTGCTTGCGATCATCGTTTACGCTGGTCATCTTATGGTCTCTCTCGATCGATCCTATCTTAGTCACCAGGGATTGTACGATACCCAAGCGATTTAGTCGATGTTTGTACATTTTCTTCAACGATCATTTCATCGCGATTAACTCGAGAAAGAGAGAGAAACGTCGTTGTGGAGTGAGAGAATGGGGATGGTGGAAGAAGGAGGAGCAGGTGTGGTTGATAGGAAGATAACGATCGGAGTCTGCGTCATGGAAAAGAAGGTGAAGTGCAGCCCCGAGGTTTTCTTTCCTTATCGTTCTCGTATTTTAGATGAGATGATGATTTCGCTTTTGAAAACAAATCTGATATTCAGGTGAGTTTTTGCGTTGTTTTGAATCCGTCTCCTCGTTTCAGAGATTGTTCGCTTGGACTTTTGCAGGTTTTCTCGGCTCCCATGGGTCAGATTATGGATAGACTGCAAGCGTTTGGCGAATTTGAGGTAATGATTGATTATAGAGTTAACCCTAATTTGTGATTACAGATAATGTTTTTAATGTCTTTGCGGATCTCATGGTTACTTTTGTTACCACTTTTTTTTTTTTTAACTAGATCATACATTTTGGGGACAAGGTTATACTCGATGATCCAGTAGAAAGGTATGTGTGGACCAAATGTATTAGTAACGTTTTTTCTTTTGGTTTTGTGCTTATGTTGTATCATCTTTAACTGACGTGATGCATGTGATTTTGTAACACATTTTCTTGATTAGTTTATTGGGAGAAACTGGTGTTAAAGATTATTTTTAAGTACAACTATATTCTGGGACCACTAGTAGTTACTTCACCTGGGAATTTTCTGTTTCAGTTGGCCGATTTGTGATTGTTTGATTGCTTTCCATTCCTCTGGATATCCTCTTGAGAAAGTTCAAGCATATTCTTCTTTAAGAAAGTGAGTTCAGTGCCTTTTAAACTTTTGTTGGTATAGTTCAGTAAACTGCTTACTTTGTACATTGAGATGGCCTTTTCAAACTTGTATGATTCAGGCCCTTTTTAGTGAATGAACTGGATCCTCAATATCTTCTCCATGACCGCCGGAAAGTGTATGAGGTATTCATTTTCAGACTGCATTATTTTGTTCATGAAAAAAGAATACTTACATGCTTTCTTCTTAACTAATAAATTTATTTGTTCCATTTGTGCGCACCTGTAGCATCTAGAGATGTATGGTATCCCAGTTCCTAGATATGCTTGTGTCAATAGAACAGAACCCAACCAAGACCTTGATTATTTCGTCGAGGAAGAAGACTTTATTGAGGTTAATGGTGAAGTATTCTGGAAGCCATTTGTGGAAAAGCCCGTTAATGGTGAGCTCTCCTCTTCTCGAATCTTTGATCTCAATCTCTATTGGTTGAGTGCTTGTTTTGCGGGTACTATAAGGTTAAACTAAATAGTTTTTATCTATCAGCCTTGATCCCAACGTTTTTTTTATTTCTGAATTGCAGTTCTTTTATTGTCTACTAATCATACTTTTGTACTTGAAAAGGTGATGACCATAGCATCATGATATACTATCCTAGCTCAGCAGGTGGAGGCATGAAAGAATTGTTCCGTAAGGTACTGCATATTTTTGTGCATAACTTGGCTCTCCGTGGACTGACTTTGATCCTTGTATTGTATATGTTTGTTGTTATAACCTTAATTTGGTCATCAACTACTTGTCTTTCTGCAGAACTTGGCTATCTTTCTGATCCTAGTTTTTTTTTTTTAGGTTGGGAATCGTTCAAGTGAATTTCATCCTGACGTCAGAAGAGTAAGGAGAGAAGGTTCTTATATATATGAGGAGTTTATGCCTACTGGGGGAACTGATGTCAAGGTTCTGTTTCTGATGCTTCTAGATAAGCTTATTATATTCTAGTCCATGTTTGAGGCAACAACATTTTTAGTACATTGCAATGGTTCAGTCTGGGCTTTAACAAGTTTTCGACTCTATATGCAGGTCTACACTGTGGGTCCTGAATACGCACACGCTGAAGCAAGAAAGTCACCTGTTGTTGATGGTGTAGTTATGAGAAATCCGGATGGGAAGGAAGTAAGTTTTCCAGTCGTTACCAAACCGTTCCACATATGAAACCTTAGTGGAGCTTATGTTTCATGAAGGTATATAATGCCGATGTTCAGACTTTGATGAGTTACTGTTATTTAATGAACAGGTGAGGTATCCAGTTTTGCTTACACCTGCTGAGAAGCAAATGGCGAGAGAAGTTTGCATTGCTTTTAGGCAATCGGTATGTTGTGATTCCAGTTATGATTCTCCACCATAATGCTTAGATTTAAGATCATTGAACTGAATTGTAAACTACCAATAAACTGATTAAAATGCTCTCTTTCATACTCTGTTCCATAACAGAATCCGTGCTTCCAGTGTGATCGATCAGTTAGAAGGAATAATTAATTAATGTGATTGAAAGATGCTCTAACTAATTTATTGATTGGTTATCTTAGAAGGAATAATTAATTAATGTGATTGAAAGATGCTTTAAAGGTTCATTTTCATGTTTGCAGGTCTGTGGATTTGATCTCTTACGATCTGAGGGAAGTTCGTACGTTTGTGACGTTAATGGATGGAGTTTTGTGAAGAACTCTTATAAGTGAGATACTAATCTGGACCTTTTTTTTCTTCTGACTATTCTTTCAGCAGGGAAATCACAAATCGTGATATATGCTGGCGATGACCTAGCTTAATATATTATTTTCATTGAGTGTATTTTAATCAGAAATGTCACCATGGCTTTTCACTGTAAGGTACTACGACGATGCTGCTTGTGTGCTACGGAATATGTTTTTTGATGCAAAGGCTCCTCATCTTTCTTCTACAATTCCTCCCATCCTGCCATGGAAGATCAACGAACCTATCCAATCTAACGAAGGTCTAACTCGCCACGGAAGCGGCGTCATTGGAACATTTGGGCAGTCGGAGGAGCTACGTTGTGTCATTGCTGTTGTCCGGCAGTATGTTTTAAAATATGATCAACTGTCTTTTCTAAACTCCTCTATGTTCACTCAGGCTCTGATTTGTGTTTAAATTCCCTTGACAGCGGTGATAGAACCCCTAAGCAAAAAGTGAAAATCAAAGTTACAGAGGAAAAACTGTTAAACCTGATGCTTAAGTACAATGGAGGAAAGCCAAGAGCTGAGGTGAGAGGCTCAGGGTTTTCTATCTTCACATTCGTGTAGTGATATTATTATGATGTGCAATTTTGTCCTTACTTGCAGACAAAGCTTAAAACTGCAGTTCAATTGCAAGATCTGTTGGATGCCACAAGAATGTTGATTCCTCGTTCAAGGTAGACCTCTGATAGTGTTCTTATTACTTGCATTACACTTCCTGTACTCAGCATTTTACTTGGCTGAGTGGTATTCACAGATGCATAATTCTTTTCTTATGAATATAGCCAGTGGATCCATAGATTTTGAGGGTGGGTTGAAATAATTGAATGAGCTTATCCTGATGTTTCTGTGAAATATTCTCCAACTGCTTCCTTAGTTACATATTAGCAGTAACTAACTTTATGCATCTCTGTTTGATGTTTAGACCAGGTGAAAGTGATAGTGATGCAGAAGACCTTGAACATGCTGACAAACTTCGGCAAGTGAAAGCTGTTCTTGAAGAGGTTGTGTGCCTTGATAATTTAAGAGTTACTTTCGTTTTTTTCTGAGCTCTAGCTTTATGCTACAGATTTACTCTCCTTTTTTGCAAACTCCTTCTCAAGTCATAGATATGTAAAACGTGCAGGGTGGACATTTCTCTGGTATATACAGAAAGGTTCAACTAAAGCCGCTGAAATGGGATAAAGTACCAAAAAGTGATGGTGACGGTGAAGAAGAACGCCCAGTGGAGGCTCTTATGATACTGAAATATGGGGGCGTTCTAACTCATGCTGGTCGACAACAGGTAATATTGCTATTTTGTATCAGAAGATGACGTTAAATGCATTGCATACTTCAGTAATGGTATTGGTGAAGGAGGGGTACCTTATGTTAGCATATTTAAAGATCATTACAGGAGGTTGACGTATTGTTTAATGTTTGCTTGATTTGTTTCCACAGGCAGAAGAACTTGGTAGATACTTCCGAAACAATATGTATCCAGGTGACGCGCTTGATCTTATATTCCACTTTCCATATGTCTCATACAGTTCTCTGAAACAGTATATTCATTGTGTCGATACATAGATGCTTTATTTCTGACTGATTTATAATTAAATGGGGTATGCTTGCAGGTGAAGGTACTGGTTTGCTCCGTCTCCATAGTACATACCGTCACGACCTTAAAATTTACAGTTCTGACGAGGGACGTGTTCAGGTACAACTTTATACCAATTCACTAGTGAAAATGACCATAGCCCATTGAAATATTTATTACCTTCAGTCTTCTGTATATTCTTCATCGGATTCCATACCCCAGATCAAAGTGATGTAGTTGCATTGCTTGCAGATGTCTGCAGCCGCTTTTGCTAAAGGCCTACTTGACCTCGAAGGACCGCTGACCCCAATCCTGGTTTGCCTTTTTCGTTTGCGAGGTAGTATCGTGCTTCGCAATGTCATAATCATTAAATTTCTTATTTTCTTTCTCTAGGTTTCTCTAGTTAGCAAGGACTCTTCCATGTTGGATGGCCTGGATACTGCAAGCAGTGAAATGGAAGAGGCCAAGGTTTGTCTCTATCTCTCTCTCTCTTTGTTTAAAACTTAATTCAGAAGATATGAAACGAATGAAAGCCTGTTCTGTCACACGTCTGAAGCATCAATCAATAATACGTAGTGACATGCGTAGCATTAGATCTCAAATGCACTTGCTCATGTTTTAAACTTATGGTTGAATTTAATCTGCGTTAAGTAGTTTGAATTTTATTTTCAAATATTCATTAAACAATCATGTGTAATTATAATAGCTTTGAATTCCCTTCCTATCTTTCCTGCAGGCTCAGTTGAATGAGATCATAACTGCCGGTACAAAGTTGGTACATGATTACGTCTCTTCTGAATCACCTTGGATGATCGATGGGGTTGGACTTCCTCCTCACGCTAATGAGAGCCTACCTGAATTGGTACTCACATTTTTTTCTATACAACTTTTAAGTCTATTAGCATTTTGCAACCTGAAAGGCTTTCTGTCTGTTTTTTGAATTGTCATTATGCTACAGAGCATTTTACTGTTACAAATCATATTCTAAATGCCATCAACAGTATCATTTGCTTTTTTCTTAGCTGCATTTTTCTTCCATTTCTAATATTCTCTAGCACAAAAGATATACTCAATGTTACTTGTATGTTTACTTTCTAAATAATTAGGTGAAACTAGCTAAAAAGGTGACTGAACAAGTGAGGCTACTTGCAAAAGATGAAGAGGAGAATCCCACTGAGCCTAGCGCCTATGATGTAGTCCCTCCCTATGATCAAGCAAAGGCCCTTGGAAAGTCAAACATTGACGTTGGCCGGATTGCTGCTGGATTACCTTGTGGTAGTGAGGGATTTCTTTTGATGTATGCTCGGTGGAGAAAACTTGAAAAGGAACTATACAACGAAAGAAGAGAGTAAGTGTCAATGCTTGTCAAGTTTTCATCCTTATTTTTTTTATTTAATGGCACTGATAGTTGGAATCAAATGCAGCCGGTTCGACATAACACAGATTCCTGATGTTTACGATTCATGCAAGTAAGCTTTGTATTTCAGTTTGTTTATATATCGATCCTAACTTACTTTTTATATTGCTCCATTCTGAATATTGTGCAACGTGTTGTTAGGTACGACCTGTTACATAATTCTCATCTCAACCTGAAAGGACTAGACGAACTCTTCAAAGTTGCTCAGGTATGAATTGAATACAAAAACTGAAGTCTCTCTTCCATTTTCTGAAACTTCGATGGTCTTTCTCAATGCAACATCCTCCATATCTCCTAGATTTCGCCTTAACTATTGATACATCTTTGTTATGCATTTCGATCATGAACTATGTTGATTAGCCAGTTACGTGGTGTGGTTGCAGTTACTTGCAGATGGTGTAATCCCAAATGAGTATGGGATAAATCCACAGCAAAAGCTTAAAATCGGTTCAAAGGTGGGTTCCTCAACGTGGCATTGCAACTCCCACAAAGCCATGATATTTTCAGTTTGTCTCGTCCCTTACCATCTGTTGATTTTCTTTTTCCTTTTCTGTCTTTTATATTTAGATTGCGCGTCGCTTGCTGGGAAAAATCTTGATTGACCTGAGGAACACTCGAGAAGAGGCCATGAGTGTTGCTGAACTGAAGAAAAGTCAAGACCAAGTCTCGGTGTCGCTATGTTCGCCGAGAAAAGAGGATAGATGTAGTCAGCCAAAACTTTTCATTAAAAGCGATGAGCTAAGACGGCCTAACACTGGAGAGAACAAAGATGACGATGAAGATAAAGAAACCAAGTACCGACTAGATCCAAAGTAACTGAATAGTCTCTTTTCTTGTTTAAAAATGACGTATTAATAATATCTTCTCTAATTTTCTTAATGTCATCGTGTTTCCTTTAGGTATGCAAATGTCATGACTCCTGAACGTCATGTGAGGACACGTCTTTACTTCACATCTGTGAGTTTCTTCTTCCATTTTAAATCTCTTTCTTTATTTACTGCTACTAGCAAAGCATGAAGGAAAGTTCTTGATAGCTAAGATCATGCAACTGTGTAGCTCGATAACCAGTGAAACATGTGGATACATTTGTACATGACTTTCTGCAATGTAACGATTGACAGGAATCACATATACATTCTCTGATGAACGTCCTAAGGTATTGTAACCTCGACGAATCTCTTCAAGGGGAAGAAGGTCTCGTGTGCCAAAGCGCATTGGAACGCCTTTGTAAGACCAAAGAGCTTGATTACATGAGCTACATTGTCCTAAGACTGTTCGAGAACACTGAGGTTCACATTGCACCGGCCTTTTCTCTCTCTCTCATTCATGCTTTCTAGTTGTTCTACTTATTTCTGGAACCAGACACTGATACCTAGCTATAACATGTTACATGCAGGTATCTCTGGAAGATCCGAAACGATTCAGAATCGAACTTACATTTAGCCGAGGCGCAGATTTGTCTCCCTTAGAGGTATAAATGCAAAGACTAAACTCTTCGTCATGGAAACTTTGTTGATTTATTGAAAAAACAAATGGTTTTGATATAATATTATGTTACAACAGAAGAATGACGAGGAAGCAGAATCGTTACTGAGGGAACACACACTTCCGATAATGGGACCAGAGAGGCTACAAGAGGTTAGTTCGTGTTTGACACTTGAGACAATGGAGAAGATGATACGTCCATTTGCAATGCCGGCTGAAGATTTCCCTCCGGCATCAATTCCGGCAGGCTTCTCCGGTTACTTTTCGAAAAGCGCCGCGGTGCTGGAGCGGCTTGTGAAACTCTGGCCCTTCAACAAGAACTCCACTTCAAATGCAAAAAAGCCAACAACGTAAGTAGACCAGACCCATTGCTGATTCATATTCTCAAATCAATTTCCTTGTTGGACCAAAAAAATTGTGGGGTTATTTTTTCATTCTTTCTAATTGGGTTAGAACTAAAAGTGTTCATTCTTTCGTTATTCAGAAGAATCGTTATTTGTTTTGTTTTTTTAACAAATATCGTAATGAAATTCCCAAGCTTTAAACTAAAACAAAAAGATGATTTGATTTTAAATTGGATTCCATCACGTACTTCGAGAGAAAGAAGAAAGAAAGATTTGAATGGAATTTGATTCGTACCTTTTGTTTTCCCAAAGAAGAATAATAGTAATATATAATAATAAAGTGTTGATAATTGGGTTCCAACCAGACAAAAAGAAAAGGAGAAAAAGACACAACACATATCAAGGAGGAAGGTTTGTAATTGTAACCAATGTTTGTAGCTAAACAATGATGAATTAAAGGAACGATAAACCGGTGATTAAAATAATGTCATTAGTAATTTCAAACTGTTGGAACCACATGTGTGAAAAGGAAAAAATCTCACCTTTTTGTTTGCTTGGTCTCTGTCTCTATAGAGCTAGAGTCAGTCAGTCTACTCTTCTCATCTGCACATCTTCTCTCTCTCTCTCTCTCCGCAGACATCAATTCTCCTTTTTTGACTAAATTTCTTCTGCGAGTTGGGCTTTTGCTTTGATCCATTCCCAGTGAATCTCACTGCTTCATCTGAAAATCACTTCACTTTACTTTCTCTCTCTCTCTAATTAGCCTTTGGGTTTTTTTTTTTCTCCAAAGAAGTATATGTTGGTCTGATCAGATTAGCCATCTGTGTTTTTTTCTTTTTTAATATTCCTTTGTCTGTGTTGGTGAGATGGGTTTGGATGATACTGATGCTGTTAAAGCTAAAGGAAACTTGCAATCTAACGAGAGTGAGAATCACAAAAGGAAGAAGAAAAACAATGGTGAAAACAACAGTAAAGGCGAAGAAGAAGAAGAAAGAGAAGGAAGTGGGTGTTGGCTCAACTTAAGGTTTATGTTTGGCTGCGTACCTTCAAAACCAGATGTTGATGGTGTTTCTTCCTCTTCCTCTTACTCTTCTCTCTATGCCACTACCAGCCCCACCGGTATATGTATATACATTCTCTGATTGTTTTAGTGCCCTTGCTTTAAAATAGCCTTGATTGCCCTTTGAATTGGGAAAAACTTTGTTGTGGGTTTAGTTTCCATAAGTGTATGTATATGTTTCTAATCTTGGGTTGCTTGCTTGAGATCATTGAAAGTTTACATCTTTACTTATTCATTTACTCATGATTTTTGTTGTTACAATAGTGGAAAGTAAACAGGCAGATGAGAAACCAAATGATCAACCAGTTTCCTCCACGACAACAACAACAACTAGCAATGCGGGAAGCTCTTCCTCAACCCCAATGATCAGCGAAGAACTTAAGGTTTATTCTAACCTGACCAAGTTCACTTTCAGCGACCTTAAGCTAGCTACCAGAAACTTCAGACCAGAGTGTCTTCTCGGAGAAGGTGGCTTTGGTTGCGTCTTTAAAGGATGGATCCAAGAACACGGTACTGCTCCTGTTAAACCCGGTGCTGGCATTACCGTAGCTGTCAAAACCTTGAATCCTGATGGACTTCAAGGTCACAAAGAATGGCTTGTAAGAAACAACACCTCTTCTGTTTCTTTCCCATCATTTATGATTCCCAATTAAAGATAATGTCTTTTGCAGGCTGAGATTAACTTCCTTGGGAACCTTCTTCATCCTAATCTAGTAAAGCTGGTTGGTTACTGCATAGAAGATGATCAAAGACTGCTTGTTTACGAGTTTATGCCTAGAGGAAGTTTGGAGAATCATCTTTTTAGAAGTATGTAAACTCCACACAACCTCATTTTTATAAGTTTTTCAATGTTTTAAAAATCCTTTTCTTGTTCCAAGGGTCGTTGCCACTTCCTTGGTGTATACGGATGAAGATTGCGGTAGGAGCTGCAAAAGGTCTCAGCTTCCTCCATGAAGAAGCTTTGAAGCCTGTCATCTACCGAGATTTCAAAACCTCAAACATTTTACTTGATTCAGTATGTATCTTTCTTTACTCCTGTCCATTAACATGATTAACACTTTTTCATATTTATATAAATTCACATTTTTTTTCAGGACTACAATGCAAAACTATCTGATTTTGGACTTGCCAAAGATGCTCCTGACGAAGGCAAAACACATGTTTCTACTCGTGTTATGGGTACTTATGGTTACGCTGCTCCAGAGTATGTTATGACCGGTGAGTGTCCCTCTTTAGTGCTAATCCCTCAGTTCTGAAATTTAGGATGTTTTAAGAAATTTTGATGTTCCAATATAAAAGATATTCTCAATTTGAACTTTGTAAAAAATTGTGTAACCATTCATATTTATTTTATAGTCGATTTTGTAATTGGTTGAGTAGTTTTTTTATTTAAAGATTTAATGATATTTTTTAATATGTGTGCTTAACATAAAACATCTTATATTTAGGATTAGGAACACAGGAGTATCATTTTGTATATTTTGAAATATTTAATGTTTGTTGATCAGTTTCTTTATTGAACTTTTGTTAAGGTCACTTGACGTCAAAGAGCGATGTGTATAGTTTCGGTGTGGTTCTACTCGAGATGCTGACTGGACGACGGTCCATGGACAAGAACCGACCAAACGGTGAGCACAACTTAGTGGAATGGGCGAGACCGCACCTGCTTGACAAAAGGAGGTTTTACAAGTTACTTGATCCGAGGCTGGAAGGTCATTTCTCGATCAAAGGCGCACAAAAGGTGATTCAGCTCGCTGCACAGTGTCTTAGCCGTGACCCCAAGGTTAGGCCAAAGATGAGTGATGTTGTCGAAGCGCTCAAACCGCTTCCTCATCTTAAAGACATGGCGAGCTCTTCTTACTACTTCCAGACAATGCAAGCCGAGCGTTTGAAAAACGGGTCGGGTCGGTCTCAGGGGTTTGGATCAAGAAAAGGACAACCACAACCCGTGTTTAGGACACTGTCTAGTCCCCATGGATCTCAAGGAGGAAACGGGTTTGGATCAAGAAAGGGGCAGCCCCAACCTGTGTTTAGGACAATGTCAAGTCCTCATGGTGCGTCGCCTTACCGACCTCAGATTCCTTCTCCGAAGCCTAAAGGAGCAACTACATAGCGTTCTCTTGCGTGTGGACGTAGGGCACAACGAAGAAAGGCTTCAATGCTCAAAGCTTTATCGTTTGTTTAAGCGGCAAGAGATATATTTTTAACCAATGTTACTGTAAACTCTTTTTATTTAATCGATTAATGTAAAAACGTTGTAAGAACGGTGAAGCCAAATGGGTTGTCTATGGAAATTGTTATCTCAGTAGCTAGGCCTGGCATCTTTTTATCCGAAATAATTCACTTCGATTTAGTAGGTTTTTTTAAAAAATCGTTTTTTCTAAAAAAAGAAATTATGTCCAAACCATATTAAACTCAATCCAAACTGAGAACGTCAGGTGGCCTAGCGGCAATACTGAACGTTTCTCACACACGACTACCCGAGATCGCCAGTTCGATACTCAGGGACAGCGGGGTGGAACTGGGTTAGCTAAAAAATCCCTACGGGGATTTCTGGCGAGGAGAACCTTCGGGGTGAGCCCAGTCACTATAAAAAGTTCAACCTATACAGTTTAACCAGGACGAGTTAGTCTGGTGGTAAACGGCTTGCGGCTGCAAGTACGGCCCCGGGTTCGACTCGCACTGGCCACCAGAGAATTTACATGCGGACTTGCTCTGGCGCCCGAGACCGAAGACCGTTGTCTGGCCATGACCCACTTCGGGTGTGCATCCGCGCCACTAAAGGGTTCGGTCTCTAGTCTGGACCACCATGGTGGGGCCAGGACACTCGGTTATCAAAAAAAAAAAAACTCAAACCAAACTAATCAAATTTTAAATCAAAATAACCTAATTAACCTAAATTAACCAAAATTATCAAATTTATACAAAGTTATGACAAAATTTAACTAAAATTTAACCAAAATCAAAACTTCCATAATAATTTTCAACAATCAAACTAGAAAATATCAAACCAAAATTTTATTTCGGATTAATTCGATAAAATTTATGTTTAACCAAACTAACTAGCGGATTGTAGGCCTAAGTAGCCATTTGAAAGGCCAAAAAAATATCTCTAAAACACACTTGCGAAAATAATATTTTGGAATTAAATGTGAAGAATAATACTCATAAGATTCAACTATATTTAACTAAAACCATGTGTGAGCACAAGGCCAGATTATAGCAAAACAAAGTAATGGACTGAAACAAGTCGAGACAAAAATTAGAGATGGCAAATAGGTTGTTCAGTTCCGTTCTGGACCGCAGAAGGATTGTTTTCAGGCGGGTCACGGCAGATCAAATCTGCGCGGGCTGCAGTCTCCGAAATAGCTGTCCAAACTCATCATGCTATATGTACAAGCTTTTGCAGGTCGGCCCGCGGAACAGGTGATAGTACATGCAGTAGAACACTTCAGACTATTCTAGGACATGATTCAAATCGTCGATTGAACTGGACATGATTCATTAGTCATTGATTTGCTTATTTGTTATTCAAAACAATAGTTGTAGTTACTTTTGTCACACTCCATATATATCAACATACCAAGTAAATAATTGCAGAAAATATTTTTCATTATCTTATAACTCATAATTTCATAACCAATGCTTTAGTTCGCTGAATCCAAAAATTAAATAAAACCAAACAATAAATCAAAGCTGTCAAACCCTAAATAGATAAAAAGAGAAATTTGGAGCTTGATTCGTCATCGCCGGAGCTCTAATCATCATCGCCGGAGCTCGAATTATCATAGCCGGAGTCGCTTTCTTCTCAATCTCTTTTTCATTTTTTTCAGGTAAAACAAGAAATGAAAAAATGCGGGTCCTTGTAATGTTGATGACCTGTTTTGGCCCATCTCAAAAAACACAATCCCGCAACAACCTGTCCCGCGAGGTCTGTAGAAAACTTTGTTCCAATACCATCCCGCGACAATCCTTTACAGGCCAAGTCTCCGTAGTCCAGGTCCCATAATTACCATCTCTAGACAAAATCAAATCTCCTGGCATAATCAAATAAATCAAGGGACAAAAGTAAAGAACCCCTGAGAAACTTCACTAAAGAACTCGAAAATCAAATCGAGTGGAACAGATTTTTTTAGCAGATCACTAGAAAAAACAAAACTAAAGAGGCAAATAATCAAGAAAGAGACTTGTATGGTTCATCTTCAAAGACGATCCCTTCGTAGTATTTTTTTTTAATTTTGTAGAAAAGGAAAACAAATAAACAATTTTATGGTTCATCTTTTAATTTTGTAGAAAAGAAAGAGACTTGTATGGTTCATCTTTTCTTCTTAAGGCTTGAGAGCGAGAGCAAACCCAACCTTGGCACTCTTCTCGATTGCCTTAGAGTCAACCTCTCCAGAGACGGTGATGAACGAATTTGGACGCCACTCGTGCTGGATCAACGCGTTGGCTATATCTGCATTGTTCACGCGTGCCTTCACTGTGGTCAATGGGTCCAGAGCGTGCTGAGCACCCACGGTTATGGAGTTCACTTGGCTCTTCAAGTTGTGGTTAACTTCAGCTCCAACCACCATGTTCTTCAACGGGTTGACAATGTGGTAGTATGATGCATTCAATCTCTCACCATTTGTCGTTCCTTTTAAACAAAACATTAAGATTATTGTAACATGATAGAATTATTATAAATATTGACATCTTGACAGATTTTTAGAGATTTTATAATTTTTAAATCATCATATCAAAAAAAAAAAAGGGCTTTTTGCAGAATTGACCTATAACTTAAAGTCAAACACAAAACTAACCTCCTTTTTTTTTGAAAATTGGTTTTGCCCTATTCACCCCACAAGTTCATATAATTTACGAAAATGCCATCAATTTTTTTTTTCTTTTTTTTTTCGAAAATGACATTTTTACTCTCTCACCCTCATCATCTTCAAGTAATTACAAGATTGCCATTGTCATCAATACCACAACCACCATGAACAACCAATTTGAAGCTCTTAATGCTCCCAAAATCGATTTACCCTTCTTCTTTTTCCATTCTTGTGAACTAAACACAACATATCTCTCACTTTCTCTCCACAATGAGCTAAAAAAACCCAAGATATTGATTCTAAATTTTTTATGGTTCATAGAGTCATAGAAGCTAATGATTCTGGGTGGGTTACTTTCGTTTGTGATTCTGTGTGCTTGGAGAAGCCTTATGTATGCTCACCAATTTAAGGTATGACATCGAGTTTTTTTCCAGATCTGTTCGTCAGACGACTTACTTGGGAAGTCGTCTGGCTGTAGACAACTTACCTGGAAGTCGTCTGGTCAACGCAGAGGTTATTTTTGCAATTGACTTTGAAATCTGTAACCTGAGACGACTGAAAGTTAAGTCGTCTGTTTTTGTTTGGTTTCAAAAAAATTTCCAAAGAACCTAGACGACTTACATTTCAGTCGTCATAGGTTAGTTTTGCATTTGACTGGATAATTTCAGAAGTTTGACTTCCCTAGACGACTTACATTTCAGTCGTCTGGCGAAAATTAAAATAATAATATTTTTTTAAAAGTAGACGACTTACAGTTAAGTCGTCATAGGTTAGTTTTGCAATTGAAAAAAAAAAACTTCAAAATTTAATTATACACAGACGACTTATACTTCAGTCGTCCACGAGACGACTTACTTGTAAGTCGTCCAGGATTTTTTTCTGAGATTCTGGTCAAACCTCGTAAATCCTGGACGACTTACATTTCAGTCGTCTCGTGGACGACTGAATTATAAGTCGTCTGTATATAATTAAATCTTGAAGTTTTTTTTTTCAATTGCAAAACTAACCTATGACGACTTAACTGTAAGTCGTCTACTTTTAAAAAAATATTATTATTTTAATTTTCACTAGACGACTGAAATGTAAGTCGTCCAGAAAAGTCAAACTTCTGAAATTATCCAGTCAAATGCAAAACTAACCTATGACGACTGAAATGTAAGTCGTCTAGCTTTTTTGGAGTTTTTTTTTTAGCCAAACAATAGTAGACGACTTATTTTTCAGTCGTCCGAAATAACAGATTTCAAAGTCAATTGCAAAAATAACCTCTGTGTTGACCAGACGACGTATAGTTTAGTCGTCTGGACAACTTAGATTGAAGTCGTCCGCGTCTTCTCCGCTAGTTTTTAAGTCTTCTACGTTAGTTTTTGAATAACTTGTATTTTTAAGAGTGATAAGTAACTTCAAGATATGTAAAACTCATATTTACAAAATATGTTCTCTCCCTTAGTTTTACTAAATTTGACTAAGTTTTTCAACACAAACTTATAATAAAATATGATATGCTTTGACTAGTTACTATTGTTTGTTTCCATCTCTTAAGTATTATTGTTATAGACAATAATGATGACTATTGTTATGAGTTGGAAGAAGGGTTAAAATACTTCTTAAAATGTTGTATCAATATAAAGCTACCAACATTCTTGTTTATTAAGATGAGAACAAGGCCATTGGAGTTTATTATTGCATATGAGAGATCCAAAGATAAGAAAAAGGCTACTGAAGTCTATTATTTCATTGATTTGTAAATGTGTAAACACATTGTTAGCACATTTAATACATCTTGGAAAACATTATTACTGATTTTACAAAAAATTCACAACTAAAAGAGTAGACATGCAATTCACAAAACAGACCACAAACAAAACTATTATAGATCTTTCCTCTACAAAGACAAGCTTGGATTCCACTTGAGTAGACAAGACCACACGACTTTTAAGAAGTCCAGACGACTTCTAAGAAGTCCAGACGACTTCCAAGAAGTTCAGACGACTTTGTCAGAAGACTTTTAGGAAGTTCAGACGACTTCCAGACGACTTTACAGGAAGTCCAGACGACTTTGTCAGAAGACTTCCAAGAAGTCCAGACGACTTCCAAACGACTTCCAGACGACTTCCAGACGACTAACAGGTAAGTCGTCCCAGAAGTTTTCCAGATCTGAAAAACCTGCATATTAAATCCAGATTTGAAAAACCTGCATATCCAAAAACGTTCAAATGGCTTAAAAACAGAAAAAATGTGTGAAAGATTAGATAAATCTACCTTTACAGAACACACAAAAATACATATCTAAAAATAATAGATTTACCTTTAAATTAGTGGAAGATGAGTACCATCTAATTAAAAACCTGCAAAAAAGATAGATTAGAAAGAAAGACATGAGACAAAACTGGAAAATTCATATAAAGTTTGGTGTTTTCAAGTCAAAGAGATTAGAGTGGGTTTGGAGAGTTTTAGTTTGGGAAAAAAGTAAGAACTTTATACAACAAGAAGTTCTCAAATGAAGAAAAATCAGACATAAGAACTTACCAAAACGCTCAGATCTATTATGAAAGGGAGACTTCGTCAGAAGACTTCCATGAAGTCCAGACAACTTCCTGGAAGTCCAGACGACTTCCCTGAAGTCCAGACGACTTCCTGGAAGTCCAGACGACTTCCTGGAAGTCCAGACGACTTCCTGGAAGTCCAGACGACTTCCTGGAAGTCCAGACGACTTTGTCAGAAGACTTCCAAGAAGTCCAGACGACTTCCAGACGACTTCCAGACGACTAACAGGTAAGTCGTACAAGAAGTCTTCCAGATCTGAAAAACCTGCATATCAAATCCAGATCTGAAAAACCTGCATATCCAAAAACGTTCAAATGACTTAAAAATAGAGAAAATGAGTGGAAGATTAGATAAATCTACATTTATAGAACACACAAAAATACATATCTAAAATTAATAGATTTACCTTTAAATTAATGGAAGATGAGTACCATTTGATTAAAAACCTGTAAAAGAGATAGATTAGTAAGAAATACATGAGACAAAACTGAAAAATTCATATAAAGTTTGGTGTTTTCAAGTCAAAGAGATTAGAGAGAGGTTGGAGAGTTTTAGAATGATGAACATTACATTTTTGTTGCAGCCATTTGAGAGGAAGAGAGAGAATGTGTAAATTTTTCTTTATATAGGGAGACAAAAAATCCAATTAGATTAAATATTTTTTACTCAGACGACTTCCTGGACGACTTACATTTCAGTCGTCTGGTGAAGAAATTAAAACAGACGACTTACATGTAAGTCGTCCAGAAGAGTTTAATATTTTTAGCGGGAAATTAAATATTTTTAGCGGGAAACTAAAATAGAAGACTTTCCAGACGACTTACAAGTAAGTCGTCTGGTTTAAATTATTTAAGCGGGAAAATAGTTTTTTTAAAAAATTTTAGGCGGGAATATTTGGACGACTTACATGTAAGTCATCTGTTTTAATTTCTTCACCAGACGACTGAAATGTAAGTCGTCCGAGTAAATTATTCAATAGACGACTAAAATATACGTCGTCCGAGTAAATTATTCAACAGATGACTGAAATATAAGTCGTCCACACCCTAAACATAACCCCTAAACTTAATTATCTAATTAAAGACTTCATAAAATCAAATCAAACTTGAAAAGTGTTTACTATACACATAAATAAACACATATAGGTGAAAACTAATTTTTGAAAAAAACATTTTAGTTTTTCAAAATCTAACCCTAACAATACATACAATACTACAACATATGTTTGCCAAACTACTAAACCAAAGTATTTCATGATTCACTACTTCCACTCATCTATCTTCAAAACAAATCAATTTTATCATATCTTAATTTATATCACTTAAAACTGTTTATAATTACTTGATTTTTATTTTTCACGCATCAAAATATTTTTTTACAAGATTTATAAATTATTTTTAAAATAAACTGGTACCAGACGACTTAAACTTCAGTCGTCCAGACGACTTCCAACATCTCAGACGACTCAGACGATTTACTGGGGCTATATTCGTAAAAATGGCTTCTATTTTTTTGTTTGGTCACAAGGGGTTGAGCTGTAATTTCACTAGGCTTTTAGGTTAGTTTTGCATTTGATTCAAGTTTGGGTATAGGTTTGGGATTAAAATCAAGTTGTGGGTTAGTTTTGGCAAAAACCCCAAAAAAAAAATTATATTTTTTGTTGGATAGTTAAATAAGTAAAATTATATTTAACTTTATTATTCAATGTACATAAGTTTAATCAAATTTCTAAATTACGTATTTAAAGTTTAGTTGCAGTAAAGTAATTTAGTTGAATAATTAGCAGTTGATTAATTAGATTTAATAAAGAGAAATTTCGTACGTTTTTGTCACAAAAATAGCTTCCAATGAAGAAACTGACCAAAATAACTTTTATTAAAGTGTAAAAATGTATTTTTACCCTAAGGTTCACTAATCTGAACTTAGGGTCTAGAGTTAATGGATGATTGTTTGGGGATATGATTTCAAAAGTAAAAAAAAAAAATTAAAATTTTCAAAATAAAAGGAACTATATTTGTCATTTTTTTGGAACTATGTCTGTGACAAAAACTTAAAAAACACTATTTGAGAGAATTGCCTTCTTTAATAAATATATTTTATAAGTTTAATCTTTTTCAGTAAAAACAACAGTACTAAAATTATTCAATTGTTAAAATAATAAAATTGTATACAAATTATTAATTTGCAAATTGAAAAAAATAATTTTATTAAATTACTAATTTAAATACGTTCAAATTAGAAAATCAAATCAATTAAAAATGATTACTTTATACTTTTTTAAAAATTAAATGAATTAAAATCAAATGTAATCGAATACTTTTTAATAAAATATTATTGAAATACGATTTGGTGGTGTATTATTGGGACACAAGAACGGTTGAACCAGGTTTAACAATAATGATAGCAATTTTCATGAACATCTCTGTTTATGTAATAATAGTAATGTGATTCATGAACATCTCTGTTTATATATACCAAACAATAGTGTTACCAAGAACGGTTGAACCAGGTTTAACAATAGTGTTAAAAAAAACAATAATGATACCAAACAATTTTCATGAACATCTCTGTTTATATAATAATATTAACGTGATTCATGAACATCTCTGTTTATATAATAATAACATACGTATATATACAGTGCTCAAGAGGTTAAACAAAAGATTGCCAAAAAAAGGAGGTTAAACAAAAGTAACAAAACTATTGGTTGTTGTATTTTAATGGATTTGGAAATCCGAACTAAATCTAGTGTTATTGGTTTTATGATTTTCAAATCTGTATTAAAATCATGTGTTATTGGTTTAATAATTCATAAATTCTATATCAAATCAAGTGTTATTCAATCGTACAGATTTACTAATATATTTGATTTTATAATGAATTTGAATGGATTTTTTGGATTTTTTTGTTAAAAATACAAAGACTCAAATCCGAGGGAAAACCTCCAGATTTGCATATTTTACTTGGATTTATAAATACTACATGAATTTCTAAATCAATCAAAATATATAAACCAATAACACCTACTAAAGTTTCTGCATATACATCAAATTCCCAGAAAACATTTGGTTGTTGTATTTTAATGGATTTGAAAATCCAAACTAAATCTAGTGTTATTGGTTCTATGATTTTCAAATCTGTATTAAAATCATGTGTTATTGGTTTAATGATTCATAAATTCTATATCAAATCAAGTGTTATTCAATCGTACATATTTACTAATAAATTTGATTTCATAATGGATTTGGATGGATTTTTATTTAAAAAAATACAAAGATTCAAATCTGAGAGAAAACCTTTGGATTTGTAAATACTAATCCAAATTTTTTTAAAAATCTGTATATTTTACTTAGATTTATAAATATTACATAGATTTCTAAATCAATCAAAATATATAAACCAATAATACCTCTTTAACGAAAAACCCCATGTCGAAGTATGAAAAAAGAAACCGGACGAAAATAATTTTACATAAAGATTCCACCATTGTTTACACAATAGCAAGAGAGGACCACAAAACAGATATTAAGTTTCGACTTATTCTTGGATTCACCTCCTAGGTTGAACCTCTAGATTCATCAACCATAGAATTTCATTATTTCAAATTCGATATCTTTAAAAAAATGAAACAAAATATTGTCAAATTATATTATCTTTTTAAAATTAAAATGTAAAAATAAATAAATAAAAAATAGTAGTAATTACAAAAAGAAATATTTTTAACGTCGTCAGCAAAACATTAAACCCTGAATCCTAATCCCTAAACCTTAAATCCGAAACCCTAAACCCTAAACCCTAAACCCTTGGGTAAACCCTAAATTTTAGGATAAATTTTAAACTTTAAATCAAAATCATTAAACACTAAAACACTCAAGGGTTTAGGGTTTAGGATTTAGGGTTTAGGGTTTAGAGTTTACCCAAGGGTTTAGGATTTATCCAAGGGTTTAGGGTTTATGGATTAGGATTTAGGGTTTAGTGTTCTGCTGACGACGTTAAAAAGATTTTTTTTTAATTCTTTTAGGTGTAAGTTAATAACATACGTATATATACAGTGCTCAAGAGGTTAAACAAAAGATTGCCAAAAAAAAAGATGTTAAACAAAAGTAACAAGACTATTGGTTGTTGTATTTTAATGGATTTGAAAATCCGAACTAAATCTAGTGTTATTGGTTTTATGATTTTCAAATCTGTATTAAAATCATGTGTTATTGGTTTAATAATTCATAAATTCTATATCAAATCAAGTGTTATTCAATCGTACGGATTTACTAATATATTTGATTTTATAATGAATTTGAATGGATTTTTTGGATTTTTTTGTTAAAAATACAAAGACTCAAATCCGAGGGAAAACCTCCAGATTTGCATATTTTACTTGGATTTATAAATACTACATGAATTTCTAAATCAATCAAAATATATAAACCAATAACACCTCCTAAAGTTTCTGCATATACATCAAATTCCCAGAAAACCTTTGGTTGTTGTATTTTAATGGATTTGAAAATCCAAACTAAATCTAGTGTTATTGATTCTATGATTTTCAAATCTGTATTAAAATCATGTGTTATTGGTTTAATGATTCATAAATTCTATATCAAATCAAGTGTTATTCAATCGTACAGATTTACTAATAAATTTGATTTTATAATGGATTTGGATGGATTTGGATGGATTTGGATGGATTTTTACTTAAAAAAAATACAAAGATTCAAATCTGAGGGAAAACCTTTGGATTTGTAAATACTAATCCAAAATTTTTTAAAAATTTGTATATTTTACTTAGATTTATAAATATTACATGGATTTCTAAATCAATCAAAATATATAAACCAATAATACCTCTTTAACGAAAAACCCCATGTCGAAGTATGAAAAAAGAAACCGGACGAAAATAATTTTACTTAAAGATTCCACCATTGTTTACACAATAGCAAGAGAGGACCACAAAACAGATATTAAGTTTCGACTTATTCTTGGATTCACCCCCTAGGTTGAACCTCTAGGTTCACCAACCAATAAAATTTCATTATTTCAAATTCGATATCTTTTAAAAAAAGAAACAAAATATTGTCAAATTATATTATCTTTTTAAAATTAAAATGTAAAAATAAATAAATAAAAAATAGTAGTAATTACAAAAAAAAATATTTTTAACGTCGTCAGCAAAACATTAAACCCTGAATCCTAATCCCTAAACCTTAAATCCGAAACCCTAAACCCTAAACCCTAAACCCTTGGGTAAACCCTAAACTCTAGGATAAATCTTAAATTTTAAATCAAAATCACTAAACACTAAAACACTCAAGGGTTTAGGGTTTAGGATTTAGGGTTTAAGGTTTAGAGTTTTAAGGTTTAGTGTTTTTATTTAGAGTTTAGGATTTGTCCAAGGGTTTAGGGTTTACCCAATGGTTTAGAGTTTACCCAATGGTTTAGGATTTATCCAAGGGTTTAGGGTTTAAGGATTAGGATTTATGGTTTAGTGTTTTGCTAACGACGTTAAAAGATTTTTTTTTAATTCTTTTAGGTGTAACTACTATTTTTTTACTTTTTTATTTTAAAAACATAATATAACTTGCCAATATTTTGTTTTCTTTTATAAAAGATATCAAATTTAAAATAATGAAATTCTATTGGTCGGTGAACCCAAAAATAACTATTAAGTTTCACGTAGAAAAGAGAATGCGTTAGTTATGGTAGTACTATATATGTAACCAAAAAAAAAAAGTGATCAGCTCATAAACCGAAAAAAAAAAACGAAATCAAACTTAGCTTGATAAGAACTGAAACAGAGAACCATCCTCAATGTTGATGAGATCATAACACATTAAACGATTATATTTATATTTTTTTGGTTCGGGGGATAACTCCTCAAAGCTCTGTCTATAAGACATAGATCAGCTAGGATTTTGAGAATGAGAAGCAAGAGAGAAAGAATCTCTTTATAAGAAAATCTATAAACTGAAACGAAAAAGCTTGAGCACCAGCAGATTTAATCTTCACCTTTTCTAGTTCAACTATGACATCTGACAAAGACAATTCCACATTCTCGACCCGTTCCTCTAGTTGAAGGATCCCAGAAGATCCATTAAAAGAATGTGCTGCTTTCTTCCACTCCAAGGACACCTCCTCAAGCTTTGAATTTAGCCAGTCAAGCTTGAAGCCTGACTCCTTCAGAGCAGTCAAATCTCTTTGAGCATTGCTTAGTTCTGTCGCAGACAAGCTCTGTGGAGGCTTGCTCAGTGTCTCGACGAGGCCAAGGAGATACATGTACTTTGTTTGGACCCATTGGTTCTCAGGTTTGAAATCTATTACATAGTGTGGGTCCTGAAAGACAGTATTGGCCACTGGGAAAACCTGCCAATGAGAAAATAATTAGGAACTGGATTAAAAATCCGCCACTCTCTTTTGTGGTGGTGATCAATGGGAGTCTCATTAAACTTACTTGACAAGCAGAGATCTGGAAACCATGGAAATCTATTATATCATTCTCAGTTGATTTTCCTTGATGAACAACTTCAACTACTTTGATGTAGACTTCAACGGTTAGTTTGTCCTTTTCCAGGAACCCTAGCTTGGTAAGAGGCAACGCATTCTCGAAACCCCAGCTTGGGACCTCAGCGCAGAACAAACTGTATTTCCTTTGTTCTTAAGATAAAGACAAAAATATATATATATATCAATTTTTCTTCTTCATTCAGATTCACACAAGTTCGTGGAACGTATACAATCAAGGTGATTGATTACCTGGTGATCTGAATAGAACTTGGCCGGATTGATTCAACAAAACGAAGCTAAAAATAGCTCTCCTTTTCCATCCAGGTCTCAATGGATTAGGATTCCCAACGCAAAGGAACAGAGACAAGTGATCAGAGCAACAGGATCCCAAGGGATCCACCTCAGCATACCTAAGAAACAAAACAAAACAAAACAAAAACCTTTTTAGTTCTGAAAAT
The DNA here is from genome assembly GCF_020379485.1 of Brassica napus. Lineage (NCBI taxonomy): Eukaryota > Viridiplantae > Streptophyta > Magnoliopsida > Brassicales > Brassicaceae > Brassica > Brassica napus. The sequence continues at coordinate 58,088,814 of NC_063452.1, read as the reverse complement.
CAAAATATCAATAAGAAAACTAGATGTGAATTTTTTCGATTTACCATTCGCAGCCACCACTTGAGAAGTTATCAGACTTTATCCAACTGTTCCTCTTGGAGATGTCATCTATCTCCCAACTCAATGCCTTCTCCATCTGTAAAATATTGATCGAAAAGGCTTGTTTTGATTTCTTGTATGTTTCCAATTCATGCATTATACTCCTATATATAGGAGGAGGATAACAAAATTTTACAGCATATATTCATCATACTTCTTCCTTTTTTAATCAAACTTCTTCCTTTTTATCATATATCCCAAATTCATATATATATATATATATATATATATATATATATATATATATATATATATATATTCAAATATTATTAATCAAACAAAAAGATATTTCTAATTGTCTAAAACGATGTCTAACAAAATCAAGGGAGATTATTCATAAAAAAAATGTAAAAAAAAAACGTATGTTCTCGGAAAAACATATATGAGCTGGAATCTCTTGATTACTATAAAACTCTAACCACAAGTTTCAGTAGGAGCTGCAAAAGGTCTCAGTTTCCTCCATGAAGACAGGCCCCTCTTAACCAATTTAGTAGCATTTGCGAAACTTAAAGAATGGACCTTTTTATAATTTTTTTTTTGTTTTTTCCTTGTTTTTCGTTAAATTGAACGAAAATCTCAATAATATTATTCGAGAAGTCAGTTTCTTATGTGATGCACTCACGTTAATTTTCGCGATAGTTGATTACACTGATACCCTTAATGAATTAAAAATATTACACTTAAATACTATTATTGAATTTTTTATTTAGTTTCCTTTTTCCTTTTTAAAATTTTCCAAATAACATATATAATAAAAAATAAAACATTTATAAAGTTTAAAAAACAAATTGGAAAACGAAAATATATTTATATATAATATGATTTCATGAAAAAGGAAAGTTTACAAAGTAGAAATATTCCACTTAAAAAATATTTTTAAATAACATAAAATATACTTTTGAAGTAATAAAATATTTCTTTATATCTATATTTTCTTAAATGAAAATATATATTTGCATATAATGTGATTTCATAAAACAACATTCACACACATAATCTTGATATTAGAAAAAATATAATTTCTTTAAAAGATAATTTTAAACAATACAAAAATATATATTTTCAGAGTAATATAAATAATTTTTATATATCTATCTATTTTCTTAGATGATTACATAAAAATAATTAAATAACATAAACTGATATATGTTTAATTGACTAAAAATAGTTTATAATTAGTATTATTGGAATTTTTTATTTATTTTTCATATATTTAGTTGACTATAATATCTTTCAATTACAACAAAAAAATCTATAAATTATATTTTACTTATATATTAGTATGATTTTAAAATACTATCACACAATTTTGATAAATATCATGAAATTACATGCACATTTAAACGATAAATAAAATTAATTTCATTTTACTTAATTATAATAAAAAATAATTATACTTTAGTTTGAATTTAAATAATATATGTAACTCAGTATACTCACAACATGAGTGACTTGACTAACCCAACTTATATCTAAAATCATAGGTTTAACTACAATATGAATATATATTTTATAATAATAATTTATTTTATAAATGTAAATTTTAGGAAAACTCAAAACATATAACAAATAAAAATAAAATATTAACCAACTTTTATAATTTAGTTCTTTTGTAAAGTTTATATATATGCATGAGACTGTAGAATATTATTGTTATATTAATTTACGTAATTTAGAATCCGACCATTTAGTTTATTTTATTTTCATTATAAGCACAATATATCTTAAGTTACCAACGTAAATTTAAATAAGGAAATTAATCATAATTTTAATATATTTAAAATAAAAATATTATAGTTGATTTTTACATACAAATATAATTAATTTAAAATTAAAATAAATAACAATCAATTATTATAGTATATTTATTTTATAAATATTTATACCCGTGCATAAATACGGGAAAATCACCTAGTAAGTTATATAGCCTGAAACAAATAAAAAGTATCAATTCTTCTAAAGATGAAGGGATTTCACTAAAGATCCAATGAATAGAAAATAATTTTTGGTTTGTGTTTTGCGTTGCTAACGGCTCACAGAGTTTTTTTTTTCCATTTGTCAATCTGAAAGTTTGGTAATGGAGTGTACAGATTTTTTGTTATTTTGTCTTTTATAAATAAAGTAAATTTAATAAATTATGGACCTTTTTGATAATTTAACAAAATAAATTAGACCTTTACAATAATACTAATAATGGTTTTGGACCTATAAATCCATGGCAATTGCCTATGCCGTAATAGTTAAGAGCCGGGACTGCATGAAGAGGCTTCGAAGCCTGTTATCTATCGAGATTTCAAAACTTCAAACATTTTACTTGATTCAGTTTGTATCTTTCTTTACTCCTATCCATCAACATGATAACACTTTTTCATATTTTTAGAAAATTCACATTTTTTTTTCAGGACTACAATGCGAAACTATCTGATTTTGGACTTGCCAAAGATGCTCCTTTTTTTTTAGATAAAAAAAAATATTCAACCCGAGAATCGGGATTCAGATCCGGTTACAAGCATGATTTGACCAAAATTTTTCAATTTAGCCTATTTCATCCTCGTTTCGCCCACCACTCAAACCGACACGTTCCACTATTCAGCTCTAAGCATCTTTAGGACTCAGTTGCTGTTCTCGACCATTAGCGATGACCCCAAGAATGTGAGGTTCTCCTCATTATCTCGGATGCCGGAATTCCTCGAGTCGCCTGCTAGTTTAGCTAGTTTCTGAGAAACTCCTCATAACTTATAACCATTTCTGTCCTTTAAGCGCTAGACGGTAAATAGTAGTGAAGGTTTCAAGTACCCTTACCGAGAAGAGCTCCAAGAAACCATACTGTACACACCACTATCCCGCCTCAAACATTGCAGAAGACGAGTTGATTTCACCACCACCACCATAAATACCTGCACAGAAAGTCACCACACTGCCGCAAAATTTCAAACGAAACTTAAAGTCACCAAAGATGCTCCTGGTGAAGGCAAAACACATGTTTCTACTCGTGTTATGGGTACATATGGTTACGCTGCTCCTGAGTATGTAATGACCGGTGAGTGTCCCTCATTGGTGCTATCATTTTGAAATATTCAATGTTTTGTTGATCTGTTTCTTTATTGAACTTTTGTTAAAGGCCAAAGATGAGTGATGTTGTTGAAGCGCTCAAACCAATTCCGCATCTTAAAGACATGGCGAGCTCTTCTTACTACTTCCAGACAATGCAAGCCGAGCGTTTGAAAAACGGGTCAGGTCGGCAACCACAACCCGTGTTCGGACACTGTCTAGTCCTCATGGATCTCAGGGAGGAAACGGGTTTGGATCAAGAAAGGGTCAACCACAACCTGTGTTTCGGACACTGTCTAGTCCTCATGGTCAACATGGTTCCTCGCCTTATAGACATCAGATTCCTTCTCCAAAACCTACAAGGAGCAAACTACATAGCGGTCCCGTGCGTGGACAACAAACAAAAAGCCTAAATATTCGAGGCTTTTTACGTTTTTTTAACCGATGTTAAGGTAAACTCTCTTTCAATCGATGAATGTAAAAACGACGAAAACACGGTGAATCCAATTGTGATGTGCTATCTGATTCAACACTTCATTACTGAACTAATCTTCCTTTGACATATGGTAAATGTGACCAAGAGAAATTACAAACTCATATTTCTAAGTGGGTTAAGCTTATTGCACTATTAAAAAAATTACAAAAAAAATCTCAAACACAACTGTTGAGAAATAATAAGTGCGAAGAATATTTTCTTAATAGATTCGAATATATTGAACTTGGACAGAGATGCCAGAGCATATGCAAAGAAAAACAAAAGTAATGGACTGAAACACAAAATCAAATCTCAGGCGAGTAAAGAACCTCTCAGAAACTCCACTAAAGAACTCGAAAATCAAATCGAGTGGAACAGAGTATTTTTAGCAGAACATTAAAAAAAAAAAAAAAAACTAGAGAGGCAAATAATCAAGAAAGAGACTTATATGGTTCATCTTCAAAGAAGATCCTTTCATAGTATTTTTTTTTTCTTCTTATTTTGTAGAAAAAGAAAACAAATGAACAATTTTAAAAAGAAAAAAAACCAGACAGGAGATTAGTTCCAAAAGATTAAGAAGACATTGGAGGTTCTTCTCATTCTCAAGGCTTGAGAGCGAGAGCAAACCCAACCTTGGCACTCTTCTCGATCGCCTTAGAGTCAACCTCTCCAGAGATGGTGATGAACGACTTTGGACGCCACTCGTGCTGGATCAGCGCGTTGGCTATACCCGCATTGTTCACGCGCGCCTTCACTGTGGTCAGTGGGTCAAGAGCGTGCTGAGTACCCACGGTTATCGAGTTCACCTGGCTCTTCAAGTTATGGCTCACCTCAGCTCCAACCACCGTGTTCTTCAACGGGTTCACTATGTGGTAGTACGATGCATTCAATTTCTCACCTTTGTCATTCCTTTACAAAAAAAAAAACAATTCAAGAAAGATCAAACCCCAAAAATAGAAAGTAGGACTGGTAGTGGAGGAGGCACTTACAGAGTAAGAGAAGCAATCAAATCATCCTTGGTGAAGCTCACACCAGCATTAAAATGTTTGAAGTTGCCAGATTCGGTGTCGAAGGAGACATCGGTACCAAGAGCCAAGACACTGGTTCCAATCACACCGGAGAAATTGACAACGGGGTTAGCTGTCAATCCAACGCTGGTGCAGATACCTGCGTGTGGGTGCAGATACTGGAGCTCAACCTGAGAACAAAACAAACAAAACAATTGTTTTGTTATAAAGATTCATAAATAACAAAACTATTTAATAAACTAATAAATGAAAATTATTTAAATTTACCTTGGCGGATTTTTGATCAGGCACCTTGGCGCTAACGATTGTCTTCAATCCAGGGGTAGCCTCATCATAGGTGAAAGTGGTCAGGATCTGAAAGTATATACACGGAGAAATGGTCAAAGAAAATCTCTCTAATAATAGCTATGTGATGATGGTGTTAAGTAAATGCTTACAGAAGAATCAGAGGCAACTTTGATATCAGCAGTGAAGTTCTTGTTCTTGACTTGGGTAGCTACATCACCCACAAACAAATCTCCCTTGTTTGTTCCACTTGTAGTGATTGACTACAAAAAAAAAATCATCACAACACACATAAAGTCTCTGACTTTTTTATAACAAAGACTAATCAACATCACATAAAGCTCAAAGCTTTATTCCGACAGTGATGATGAACAGACAGATAAAGACAAGAATGACTTACAACACCGGTTGAAGAGTAAGTGGTGATACTGAGCTTCTGGTCTCCTTGGTAGTCCTTGTAGAGAAGATCTACAATACAATCCAAGGCAACAAATTCAAAAACTCATCCTACAATCGAAACACTATATATAGATCGGTTGACATTTTCCAGATCCGCCAAGAAAACTCAAAAACAGCTAAAACAACGAGTGACCCATTCATAATTATACACAAAAAAAAAAACAGATTCGATTAAATCTAAGGATAAACGAAACAGTAGCAGGCTCATAAACAAGAAGATTAACGAATAAACATGATTGTTTATTCATCATACCTCTGGCCTTTTTGCCGATCTCGGTGTAGAGTCCTGGACCTTTACCCATGATTGTTTCTTGAAGAAGTTGTGATGGAAGAAGACGAGAGAAGCAGAGAAGTAATGGCTTTTCTTTCTTTTCTGGTTAAAATGAGGAAGAAGAAAACCCTATATATCTCTTTTTTTTTCCTCTTTATCAAGCAAAAATATTTCAGCCGTTGGATCTATACTACTTGGTCGGTTTCCCTTTTTTACAACCGTTGAATAGTTTATTCTCCACTCACCAAGTAATTTTATTCATTTATCTCCTCGTCCATTCTTCCATTTTCATTGCGTGGCACACAGGCCGGCTTCTCTTATATTTTTTACTTCTTCCCCAAAGTTATCTTTAGTTATAAATCATGGAGTGGATTGCCATTAACCAGATCCGGTGTAAGACCGGCCCAATACCTAGAAGATGGAGAGATGGCCGAAACCTAGAGAGAGGAGAGAGAGAGCCGACTTTAAGAGAGAGAAAAACGGCCACAAAGCTTGGAGAAAAGGAAACCCTTTTCTTTTACTAGTAGATGTAATCTTTTCATTATTATGTATTATTAGTTTTCCTAATTCTAATGAGTTTAGGTTTTTGGATACTTTTCATTTATCTTCATCTTGTAATCCTTATATAAATGAACTCCTTTGATCATTAATAATAACAGAAAAATATTCAGACTCTAAAACTCTCTATTTACAACACGTTATCAGCACGATAGACTCCAAAACCCTGAGACAAAACCTAACCTAAAATCCGTCGCACATAAACCCTAAATCATGCGCAACTTAAGATCGATCTATCTCTCAAACCCTGAGGAACCAGACGACGAGCTACATATCAAGTTGAAGCTCTTGACGAGACGAATCTATCATCGCAAACCGTTCGTCGATCCGATCTCAGACGCGCCCACACTCGCATAAACAATACGCGGTGCCGTCTTGATCTTTTGGAACCCTAATCCCGAAGAACCCTAAATTGTTCTTGCTTGCGTTCTGGCTTGCAAACTCCGATCAAGCTCAACTCCGATCAAGCTCAGCTTCAGACGTTCCATGTCCGTGATCAACGTCCTCAGCCTCAGCTCAGCTTGCGTCCAACTCAGACAAAATCCCCGACCAGACGCAACCGTCCGAGAGAAAAAACAAGCTCGCGATAGCTCTCGGCAACGCGACCCCGAATGCACGCGTTCGTCTCAGCCTCATCCCGCGACCCCGACTGCACGCGTCCGTCTCAGCCTCATCTCGCGACCCCGACTGCAAGCGTCCGTCTCGACTCGAGACCCGATAGGAAGAAGAGAGCTCGCGTCCACGTCGCAGCTCGCGTCCGAGGTTCATCCATTCATCTTGGAGGTCCGGTTTCTACAATCTGCAAAACAAAGGTAATCCTAATTCTGAGAACATGAATCGAACCTGGTTGTTTTGTAAAGATTGAAACCCTAAAAGATAATCTCTAAAACTAAAAGCCATAGGTTAAATAGATCAATCCCCTATGAGTAAATCGAAGCTCTATAAGTTCGATCTAAACCTAAGAACGAGATTTATCCATTGATCAATTAAAATCAGAACCTTAAAGGTTTTTGAATCTCAAATCAAATCCCCTTGATCAAAGATCAAAGTTTTCGAAATCCCCTAAAACCCTAATTTTAGAAAAATTGATTTTAATTTTGATTTGAAACTTGAGTGTTTGATTGATCGCCTAGAGCTATGATTAGGATTGTTTTAAAACTTGAATCTGAATCTTGTTTAAACTAAAACCCTAATCTCGAATTTTACAATTCCTAAAGGCCTTGAAACCTTAAATCTCTCATTACTTAAAGCTTGAAAGATTGATTTAAAGAATTTACGTATTGAATGAGAGTTAGGTTGCTAGATTATTTAATTTTAAAACCTAATAGATATGCAACTAAGAAATGGGATTGAATGCATCTAGATCCCTTTTTGTATATGGCCGTGTAGCCTAATACATTGTCCATACTTGCGGCCTTTTGCCCTTGATTGATTAAAAGCCGTGTGGCTTAGTGAATATCAAAGTGATCGTGTGGCCTAGTATCCGGATGGTTATATAAACCGGATTGCATCATGATCCGATCCTTAAGATCGTTGTATCTTATAATGGCCGTGAGGTATAAGCATCACAATGCAAAGCCGTAAGGCCTAAGCATCACAATACATGACCGTGTGCTCCAAAGTATCATAGAGAGACTTATGAAATCATATGCACTGATTATTTAAATTAGTTGCAAGAATTCTAAATCATGAATTAATTGATGATTTCAGATGTCGAGATTGAGCCTTCGGATTATGCTGTCCTAGATATCTCTGGAAGATATTATCCAGAATGGGAAATGAACACTTCAACTGCCCTGAAGTCTAGAGGACTCGGAAAATGTATCATTGAAGGAAATGATGAAAGTGAAAAGCATAGAACCTAACTATTATGCGCTATCATCTCACTGAGGAACTAAGAAATAAGTATGAAAATATTGAGGATCCTTATGATCTTTGGATAAAGCTAAAATCCATATACTCAATGGAATTATGGCGAAAAGCCATGAATGATTGGAAGATTCTCAAGTTCCAGGATTTTGAATCCGTGGAAGAATATAATTCTGCTCTAATGAAAATCACCTATAGTCTTGAACTATGTGGTGAAGTGGTAACAAATGATGATTTATTATATAAAACATACTCCATATTCCATCCAAAGGATGTACTGTTATCACATAAGGCTAAGGGTTTCACAACCTATAATGACCTATTGTCATACCTATTTGCAATCAAGCAAAGAGATCAGAAACTTAAAGATACTATTAGTCGATTTGAGAAACTTCAGAAAAGATACATTGAGCAACGAGATAGTGAGATGAGACTTCCTGAAGCCAATGAGGCTAGAAATGATAAGGAAGAATCCAAGAAAGTCGTCTGGGAAAATATAGATTGTGAGGCCGGCTTATACATTGACTAAAGAAAGATCTCGACATGATAATTTTATTTTAAGTCTATGATTTTGTGATTTGCTTTTAAACCTATTTGATGTTTCACGATTTTATATATATAATAGAATTGATTTTGAATTCATTATCTTGTCTGATCTTACTTGAACATATGAATGTTTTAAAGAGTTGCCTAAAGGACATAAAACCAAATAAGAAATCATGAATGGGTATAGTAAGCATAGTAAAGAAACTATGGCTAAGGCATTGCCTTAAAAGGCATTATACACACCCAAAAGAACATGTGACCCATTGAAATTATAATGTATGGTTTCCAAGTAGAAACAATGGGTAAGGAAGGAAACAAGTTCCTTTAGACTTTAAGAAGAAAAACGCCTAAGACCTTGAAAGAAAGTGGTCGAGACTATACCTATGATCTCTACTGATCAAAACTATGCTACAGATCAGTATGATAAAGAGGCAAGAGATGTGGTAACCATATTGAGATAACACCACAAAATTTTACACTATATGGCATGATAGGATTAGCCATCCTAAAGTCTAAACTTGATGCAAAGATTGAAAACGCACAGAGTTATCCCGTAAAAGATCTCACGTTGTGAAACATGTACACAAAGGGAAACTCATTAGGCTTAATTGTCCCAAGCACCACGACCTTATAGTATGGTCATGAGGGTGAGAGAGGATAAACCCATGATCAATACTACACGTTCGTGTATGGTCTACGACCATGTTATATGGCTCGGTCATTACTCGGCCATAAAAGACCATTCCTCGGTCGTAGAGGCCATGATACAAACGGCCAAACCGAAGAGGCCATTACTCGGCCGAAGAGACCATGTTATGGTCGGTTGCAAAGACCATCACCTATAAACGGTTTGGCCACGACTTGGCCATGACTTGGCTGTATAGTGCAGGCTTGGCCGCATACAAGCCATTACCTATAAAAGGTTCGGCCATGTAAGCCATTATCTATAAGACTAAGATTCTAATGTCTATAAGCTTGGAGACATTATGAATTGACATGTATAAGAATGATAATATGCATCAGGCCATATAAGTGAGCATAGATATTCTCATCTCAGATTGAATACGGGTTATAAAACCAGACATACACAATCTTAAGAGATTTTGAATAAACCACCACATACATACATGTGCCGTCTAAGATGGAACCTCAGAAGAGGATAGGAAATATATAAGAATAAAATTTTCTCCACGAAATCAAAAGGACCGAGAACCAAAACATGGGTGATCAAATAGTGGCCAGGTACGGATTGCATAAAACAAATGAATCCGGATATTAAAGGAGAAAGATTATAAGCTGGATTAAGAATGTTAAAAGTACGAATGGTTTTAACCATCATTGTCTTGGCAAAGATCCTCGGACTAGAGATTATAATTTAAGACGTCCAAAGAAAGATTATAAAGCTAGCTAATTGAGAAGCTAATCGAAATGCCAGACACTGACCCGAGAAATGACTAACCAGCTTAGCACCAAATGAATGTCCTAGAAGAGACATAATCAAGTTGCTATAGAGTCTATACAAGATAGACCAAGTGTTCCATAAGATAAAGGAATATCGGATAGAAAAATGGTGCATAGAATACAGATCCGAGATTATAAGAGAAATCATACCAGACATTGAGAAAAGACTGCGCAGCTACACATCTAAGGTACCAAACCATGTAGTCCTGGGACGCCAAGATACTAGGTAATAAAGGTCCTGGATAATAAGATCTCAAATCTATGGATCATTTCTGGAACATAATGGAACCACATGAAAGTGTCGACACACACACACACATACATAAAGTTATAGCACTTGAACATAAAGAGATAAGCGAGGATCATGAACCCACGAATGAGTACTCATACAATCATAAAAGATCATAGAGATTAGAAAAGATAAAACGTGGAGGTTCAAAGTATCTAAAAGAGAGATGGGCGTATTGGCCATATACATATACAGAAACGCCATCTGATAAACCAGTGAAATAGATGGATCTTGTGAGATAAAGAAACCGTGAGAGAAGGCACATGATCACGAGGTCTAAGAGTGTTCATGTCTTTCTACTTAACAGCATTAGATCATAGCTTGTCACACAAGGTACTCACAGAGATCAAAGGAACATGTTATAAGGAGATAAACTCCTATGTGGTGGATGCTGCTACAGATTTTCAAAATTGAAAATGGTATGGTCATAAGAATGAAATTAGATACAAATAATGTAGTAAGCAGCATATGGATCACTGGATAAGATGAAAGAACAACTTTGTTCCTAAGCTGATTCATGGACTGAAACATAAAGCAGCTGCATATAGTATGTAAAAGAAACTGATCACGCATGATCATTGATCTTGGAGTTGTATAAAAGACAATCCAATACAGTCCATATATTTGAAATTCCTTGTGATTATACTAAACCTAAGAAGAGGTTAGTAGGCATAGAATAAATCTATGTGGGTGTCCGACCAAAAGCATCCGGCCCTTCAAACTAAAGATGTCCGACTCTGTCCGTCTAAAGGCGTCCGGCTCTTCAGCAAAGAACGTCTGGCTCTTCTACTAGACGCGTCCGGCTTTTAATACTAAAAGGCGTCTAGCCCTTCTTCTTGATCACGGGCTAGTAGAGACAAAAGATCAACCGGATACAAATGTATTGTAGTTCATAAGCTTGTGAGAGCCGAGATCTATGACCTAATGATATATATTTCAGTGTGATATAATCCACATCAACAGAGGTCATGAGACACCATCAAGAGATGGATAAAGGACTACAATGTCCGAGATAGATATGGTATTACCTAAGGCAAAGAAATCGATGTCCACATCCATGAGAGTGTTCGACCGCAAAGCCATAATAAGAGATTATAAACTCACAGCAATGATCATTGATCTTGAACACTCATGAGACAAGTAGTGGACATGTATAGAAGAGGTCTATGATCCAGACATGGATCGGCCAGATCGAGACACAGGTTCATGATAACCACGTCTAGTACATTGTCCATAAGTACTTAGTTTATCCGATCAAAGTAAAGAGTTAACAGTAGACGATCAAGTTTAGACTATGGACACATGCAAACACGATTTGCAAAGACCCAATAGTGATCCCCCGAGAACAATATGGTTCACATTGTTTAGCACACATGCTTTACCGGGACACTCAATGTCAAAAGACATGAGAAACGACCTAAGAGGTCGAAGTGGTCTAGATACGGCTTAGTAATGAACTTGGCCGATTACTCCCTTCCTACATATACAAGAAAGATCACGCACCAAGATGCATAGAATGTAGAACCTACATTGAGGTTCACATCAGGGGGAGTAGTGCGTGTTGTACTCTTTTTCCTTAATCATGGTTTTGTCCCACTGGGTTTTCCTGATAAGGTTTTAATGAGGCAACATGAAGCGTACTACAGATCCTGTATGGTTATGGCATCCAAGGGGGAGTGTTATAAATCATGGAGTGGATTGCCATTAACCAGACCCGGTCCAAGACCGGCCCAATACCTAGAAGATGGAGAGATGGCCGAAACCTAGAGAGAGGAGAGAGAGAGCCGACTTTAGGAGAGAGAAAGACGGCCACAAAGCTTGGAGAAAATGAAACCCTTTCCTTTTCCTAGTAGATGTAATCTTTCCATTATTATGTATTAGTAGTTTTCCTAATCCTAGTGAGTTTAGGTTTTTGGATACTTTCCATTTATCTTCATCTTGTAATCCTTATATAAAGGAACTCCTTTGATCATTAATAATAACAGAAAAATATTCAGACTCTAAAACTCTCTATTTACAACATCTTTATAATATTTAGATGTTAATAATATTTCATTGCATCACCACCTGATTTGTTATTGATTTTTGTTTAGATGGTTTTAGAGGGTGTATTCAACTGAGAGTTTCAGATGATTTGTATTAAAATGACAAATCTAGTATTACTCAAATGAGGATTTTAAAAAATACTTCCAAATCCAGTGTTATTGAACTTGTCATTTTAATAAACACTCTGAAATCCACTGTTATTGAACAAAATTTAAGTCAGAGATTTTAGAATGCTTTAAATATTTTTAGGGTATTTGAGAGAGATTGCTTAGTTATAAAAATAAAAATCCAAATCTCATGGTTTTAGATGAAATTCTAGAGTTATTTAACAAAAATCACACCAAGTTCTAATATTCTTTTTAAATCATATAAAAACTCACTAAAATCAAATCACTTCAAATTTCATATTCAACTAGACCCTGATCCGCACTAGCGCGGATATAAATTTTCAGTTTTTAATTATTTATTCTTTTAAATGATGTATTTGTAATATTCGTTCATATTATATTCATTAAGTAAATTTTTTTTTTTGCATCTTAAACTATCTATTTTTTTACGAATGTGTGATATCATATAAAAAATATAAAAAAAATGAGTATAGAGTTAATTAGATAATTTTAAAAACAGAATTTTTTCTTTCGTGTGCGATATCATATAAATAATGATCCGTCCAGTTAACAAAAATCATGATTATTTTATTTGTAATTTTTTTTATTTTGACCATTTTCTTAAAACTATATTAAATTTTACATATTTTAATTAGAATATTTTTAATATCTTTACTTTTTTATTTGAAATGCAACTCAATATTTTTTTAACAATTATAACAAAATATTTAAAAAATATTTTTAGAATTTGTTTGGAAAATATGAAAATTACATTTTAAATTAAAATTATCCTAAAGTATGATAAGTTTTGATGTAAACGAAAACTCAAATTATGTCAAAAATAATGATATTCAATGATAATAACAATTTTAATTGATTATTTTTTAAAAAATACATTTACAAAAATATTTTTTGAAAGAAAATTCATTTATCTTTCAAATATAAAATGAAAATATTATAATTAAATAATAAAAAATATAAATAAAAACCATAAATTTAGCAAATAACAACTGAGTTATATTATGCTAAAAAAAATTTTCTAACAATTTATCAAATGACAAATGAGTTATGAGCAAATAATACCGTATAATTTTTAAAAACATAGTCATTCTTAAATATTTTTTGAATAAATAATTATTTTTAAATTTAATCAACTGAAAATAATATCCGTACAATTGTGTGAGTCAAATTCTAGTTTTATTGATGCATGTTATATATTAGTGCTGCATATTTTAGGTAACATTTTAATGATGCACGTTTTTTAAAATCTCCCTTATTAAAATTATGCACGTAAAGATAAGTCATGAGTTTTTTTGGTTGATTAAATGACATTATGTCCAAATTTATTTAAGGATATTTCATTAAAGTAACTAAAAAAGACAAACAATAAAATAGGAAGTTTAAATTCATTTAACCATATTTCATTAATGTAACTGAAAAGACAAATAATAAATTAGGCAGTTTTATTCATTTTAGGATATTTCATAAATGCAACTGAAAAGGACAAGAAAAAAAGGGAATTTAATTAATGAAATAAGAACATTTTCAAATGAGTACTTCTCTTTTAATTTTAATAATATAGATACACCAGTGTTACTTTAAATGATGTTGTTGTTGATTTACATCATTTGCTTCTCTATTAGCTTACGGAAATTATTTGGCAAATTAACATTTAATATCATCAGAAACTGATTGGAAATACATAGAGAATGATTGGAGATTGGCTTTTATCAATCAGTATCTTAAAATCTCATGCCTAGAATCACAATACTAAAAGCACAATATAGTGAGCAATTAGGCTATCCACATCATCAAAAATAATCATCCAATCAGCTCATTTCGTTTTTACACATCAAACGGGCTTTAATTACGTCTGGGCTTCAAGTTTTTCTTTCATTTGCAGTGGGCTTATGTGTGGGCTTTAGTTTCTTCTCATTATAGACTTATCAAACCTAGCTTTCATTTTTGCGACACAATATTTGGTTTTACTATTTTAGATTTCCTTTTCCCCCTTAGTATTTGGGCATGATATCTCTAGATATATTTTTTGGTCGTCTCTATGCCATTAACGCCATAACATACTACCGTAACATCTTTTGTCGTCTTATTATGTATTTGTTTACGAACAGAGTATTATAATATTTTGTTTAGTGAACTAAATGAACAACTCCGTTGTTTTTAATAAATATATTAGAGCAGGATGTTGTTTCTACCAAACCTGTATAATGCACAATGGACCAAAATTAGAAGCGGCACGGCTGCATTATTATGGCCACCCCCATGGATCGTAATTTTCCATAACTTGCAAGCTTTCAATTAGAAACATAAGTAATTACGTTAGCAAATTATTATTCATACAAAATTTAGTTAACAAAAAAAAATAACAACACAAAATATTTAAAATCATCTTGAACTCACAAAATTTAGTTAACAAAATATTTAAAATCATCTTGAACTCGCTTTTTCACTCGCAACAAGATTTTACTTTGACAGCTCAATCAAATACGTCAAGCACTTCAAAGGACAGATAAAAAACATCAAGAAGATAAAAGCTAGAGAGGAAAAGAAAAACTTCAACCTCTTTTTTCGTTTTACAAATAGTTTTTTGTTTTTTTTTATCTTTCTAAAGAACAATTTCGTTCATTTACAAATTTTATCTCTATTTTTAAAATACATAGCCTAGATAAACTTATTTACAAAAGGAAAAATTCATAATAATTTACCCCTTTTAAAAATAACATCAAATAAAAATATCAACGTTGACCAGCTTGATAGATTTTTTTGAGAAAAATTAATGTTTTCTAAAGAGTTTTGGAGAATTTGGAGAGTATTGTTAGATGGTTCTACTAAAACCATATAAATGATGCAAATATTTTTAAATTCAAAAATCAGAAACGGTTTTACTAAACTAATAAAATCGAATTCAATTATATTGTAGTATAATTACATATAGACTATAAAATTGAGAATTGAATTATAGATGGGATGAAACTGGTCTCCACAAAAGGGATCTATTTAATATTCCCCAACAGTTCTGACCTCTCCTCCCCGTTTTGTATTAGGTGCATTAATGTTTTAGATTTATTGGGCACATGAAGCTCATAGTTGGGCATCATCTCCAGCAACGTCCAGTCCTTGACATGATCACGGGGAAGGAGATTGTTGGTACACGTACAACCTAAAGAGTAAGCAAATTGTATTCCATATTACCACCCAACTTCTTAATGCTTCCATAGTAATGATATCTCTCAACTTCTTCCACGCTCATGTCGACAGGAAAGAAGTAAAAAAATATTATTACCCTTTCATATTGAAGATGGAAAGCACTTTCTAATGATTCAATAAAATAAATGGTGCAGAAGGAGAATCCGGGGACGATGTTGGACGAAGACACACAGCTCATGGAACAAAGAGGAACCTAATCCAAACGGCTCAATCTTTACAAACTAGCTTGAGATGTATCGATCCTGTGCCTTAGATATATAATGGGTTCTACGCTGGCAGCACTCTCCTCTCTCCATTCTTAACACGAAGAATGAAGAGCAATTGTTGTGACTCCTCCAGCTAATGTCACAGAGACTCTTCTAAGTAAGAACCCCATACTATGCTCTAAAAGTCAATCTTTACCATAACATTAATGCATTGTGGCTTGATGAAGGTACTTTCTTGCAGAGGAGATCCCGGTTCAGTACGGTGGTAACGAAAGAGATGATGATACCAAATTCTCCAACGAAGCTGATTCTCCAACGAAGCTGTTTCTGAAGTTGTCGTTAAGCCTGGGTCATCTGTAAACATAGAGATCCCAGCTTCTGAGGTAATAACTTTAAAAACAAACTCCTTTCTGTGTTTGGGAGTTGTAAAAGATCTATAGCAACATTTTTGTTTAGTCCTTTTCTTTTTAAATCAAAGTTTATTTCCAGATTGTTGAAGACTTAATTTTTTTTGCATGGGTTCACTGATAAACCCGAAACAGTTGCCAATAAATTCCCTCTAGAGACAATGGTGCTAAGTGTTATCATTAATATTTTTTTGGACAAATTTACCATTCATCTTTTATTCACTAATCAATTCTTGAGCTTGAGACTAGAGATTTGTTTCTTTCTTTAATACATGAACAAGGTGAAACCAAAGCCTCTGAAGATGATACTCAATCTTCAAAAGTATTTGTCAAATTAATTATCGGCGCTAAATGACATGGGACGGGGGAGTCTAAATAATTTAGCAACGCGTGTCCCTGAGCTTCGGCTGTTTCTATCCATTGAATACATGGCCGGAGGATGTAATTCTTTCTGCCTCTCCGGGGCACATGGCAACCATTGCAGCCTTTTTTTAATCTTTATTTTAGGTTTCTAATAACTATCCGCTAAGTTTCGTGATTTTTAAGCTTTTAGTTCTCTCTCTCCTGAGTTATTGCTGATGTCTGGAAGAATCTCAGAAGAAGAAGATATCGTTTGGGGACAAAGTGATCTTTGCACAAAAAGATAGAAAGATTAAATGTTTCTGAAGACTTTCAAGACCATATATACATATAAAGTTTATATATCAAAATCCAAGTTGGGAACCTTTTATAAATTATTTGACTAATAAATTAGCTAAGATACATAAAGAACTTAGAAAGACAATTGCACCAAATTTTAGCAAAAAAAAGCATAAAAAAACTTAGGAAGACAATGTGTGAGACTTGCCCGCCGTTGAAAGTATTTAATCTTACACCATATATTGGAAATTAATGACTGTCAATTTGTTCCAACGGATTACATTTTTCAAATAATTCATATGTTCTTTTTGTAACATGGTACGATGAATAACTGGGCTCAAAACAACATATGTAGTTAGTCTAAAATTAAACACGAAAATTGGTAGTAATTACGATGATTGAAATTTTGAACACATTTCATTGGTAACAGTTACGATGAAAAGAGTGTAAAATGGAGACTCAAACACATCATGGAGAGTTGTTTAAGGATTTAGACTTAGACCACTTCTTCAAATTATATTCATTCAATAACAATCTTCATAAGTAATTTAAAAGTTGTGAATATTAAACTAAATCCTCACCATATATAAATTTTTAAAAAACACCAGATTATAACTTTAAAATAAATAACCAAAGGTAGAAATCAACATAAAAGTAAAGACTAATCTCTTTGTGACGAGGCCGGAATATCTTAATTTAAAGAGTTATTATTGGTTTATATGATTTAAATATAAAGTTTCGGTGATGGTTTATTTAAAAAATTGTCTAAAAACTGGTTTGGTCTGTTATAATTTTTATTTATTATGTATTTTCATGAATTGATTTGGAGAACAACATTATCCTTAGTTTGGATCAATTTTTTATTCAATTTAATTTCTGTTATGAAACTGTTCAATATGGTATTACAACTCAATAATTCTAAAGTTAAAACAAAGTTTAAATCGGTTTTAAATTTACAATTGTTTTATACAAAACCTAAATTAATAAGATAAATGTATTTTAAAGTATAACAAGATTTAGTTAACTTTGACCCATCTTAGTGATCATTCTATATATGATTTCCTTTAATAACAAATTGTGAGTTAAATTATATGAAATATTTTAGACACAATGCAATCAATAAATCCAAACGAATTTAAATTTCTTACCAATTTAATAGTTTAAAATCGATTGTAGTATATATAACAATTTATATTCAAATGTTATTGTAATTTTTTTAATTTAATTATAACTTATACGAATACCTCTAGTGTGATATAAACCCTACAAAATAAAAGCTCTTAAAACAACACAAACAAAAAAAAGCTATAAATATTAATGACCTATACATGTCGTATTCATAGGTCCAATACAAAATAATATGCCAAAGTTATTGGTAAGGAAATCAGCATTCCAAATATCACCCTGAAAAAAAATGCAAAATAATTAAAACCACACGATGAAATTTCAAAAATATACATTTTTTTTAAAAAAAAGAGAGAAATAACAATATATTTACCCCGTACTAGCGATTTCCGGATTAACATTATACTCTTTTGCAAAAACAAATGGCACAATCCCTTGTGGCAATGCAGCCTACAACAACATAAATCAGAAGAAACTGATTATTGTTTTCAACAAGTCAATGATAAGACTCTTATTAATGGATTGCAAATTTCAAGTTGTTTACCTGTAAAATTGTGACTCTGAAAAGAGTACTTCGTAACCTGATGCTAAATGCAGAAGCAACCATAAGAGCTGGCCCTAATACAAACTTGAGGACCATTGTTATGATCGCCATTTTTGTTCCACATGCTATGATACTACTTTGTGATGCCATGAAAAGACCTGTTTTATCAAAGCATTGATAACAAGATCCAAAGCCATGTAATATGGTTTTTATAAAGTAATTTTATAAACAAATGTGTTAAAATATCAATGTAAAGTAACTTTGAGAGTTGCCACTTCTTTTCCATATAGTTATATCAATCAAAGAACTTTTGACCTTGGTGTTCCTAAATTAATTAATCTTTTGATTTATACTTTCCTTACACTAAATAAAGCTCCAGTGAGCTATACATTTTGTTATCTATCTTATATATATGTCTGCTTAATATTATCTTAACAAAAAAAAAACTTATGAGTTGAATCTATACTTGTTTTGAAACTTCCAGCAGATCATATTTTATTTTGAGTTGGTTCATTGTGAAACTATTATTTAGAATATATGGAGTGATTACCTAAGCTGAACATGGCCATTCCTAAGCCTCCATCAGATATCATATGTACTGATTTACCGATCATCTCAGGCAATTTCCATCCCAATCTATAGGAAAACAAGAAATAATGAGACACATTTTATGTTTAATAGATAACAAATCTGAATAGGTGGAATATCATTAGACTATCCCACTTAGATATTTTTTCTTTTAAAGTTGAATTTGTACATAAACAAATCAATGAAACAGAAAGCCGAAAGTAGAAGAAGCATTACTAAATCTATAGGTTCTGTTCGCTTTTCTTTTTTAAAAAGAGAAAAATAAACCTTTACATGTGTAAGTTGATTTATCAATTCATTTTCAAAACAAACTGATTATGCTGATTGAATTTTTAGATACATAAGATGAATCTGTTTCACCTGAAATGTAAAGTAGCCCAAACTAATCCAAACAACGTTGCGTATGTATTAGGATTGATTATAAGCTTTTGCCAAGCCTTCAATAGAATCTTCCCAGTTCCAGGAGATCTTGTTCTCACTATTGCTACTTCTTCTTTTGGCTCTTGCTCTATATCAGCTTCTTCATTGCCATTGCCTTGTTTTACAAGAAACACATCTTTGATTAGGGTAAATGCAAAAGGAATTTTTTTACTGAAAAGGTGAAAAATATATAAATATATTAGCTACCTCTGTGTTCTATGGAAGCTCCAGAAGATGTTATCTTCCTCGCGGCATTAATCTCGAATAAGAAGAGCAAGATGTTGTACCAAATCAAGCTCTGCAAGACAACAATCTGCACCAAAATGTTCACAGCTGCATCTCCATCGATGGCACTTAAGATTGGGATTCCAAGAATGAGAGTGTTTGGCAACACGGATACAGATAATCCGGTTATGATCCAACCCAACTTATCTCCTCTTCCTCCTGTTGGATGCCAGAATCTTAAAACCACGGCTAATACAACAAAGGCTAAGATTTTCTGGAGAATGTCTGAGAGAATGAGTTTAGGGCTCATTTTAAAAGGGTTGTTTTGGGAGATTACTTGGAAAGAAAGCAAAGGGATGGAGAATTTAGCGACAAATTTGTTGATGCCTGCGCATTGTTCGAGAGAGAAGATATTTAGATGTTTTGCAGAGAGGTAACCTAGGATCATTGCAACATAGAGAGGAACAGTTGCTGAAAAAACATGGTAGACATCAAGCCAAGAGATCATCCTTTTCCTATATATTAAACAATTGGGGTTTATTGTCTGAAATTGTTTAATTTCATACAATTGAAACCCAAAAAAACAAGGAAAGATCTGAAAGAAAATAGAAGGCACAGTTTTCTTTCAAATTATTATGGGAAAAAATCTGTTTGATCTTGTGGTATATATATTGGTAAAGTCGATGGCTTTTTCTTTCTTTTGTTCAAATGTAAAACTCTTGAATTTCAAGCTGCTTGATTCCACAATGGAATTTTTGTTTTAAGGGAAAATGATGAGGGAGTTAAAGCCTGGGTTTGTAGAAACTCTGCACTTAAATTTATTTTCTTGTTATTGTTACAAAACAGTTTTGCCAATTCTTGTGGAGTTGAGTTTAGCATACAATAACCAATCATTTTTTTTAATTTTTTGGCATTTTCTTCTCACCAAATTTATATAACTAAAGGAGGAAAAAACAACAAAAGAGAAAGAGAAGGCTGTTTAATTTGTCTTTTGCATGAACAAAGAAGAGCTAAATATGCTCCAGCAGAACTTTAATTCTCTAGCCTTTGATTTTTTCTTACATAAGATACTTATATTAAATTGAAAATTAACAAAAACGTCTCTTTTATGCATATATAATGTGTAGCCTACTGTATAATGTACGACCATTTCAAGTCAAAAAGGATATACAGTACAAGGTATAATACACATGGAGTGTACATAATACTTATGATGAGAATAAAAACAAAAAGAATAAAGAAGTGAATTGGGAAGGAAGTAATCATCAAGCATAATATTTTTTTTATTTCCACATTTGTTTTGAAAATTTAGAAATAAGCATTTTCCATTTATAAATATACGTAGAACATTGTGTCTTCTTTTTTGCTAAAAATAGGGAACTGTCTGTCTTTTAAGTTTGCTTCTAACAAGAAGGAAGCAAATGCTTACCATTTTAGATTGAACCGAGAAACTTTGGAACAATTGAAAGCTGAATTTGTCTGTGAAAACGAATCAAAGCCTCATGGAGTTCTTTTTAAAAATGTTAACTATAATGTTTTACTATGGGAAATATTAGCAACATAATTAACTCCAAATCAAATTTGATTTTTATTTGGTACAAAATTAACAGTTATATAAGTATTTATTTACTTGAAGTAATTTTCTTAAAAAAATTTCTTGGTAACAGTAGAGGATATATATATATTCGTACCCATCAACAAGTTAATTTTAACCATATTTAAGCTTCATAACCCATGAAAGATACACTTCTTAGTTCTTTTTATTATTTATCTTTTGAAGTGAAAGACTACAATTAATAAATACAAAAGCAATGACCTTTATGAACAAAGAAAACATAACATGTTTAGTAGTTCATAACCTTTTAAACTGAACTAATAGATCAAAATGAATGTAAAGCATATCCCAAAACATGTTATCATTAAAAACTTGTAAATAATCCTATTTTTACCCCAGACAAAAAACAAAGAAAATAAATTGGGAGCTAAAAATAATAATTTTAAAAATCAAAACATAGAAATTGTCCACAGATAAACAACGACGGCTCTCCATCCTTAGCGGTGACTTCCTAAAATTGGAGATTGCTTCTTAATCAAGTTTATTTAAACACCAATCATTCACGTTTCTGAAAATTCGCAGTACGTTTCATCATCCTAAGGCTTTAGGCTCTCAAAAGAAAAATAAAACAGAAAACGACCTAAAGCCATGTTGAAAGCTTAGTAATTTTTCATTTAAATCTTATCCCCTTAAGAAAACAAGGGAAAAAAGATTTATATTTTCATATAAAAACTGTTTTGTTTTTCTTTAGATCAAACGTAATTTTTAAAAGATGGAGATAGCTAGGTTGTTAAAGTTGATGTGTGTGTTCTGTATTGCTGGTCTGATTCCGACCATAAGAGCCAACATTTCGGAGTTGGACGAGTATTGGTCACAACGAGCCGACGAAGCCCGAGAGTTCACTCTTCAAGCTTATCATTCTGATCCTTACGAAATCGTCGATCACTTTCATGAACGTCACTACGAGTAAATCAAGCCATAACTTTGAACCAACAAATTTTTTTATTTTTTTTTTTTGCTAAAAAACCAACAAAATTGCTAATGTTTGATTTTGTTTTGGTTTGGTGTAAATATATATATTTGTATACAGCAACTCTACTGATGATACCACGACAGAGGAACATAGCAGCAACTCTGCTGATGTTACAGCTACAGCGGAAGATAGCAGCAACTCTACTGATGTTACAGCGACAGAGGAAGATAGCAGCACGAAGCCTGAAGAGGAGCGAACTGAGGTCATTGAAATGGTCGGAAACTCGAAGAACAGCACTAGACGAAGCTTAAAAGGTAAAGGCAAAGGAAAATGGAGTAAGCTTAAGGGACCGTGTACCGCAAGTAACCCGATAGATAAATGCTGGCGTTGCCGTTCGAATTGGGCTAATCGTCGTAAGAAGCTTGCTAAATGTGTCCGCGGGTTCGGCCACGGGACGACCGGTGGGAAACGTGGACGTATCTACGTGGTTACAAGCAACCTCGACGAGGACATGGTGAACCCTATACCAGGGACATTGCGTCACGCCGTGATTCAAAAGGAACCTCTCTGGATTATTTTCAAGAACGACATGAGCATTCGTTTAAGCCAAGAGCTTTTGGTTAATAGCGACAAGACGATCGATGCACGTGGAGCTGATGTCCATATCGCGCATGGCGCAGGGATAACGATGCAGTTTGTGAGAAATGTTATTATCCATGGACTGCACATTCACCACATTTCCGAGAGTAATGGTGGTATGATCCGAGACTCGGTAGACCATTTTGGAATGAGGACTAGAGCCGATGGTGACGGTCTATCTATATACGGTTCGTCTAACATATGGATTGACCATGTTTCGATGTCGAAATGTCAAGATGGACTCATTGATGCCATTGTTGGATCCACTGCCATTACAATCTCCAACTCTCACTTCACTCACCACAACGACGTGAGCACTCTTACCTATATAATCTATTTTTTAACACTGGTCAAATCGTCATTATTTATTTTAATATAAGATGATCAACTAATTGCAATATATGCGATATAACCTAGATTCTGATGTTATATTTATTAAGAAGAATAGCTACCATACTTTTTTTTAACACCACAATAGCTGCTAGACTATGATGTTGTTTGTGTAGGTGATGCTGCTTGGTGCGCAAAACAATATGAATGAAGCGGACCAGAAGATGCAAGTCACAGTGGCTTATAACCATTTTGGTAAAGGACTTGTACAGAGGATGCCAAGGATCCGATGGGGATTTGTTCACGTTGTGAACAATGACTACACTCATTGGGAGCTTTACGCTATCGGAGGTAGTCAAGGTCCGACTATTCTCAGCCACGGAAACCGATTTATAGCTCCTCCACACTTGCCTTATTACAAAGAGGTAACTGAAAAGCAAAAAAAAAAAAAAACCATAGATAACAATTCATGTAAACTTATGAAAAAAAAACTAATTAACGTAGGTGACAAAGAGGGATTATGCTTTGGAAGACGAGTGGAAACACTGGACATGGAGATCTGAGAAAGATATATTCATGAACGGAGCTTTTTTCAGACAATCTGGGGATCCTCATTACAAAAGTGCTCACACGAGAAAACAAATGATTAAACCTAAAAATGGATATGCTGTTTCTAAGCTGACCAAATACGCAGGAGCACTTGATTGCAGAGTCGGTAAACGCTGTTAGAACATCTCCTTTTTATTACTTCATTGTCTTAATTAAAGACAATTTTTTTCACCATTTTGATTTTTTGATTCTATCTAGATCAGGATATTACAGAATTAAGGGGTGAAAATTAAAAGCGTTTTAATTTGTATATGTATTTTTGTGTTATGAACAAACACAACAACAAGAGGTATTAAAGAGTAAGTGAAATAGCTCATTCTTGTACTTTTGTAATGACTTCTCTTGTATTTCAGCAAATTCATACTGGGTGACATTTCGATTAATATTTAAAATTTAATTATAAAGTAACATAGATTTAACTATGCTAAACACGCAAAATGTTCTATTCCAAAAAAAAATTGTTAGAAAAGTTCTACACGGATATGAGTCTATTCTAAAAAATATATCCCGAATTAATATCCCCCAATTATTAAAAGAGAAACATTTAAAAACAAAACAACCTTGATTTTATGTATTATTAACAAGTTTGTCATTATACTTTTGTGTCAACACCACAAGCCTTCTCACATCACATTTTAAACAACTATTTATTTATCAAAAAAATTACAACATATGTCATCAACCCTCTATTCATTATATCATTTATCAAAATATATTAGTTTAAATGTATTTTCATATCAGATTCCTAATTGGTAATCTACTAATAATAGCAATCTTAATTAATTCAAAAGGTTGTGAATTCCACTTATGTTGAAAACTTGTGTTTTTTCAACAATTAAAAGTTGTGTATTTTTATTAAAAAATAACTATTTATATTGAAAGAATGTGACCATTTATATTGAAAAGTTGTGACTCTTCATATAAATATTATTACAAAAAGACACAACCTTTTAATTCAAAAGATGTGACTCTTCAAACAAAATTTTGAAAATCTATAAATAGTCCAATGTTCATTCCTTCTCAAAGCATAATTTTCACTAATCAAATAAAATGGTGAAGAAAAAACACAATTAATAATAGCAAAACCAAGTAATGTTGAAAAGTTGTGTGTTTTATAGGAATTTTATTTCTTGTTAAAATTTTGTCTTTTCATTATATATTAAGATATGTCCTTTCATTATTTGTTTCAAGAGTTGTGTATTAGTTAGTATTTAAATTAAAAAGATGTAATTATTTAAATGAAAAAATTGTGACTATTCATATATGTATCATTTCAAAATAATGACCTTTAAATTGAAAAGATGTGACTATTTAAATTGAAAAGTTGTGACTATTTATATAAGTATCATTTCAAAATAACCACCTTTAAACTGGAAAAAATGTGACTATTCATCTATATGAAAGTTGCATCTCTTAATTTTTTATATGAAAAGTTGTATTTATTAGTATTGAGATAAAAAATTATGTATTTTCATTTTTATTTTGCTCATATCTATTTATTAATATTTCATAAATATTTGCAATTGTTTTATTTCTAAAAATAAGTGTATTGATTAACATGAAAATTTGAATCTCTTAAGTTTTATAGATAAAAGTTGCATCTCTTAACTGTTTTACATGAAAAACCCAAACAATGTTGAAAAGTTGTGTATTTTTTTAGAATTTTTATTTCTTGTTAAAGTTGTGTTTTTTCGTCATATGTTTCAAGAGTTGTGCATTAGTTAGAATTTAATTTTAAAATATGTAATTATTTAAATGAAAAGTTGTGACTATTCATATTTATATCATTTCAAAATAATTACATTTAAATTTGAAAAGATGTGACTATTTAAATTGAAAAATTATTACTATTCATATACGTATCATTTCAAAATAACTACCTTTAAATTGAAAGATGTGACTATTCATATATATGAATAAATTAAAAACAAAAAGACATAAATTTTCATTTCAATACTAATAAAAATTTCCATATTAACAATGATTAAAAATGATAAATATTTACGTGGTGTCATCAACGAAGAGGTACAAATGTGTTGTGATTTAAGAGATATGAACGTATCATAATCTAAGAGGTATAAACGTGTTGTGATCCAAGAGGTACAAACATATCATGATCTAAGGAGTATGAATTTTTTGTGACTGAAAGGATGTGAATGTATTTTGGCCGAAAATATACAAAACGGTCGTGACCGAAAGGTTGCCAATGATCATAAACGAAAAAGTGCGAAAGGATCTTGACCGAAAGGATGTAAAATTAATCTTGACTGAAAAGGTGGGAACGTATCTTGACCGTGACCAAAATGGTGCAAATGGGTTATGAGCGAAAGGGTGCAAATGATCGTGACCGAAAGGTTGCGAATGGATCGTGACCGAAAAATTGCAAACAGGTCGTGACCAAAGGGTGCAAATCGTCATGATCGAAAGGTTGCAAATGAGTTGTGACCGAAAAAGTGTAAACGGGTCATGACCAGAAAAGAGTGTGAACGGATCGTAACTGAAAGGGTGTGAACAATTTGTTACCGAAAGAGTGTGAATGGGTCTTGACTGAAAGGGTGCGAACGAGTCGTAACCAAAGGTGTGTCACTGTCAATGGATCATGACCAAAGAGGTAAGAATGAATCGTTACTGAAAATGTGCGAACGAAATATCACCGAGAGAATACTAAAGGTCAACCATGATGTTGGTGATATAAGAGTATGATCTTTTCTGGCCAACATAAAAAGTCTATTTAAAACAATTACAAATATTTATGAAGTATTAATATATAGATATGAGTAAAGTAAAAACAAAAAAAAACATAAATTTTCATCTCAATACTAATAAATACAAAACAATTTCATATAAGTTTACTTTTCATATTAACACTAATTAAAAATTATAAATATTTATATAGTGTCATCAACAGAGAGGTATAAATGTGTTGTAATTTAAGAGATATGAACGCGTTATAATCTAAGAGGTATGAACATGCTATGATCCAAGAGGTACAAATGTATCATGATCTAAGGGGTGCGAAAGTGTTGTGACTGAAAGGGTGTGAATGTATTATGATCAAAAATGTACAAAAGGATCGTGACCGAAAGGCTGTGAACGGTCATAAACGAAAGGGTGCGAACGGTTCCTGACCGAAAGGATGTGAAATTAATCCCGACCGAAAGGACGCGAATGGATCTTGACCATGACAAAAAGGGTACAAATGTGTTATGACCGAAAGCGTGCAAATGAGTTATGACCGAAAGCGTGCATATGGGTTATGATCGAAAGCGTGCAAATGGTCGTGTTTGAAAGATTGTAGATGGTCGTGGCCGAAAGGTTGCGAATGGATCGTGACCGGAAAATTGTAAACGGACCGTGACCAAAGGGTGCAAATGGTCGTGACCGAAATATTGCAAATGGGTTGTGACAAAAAAGTGCAAACGTGTCATGACCAAAAGGAGTAAACGGATCGTAACCGAATGAGTGTGAACGGATCGTAACTGAAATAACGTGAATGAAAGGATGCAAACGAGTCGAATCCAAAGGAGTGCCAATGAATCATGACCGAAGAGGTAAGAATGGATCGTGACTGAAAAAGTGCGAATGAGACATCACTGAGAGAATGTTAAAGGTCAACCATGGTGCTGGTGATATAAAAGTATGACCTTTTCTCGACAGCATAAAAAGTCTATCCAAATTAGAATATATCATTTTCTTAATATTTCTTAGATTTTGCATGTTTTTACCCATCTAGAAACTTCTTGTCTTATGGTCAACCATGGTGCTGTTGATATAAGATTATGACATTTTCTCGACAACATAAAAAGTCTATCCAAATTAAAATATATCATTTTCTTAATATTTTTTAGATTTTTTCTGTTTTTACCCATCCGGAAACTTTTTTGTTTATGGATCCCAATTTCAATTTACAACCTTTCGTTCACGCCATTTACACTTTTTCGGTCATGACACATTCATACCTTCGGTCAAGGCACATTCGTCCACCCCTTGGAACAAGTTCATGCCTCTTGAATCACATCATGTTTGTATCCCTTAGTTTACGACGTGGTCGTACCTTTTAGGTTATGAGTCATTCGTACTTTTTTGTTGACGACACCAACCGTCTAACGTAAACGATACATTTTTTATTTAAAAAGATTTTTATGTTTAATAAGAGATTTTATTTATTTATTATAAATTGATATAATTTTAGATTTTAGAGTAACTTACCTAAGATAATAAAAAATGTATAATTTTATTAGTATTGATGTATTTGTATTTTAGTTGTAATTTAAAATTATAGAATACATTTTTAATATTATCTATAAATAAATATAAACACATATGTTCTACGTTTTGACATGAGAATTTTTTTTTGAAAATAAATTTATTTTTTATATAATATATAAATTATAATATGATATATTTATTTATAAAAAATGAGTTGCCACGCGATATCTCGTGGGTTCCTTACCTAGTACATATAGAAACAAACTAATATACTGTGTATGAAATTTTTCATTCTTTAAATGCCAATTACATACATTGTAATTTGTGTAAGTTTTTATTTGCAAAATACAATAATTTTGTATGTACGAACTTACACAAATTATAGAAATTTCAATTTTTTTTTTGCATTTTACTCACTATTTTCTATTAAAACACTTGTATATATATCTCACCCGGTTCATTATCTAGTAACTTACTAAAATACGTTACCTCTTCAAAAAATTTAAATTTTTGGTATGTGCAATCAGCTCTAGTCTTTTTATAATCTTGTTTCAAACTTTTTTTTTTGTCTCTAAATGTGTTTACATGGGATGGATGGCGACGATATTCAAGAAATCTAGATACTTAAAGGGAGAATTTGCCAAATAGCCAAAATTTGAAGTGAAATTAAGAATATGACAATGATTTTGACGTTACTAAGTGAGTGACATTTGGTTTACTTGTAACCCGGTTATACCCTTTCATTTGACAGGTACCCGGTGAAAGAGAAAGAATGTGAATGATATCGTCAATTGTATCTACAGACATAACTGAAACATCAATTTATTTGGGCTTCAAAAAAAAAGTTGTTTAAGAAAAAAGGACATAACTGAAACACAATTATTTACAATTTCATACATAGTGGAGTTCACGTCAGATATTTATTACCACGTACTTATTTATATAGTACGTAATTTATGTTTGTGTAAAATAGTATGGAATAATGGAAATTATGTTGATGTTAGATAAATTAAAACATAATATACAGTATAGTACAAGTTTAATCAAATTATCAAACAATTATAAACCTAACAAATCAAATCTAAACCCTACACTCAAATAGAATAAAAAATAAAAATAAATAGCATAGTATATATTAGTGAAATTATAAAATGTCTATGATTGCGTAAAAAATGTTAATGGTGACTCCAATCTCAACCTCACTTTCGAAATACTAAACCCTAAACCATAATCACTAAACTCTAAATCCAAATATAAATCCTAATCACTATACTCTAAACCCAAATATAAACTCTGAACCCTAATCACTAAACTCTAAATCCAAATATAAATATAAATCCAAATATCAAAATCTTAAAAAATACATAATATTATGTAATATTAAACTGAATTATGTAATATTAAATATATAAATATATCATTCACTCTAATAATCTACTTTTAAATGTAATATATAATCATTATAAATATAGTTATATAAATTTGTGTAAAGTTTTCATTTGTATAGGTGTGGTTAACTAAATATGTGACATGAGTTTTTAATCATAGTTTTATTCTACATTTGTTAGATAGAATTGAATAAAACAAATAGTATAGTACAAATTACTGGAATGGTGTAGAAATACTATACTACACATGTCTCGGATTAGCATGTAAGTGCACCTATTTGTCCTGAAAATTTGACCTGGAAAATAAGAAAATATGATATAGTTAGACAACCAGCCTCACACGTATAGTTCATAAGAGCCAAAATAACTATAGATTTCCATATAGATGGATCATACTATTCTATGCATGCCAGATTACTGTACTATTCTATGCAATGACATATGGATGCATATTCAAACAAATCTAAGAGAAGCAAACCACGTAACCTCCGTGAAATTCCCTCAAATACTGCACGTAGTCGAAATTGAATTAGAAATAGCACCTTCGCCGTCACCATTTGTATCGTTTTCGTCACCAAATTCTGTGTCAATAGCCTAGAACTTTCAAACCCCTTTCACCGCACGGGTCGATTATCTTCTATCTCGTGGCATGCATTTGTCTGAAGCTTTATTTTTCACTGCAATTCTTCATCGTTAAAAAACGTCGAAAGTCACCACATAATCTGAAAGAAATCGATCAACTTTTTCCAAACCCCTAGACTATATTTGCGAAGTTATTTTGCCACAAGTCCTCTATACAATCAATTTCATAAAACAAATATGACATGATTACTGAAATTGATGACATGGCTTCCAAAAAAATATGACATGAATAATTTCATTTAATGTTGATTTATATTTTTGGCAAACTTATTAGAATATGATAATAATTCATATATTACATTTAATATTGATATTTCTTTTTGGTAATTTTTTTTTTAATATGGTAATTGCTCATACATCATCTATAAAATAAATATATTCATATATAACATTTCAAATTTTGAAATGTTATTATTTTGTATAATAATACAATTTGTATTACTAAAGTTTTCAAAAATTTCTACAATTTTTTAAAAAATTAAATATCTAACCGTAAAATCATTCGTTTCTTATATATCTACAAATTTTATAAATATTGTTTAGGTTAAATTTTGATAATTATACAACTTTTATTAGTTTTATGCAAATTGATTTAATATATATCAAATCTATATTAAATATTAGTAAGAAAATAGTAAATTATATAATATTTAATAAATTTATTTTGAAATATACATTAGATTTTAAAAAAAATTTATTGCACATGGTGCAGGAAAACACCTAGTATTTACTAATAAAAGTAACATTTACAAATATGAGTGAATATTAAGAGGCCATATCTCAAATTTGGAAATGTTAAATTTTTTTTTTTTTAATTTACAGATTGCATCGGTTGCATAAAGGGCATAAGTGTATAATTATACAAAATACACATTGTTTCCCAGCTAATTAGGTTATTGTGTTTCGCGGTGAATTATACCCCTTTTTTTTACGCCATAGCGTGCAATTCTCTATTCAAGAAATCTAAATACTTAAATATGTTACGAAAGTCAAAGAAAAAAAGCAGTAGCCACCGCAATTGTTGAAAATATAAAGATGTGGGGCCCGCTGCACTATTTGCACAGTGAATTTTTTCTCTATATAAACGATCGATTTCGATCGTTTAGAATAACACACCTCAACCTTCTCTTCTCTCTAATACACTCTTTCTATCAGTGTTAAAATATTCTACGGGTATAAATTTGCTCTTATTCAAATAACCGCGATACGATAAAATTCCAGTTCTTTTCATAACACGTTATCAGCACGATCACTCTGCGATTCGGTAAAATTTATTTGTATCATTTATACCCTGTTATAATGGTCGGTATACCGCCTCTACTATTATTTATATCATGTTATAATGGCCGGAATACCGCCTATATTATTTACTAGTAATTTAATTTATTTATTGGTCGGCCGAGCCGCCTTATATTCTGTTTATTATTTATTGGTCGGCCAAGCCGCCTTATATTCTGTTTATTATTAATTGGTCGGCCGAGCCGCCGTATAATTTATTTATTACTCTGCATTGATCGGCTGAGCCGTCGCATGATTTGTTGTCATAACATAAATATTTCATTGCCATAATTTTTACTTTTATGAAATTTTATAGATTTGATTGACTGTTTAATACGATATCTTCAGACTGATTTTTAGTGCACTCGATTTAACCCCAACGGTCACAAAGAATTTTTTTCAAAATTTCCCCTTTCTCCAACGGTCATGAACAGTAATTTTCATCTATAAATACAACTCATTTTCACTCCATTTCATCATCCAAAATATTTCATCTTCTCTCAAAAAAAAAAAAAAAATTTCAAATCGCTCTCCTCCGATTTCTCATTTCAAGAAAGATGATTCGCGCACTTTTGTTTTTATGTGCCATTTTTATTTGTGTTTCTATTTATGGTTTATTCGTTGGAGAATTTACTCCGAGTGAATTTAAGATGAATATCGGTTTAATTTTTTTTACATCGCTTCTCCTTGTAATTGCTTGCATGATTAATGTAAACGGTTTCTTTTAATATTAGTAATATTCTAATAATTTTTATTTATGTGCTTTAAAAATTCAAATGGCAAAAATCGAGAAACTTCAGTTTCCGGCATTGGAAGTAACTGGGACAAACTACACGGCATGGGTTACAAATATGGAGCTTCATCTAGATTCCGAGGAAATACTCGGAACAATAAAAGACGGCAATATATCAACCTCTCATGAAAAGGCTAAGGCCGTGATATTTCTGAGAAGGCATATAGATGAAAATCTTACGCATGATTATGCGAGAACCAAAGATCCCTTAGATCTTTGGAAAGCTCTGAATGAGAGGTTTGATAACCAAAAGAAAATTACTCTCCCCCATGCACTCGATGAGTGGAAAAATCTACGATTTCAAGATTTTGAAAAAGTGGAAACGTACAATTCCGCTATATTGAGAATAGCGGCGCAATTAGATTATTGCGGTAAGCCTGTCTCGGAAGCAGAAATGCTCGAGAAAACTTACCAAACGTTCCACAAAAATCATTATGTTCTACAAGAACAATATAGAAATTGTGGGTATACGAGGTTCTCTGAACTCGCTGTGGCGCTTATAATAGCGGAGAGAAATAATGAACTCCTCATTAAAAACCACAATGCCCGACCCACGGGAACCAAAGCATTTCCTGAGGTAAATGCAACGGATATAAAAAATCCGGAAAAAGGAAATTATTCCTATCGTGGGCGTGGTCGTGGCCGTGGTCACAATCGTGGTTTTGGTCGTGGTCGTGGTTATCGATTTAACCGCAACCATGAAAGGAGTAACAACCCAAGAGGAAGGGGATCCAACACATGGAATCGATCTGATCGGGTAAAAGGGAAAGAAACCCAAGAAAACCCTACTCATAAAAATGAGAACGTCTGTTACAGATGTGGATCGAAGGGACACTGGTCTCAAGTATGTCGAACTCCTCGGCATCTATGCCAATTGTACCAAGAATCTATTAAAGGCAAGGCAAAGGAAGTAAATCTCAATGAACACCTTGTGGGTACAACATCGACATACCTCGAATCCTCTGACTTTATGGGAGATTTCGACGAGGCCACTCATCAAAATAATTGAAGTGCTTGTACTGATCAAGCTTAATAATGCCTAGTGATGCCATAAAATATTATGTATTTCACTTTCAAAATAATGTTGTATTTCAAAATATCTAATGTATAATTATTGTGTACTTGTTATTGATGCATAATATGTTTACTTATGAAAGTTTATTTTCTTTATTGATATTAACTGTGTGTTACAGAAATGGATAAGAAAGCAAATGGAACAACAACTAAACAAATTGGTAGAGAAGTTTGCATACCAGATAGTGGCACAACGCACACTATACTGAAGGATAAGAGATATTTCTCTACTTTAAAGTCAGTAAAAATGACTATAAACACAATATCAGGTCCTACAGACCTGATCGAAGGAATTGGCAAGGCGAACTTTATGTTGCCTAATGGAACAAAGTTTTCCATAGATAATGCCTTATATTCTCCAAATTCTAAGAGAAATTTGTTGAGTTTCAAAGATATATACCGTCAAGGGTATAACACTCAGTCTGCAACTGAGAATGGAAAGAAGTATTTGTATATAACTTCTGAAAAATCAGGCAAAGGCCTTGTACTGGAAAAATTTCCAGAACTTCCTTCTGGATTGCATCACACTTATATTGATGCTATAGAATCACATCTTGTGATAAAAAGAAATCCAGAAGATGTTACATTATGGCATGATCGCCTTGGTCATCCAGGCACTACAATGATGCGAAAAATCATTGAAAGCTCACATGGTCATTCAATAAAAACCCAAGATATATACCAAAGTAATAAAATGACATGTGATGCGTGTGCTCTTGGAAAATTAATCATAAGACCATCACCAACCAAAGTTGACAAAGAATCACCAAAGTTTTTGGAAAGAATCCAAGGTGATATTTGTGGACCAATACATCCACCGTGTGGACCATTCTACTACTTTATGGTATTAATCGATGCATCGAGTAGATGGTCACATGTTTGTTTGTTATCATCTCGAAATATGGCATTTGCGAGATTTCTAACTCAGATAATCAAATTAAGAGCACAGTTCTCAGATTATCCAATTAAAAGAGTTAGATTAGATAACGCTGGTGAATTCACATCCCAAGCTTTTAATGATTATTGTATGGTATCAGGGATTGAAGTAGAGCATTCTGTTGCTCATGTTCATACACAAAATGGTTTGGCAGAATCATTAATTAAACGGCTGCAACTAATTGCAAGGCCATTGATCATGAGATCAAAACTCCCAACCTCTGTATGGGGACATGCTATTTTGCATGCAGAAGCACTAATTCGGATAAGACCAAGTGCATACCATAGATATTCCCCATTACAGTTAGCATTTGGAAAAGAACCAAATATCTCTCATCTAAAAATCTTTGGTTGTGCGGTTTATATTCCAATAGCACCACCACAACGTACAAAGATGGGACCGCAAAGACGGTTGGGAATATATATTGGCTATGATTCTCCATCAATAATAAGATACCTAGAACCACAAACTGGTGATGTGTTTACGGCACGATTTGCCGATTGTCATTTCAATGAGAAAGAATTCCCAACTCTAGGGGGAGACAATAAACAAGTAGGAAAAGAGATCAAATGGAGTGTACCATCGTTATTACACCTTGATCCTCCTACGAAACAGTCAGAACTAGAAGTTCGACGTATCATGCATTTACAAAATATAGCAAATCAGCTACCTGATGCATTTGCTGATACCAAAATGGTAACTAAATCACATATACCCGCTGCAAATACTCCTGCTCGTATTGAAATACCACAAAATGGTGGAACGGCAGTTGATACACGTGAATCAGGAACACGTTTAAAGCGCGGTAGACCTATTGGTTCAAAGGATAAACTTCCTAGAAAACGTAAGGAATGTGAAAAGCATGATACTCCCAAAATAACAGAAAATATTTTGGACGAAGAAAATTGTGAATCTAATGACAATATAAAGCATCTTGAATCTGAAGGAAATCATGAGATTTCTATCAATTACATCCATAATGGAAAGATATGGAAACGAAATGAGATGGATGATATTGATGACGTTTTCTCATACCTTTTAGCAAAGGAAATAAATGAAGAAAACGAAGATCCAGAACCAAAGTCTGTATATGAATGTCAAAAGAGACATGACTGGATAAAATGGAAAGATGCAATTCAAGTCGAATTAGATTCGCTTAACAAACGAAATGTATTCGGACCTATTGTGCTCACACCCAAAGATGTAAAACCAGTTGGGTACAAATGGGTGTTTGTCCGAAAAAGAAATGAGAAAAACGAGATTACAAGATACAAAGCTCGTCTCGTAGCCCAAGGTTTCTTTCAAAGGCCAGGAATTGATTATGAGGAAACTTATTCTCCTGTCATGGACGCAATCACATTTAGATTCCTGATGAGCCTAGCGGCCAATGAAAATTTAGAAATGCGTCTCATGGATGTCGTTACGGCATATTTATATGGATCATTAGATACTGATATCTATATGAGAATCCCAGATGGATTTAAAATGCCAGAAACGTTAAATTTCAAACCTAAAGAGTTATGTGCAATAAAATTGCAAATATCATTATATGGGTTAAAACAATCTGGACAAATGTGGTATAATCGTCTCAGCGAACACTTAACAAAAGAAGGATACACGAATGATCCTATATGCCCTTGTGTTTTCATAAAGAAAACAACATCCGGATTTGTGATAATCGCGGTGTACGTTGATGATCTTAATATTATTGGAACTCAAAACGAAATCCAAAAGGCATCAAACTATCTGAAAGGAGATTTTGAGATGAAAGATCTCGGCCAGACAAAATATTGTCTAGGATTACAAATTGAGCATTCTCGAAAGGGTATATTTGTACACCAGTCTACATATACCAAACGAGTATTGAAACGCTTTAACATGGATAAAGCAACTCCTCTTAGCACCCCGATGGTCGTTAGATCACTTAATGTTGAAAATGATCCGTTTCGACCATCTGAGGAAAATGAAGAAATACTTGGTCCTGAAACTCCATACTTAAGTGCAATTGGAGCTCTTATGTATCTTGCAAATTGTACTCGACCTGACATATCTTTTGCCATTAATCTTTTAGCGAGATTCAGTTCGTCTCCTACGCGAAGACATTGGAATGGAATTAAACATGTCTTTCGTTACCTTCAAGGAACAACTGATTTAGGCTTGTTTTATCCTAAAAGTTCAAAAGGTCAAATGATTGGTTTTGCAGATGCAGGTTATTTGTCAGATCCACACAAAGCTCGATCCCAGACAGGATATGTTTTTACAATTGGAGGCACCGCCATATCTTGGCGTTCTCAGAAGCAGACACTTGTTGCTACTTCTTCAAATCACGCTGAGATCATTGCACTCCATGAAGCAAGTAGAGAATGTGTATGGCTAAGATCAATAAGCCGACACATCTGTTCAAGCAGTGGGATTGACGAAAATACGGAGCCAACTATTCTATATGAAGATAACGCGGCATGTGTTGCTCAAACGAAGGAAGGATATATCAAAAGCGATAGAACCAAACATATACCTCCGAAGTTCTTCTCATATACTCAAGAGCTCGAGAAGAATAAAGAGATTGAAGTAAGATATGTTCGATCATGCGACAATGCAGCCGACCTCTTCACAAAATCACTCCCTACCTCGGTATTCAGAAAACACATCCATAACATTGGGATGCGCCATTAGAAGGATCTATGACTGTTCATTCGAGGGGGAGCTTACGTAGTTGTACTCTTTTTACCTTACTATGGTTTTTCCCATTGGGTTTTCCTGGAAAGGTTTTTAACGAGGCAACAAAGACGTTAAGCGAGAGCGGATAGTGACACCGGCCCCCAAGGGGGAGTGTTACGAAAGTCAAAGAAAAAAAGCAGCAGCCACCGCAATTGTTGAAAATATAAAGATGTGGGGCCCGCTGCACTATTTGCACAGTGAATTTTTTTTCTATATAAACGATCGATTTCGATCGTTTAGAATAACACACCTCAACCTTCTCTTCTCTCTAATACACTCTTTCTATCAGTGTTAAAATATTCTACGGGTATAAATTTGCTCTTATTCAAATTCCCGCGATACAATAAAATTCCAGTTATTTTCATAACAAAATACACATTTTTGTCGGTTACTTAAATACACATATTATATATATATATATACGGCTACTAGCTTGATCTGGTTTTTTGGTTTAACAATACCTGTTTCGCAAATTAATAAGTTTGAACATAGTTAGGAATTAAAGGATTAATTAACTAATTCCGATTTGGAAACAAATACTAGTTTTTTTTAATCAAAAGCAACAAATTCTACTTAGGAATTAGGATTAAATAGTCAACTTATTCCGATATGGCGACAAATACCGGGTTGTTATGGGCTTCAATCTTCATTGTCTTTTATTTTAATTGAATTCAATCTTAGTAGGGTTATTCATCGTTGTATTTTAATGGATTTGAAAATCCAAACTAAATCTAGTGTTATTGGTTCTATGATTTTCAAATCTGTATTAAAATCATGTGTTATTGGTTTAATGATTCATAAATTCTATATCAAATCAAGTGTTATTCAATCGTACGGATTTACTAATATATTTGATTTAATAATGGATTTGAATGGATTTTTTTGAATTTTTTTGTCAAAAATACCAGACTCAAATTCGAGAGAA
Organism: Brassica napus; assembly: GCF_020379485.1. Taxonomy (NCBI): domain Eukaryota; kingdom Viridiplantae; phylum Streptophyta; class Magnoliopsida; order Brassicales; family Brassicaceae; genus Brassica; species Brassica napus. The sequence continues at coordinate 58,050,821 of NC_063452.1, read as the reverse complement.
AACCTCCGGATTTGCATATTTTACTTGGATTTATAAATACTATATGGATTTCTAAATCAATCAAAATATATAAACCAATAACACCTCCTTAATTGTCAGAGTAGGCCTGGGCGTTCGGGCCTTCGGATCAGGTTCGGGCCGGTTCCTTTCGGATTCTGGTCTTTCGGGTCCTAAATATTTAGAACCAATAGGTACTTAGAAATTTTCGGTTCGGGTTCGGATCGGTTCTTTTTGGGTCCGGGTCGGGTTCGGGTATTTAGGATTTGAAAAAGACACGACATACCCAATTCCATCAAATTTAGTTGATATTTGTCATATATATCTAAAATTTTACAAAATAACTTAAATGAAACTATTAATAATTAAAATAAAATATTTTAGAACTCTAAATTTTACATTTTAAAGCTTCATATTACTTAAAAAATATAACAAAATAATAACATATATTGTTAACAAAAGATATTTCAACTAAATCATAAAATAATATATATAAAATAGAACACAAAAACATCATAGTCTTAGATATACATGTTTTTAAATCGGGTACAAATCGGTTCTTATCGGGTCGGATCTATTCGGATCGGATCTATTTGGGTCGGTACTTTTCGGTTCCGGGTCTATTCGGGTAAAAAAAATTTAGACCCAAAAGGTACTTGTAAACTTTCGGCCCAGATCCGGGTCGGATATTTTTGGATCGGTTCTGGTTCAGGTTTTCGGATCCAGGTTAAAATGCTCAGGCCTATGTCAGAGACTAAAAAGTCTCGAATATAAATGATAATGTATATTGGCTAATAATATATTGACAAAGATATGGTGTGATGCTAAAAATAGCCAATATATCATATGAAACAGAAGTATATAATAATAATAACAATAACAATAACAATAACAATAACAATAACAAGAAAACAAAGATTCCTAGTACTCTCTACTTGCAATGCATACTCGTAAAAGAAAGATTTGAGGGGCAACCCCGACATTTCCTCAAAATAAACACATACCAATGCTTTCAATTAAAGCAACTATACGATTTGGAAAAAGGTTCAAACTTAATACTTTTTTTTGGTACAATGTGTTGAATGTACCCAATTAACGTCTAAATTAGCTGAATGCACATGATTATGGATAACCCAAAAATGAGTAATTTTTTGATACTGTGCGGACAAAAATGCCCTCATGTTTTATCGAAAACATGTAACTTTAGATCTATCAGCTAAATATTTACATAGCAGGTAACAATCTACATACCAACTAACATATCAGCTAATAATTTCAGTATCATCTAACAATCTATGTATCAAACAAATGTATCGACTAACAAATCATATATCGGTTAATGAAACTATTAACAATTAATTAGTTATCTATCAAATAGCCCCAAATCTATTTGTAACATCTAACACTCCATGTATCGATTAAAAATCCAATAAAGTCTAAATAATAGTACAAAAGTAATAAAATACCTACTAACATATATATTATCTAAAAGTTGATTGTGATTCAAAATTGGAAACATTGGAATTAGGGTGAGATAATAAGATTAACATTATGGGTGTCAAAAGAATCAGAATAAAAAAATAAAGATTTGTGTTGAATTAGAAGATGATTTGAAAAACATGTACGAGAGATAAAGAAATTAGAACACAGAAAAGAGAAAAGAGAGAGAGATAGAGATAAGGGTATTATAGTCATAAAAAATATTTAAAAAATAAGAGTATATACCAAATTATATGGGTTTTTGGTGTATTCACACCAATTTCTCTTTTTTTTTCGTTCAACGGTTCAAACTTAATACTATATATGGTTTTTACAGGGATCCCAGGTATATTTTTTGTCAACGGTTTCATTTCATATCCAACTCAAAATAGAGTATTTGAAGCTTGCTTACATACGACACCAATGTCGCAAGTGAAAAATAGTCATTTTTACAAGAATTAATTTATAAAACTGAATGTGCGGTTTAGAATAACCGGGTTTAAACCGAAGAAACAGAGGAAGCAAGTAGCATGTAATTTTTTTTTGGTTCACCAAGTAGCAAGTAATATATAGTTTCATTTTGTTATGTGTGTTTATTTCCATATTTGCCCCTTTGCAAAGACCGAAACGGATAAAAAGAAAAGAATCCGCTGTTTAAAAATATGAAGACAGCCCATAGGAAAATGGCCCCTGGTTTTGTGTAACGATAATTGTTCTCTCTCCCCTTTTTTATATCTCATTCTGTCTTCTCAATCCATTTCATGATATAGGTTCTGAGTTTGATCCCGTGACAAAGTCTCTGTCTTTTGTTGGTTGGTGGGTTTTTTGAGGTTCATGGGGTTTGAAATGAAACAAGAGAAAGACGTTTTGGGATTGATCCAGAGTAAGAATCAAGGTAAGGCTAGCAGCTCTAACCCTAGTTCTGTTAAGTCGCCTCATAATTAAATCAAGAAGAAGAATAACAATAATAAGAAGAAGAAGATGGTGATGGCATGGCGCCGTAAGAAGGCTGATTCTCCGGCGGAAGGGATAACTGCGGTTCGGCGGCTGTTGCTTACTTGTAAGGAAGTGTTCTCCACTGGCGGTCCTGGAGTTGTTCCGTCTGAAGATAAAATTCAACAGCTACGAGGAGTTCTTGGTATTAACTTCTTGATTCAAATATCTTGTTCTTCTTGGTTTTCCATAAAAGTTTAGATTTTTGATAATATAAAATACAGACAATATGAAACCAGAGGATGTCGGATTAGCTCCGACCATGCCGTTTTTCCGACCAATCCCCGGACCGAGAAATAGGTCTTCACCACGGATAACGTACCTGCCTCTACACGAGTGTGAACAATTTTCGGTAACTTCACTAAATACACTCTCTCTCACTTGTGTTGTCTCTTGCTTGTGATATAAGTAACCATGGTTAGGGTTTTATCGCAGATTGAGATTTTCTGTTTGCCGCCTTCTGGTGTCATTCCTCTTCATAACCATCCAGGGATGACAGTTTTTAGCAAGCTTCTCTTTGGTACAATGCACATCAAGTCGTATGATTGGGTGGTTGATGCTCCATGTAAGCTTACTTGCATTTCAAGAAAAATTATAAGCTATAAAACCTTTTGGTTATTAGTATCTTACAATAAGTCTTTGGTAGGGTTCTTAGATGTTCTAACGTAGTCACTTTTAACTATTTATCTCAAAGATATAATCCCAGTTTAGTAAAAGATTATAGGCAAGGATTAGAGCAATACTGATAATGCAGGTGTTCAACTTTTTATTCGTTTTCAACTCAAACGTAAAAACCAACTGTCAATTTCATGTACCTTAAAAGTTATTATAGATCTTATGTCAGTGCTGATGTATGCTGATTCGTATGGCTGATCTCACTTTAGGACCGACCACATACTCTATGTACGTCAGATCTTCCTACTTGTGTGGTGTGTCAACAATTTGGGATTGGTCCCTAAGGAAATAAGATTCTATGTCCCTCTGGTGATATAATTGAGTGTCGGAATGTACCCTATTCTATAGTTGCTGAATGATATACAGTTTGTTTTTTTTTCATTTTCACGTTTTTAATTATTAGTACACATATTCATTTGTTGATTTTTTTTTCTTGCTACTTCTTTTGATATCATATATGGTATAATATCAAATTTTAGTTTTTTATTTTTATTTTTGATAGAAATTTTGAATAATCTATATTATATGTGATGAAATAGAATTTTTTTTAATGGTGTCGTGACAATTACTAAGCGAATATAACATCTATCATATACTCAAGCATACAAAGATGTATTGTAACAACCAACCTTTAGTTTGGATTTTGGGTAAAAATTTGTGTTCCACGTGAGATTGGCACATTTATTGAACCTAGAAAGGAATTCTTATATTGATCAAAGAGTAATATAAGGATTTTAAATCATAATTCACTACGTAACTTAACTTAAATAACCCCTTATTAAAAAAAAATTCATTTGCACCAAAACGTAAACCTCAAAGCCATATTTGATTGCATCCAAACATCAAAAATGGAGAATCTACCGTAATAAGGAGTATAGTCTGAAACATAAAATTTAAAGAAGGCAAAGTCTAAAATGAAAACTATGAAGCAGGAAATGACTTAAGATATATTAGTCACTCTTAGCACGTTTAGTTTCCTGTGATTCAAGACAGCTAGAAGCATTTCTAATCCTCTCATCTGCTGGATCTTCAATGGCGTTTTGTGGAGCTGGTGCTGGGAGTACCTTTGTGACAGTGATGGTTTGAGTCTTGCCAGTGAGGTTATGCTGAGAGACTTTGACAACAAACTTGTGTGTCTGTCCAATGGTATCCATGAGAGTTTATTGAACCGGGACAGTTTGATCAGCTCCCACGTCCTCGTTTAACTGACATTCAAGTAAAGCACTTGTGTGAGAACATAGACTGAGCTGGTGGATAAAAATGTTTGAAATTACCTCAAAGTATCTTGCAACTAACTCTGAAACATGCTTGTCGGTCAACTCACGACCAACATCACCAAGAAGGACAAACACCGCCTGCTCACTCTTGTCATAAACAGAGATCTTAGTTAAGTACCTGCCAAGAAAGAAAATTAGTAAAGATTGATGATAATAGATGGATGTAATGAAGCTAACAACTCTTACTGTGGAACTCCCACGACCTCAGATTTGGCACACTTTTTGTTCGTACAAACCAGTGAGGTAGGCCCTTTGGTTGCCTTTGTGTTACACCCACCACAAGAAATATAATACCATGGGGAACCATGGAGTACATCATCGATAGTGGCTGTACACTCAAATCAAGCAACCTATGACAGTGTTAAAAGAAATTTCTTAAGTACCCAAGCATATCGTATTAAATGGAAAGACATAGCAAACATTGTACCTTAGCAGTTTCTTGCTTGATGTAGGAGAAGAGTTCACCTAGAGTCACTGTCTCAGGCTTAGTGACTACATCTATATTTGTTCTAGGGCCCCTCTTACAAAAAGGGCAGGTATACCTTCTCCTTCAGACTAAGATTGCAGCAGGAAAAAAAATGTTACGTCGGACAGTAAAAACAAAACTTGTCAATTAAATAGAAACAAAGATAATTTATAACCTGAGCTATAACTTCATTGATAAGCTTCTCTGCTTTCTCAATAGAAGCAAGATTCCCAATTATCTCCACCGGTCTTAGTGCTAAACTTAGATCAGCCTCTGCATCCTTCCAAATTTAGATTTTGACACCAGAACTGAGCTGAAGATTCCTTACTATCTCCCCACCTTTACCAATAAACTTGCCAACCTGTGAAGTATGTGGAGAAAATAAATAAGTGGATATATAACCCCGTAAGATTCATTCACACAAGAGTCAAAAGAGAAAACTATACTGAACAACCTTTAAACTCGGGACTTCTATCTTGCGAGTTGTGGAATGGGTATCACCAACCTCCTTATGAGAACTGCCCCCATTAACGTCTTTACTTCTGTCGCCACCCTCTTCAAGAGAACCACCGCCGTCGGCTTCCTTAGATTACATAACAAACAGATGGAGACACGAGCCAAGACGTTGATGATGAGGATGGGAATGCTGCGGCGTCTCCTTGAAACATCTCATTAAACAGATCTTGTACCTGTTCAAAACTGTCCCCTGAATTATCCTCATGCCAAAATCAACATCTCAAATATCAAACAATCAGTCATGTCTAATAATAAACCAAAGGGAAAAACTAATGCAGAGTCTTACACTATGCATAGATTCATCATGGCCGCCATCTCGTTCAAGAAATCTCCCATTCCTTGTAAACCAAAAATGATTCATCACCACATAGTTCATAAAGAAGACATGTCAAGAAATATTGTACTATCTTTTAGCAAAAAGAAAAAAATTAAGAATTTACGCTTTGGTCAGCTTTATCATCATCACTATTATAAGCTCCAACATACACGAACCTCTTGTTGGAGTCAGACGAAGCTATGTTCCCACAACAAATAGAAAAAAAAAACCTTAATCAGACACATAAACAATATTTTTATAATAAAAAAATACACATATCAAGGAAATAACAGAAGATCCTCTGTATCGAATAATAAACTCCCATTTGTTTCCGTGATAAAATAATTTAGAAGACAAAGATGAAGAAAAAGAAAGTATAAACCTCTTGGATAACCTGGAAATTTCTTCTTTACTTCATCTACACAGTTTCTTCTACAAATTTAGACAGAAGAGACATATGAGGCAGAGCTAGACAATCGATTAAGATGGGGGAGATGTAGAGTTAGCAGTAGATTCACTGCTCCATGGAAACCAAAATGGCTATTTATGTTTCTCAGAGGAAACTGAACCGATTAAGAGATGAAGATAACCAAAAAACAGGCTTGGCATCGAAGAGGATGATAATGTTTGATCGGTACGGCGTAAGAGACACTGGATTGGCTGGTATGTTTGATCGGCTCAGCGGAGGAAGCTCTGTCAGTTCCGTTTGATTGCTTCGAGATAAAACCGCCGGAAACAGTGGAATTGCGGTTGGAATTCATCGCAAATTTCGATTGTGATAGTGTAGACTATCTTGAGCAAGATAGAGATATAAAGAAAATCAGAGGGAGAGATGCGAAAAGAACCCATAAATGATGGATTCATTGCACATAGATGGAGTGGAGTCGATTGATCGACTTTCCGTTGAGAAGATGAATCGTCCAAGAACGAAGAGAAGAAACAGAGAAGGTATCGTGGGAGAGAAAGCTTGTTACGGTTTCCAGAGGATGGGCTAACTGGGTCTGAAAACTGAACAAAAAAAATTAAAAAATCGAAGTCCAAAATATCCAATCCCATCGGTGACATGGTGAAAACCAGCGATCCTATTGGTCGATTTTCTAGTCCGACGTGGAAGACCTCCCTGATGAGGATATTCTCCTTTTAGTTATTGTATGATCTGGAAAACTCTATTTAGTTAAAGTCTTTTTTCTGAATGTGATAATTAGAGTATTCCGATAGCTACTATTCATATACAAGTTAGTTTTTGTCGTCCATAATATTATTTTGTTTACCAAATTCTGCAATGTTACCCATCAAAGCATCAATAATCTATGATCTATACCTTATCATAATGTAAACTGAAAATCACTTTTTATTTTATCTCAGTCGCAGTGAGAGATCCGAAAACGCGGCTGGCAAAATTGAAGATGGACTCAACGTTAACCGCACCATGCAACGCCTCCATCTTGTACCCCGAAGATGGCGGGAACATGCATCGGTTCACAGCGGAAACAGCGTGTGCGGTTCTAGATGTGCTTGGCCCTCCTTACAGCAATCTAGAAGGCAGGCATTGCACTTATTTCCTAGAATTCCCTTTGGATAAGTTCTCATCAGGTCAGCTTCTTATACTTAATGAAACAACAGCTTTAACTAGTTGCATGTAATTGGGCTTTTTTTTTTTTTTTTTTTTTTTTTTTTTGTCACAAGCATGTAATTGGGCTAGATAGATAAAAAAAGATTTATATGGCTTTCAGAGGAAGACGACGTTTTGAGAGGTCAAGTGGAGAGAGAATGTCATGCCTGGCTGCAAGAAAGAGATGATAATCCAGAGGATCGTAACGTAGTTGGAGCATTATACGGAGGTCCAAAGGTTGAGGACTGAGGGTTTTTTATCCATTGCATTTCGAATTGTTTTTTTTTCCCTTTTAAATTTCGGCTTCTTAGTTTAAATATTCTTCTTTGTACATAAAGGAAAGGAAAGGTAAACATGAAAAAGAAAAGATCATTACTGTTTTAGCTTAAATCTTCGGTCTCTGTTCAAGTTTTTTTTCTTTCTGATAGTAACCAAAATAAAATAGACTTGATCTGAATCAGCTTTTAGTATATTATGATACTGTTTGGATTTTGTTTTTTACTTTAAATTTTCATTGTTTTTTTTTTCTTTCTTTTTGATTCATTTGGATCTGATCTCGATATATTTTAAGATAGAAAAACCGATTAAACCTAAAATGTAAAAACAATATGTTATGCAAATTGAATGAAATGAATATAAACGAGTTGAATAATGATAGTGAGAGATTTTTTTTTTGTTCCACTGGTTCCTCTCCTATAAAGAATGACTAGAGGAATCATTACCGGGTTTACTGATTTTTCAACAAATACAATATATCTGTAAATGGCGTAATTTTTTTTTGCTGAAGCCAACGAGAACCACTGTAATTTATTTCTGTACACAGTCAACTATTTGCAACATAGACCAATTTCCAAACTGCTGCAAAAAAAACTGAAAATAATTCAAACGCTTTTAAAAAAATAATAATAATAATTCTGAACGTTCCATTGTTTTATTAGGTTTGGAATGTTGCCCTAGTAAAGAGAAGTACTCAGTACTTCGATATATTCCATAAGATACTCTAGCAACTTGAAATGTATAAATTAGTTAATACTAGTTTCTTTAGCCCGGGTTATTTATTTATAAACCGCTTGCTATTTAATTTTAAGGAAAGATTTCGATTTAATGTGAATATACCATCTTTTTGTTGGTTGAATGTTACATATAACTTTTTCTTGAATTTTGTTATGTAACAAAAATATTTTTTTTTAGTTTTCTAAAATACCAAAACTAAGTTTAGAATACATGAATAGTCCAGATGATGTTGAGAAGTTGTTATTAGTTATATTTCTTCTATTATTATCTCATGAGCTGTAGATGGAGGTTTAGCTCTAACTCAGTTAGACCTAAAATGGAGTAACTTCTTTGTTGTTGATTTTTTTTTTCTTGCTACTTCTTTTGATATCATATATGGTATAATATCAAATTTTAGTTTTTTATTTTTATTTATGATAGAAATTTTGAATAATCTATATTATATGTGATGAAATAGAATTTTTTTTAATGGTGTCGTGACAGTTACTAAGCGAATATAACATCTATCATATACTCAAGCATACAAAGATGTATTGTAACAACCAGCCTTTAGTTTGGATTTTGGGTAAAAATTTGTGTTCCGAGATTGGCACATTTATTGAACCTAGAAAGGAATTCTTATATTGATCAAAGAGTAATATAAGGATTTTAAATCATAATTCACTACGTAACTTAACTTAAATAACCCCTTATTAAAAAAAACTCATTTGCACCAAAACGGAAACCTCAAAGCCATATTTGATTGCATCCAAACATCAAAAATGGAGAATCTACCATAATAAGGAGTATAGTCTGAAACATAAAATTTAAAGAAGGCAAAGTCTGAAATGAAAACTACAAAGCAGGCAATGACTTAAGATGTATTAGCCACTCTTAGCACGTTTAGCTTCCTGTGATTCAAGACAGCCAGAAGCCTTTCTAATCCTCTCATCTGCTGGATCTTCAATGGCGTTTTGTGGAGCTGGTGCTGGGAGTACCTTTGTGACAGTGATGGTTTGAGTCTTGCCAGTGAGGTTATGCTGAGAGACTTTGACAACAAACTTGTGTGTCTGTCCAATGGTATCCATGAGAGTTTGTTGAACCGGGACAGTTTGATCAGCTCCCACGTCCTCGTTTAACTGACATTCAAGTAAAACACTTGTGTGAGAACATAGACTGAGCTGGTGGATAAAAATGTTTGAAATTACCTCAAAGTATCTTGCAACTAACTCTGAAACATGCTTGCCGGTCAACTCACGACCAGCATCACCAAGAAGGACAAACACCGCCTGATCACTCTTGTCATAAACAGAGATCTTAGTTAAGTACCTGCTAAAAAAGGAAATTAGTAAAGATTGATGATAATAGATGGATGTAATGAAGCTAACAACTCTTACTGTGGAACTCCCACGACCTCAGATTTGGCACACTTTTTGTTCGTACAAACCAGTGAGGTAGGCCCTTTGGTTGCCTTTGTGTTACACCCACCACAAGAAATATAATACCATGGGGAACCATGGAGTACATCATCGATAGTGGCTGTACACTCAAACTAAGTAACCTATGACAGTGTTAAAAGAAATTTCTTAAGTACCCAAGCATATCGTATTAAATGGAAAGACATAGCAAACATTGTACCTTCGCAGTTTCTTGCTTGATGTAGGAGAAGAGTTCACCTAGAGTCACTGTCTCAGGCTTAGTGACTACATCTGCAATAACCTCGTTAGCAACACCTGAGTTGGAGCCCAACCTGTTTAGAATGAGAAAGTGAACATTATAGCACAGCTGGAGGAGCATGAAATACAGATTTGCATGCGTAATAACCTACAAGTTAAGATAGTCCCTGGTCGGCTGGATATCAATGTCCATAAACACTCTAGAAGATGTCATAGAAGTAAGAGCAAGAGTCTCTATTTTTAACACATCAGTTGAGTGTTAGTAACCAAATTATATTACAATTTTATTTTGTAAGTGAACTACTAACCTCCCATTCGTTTAGGATTCACTGTGGTAACTAAAAGAACGCGTGGAGTGCTTCCATAAGATTTGAACTTCTGGCAGAAGGCTGTTGCGGCTTGGTCCCATAGGTATAGCTTCATCACTGGTCCGCTGCATGATATTAAAAATAAAGTGTTAATAGAAACAAACATATAATACGTGTAAACATTAGACAAACTCACTCATGTGTCTGAACATGGACCACCAGATGCCGCTTTTCTGCTATGTCAACTTCGTCAATTATGAGATGCTCGGTCATAGCTCGCCCTAGGAGTGGGCATTTTACCCGATATCCGAAGTGGCATCCAAACCCGATCCGAAAAACCCAAATCGAAATCCGAACCGAAGTAGCAGAATATCCGAACGAGTATTAAATTAGGAGAGATTGGATATCCGAACCCGAACAGGTAATATCCGAACCCGAATGGATATCCGAAAATAACCGAATATATGTATAATTAACCTTATATTTCTAGTTTACATCTCTCATTTTATATAAAATATTTATATTGATACTACACATATTTTAAGTTCATATAATATACATGCAATTACGAAGAAAATGATTTGCTACTCAATTAAAATGCATGTCAAATTTTTTATTTCAAGAATTAACAAAAAGTTACATCCAAAATTTAAAAACAATAACCAAATTAATGTCTTTTTAGTTTTAAAATGTTATGTCCAAATCTATTAACCATTCAATCTATTAAAAATAAAAAATTAGTTAAGTGAAAGTTATATTTTTAAATACAAGAAATTTGAGAAATGAAAATTTAATTTTGCTTTTTCAAAATCTAAATATCCGAACCCGATCTGAAATAACCTAACCCGAACTAAAAATATCAGAACCCGACCCGAAGTACAGAAATACCCGAACGGGTTCTACACCTCTATACCGAAATACCCGAAAATCCAAAATACCCGACCCAAACCCGAACGGATACCCGAACGCCCACCCCTAGCTCGCCCATTGATCAGCCTCATGTGGCCAACATAATCTGAAATAGGCTAAGTTAGTTGCCAAACATCTGAGAACCTAAAACGTTCAAATGCAACAACCCCGCAACAGCCAACATATATACGGTCGGTGATGTATTACAACCCAAAAATTTTAAGAATCAACCCAATGCTAATTAAATTCTCATAGTTGTATATAAATGGAAGAGACATGGCTTACCATAAAGATCACCCCTGTGATCACAGTTAGCCTCGAACTCCTCGTGGTCATGAAACCGGAACCGATCTTCTGGAAATGGTACTGGACTATTCTGAAGAGGAGTTAGAACAGTGTTCCATGAAAACGTTACTGTCACGTTGTGATCACAACCCGAAACTGAACTTTGCTTCTCGATCCAAAGAACTTGTTTAGCCTGTAAACAGATCCTAATGTCATCTCTCGCAGATATGTCTGAACACGGCTTGCTGGAATAAATCCCTGTATAACATATCCCTGTCCAGCATATGAAAGTGATCCGATTAATAGAATAACTTTATTAACCGAGCAATAATAAACATACAGAAAAAAATTAAAGATGAACCTGCTCATCAATGAGAAGCATCTCCTCTCCAATGAGGGTTTTCGTATGTGGGTTCCGAGCCTCCCATAAATGGATAAGACGAAACCGCAACTCCGCTTCATGTGGGCCAAGTGTCACTTCGCCAAAGCCCATAACATCGACATCGTTCCCAGAGACTACAGCAACCTTACCATGAGGCTTGGTTGCAATCACGGAAGAGCCAACAGCCTTTCCGCCGGTTTTCATCTGCATCGCAGAGGAGGCGACGATCTTCCCGGTATGTTTGAGCGCTATTGTGGAGGGGGCAGGTGATTTTCCGTTTGGTTTCATCCTAATCAGGGATTCGCCGTCAGTTTGAGTGGTTGAGTTGCGTTTGATAACTGAGTAGCCGTCCGTATCCGTGGCCGTGGCCGGCATGCGATCGATGGATGTTGGAGTCTGGCCTTTGGATTCCATCGGTGTGGATGAGCCGTCGATCTGGAAGTTTGACTTCGGTTCGATCGCGGAGGAGACGTCGGTTTGCATGTCTGAGGTGCGGTTGCTGGAGGCTGAAAGGTGGCTTTTGAATTCCATCGATGTGGATTTTTGAATATATCTTGAGGATTATCATCGAAACATAGGGGAAGAGTTTTATACAACAAAGGATGGAGAGGAAGATGAAAGGTCTTCATTGAATGAGATAGACGAAGCTACGATTAAAGCATATAGTGGAGGAGTCTTCGATTGATTGCAGAAACGGATCGAAAGAGAAAAGGAATCGAAGACGGAGAAGTCGAAAGAAGAGGAGTCGCAAGGGAAGAGATCAATCCCGAACTGATTAGGGTTTCACGGTTAACAAACCAGGCCCAAAGGAAAATGTTTTAATTCCAGCCCAGGCCCAACCGGATTGAAACTCGGTTTCACATCATCGCCAACGTGGCAGTATGAAGCTTTTCTATTGGTTGTTTTTTTGGGACGATGTGGACACGCTAGTTACTTAGCATATCCGCCTTTTATTTACAGTAGATTAAACAACAGTTAACCGGATAGTTGGTATAACGAACTGAGTTTCACTCGGCCGACATCTCAATTTCCACGAAGAATAAGTAGTGATAGTACTAGCTGTACATGTACTCCTTCAACTTATTAATTAATATTTTCTACGAGAACGAAAAATGATTAAATCTGAATTCATATATCTTGGATAATGCATAGAGATGGGAGCATTAACCCAAAATAAACTAATCATTCATTGGGTGACCGATCTCAAACCATTGACTTACATTTCAATAGAGAATCTCCAAGTTGTCTCTAAACTTCTTTCTTCGATTGTTTAATTAATTTCATTGTCTAAATCCACATGTACTCCTTCAACTTATTAATCAATACTAGGGGTTGGCTCCGCCCTACGGGTGGGTGAGTTTACACAAACTATTTTATGTTTAAGTGTATTGTATTTTAATTTTATAAAATATTTAAAATCTTACTTTATATTGAAAATAATAAATATTATCTGTTTTTATTCTAAAATTATATTTTAAACTTTGTTAAATTTTGTTGGTTTGAGGTGAAAAAACCACTAAAATTGTTTTGTTAAAGAACACAAAATTATTAAATCAAAAAATTAAAGAAAATGTAATGATTTATATTTCTATTTGATTTCTGTTTCAATTTGATATATTTGAAAAAAATTAAGTAAGAATAACTAATATTTCTCTTATTTCTAAGAGTATCAGATTTTAATATTATTACAATAACTAATTTCTCATGATAATAAATTAATACACCCACCTCCAAACTAAATCAATTGAAAATCAAATGTAATGTGATAAAATTATAAAAATTTATAATTTAAAGTAATATATAAATAATTTCAATATCGTCTTAGTATATATTATGTAACAACAAATGATGTTTTATAATATATAATTGTTTCATTTTATATTAGATTTTTAATTTATAATAAAATTTTCTTCAATTTTTAGTGTTTTACTAATTATTTTTGTAAATTATTTTAAGAATTTGTTGAACTTTTTTTATAAAAAAAAATTGTTGAAAATTTTACTTATACTATTTGAAAATATATTATAGATTAATAGTGTTATAAATTAATAAAGTATTATATTTCTAACATAATTTTACTTGAGTTTTATACCATATATTATTAAATAATTTACTTTGAGTGAACCAAACATAATTTAACCAAAATAAATTAAAAGTAGTGTAACCATTAATAATCTGAAAATAAGATGAACCAGACTGCGTATAAATATTTTCTGAAAATTATTTTTTTCTTAAAGAAATAACTAAATCCTTTAGTCTTTCTAGTGTTGGCTTTATTGAATGAAAGTATATAATTCCCATCTAATCAAATATCTTCTTAGTTTCCACATAGTAGCAACGATAACATCGTAAAACATATATATAATTACCTAATTAAATGGAACAAAACAATATGTTGGGTTTATATTCCAGCCCAAAACAATCAAAGAATATGTCACCAAGCAAACAATTATACACACCAAAACTGCAGTGTTTCTTGTTTTGACGCTTAGAATGATTTTTTAAAGATTTAAAGAGAGCTGTGAAAATCAGAAGCATACCCTAGTTTCATATAACAATCCCCAAAAACAGAGGAGAAATCCTAATTGGCTTTCACAATGATGACCTCGAATGTTATTTTCTCTCTTTTTCTGATCAAAAATAAAAACTCATACGATGATGACAACGAATGTTTATTTCTCTACACACAACAACTCGTACACTTGGGAAATTACAGTAAAAATGACCACTATTGCAAAACTTATTTATCTCTATATTCTCTACTATAAATAGAGAAAGTTGATCTGAAAATAACAATCGTTGCATAAAAGTATCCCTTATTTTTCCACCTGATTCTTCAACTGCTTATTTTTTTCTCTTTCACATACACACGACTACGATTTCGATTTTACACATATCGATCAGTGGCTGCTCATAAGTGGAATACTGGTTAAAAAACATCGTAAAATAGTTAACTTTTGTTGGAGTCCAACACCACATGTTTCTTCTCTTTACCGCCATTTCATCTTATGTCATCGCCACCATCTCTGTCAACATTCTCCTTGCAATCCTCCAAACCCAACGTTGCGGCCTATTCCTCGGCCGAGTCCTATAATTTATAACCTAAGTGCACATCCTCTGTTCCAGCTAAGAGACATGTCTTTCCAGAGACATAGATATAAGAGCCACCTGAAAAGTCCAAGTTGGCATTTCCTTTCTTGTATGAGGTCGTCTAAGTCATTATTGGCTACAAATGTTCGGAAATAATTCACTATCATTTAACTTATATACGCTACCAAAATAGTGTCATATGCTTAAAAATAAGTGCTAATGTGGCAATAACCTGTTATTGCAAATTCCTTCACCGCATCATGTATCCGATTCTGAATATCTTCGAAAGGCCCAGATTCTAAGCTTTAGGGATGAAAAGTAAGAGGTTATTAATTTAAAAGAAATATACGTAATGACGACATAAGCATCTAACTTTAGGAAATAATAATGTGATTCCAACTATAGTGACTCCATGTAACTTTAAAAAAAAGTATCTTACCACACCAAAGAATCGTTGAGGAACCCCTAGCCTCTGAGATGAGGGTAACATTTATTTCTGCTCCCATGTTGTCTATGTCCCCTCTGGAAAAAAAGGAACTAATTACTAAGTTCATATGTATAAAAATGACTCTATACCAAATGTCTATTTGATACAGAAACTGTTGCAGTATGTTTTAGTGATGGTGTAATGTAAAAAAAGAAACAATACCTTTGGTGAGAGAATCAATAACTCCACTGAACTCTAAATACTTCATGAAAGCTTCTTTCTTTGCTTCTTTCTCCTAAGTCATGTAGAAACAAAAAAAAAAGTCTATCAAAAACTAAAAGAAACAGAGCTTTAAGGCTAAATCATCCTCTTCTTCGATCTCTTTTGAAAAGTGTTTACCTTTTCGTTTCCAGCGATGTCAGGTTACTGTTACGGCTGTGGAAATCAACAGCCACCTCCTCAGCTACCTTACTCCTCCGACGGAAACAATCCACCGTACAGTCATCAACTTCCTCTCCTTACGCTGTTCCCTATGACGCACCAAAGCCGCCATCCTCATCCACGCCACCGTCTGCTCCATCCTACGGCGCACTGGCTCCTTCTTCTCTTAAGAAAACAAATTGTCGGTTTGCATGTTAAAATCAGCGAAGACGGCAAGGTTGAAAGGTCGAAGAAAGAGAACAATGAAACCCTTAATCTACTAAAACAATACCTTTGGTAATTGCAGTATGTTTTCAGTTGGGTTTCATCGCCATGGCTTAAGTTTACTGAGAGGCGGTTTTCGAGTTTAGATTTGTAGCAAGCTAAGAAGAAAGATTTAGAAAGAATGAAGAGAGGGAGGTGAAAGGAAACGATTAATTGCAGAGGAGGACGGGTAACGGAGATGGAAGAAGGTGAAACTGAGAAAATGATTCAATGGAATGAGTTAGTAGACCGATGTTTTAGAGGATTAGGGTTTGTCAAGTGTTTTTCACTCGGGCCGTGTATGAGGCACAGAGAATTGATTTCCGGAGATCCAAGATCCTAAAAGCACGAGGCCTGATTTCTTTTAAGAATTGGTAAGCATAGATGACGTGGCAGAAAAGATTTCTCTTATTGGTTGATTTAATTGGCTGACATGGACACCTTCTCTTTTGAACATATTCTTTTTTTATTACTTATTTGATTTTCTGCGAAAACGAAAAATGATTAAATCTGAATTCATATATCCTGGATAATGCATAGAGATGGAAGACATTAACGCCAAATAAACTAAACATTCATTGGGTGACCAATCTCAAACCATTGACCTAAATTTCAATAGAGAATCTCCAAGTTGTCTCTTAACTTCTTTCTTCGATTGTTTTATTTCAATGTCTAAATCCAAACCATTGACCTTAGGTCAGTAGTTGTAAAATCTATCCGCGAGTTGATGGCACAAATATTATTTATTAGAGTTGTATTTCTTGTTGAAGACCATCATCATATATACGAACTCTTTGCTAGCATATTAAAACATTTTATACTAACAAAGGATATTATCAAAGGAAATTACTACAAATACCACATCTATACTACCACTTTTCATGTCTACATTAATCACTTTTATTTTCACTTTTAATGAAAGGTAAAAGACACTTATATCTCTAGGATTAACTAATCTAGACTTAGGAGGTGGTATTGGATTCGGGAATTTGAAAGAATTCACAAGTAATAACTTTTGTAGTATTTTAAAAGATTTTATGAGATTTTAATGCAATTGTCTTATTCTTTTTTTTACTTTTTATCATAGAATTTAAAAGAATGTAAATAAATTTGATGGATTACAAGTGATAATACATTAACGCTATGAACTAATGATGGCAACAAAATACAAAACTAGTAGCTAAATTCTTGGGCATTTCTTTTACCAAAAAAAAACTTTTGGGAAAATTTTACCTTTTATAGATAGATTTTTTTTTGCTTTGAGAAGTGATAGATACATGATAATATATATAGGAGAAGTAATCTAAAAAAGTTTATACAAAAGATAGATAAGAACTAGTTTATAATTGTTTTATGATTGTGCTTGATTGGAATTTATTGTAGAGAATCAAACAAAATGTTTTTTAAAAAAAAGTTACGTACTATTCTTGATGACAAAAATGAGAAATGTGAGAACACGTTCACGAACATGCCAAGTATTCACGAACATATGGTTCGGTTGACAAGATTAATGCAAGCACGGTTGCATGCCAAAGATGTTGCTTGATGATGAACAATTTCATCAATATTGACAGTCTCCGTTCTTTGAAAATAAGAGAGAGACAAATCTCATCATAAAAGCAAGGAATTGATTCTTTGTTTTTTTACATTACATTTCCATTAAATTCTTTTCAAATAACATTCCTATTAATTCTACCAAATATTGAATAACATTAGAATTTAAATGAATTGATAAAATACATAATATACATAATTGAATAACACAAGAATTTGAAAGAATTGGTAAACTACACAATTGAATAACACTAGAATTTAATGGAAACTATAATTCCTTCAAATTCGATCAAATCTCTAAATCCAATACCCCCACCTTAGGGTTTATAGTTCAGGGGTGGGGTAAGATTTTTGGAATGTGAAATTTAGGATTCTAATAAATATATAAATAAGTACTTAAAAATATATTAAAAAAATTAAAAAAGTAGTTTCAAACATAATTTTCGATTTTCAAAAAGAAATTTTGAAAAAAAAATCAAAAAAAATTCAAAAAAAAGAAAAAAAGTTCGAATTTGAAAAAGTATAATTCAAAAACATAAAAAAATTATTACTTATTTTATTTTTTTATTTATTTAAATAATGATTTATTATATATATATAAACAATGGTATAAGAGTCTTTTGTCATTTAATGAAGAAGATATTTTTGAAAATGTTTATTTAGTGATAGTAAAGATGAAAAGTGGTAACATGAAAGTGGTAAACATGAAATTTTCCCTATTATGAAGCAGATATATTAGCATTTTCCAAGAATTTAGGGTTTATCATATTTAAAACTCCTTGTAGAAGTGTGAATATTGGTTTTTTCCAGTTATATTTTGTGTTATATAGATTGTTACTTTATTTGTTATTAATAGTTTTAAAAGATAAGGAGTTTTTAACCAAAACTCATATATTCTTTCAAGTTTAGAATCAGAGCATGTAATATATTACGTCTTAACTCTTAAGTAATTCTCAATCGAACCATCACTAACTTTCGTTCTGGTTTTATAATTGAACTAACGATATAATTAATTATTATTACTTTAATTATTCAACATATTTAAATAATTAGGTGTTTTCCTGCACCATGTTCAGTAACAAAAATTTTAAATTTAAATTATATTTAAAAATAAAATAATTATTATTTTGTATTTTATTATTTTTACCCATATTTTAATATAAATTTGATTTAATTGAACACAAAATTATTTTGCTTATTTTAAATTATATTTAAGATGAGATATGTATATATTTAAAATTATAATGTTAGATAGATTTTATTATTTATTTCTTTTGGATAAAATATTAAATCAATTTATATATAATTAATGAAAAAACTGAAATAAAAGTAAAAGTTGTATAATTATCAAAAAGTACAACTAAACAGTATTTCTAAAATTGGTAGAAAATATAAAAGAAGCTAATAATATTAAGATTAAAAAATTATAAAAAAATTGAATTTTTTTAGTAATAAATTTGTATAACTAAAAATTTATTATTCGATGTCATATTTGAATATATTTATTTTAATGATATATAATTTATTACCATAGTCTAAAAAATTTACCAAAATATAAATAAATATTAAATGTAATTGTCTATGTCATATTTAGTTATAAATCATGTGACACGACATAGTAGAAATGGTGTAAAACACGTAAAAATGATTGTCGAAAAAATATGTGTTAAAATCACTTTGCAAATAATGTCTAGACTAGATAATTCATTAATTATTTTGACATATATATATACCAGTAATTAAGAAAAATATATTGTAGATATCATTCAGATTTACATCAGAAGTAATAAAATCAAGAAGGTCGTTTCTAGTTATATATTGTTTTGTAAAATATTATGGAATGTATTCATATATAGTTCTGAGCGTATATTATATATAAACCGTTATTAAAAAGACTAATAAAGCTCGTCAATATCTCTGATCTGGTTTTACAGAGACATGTTAGCTGACCTTTCTTCTTTCACTCGTTTTCTGAAAACATGTAAAACTTTCTTCTCCTTCCTTGCAAATTTATGGAACTGTTGTGTTTCTAATATTATTTAACTGTGCGGCCATATGAACATAACTAATTACACTGGAACTCAAATAAACAAACTTATCTCAAATTAGAAGAAAATGAATTAATACAGCTGACCAAAGACTTTTATTGTCTAAATAAGACCAACGTTTAATAATCTTCCTTCGTCTTATTATAGATGACTAAGCAATCATATCAATTTTCCACATCGAAATATTTAAATTTCTTCACTAGTCTTTGAAAAGAAATTCAAAGATACTAGTTATCGCAAAATAAGCAATTTTACATACAGGGCTGGTCCCATAGTAATCGAAATGACTCGAGAAAATAACAAAATTATAAGAAAGAGCTAACTTTATCATTTCCATGTATAGTAACTACTAATTAGTTTTTCTTAATCATGTGAGACGTGTTAATTTTATATCTCATTGCTTACTGAATTAAAAAATAACCACATTGCGACCACGATTGTTTACTTAACTATATAATGGAACTGTACACATATACTCCCTCTATTTTATTATAAGTATCGTTTTAGGTTTCTGCACACGGATTAAGGAAACAATTAATTTTGTACATTTCCTATAAAAAGCACTATTACCTATACATCTAACCATATTTCAACCAATAGAAAAATAAATTTTGCATAAAATTAATAAATTTTGCATTGAAAATCAAAAACGACACTTATTTTGTAACGAAATTTTTTTTTAAAATGATATTTAATACGAAAGGGAGGGAGTAGTAGTTAACCAGAAAGTTTTTTTTTATTAAAAAAATTAATGAATGAAATGATGAAAGTTGAGTTGATCAAACGTTTACTAAGATTTTTTCTGTAATATAAAAAGCTAGAGGAGCTCGGATCCCGAAGAGAAAAATAAAAGTTGGAAACTTATTAGATCGAGACCAAATTAATTATTCAAGATTGAACCCCATGAAATAAAAATGATTTAATATTGTGCGATCAAAATAAATAAATTTTCTTATAGTTATGTACGGCACCACAAAAGAAGTATACTACTATTGATTTGAGAGAACTAATAAATTGTTTGGTTTGGAGAATTGGAGACTGGAAAGACGACAATTTGCTAGCTTATGTATTTTTTTATAAAAGAATTTGCTAGCTTATGTAGATCTTATTATATAAAGCTTTATTAATAAAGTGGACTAGCTTATTAAGATATACTGTATCTAATGTTTTCTCTTTGTGATTTACCGATAATGGTATATGAGTAAAGCTCGTATGTATAAATTTATAATCATAAATAGTAAAAAATATTTCATTATATATTTATTAACATTTTACAAGAAAATAGAGTAAATAGTGCATGTGTTTTTTTCAACGCCATGCAGCGTTACGTCACTGATGAAACTTGGCAACTATGTGAAGCATTTGACATTTGTATATATGTTTGGTTATAAAATTAAATTAAAAATGAGATTGGAAAAAAGGATTTTTTGTTTTTGTTTTTAACAAAGTCCATAGTTGACAAAATCATATAAACACCGTGTGTGGCCTGCGTATTGACCGGTATACGCACCCTTTGGCCTACCATATGAACAAGGTTTACACATATATATACAACACTACAATTGAATGCCTAGTATTTTCCCTCTCTGATCATGTTACATGATTTGACTTTAATTTAAGATTTTCTTTTTGAATTATTAATTAGTATCCTATAAATTTTGTTTCTATAGCCTTTTTGTTGACGTCATCTTGTTTTCTTCTAATTAAGATTCTATACGAACTTGAAATTTATGAAAATGAATACATTGGATAACATGCATGTTTGAAACACCAAGTGAGGAAATAACTTAACTAACAATGGATGTATATTTCTGGTTGATAATATGATTTATCTAAAGGTCTAAGTATCCAGAAATATTATTTATACAGACTTCAATAAATTGAAGGCATTGGTGACGGTAAGCCTAGGAATAACCACATATTTGGACTACATATGTTTTCCTGTGGCAGGGCAATAAACACACTAATTAAACAAATAATAAAAGATTAAACAGTTGACGAATGGTCATGCGATGTGAGGCCAACAGATAGGAGAAGTCTTCTTCCATGAAGCTTCAAAGATATCTCCCTTCAGGCCTTCACATTATACAATCTCTATTTCACGCCGTACAATTAGGCTCTTTCTTATATATATATTAGTTTCATTTATTGCATTTGGACATTTTAACAGTACTCCTATTAAACAACCAAGGTACATGTAGACGCTTATCTATTGTTGGTTCAATTAATAAAAAGGAAGTATACTTCATGTGAAAAACATCATTTTGATAACGATTCACTAAATTTGATCAATTTTACACTTGTAATTTTACTTAACTATTGGCGTAATAAAATTTACTGTAAACATTATGGGGTCTTTTTTTCGATTTTTTCATAGTGTTAAACATATAAATAGGATATAATTACAAAAACTCTACTAATTTGAATTTTCATTGTATTCTAGTTGTAACCATGTTTTTTATTGTCCCTAGTAAAACGGAGAAGCAGTGTTATCAACAACAAAGTCAGGAAATAATTAATTGATATTTCGTTAGTTACTTAATAATAAATAACACAGGCATGATTGGAGGAAAAAGTCTCCGAATTCAATAAACAGAATAAAAAAGTGAACATGTTGAATTGTTGACGCTTTGGGTCCTCTCCAAGAAACTACACAAATGGCTATAAGTAAAGGGTTTTCATAAGGCTGTGAAAGAAACAAACAGACAACAAAGGAAAAAACAAAATTCAAAGAGGAAGACAAAGATCTTCTTATATTTCTAAAATGGAGGTTATTCTGAAATTACCTACTTCTGATTCTCTTCTTAAGGATAAAGTTCTTGGATCTGCTCAAATCCATGAAGCAACTAAGGTAACCAACTCATATGTGTAATAAAGTTCTCCATGTATACGGAAGACACTCAGATTTGTATTTTGTTGTACGCTTTTATGTAATTCTTGTATCTTGAGATAAATATTATATTCCATAATTACTTTGCTTATATCGTAATTAATAAAAATAAAACTCAAATACTTATTGTTCATTTTTTTTTAACGCTAGATAATTATGCTATTACAACTATGAGAAATATTACAGAAGATTCTACCGCCGATAATTATATCTGTCATATGAGAAATTATATATTAGTTCTAAAGATCATTTCGCACAGGATTGAATAATTCGGTAGTTAGGGTTAGTATGGAATCTACGGATCACCATAATTTATATATGTAACAAATAAATTCTTGGAACAATTTATATTTATTTGGGAAATTAATCCGTTTTTATATTCGATGATCTTAGGTTGAGGAAGATCATCAAGAACTTGAATCTGCCAAGGCTGAGATGAGAGAGGTGAAGGAAGATAACGAAAAGCTTAAAGGGATGCTCGAACGAATTGAAAGTGATTACAAAACTCTCAAGCTCAGATTCTTCGATATAATTCATCAAGAAGAACCTTCAAACAACCAAACACAAGATCAAAACATGATTGATCTTCCAAAGGCGACGACAGATTTGAGTTCTTTAGATCAAGAACGCGAGCTTGTGTCGCTTTCACTCGGAAGAAGAAGTTCTTCCCCGAGTGATAACTCCTCGAAAAAGGAAGAGAAAACAGACGCGACCAGCAATAAAGTCAACGATGACGAAGAGTTGACCAAAGCTGGCTTGACCTTAGGGTTCAATAGCGGCAACGGACCTGACCCCAGTGTCGCGAATCCAGCCAATTCTAGTCTGGAAAATAACTTGGAGGACGCCCCAGGAGAAACATGGCCGCCGAGTAAAGTTAGCGGGAAGAGAAGCTCTGCTGCACCAGCCTCCGGTGGCCATGTTGATGGAGAGGGCGGCCAGCAAAATCCTGTAAAGAGAGCTAGAGTTTGCGTTAGAGCGAGATGTGACACACCAACGGTACGTCCTTTAACCTATATATATACATTTTAATGATCTTTGTTTTTTGTCGGCACCCATCTTCTAAGACCAAGTGGTAGGCGGATTTGAGTCGTTCCGAAGAAACGCGCTCTATCCGACTGGGTCTGATTTATATGGGAAAAAGAACATCGCTACATTTTAATGATCTATAACTAACTTATTATTGGATGCCAAAAAAGAAAAAAAAAACTAACTTATTATTGATTATTTTTTATATGTCACCACTGATTAGGAAATGTTTTATTATACTTTGTATAGATGAATGATGGTTGTCAATGGAGAAAATATGGTCAAAAGATTGCGAAAGGAAATCCTTGTCCACGAGCATACTATCGCTGCACGGTTGCACCTGGATGTCCCGTTAGAAAACAGGTATATATCTTTTTTTTGTACATATCTACAGAATAATCAAATTCATCTATCGTTTAATCTTGATTTTCTAATTTTAAAAGAATAATTAATAATGAATTTGTATAAATCTATTTGGTCCTGTTTTAGTTTTAGTTTCATATTCCTTATAAAATCTATTTTAAATTGTGAACATTCCTAGACAAACCAAAGCAATTGCGCATGTGCATATACTAAAACAGATCATCTGAGTACTAACTATTTGTCTTAAACTATTTTGATGTTTTAGGTCCAAAGATGTGCAGAAGACATGTCCATATTAATCACAACCTATGAAGGAACGCACAGTCATCCTCTTCCTCTCTCAGCTACCACCATGGCCTCTACTACTTCAGCCGCCGCCTCTATGCTCCTCTCCGGCTCCTCCTCATCATCAACCGCAGAAATGATCGGAAACAACCTCTACGACAATTCAAGATTCATCAATAACAACAACAAGTCCTTCTATTCGCCCACTCTTCATTCTCCATTACATCCCACCGTCACTCTAGACCTCACCGCACCACAACATTCTTCTTCTTCATTGCCTTCTTTAAATTTCAACAAATTTCCTAACTCTTTCCAAAGATTCCCATCCACAAGCTTAAATTTCTCCTCTAATTCATCATCATCAAATTCTTCTCTTCTCAACCTACCTGCGACTTGGGGTAATGGATATTCTTCTTATACTCCATACCCTTATAACAACGTCCAGTTTGGTACGTCCAACCAAGTAAAAACAGTTCAAAATAACCAGTCCTTAACCGAAACCCTAACGAAAGCCCTTACTTCTGACCCAAGTTTCCACTCGGTGATCGCAGCTGCGATCTCATCAATGGTAGGATCCAACGGGGAACAACAGATGGTCGGTCCACGGCATCCTACTAGCGACAGTGTTCAAAGAACAGCCGCAACGGAAAATAATAAAGGACGTGGAGGCTATTTTAGTAGCTTATTGATGTCTAACATAATAGCAAATAATCAAACGGGTGCGTCATTGGATCAACCATCGTCGCAACTTACTTCGCTATCTATGTTCAACAACTCGTCCTCTTCGTCTTCTACGACTAGTTTCGTGAACAAGGAAGAGAAAAGCTAGGAATTGTATCAAAAGAACCTCCATCGTTTATTTTTTGGGATGAATTTTTTCATTAGGTGTTATAGTATTGTATCATGTTCGTCGTTTAAGTGTTTTCATCTCTTTTTTTTGTGAGTTAGGACGCTTTGACGTTTCTGATTAGGGAAACTCAACCTTGCTAGGCCTAAAATAATGGGCCAAATATCTTTGACATAAAAAAAGAAAACGTCCAACTGATTACGTGGTGCAACATACAAATGGTGTGTACTGTGTAGTGCTTATCTTCTAAAGTTTGGTGATTCATGCAGCTTTAGCTGTAAAGATATACGTGATGTTATTTGTGATTACAAACGAAAATCTAGAACACACAATCCGGTTTTATCTCCTAACTTCTTTGACGAATCACAAATTCGTTAAAATTTCCTATTTTTGTCTTATAATTTCTAATAACAATCAACCTATAAATACTCACCAAAAAATCCATCTTACTCATTACTTTCAATTCTTGTTTTTTCTTTCACCATGGCGAGAGTTTCTCTTTTGTTATGTTTGGTTATATTGGTTACATTAGGAGTTGTGGTAACTTCATTTGCCAACAACGTTGAAGTGCAATCGGAACACGTGGAGAGCAGCAAGAAAGTTACTAAAGCTCATCATATTTGTAAAGACAAAGAGAAAGGAGGAAAAAAAGTAAATGGTGATCACAATGCCGGTTCTGATGGCAAAGAGAATAAAAAGGACGAAAAGAAGAAGCATGATGTGCATAAGAAGGAAGGTGAGCATAAAAAGAACGAGCAGGATGTGCATATAAAGGGTGTTCAACATGAAAAGAAAGACGATGATGATGATGTGAAGAAGCATGGGGATAAGAAGAAGAGTGTTAAGCATCATGAAAATGATAATGATAGTGATGATGATGAAAAAAAGCACAAAGATAAAAAGAATGGTGAACATGATGAAACCGATACTGACGATGATAAAGATGATGACTCCGATGATGATGATGAAGATGAAGTTGATGGAGATGATAAAGAAAAGGAAAACATTGGGTTATATGAGCTCAAAAAGGGAAATCTAACCGTCAAGTTCACAAATTGGGGTGCTTCAATCATGTCTCTCCATTTCCCGGATAAAAATGGTTAGTGAACTAATCATTTTGAGTGTTGGCAATCAAATAAAAACTCATATTATATACATTTTAACTAGATTTTATTATGATGACTTTGACAAATTTTCAGGAAAAAGTGGCGATATTGTTCTTGGTTATGATAGCGTCAAAAGCTATGAGGTGCGTAGAAATTAGTTTCCCTTTATGTTTTTCTGTTTGATTTTAATTACTACTATTACAACAAATTTATTTTGTTTTTACTATGCTAAATTAATATACTAACTTTGTTTGCAAATCAGACCGATAAGGTCTATTTTGGAGCAACCGTGGGCCGAGTAGCGAATAGAATAGGAAAGGCCCATTTCAAATTGAACGGAAAAGAGTACAAGACTGTTGCCAACGATGGCAAAAACACACTTCATGGTAATTAGTTACGAGTACTATAAGTTCTATAACATATTAGAAATCAGTTAATTATGATTATTTGAATATAATTTATGTATAATTTAGGTGGGAAGAAAGGGTTTGGCGATGTTGTGTGGGCAGTTACAAAGCACAAGTATGATGGCAAGAAGCCTCACATTGTATTCACTTACACAAGTCCTGATGGTGATCAAGGTCCCCTTTCTTTTCAATTGTTTTATTAATTTTTACCCGATTTAAAAAAAAATATATATATATATATATATATATATATATCTGTAAGGAAAATTTTATGATTACTAGTTTATTTATTTCTTTATGTAACAATAGGGTTTCCCGGAGAACTCATTGTCACGGTGAAATATAAACTTGTCAAAGACAATGAATTAAGTGTAGTAATGGAGGCAGAGGCTAAAGATCAAGCAACTCCGGTGAACTTAGCTCATCACACTTATTGGAATCTTGGTGGTCAAAACTCCGGAGATATTTTGTCCGAGGAAATACAGATCCTAGGTTCAAGTTACACTCCTGTCGACGGCGAACTCATTCCCACAGGAAAAATATCCCCGGTGAAACGAACACCGTATGATTTTCTTCAACCCCGTCCTATTAAAGATAATATGAAGGATCTTAAAACAGGGTGAGTACATATACTTTTCTCAAGTTAAAAAAAAAAAACTTTTCTCTAAGTTATCTAATGGTAAACATCTTTGTAATTGTTGATTTTTTTCTTTGTAGATATGATATTAATTATTGCTTAGATGGTAAGGCGGATAAGATGAGGAAAATAGTGGAACTCGTTGATAAGAAATCGGGAAGAAAAATGGAGTTATCCGCAAACCAACCCGGTTTGCAGTTCTATACCGGAGGAATGTTAAAGGACATCAAGGGGAAGAATGGAACGGTATACCAAGCTTTCGCGGGATTATGTTTAGAAACACAAAGTTATCCAGACTCAGTCAATAATCCGAAGTTTCCTTCACAGATTGTTGAACCAGGGAAAAACTACAAACACAATATGCTCTTCAAGTTTTCGATTGTTTCATAGAGTACCTTTGTAACTAACCAATAATCACGAAGAAGAAACTAGATTGGAAGTTAATAACAGCTCTCGATCTTTCAAATCTCATCAAACTATGACGAATGTGCATAATTCATCTGTTTGTAGTTTATGCACAAATTTGAAACACTTTATTCTTGTTTTAGTATGCAATTCTGATTGTATATTTCATATGTCATAGGTAAAATGTGGACCGCAATTTGATATTATTATGTTCAAAATATTTATTTTCTTCCCGTAACCGTATAAGATCATAGAGGAAAACCCATGAAGACCTCGAAGGATTTAATAGTTTTTTTTTTTGTTAAAGGGTTTGGATTTAATAGTTGTGTCTAAGAGCCACATTGCCATCACGAAACAAAAACAAAAAGAGGCACATTAACAGCTATCAATCTTAAGAAGATTGCACCTACAGATCCCTACTCCCATTTTTCTTTTCAAGGTTAATTCATTTATTTCAAACTATATGCTGAATGAGGATGTCAGAAGTGTGCATAAGATTTTGTCATAAAATGGTGTTAAGAAAGAAATATCAATATTCGAATGTGATCTTATACTTCAAGTTTCAAGATCATATTAAAGTGCATTTAAATGCGATTATGGCGGGTCAATCTATTCATAAATAATGACGGTATTCACTAAATCAAATGATAGAAAACAGAGAATTTAGGAGTTGACATATCCCTAATCCATCAACATAAACATGTGCACTTCACCAAAATTCTTATACTACCATATAAAACATATGATGACTCCATGGTCTCACATGCCATCATCTAGCTATATATTCCATTAATTACGTATGTAAGTACGTACGCATATCGAACAGTATCTGAATATATTAGTGTAGTTGGCATATGAGTTTAGGATCTGACAATAAATTTATAATTTTTCAGTAACTTTGGTTTCGCACAAAACAGTGCGTTTCAGATTTTTTGGTGAAAGGTTTCGCTCCAATGTTTATCATACTATTTATTTGAGTATTGCTACATCATACGAACACTGCATGAATTTATAACTTATATGTATATTGTATTGTTTTAGATGATTCACTTAAACTAAAACTTTCACGATCTCAAGTCTGAGTAGTTTCTGTTGAAGTGAAGTAGTGGTGGCAGTGAGGTCACATGGAGAGCCCACGAAGAAAGAAATATTTGGTACTCAATTTGTTTTCTTGTGTGATACTGATAAACAAGTATATGTACATTTTATTGTATAATTTAAATTTATAAATACTTCAAATCCAAAAGCATCCAAAGATCCGAAAAGCTAGCTAGATGACTGAACGATTCTCCTAAACACTGTTTCGAATCTGTTCTCTTTTTGGATTTTTCTTCTTCGTCTTTGGAATGTGTGTTTCCAATAATCTTCCTCATCTACCGGCTACCACTATTATTATTATCTACAATATCGTTAATGCTAACTTCCATTTTACAGGTTCCTTTTTGGTCTTGTAATAACCGGTAGAGATTCATAAACTTTACTAAATTGTTTTTAGTTCAAATTTTTACTAAAACAATTAATAAACTTAGTATCTATAAAGTTATTTTTGTTAGAAATGTTTAATTGTAACCAATAGATAATCCTTCGATAACCTACGAAAATTATAAAATAATGCGTCTTGATTTGTAGCCGTAATATGGGATTATTTACAGTAAAATTAGCAAAAAAAACGTGCCTGATTCATGGTGCATGGATCTGAAGCAATGTTCCAATGTTTTTTTTCCACTTATAGTTGATACAAAAATTTAAAAGGCAATAATTTCAGTTTCAGCTCGCCTTTTATTAAAACAAAAAGGTTAAATCAAGTTACGAAAGTACAAAGGTACTAAACTGTGCTTGAATAAAATGTAAATTGTACATTGGGTGTATTGAATATTGAGTCTATCTACCCGACTGACTACGTGAAAACACATTACATAATGTTTGAACTTTAAATATTAGGTTTACGCCTAGTTCATAAAAATTATATATAGTGACATAATAATTCGTTATGAGTTTGTTCTTTCAAGTTTGCAATTTAGAAACACTGTAAGAAAGGGCAGAGCACAGAAAATAATATTGTAACTACAAAAATATTAATCAAGCACATCATGTACTTAATGATAGACAATTTACAGCGTTATTAAAATTAAAAGTATGATCTGATGAATGAAATTATTTGATATGTTTATGAATCCATATTGTCTCTTTGTAAGTCGTATTCGTTTTTGTAGTTTTCACCAGTTACCAAAGAAATCCTCGTTTGTTTTTTATTCATTTTTTTCTAAATATGTGCTAGTTTTGATAGATTATATTATGATTGCATGGTAACTATCTACGGAAATATTACTTTATATATCTGATAAAAGAATACACGAGCACACGCGCGATTACTTCAAACAAATTAAAAGGTAGATGGAATCATGGAATGCATGTATATGTATATATATATCATGGCTCATATTGTGTCAATAACAGAGCTGGATTCCCACTCAAAGGCACATGGATCTGAAGTTTTTATTTTTGTATCAAATCTTCTTGTCAAACATGTATATGCAATTTATCATGTTTTAATTTTTATTTTTAGCTATGTATTCCAACCTAGCAAAATACTCCCTCCGTTTTTTTATATAAGTCGTTTTAGAGAATTTTTTATGTTCCAAATTATATGACGTTTTCGGTTTTTTATGTAAAATTTATTAACACTTAATGTTATATGACCAATGAAAATATACCTTCTATTTTATTATTGGTTGATTTGTGGTTAGGTAAATAATTAATGATGTTTTTGTTTAGAAAATATAAAAAATTAATGATTTCTTAATCTATGTGCACAATTCTAAAACGACTTATATTAAAAAACGGAGGGAGTATTATTTTTTTTATATATATATATATATATATATATGTTTTGCTGTACTTATAGAAAGAAATAAGAAGAAAATCATTTTCGTTTGACACATCCACTTCGACAAAAAAAAAAATCTTGGCAAAATTAGAGGATAAAAAAGATGTTATGCGATCGACAAAGCCTTTTTGTCAAACAAATTAACTTGAAGCTATTAGTAAAACATAATCGTCGCTATCCATCACAATAACTTAGCAATGAACTTTAATCATTACTAACGAAAATCTCTAATTAATATATACACACATTACATATAGTACTTGATAAAATATTCGGAAGAAAGAAATTTTATTTATTCCAATTAAAGGAACAAGAAATTATAATTGTAAAATTGTGTTGAATATTCCCTATACACCAATTTTCTACAAACCCAAAAGAAAGAGCAGAAAAAGGTAAAGAACCGACGTAATTTAAATTGAAACAGTACCAAGTAATTTTAACATACACAATTAAAAAAATCTATGAAATTTCTTTTGAAGATGATAATGATATCAACATGAGTATGATGATGATGTTGATCAGGATTATGATGTTCCTCTTGGAGTACAATAGAATCAGTTGAAATGATGATGATGATTGTGATGTTGCTGCTGCTGGTCAGGCCATGTCCAATAACTACCCGACGTCGTTTCATCAATACTACTGAACATATTGCAGAATCCTTGATCTTGAACCATCTGATGATCAATATGGGCCGAGGTCGTGGTCGTAGTTGCGGATCGGATTGAAGAAGGGAAAAGATCTTTGATCATGTTCACATGATTTATATCTGAATTGTTATTATCATTTTCTGTGCTTTCATTGTTGCTCCATGACGCTTCTGCTATTTCTCTCTTGATCTTTGCTGATTCTTGACGGTCTTGTTTCTTCAATGCCACTAACTGTTTTGTGTAACAATATCATCACACGTAAACCAAAGTCAAAAAAATAACTTATCATAAATGTCAACTCTACAAGCACATGGGAATTCTATTGATTATAAATATATGTACACATGAATCTTTATCAAATAATTAAATGTATAATTAAGAATAATTAATGTCTTTTGAACAAACATCTTTGCGTTGGATCAAGAGCCAATCTAATTGAATTTTATTACTATATATATACTATTATACTAAAGCGACTCTAAGATGGGATGCAAACTACGTGTTAATCCATGAATATTTTCTTTTTGTAAAACCCAGTTACAAAAAAAAACCATTTTCTTTTTGTATACGCTTGATGAAGACAATAATTCATCACTAAAATTCGACAAATTTTTTTTTTCCTAGGAAAAATTCTACAAACTATCAGCACACCTATCTATATTCATGATTAGTGTTGTTAAAAATATTCGTATTAGTTTAACCGAAAATCGTTCGTTAGCTTTTAGAAAAAACGTGATGAAATACTAGGAGAACTTCAGTTATAAGAAAATATTAGGAGAATTAGTTTGTTTATATTTTTAAAATATACCTCAGCGTGGAGTTTCTTGTTGTTGGCTAGAAGAGAATCATTGTCCGATTTCAAAACATCGAACTGTTTCTTCAGAGAATCGTAGTCTCTTTCGAGCTGCTTTGTCTTCCACCTAGCTCTCCTGTTCTGGAACCATATCGCAATCTGCCTAGGCTGCAACCCTAAAGCCTTAGCAAGCTGCATCTTCCTCTCTGGCTCTAGCTTGTTCCCTAGCTCGAAGCTCTTCTCTAATGCCATAACTTGCTCTAAACTGAGCCTCTTCTTCTTCTCTCCTAACATCATATGGGACCCATCATCTGATAGATTGTCTTCCTCGCCCACCTGGTCCTGATCATGCATGTTCGTCGTGGTCGGACTTTTTTGAGTTAGATGATGGTGATCTGATACTCCCGTGAACGACATCGATCTGTTCATCATGTAGTTTCCTCCTCCTACACCGAACAAGGACAACAAAATTTACCAACCCTTTTCACACTATTATGTACGTGTGTGTGTGTGTAGAAAGAGAGAGGAAGAACTTACCATAAAAGAGGTGTGGAGGGCAAGAAGGGAGAGAGGTAGGGGAAGGTAAGTGATGAGTATTGTCTTCATGGAGTTGCTGAAACATGAATCCATGCTGTGGAAAGGCCATCTCCAATCTCAGTCTTTCTTGATTATTAGCAATATTGTTCCTTTCCTCCTCATACATATACATATAAATGTGTGTATACACACACGCAAAACCGACCACTGATTAAGAATTGCTAGCTGATCAATCTTAGTAATTTAGGTTAGGAACACAAGATCTTGAAGTTTTCTTATGAGAGAGAATTTAGCGAGAAGAATGAAGAGATCAGTTCATGAGAGGTTTGTATAGGACCCACCTTTTATACCATTTAAGCTTTAGGGCGTATGCTGATCTTTCTTTTGATTTAACTTGTATAGGACACTTGGGAAATTTAAAATTTGAAATATTAAATACCACATGGATCTTTGACATATCCCACATACATGTGTATATATATTGTGTTATTCTTTTGCTGTTAACATACAGCTTAGCTTATACATATATACAACTACAGAACCATACTAAACATTGATTTAACATTTATCAATTGTATTAATTATTTTATCACCCAATTACTACCCTGATAATCATTGTTAGATCTTTAGTTTCGTCTAAATATTACTCTCTCCATTCCCGAAAGTAAGATTTTTTAGAATTTATTTTTGTTCCACAAAAATAGATTTTCTATATTTTTAAAGTGTTTTTGTATATTTTTGAGAAATATTAATTGTGAATACTTGAATTGATTAATTTTTATTGGTAAATAGTTATTGAAAAGTGTATTGAAAAATAAATTGTAAATTAAATTGTAAACATTTATTATATTTTTAATAAACGTGAAACTTTAGAAAATTTTACATTCGGGAACGGAAGG
The DNA here is from genome assembly GCF_020379485.1 of Brassica napus. Taxonomy (NCBI): domain Eukaryota; kingdom Viridiplantae; phylum Streptophyta; class Magnoliopsida; order Brassicales; family Brassicaceae; genus Brassica; species Brassica napus. Next base: position 58,017,402 of record NC_063452.1, on the reverse strand, counting down.
AATAGTTCGAAAAATCTAACTAAATAAACTGAAATCATGAAAATAATCAATGCACGTTGGAACCTTAAGAAATTTATGACACATATTAGTTTCAATCCTTGAATATAGGCGTAGCATGAGAAAGAGTCATCCACTAGTATTGTTAGATTGTACATCAGGCATGGATTTTAATTTTTCAGGTGTAATCAATATTTATAAATTATACTCTACTCCCCAAATATCTAACTTCATTTTTTTGGAGAATATCTAACTGTAGTTGTCTGTTTTATAATGTTTGCTAGTGTGCGTAGTTCATCGGTTGTATATTCTTGAATTTTTCAAATTTATTATTAGTTTTTACGTACTATTGCTTACATATATTAATTTTCTTAATATGACTGAAATTTTTTACAACCGGCAGACTCATTGGTTTCTGAAGAACATTCCACAGTACAGCTTAAACACACATGTGTTCTTCATCTCGCCAGGTGCATGCTTTCACACGACGCACCAACCAACGTATTTCCTAACATAACTAAACGTATAGTCTTTATTTTAGATTCAAGGTAATATATATAACTAATTAAATTTTATCGAAAAATAAATACATACAGCATTTCAAATATACGAGTTATAAAATGTGAAAACTAAACTATGTTTATAAAATTTGGATCAAAATAAGTATATTACTTTTTAGAAATCTCTTTGTATAATACTTTTTTAGTCGTTACCTAAACACTCTTTAAAAGTTTCCTTCTAACTCATAAAAATAGGAGCCTTATTGAGTATATTGAGTCTAATACTTGTATAGAAACAGAGGCTCTCTATATACTGTATACTTGTGTATAAACAAACCCCCCCTGTACATTCTCATTAATCTAATATACATACATTTTAAGTTCTTGTTCTCTCGTTCTCAATATCCTTGATATGGTATCAGAGCATAACAACTTTTCCGCCATTTTTCTTCTTTCTTGAGCTTCGATTCATATCATGAGTGCTTAGATCTCACATCTCTTCTTCGATTTCGTCATCTGTTGGTGCTTTGTGTTCTGGATCTGATTGCTTTCGTTTGTCTCGTCCTCGTGATTCGTCTTGCGTGCTTCTGAGCTTCGATTCATCTTCGTCGAGCTTCGATTCGCATCGCCTTCGTCTCATCTCTTTGTTCGTGTTTCCGATTCAGCTCAAATCCTCGACCTTGTCATCGTCTTGCTCCGTTTCTTGATTTCATCTGATGACGACTGGAGATTCTTCTCGTTCGATTGTGGATCAGTACGAGAACCCTTACTATCTCCATAACTCGGATCATGCCGGCTTGGCACTTGTTACGGATCGTCTTGCCTCTGGAGCTGACTTTCACTCATGGCGTCGCTCTGTTCGTATGGCGCTGAACGTCTGCAACAAACTCGGCTTCATTGATGGTACAATCTTGAAACCTCCTGCTGATCATAGAGACTCTGGTTCTTGGTCTAGGTGCAATGATATGGTCTCTACTTGGTTGATGAACTCGGTTTCCAAGAAGATAGGTCAGAGCTTGCTATTCATGTCAACTGCTGAGAGTATTTGGAAGAATCTCATGACTCGTTTCAAGCAGGACGATGCTCTTCGCATCTTTGAGATTGAGCAACGTCTCAGTACTATTCAGCAAGGCTCGTTGGACATTAGTACATACTATATGGAGTTGGTTACACTTTGGGAGGAGTATCAAAACTATGTGGATCTTCCCGTCTGTACGTGTGGCAAGTGTGAGTGTCATGCAGCTTCGTCTTGGGAACAGTTGCAACAAAGGAGTCGTGTTATGAAGTTATTGATGGGTTTGAACGAGTCTTATGAAACTACTAGGCGTCACATCTTGATGATAAAACCTATTCCCCCAATTGAGGAAGTTTTCAACTTGGTTACTCAAGATGAGCGTCAGAAGAACATCAAACCATCTACACGGGTTGATAACATTGTTTTTCAGAACTCAACGAGTGAACTTGATCAGTCTACGTACTCTGGACCAGTTGAGAATGCTGCCTATGCTGCTGTGAACAACAACAACTATCGCTCTAGGCCACGACCTATCTGCACTCATTGTGGTATAGCAGGACATATCGTGCAGAAGTGCTTCAAATTGCATGGATATCCGCCTAGACATAGGTTATACAACAGTAATTCTCAGCGTTCTAATACTCAGTCTGGTTCTTCACAACGATCATCTCAATCCAGGCCTACGCAATCACTTTCACAGCAGAACAATGTTGCTAATGTCGCGACTGCTTCTTCGGTTGCTTCTCCTGCAGGAACTTTGAATCTGAGTGCTTTTCATCCTGATCAAGTTCACCAACTCATTCAACAGTTACAGTCTCATCTGCGACTTCCTGAACCTGTTACTTCACAGTCATTTGTTAATGCGTCAATCACATACAACAGTTTCATGGCTGCTCAATCTTCAAGTGATACTGTCTCTCATACTTTCCCTTTTCCTTCCACTAGTCTTCGTTTTGAACATCATTCTTTAACTTTCCAACACCAAACACTTTCCTCTTTATCCACACATTTGCTTTTGGGTTCTTGGATTATAGATAGTGGTGCCACTACACATGTTTGTTCAGACTTAGCTATGTTTAGTTCAGTCTCTCTTGTTTCAGGGGTCACAGTTTCTCTTCCAAATGGAACGAAGGAACCGATCACTCATACTGGCACAGTGCATTTGTCTGACACTCTTGTTTTGCTTAATGTCTTACATGTGCCTTCTTTCCGTTTTAATCTCATTAGTGTTAGTAGCTTGTTACAACAACATCGTCATTCTGCTCATTTTTTATATGATTCTTGTCATATACAGAAGCATACTCAGGGCTTGATGATTGGTAGAGGTTCTGTGATTCATAATCTATACATTCTTGATCAACATAATCATTCTCCGTCGTTGAACTTCTGTGGATCCTTGAAGGTTGATGGTTTTCTTTGGCATCAACGCCTCAGACATCCATCTTCTGCCAAGTTACAACATCTCTCTGCTGATATTGCTTTAGATAAGTCCTCTCTTCTTAAGTCTTCTAGTTGTTCCGTGTGTCCATTAGCTAAACAACGTCGTCTTCCATTTCCGCATCAGAATAACATGTCTGCGGAACCATTTGATCTTATTCATATAGATACTTGGGGTCTCTTTTGTATTGAGTCTGTTGAGGGTTACAAGTATTTTCTTACAATTGTAGATGATCATACCCGTGTAACATGGATCTATATGATGAAATATAAAAGTGATGTTTCCGTTATCTTTCCTTCTTTTGTTAATCTTGTGTGTACTCAGTATAAGGACAATATTAAAATGATTCGAAGTGATAATGCTCAAGAACTTGCGTTTTCTAATCTGATAAGAGAGCATGGCATATTGCATCAATTTTCATGTGCTTATATTCCTCAACAGAACTCTGTTGTTGAGCGTAAGCATCAACATCTTTTGAATGTTTCACGAGCTTTAATGTTCCAATCTCGTATGCCTTTGCAGTACTGGAGTGACTGTGTTCTTACAGCAGTTTTCTTGATTAATCGAACACCATCTTTACTTTTAAACAAGATTTCACCTTATGAGAAACTCACGGGAAAGAAACCTGATTACAGTTTTCTTAAGTCTTTTGGGTGTTTGTGCTATGCATCAACTTTACAGAAGGATCGTCATAAATTTTCTCCTAGAGCTGAGCCTTGTGTGTTCTTAGGTTATCCATCAGGTATCAAAGGTTACAAAGTTCTTAATCTTGATACTAGAACTGTTTCTGTTACTCGTAATATTCTTTTTCATGAGACTGACTTTCCTTTTATGAAACTTGATAGTGATTCTCAGCCTGAAAATGTCTTCTCTAAATTAATATTGCCTTTACCTGTTCCTGTTGCACTTGATTCTGTCATTCCTGATGTTCCTGTGCATTCTCATGCATCATCTTCTACATTACCATCGGTTTCTTCAAGTGTTCATGTGCCTGGAGATGTTGTGGCTTCTGGAACATCAGCTACTGAACTTGACAGAGCTAGGCCAAAACGAGCAGGTAAGGCACCTACTTATCTCTCTGATTATCATTGTTCTTTGATCTCTATGGACTCCTCTTTGCAAAATCATTACGTTGCTAATGTCATTTCCTCACCTTCACATGAACCACTTTATCCTCTCTCTTCTGTCCTTTCCTATGATATTTCCTACAAAGATGATGGTCTTACATGTTCTCTTGAGACAGTACCTACATCCTTTAAGCAAGTCGTGAAGTCTAAGTTCTGGACAAAAGCGATGAATATAGAGTTTGAGGGAATGGAACGTAATGAGACTTTCTCTGTTGTTTCTCTGCCCCCGGGTAAAAATGTTGTGGGTTGCAGATGGATCTATACAATCAAGTACCATGTTTATGGCACGGTGGAGAGACCTAAGGCGCGTCTTGTTGCCAAAGGGTATACACAGCAAGAAGGGCTGGATTATACATACACTTTCTCTCCCGTTGCCAAGATGACTAGCGTGAAGCTTCTTCTTAGTCTTTCTGCTTCGCATGGTTGGAGTTTGGATCAAATGGATGTCATTAATGCCTTTTTGCACAGTGAACTTGATGAAGAGATATATATGAGCTTACCGTTGGGTTATACTCCTCCACCTAGTGTTGTCCTGCCTCCGAATCCGGTTTGCCGTCTTCACAAGTCGATTTATGGCCTTAAGCAGGCGTCTAGGCAATGGTATAACTGTTTCTCTTCAGTTCTCTTTGCTAATGGTTTCTCACCATCTCCGGGTGATCACTCTCTTTTTGTGAAGACCTCTGGATCGTCCTTCATTGTGTTGCTTGTCTATGTTGATGATATCCTAATCACCAGCAATGATCCTCAAGCTGTTCTTGACGTTAAGAAGGTTCTTCATCAAGCATTCAAGATCAAAGACATGGGTCCAGCTCGGTTCTTTCTTGGACTCGAGATAGCACGAAACTCTACGGGCATTTCTGTTTCTCAACGGAAGTATGCTTTGGATCTTCTTGCTGATACAGGGTTGCTCGCTTCGAACCCATGTGCAGTTCCTATGGATCCATCCATTCCTTTGAGTGCTACTACTGGTGTTTTGTTGACTGATGCTACATCTTATCGTGAGCTAGTAGGACGGTTACTATATCTCACGATAACTCGGCCTGATATAACATATGATGTGCATCGTCTGAGTCAATTCCTCTTGGGTCCTACTGATGTACACTTTCAGACTGCTCAAAGGATCCTCCGATATCTGAAGTCCAATCCAGGGCCAAGGTCTCTTCTATGCAGCTAATTCAGAGACTTGCTTGAATGCCTTTGTTGACGCAGATTGGGCTTCCTGTCCAGATACTCGACGTTCTGTTACTGGGTTCTGCGTTTATCTTGAAAAATCTTTGATAAGTTGGAAGTGTAAGAAGCAACATATAGTAAGCAGAAGTAGTACCGAAGCAGAGTATCAGAGTATGGCTTTGGCGACTTGTGAGCTTATCTGGTTGCAGCAGTTGCTTACGGATTTGAATATCAAAGTTCAACACACGGCTAAGCTCTTCTGTGATAACAAGTCAACGATCCACATTGCCACAAACCCTGTGTTTCATGAACGAACGAAACACATTGAGATCGATTGTCATACTACATGTGATCAGGTCAAGAAGGGATTCATCAAGCTTATACACGTGATCAGTGCTGACAATCATGCGGATATCTTCACCAAACCGCTTCATCCATCACCTTTTCATCACATCCTTGCTCGAATGTCAGTATCAAGCCTCTTCTCTCCATCACTACCATCCATTTCATCATCTTCACCTTCCGTTTCATCACTTCCACCTTCCGTTTCAGAGGCTTGAGAGGGGCATATTGAGTATATTGAGTCTAATACTTATATAGAAACAGAGGCTCTTTATATACTGTATACTTGTATATAAACAGACCCCCCTTGTACATTCTCATTAATCTAATATACATACATTTTAAGTTTTTGCTCTCTCGTTCTCAATATCCTTGATAAGCCTTTAAGAGCATCATCCCCAAAAGACACTCTATAACTTCAAATATGAGGTTTTTTGCTCTCCAAAAAGAAGGGTTAAAACCTCTAATTTGAAGTTTTGAGAAATGAAACTCTATATTTGAAGTTTCATTTCTCAAAACTTCAAATTTGAAGTTTCATATTTTTATTTGTATTTTGGTCCTTACAATTACACATCACGTTCATTATTCTTAAATATTTTCTCGTTTATCGTATTGATCCTAAAAAATTTTATATCTCATACAAATTTCAATTTTTTTTTACACATATTTAAAATATTTTTAAACTAGATTTAGACAACAACAATACAAAAGAAACTTAACAACAAATAATCTTTTCAAAAATTACATGAAGACATAACTACTACACAAATTTAAATATTACAACACTAGTAGTCATGTAAATTTGATCCAGAACCTCCATAATCTCCAAAATATTGTCTAAACAAATTTTTTGTAACCGAATATGGTTGTTGTTTTGATGTCTATTTCGTACGATTCTTTTTTATTAGATCGAATGTATTCACTGAGTTGTGATATCATTGATAGAAGTTAAGTCTTTTAGCAATATTTATTTTTCTCTTTTACTTTTTTGTTCAGATCTAATATATTTACAAGTTTAAGATCACTTAATTTCAATAATTTTTAGTTTATGATCTACAAATTAAAAAAAATAACGAGAGTCATTTTTTACTTAGAAATACACTAGTTGATCATATATGCATTACAAAAATAGTTTTATGAAATAATATGGTATTTTTATGAAGTTTAATATTAATTATGTTATTTATATTTAAATTTGTATTTTAATAAAACATTTTATTAGTTAATACTGCTGTAATATTTTTATATATGTGCTTAGTTATTTATGAATTTTTATGAATTTAAATTTAATTATGATAAATATAAGGACCATAAGATAAAATGCAAATAGTTTTGAAGTTTTGCTTTTGGAGAAAACACTTTTGAACTTCAAATATAGAGTTCTGAAAACTTCATAATAGAGTGTCTTTTTGTAGATGTTCTAAGCCGGATTTGGCTAAGAAAAAAAACACAAGTTTTATGTTCAAATACAACTGAGTCTGCTATAAATGGATTTAGGTTAAGAATTAATTATTCAACTGATTTTGATTTACACAAGACCACTGATATATATATATATTGTTTTAGTTTTCAGATAAGATGTCAAACTTTTCAATTTGGATCAGACTAATTTGGATTACGTAAGAAAAGCTACCAAAATAGATCAGATAGTATACATATATTTTCTGTAAATATATGCGTTATTATAAATGTTGATTGGCAAAATGATGATGTAGATGCTCTTTCTTTCACTCTACTATATTTTGTTGGTAAGAGTTTTTTTTTTTTGCGAGTATCCAAGGTAGATGTGAAATTCTGAAAGATAGAGAGACCCACCATTAGTGTTTCCCAATTGTCATATCTGTGTGGTGGCTTTCGCAGTATCAAACAATTAAACTAATATTATTCCTTTATTTGTTAGTATATGGTACACTATATTATAATATAGTATTTTAAATATAAATTTAAGAATGGGTCCTACAACATAGTGCTACAGACCTGTCCTACAACAAGGTCTTTCACATGCTTGTATTGGGAAGATTTGAAAAGAGTATTAACACCTATCTATCTCTATCTATCCTCTTTGGCAATATGCTTTTATTGCAGAAATTATTGAATGTTTTTGATTATCATATAAACAAAATATAAATATATGACCTGAAGCTTCTCCAACTAGCTCCACTGCTCCCATGTGCTCTGCTTCCTTTCCTTCGCTCTGCCTCTTTCTTGGGATACTTCACGACTCCACTCTTTAACTTTTAAAATATTTAATATTTAACGGGTTTATTTACTTGGTTATATTATATGAAACGGGTTTTTGTTTCATCTTCTTTTCTTGTTTTATTTATTGACCCAGTCATAAGTGGTTTATATTTAAAGGCAGTTTCTGAATTTTTATTACACTTAAAAACAGTTTAAACTACTCAGGTAGTTTATCTCAACTAAAACAGAACGAAAAACTGGATTTTTCAACTAGTGGGATCCATCAATTTCTCTTTCTTCTTCTTCTTTTATCGTTGTTTTTTTTCTTTCTAGCCAAAAATAAATTTTATAATCTCTTAATCTTCCCAAACAAGGAGAAGAAGACACGAAGATCTCAAACACTTCAGACCCGTTATAATATATACCGCCAAAGCCCTTGTACTATTCAGTTCATCTCTCTTTGTGCTTTTTAACTCATCTCCCTTGACAAAAAACTCACTATTTTTAAAATCTGAATTTGAAAAATATTTTATAAATGATAAAATTAGGATCTTGAAGTGTGACATATTATTAAAATGTAAAATAATGAAAGATTATGTGAAAGAAATCAATGGCGGCTGTAAAATTTTTGGAGAAAACCCTAAAATTCTGGGGAAGACGAAGACATATTTACTAAAATGCTATTAATTAAAAAATTTGAAAATAAACAAAATATGTACACATTCACGGGTCGTACACATGCATAATAATGTGTATGTACACTATTATATTAATAATTTGTAAACACATCTAAAGGTGTTTGCGTATTTAACATTTGTACATGTGTACATAGTGAGTAATCTTTAGATATGGTGTAATATTGGTAAATTTGTACATGTATTTGGTAAGTGTCCATATGGACAACATGGAAACCTCGTACATATGTACATGGTGCTAAACTTGTAGTTGTGTTTTACAGGTGGGATGTACATTACATATGTGTATATGTGGACAGTAAACAACGATGTTGTGTAATATTAGTAAATATGTACGTGTACATGTTCAGTGTCCATATGGACAACGTGCAAACAACCATTTGTACATGTTTACATTGTATATTACTAAGGCAATGTGTACATTATATATTACAAAGACAACTTGTGTACATGTATACAAAGACAACATGTGTATATTGTATATTACAAAGACCAAATGTGTACATGATTACATGTGTACAAAGACAACATGTGTACATTAAATATGAATAAAACACAAAATCATGTGTGCACCTATTGTCATGTACACCATTTTTAGTTTGACTTGAACTATTTATTATGTATTTTAGTATTGTTGTAGTAAGCAACCACCAATCTACCTATATGTGTACAACCTCTTCACATATATTGGTTCATTTTCGATGTACCCGTGTACTCGTCAAAAAGTGTACACAAAAATAATCTATATGTGTACAATGTTTACATGTGTACATTGTATATTACTAAGGCAATGTATCGTAGAATCATGTATTCTCATTTTGTTTAAACTTTCCACATGTACAATGTTTTAATGCTATATATGTGCTTTACATATCCAGTTTAAAAGTAATGTACACACGAAATTAGATGTACACATATACATTTTAAAAGTAATGTACACACAAAATTTTTATTTTGTTTTTTTATTAATAATAAAAATTTACGAAAATGCCCTAGTCTTCTTCCTTGGTCACTGTCGACCAGAAAACCTAATTTCCGTCTCTCTCACCTATTTTTCTCAATTATTTACATTCTTCACTTGTTTTTTTGATGTATTTTGTCCAGATTTGATAGATTTCAATTATGATGTATGGTTTTACATTCAAAAGTTCGAACATAACTGTTTTTTTTTGTTTCTGATTTGTTGAACATTTTGTTTCAAATCGCCACGGCTGAGTACCACCATTAGAAATATAACTTGACATATTTCAAAAGACAGATATAATAATAGAGATAAGAACTAGCTAAATTTTTCTTGAAAAAAATAATCCGAAGAAACAGATTTCATTTTACAAAAAATGGTTGAGAAATTAAGATGAAGAAGATGAAGAACAAAGATACGTGGGATCCACTTTGTTTTGTTTGTTAATAAGAGTTTATGTTAAATAAAGTAAAAATAGAGTATTATATTTAGCTAAAACAATAAATACTTAAATCGAGACTAATTTAGTTAGTTTGTAACAAGAAGATGAGTGTGGTTAAACAAAACTACCCTAGTAGCAACAACTGTCTTATGTTAATAAAAACTTACAACTGTAATGTAATATTTTCATATATTTATCATCTCTTATTAACGTAGTGCTATTAATCGTGTTTCTTATCTTAATTGACAGAAAACAAATTGATTGGGATACTATATAAAGCATTCATGATGTTTGTTTAATTTCTACTCTCAACTTCCATTTTGTAAGAAAAAAAAAAGTAAACTCCTTAATCCGAGTTCAAATTCGTAGTTGCCTGTGGAAGCAGTGGGGGTCTCGAAGGACGAACAAACAATTAATATTGCTTTAAAGTTTATTAAACGATGCTAACACACAATTTTGGCCAGTGGGCTTGATCGTTTGTGTATCTCTCCTACTAGTATTTCGCTACTTGGTGGCTTTAGCTGCGAGACCCATAAAAGTTGTTTAGAGCTCACCGCGTCGGTACGCGCCTTTTTTTTATTTCCTTATTTGCATTTGAAATTACGCGAGTTAATGGGCCTAATTATTTGGACCCTTATGCGACCCCATAAATCATTAATAATTTACGACTTCTGTTTTGTAGCCCAGCACAATGTATAACACATCCTTGTTTTTAAAATTATCATCGTTAAATTTGTTTATAAGCAATTCTAATCGAAATTTTGATTTTTTTGTTAATGTCTTTTTTTTTTTTTTTTTATTAACCTGGAGGGATATCAACCCTCAGGGGACTAACCCCTCGGCGCGAGACAGCTCATTTGTTTCTATGGGAATTAGATACCCAATTGCCTGGCCAAACACTTGGACATATCTGAGGGGGAGGATCGAACCCGCGGCCCTTAGGAGCAACGAACTCGCTTCGCGCCACTCAACCACAAGCGCTTGGTTGTTTTTTTTTTTTTTTTTTTTTTTTTTTTTTTTTTTGTTAATGTCACCGTTTATTTTCTTAAAGAAGTGAACTAGTAAAATTTAGGCATAGAATAAAGAAAAAAATAGACAGTTTTTTTAAAACAAATTTTTTTTACTCGTCATTCATATATAATTTTTTTTTGAGCAACCATTCATATATATAATTAACATCTGACTAACATCAGTTTTAGAGGGGTTCTATTTGCTATTTGCTATTTGCTATTTGCTATTTGCTATCCAATCGTTCGTAAATCGTAATTAATTTGTTTATTGGATATAATTACAAAAAATAAATTAGGTTTGAAAAAGTCAAATAACGCGGAAAATGTGGGAAAGGACAAAGAGGTACTACATCGAATGACCTTTTTGACAATACCGTTAAACAGTGATAACGACCTTAACCGTGATGTAAGTTCTGTTCATCTCCCCTTTCTCACCTTTTGAGTTTTAAATTTTTACTTTTCATTTTTTGTTATTATTTATTTAAACTGAATCAAAGGAGTAAACACAAAAAAAAAAAAAACAAACGAGAAATTTAGATGTTTCCTTTGTCCAATGGTAAGAATTATGTCGGTAGTTACAATAAAAGTGTAGGGCAGAGCAATATTCACTATTTTATGATCCATAAATTACGTATACATATGTTTTGAAAACTTCAAGCCAATGTTTTTCAGTCGGATACCATAGTATAATTCAGTGTCTATATCTTAACATTCCGCCTTAGTATTCATATTATATAGTCGCCATTGTAAGTTAACTATGATAAGTAGATCTTGATCCGCGGGTGTTTTTATCAATTTTGTATATATAGATATTTTCTTTACATCATTATAGGTATATATTTTTAACGCTAATTATATACTTATATAATTATTTCAAATACAATAATTTTGTAATTTACATGTTATAAATAATCAATTGTTTAAAACCTTCACATGTATTTATCACTTTTTATTATATATTTATCTTATTGTATTTGCATTTAGTTATTAAACAAATTAATATATGCATGAAAAAACATATTTGAAAATTATTTTATATTTAATTTATGTTTAATTATAATCCGCCCTTCAAAGCTGAATTTCTTTTTACCAATATTTTTACGCTTATTTATTTTAGATAATATATTATTTTATATACAAAGTCAAATAAATGTTAATGTTTAGACATGTATTATATAGTTTGCTAATGTTAAACTGTTCTATCATCGTATTATACCTTTAACATAAATATTTTATATTTACCATATTTAGTTCAATATAATAATTGTATTTAACATGAGGATTATTATTATAAAGTAAATAAAAATAGGATAAATGTTTAAAATTTTCATTATATAAACGATAACTTAATATATATTAATACATAATAATAGTTCATTGCTAATTATAAAATTAGTGAAAATGTTTACATAAAAGTTTTGAAAATTAAGATATTATTAAAATATGTTTCAACAGATTTATTAGAATTTTTAAAATATAATATATAAATTATATTTAAAATGAAAAGATATCATGACTAAAGTAGTCACAAAGATTTTGTATTAGTTTAAATTAAACATATTAATTATACATGAATTATATAGTTTGCTTAATGTTAACCCGTCTTATTAACATATTATATTTTTATTTTTAGAGTCATATATTGATATTGTTTAGCTTAGGTTTTTGTTAGTTTGATTATATTTTAAATATTGAAAATAGTGTATAATTAGGATATGCGGGAATCTATTTTAAATATTTTTACATATAAACCTTAACGAATATGTTAAAAAAAATTGAATACCCTGGCACTAATTGTTAAGATTTTTACTCAAGTAATACAATTAAATTTTTTAAATATTTTGCTTTAATATGGTTAAAGTTTTTTAATTATTTTTCTTTAATTTAACCCACTGTTATTTATAAAATACAGTAAACTTTAATGTAAAATATAAGAAAATATACTGACAAACATGTATGTCAAAATAATTATAAAATACATATTATATATTCACAATGAGTTGTATGCATTGAGGAAAAAATAATGGTTGTGCTTTAACAACGAAAGATTAAATAAAATAACCACTTTAAACATATCATATGAAAATTGGTCCTAAATGTTTGTATAAAATACGGTTAGTATAACCACCTTGCAAAACAATTGTTATGCAATCGTTTAGATATAATGGGCCACGTGATGTATACATACAATTAAAGGCTCAACTTTCTGAAATAAAATTGTTATACACTTATTTAGTTAATTTTCTAGAGGACAATCCATTTTAAAATATCACACATGAATAAAGTCATGACTTATCTATTAATAGAATAGATTATTTAGCGTTTAAATCTGATACTATGAAGTCTGAACAAATATTCCAATATCTTTTTGATTTTTTTTGGAGCATATTGATTGTGCATGCACCACACAGTTAGTGTTAGGCTGTTTACTTTATTTAATAAACACTAGGATAAGACCTACGCAAAATTTTTTATGAAAATTATTTAAGAAATATCGTAAGGAAAAATAAAATTTATATTTTGATAGAATAAATGTTTTTGGCCCTTAAAAAAAATTTTGAATTTTTTTTGTCAATAACATAATTTGTTTACTAATGAACTGAATCCATTTTTAAAAATATTTTAGGTAAAAAATCACTTATCGAATAAAAACCTAACATTTAGGCCGAAAAAGCTCAGGCGTACTATTTGGTTACAATGAAACTATGTCACCTCGGTTTTATATCATGATTTAACAATTTAAAAATTAATTATGGTTATGAGAAGTTTACGTTCATGTGTCAATCCTATCTATCTTCAATATTTTTCTCATTTTTGTGTCTTTTTTTCATTTTGGTTATTGCTCGATATAAATATTGATTTTTGAGTTTATTTTCATGTCTTTATTTTGTTTTGACCTAAAATCTAGAAAAAATTTAAGATTTAAAATTATTAAAAAAATACATACTTAGGTTAAGATCTGCGTCTTATGCAGAATAATATTTTATAATTTATTACTTATTTTATGTTTTTTACATATTATGAAATAATAAAAGAGTAATTATATATTAAATAACTAAAAAATCAGTTACTATTATGCCCTGTTCGGGAACGCGCTAGGCGCTAGTCGGGCGGTCGGGTTGGGCCTAGCGCCTAAAGAGAAAATCGGGGATTAATCGGAAAATTATGCGGGGCAAAATTTTTAGATGGTTTACTATGTTATAAAACATGTTAATCTTTAATTGTGTATAACATTAACACATTTTCATGTTTAAGATTGTATAAAACACACAAATAGAATATATACACTTAATATAGTGTAATTTTCATCAAAATTATGAATATAAATGATATTTATAAAATTTTAGATCAAATAAATAAATAAAAATATTATTAAAAATAAAAAAAATAAAAAATAAATAAAATAAAATAAAAAATAAATAAAAAAATAGATTAGGCGGCCGCCTAGGAGGCTAGGCGGTCATTTAGGCGGCTAGGCGGTCATTTAGGCGGTCTAGGCGGAAAAAAATCGGATATCCAATTTTTTAAACCGATTTGGCATAAATCGGGGCGGAAAAGTGACGCGTAACGCCTAGGCGGCCGCCTAGGCGGCTAGGCGGCCGAGTTTTAGAACAGGGCTATTATGTAATAAATTAGCGTCGCATATAAATCAAACGATCGCTCTTGTTTATTCGCAATCATTTTAAGATAAATAAATCAAAATAATCAATCTTATTTGTGGTATATGATATATAATTAAATTTAAATGACATAAACATATAATATACTTTTAATATGGATATTTATTAAATGAGGTTTCTACTCATATGATTTTATGATTATTAACATATTTGTGTACCAAAATTTTACCCCAACGATTTTTTTTAAAATGTGAAATGTTTAGTGATTTCAATAATTTATAATCATTTAAAAAACAATGAAGATTTCAAAATTAAAATATTAACTTTTAAATATATGTTCAATGCATATATCAAAATATAAGTATCTATTTTCATGTGATGTATAAAGTAGAACCTCTATAAATTAATACTCGATAAATTAATAATTTTTATAAATTAATAAATTTTGCTGATCCTAACTTGAGCAGGTTCAAAATTTGACACAAATTGATAAAATAATAAGATAATATTTTTTAAAAAAATTTCATGTAAATATATGGTCTCATTCAAATTATAAATTAATAATTATATGTATACATATTTTATATAAGTAAAAACCTATTATTATATTGTTATTTTATATTCACAATGAAATTATCTTTATATTTTTTTAACACTTAATATATTTTTGATGGTATTTAGTAATATTATATCTAAAACCACATTTAAGTTCTAAGCAAAATATATTATATACACCAAATAATATGATAAAATTAATATAAATATCAAATTTTAAAAAAATAACAATTAATGTCTATACACTAAAATCAAATATATTTTATCTTAGAATAAATATATCTTAAAATAAAAAAATATAAATAAAGTAACTTTTGTAAATTATTGTCTCTATAAATTAATAAAATTTTAAAGTCTCAACATTATTAATTTATAGAAGTTCTACTATAGTTTAATTTAAACGATATGAAATATGTGAAATATATATATATTAACATAAACACCTATTAAAATAAAATTATTTATTCATATGATTTTATTATCATTGTATCTTATTATAGAAAAAAATTTAAACCTTGATTACAAAACGTTTATGTGAAACTTTTAATAGTTTTAGTAATTTATTCTAGTTTTGAAAAATTCAAAATACAACATATACAAAAAAAATCTAAATTTTTATTATATGATTAATGTAATTGTGTAATTTATTTTGATAATAAATAATTAAAAATGATAAAAAATATACAGATTGTTAGCAAATCTTTATTATTTAAAATCATTAATTGTCATATATATTTTAATCACATTAGGTAATTTCATATATTTTATTTAAGAAAAAATATATTATAATTTTCATTTGATAAATGAATGGTCTATAATGGACATACTATATAATATAACATTCTTTAGCAATTTAATTTTGGACTAACAAAATTCTCAATTGATTCTCAAGCCGCCACGTAAACAAAATTAGCATTCTAATTACATGATAATTCAGCAGAATATTTTTTTAATTAGTACAAACTACATATTATAAATTTTTAAATGTTTCTCTATTAATATATAGAGGATATGACTAACTTCTTTTAACTATACACTTTTTCTCTTCAATGCGGACATTTATCAAAGTTAAACCGTATACATTGGAAAATTATTAATTTTATTTTACGATATTAGTAAGGCATCATTATATTTATACGGTTCACCATTAATAACAGTTAGAAGTTCTCTTTGTTTTAGTATTGTACGCATAAAAACGAGCAAAACATAAACATAAATTTTCTATAAAAAATTTCACACTGAAATTTCATTATAATAACAGAGAAGGATACAAGGTTGGAACGGAAAATTAATCATAATATGATATAATTCATATAAAACTTTGACCCAAATAAATGATACAGTTCATGTATATATATATATAATATTTTTTATATAATATTCATGTATATATAAACACCTAAATATAGGTATAAAATTTAATGTAGGTTTCAGTTGAAAGGGACCATATAGGATTCCATCCCCACGCACACCAACTTTACTGTAGGAATTTATAATTTTGTTCGAATATCAGTAATTTTCAAAGCCTTTTCCATGATCAATAAAATAAAGAGCAATCGATATTAGTCGGTGTGAACAGTAGATAAATCATTTCAGGTATAGTTACTTTGATTACCCGTTGGAAAACAATAGGTCCAAATCTAAAACTTTATGTCCTTCGAAATAATCAAACAAAATTCTACTGTAGGTAATCTTTATCAAATATTTTAACTAACCTAGAAAGTCAAAGGTTCATGTCAGTAGGTCTCCATTTCCTATATTTTCTTGGTGAAGTTTCTCGTTCGTTGTTAAACTACAGAATCATATCCACACTCAACTGATTTAACCACTTTACCGTTAGGGCTTTTTGCAGAATTGACCTATAACTTAAAGTCAAACACAAAACTAACCTCTTTTTTTTTTGAAAATTGGTTTTGCCCTATTCACCCCACAAGTTCATATAATTTACGAAAATGCCATCAATTTTTTTTTTCTTTTTTTTTTCGAAAATGACATTTTTACTCTCTCAGCCTCATTATCTTCAAGTAATTACAAGATTGTCATTGTCATCAATGCCACAACCACCATGAACAACCAATTTGAAGCTCTTAATGCTCCCAAAATCGATTTACCCTTCTTCTTTTTCCATTCTTGTGAACTAAACACAACATATCTCTCACTTTCTCTCCACAATGAGCTAAAAAAACCCAAGATTTTGATTCTAAATTTTTTTTATGGTTCATAGAGTCATAGAAGCTAACGATTTTGGGTGGGTTACTTTCGTTTGAGATTCTGTGTGCTTGGAGAAGCCTTATGTATGCTAAGGAACTTATCTCACCAAGTTAAGGTATGACATCGAGTTTTTTTCCAGATCTGTTCGTTAGACGACTTACTTGGGAAGTCGTCTGGCTGTAGACAACTTACCTGGAAGTCGTCTGGTCAACGCAGAGGTTATTTTTGCAATTGACTTTGAAATCTGTAACCTGAGACGACTGAAAGTTAAGTCGTCTGTTTTTGTTTGGTTTCAAAAAAATTTCCAAAGAACCTAGACGACTTACATTTCAGTCGTCATAGGTTAGTTTTGCATTTGACTGGATAATTTCAGAAGTTTGACTTCCCCAGACGACTTACATTTCAGTCGTCTGGCGAAAATTAAAATAATAATATTTTTTTAAAAGTAGACGACTTACAGTTAAGTCGTCATAGGTTAGTTTTGCAATTGAAAAAAAAAACTTCAAAATTTAATTATACACAGACGACTTATACTTCAGTCGTCCACGAGACGACTTACTTGTAAGTCGTCCAGGATTTTTTTCTGAGATTCTGGTCAAACCTCGTAAATCCTGGACGACTTACATTTCAGTCGTCTCGTGGACGACTGAATTATAAGTCTCTGTATATAATTAAATCTTGAAGTTTTTTTTTCAATTGCAAAACTAACCTATGACGACTTAACTGTAAGTCGTCTACTTTAAAAAAAATATTATTATTTTAATTTTCACTAGACGACTGAAATGTAAGTCGTCCAGAAAAGTCAAACTTCTGAAATTATCCAGTCAAATGGAAAACTAACCTATGACGACTGAAATGTAAGTCGTCTAGCTTTTTTGGAATTTTTTTTTTAGCCAAACAATAGTAGACGACTTATTTTTCAGTCGTCCGAAATAACAGATTTCAAAGTCAATTGCAAAAATAACCTCTGTGTTGACCAGACGACGTATAGTTTAGTCGTCTGGACAACTTAGATTGAAGTCGTCCGTGTCTTCTCCGCTAGTTTTTAAGTCTTCTACGTTAGTTTTTGAATAACTTTTATTTTTAAGAATGATAAGTAACTTCAAGATATGTAAAACTCATATTTACAAAATATGTTCTCTCCCTTAGTTTTACTAAATTTGACTAAGTTTTTCAACGCAAACTTATAATAAAATATGATATGCTTTGACTAGTTACTATTGTTTGTTTCCATCTCTTAAGTATTATTCTTATAGACAATAATGATGACTATTGTTATGAGTTGGAAGAAGGGTTAAAATACTTCTTAAAATGTTGTATCAATATAAAGCTACCAACATTCTTGTTTATTAAGATGATAAAAAGGCCATTGGAGTTTATTATTGCATATGAGAGATCCAAAGATAAGAAAAAGGCTACTGAAGTCTATTATTTTATTGATTTGTAAATGTGTAAACACATTGTTAGCACATTTAATACATCTTGGAAAACATTATTACTGATTTTACAAAAAATTCACAACTAAAAGAGTAGACATGCAATTCACAAAACAGACCACAAACAAAACTATTATAGATCATTCCTCTACAAAGACAAGCTTGGATTCCACTTGAGTAGACAAGACCACACGACTTTTAAGAAGTCCAGACGACTTCCAAGAAGTTCAGACGACTTTGTCAGAAGACTTTTAGGAAGTTCAGACGACTTCCAGACGACTTTACAGGAAGTCCAGACGACTTTACAGGAAGTCCAGACGACTTTACAGGAAGTCCAGACGACTTCCAGACGACTTCCAGACGACTAACAGGTAAGTCGTCCCAGAAGTCTTCCAGATCTGAAAAGCCTGCATATTAAATCCAGATCTGAAAAACCTGCATATCCAAAAACGTTCAAATGACTTAGAAAAAATGAGTGAAAGATTAGATAAATCTACCTTTACAGAACACACAAAAATACATATCTAAAAATAATAGATCTACCTTTAAATTAGTGGAAGATGAGTACCATCTAATTAAAAACCTGCAAAAAA
Organism: Brassica napus; assembly: GCF_020379485.1. Lineage (NCBI taxonomy): Eukaryota > Viridiplantae > Streptophyta > Magnoliopsida > Brassicales > Brassicaceae > Brassica > Brassica napus. The sequence goes on along the minus strand of NC_063452.1, from coordinate 57,998,109 downwards.
GATAGATTAGTAAGAAAGACATGAGACAAAACTGGAAAATTCATATAAAGTTTGGTGTTTTCAAGTCAAAGAGATTAGAGTGGGTTTGGAGAGTTTTAGTTTGGGAAAAAAGTAAGAACTTTATACAACAAGAAGTTCCCAAATGAAGAAAAATCAGACATAAGAACTTACCAAAACGCTCAGATCTATTATGAAAGGGAGACTTCGTCAGAAGACTTCCATGAAGTTCAGACGACTTCCTGGATGTCCAGACGATTTCCTGGAAGTCCAGACGACTTCCTGGAAGTCCAGACGACTTCCTGGAAGTCCAGACGACTTCCTGGAAGTCCAGACGACTTCCTGGAAGTCCAGACGACTTCCTGGAAGTCCAGACGACTTTGTCAGAAGACTTCCAAGAAGTCCAGACGACTTCCAGACGACTTCCAGATGACTAACAGGTAAGTCGTCCAAGAAGTCTTCCAGATCTGAAAAACCTGCATATCAAATCCAGATCTGAAAAACCTGCATATCCAAAAACGTTCAAATGACTTAAAAATAGAGAAAATGAGTGGAAGATTAGATAAATCTACATTTATAGAACACACAAAAATACATATCTAAAATTAATAGATTTACCTTTAAATTAATGGAAGATGAGTACCATTTGATTAAAAACCTGTAAAAGAGATAGATTAGTAAGAAATACATGAGACAAAACTGAAAAATTCATATAAAGTTTGGTGTTTTCAAGTCAAAGAGATTAGAGAGAGGTTGGAGAGTTTTAGAATGATGAACATTACATTTTTGTTGCAGCCATTTGAGAGGAGGAGAGAGAATGTGTAATTTTTTCTTTATATAGGGAGACAAAAAATCCACTTAGATTAAATATTTTTTACTCAGACGACTTAAATTTCAGTCGTTTGGTGAAAAAATTAAAACAGACGACTTACATGTAAGTTGTCCAGAAGAGTTTAATATTTTTAGCGGGAAATTAAATATTTTTAGCGGAAAACTAAAATAGAAGACTTTCCAGACGACTTACAAGTAAGTCGTCTGGTTTAAATTATTTAAGCGGGAAAATAATTTTTTTAAAAAATTTTAGGCGGGAATATTTGGACGTCATCTGTTTTAATTTCTTCACCAGACAACTGAAATGTAAGTCGTCCGAGTAAATTATTCAACAGACGACTAAAATATACGTCGTCCGAGTAAATTATTCAACAGACGACTGAAATATAAGTCGTCCACACCCTAAACATAACCCCAAAACTTAATTATCTAATTAAAGACTTCATAAAATCAAATCAAACTTGAAAAGTGTTTACTATACACATAAATAAACACATATAGGTGAAAACTAATTTTTGAAAAAAATATTTTAGTTTTCCAAAATCTAACCCTAACAATACATACAATACTACAACATATGTTTGCCAAACTCCTAAACCAAAGTATTTCATGATTCACTACTTCCACTCATCTATCTTCAAAACAAATCAATTTTATCATATCTTAATTTATATAACTTAAAACTGTTTATAATTACTTGATTTTTATTTTTCACGCATCAAAATATTTTTTTACAAGATTTATAAATTATTTTTAAAATAAACCTGTACCAGACGACTTCCAACATCTCAGACGACTCAGGCGATTTACTAGGGCTATATTCGTAAAAATGGCTTCTGTTTTTTTGTTTGGTCACAAGTGGCTGAGCTGTAATTTCACTAGGCTTTTAGGTTAGTTTTGCATTTGATTCAAGTTTGAGTATAAGTTTGGGGTTAAAATCAAGTTGTGGGTTAGTTTTGGCAAAAACCCCTTACCGTTATTATAACAAAAAACCTAAAAATAGTTGGTTTATGAATATTTTACGGCAACTACTTTGACGTTGCATCCCGTATATTTTTTTTAGTGACTTGATAATAAAATAAAATGTATACAGAAAGTGTAGATCGTATCAACGGCCAGATGGAAGTCCACACATTCTGTAAAAATTGGTTAATTATGAAAGAAGATCGTGTTACAGTCACACTTACATTCATGTCTTGTTAGTTACATGTATTCATGTAACTGTTTATGTAAGACTTGCGAAAGTAACTTAATCACTACGCTAATTTATGCAAAATTTGTGGCTCATGATCCCAATCCTCCGACAAATTTAATATTAACGTCATCTATATTTCACATCTGCTCACAAAAGACGACAAAGTCCTTTTAAGATTTGATTTAAGTTATTTGTAAATTTGTACTAACTATATATATTTGCTAAAGATCGCCTTACTTTATTATGTCCTTATTGCAGCATTAATAAGCAAGATTCTTGTGATCCTGTCACTTGATATTTCGACCAAAGAGCTCACACATCTTACTTTTGGTCGAGGAGCTCGCACATCTTGACTGTAGATTGTTTACAAATTAAATGAGAACCGCAAAAAGAAAAAGAAATCTACCTATACAACATCTGATAACTTTTTGACCGACAAAACTGCCATTCGGCCGATTGTTTTCTGTTCATGTTGTTATTTACGTTGTAAGTCGAAAATACTGTGTATATATATATTAACGAATTTATAGTGGTTTAATGGTTCAGATTTCTCTGTAAGAGTCTTGTTATGAAGGTACTTAGGGTTCGATTCATTCGACGCATGTTTTGAAGTTTAGTTTGATCTTTTGGTAGTGACGATCTCCCATTTCATTTGTCTAACAAGGTGATACGAACGAACACACGTACATGATACATGTAATATCAAATTATACGAAGTAAGCTGTAATATAAAATTAAACTAATAAATTAAAATGTGATTTATTATAATTAAAGCGTAATAGTTGCATGCGTGATGTTAATTACCAAAAGAGGGTCAAATATAAACCCTGGCTACGTTGACTTGTAATATAAGAAACATATAATAAGAAGAGACCCCGATGGATAACCCTCACAACGAGATTATAAAATGATATATAAAGCACAACTAATCAGGCGTATGTCGTAGTTATTCATTAATCAAGCTCCTAATAATGGCTGCTTGTGGGCTATTAGGATCAATGGTTTCCAGAAGCTGAGACAGACGATCACTGAGATCATTGGCTTCTTTGTTCAAGTTTCTTATGTAATTGCAAGTCTCTTGTAACACCTTCGATGCTGATACCTGTATATTTTAAAGAATGTACATTTTATAGTCAGAAATCTGATTATATATTCAAAGCAAGTCTTATCATGGAGTAATGATGTAGTATGATTTTTTTTTGGAACGACTTGATGATGTAGTATGATATAGATGATTATTGCTATGCATACTACAATATCATGCATTTTCATAAAAATAAGTTTAAGATGAATGCTCATAACTTATAAAATTAAAACAGAAACTAACACATTGTTTAGCCCTGACATACTAAACGAAAAAGATGCTTCCATTTATAGAAACAGGCCTCTTTCTTATTTTTCTCAAGTTCGTCCTTTTCTTGTTTTTATAGAAACCAAGTTAACCAAATATATAATTCGAAAAGAACAAGTCGGGGCTGTACATACATGTATTGAATTGATAGTCCGTGAACCGATATAGTCGTCTCACATTCAATGCATATAATCAAAAATATAGGTACAATTAATTAGAATTAGCTTAATGCTGAAGTTAGGGGAAATATGTTCCCCTTTCCTCAAAGTCCGGTTAATGGTCAAAAGTCTTTTAGAGACTTCAAATGCAATCTCCCACATGAATTACTATATTATGACTGTAGCTAGGGAACTGTTCCAACATGTTGTAAATGTGAGTGTCTATTGAACATAGTACGTAACCCTAAGTAAATTAAATATCATATCATAGTACGTAACCCTAAGTAAATTAAATATCATATCATAAAATTGAAACTTATATATGTACATGTATAGTACGTAACCCTAAGTAAATTAAATATCATATCATAAAATTGAAACTTTAATTACCGTGCTGGAACGACGGTTCTGGCGAATCTCTGGAATAGATTGTCGGAGCTTTGAGATAAGATCAGTGATCTGATCATCGCTAATCCTCGATGATGAGCTTGCTTGTCTCGACCTCCTGCTAGACGACATTTTCGTTTAAACTTTTTGCAGAGATTTGGAATATATGTGAATCCTAGAACACTCTCTTTTCTTGATCGTTGTGGGTTAAAGAAGAAGTATAATTGTTTGTGTTTGTTAAGAGAAAGGGAGAAGAAAGGAGGAGAAAAAACGGTGTTATATAGAGGGCTAGGACCACTTGTACAGAGAGAGAGAGAGAGAGATAAATAGAGAGTAATACAATAAATTTAAATTGGGACGTTGGTATGACGAAGACAAGTGCATAAGAGAGAGAGCAGTGGTTTAGAATTGGAGTCAGTCACGTGATTTGCAATTTATTAGATTGTGATGTGTATATGTGATAACTAACACGAGATCATTACATATAGAGCTAATTGGTAAATTGTCATCTGAAATCTGTTATAAAGCATAGAAAAACAAATGGAGTTAGAAAGTATAGAAAGACAAATATTTAGTGTGGAATCGATTTATAATTTCAGTCAATAAAACAAAGAACATTAATATATCATCACTTGAATTTATAATATTATACTAGTGTTAAGTGCCACAAAGAGAAAACACAATAGCATTTCAGGGGTTCAAGGCAAACATATTAAATTTTTACTATAAACTGTTTCTGAAAATATAATTACTATACCAATAAAACATATATCCAAATTTTAATATTTTAGAGAGGAGGCAAAAATATAACAGTAAAAAATTTATTATAAAACTATATAAGTGATTGTGAACATCGTCATCATATATATGTTAACTGAAATATATATATATAATGTAGATGTAAAGTTATAAGTGATAAATTAATATAAATGTAAAAAATATAATATTAACCAATAAAATGTTTGATAAAAATATAGACAAAAAAAAGCAATATCATCAAATACAAAGAAATTACAATAATAAGTAAATTTAAAATATAAAATATCATGACACAAGTATGAAGCAAAATAGATTAAACCAAATAGAGATAATTATCAGTAATTATTAATTACTGAAAATATATAAGTAAAATATATTTGATAACTTTTTCAAAAAAGAAAATATATATATTTGGTAAACTATTTTAATAAAATAAAAAATAAATGTCGGTACCCCTAAAATGTGTTATGTAAAAAAGGTCTGAGAGAGTAGCCTTTTTCTTAAGACATGGTGAGAGAATCAATTCCATGTTCAATCCATATACGGAAAACCAAGAAGATCTTGTGTATCAGTTATAGATATGGGTATAATAAAAACGAGGTTCACCTTTAAGAGGAAATTCAACTCATTTTCTCTGACCACATAGATCGTTAAATAAAAATATTAAATTAAAAAAATAGCTGAAAAAAAGAATGACGTCAATTTTAGCGACGATAACGCCCGCCTGGTAAACCCTAAATCTTAAATCCTACAGCCTAGACCCTAAATTCAAAGCATATATCCTAAACCCAAATCCTAGATCTTAAATCCAAACCGTATACCTTAAATCCAAATCCTAGACCATAAACCTAAATCGTAAACTCTAAATCCAAACCGTAAATCTTAAACCCAAACCGTAAATCCTAAACCCTAAACCCAAACCCTAATCCTAGACGCTATAAGGTTTGGTTTTAGGGTTTACGATTTGAGTTTAAGGCCTAGGATTTGGGTTTAAGGTATATGATTTGGGTTTAGAGTATATGATTTTGATTTAGGGTCTACGATTTGGGTTTAGGGTATATGGTTTGGATTTAGGGTCTAGGATATGGGTTTAGGTTATAAGATTTGGGTTTAGGGTCTAGAGTTTGAGTCTTGAATTTAGGGTATAAAATTTAAGATTTAAAATTTATGGTTTAGGATTTACCTAGCAGCGTTAGCATCGTTAAAATTGGCGTCATTCTTTTTTTCAGCAATTTTTTTCTAATATAATATTTTTTATTTAATAATTTACGTGACATTTTATAGAAGGTGATGTGAATTTAAAGATTCACCCCCGGAGAGTAAACCTAGGTTTTGTTCAATAAAAACGATCACTTACATGGGTCGCTTTAGACGAACGTACGGTATCTAACCACTAGGGAGGGGACGGGGGGGGGGGGGGGGGGGGGGGGGGGGGGGGGGGGGGAGGCTAATCTTTTTTTTTTTTTTTATCAGTGGGAGGGGCTAATCTTAGTCCAAGATCTATTTCACGTGTGTGTATGACTCAGGTATACTCAGTAGATGCTTAGGATTATTTATTTATATCTCTAATGAAATTACATCACCCCACCGAACCTAATTACCCCGAACTTTTCGTAAGACCGATAGTTTTCCTAAAACACATGGTGACGAACTGACGACGATGATATGCAAAATATGAATTATTAGCGATACAGTCTCGAATATTGAAAGTTGGAAAAGACATTTGGCGTGTTGATCAACTCTATTAATTTTGTCTCTTTTAAGTATTACCCTGCTAATGTAATGCGGCTGCGGATAAATTGGCCAAAGAGGCTGTGTTTCCAGAGGCAAAGCTAGGAATTTTATCTACTGGGTACATTATTAATAAGAAAAGAAAATGAGACATAAAAAGGATTCGAGCATAAATTATTGGGGGTGCACACCCTAGCGTTTTACCATCTGGTCTACCAAACTCTTAATGGTTTACCTTACAAAATTATCAAGGGTGCACATGCACCCATAGTACATAAGGTGGCTTCACCCCTGTTTGTTTATATTTTCAAATTCCTCCTTGATGGAGGTGTAAACTATAGTTCTGAAAAGAGAAATAAGGTTAGACGAGAAAAAAAAATATAAGAGAGATAAATCAATTTATTTATCAGAAATTAGTTTAGTTAAAATTTTATTTAATTAACATGGTATTAGAGTTCGATTTATGAAGTCTAACCAGATCCATAATTTATCTAAACCTAAATTTTATTTATTAATCTTTGTCTTAATATTATGAGGTTGATGTTCAAATGCTTATCATCTCAAAAGTGCGTATATAATATAAAAAATTATGATATAAAATATTTTAAATCAAAAGTTAGAAGAGGTCTTATGTAATACATAAGAGAAATTAGCCAATCCAATTATCATCCGTCGATTTACACTAGAAGTCCATCTAATTTAACATGAATGAAAGATGATGATGATGAGTAGATGCATGATACATATTTAGAAAACAAGGAGATGGTGTGATGAATTGGACATTAAAGAAAAATGTTTGCTGATGAGCATACAAAAGTGGGACTATTTCTTCTTCTTTTTTATCAAAGGTGGGACTATTTATATTTTAATATTTTGAAGTTAGTTTTGTTGTAAACAAAACAACTTTTAAGCTCCCATGCGATGACATGACACTCGTTTCTCCCCCTCTAATCAGGAGCATATCCACCCTTCACGCCCCTCCTCCCACATGACACTATTTTGTATATCAATCTTTTTTACAGTTACGAGATAACAATTTCAAAATCTCTACGTCTTTTTGGAAGACCGAAAGCTTTAGTATGAGACACATATTATAACTTATATATATTAGGGGTATATAAATAAATTTTAAGTTGATTTTATTAAAAAAATGAAGGTGTAGCACTATCATATCTCTTTTTCTCACCTGGGTCCGCTTCAAGTTAAGCGGACCCAGGTGGGGGGGAGGCTAATCTTTTTTTTTTTTTTTATCAGTGGGAGGGGCTAATCTTAGTCCAAGATCTATTTCACGTGTGTGTATGACTCAGGTATACTCAGTAGATGCTTAGGATTATTTATTTATATCTCTAATGAAATTACATCACCCCACCGAACCTAATTACCCCGAACTTTTCGTAAGACCGATAGTTTTCCTAAAACACATGGTGACGAACTGACGACGATGATATGCAAAATATGAATTATTAGCGATACAGTCTCGAATATTGAAAGTTGGAAAAGACATTTGGCGTGTTGATCAACTCTATTAATTTTGTCTCTTTTAAGTATTACCCTGCTAATGTAATGCGGCTGCGGATAAATTGGCCAAAGAGGCTGTGTTTCCAGAGGCAAAGCTAGGAATTTTATCTACTGGGTACATTATTAATAAGAAAAGAAAATGAGACATAAAAAGGATTCGAGCATAAATTATTGGGGGTGCACACCCTAGCGTTTTACCATCTGGTCTACCAAACTCTTAATGGTTTACCTTACAAAATTATCAAGGGTGCACATGCACCCATAGTACATAAGGTGGCTTCACCCCTGTTTGTTTATATTTTCAAATTCCTCCTTGATGGAGGTGTAAACTATAGTTCTGAAAAGAGAAATAAGGTTAGACGAGAAAAAAAAATAAGAGAGATAAATCAATTTATTTATCAGAAATTAGTTTAGTTAAAATTTTATTTAATTAACATGGTATTAGAGTTCGATTTATGAAGTCTAACCAGATCCATAATTTATCTAAACCTAAATTTTATTTATTAATCTTTGTCTTAATATTATGAGGTTGATGTTCAAATGCTTATCATCTCAAAAGTGCGTATATAATATAAAAAATTATGATATAAAATATTTTAAATCAAAAGTTAGAAGAGGTCTTATGTAATACATAAGAGAAATTAGCCAATCCAATTATCATCCGTCGATTTACACTAGAAGTCCATCTAATTTAACATGAATGAAAGATGATGATGATGAGTAGATGCATGATACATATTTAGAAAACAAGGAGATGGTGTGATGAATTGGACATTAAAGAAAAATGTTTGCTGATGAGCATACAAAAGTGGGACTATTTCTTCTTCTTTTTTATCAAAGGTGGGACTATTTATATTTTAATATTTTGAAGTTAGTTTTGTTGTAAACAAAACAACTTTTAAGCTCCCATGCGATGACATGACACTCGTTTCTCCCCCTCTAATCAGGAGCATATCCACCCTTCACGCCCCTCCTCCCACATGACACTATTTTGTATATCAATCTTTTTTACAGTTACGAGATAACAATTTCAAAATCTCTACGTCTTTTTGGAAGACCGAAAGCTTTAGTATGAGACACATATTATAACTTATATATATTAGGGGTATATAAATAAATTTTAAGTTGATTTTATTAAAAAAATGAAGGTGTAGCACTATCATATCTCTTTTTCTCACCTGGGTCCGCTTCAAGTTAAGCCGTTTGTTTAAGTTTGTTGTGCTTCAAATTTAACATAATAGATTAAAAAACATGTTATTAACTAATACCGAATCTTTACGGGTAGGTTAGGTAAACACTGTATACAGTATATTGCGTCTCACTAGTCATGACTCTTACCAAATATCTACAACTTCCAGAATCAAAAATGTCATGGGTTTCTTTATTTTGAAACTAACCAAAAACAAAACAAAAGAAACTTTAAAATATATATATAACTTATATATGATTTCTAAGAATCTCATATATAAAAACGTGTTAGATTTAAAATATCATATAAACATATGGTGAATTCGCTTGTCGCCTATTTTAAACGAAACATTCATAAAATTAGCATTGTATTAAAGTTTAGATTATGTATTAAAACAAATTGAAAACAAGTGTTAATATAACTTGCGCTTTGAGACATATTATATCATCCAAATAAGTTTTGCAAGACAAAAGAAAACATTATGAAAATTGCAAAATATAATTTTCATAATCAGGGCATCTCTAGTATGAACGATACTAGTGATGCATACATATATATGCCCTGATTATGAAGATTATAACCTATGAAATGTGAAAAGAAAAAAAAAAAAACTAGCTAAAGTTTAATAATGTTTTGTGACATTTCTCTAGACACTACTCATGTTCTAAGGCACATGGCACTGGAAAGTTATTCAAACTTCTGCTAGTTCTATCTAGGTCTTCAGGCATTACATAAAAATTATCCAAACTTTTGGATACTGACATGGCAAGCTGTGAATGGTCAGAACATAGAAGAAGGATCTTGTTCGATCAATTAATAAATCATGATTAGCTTCTCTCAAGATTTGAGGACTAATTTGGCAGGTCAAATAGAAATTGACTTATGAATCTTATTATCTTAATTACACCTATATCTTTTCGTCTTAAATTTTTGATAGATATGATATAGGCAAAATCATCAAGGAGAGGGACGGGTGTTCTTGGAAATATAGACATTGATTGTGAATGCTTGTCTTAGTCTGTTTGTAGTCTAAATGTCTATCAAATATGTGCCACAAAAAAAATTATTTTATTTAAATTTTTATTCTTAATCTGATGTCTCGAATTTAAATTTTTGTTTCTTGTAACCAGCGACACACTTCTGTCATAGGTATAGTAAGAAATATTTATGTCTCCAATTTCTGTCTATAATTTGTATTTGTAGTTCGTACTTGTTACTAATGCTAGTTAAGCATGTCTGAATTCAACAAATATATAGATGTAAGGAGTTCAATAACTGCAATATCTTCTGATAAAAATAGAGATAAATGTATTACAATATTACAAGAATAGCCTAACTTGCTTTAAACCACTAAACTAATTTATGTAAACTGCAAACTAAACAAATCAATTCGCATAATGGACAAGAAAGACGCACACAGAGCTGTGAAAACCGTCTAAAATTTTTCTTGTAAACGTATTTTTATAGTATCCTCCCATTGATATGTCATCAACAAATAGATTTGGGGAGACGTGCTCATCAACTTGTTTTTTTTTTCGTTCTTTTAGATGGGCCTCTACATGTCCAGTCCAGTGGACAATTCATGCCCGTTTCGTTAACCCTATATGACCACTTCAATGGGCAATGGGCAATGGGCAATGGGCAATGGGCAATGGGCAATGGACAATGGACGTTGAAATGTTAATATCAAGCCAGTACACACACAATAATTGCTGTGACTAAACAAAAGTCCAAAGCGTTCGTAAAATATTGTCAAAAGAATATTAATTAACTATATCAAATGTTGTTGTTAAGCTGTATTATTTTCTCCTACCGTATCATTGTCACTTTGTCAGTTTAGAAGTTCAGTTTCGCAAGCAAAATTTGTTTCATTTTTAATTCTCCTACCTACCAGCCATTGTATACGTGTAAATAAATAATTCGGAACGGCTCGTGTTGCGTTTACTAAACATAATATAGTTTTTCAACTTTGTGGTTTGCTTGTCAATTTCAAGTTAGTTAATATTGACAAATTACTATTCTTATTAACTATCAAACAATTTATATTTATTTTAAACACCTAATTGACGAGATGGCCTATAATTACCAAAGTTATATTATGTTTATACTGTTTTTTTTTTCTTGTTTGAGACTGTATTTGGCCGCCTTTTTCAGTTGGCAATAGTAAATATACATCAAGCAACCCAAAATCCATATACAAATGATATTCCACAAATAATAATTGATAAAAATTACAAAACGTTCCCATACAACTAGTGTACTTTTGTAACATCTATTGATAATTTAAACTACAATATTCACAACTCCCATGACAGTATAAACAAGATCATGTTAGTATAAGTAACAACACCATCATAGTCAAAATAGAACGCTTATAACGATATGGCTGCTTTGCATATGAATATCTCTTGTCTCATCTTTCTTCAAGTACTACTGCTCTTGCTCTCTTTGTTTGCTCAAACCAATGCGCAAGGGTTGAAAGTCGGGTTCTATGACAACACATGCCCGAAAGCTGAGGGTATTGTCAAGAAGTCTGTCCTCGATGCGATAAAGAAGGATCGGACAATTGGAGCTCCTTTGCTCAGAATGTTCTTCCACGACTGTTTCGTTAGGGTAATGTTCTTTCTTGATGACAACCCTAATTTCCAATTCATATTTTTAGTATTCTGTCGACCTAATGAATGAACCATGTTTAGGGATGCGAAGGGTCGGTCTTGCTAGAGCTAAAGAACAAAAAGGACGAAAAGAATGCGCCTCCTAATCTCAGCCTTCGAGGGTTTGAGATCATAGATAATGTCAAGGCAGCTGTAGAAAAGGAGTGTCCAGGCGTTGTTTCTTGCTCTGATGTATTGGCCCTTGTCGCTAGAGACGCAGTGGTTGCGGTTAGTATCAATTTATATCTAAATATTAAGTGACATATAGTTATCTAGTATATTTTTTTATTTTGGTTGGGTTCACGAAATCTATATGTCTGTTACGAAGTTCACATGGTGATTTTAAACTCTAGAAATTAGGTTTGGATACAAATTTAGTCGCAGATTTATGACTGATCTCAAAATAAATATACTCCAAAAATTGTAATATAGTAATATTTCTAATATGATATCCCAATCATTAATATATTTTCAGCTCAATGGACCGTCATGGGGAGTTGAAACGGGAAGAAGAGACGGCCGGGTTACAAACATCAATGAAGCCAGAGCGAACTTACCATCACCATTTGATAATATCATTAGCCTTATCGCCCAATTTCGTTCCAAAGGCCTCGACAAGAAAGACCTCGTTGTGCTTTCAGGTATGTTATATAATCAATAAATTCATAACATATATTAGAAGTTAGATTGTTAGAATAGCGTATCATATAATTAACAGTCCATTTTTCTGAACAAACAAGAAAAATATTGTGTTAGCAGGTTCAATTAACCAAGTTATAATAGAGCTGACCTGAAAATGGAAAAACTAGCTACAGTATAAAATATTTACCAAGTTCAGTTCAGGTCAACTCTGTTAGAACTAAAATAGATAGTTCTGATAGACAACCAAACTAAGTCTTACGGTTAAAAATATTCCATAACAAAAAAAAAATTATGCTGAATATGTATGTATTTACATGTTGATAGGTGGACACACGGTTGGGAACGGACATTGTCCTCTGATCACAAACCGACTCTACAATTTCACCGGAAAAGGAGACAGCGACCCGAACCTAGACACGGAATACGCAGCCAACCTCAGAGGAAGATGCAAGCCTACCGATACCACGACGGCTCTAGAAATGGATCCAGGAAGCTTCAAAACATTCGACAAAAGCTACTTCAAGCTTGTGTCTCAAAGAAGAGGGTTCTTTCAATCTGACGCAGCTCTTTTGGACAACCAAGAAACTAAGTCTTACGTTCTCAAGCAAACAAAAAGCTATGGATCTACTTTCTTTAAGGACTTTGGTGTCTCTATGGTGAAGATGGGTCGGATTGGGGTTTTGACCGGTCGGGCCGGGGAAGTTCGGAAGAAGTGCAGAATGGTTAATTAAGTCGAGATATTCTCGTGAAATTGTGATTATTTGTGAAAAATTGTTTGTGTATTTTCTCTGAAGAATCATATGTATGAAGTAAACGTATTGAAATGGGAAATAAAATAAAACTATAATAAATATTTTTTGACTTGAGTATAAAGTTTTTTTTTTATTAGTAAATAGCTTCTTCGCATTAGTCGATCTTATCTTCAACTAAAAGTATTTTTTTGAATTCAAACTCTAGTAGGTGGCCCTAATTTGTATCTTATTTTTCAGAGGGCTTAGTCATTTCTTTTTGGCCGATATAACACATGATATGTATGAACGTAGTTGATAATTACAGGCGTATAGAGAAAGATATGTAAACAAAAGTCTAGCATAAAGTTTCATGAACTCATATATACATTCACGGTTTATATACAAATGACATTATGACAAGAGAAAGGCTCTCTCTAAAGAGTTCTTCCAGTAACACAACGAACAAGAAAGAAAAAACAGAGAACTTAAAAAGAAAACGCATCAGGACAGAACACCTGCACACAACAAAACGATTAAGCAAAGTTAATTGGGCAATTTTCTCAAATAGACCTTTTTTTTTTGTTTATGTCACAAAAATAGACATAAAAAAACAAAATAACCAAAATAAAAAAATTTATTTTGAAAATTTTAATATATTTTTAGTTTTTAAAATTTGAAATCATACCCCCTACCAAACTTCAACCCTAAATCCTAAATCCTAAATCCTAAAAATACAACCTTAATTAAACATTTTGGTTAAAGCAAAAAAAAATATATATATATTTTGGTCATTTTGATATTTAGAGTCAGTATTTGTGATAAAAAAAAATTTAGGTCTATGTAGGGAATTTCTCAAGTTTAGTTTAGTTAATATCTGATTTGAAGAATATATTTATAATTAAACCAAAAAAAAAGAATATATTTATAACCTAAACACATGATCAGACGCATAGAGAAAAAACCGAGAAACATAGAGACGAACCTTTGATCGATGGGACATGGGAGAGTCATATCACTGAATCGCGTTAAGGGATTTCACTTTGCCACTGAGAGGTGAACACGGCAAGTTCGGCCTCGAGATCAAGAAGAAACTGAGACCATGTGGACGATGAAGATATCGACGATTCTCGAGAACGCAATGATCCTCCTCTCTGATCTTCAAGACCTGGCTGTGCACTCTCTCCTTAGCCGTCCAACGTCCTACGGATCTTGGAGACTCAGTCTCAGCTTCGGACGATCCGCTGCTCTCTGTTTCAACTTCCTCCACCATCTTCCTAGCTATCGCCTCCATCTCCGGCCACGCTTCAGCTTCTCCTCTCATACTCATCCTCTATATATAAAACAAAAAGAGATTTCGGGAAAGAAAGATTCGAAATTCGAAATGTGAAATTTATTGTGAACTGTGAAGACATGTGAAACAGAGCTTACTGGTACTATTTATATACCGAAGATAAGCTTGTTAACGGGATGAAAAGAAAACAGTTAGTGTTGACGTGTCGGTATTGATGACGTCACGAGAAATTTACACCGTGGAAGTTTTGGCACGTGGAGAATTAGTGAGCTGGTCGGTAAGAGAAATGGTATGGACCGGGTGGTCCGGATCTCTCTATGTGTTGTTTGACCGATTGAGACGAGACGTGTGGAAGAGGAGGAAATCGGATCTTAAAACGACCTAATCAGGCGCCGTTTTGTTCGGCATTTTCCCAAACGCTAGTTCGATAACTTCCAAAGGTTATTGCCATGTCATCCCCAAAAAATCTCTTTAGATTTTGTTATAATGAACATGTTCTAAGCTCAATGTTCCTTTAGGGTACAGATGGAGGTTAGTTCTGATATTTTATTTATTAATACCAGATATTTTCCTCTCATATCATTAAATTGAGTTTAGTTGTAAATAGATTTCTGAAAAACTAGTTAAGTAGACTTGTTCCGGCATAGATGGAATCAAACCGGAAGATTTTGAATTTTACTTTTAGATTATTTATGCAGATTTGTTGTTGTATTCGAAACGTGTGGTGATGTCAGTATAGTTTTCTTAGTATTGATAAAAGTTATAATGGTCGAATGATTGGTAATAGAAAGGTAATCAATCCATCGGCAGATATTCAAGTAGTGTAATAAAGTATATTAAACTGAGAAAGACGATACTCGAATGTTTAATATGTGTAAAGATGGGATTGATTTGGTTGTCTCCTGGCTCACATCGAAGGCTAAATGATACCACTATTTTCATTTACGTGTCGGAATAACCGACCATCGCATGAATCTTGAAGTATAAAAACAAATTTAACGGTACTTAAAATTGTTTTACTATGGTTAGATGGTCTCCACGTGGGTCGCATGTAACACGTGTGTTAAGACAGTATGCTGAGTGTTAGTAAACAAGCGTATTTATATAATACCGGCCGGCGATATCACTAAGATTTTTAAGAATAGTAAACTCCGGTTTAAATGAATTAAAAATTTAAAGCCAACAGTCAGTCAACTCTAACAATACAATGGATATGGGCCAAATATCTCAATATATGGGCTTAGTTTTAAAAGAAACCTTTAGCCCCAAGAGATATATTCTAGAAATAGGCGTTCGGATACCCTTTTGGATTCGGTTCGGGTCTATTTGGGTTTGGGTTTTCGAAATCATAGATTTCAACTCTATTCGGAGATTTCTAAATTTTGGTTCGGATCTTTTCGGTTTCGGTTTCGGTTCAGGTTCGAATACTCATTTTAATGTTTTTTTAAAAATGCATTATATACATTATTTTTTTAAAAAGTCATCAACAAAATAATATATTGCATATAATTTTGAATAACATGTCAAAATATGTAAATTTAACATATAAATTGATTTGGTTTGAATATTTGGATAGAGAATCAATAGATATTTTTGGTGTTTTGGGTGTTTTGGGTATATTTCAATCTATTTCGGATACATTCAGATACTCAAAATATTGTGATTCGGATCGGTTCTCTAAATACTTATCCGAAATCTTCAGCATGGCGCAAGGGGTACCGTTAGGAATGGATCTCATAGGGCGGTTCAGGGTGACACAGTCAAATGTGAATCCTCGTAAGGCAGATAAAATTGTCAGCTGTAATGTCGTCTATGTAATATTTCACAATGACAAAAAAATATATATACATATATCTAAATTTTAAACTATTAGGATATTTAATCAATTTCAAAGTTTAATATTACTTTTTTGGACCAGGTTTTTTTTTCAACAAAGAAGCAAAACTAAACTAAGTAGATTCCTGAGCCGATAACCATCTGGGAAGAACGGAGTCAACATATACCATAGCAGAAGGCTGAGTCCTAGCACCTCGTGCTAGCTTATCCGCCATTGTGTTTTGTGCCCTTGGAATATGCTGAATAGTGAAAGTGGAGAAGTATTCCTTACATCTTAGAAAATCCTCCATGTGAGTAGTGAAAGCCGGCCATTCTGTTGGAGTAGACACCATCTTTACCAACTGTGAGCAGTCTGTTGCAAACACTACCTCCGAGATATGTAGAGTCTTCATGCATTCCATCGCCAATATCAAAGCTTCACATTCTGCATGTAAAGGTGATAGACTCCTTGCCCTGTAAAAGGATCTTGTTCCTTCCATGCACCATCAATATAACATTCCCACCAAATGAAGACCCTCTTTTTATACCCTCTTTAGTCTGGGCCTCAGCCCATAAGGTGTCTTCTATCTCAGCAGTCGGACCAGGTTCTTCGAAATTTTTTTGCTGAGCCCTAGATATGCCATTAAGATATCATAGACCTATCTGATTTATTTTGGATACCAGTATAAAAGAGACTTATAAGACAAAACTTTTGAAGGGATGATGTTTGTAAGTTGTAACAAATAAATAAGCAGAAGTTCGACATTCGAGCGAAAGTAAAAACATAAAACAATCCACCGGAAAAGAACAGACTACATTGTATCATAACGCAGATTGCTTCATAATAGCTAAAACAGGTGAGAGTTGGATTTACTCTTCGTCATCACCGTCTGCATCACCACCAGAGGCTTTCTTGGAAGCAGACTTCTCATTCCTTCTCTTCACTCTACCGGGACGTCCACCACCGAAGGGACTGGTCAGAGCAAAGTCGATATGCTTCTGTGAGTCAAGTCTCACCATGAATGAAGGAATGTTCACCAACTGCTTCCCAACCCTACCGAACCAAAACCACCAAGATTAAGACAATGCCGGTACTGAAAAGTAACAAACTTAGAATTGAACAAAGACAAATACCTGATATGCCTCTGCCTGATGAGGACACGGGAGTGATGGATAGACTTAGCCATACCAGACTTGAACACAATGGTCTGAAGCCTACGCTCAAGGAAATTCTCAACGGTCAACGCCAAGACGTAATCGAGCTTGTTCTGGCTCTCATCAAGAAGACCGTAACGGTTCATCTTACGGAGGAGTGCCTCACCTTCGAAGATCCTCTTGGGATTCTTCTCGTCGAGAGTCAGAAGATCTCTAGCCGCGTTACGGATACGGCTAAGAGAGTACTGCACTCTCCAGAGCTCACGCTTGTTACGGAGACCGTACTCACCAACTAGCTTCAGCTCGGAGTCGAGACGCTCCTTCTCGAAAGGACGACGTGGGCCCTTGAATGTTTTTCCATCTATTACACAAACACACATTCCAAAATAAACAAAACTCTTAGCAACATAACAACACATCTTCGAAACGGATCTGTGATTCTTTAACTACAGATTCGCAAACACAATGACAGAAACATACGGTAATTAACAATCTATCAGTAAGTTCGAACATATAACACACTACGCTGATCGAATAGAGAATGAGAACTACAGAGGGAAGGGGAGGCTTACAGTTGCGGTAGTAGCAAACGTGCACCATGTTGTCGCCTCCTCTGTGATTACAACCGGCGGTGTTAGAAGCTAAGGCACGAAGAGAGAAATGGAGGTGAAAATTTACATACGGCTTTATAAAGGTGCTTGAAACCCTAAAGCTTAAGGTCTTTACTGGGCTTTTCTGACTATATGGGCCTGTTTTACTCGTATATATTTATTGGGCTTTTTTGCTTGATTTAGAGTGATGTATCTACTGTAAGTCTGTAACCCAAACCCAACATTGTTTGTGGATTTAAAGGCTTCACCATCTTATTTATATCAAAGTGGGTCTATTTATAAAAATCTTTTGGAGAAAGTGAAGGAAGGTCTGGTCAAACCGCTACAAAAGTACAGTTCAGTCAGTCGTACGTTGCGACTGTGGAGGACTATGTGGCTGCTGGTGATGAGAAAATTTAACACTCTGT
The DNA here is from genome assembly GCF_020379485.1 of Brassica napus. Taxonomy (NCBI): domain Eukaryota; kingdom Viridiplantae; phylum Streptophyta; class Magnoliopsida; order Brassicales; family Brassicaceae; genus Brassica; species Brassica napus. The sequence continues at coordinate 57,979,687 of NC_063452.1, read as the reverse complement.
ATTTAAGTTTTTATTTGCTGTAGTTTTTCTGGAGCAAGTGATTGTGTTTTAAATGTTGTAAGATTTGTATGCTTTGGTTGTAAATTGCAGCTCTCTTCCAAATGACGAAAAAAAAACACCAAAATAATCTATTTAACAGCACAAGGTAATCTATAAACTAAAATAAATACATCTGCTTTCATGGATATCATGTTGTTATTAAAACTTTAGAATTTGGAGGTTAATCTTTTTATCTTTCTCGTATTCTGTCGAAAGCTACACCTCTCATATCACCACTCTAACAATAGTAAACTATTAAGAAAAAACACAAGACAGTTTCATGTGAACAGAACACACAGATCCGACCCGTTGACTAAAAATAAAATAAGCGTAAAGCAAAAACAAACAAAGAGAAACCAAAAGAACTAGCTACCAAACAAACGACGATGTTGCCATTATCTTACTTCACGTTGAAGTAAACGACCCGTTTGTCGGAACACTCTCACGACCGTCTCCTCCTCCTCCGTCTCCGTTAGCTCTTCTAGCTCCGCCACCGCGTCCTGGAATCTTGTTGTTATGCATCCACACTTTGAAAACACTCCTCTCAACTCCTATCTCCCGACAAAACTCCACCACATCCACGTCATCCGCTTTCGGCATCCTCCACCCAACTCTCTCCGCGAACTCGAACATCTTCCCCTTCTGAAACTCACTAAACTTCGTCCTAAAACGCTTCCTCGACACCGGAGCCGCCGTGGCTCCTCCGGAGAGTGCAAGAAGCATATAAGAGGACGAGATCGGCGGAGGAGAAGCAGGATCATCGTCGTCTTGACTTCCAACTCCCACCGGAGGTAGCGGCGGCGGAGGAAGCTGGTGACGGTTATGAGGACGAAACTCTATCCTCGGGACGGCAGCTGAAACAGCAGATAGATCGTCTTCACGGCGGTGAAAGTTACGGTGGCAACCGCAGGCGTCGCATGTTAGTGAAGTCGGGTCGCTGGTGTTAAACGTCGGCGACGGTATAAACTCGCCGCAACCGTCTAAAGCGTGACCGCCGATTCCAGCGGCGTGGTTCTTGAGACACTCTTTTTAAGCAGCAACCACCACTTGAGACGCATGATGCTGGTGGTCGTGGTGATGCTTCCCATTGGAGAAAGAAATAGGCTTCGCGGGCTGTATCCGGGTCGGAGCTTGGGTCACGGGTTGCTGCGAATCCAGGTGGGATACTATAGTAGCTGAAGTAGCTATTACATCCATGAGTTGAAGATATTTAGGGTTTTCAAAGTTGAAGAAGAAAAGATGAGAAGGGAAAGAAAATGAAGATTGTGCACTAAACCAAACTGTTTGCTTAATGTAAATCTGAATTTTTTTGGGAGTTTGAGATAAGTATTTGAACCGATATTAATCTAGAAAGTGAACTTAATAAAACTATATGTGTAAATCTACTCCCATGGGAGGAAGAAGAGATGAGATGTTGAGCACTGTTGATAATGAGAAATCCAAGTTGTGTGGTTGAGATTCATAATCATTATGGGTTGTTTTTTCTTTGGCAAAAAAACATTTAACTATGGTTTGTTTGTTGACCCCACCCTAGGGTTAATAATAAAGATAAGTGTAATAAATGTAGGCTAGTAAATAGGGTTCGTAGCACAGCATCTAATGTGAGTCATGTCTTTTTCTTTTTGCTAAATTTGAATCTACATGACGTTGACAACCAATTATAAAATATACTAAAATTTATATCAATACAGTATTAATCTTTTTGCTACCTTTCAATTATTATCGTAATGTACTACTGTAAATAAATGTATATTATTAATTTATTATACACATACGCTACAATGTATGTGCCCAAATGCATGTACAATGAAAGTATGGGCCGTATTCGTAATTATTTGTTTGGAATAGTCTCCAGATTTGAACAATGACATATTATAATTTCATGCCAAACGAAATAATTTATACTTTAAATTTTAATTTGCAATGATGAAAATGTAAAATAGCAGAGAAATAATTCAAGAACATATGTTGATGTGCGTGACAACTTGAGAAGAATTGGAGGAAACTGCTTTAATTGCTTAAACAAGTTGGCTCTTAAATCACATTATGCAAAAAAAAACAGATATACTACTGAAACTGAAAGCGATTAGATATTATCCCAGTTCAGGAACGCGGTGGGTGCTAGTCGGGCGGTTGGGTTGGGCCTAGCGCCTAAAGAGAAAATCGGGGATTAATCGGAAATTATGCGGGACGGAATTTTTAGATGGTTTACTATGTTATAAAACATGTTAATCTTTAATTGTGTATAACATTAATACATTTTCATGTTTAAGATTGTATAAAACACACAAATAGAATATATAAACTTAATATAGTGTAATTTTCATCAAAATTATGAATATAAATGATATTTATAAAATTTTAAATCAAATAAAAAAATAAAAATATTATTAAAAAAATAAATAAAAAATAAAAAAAAAAAAAAAAAAAATAAAAAAAAAATAAAAAAAAATAAAAAAATAGATTAGGCGGCTACGCAGTCATTTAGGCGGTCTAAGCGGTCATTTAGGCGGTCTAGGCGGTCATTTAGGCGGTCTAGACGGAAAAAATCGGATATCTGATTTTTTAAACCGATTTGACATAAATTGGGACAGAAGAGTGACGCGTAGCGCGTAGACGGCCAATTTTTAGAACAGAGGATATTATGGCACTGATTTTCGATATACATACAATCGCGGACTCGTATATGTTTATATTGCAAAAGCCTGGGGCTAAAATGTAGGCCCACTGCCAAATGGGTCGGAGATATCATTTATAACAGAGCATCTCTAACCCCAATGCAAAATTTACTCCAAAATGGGATGAATTATCCAGTTGTAAACAAAGAAAAAAATGCATTACTCCATATATTCAGTAATTTTTTCTTTTTTTGTTCACAGCTGCATAATCCACTCCAAAATGGAGTAAATTTTGATGTGGGACTGAGGATGCTCTCAGTAGAATTTCACCAGCAAAGAGATATTCCATGCAATTGCAATGTACTTGATAACAAAATATTTGATACCACCACCGTCTTTTAGTCAAGAGAAAGTATTATCTAACAAAATAAGACACCTTTAGATTGTTGAATCAACTCTTTTCAGGAAGACGAAGCTGTCTCCATCCCAGTCGACTTGGCGGCAGCAGCTTTAGTGTAGATAGGGTGAAGAACATGACCTCCCTTGGGATCAACATGAATCCACTTCCGTCCAGTTATCTTGTTTTTCTCGAACCTGACTCGTCCTTCCTTCAATGCAAACAGAGTATGGTCCTTCCCGATCCCGACATAGTCTCCCGGATGAAACCGAGTCCCACGTTGACGGACTATTATGTTTCCAGGTATCACATTCTGCAAAACCAAACACACACACACATACTGATTTGATTCTCTGAATCTTCCAAAATAGCTCATTATTGTAATGTTACCTCTCCTCCGAATTTCTTGACGCCGAGATTCTTGGGTTTAGAGTCACGTCCGTTCTTGGTGGAACCAGCAGTTTTCTTAGTAGCCCAACGCTTCAACACCAAACTCAACCCACTCGAAGAACAATCTTTAAACAAGAACAAGAACACAAGTGAGTTAGCCAGACAAGAGATGAAACAAAAACAGACATTTCAAAAAACAAAGGGTATTTATATACCGGAGATGCCACTGCCACCGTAAGCAGGAACCTCGGTGATAAGTTCCCTCAGACTAACTCTCCTGCATAAGGATGCTGCCGAGTTTATAAATTTCATTTCTTCAGAAACCTGCAACCAACAGAGAGAGAGAGAGAGAGAGAGAGAGCACCTCAAACACAAAGCATTCAAAGGATAATCAAATACAAATACTCACACTGTCGCACACAAATAACTCATTGACCTTTCTCTTCCACGATTGAGTAACTGATTAAAAACTATTACATCTCTGATTGAGTCAAAACCCCCAAATCGAAACCCTAATTATCTGAATTCGCGATCAAACCCGAGATTTTTGGATCTTCGTTAAAGAAACGTCTCGGGCGTCAAATGCCTAAAATAACCGACCGATTTGAGTCTACACGGACGATTTTTGCTACCCAGAAGATATCGACGGTACGGTGATAAGAAATGAAGATACTTACCGGAAAATTTTGGATTACGATACTCTGCGACGGCGACGGAAGCGCGATTAGTTGGACGGAACAAGAGGGAAAAAGGGTTGAACTCCAAAAACCTTATTTGCAAAAGTGTCAGCTAATACGCGGAGAGGGTCTTTACGTTTCAGTGTTTTTACATTTTGACCCCATACATTTTAATTTCGACAAAACTGAAAATTATTATCTTGGAGATGAAATTAGGACAACGGTGCGTTCATATGAACCACAAACTTGCCAGGCGTTTATCAATTTTTGTTAGTATACTAAACATAGATCTAGGCCGCATCCATTTAGTGGACAAATTAGATATAAGAGATTTTTTTATAACAGTTTTTTTACCACCTAAATGTAATAATTTTGAACATTGAATTTTATCATTACTCCACTCTGCGATAAATATTTCATGGTATTTATAATTCAAACAACTGGTAGCCTTAGACCAGGATTAACCCTGATTCTTAAAAAGGATCTTAAGATAAAAAGGAATTTAAATAAATGAAAAATAGTAATTAGCTTAAGAGTTAGATCTTAATTAAGAATGGGAAGAATCAGATATAGCGGGACACGTGTAAGAGAACCAGCGTTTGAAACACAAGTCTCTCTCTCTCCGGTTGAAACATGCACAACCCAATTCATTCCACCTCTCTCCTCTTCCTCGTTTGATTTCTCGACGATTCAACAGAATCAGTCGATTGATCTCCTCGACGATCCAAGACTCCGGCTCGCTGTCTCTGTGCATGTGATTGACGAAGAATCACTCCGGTTCTCTGTCTCTCTCGAGGAGGATAAACTCCGACTCTCTCTCTCTCTCGGTGGATCTCCAGTTGAAGCTCAAAAGCGACGGCGGCTCTCTCTGTGTCTCTCCCGACGAAGAATCACGCCGTCTCCATCTCCGCGGCTCTGATCGAGGGCGGATCACGCCGTCTCCATCTATGCGGCTCTGATTGAGAAAGATCACGGCGTCACTATCTCGGCGGCTCTGATTGAGGGTGAATCACGGCATCTCTGATTGAGGGTGAATCACGATGTCTCTCTCGGCGGCTCTGATTGACGGTGAATGACTGAGTCTCTGATTGAGGCGGCTCTGATTAAGGGTGAATCACTCCTCCTCTAAAGCTAAGTTATTTTGTTTATATGTTCATTCATCTTCAATGCATTCATGCCTTAGTTGTGATGGTTTATGTCTATTTGATTGAATTCTTTCATTCCGTTTGACATTGTTTGACATTGTTTGAGTAATTCTTTCCTTTTGTTTGACATTGTTTCAGTGTTTGTGTGTTAAGACGGAGTGATCAAGAGCGTGGATCAAGAGACATGTCTCGGTTCTTCAATGAAGAGGAGTACAACTTCAATAAAGGTACAACTCCTCCCTTTGATTTAGTTTTCGGTCTGAACTTGGCATATGGCACTACTTGTGTTAGAATATGGTTCGCGGTTGGTAATAAATGCTTGTTGATTAGCTAGAAATCGATAATGCCTCTGTTTGGTAATAAATATGGTTAGATATAAATGGATGTTACGTGAGATAAATGTGTTAGATAGTAGTCTAGTCTAAAGCGTTGGTTGTGGAAATGAGTTAAGCTTTTTTGTTAGATATATGTCTACTCTCAAGCGTTGGTTGTGTTGAATGAGTTCATATTTTGTGTTAATTGTTCATATCTTTCTCTCTTGTCTCTTCTTTAAAACACAAGCCTTCTTCTCTCCCATATCGTAAACACATTGAGCTTCTCTTTCTTTCTTCTTAATTCATATTCCAATATGGATTATAATTCTAAGTTTGTTGATCTGCTGACTTCTCAACAACGAACTGTGTTCGGTTTTGCTCAAGATAGTGTCGAACTATCTTCCTCTCAAGTCCCTTATTCTGGAACTCAAGCTCACGAAGCTTCAAATATCGCCAATATGATGGGTGTTCGAACTAGAATTCGTGATAGACAAATGCATCAACAACTGAAAGCTGATTTGGTTGAACATATATGGTGTAAATTCGGACGTGATGAAGACAACAACTGAGCTCCGATGTTTCTTTGAAATTGTTCTCGTTTATTGTACTAATCTATGTTTAAATGTTTTTTTTAATCTATGTTTTAAATGTTGTCTTTTAATATGTTTTATTTCATAAATTTTTTTTATCTTTAATAAAATTTAAAAAAAAAATTTAAGAATCACAAATTAAGAATCTACCATTGAAGCTCAAAAACAAGGAGTATCTTAACTATGGATTCTTAACTAATATTAATTACTAAAAAACCATTAAGATACCTATTTTGGTTCTAAGGGTTAATCATGCTCTTAGTTGCAATATGTAACTGACTAAATGTTTCGGGTAGCATAAAAACAATTATCATACATATATGATTCCTTAACAATTGGACCAAACGTTTGACCAAGAAAAAAGCAATTAGACCAAACAAATATAATATAATAACTAGATATCGATCCGTACAACCGCGCGGATGTTTGTTTGCAGTTTTATATACCTATAAATTTATTTTAGATCATTAGTAGTATACATTTTTAAAAAGCTAATCATATATTTAAATGTTTATATAAATATTTCAGATATAAAAATTTAATAATTTAATAGTTTATACGTTGTAGTTAATCAGTTGTTTAAAACCGTCATATGTATTTGTTGCTTTTTATTGTATTTGCATTTAGTTATTAAACAAATTAATATATGCATGAAACAACATATTTGAAAAATATTTTGTATTTAATTTATGCTAAATTCATACCCGCCTTTTAAAGCTATATTTCCTTTTAGCAATATTTTTTTTTACTTTTAATCATTTTAGATAATATATTATTGTATAAATTCTTTTTAACTTTATACATGTATTATATATTTTTCTAATGTTAAGTCGTTATGTCACCGTCTTATATTTTTAAATAAATATTTTATATTTATGAAAGTAAATTTTATAAATTTATCAATTTAATATAAATTTACCTTTTTATCTCAATATAATAATTTTATTTTAACATGATTGATTACGATTATAAAATAGATAAATAGAGGATAGAATTTTTAATTTTATAAACGATAGTTGAATATATATTAATGTATAATAATAGTTCATTGCTAATTACAAAATTAGTGAACATATTTACATAAAATTAGAAAATTAAAATATTGTTAAAATGAAAACATATCATAATTAATGTAGTTACAAATATTTTATATTATTAGCTTTAATGAAATACATGTTAATTTTTATACATGTATTATATAGCTTGCTAATGTTAACCCGTCGTACCAACGTATTATATTTTTGAACATAAATATTTATAATTATGAAAATTAATTTGATATAATTTTATCATATTTAGCTCAATATAATTATTTTATTTTAATACAATTGATTATGATTATATAATAGATAAAAATATGATAAGATTTTTATTTTATTTTATAAATGCTAACTGAATATATTAATGATAATAATATTTCAAAATTAATTACGAAATTAGTGAAAATATTTACATATAATTTTGAAAATTAAGATTTTGTTAAAATCTTTTCAAACAGATTTGTTAGATTTATTAAAATATAATTTTATATTTAAAATGAAAAGATATCAAAAGATATTATATTAAAGTAGTTCAAAAATTCTATGTGTTATTTATTAGCTTTAATAAAGTACGTTTAATAAAAGAAATTAAAGGATAGTCTAAATTAAAAAATCACACCTAAAAGAAGTCATGACTTTTTTTTTTTTTTTTTTTTTGACAGCAGAAGTCATGACTTCTATTTTAATAAAGTAGATGAAACAACTGTTAAAATATAAAATAAACTTAGTGTTTTTTGTTTTGTTTTGTAGAGGCTACTCTACTGAAATACAGTTGAAGAAATTTACGGAAAAAAAGAATTTCATGGGACATAGTCGGTTTCTCAAATTTAACCTAATAAGATACGGAATAAAAACAAGAACCAAATTTTAACCAGCTCAAACCATTAGAGCATGATTATTGGGGGTTTTTAGAGTGGAGTTTTTAGTGGAATATAAGAACCCGTCTCTTAGCTTTTAACTAAAAAAAGTTAAGAACCGGTTCTTAAAACTCTTATTTAAAAACAGTTCTTAACTTTTTTAATTAAAAATTAAGAGACGGGTTATTAGATAGAACTCCACCCTAAGAATCCTCGATAACCATGAAAGGCCTAAACTGTTTTAGCGACAGATTAAAAGAGTTTACAAATTCTTTGACCTAACGTGTTGAGCAGCAAGGATAATTATTTTTTTTTTTAACTCAACTTCAAACTTTCCATTAACCAAGGATAAATTATTTAAAGAAGATTATAGATTATTTTAAAATTTTAACCCTCTAGTTGGTAACTTGGTATATAATATAACATTGCTCTCTTCAGCCAACACCCAACACGTTGGATCCCCTCTTATAGCAGAAGCCCTCGCCTGTAGATCAAGCCTCCGACATGCGACCTCCATCGGTCTTGAAAGCCTTTCGGTCTTCTCGGACAACCAAACGCTCACACAAAGAGATCTTTGGTATCGTGGCTGATATCAAAGCCCTCGCAGCTTCGTTCTCATCTATCAATTTCTCTTACGTTTCTCGTTCAAAAAACCTGGATGCCGACTTGTTATCGAAGTCGGTTCTCCGTAACTCTTCGTGTACTGTTGATCCTGTCTTGAACTTCAACATGAACCCGTAATGGGCCGTGTTTCTTGGGCTGGGCCCCTTTTATATGCAATTATCAGTTGATAAAAAAAATTGGTCTTTTGTTTTTAAAACTGATTTATTATGATATTACAATTATGATTCGACAACCGACAATACTACATGCTTTATGAGGACTTACGCATAACTGAATCACCTGAGCCGTCCTATGAAAATCCACGTCTGACCAGATTTACTTGCACCATGTTGAAGATCTCATGTAAGTCTTTTTTCCGTAGTCTGCATAATTGTTTTAATAAATCGATATCTCTGGGACTTGAAACCTGGATTTCCTGTAATCTTCAAAAAATTACATAGTCTGGGATTCGAATTCCATAGTCTGGGATTCGAATTCCAGACCTGGGTGTAGAACCTTAACCACTAGGCTACGGTGCTTCAAAAAAAAAAAAAAATTAATCGTGAGCGATATAACATTGCTTTCGTCAGTTTTATTCTGATTTCCCCGTATCTGATGTATTAAACAACAAATTTAATATTTCACCTTTCATTTTCAAAATGTTTTAATATTCCATCTTACAATACTAAAAAGAGAAATATAAAGCCATCTGAGCTATGCCAGGTCCTTTAATTAAATCAACAAGCGAGTAATTTTTATTCTGCCATGTCATCCATGCTTTGGTCTAAATGGATATTTGTGGGCTGATAAGAAATCTAAGTGGCCCATATCAAGCCCACATCTCTTCTAACCTTAAGGATCGAACGTCACACTATCCCTTATCGTTTCGTGTAAATCGACGTTATCACCACTTTTGAAGTTTTGTCTCTTGCCGTTTAAGAAATTCTGACCCGTTACAAATCCATGGCTTTACCACCTTCTCCATTTATCGTCCTCATTTACTGCTTTCTTCAACTTAAAAAAAAAACACATACGAAAACCTCCTCACCTTCTCCCCTCTTCCATCTACCGAGAAAATAGCAATATAAATCCAAAAAATACCTTCTCAATCTACTCATACTGTGAAGAAGAGAGGCCTCTATCCCAAACTCAACATCGATTCCGCCAGAACTATCAATTATCACGAGGTTATCAACCGCTTTCCTGATTGTTTTGATTTTTGTGAACCAAAAACAATCTCATCTGATTTTAGGGTTGTGAAACAAAGATTGATTGGAATTAATATTTTCTGAATCAATTTTGATTGTGCTTTCATTTAAGGGAAATATAGCAGAATCAAGGACGAGAGTCAGTGTTGCAAAGCGTTCTGGAGCTGAGATAACATTCTCATTTAGACAATTAGAGAGAGAAAGACAAGCGATATAGAGGATGAGGCTGAGCTTTTGTTTCTTGATTTTGGTTTCTGGTCAGAGAAGCATTGAATACTGTTTTATCTCTGAACCTCAAGACCAGCGATTGGCTTCGCGTTATCATCGGAGTAGAGTCATGCAAGGCCATGCTGGAGCTAATCTGGTGAGCTATTAGGTTTTATCACTGTCCATTTTCAAATTCTCTTAGTGTCCTGTTTTAGAATTTCTTTGTGTATAACTTCTGTATGTAAAGGATTTTACAGGGACGAGAGCAATAGATGAAATGTATGTTGATAGCAGCCACATCCGCAGACTATTTATCAAAACTTCAATAGTATGCGTTAGTTTTAACAAGGCCTTCTCTATAACCGGATTCTTATCAATGGAAACAATGATAGCTCTTTCAATAGGTAAGGGAGTGTTCAAGTTCATGTGAAGTTTTTTTACAATAGTATTTGGTTTTGCTGTTTGTGTTAGATTTTTGATGTAGTTATGTGTGGCTTGAGTTGTTTTCTGTGTGTTTGAGTTTGCTTTTGGCAGTATGTTTGTGTTCTATTTATTTTATGTGTGTTTAAATAGCTTTGATAATGTTGCGTCTTAGATTCTGCTTTTGGATGGTGACAAGATACAAAACAGAAATTGTTGGCAGACTCAACCTGCTGATCAAACCAGAGGACTGGCTTATCCAGTTTGAAGTAAGAGAAAGCAGAGAGAGGTACATCGCCTTAAACATTGTATCACTGTATGCTTTTGGGTAGCAAATAGTTTCTGGAGCTTTTACTCTTTGAAGCTGAAAGACAGCGCTCTTGAAGCCAAAGAACCTTATCAGTTGAGTCAGTTAAAACAGAACGTAAATACAGAGGAATAAGATGTACAAGGCTAAACCAATCGTCCTTAGGGATGTTCAAGATATTCTTAAAAGAATTTTGAGAAAAATCTCTTTATCATTGATATTATAGGCTGATCAGCAACCTTTCTGTCCTCCTGTAAATTACAAGTATAGTTAACACTTACGGATTGTGGTCCTTGTCGACATTTTGGTTGTTCATAATTGTGATCGTGAGGCATAGACTAATGTTCACACATCAATTAAGAAATCAGCTCAATTATGGAAATATGAGTAAATACAGTGATAAAGAGTTACCTTTACATATTGTTGGAAGAAATTGTATTGGCTTTCCCATTGCCATAAAAGTTTCCATGTGTTTTGACATATCTGTGTGACCATCTCTATACAAGGTTAAACGAATGTTACAGTAATAATACATTTAATCACAGATAGTGGTGTGAGTTCTTAATGGCATTGAAGACTAATGAAAGCCAAAGTAGTAAACCAATGTTGAAAGCCAAAACAATGTCGGCACGAAAAAGGAAATAAACCACACATCACAATACAAGAAAACAAATATCCCGTTTTGGGCAAGAGAGGAAGTTCGCCTTAATTTTGTGGCATGCTACTTGGCTAGAGAATAGTCTTTCTTTTGTTATTTGTAGCTTAATGATCATATATTCATCTCTCAAAAGCAAAGAACCTTTATTAGTAAGTAAGCAACAAACAAAGTGTAAACAAATAATCTTTAGATCTTCGAATATGACCGATCGAAAAAATATTTAAGTTAAAAAAAATTAAGCTACTCATACTCGAGTAGTTTTGTTGTGTCACTCAAAACCCTTATTAAAATATAAGTTATTAGTGTGTTTTTGTTGTAAATGAAGTGTTGGGGAAAAAAATTCTGTTATAAATTACTGTCGACCAGAAGGTCCATATATATACAATTGTATTAGACCGTCATAAGGTCATGTTTATCCTAACAAGATAAGGATAAGGATAAACACTATGTTACAGATATACATGGAATATATACTAGATAAACACATAGTCTCTGGTTGTCTTTATCATGTCCCGGATTGGGCCTGCAGTACGGACTGGTCCATGGTCGATCATCATTTGGTTTATAACACTCCCCCTTGATCGACACACCCGGTACAGGTTCGTTGCATGCTTAATGTTGCCTCATTAAAACCTCTCCTGAAAAACCCCAAAACCAATGTGGCAAAATGGGAAACCAAGGACAGGAAAAAGAGTACAACACATGAACTCCCCCAGATGAATGCATCACTATAGTAGACGCATTCCCATCTGGTATCCGAGTCTTCTTGAACGTTGAAGTTGCCTATGACTTGGTGAAGATGATCAGCTGGATTCTCCTTGAATGAACTTGTAAGTCTTGGACGTTGGTATGTCTTTTGGAACTCCATTAAGATGTGGTCAGGATGTACATCTTTGCTGCTGATCACTCCATGTCTTGGTTGAACTGATGGTGCTTCAAACGGTGCTCGGATGGACTTTATAATCTGCAATAAAACTTTACTTGCAGGTCCTTTTTCATGTCCCACGGATTCTCTTTGGTTATATGGCTTTCCCAAAACGTGGACATTCAATATATATTGAGTCATAGACCCAGAACACATACGAACAACTTTACTTCATATCTTTCGTTCATTCGGACTTATATCTCTTCGTATGTGCCAATGGCTTTATCCATTGTAACCAATCATTCTTTATTTTCTTTTGTCGATCCATGTTGAGCTATAGACCTTGTCTATATTCGTTCATAATCATGAGTGTCTAAGGTCATACCATCAATAATTATTTGCTGCAATGAAACTCATCACACAATGAATTCGCAGTCATACACTCATGTCCTTTGTACATGGTTATCGATCTTTTCTTGCTTTAGCAATGCTTATAATCATTAAGCCACGACCAGACATCCTTCTGGTCACTATCCTGGTTTATGGTTCTCACTTAGACGTGCTGACTTAATCATACACACACACACACGGCTATGATTTTTCTACAGACTTTCCATATGTAAAACATAGCCTGTTTAATCAATCGATAACTTGTATTATTGAACCTTTGAACCATTAAACCTTTTTCTCTCAGTTGGTCTTTATTATGATCACAAGGAATTATAATATTTTCTGTATGGACTGACTGCACTAAGTAAATACTTAGTCTTTCATATTACTTACAGCTGCTGTATATTACAATCCATAAACAACTTAGGAACAAAGCTTGTTCTATGAGAATTTCTTTCTCATATTTCTATGGTACGTTGATACCTTTATCCAGTGATCCATTTGCTGCTTACTACACCATTATTTCTTTAGTAAATATCCAGACAAAATCAAACTTGATTTTCTGTAGTAGCATCCACCATATAGGAGCATATCTCTTTATAAATTGTTCCTTGGTCCTTGTGAGTATCCTTGTGTAATCAAGCTATACTTGAACGTTATTTAGAAGGAACATGGACACACTATACCATGTGGTCATGTCCTTTAATCTCACGGAATTTCTTATCTCACAAGATCCATTCACTGGTTTCTTTCTTAGATGGCTTTTCTGTATGTACATGGTTACTACGCCCATCTGTCTTATAATTACTTTGAATTCTTTGAACACCCCACGTCCCTATATAGGTTTTATGAGTACTCTACGTGGGTTCATGATCCTCAGGTTATATCCTTCAAATCCCAAGTACTACAATCTTTTATGAGCTCTTATGTATGTAAATACATCTTTGGTGTTAACACTCTTTATCTTTAGTTTCATACTGTTCCAGACATGATCTAATTAGATTTTGAGATCTTATTATCCAAGACCTTTATACCTTGCAGTTTGGCGTCCCAAACTACATGGTCTGGTACCTTAGATGTGTGGTTGCGCAACCTTATTTCTCTGTCTGAACTGGTTTCTCTTATGAACTCGGATTTGTACGATTCTGAGCACCTTTCATTACTTTCCGAGGTTCCTTATTATTTGGAACTTATTTGTCTATCTCTAATAGACATTGTAGCAACTTGATTGTGTCTCTTAGACATCTAATTCGTGGTGCTTAAGCTGGTATGACATAGTCATTTTTTCTTTTCGGGTCAGTGTGTCTGGCATATATTTCTGCTAGCTTTTATATCTTTTGATCATATTCTTTTAGAACGTCTAGATCATAATCTTTGGTCTGAGGATCTTGCCAAGACAACTATGGTTGATACCATTATATTTCTCTTTTACTCTTTACTCTTTATCAGCCTGATAACTTTCTCCTTTCAAAGTTGGATAATCAGATTACTATCTTTTGTAATCTGTGTTCTTGGCCACTTGATTAAATCATCCATGTTTGGCACAAGATACATTATAGTTTCGTGGAGGAAGTCTTATTTATCTAATATATATTCCCAATCCTCATCTGAGGTTCCATCTTAAATGGCACACATATATGTGGTGGAATATTCGTATTTTCTTAAGATGGTTTGTGTATATGTCTGGTTTATGACCCTTAATCATTCAGAGGTGGGAATGTCTATGCTTACATGTATGGCCTGATGTAAATCAATATTTATATACATAATGTCCTTAAGCTTTAGGCTGGACGTGGGTGATGTACCATTAGTGAGGGCTTTAAAGCTTTCCAGCCGTGTATATTATGGTTGTAAACCATGGAATCCGAATTTATGATATGATCATGGACTGTGGGTTTTAGTCCTCTCTCCCCCTCATGAACATACTCATAATTTCGTAGTGCTTAGGACAGTGGAGCCTTAATTATTTTAGTGATTTTCCTTTTGTGTACTTATAACACATTGTGAGATTTTATGGGATCACTTTTGTGCCTTAATTAATTTTTCATCATGTTTTGGATCAAGATGGCTAATCTGGTCATGCCATAAGTGTTTATTTCGTGGTGAACCATACTGGTTACCATGGCTTTATGCCTCTTTCATACTGATCCTTAGCATAGAATAAATCAGTAGAAAATATGGGTATAGGCATTCATAATGCTTTTAGGCGATTTTTCAAAAATCTGAAAGGAATCGTATTTTCTTTGCTCACTGGTTCAATGTAGAATGTTATAAATCTTTATAACTCAATGGGTCTGAATAATGTCGTGTCTTTTGCCATTGTCAGTACCAATTAATTGATTTCAAGTGATTGTAGGAAGGTAAAGTTGAACCTATACAATCAAGATGAAGTTAAATCTATGCGAGAAATCAATCTATCAGTGAACTGACTCATTAGTCTACACCCAACAATTGATTTTATGTGATTGCAGGAAGGTAAAGTTAAACCTATACAATCAAGGTAAAGTTAAACCATGCATGAAATCAACTATCAGTGGACTGATTATCCTTTTATTAAGGTTTTATTTGTTATTTAATCAAGAATCATCAAGCAAGACCAAGCAAGACCAAGCAAGATAATATATAAAAACAAAATCGTTTTTATTATTTCAATAACATAAATGAATAACAAATAAATCAAATCAGATATGAAAACATAAATCAGAATGTCGGAAAATTATTCAATGTATAATCCGACCTCATGGTCCATGAGTGTCCACTCGGAATCTTCCTCAGATCTCTTCTTATCAAATGTGGCTTTATTAGCTTCAGGGATTTTCATCTCACTGTCTAGTACTTCATAATATATCTCCATGATGTCATTAAACCGTCTGATGTTAACCATCCTTTTCTGCTTCTTTTGCTCAATGTCTAATAAATATGAGAACAGGTCATAATAGGTGGTGAGGTCATAATAGGTGGTGAAACCTTTGGCCTGATGTGATAACAACACTTCCTTTGAATGGAATGTGTCACGAGTTTTGTTTAACAAATCCTCGTTTGTTACCAATTCACCACATAGTCTAAGACTATAGGTGATTCTCATAAGATCAGAGTGATAATTGTCCACAGATTCATAATCCTGGAACCTTAGAGCTTCCCATTTTTTCTTGGATTAGTGCAACAATGGCTCACAGAATCTAGAATTCAAAAATGACCAGAGATTATGAGGATCATTAACATATCCAAACTCGTCTCTTAGGTCCTCACAGAGATGGTGTCGCATAATCATTATGGCTCTGTGTCTTTCACACGCAAGGGTGTCATTGCCATACTTGATGCACTTCCCAAGTCCTCTAGACTTCAAGACGGCTGAAGTGTTTATAGCCCAATCAAGATAATTATCTCCAGAGAGATCAAGGGCTTTGTAATCTGAGGGTATGAAACTCGACATCTGAAATCATTATTCAAAACAGGTCTTAATCAAGTAATCTTTTTGAAATTTTTCATGCTTCATATCAATGCCACACACGGACCAAAAGAATTTTTTTTTTAAATGATGCATTTTCTTAAAATCATACGGTTTAAGGTGTGGATCAATGTATTTTTCAGATTTAAGGTCCTCTTATTTCAAACACAAGGTTTCAAGGCCTTTAGGGATTCTATCTTAGATGATCAGGAAAATGTTCCATATTTTCTTCATCCCATTGGATCGGATCATTTAGTATAATGATTTTTTTTTTCAGTTCAGATCAGATTGCTTGAAAACTATGAATGATCTATATCCCTAACAGTCGAGATTTCATGTTCAGTATGCAATATTAGTATGCAAACAATATGCAATCAAGCAAACCAATTCAATCATGAAATCAGGTTAGAGTTTTTGAAAAATATACCATATATTTATTATTATTTTTTTCGAAAAATAATCAAATCAGAAATTATTGTGACTTAAAAAATAAATCAGGAAGATTTGATTTATTCAAGCAATTTATTATATACTTTTCGATTTAAAAATAAATATATTTTCTCAGATATATCTCTGATATTTCGATTTTAAATATTAAAAAAATATTTTTTTCAATCCTAATCAAGTTCTAGTCGTTATCAATCATCAGGAAAACAAATTTCTCAGACAAGAACAGGAGGTAAAACCTCGGATTAATTTATGAAACCATGATCAGATTTTCAAAAAAAAATTATGTAACATGCAGTCCTTAACAGTTCTAGTTGATTCAGATCAGATAAGAACATTAAACAGGACAATAATGATAAGTTTAAGCAAGTAACAGTCGGCTTCTTTCAACATATAGCAGTCAGGTTTTTTTAAAAAATTGTTTAATTTCAATCCTAAACAGTTCTAATGTGAAACTATCATCAGGAAAAGTTTTAAACAATTTTAAAATCAGTTTCAGATTAAGAACAGGTTCAAAACAAGTTCAGGTTCGAGATTTTAAAGAGTTTATGGTTTCTGGTTTTATTTTATTTGCAGAGACATGTTGCTAAATATAGCTACATGGCTGCGGATGGGGGTATTTAATACTTTATGGGTTTTAGATGAGTTTTCGATGATACCTGAAAACTTTTGATGGGTTGATCGGTCTATCAGTTAGAGATCTTCCTGGTTAGCTGATGGATTGCTCGGAATTATTTTTTTTGTTGCTGCTTGTTGGAATAGGAGACTGGTATATGGTTGAGAGAGATTTTGATTTCTAGAACAAATTTTCCGCTTGTATTGTAGCTGAGCGTGGGGGCGCGTCCGAACTCCGATTGATGCGGGGTTAGCGGCGTTGGCTTCGTCTCGTCAAGAGCTTTAATTTGGTATCTGGCTCTTCGTCTGGATCCACCGGAGTTGAGGGATAGAGCTGTTTGAAGTTTGTCGGGAATTAGGGTTTTTACTGCTCGGATTTATTTCTGGTTTTTAGGGTTAGGGTTTATGAGAGAAACGTCGTGCTGATAACGTGTTGTAAATGAAGTGTTGGGAAAAAAATTTCTGTTATCATTACTGTCGACCAGAAGGTCCATATATATTCAAGGTATTAGACCGTCATAAGGTCATGTTTATCCTAACAAGATAAGGATAAGGATAAACACTATGTTACAAATATACATGGAATATATACTAGATAAACACATAGTCTCTGGTTGTCTTTATCATGTCCCGGATTGGGTCTGCAGTAATTAGACCGTCATAAGGTCATGTTTATCCTAACAAGATAAGGATAAGGATAAACACTATGTTACAGATATACATGAAATATATACTAGATAAACACATAGTCTCTGGTTGTCTTTATCATGTCTCGGATTGGGCCTGCAGTACGGGCTGGTCCATGATCGATGATCATTTGGTTTATAACAGTTTTTTAATTGTAACGAACACTTTCTATTTCCCATTCATATTTTAACTTACTAATCTCTTCTTACAAAGTGATTCACATATTAAACCAAAGTTGTGATCCATTAGAAAAGAGAGAGAAATGTATAAAGAGTGACTATGTGTTGTTTAAAAAAAAAATGAGTGACTACGTATTGAATTGTTTTATTGAAACTATGAGGTGTGTGTGCGTACGTTTGGATTAGTAGTGATTAATAACATATTTTAATGAGAATCCCAATACGCCAGATAAATAGATAAATGAGAATTTGAATTATAACTACAGTTTTGTTAACATTTTATTCATTTTCACCTTCATTGTTCCATATATATTTTTGATATTAAAAGAACAACAATTTTAGTTTAATTTTCAATCATTTAAAATTCAATGGACAGTTTGTATTTGTATTTGTATATGTATTTTATATATTAAAGAACAACAATTTTAGTTTAATATTTTTATAAATTCATAATGTATATGTATTTTATATATTAAATGTAAATATATTTGTTTGAAACCCGGGCGTAACCCGGGAAAATCTCTAGTTGTTATAAAAACGTGATATTTTTGTATGAGTGGTCAATTTAATTGTCAACATAAGAAAGTCAGGATAATAGGAAAGCAAAAGGGTTTGTAAATTTTACCGGATCACTGGAAACTTTCATATAGAAAAAGTGGTCAATTTAGTGGGAAAAATAAATAGCTGTTATGAACAATGTGGATTGCTAGTAACCAAAGGCCCAAACCGTTGTCCATGGAGAGAGAGAGTCAGCGACCCAAAGGGAGAGAGAGAGGCCGACTTTAGACATAGGATAGTTTCCTTTTCTCTTCATGTTTATCTTTAAGTAGATTTTCCTTTTTCTTTTAGGATAATGATTTGTACTCTTTCCATTTATCTATTCCTTGTAACCCCTATATAAGGGAACACTTTGATTGAGTAATGATATACAGAACACACACGATTTTCACCTTTGTTCACAACACGTTATCAGCACGATAGCCTCTGAACCCTGAGACCAAAATCGAAACCTAAAAGCCTAAACCGGCGACTCAAAACCTAAACCCTAATCTTGTTCATCCAAGAACTCAGAAGATCCATCTTGAATCCCAAAGCTTCTCAGATCACGTTCTAGCTCAGAAGAACCGCCATCCAGCTCGCGATCGAACCCGAAGTCCGCGATCGACCCTAGACGATCCGATCCCCGCGCAGCTCGCAGCCGAGACGCCTCCAGCCCGCGATCGACTCCATCCGCGACCCGATAGGAGGCAGCAAGCGTCCATTCTCCTCAGCTCGAAGTCTCATCCATTCTCAGGTGGTCCGGTTCTATACCTCTACGAAACAAAGGTATACACATAATCTGAGAACCTAGATTAATTAAGAACCCTAATTCCATCATTATGGAAACAATGTTCTTGATGAAACCCTAAAAGAAACCATAAGATTAAAATCGACAAGTCTTAAAACTAGAAACTTATGTGATTCCAATTAGAACCTGATTGAATGTTGGTTGATTAAATCTGAAATATGACAAACCCTAATCAAGGAATCGAAAACCCTAAACCCTAAAAGAAGCTAGTATCCGATTTTAAGATTGATCTTGCTTGTTTGATTTCTTGTTTGATTTGAGGTTTAGGAATGATTGGATTGCTTGAATTAATCTAACTGAGCATACAAATACTTAAGGCCTTGAAACCTTAAAACATAAGTTGATAGAATTTAAAGATTGAAAACCCTAGGTATCATAAGGAGAGTTTAAATCGCTTTACATGAATCCGAACATGATAAATGCATTCATAACTGATTGAAACAAGATCGGCCAGCATATAGATCACACGAGCTTAGGTTGATTGCATTAGTAAACCTATAGGGTCGTGTGGCTCATGATTGATAGCACCATGGTCGATTAGCATTGTTTTGAATATCATAAATGCATAAGACGTGTTGTGGCCGAGCTTGCTTATATCCTGCGGCCACGTGATCACATTACAAATCTAAAAATTTATATGATAATGTGAATCAGATGTCGAAAATAGCAAACAGAGACTACGCAGCCCTTAATCTCTCCGGAGACAATTACTTGCAGTGGGCGCTAGATACAAGGATTAGTCTAAAGTCCAAGGGACTCGGTGATACTATCATCGAGGACAACAATGAGAATGAAAAGAATAGATACATGGCCATAAGCTTTATGCGCCATCATCTCATTGAAGGTCTTAAAGATCAGTACATGACAATTGAGAATCCACTGGATCTTTGGAATGCTTTAAAGCATAGATATGATCACCAAAAGATGGTGTTGCTTCCAAAGGCAAGGCACGACTGGATGCATCTCAGATTCATGGACTATAAGTCGGTGGATGAATACAATTCAGCCTTGTTCAAGATAGTTTCAATACTAAGGCTTTGTGGTGAAGAAGTATCTGATGTGATGATGCTTGAAAAGACCTATACGACTTTTAATCAGTCGAATTCTGTGTTGCAACAGCAATATAGAACAAAAGGTTTTGCCACATATACTGATCTGATCTCATGTCTTCTCTTGGCCGAAGCAAACAATGAGCTCCTAATGAAGAATAGTGGAGCCAGACCGGCCGGGACAGCACCATTACCCGAAGCCCATGAGGTTGAAAAGAAAGATCCCAAAGAGACCTACTACATCCAAGACAACAGGAAACCATACGGCAATGGCCGTGGTGGGTACAAAGGGCGTAGGCGTGACAATCAGAACGGTCGAGACAACTACCCAACCGGCCGAAAAGGAAACCACAATAACCGTGGTCGTGGTTCCAATTACGGTCGGGGCCGAGGCAGTTATGGTCGTGGACGAGGTGGCATATCCAAACCATCTTACACGTCCAAGTCATTATGTCACAGATGCGGGATGGACAACCATTGGGCCAAGAACTGTAGAACTCCGAAACACTTGTGCGAACACTACCAAGAGAGCCTCAAGAACAAGAACCCGGAGGCAAACATGATCCAAGAAAACGGTCATGATGACAAAGAATATGGATATGATGCTGACAATGAATCCGACAAAGATAACAAAGATGACCAAATGGATTTTGAGACATCCGATTGTCTAAAGGACTAGTTTTCGAATCACATTGTCTTATTGCTTTATGTCTTTGATTTGGTGTTTTTATTTTATGTAATGACATTTATAATAATAAGAATTTCAAAGACCTTATAAAGTCTCTAAAGTTTAGAAAATTTTATTTATATAATGAATGATGAGATGAATATACTTGTGGTGGATAGTGGCACAAGTCATACAATACTTAGAGACAAAAGGTACTTTATGAATCTCACAATGCAAAGTGCAAAGGTACATACCATTGCGGGTGAGGCTAGCCTGATTGAAGGTCACGGCCAAGCATATGTGTTAATGCCCAAGGGCCCTCACCTAGAGATCAAAACCGCCTTGTATTCCCCAAGCTCTAGAAGAAGCTTATTGAGTTTCAAAGATATAAGATTGAATGGTTTCCATCTTGAAACATGGGAAGAAGGAAACAAAGAATTCCTTAACATAACTTCGATCACCAAAGGCAATAAAAAGATCCTAGAGACTATGTCCGCAATGTCTACTGGTCTATACTATGCAAGGATCAGTATGATCGAGGCAAATGCCTCCGAGCTATTCACTTTATGGCATAACCGGCTAGGCCATCCCGGAACAGGAATGATGCAAAAATTAATGATGAATTCACAAGGGCACACGTTTAAAGGAGTGATCCCACGAAATCTCACATGTACAGCATGTGCACAAGGGAAATTCATAACTAGGCCATCACCATCCAAGGTTAATAAAGAAACCTTAAACTTTCTGGAAAGAATCCAAGGAGATATATGTGGACCAATACACCCACCTTGTGGGACGTTTAGATACTTTATGGTCCTCATTGATGCATCGACCAGATGGTCGCATGTATGTCTACTATCCACTCGGAATCTAGCCTTTGCACGGCTGCTTTCTCAGATGATAAGGCTGAGAGCACACTTTCCAGACTTTCCTCTTAAGACTATACGTCTAGACAATGCTGGTGAGTTTACGTCCCAAGCGTTTAATGAATACTATATGTCCATGGGGGTAAGAGTAGAACACTCCGTGGCACATGTCCATACACAGAACGGCTTGGCCGAATCTTTCATTAAACGGATCCAACTGATAGCCCGACCATTGCTTATGAAGTCTCAACTTCCGGTATCAGCATGGGGACATGCGGTTTTACATGCAACGGAACTGATTCGCATCAGGCCATCTAGTGAGCATAGATATTCACCATCCCAACTACTTACGGGTCATGAGCCAGACGTGTCCCACATCAAAATATTCGGATGTGCCGTCTACGTTCCAATTGCTCCACCACAGAGAACTAAGATGGGACCACAGAGGAGGATGGGAATATACGTAGGATATGAATCCCCAAGCATTATAAAGTATCTTGAGCCAACAACCGGTGATTTGTTTAAGGCCAGATACGAAGACTCACAGTTTGATGAGTCCACATATCCGTCCTTAGGGGGAGATAACAGCCGGTTGATAACAAAAGATTTGGAATGGTTTAGACCATCAACATTTTGGCAAGATCCTCGGACTAAAGATTGTGATTTAGAAGTCCAAAAGATTATACATCTTCAAGAGCTAGCTAATAGACTGCCAGATACATTTGCTGACCCAAATAGAGTGACAATATCACACATCCCGGCTTGTAATGCACCTATAAGATTAGACATCCAAGATGGACAATGTCAAGTGGCTACAGAGTCTAAGCAACATTTAAAACGTGGTAGACCAATTGGTTCCAAAGACAAACAGCCTCGGAAATCCAAGAAAGGTGCTGGATCCGAGAGCATCAAGGAAACCGTCCAGGACATAGATGGATCAGTCGAGCCGACCAAAATGGTCGAGCCAAGCGTACCGACCACACCCGATGATCCGGCTGTTCCTCAAAGTGAGGTCTGGGACGCTGGGCTTCACGGGACACAAGAGCCGGACAATCAAGAGATCTCTATAGACCATGTAATGTCTGGAAAACAATGGAACAGAAAAGATATCAACGTTGATGATTTATTTGCATACAAGGTAGCACTTGAGATCATGGATAAAGATGATGATCTAGAACCCACGTCCATACAAGAATGCATGCTAAGATCAGATTGGATCAAATGGAAAGAAGGTATAAACGTGGAGTTAGAATCATTGAGAAAGAGAGGCGTTTTTGGCCCTATAATCTTGACACCAAGAGATGTCAAACCAGTGGGATGTAAATGGGTCTTTGTAAGGAAGAGAAACGAGAAAGGAGAAGTAGTGAGATACAAAGCACGACTTGTAGCACAAGGATTCTCACAAAGACCAGGAATAGACTATGAGGAAACTTATTCCCCTGTGGTGGATGCGACTACATTAAGATATCTAATCAGCCTGGCCGTGAAAGAAAACATTGATTTACGCCTAATGGATGTAGTAACTGCATACCTATACGGACCACTGGATAATGAAATACATATGAGAGTTCCAGAGGGTATTGAGCTCAAAGATAAGAGAAGTTCTCGAGAACAACATTGCATTAAGTTGAATAAAGCCTTATATGGTTTAAAGCAATCAGGTCGAATGTGGTACAACCGATTATCAGAGTACCTAACGAAAGAAGGTTATAAGAATGATCCAATAAGTCCATGTATATTCATAAAGAAATTCGACAGCAAGGGCTATGTTATAATGTCTGTTTATGTGGACGACCTGAATATAATAGGAACCCCTGGAGAGATTTCCCAAACCGTTGAATGTCTAAAGAAAGAATTCGAGATGAAAGACTTAGGGAAAACTAAGTTCTGTTTGGGATTACAGTTTGAGTATAAAGCAAATGGCATCCTTGTGCACCAAGAAACTTATACAGAAAAGATACTCAAGCAATTTAATATGGACCAGGCTCATCCCTTACCGTGTCCTATGGTCGTGAGGTCCTTAGACATAGAAAAGGATCCATTCGGACCTAAGAAACCGGACGAGGAAACACTCGGATCGGAGGTGCCTTATTTAAGTGCCATTGGGGCCTTAATGTACTTAGCTAGTCATACTAGACCGGACATAAGCTTTGCCGTGAGCTTACTATCTAGATTTAGTTCATGTCCGACCTTAAGGCATTGGAACGGAGTGAAACATCTGTTCAGATATCTGCAAGGAGCAAATGATCTTGGTTTGTTCTACACCAACCGGCCAGGAGAGAGCATGGTCGGATATGCAGATGCTGGGTACTTATCTGACCCACACCAGGCTAGATCTCAAACAGGATATGTGTTTACACATAGTGGAGCCGCAATATGCTGGCGTTCAACAAAGCAATCCTTAGTAGCCACATAATCTAATCACGCCGAGATCATAGCCATGTATGAGGCAAGCCGTGAGCTTGTCTGGTTGAGGAACATGACCGGCCATGTCTTAAGAGAGAGTGGTCTGGCCGTGGGAAAAGAGAAGGAGGAGACAATGATCATCTACGAAGACAATGCAGCGTGCATTGCTCAGCTCAAGGAAGGATACATCAAAGGAGACAGGACAAAGCACATCCTGCCCATGTTCTTCTTCACCCACGACTTGCAGAAGGCAAAGGAGGTTCAAGTAGTTCAAGTTCGATCAAGCGACAACTCAGCCGACCTCTTCACCAAGTCTCTGCCAACCTCAACATTCAGGAAGCTGGTTCATCAGATAGGTATGCGCCGGCTGGAGGATCTTCAGTGATGCCTTCATCAGGGGGAGTGTCATGCATTGTACTCTTTTTCCTGTCTACGGTTTCCATTTTTTCCCACCTTGGGTTTTTGGTTTTCCTAGAGAGGTTTTAACGAGGCAACATCGTGCATGATACGAGCTCATATGGTTATAGCATCCAAGGGGGAGTGTTATGAACAATGTGGATTGCTAGTAACCAAAGGTCCAAACCGTTGCCCATGGAGAGAGAGAGTCAGCGGCCCAAAGGGAGAGAGAGTGGCCGACTTTAGACATAGGATAGTTTCTTTTTCTCTTCATGTTTATCTTTAAGTAGATTTTCCTTTTTCCTTTAGGATAATGATTTGTACTCTTTCCATTTATCTATTCCTTGTAACCCCTATATAAGGGAACACTTTGATTGAGTAATGATATACAGAACACACACGATTTTCACCTTTGTTCACAACAATAGCCCTTCTCACACTAAATTACTGTTTAGTGCTAAAAATGCTATTGACCAAAAGTAAACATTAATAAAATTATCATGCGTAATCATCGGCTCTACTACATAAATACAACTAGACCCTGATCCGCGCTGCGCGGATATGAATTTTCAGTTTTTAATTATTTATTTTATTAAATGATGTATTTGTAATATTTTTTCATATTATATTCATTAAGTAAATTTTTTTTTGCATCTTAAACTATCTATTTTTTTACGAATGTGTGATATCATATAAAAAATATAAAAAAAATGAGTGTAGAGTTAATTAGATAATTTTAAAAACAGAAATTGTTTTTTCGTGTGCGATATCATATAAATAATGATCCGCCCAGTTAATAAAAATCATGATTATTTTACGTGTAATTTTTTTTTATTTTGACCATTTCCTTAAAACTATATTAAATTTTACATATTTTAATTAGAATATTTTTAATATCTTTACCTTTTTATTTGAAATGCAACTCAATATTTTTTTAACAATTATAACAAAATATTTAAAAAATATTTTTAGAATTTTTTTGAAAAATATGAAAATTACATTTTAAATTAAAATTATCCTAAAATATGATAAGTTTTGATGTAAACGAAACCTCAAATTATGTCAAAAATAATGATATTCAATGATAATAACAATTTTAATTGATTATTTTTTTTAAAATACATTTACAAAAATATTGTTTGAAAGAAAATTCGTTTATCTTTCAAATATAAAATAAAAATATATAATTAAATAATAAAAAATATAAATAAAAACCATAAATTTAGCAAATGACAACTGAGTTATATTATGCTAAAAAAATTTTCTAACAATTTATCAAATGACAAATGAGTTATGAGCAAATAATACCATATAATTTTTAAAAACATAGCAATTCTTAAATATTTTTTGAATAAATAATTATTTTTAAATTTAATCAACTGAAAATAATATCCGTACAATTGTGTGAGTCAAATTATAGTTTTATTGATGCATGTTATATATTAGTGCTGCATGTTTTAGGTAACATTTTAATGATGCACGTTTTTAAAAATCTCCATTATTAAAAATATGCACGTAAGGAACAATACTTGGGTTCACCCCTATGGTGAATCCTCTAATTCACCTCACTATTGATTACCAATCAAATTGCCATGTATGATTAGTCAAAAAAGATATTAAAACTAAAGAAAAAAAAAGGAAAATAGCTTTAAAAGAAAAAAAAAAGGAAGATGTAGACTTAACGACGTTCATCAAAACATCTCGTGTCTTGCTGCTTCTTCAAACTCAGAGGCTTCTTGACAATCCCTAATAAAACACAGATTGTAGTTTTCAAACAAAGGTTCGAGATCTGTGTTTTGATCGGTATGGCGCGTTACTCTCTTTTATCCTTATTCAAATTTAAGAATCGATGTTTTTAGATTAGGTCAATTCCCCAAAACAACATAATTAACCTCAAGTATAGTTATTGTTTGTTATCAACAAGGAAGAAGAAGATGGAGAAGAAGAGCATCTAGTTAAAAGATATGTTTTTTATTGGAATTGAACTTTTGATTAAATCTACAGACCAAGCGGATGTAAGAGAAGGGGAGATTGTTTGTTTCTAAAGAGTATGATGATCGTGGGAATAAAGGGGAAATTTTACCTCATCGAAATCAGCAGCAGAGCCAAAGGGAGCAGACAATGCGTCCTGGATCTGTTTCATGTTATCGGTTTGCTCATTGATCTCATCCATCGTCTTGTCAACATCGTCAATGTTTCTGCCAAAACACACATCGCACACTTAGTCTGCTGCTTAAATAAATAAAAAAGGGGTTAGGTATATATATAAAACACGTACGTAGCTTTCTGCATAGCTTTCATAGTAGCAGCACCAGTCCTCAAAGCATCTACAGTCTCTGTTGTTGCTTTGGCACCTTCCAACATAATCATCTGTAGTTTACAAGAAGAGATATAAAGTCATCGCTTAAAGTAGTAAGCAAACTTTCATCAAAAGTTAAAAAAAGAAAAAAGGTTACTTGATCATGGATACGGAGCTGAAAGTTGCCAAGCTGTTCAACTTGTTGCTCATATAATCTCTTTCTTTTCAAACATTGTATAGCCGCTGCACAATAACAAGATATTAAGTTCTCTTGAATCTTCTACTAAACAACAGAGAACACTAATCCCACAAGCACACACAGTCTCTTTAGTGACCAACGAAGAACAAACCAGACCCATTACACAAGCACACACAGTCTCTTTACTCCCTTGTTTCTTTTCTTGTTCTTGTAGAGAGAGAAGAGAGTAATCTTCTTCTTCACTCTTAGGTTTCTTGCGCCTCAAGTCTTTTCTTGTTCTTCTTCCTTCTTTGTAGCTTGTTCTCTGCTACTCTTCTTTGTTCTTCTTCTTGGGAACTTCTCTTACATCCGCTTGGTCTGTAGATTTAATCAAAAGTTCAATTCCAATAAAAAACATATCTTTTAACTAGATGCTCTTCTTCTCCATCTTCTTCTTCCTTGTTGATAACAAACAATAATTATACTTGAGGTTACTTATGTTGTTTTAGCGAATTGACCTGATGTAAAAACATGATTCTAAAATTTGAAAAAGGATAAAAGAGAGTAAAGCGACATACCGACGCAAAACACAGATTATACTTGAGATTGTTTGAAAACTACAATCTGTGTTTTATTAGGGATTGTCAAGAAGCCTCTGAGTTTGAAGAAGCAGCAAGACACGAGATGTTTTGATGAACGTCGTTAAGTCGACGTCTTCCTTTTTTTCTTTTAAAGCTATTTTCCTCTTTTTTTAATTAGTTTTAATACCTTTTTTTTGACTAATCCTATATGGCAATTTGATTGGTAATCAATAGTGAGGTGAATTTAGAA
Source organism: Brassica napus (assembly GCF_020379485.1). Classification (NCBI taxonomy): domain Eukaryota; kingdom Viridiplantae; phylum Streptophyta; class Magnoliopsida; order Brassicales; family Brassicaceae; genus Brassica; species Brassica napus. The sequence goes on along the minus strand of NC_063452.1, from coordinate 57,951,546 downwards.
GATTCACCTTAGGGGTGAACCCAAGTTTTGTTTGCACGTAAGGATAACTCATGAGTTTTTTTGGTTGATTAAATGACATTATGTCCAAATTTATTTAAGGATATTTCATTAAGGTAACTGAAAAAGACAAACAATAAAATAGGAAGTTTAAATTCATTTAAGCATATTTCATTAATGTAACTGAAAAGACAAGTAATAAATTAGGCAGTTTTATTCGTTTTAGGATATTTCATAAATGCAACTGAAAAAGACAAGGAAAAAAAAAGAGTTTAATTAATGAAGTAAGAATATTTTTAAATGAGTACTTCTCTTTTAATAATATAAATATATTGCATTTTGCGTTTTCATTACTTGCAACGTTTATATCTCCTTGTCTACTCTTGATCTCATTTTCTCTCTATCTCGCAGACATTGAAGGAGAAGAGTCAAAGATAAAACAAATTATGAACGAGAAGGAAGATTTCATATCGGAGCCATTCATCGTAAAGACAATTATTGATGAAGAAACAACGCTTCATGATTATGAGTTCAATAATAATTCACAGGGCAATACCTCTTTCTCCAAGACTTGTTTCCATGCCATTAACGCTTTATCAGGTTTGTTTTTGCTTTTTCTTTTGTGATTTTGTTCTAAAGTGTTGAACAAGTCTTGGAAATTTCGAAGTAAAGAATTTGTTAACAGTTTCTATTCTTATTCAAGTTCTATAACTCACGACCAAGGATCCAACACTTAGATTTCCAGTTGTCGACATGTGTTGATATACAAATAACACATATATATGCATCTAAACATGTTATGTTTTGTAGTTTATTTCATTATAACATAACTCATAATATACTTTATATAGTCTGATAGAAAATAAATAAATTTAGCAATATTCTAGATTCTCTTAACTCAAGCTTTTGACTTTATCTTGTAGACTTGTATCTAGATTGGTGCGTATGTGTTCAATCCTGTACAAGCTTCTTAAATCAAATCATATCTTGATAACGATCTTGAACACAGTTTCTTTGCGTGTGTATTTATAATTTGTAAAATACTTGTAATATGTTCACATATGAACACAATTCCAAATTACAGTTGCATGTGTGCTTTAGACAATCAGGCCTTGTTCGTTTGTACATCTGGAAGATACATCCAGATGGTCCATCTAGATGTCTTATCCAGATGCTCTATCTGGGTGTTGTTCGTTTCTTCATTTAGTCCATGCATCCAGATGAATCATCTGAATGCAACTATGTTCGTTTGCTTTTCATTTTTTAACTTCCACCTACATCCAGGTGTACTTGTTAATAAAATGATTAAAATATAATTTTTTACGATTCGGCGGAAAAATAGCATTTTTACGGTTTTGGCGGAAAATATTTTTGCGATTTTTAAGGAAAATGTGTTTTTGGCGAAAAAGTGCATTTTTGTTGTTTTGGCGGAAAAATACGTTTTTATGGGTTTGGCGGAAAAATACGTTTTGCGGTTTGGACGGGAAAATTGTGTTTTGCTGTTTTGGCGGGAAAAGTGTTTTTTGACGAGAAAAGTTTTTTTCGCGATTTTGGCGGGAAAGGTTTTTTTTTTCGCGATTTTGGCGGGAAAAGTTTTTTTTGCGATTTTGGCGGGAAAAGCATTTTCGCGATTTTAGCGTGAAAAACATTTTTGCGGTTTCGAAGAGAAAATACATTTTCCGATTTTGGGTGGGAAAATACATTTTTCCGATTTTGGTGGGAAAATACATTTTTCCGATTTTGGCATGAAAATGCGTTTTTCCGATTTTGGCGAGAAAATGTGCTTTCCAGTTTTGGTGGGAAAAAAGCATTTTTCCGATTTTGGCGGGAAAATTCCATTTTCCGGTTTTGGCGGAAAATTGTGTTTTCCGGTTTTGGTGGGAAAAGGCGTTTTTCCGGTTTTGGCGGGAAAATGCGTTTTTCTGGTTTTGGCGGGAAAATGCGTTTATCCGGTTTTGGCGGGAAAATGCGTTTTTCCGGTTTTGGCGGGAAAATTATGTTTTCCGGTTTTGGCGTGAAAATGCGTTTTCCGGTTTTGGCGGAAAAATTCTGTTTTTCCAGTTTTGGCGGGAAAATTCGTTTTTCCGGTTTTGGCGGGAAAATGCGTTTTTCTGGTTTTGGCGGGAAAATTCCATTTTCCGGTTTTGGCGGGAAAATTGTGTTTTCCGGTTTTGGCGGGAAAATTGTGTTTTCCGGTTTTGGCGTTTTTGGCATTTTTCCGGTTTTGACGAGAAAATTGCGTTTTTACCGGTTTTGGCCGGAAAATGCTTTTTGGAGTTTGGCGGAAAAATGCATTTTTTGGGTTTTGACGGGAAAATGCGTTTTTTTTGTTTTGACGGGAAAATGCGATTTTTCGGTTTTGGTCGAAAAGTGCGGTTTTACTGGTTTGGGCGAAAAATGTGTTTTTATGGAAATGTGTGCTTTACGTTTTTTTGCGGAAAACACATCTTGCGGTTTTTGGCGGAAAAATGTGTTTTTCAGTTTTTGCGAGAAAATGCATTTTTTGGTTATATCAGAAAAATGTCAATGAAAAAAAAATTGAATTTCGGGTTTGAAAATAATATTTTGATTTTAAAAGGTCATTTTTGTCATTTTTCTTTTTGGACTGAACTAGATGCATCTGCATCCAGATGCACCATCAAGACTCACCTTCATTTGGATGAGAATTTGAGATGACTTTTTAAAAATTCAGCTGGGTGATCCATCTGGATGTAGCATTATAATGCACAAAACGAACATCGATTCGCATCTTCACCCAGATGATCCATCTGGGTGAGCAAACGAACATGGCCTCAGTCATTTACTCGACCTTTGTTGTTTGTTCTTTCTTTAGGTGTTGGTATATTATCAGTCCGTTATGCATTAGCATCTCTGGAGGATGACTAAGTTTGATCATACTATTCACCATAGCCACCACAGCTCTCTATTGTGCCATTCTCATTAAGAGATGTATGGACATGGATCCACTTAATTATTAGATCTTACCCGGACATTGGCTACAAAGCCTTTGGAAACGCATGACGTTTCGTTGTCTCCATCTTCATGAACCTCGAGCTTTACCTTGTCGCAACTAGTTTCTTGATCTTAGAAGGTGACAACCTTAACAAGCTCTTCTCAAACATTGGATTCAACTTCATGGATATAGAATTTGGAGGCAAGCAAATGTTCATCGTCCTTGTAGCTCTTATTATTCTTCCCTCGGTTTGGCTAGACGATATGAGGATTCATTCTTATGTTTCCGCGAGTGGTGTCTGTGCTTTCTGTGTTGATTCTTGCTTCTATCTTTTGGGTTGGAGCATTTGAAGGAGTAGGGTTCAAGAACAATGACTCAAAGATCTTTCGTATTAATGGAGTCACTACCTCCGTGAGCTTATACGCGTTTTGTTATTGTGCTCAGCCGGTTTTCCCAACTCTATACACATCCATGAAAAACAAACGCCAATTCTCAAACGTAAGCTATATCAAAACATACCATTATATAATATGATGGCTATATTCTCAAACGTAGCATAGCTTCTTCCGTTTTTTTTATGCTTCTTCAGTTTTTTTGGTGATCTCATGAGTTTGGTCGGAGCATTCTTGAGCGCAACTGCGTCAATTATATTGCCATGTTTGTGTTACCTGAAGATCTCTGGCAAATACCGAAGACTCGGTTTTGAAACGCTGGTTCTCATTGGTATTATACTAATCGGAATCGTAGTTGTGATAACCGGAACTTACCAAGCGATCAAGGACATTTTTGGGCAGTTTTGAATATTTAATAGGTGAACTCTAGTTTGAGTTTGTATTATTATTATTTATTTACTAGGGGAAGTACGCGCGGAATTGTTGATAATTATTTTTCTTGAAAAAATGTTTTTATTTTATTTTTATGTGTGTTATTTTGTCATTTTAATGTCATTTTTATTAAAGGTGGTATAGTACACTATCAAAAAATGTTACAGGAATTCACTAAATTGTTCGTTTTGTAAAGTTCATATTATTAGATTTAAATCATATTTAAATAATAATATTTTAAAAAATAAGTCAAATGTAAATATAATTCAAACCGAAGAAAGGATGGTTAATAATATAATATGAAATATCAATATGGTTTTTTAGTATTTGTTCCGTCCAAAACCTAGCAATTATTGGTTTCAATATCACAATACTTATGTTTTCTATTTTATGTCAATAAGTTTACTGAGTAAATTTAAGTCAATAAGTTTACTGAGTAAATTCATTCTAGAATAAAATAAATATATAATTTGTAAATAGAATAATAGAAAATAGTAAAAACAATAAAATAATAAAAATTTATGTTATTCATTAGTTGTGAATAAATTAAATATTTAAAATATATTTCTATTATTTTATTTATTTCTTTATTCATCTTGAATTTTAGTGAACAATGAAATAGATTATCAAACTTTATATAATAATAGTTAGTGCGGAAAAGATTAGATAGTCCACAATTATTTTATTTTATTGTTATTAACAATATGATTTTTTGGATATTGTAATTTTGTGGTCGTTTATTTGTTAAGAGCATTATTTAGTGCTTTTAGTGTGTTATGTAGTAGTGGGTGATAAGTTAATATATTTTGTGTTTTTTTTCAAGTAATGTGTTGTTGTGTGTATAGAACTTGTTAGTAGTGAATTGAGCATATAATGTAAAAGCATATTGAATTTCAATAACTTTGCATTTAGGCATTTGTCGATTTTAAGATTAATGATTTCAACGTCAAAATTGTATTTTATTTTTTTCATATTTTTGAATATTATAACTTTTAAGATGTTTTTTTTCTCTCCCCATATTTTGATCTTGAGCCGTCACTATCTCTATTTTTCGTTTACCTTTCTAGTGTGTGGTGCTTCTCACCATCACCGGAAAAACTCATCTTCTGCTCTTGTTCTTCCTCGCCTTCTTTGTCGGTGAGATTATACAGAATTTGTTGTATATCGACTTTATGAGTTCCCAGTTGTGTGGTTATTTCTCACAATGTTGTAGGCTTTTCCAGTTAATCGGAATCGTAGTTGTGATAACCGGAACTTACCAAGCAATCAAGGACTTTTTTGGGAGGTTTTGAATATTTAATAGGTGAACTCTAGTTTGAGTTTGTATTATTATTATTTATTTATTTGTATTACACACTAATCAAATCTTTGATTCGAACTCTGTCACCGGTATTTAACGGTTTATCAGTGTATTCAAACAAGATTGCTCCGTTAAGGTTTCCTTGTGATATCAACAATCTTGTCTATGACTTCTCTGTTATTTCTCACGTGTTTATTGGTGATCACGTAAGACTTATCTATTATTTTCTTCACGCATTGATCAATTTCCTCGAGTTTCTCCGACATGGAGCTTCTCGCGAGCATCCTTAGAACGACGTCGCTTTGCATGGCTGCTAGATCGGTTAGAGCCCACATACCAATCTCCGACATACCAAACATCATCACCATCTGTAAACCAAAACAAGAAAATCCACTAGGTATTTCCGGTTTAGGAGATTATGTTATATATATATATATATATATATATATATATATATATATATATATATATATATATATGTACATGTCTTGCTGGTAGTGCACCAGAAAAAAATCAGATATTCGTAAACGATGAAGCTAGATTGTACTGGTAGTGCACCATACACAAGAGGTTTTCACTGCGATGGTGATTCCTTCTCGAAAACAAATCGCCGTTCGGAGTCAGCATAGTCGCTTCGGTATGACTAATCTCATCTCCTGCTACAGGTCTTCCCGATATGCAGTTCCTTCTCCTCACCTCATTCACGTCATCCTAATCGAAGTTATCTCTGAATCTACGGAAGCGATAAAGAAAGATACCTTCGTCAAGAGGTTGTGGCCCTAACCGTATATGGCTTATAGGGAAGGGGATAAGTGCATGTCGGTTGTAGATTGCCGGCAGATCATCTTGAGATAGCCAATCAACAGTGGATTGCTGGAAAACTTCTTCAATTCCATCATTGAAGTCTTCGTCTTGCAGATTGATCGCCATCTGAAAAGTGGAACTTTTGGATCCTTTTGTTTTGTTAAGGAAAGAAAACAGAACTTGTTTCAATTTGTAGCTGTAGATTCAAGAATTGGATCAATTAATCAATAGAGAGTCTCACTCACTCTACCTTTGTCAACATATTGATTGCAAGAGTTTGGTTGACTCCACAATAGCTTGGCAATGGATTGGGTCTTAGGTTTTGGGTCCAATAACGGGTTTGGATTTTGGGCCTAATAATTTTTTTTTGTCAGATATTAGAAAAATCTGACTTTATCACTACAAGCAAACATCAATTTTGATACTACTCTTGCAACTGCATTTGGTGGTTACAAGATTAGGTGACCAGTTTGTAACTAATTTGTAACTATTTTGCAACTACTATAAATAGGTTATATATTAGTTGCATATTCGCGACCAAAATGAGTTATAGCAATTTAGTCGTTTATTTGAGGCACATTTGTGACACTTTTGTAACTATTTAGCGTAGTCGCAATATAGTAGCATCATTATGACTAATTTACCACTATTTATGTAATTGCAAATCTGTAGTTACTAATTAGTTACAAAATAATGTAAATCCATAGTTGCTAAATTGTAGCTATAGCTTTGCAACAATTTTGTGACTAATTAGTTTAGGTAAAAACAAAATAGTCATGAATTAGTTGCAAATTTTCATACATATATTATCAGAGACAATTACATATAATACTTCAAATGATACATGTACATTATCTGCAAATTTTCATATATTTCAACCATGTAGTTGAGGTAAAATGTACTTTGAGGTTTAGTAGCAATATTAATACAAATACTTGATTTTGACCGGGTATTTTTTTCAATTTATATACATAGATATTTATTTTAGATCATTGGTGATATACAATTTTAACGTTAATCATATATATACATATTTATATAACTATTTCAAATACAATAAATCCATAGTTTATATGTTATAATTAATCATTTTTTTTAAATCGTCACATGTATTTGTCGCTTATTATTATATATTTATCTTATTGTGTTTGCATTTTGTTACTAAAAAATTAATATATGCATGAAACAACATATCTGAAAATTATTTTTTGTTTAATTTATACTAAATTCCGACCCACCGTTCTTCAAAGATGGATTTTATTTTAGCAATATTTTTTACGTTTATTTATTTTATATAATATATTATTGTATATACAAAATTTTAAGATATGTAAATTTTCTATACATGTATTATATAGTTTGCGAATATTAAGCCGCTCTGTTATCATATTATATTTTTAACAGAAATATTTATATTTATGAAAATAAACTTATCAATTTAATACAAGTTATCATATTTAGTTCAATATAATAGTTTATTTTAACATGATTTATTATTATTATAAATATATAAAAATAAAATATAAATTTTATTTTTTATTTTATAAAAGATAACTGAATATATATCAATGTATAATAATAATTCTATTTAAAATTAAACTATATCATTATTAAAGTAGTTACAAAGATTTTATATTATTAGCTTTAGTGAATATGTGGAACTTACTGACATAATTTCTGGTTTTATTTCTAAATTTAAAATTTATCTATGAAAATTAAATTAAATTGGACCTACATAATAGAGAAGAAATATTTTGAGATACTGTTAAGAGCAACAAAAAATATTTTTAAAAGAGAAACTATAATATATTGTACTTACAAACTAATTTTGTAGTAAATATTTTTATTTGAAACAGAAAGGATATTTATTTCTAACAAAATCTTTTAAAGATCTTTATAAAATGTATTTTGAAAATTAATCAATTTAAATTTTTATTATCGTTAAATTATAGTTAAAATATTTATATAATTTAATTTTCGTTCGTCAATCAAACATTAATTTAATTTGAAATTATAATTATATTTTATGATAATTAAAATTTAAGTTAATTAATTTTCAAAAATAAATTTTATCCTCATTCTGAAAAGATTTTCTTAAACAATATTTATTTGTATTTTAAATAAAAGATAATGATATTAAAAGATATGATGATTAAGTTATGTAAAATTTGATAAACTTTCTATAGGATGGTCCAAACAAAAAAATCACACATGAACAAAGTCATGACTTCTGTTTTAATATATAAGATTTGTAACTTTTTTGCAACTCGTAAATGTATTGTAGTCACAATATAGCAAAACCGTATCATTATTTACAATAATATAAATTTAATTATATAATATACTCCCTCCGTTTCATAAAGAATGTCATTTTGACATTTTTCACACAAATTAAGAAAATAATTGAAATGCATTAAAGTTTTTATTAATTATACATCTTCAACCGATACTATTTGAGATAAATGAAATTATTTATAAAATTAATGCATTTGTAATTAATTTTAAACTGAAAGTTGCATTAAAATTTTAAAATGACTTTTTTTTTGTAACAAAAAAAATGTTAAAGTGACACTTAATATGAAACAGAGGGAGTATACCATTAGTTAACAATCTAATAAACAAAAAAATAATGAATTTGAGTACTATCAGAATCAAATAAATGCAAGAAGCTAATCATATCTTGCATAAATTAGTCACTCATAAAATTTAAACATGGATACAAATGTTTGTAATGCATTCATGTGTTTTTTTACTTGGGTTAACAAAAAAATACTTAGGATATAGGGTATAAATTTGTCACTACATGGTAACCATTATAACTAAAAAAGTTCCAGTGGTGACAGGGGTGTTCAATCCGGATATCAGTTCGGTTTCGGTTCGGTTTTTTCAATTTTTCGGTATTTCGGTTAGTAAAATATAACTACCATTCTAAATCCATATTTACTTCGGTTCGGTTCGGTTTATATACCACCGGTTTTCGGTTTATTCGGTTTTATACCAAAACATAATTATTTAGTTTGAGATCATATTATATAAATTTTAGAGTCATATTGTCATCGCAGTCATTTATTAAAAATATATTATATTTTCAAATAAAAGAACAAAAAAATAAAAACACTTATACCTTCAAATGAAATAATCAAATCTAGAATTAAAATCAAAGCTCAAAATTTTGAAAAAAAAAAAAACAAAAGAGAAGTACGAAAGAAAATGTTTCCACTCTTCCGTATCCAGTGTTCATCAAAGTCATGCTTCATCGAGTGAAACTCTGTTAGTTTATAAATAAGAAAAAAATTGTGAAGATTTTTGTATAGTTATTATCCATCAAATTTATAACATTCACTTCAATTTAATCAATGATAAAAGAAAACAAAATGATTAAAAGAAGAAGACTAAGAAAATAAAAAGCCTCAGTTACGATGAATTGTTATTTAATTATATTTTAAGTGTTTTTCAAATTATGATTCTTTATTACTATAAAAATATGGTAATAATTATTAACAAAAGAATAACTTATATAACAAATATATTTTCATGTGACGTTATAAAATATGTACATATTTACATGTTTTTACTTTTGATCGGTTTTGTTCGGTTTATTCGGTTAATCGGTTATAAACCAAACCATATCCAAATCCTACGGTTTTTATAAAATCATATCCATTCGGTTTATATGGTATATACCAAAACCATACCATATTGTCTATTTCGGTTCGGTATGGTTCGGTTTTACCATATTGGAGAGGCCTAAGTGGTGTGGTGTCAAATCAATGTCATAACACGTTGTGGTCTTAAATTAGTCGCAAAACTTTACTAACGTGACACGATAGCGTTTTCACTCGAAAATTGTAAATTTAATATTTTCTTACAAGTGATTTCTATAATTAAAATTAATAAACTACTTTCTTTGATAATTATGCTAATCTTCAAAGATGGCAAGAACTATGTTTCTGGATCGATCGATCACCAGGTGAGCTGTGTTTCAAAGATGGCAACAAAGTCCACAAAGTCTTATGAATCATACAGATGTTCTGTAAGACACACTAATCACTTTAACATCTTCGTTTTATGGTTTAAAAACTAATAAAATGGCGCTAATCATCCTGAAAACTGTCTACATCGGTGCACTAGTCACCCTTAAAACTAATAAAATGGCGCTAATCATCCTGAAAACTGTCTACATCGGTGCACTAGTCACCCTTCTTGAAGGATCCAGACAGAGATTGGTACTATGATTGATATAAAAATCATAGTCTTGCAACAAATATCAACCCTTGATCATTTACAATCTCCTTTTCCTGTGTCTTTTTTTGTTCGGTATAATTTCATATATAAACCAAACACTTGGAGGGTAAAAAGGCAAACACACATGTCATAGTTTGATTGTTCTACTCGAGAACTATTAAAAGCATATATGATAAGAACCCCTAGACCTCTATGAAGAACCGAACTCTTTTTTACTTGAAGCGAAGTTCTTTAGTGAAAGTAACAGTCCCCATTTACCAAATATGATAAAACTCCCAACCAGATCATAACCAGAAATACAGAAATGCATAAGAACACAGAGTATAGATAAAGTGTTTGAATCATTAAACATGATAGCCAGAACAAAAAGCACACAATCAAGAAACACGAGAACACATTCAAAATTTTGAAATTGTTCTTCACTAGAAACCATTTTCTCTGCAATATCCCTCATTGTAAGGTCTTTTATTTAAACACATGGAGATTAACATCATATTAGTTTTGTGTAAGAAGTTCTTGTGAAAAATCACTAAACTCCAAAACGAAATAAAAAAACATGTTTATAAGCTAATCAAAGTATAATCATCATTGTCATCATCACAAACTGTAATGATACCATCTTTTATCTCAAAAAAAGATTAAAACCTTTTTATTTTTCATTTCTTGATCTTCCTTAGCTGCTTCTTAGGACCAGGAACCTCCAACCTCCCAACCGAACACCCACATTTCGCCCTAAAAACCAACACCGCCCTACCATTAATCGGAGCCATCTTCTTCAGCTCCGCCTCCAACTCACGGTGGTAATCACGAGGCAACTCAAACAACCCCTTCTTGCAAACCCGGAAGGTTAACCCTAACCCTCTGTATCTTTCTTAATGCTGGATTGGATATCTCTGCGAATATCTCTGCGATGGCAACCGTCCCATTCTCGAACAAGTCAACTTTCTTGACTTCACTTTCTTCAAGATGGTGCAGGAACCTCGAGTATGACATTCTGTTGGAAGCGGCTTCGATGGGAGCTTCTGGTTCAGCTTTTTCCGGATGAGCCAAAAAAGTTGCTAAAGGTGGCGTAGAACCCAAGGCAGTCATATCAGTAGGGCTCTCTTGGTGAGTTTACGGTCTAAAGTTTTTTTTCTTGATATGATGGTTATGCCTGTGGAGGGATTTGGATAAATGAGTAGGTTTTGGCAACTCTTGGGACTTATTATTGCAGGTTGGGATGGTAGAGAGAGGGAGAGACAAAGCTGATGATGAAGATGCCATTTTCATCATCAAAGCCACTGCTTCCGTTCTTTTGGAATTTGCTTCAAAGACTATTACGTTTTGAGGTTTGAGATTTACGAGGAGTGTCCTGGCTCCACTTATGTGGTCCAGACTAGCCACGGGGTAGGCTTAGAGCCTTTGGCGAGGAGTTACCTCAGACCACATGTTGTTCTCCTCGGGCCGAGGAATCCATGTGAAAACCTCGGTGGCCAGCGGAAATCGAACCCGAGACCGTATTGGGGCCGAAGCTCCCTCAAATACCACTAGGCTAACCCCGCTGGTTTGGTTTTTTGATGTTTTGGTTTGTGGGTATAATATTCGAGAATTTATAATATAAACATAAAAGATGATTTAGCTTACAAAAAAAAAAACATAAAAGATGATATGATGAGTGATGACTCAGACGAAGAGGATGTTTCTAGTTTCTTTTGTCTTTCTCAAGAATATATAATCGTCTTCCCGAATGATCCAGAGAGTGTACTATGGAACAAGAAAATCTTTATATCTTAAATCTCCAGGTATATTAAGATTGGGATACATCATTATAGTCTTGCAAAAAATCTCAACGACCCTTGACAATTTTCAACTTTTTCTCTTTTCTTTTTCTTTCAGTAGGATTTCATTTAAACTACACACTTGGAGGGTAAAAACACATGTCGAGGTTTACTTGATCTAATCAAGAACCACTAACATTCATGATAATACCCTGGACTTTTTTGAAGAACCGATCTTTATTTTTTTTACTACAGGAGAAGTTCTTTACTCCGTTTAGCATAAAACTATCAACCAGAAATACAGAAATGCATAAGAAGAGAATGCATAGATAGATAAATGTTTGTATCATTAACTAGGCATGAAGTCAGAACAAAAAGAAAATAATAAAAGAAACAGGAACAGATTCAGAACCTAAAATCTAAATCGTTGTTCTTCACTATAAACCATTTTTTCTCTGCAAAATCCTCACTGTAAGGTCTTTTATTTAAACACATGGAGAGTAACATCATATTAGACTGTTTAAGATATGTGTAGCACCAAAATTAGGAATGTCTATGAAATAGTGAAGCCACAAACACCAATCTTACTCCTTTAGAGTGATAAAACATTAGACAAAGAGAGGGCACTCATACAAACCTGCAGAGGTAAGAAATGAGTCTTAAAGGAAGATGATGTGAAAACGGAAGTCAAAATAGGGCAAAAAACATAAACAAGGATGAAAAACAAAAAAAAAAACTTAAAAATAGATGTGTTACGAAAGTCAAAAAAATGAGGAACCGTAATATTTGAAAATATAAAAAGATGTGGGGTCCGCTGCACTATTTGCATAGTGAATTTTTTCTCCATATAATTTCGATCGTTTAGAAAATCATCCTTCAACCTTCTCTTCTCTCTATAATAAACTCTTTCTATCAATGTTAAAAATTCTACGGGTATAAATTTTGCCCTTATTCAAATTCTCGCGATACAATAAAATTCCAGTTCTTTTTATAACACGTTATCAGCACGATCACTCTGCGATTCGGTAAAATTTATTTGTATCATTTATACCCTGTTATAATGGTCGGTATACCGCCTCTACTATTATTTATATCATGTTATAATAGCCGGAATACCGCATATATTATTTACTAGTAATTTAATTTATTTATTGGTCGGCCGAGCCGCCTTATATTCTGTTTATTATTAATTGGTCGGCCGAGCCGCCGTATAATTTATTTATTACTCTGCATTGATCGGCTGAGCCGTCGCATGATTTGTTGTCATAACATAAATATTTCATTGCCATAATTTTTACTTTTATGAAATTTTATAGATTTGATTGACTGTTTAATACGATATTTTCAGACTGATTTTTAGTGCACTCGATTTAACCCCAACGGTCACAAAGAATTTTTTTCAAAAATTTCCCCTTTCTCCAACGGTCATGAACAGTAATTTTCATCTATAAATACAACTCATTTTCACTCCATTTCATCATCCAAAACATTTCATCTTCTCTCAAAAAATTTCAAATCGCTCTCCTCCGATTTCTCATTTCAAGAAAGATGATTCGCGCACTTTTGTTTTTATGTGCCATTTTTATTTGTTTTTCTATTTATGGTTTATTCGTTGGAGAATTTACTGCGAGTGAATTTAAGATGAATATCGGTTTAATTTTCTTTACATCGCTTCTCCTTGTAATTGCTTGCATGATTAATGTAAATGGTTCCTTTTAATATTAATAATATTCTAATAATTTTTTTTATTTATGTGCTTTAGAAATACAAATGGCAAAAATCGAGAAACTTCAGTTTCCGGCATTGGAAGTAACTGGGACAAACTACACGGCATGGGTTACAAACATGGAGCTTCATCTAGATTCCGAGGAAATACTCAGAACAATAAAAGACGGCAATATATCAACCTCTCATGAAAAGTCTAAGGCCGTGATATTTCTGAGAAGGCATCTAGATGAAAATCTTACGCATGATTATGCGAGAACCAAAGATCCCTTAGATCTTTGGAAAGCTCTGAAGGAGAGGTTTGATAACCAAATAAAAATTACTCTCCCCCATGCACTTGATGAGTGGAAAAATCTACGATTTCAAGATTTTGAAAAAGTGGAAACGTACAATTCCGCTATATTGAGAATAGCGGCGCAATTAGATTATTGCGGTAAGCCTGTCTCGGAAGCATAAATGCTCGAGAAAACTTACCAAATGTTCCACAAAAATCATTATGTTCTACAAGAACAATATAGAAATTGTGGGTATACGAGGTTCTCTGAACTCGTTGTGGCGCTTATGATAGCGGAGAGAAATAATGAACTCCTCATTAAAAACCACAATGCCCGACCCACGGGAACCAAAGCATTTCCTGAGGTAAATGCAACGGATATAAAAAATCCGGAAAAAGGAAATTATTCCTATCGTGGGCGTGGTCGTGGCCGTGGTCACAATCGTGGTTTTGGTCGTGGTCGTGGTTATCGATTTAACCGCAACCATGAAAGGAGTAACAACCCAAGAGGAAGGGGATCCAACACATGGAATCGATCTGATCGGGTAAAAGGGAAAGAAACCCAAGAAAACCCTACTCATAAAAATGAGAACGTCTGTTACAGATGTGGATCGAAGGGACACTGGTCTCAAGTATGTCGAACTCCTCGGCATCTATGCCAATTGTACCAAGAATCTATTAAAGGCAAGGCAAAGGAAGTAAATCTCAATGAACACCTTGTGGGTACAACATCGACATACCTCGAATCCTCTGACTTTATGGGAGATTTCGACGAGGCCACTCATCAAAATAATTGAAGTGCTTGTACTGATCAAGCTTAATAATGCCTAGTGATGCCATAAAATATTATGTATTTCACTTTCAAAATAATGTTGTATTTCAAAATATCTAATGTATAATTATTGTGTACTTGTTATTGATGAATAATATGTTTACTTATGAAAGTTTATTTTCTTTATTAATATTAACTGTGTGTTACAGAAATGGATAAGAAAGCAAATGGAACAACAACTAAACAAATTGGTAGAGAAGTTTGCATACCAGATAGTGGCACAACGCACACTATACTGAAGGATAAGAGATATTTCTCTACTTTAAAGTCAGTAAAAATGACTATAAACACAATATCAGGTCCTACAGACCTGATCGAAGGAATTGGCAAGGCGAACTTTATGTTGCCTAATGGAACAAAGTTTTCCATAGATAATGCCTTATATTCTCCAAATTCTAAGAGAAATTTGTTGAGTTTCAAAGATATATACCGTCAAGGGTATAACACTCAGTCTGCAACTGAGAATGGAAAGAAGTATTTGTATATAACTTCTGAAAAATCAGGCAAAGGCCTTGTACTGGAAAAATTTCCAGAACTTCCTTCTGGATTGCATCACACTTATATTGATGCTATAGAATCACATCTTGTGATAAAAAGAAATCCAGAAGATGTTACATTATGGCATGATCGCCTTGGTCATCCAGGCACTACAATGATGCGAAAAATCATTGAAAGCTCACATGGTCATTCAATAAAAACCCAAGATATATACCAAAGTAATAAAATGACATGTGATGCGTGTGCTCTTGGGAAATTAATCATAAGACCATCACCAACCAAAGTTGACAAAGAATCACCAAAGTTTTTGGAAAGAATCCAAGGTGATATTTGTGGACCAATACATCCACCGTGTGGACCATTCTACTACTTTATGGTATTAATCGATGCATCGAGTAGATGGTCACATGTTTGTTTGTTATCATCTCGAAATATGGCATTTGCGAGATTTCTAACTCAGATAATCAAATTAAGAGCACAGTTCTCAGATTATCCAATTAAAAGAGTTAGATTAGATAACGCTGGTGAATTCACATCCCAAGCTTTTAATGATTATTGTATGGTATCAGGGATTGAAGTAGAGCATTCTGTTGCTCATGTTCATACACAAAATGGTTTGGCAGAATCATTAATTAAACGGCTGCAACTAATTGCAAGGCCATTGATCATGAGATCAAAACTCCCAACCTCTGTATGGGGACATGCTATTTTGCATGCAGAAGCACTAATTCGGATAAGACCAAGTGCATACCATAGATATTCCCCATTACAGTTAGCATTTGGAAAAGAACCAAATATCTCTCATCTAAAAATCTTTGGTTGTGCGGTTTATATTCCAATAGCACCACCGCAACGTACAAAGATGGGACCGCAAAGACGGTTGGAAATATATATTGGCTATGATTCTCCATCAATAATAAGATACCTAGAACCACAAACTGGTGATGTGTTTACGGCACGATTTGCCGATTGTCATTTCAATGAGAAAGAATTCCCAACTCTAGGGGGAGACAATAAACAAGTAGGAAAAGAGATCAAATGGAGTGTACCATCGTTATTACACCTTGATCCTCCTACGAAACAGTCAGAACTAGAAGTTCGACGTATCATGCATTTACAAAATATAGCAAATCAGCTACCTGATGCATTTGCTGATACCAAAATGGTAACTAAATCACATATACCCGCTGCAAATACTCCTGCTCGTATTGAAATACCACAAAATGGTGGAACGGCAGTTGATACACGTGAATCAGGAACACGTTTAAAGCGCGGTAGACCTATTGGTTCAAAGGATAAACTTCCTAGAAAACGTAAGGAATGTGAAAAGCATGATACTCCCAAAATAACAGAAAATATTTTGGACGAAGAAAATTGTGAATCTAACGACAATATAAAGCATCTTGAATCTGAAGGAAATCATGAGATTTCTATCAATTACATCCATAATGGAAAGATATGGAAACGAAATGAGATGGATGATATTGATGACGTTTTCTCATACCTTTTAGCAAAGGAAATAAATGAAGAAAACGAAGATCCAGAACCAAAGTCTGTATATGAATGTCAAAAGAGACATGACTGGATAAAATGGAAAGATGCAATTCAAGTCGAATTAGATTCGCTTAACAAACGAAATGTATTCGGACCTATTGTGCTCACACCCAAAGATGTAAAACCTGTTGGGTACAAATGGGTGTTTGTCCGAAAAAGAAATGAGAAAAACGAGATTACAAGATACAAAGCTCGTCTCGTAGCCCAAGGTTTCTCTCAAAGGCCAGGAATTGATTATGAGGAAACTTATTCTCCTGTCATGGACGCAATCACATTTAGATTCCTGATGAGCCTAGCGGCCAATGAAAATTTAGAAATGCGTCTCATGGATGTCGTTACGGCATATTTATATGGATCATTAGATACTGATATCTATATGAGAATCCCAGATGGATTTAAAATGCCAGAAACGTTAAGTTCCAAACCTAAAGAGTTATGTGCAATAAAATTGCAAAGATCATTATATGGGTTAAAACAATCTGGACGAATGTGGTATAATCGTCTCAGCGAACACTTAACAAAAGAAGGATACACGAATGATCCTATATGCCCTTGTGTTTTCATAAAGAAAACAACATCCGGATTTGTGATAATCGCGGTGTACGTTGATGATCTTAATATTATTGGAACTCAAAACGAAATCCAAAAGGCATCAAACTATCTGAAAGGAGAATTTGAGATGAAAGATCTCGGCCAGACAAAATATTGTCTAGGATTACAAATTGAGCATTCTCGAAAGGGTATATTTGTACACCAGTCTACATATACCAAACGAGTATTGAAACGCTTTAACATGGATAAAGCAACTCCTCTTAGCACCCCGATGGTCGTTAGATCACTTAATGTTGAAAATGATCCGTTTCGACCATCTGAGGAAAATGAAAAAATACTTGGTCCTGAAACTCCATACTTAAGTGCAATTGGAGCTCTTATGTATCTTGCAAATTGTACTCGACCTGACATATCTTTTGCCGTTAATCTTTTAGCGAGATTCAGTTCGTCTCCTACGCGAAGACATTGGAATGGAATTAAACATGTCTTTCGTTACCTTCAAGGAACAACTGATTTAGGCTTGTTTTATCCTAAAAGTTCAAAAGGTCAAATGATTGGTTTTGCAGATGCAGGTTATTTTTCAGATCCACACAAAGCTCGATCCCAGACAGGATATGTTTTTACAATTGGAGGCACCGCCATATCTTGGCGTTCTCAGAAGCAAACACTTGTTGCTACTTCTTCAAATCACGCTGAGATCATTGCACTCCATGAAGCAAGTAGAGAATGTGTATGGCTAAGATCAATAAGCCGACACATCTGTTCAAGCAGTGGGATTGACGAAAATACGGAGCCAACTATTCTATATGAAGATAACGCGGCATGTGTTGCTCAAACGAAGGAAGGATATATCAAAAGTGATAGAACCAAACATATACCTCCGAAGTTCTTCTCATACACTCAAGAGCTCGAGAAGAATAAAGAGATTGAAGTAAGATATGTTCGATCATGCGACAATGCAGCCGACCTCTTCACAAAATCACTCCCTACCTCGGTATTCAGAAAACACATCCATAACATTGGGATGCGCCATCTGAAGGATCTATGACTGTTCGTTCGAGGGGGAGCTTACGTAGTTGTACTCTTTTTACCTTACTATGGTTTTTCCCATTGGGTTTTCCTGGAAAGGTTTTTAACGAGGCAACAAAGACGTTAAGCGAGAGCGGATAGTGACACCGGCCCCCAAGGGGGAGTGTTACGAAAGT
This sequence comes from Brassica napus, assembly GCF_020379485.1. Taxonomy (NCBI): domain Eukaryota; kingdom Viridiplantae; phylum Streptophyta; class Magnoliopsida; order Brassicales; family Brassicaceae; genus Brassica; species Brassica napus. The sequence goes on along the minus strand of NC_063452.1, from coordinate 57,933,026 downwards.
CAAAAAAAGGAGGAGTTTCTTCTCTATATAAACGATCGATTTCGATCGTTTAGAAAATCATCCCTCAACCTTCTCTTCTCTCTATAATAAATTCTTTCTATCTGTGTTAAAAATTCTACGGGTATAAATTTTGTCCTTATTCAAATTCTCGCGATACAATAAAATTCCAGTTATTTTTATAACAATATGAGTATTATTGAGTAGTACACTAGTCTTTCGATGAGGAAGGAAACAAAACAAGTAAAATAAATAGGTGGGGGAGCTAATTAATTAAGTTGCACTAAGCTTGGAACATATGAGCAAAGAAATGCATCACAATAACGGTCTGCACATTCTCTGACATCTGCTGCTTCTTTCAAGGATCCATCTACTCCAATGATGTAAGCTACTTCGCGAGTGGGGTTTCGTATATCTGTGTCTTTATCAAAAACCACGGCGACTTTCTTCTCCTCGTCAATGAAGAAACTCGCAGATGCAGGAAACTACCACTGAGGGTGAATGAGTTGTTTGATATTGGCCGATAAGAAAAACTTGTTGTTCCAGGACACGGCGTTAGGGTCATCACCAATCTTAGTGGAAATCCAGATCTCAAACGTCAATATATCCCAGGTCTGGAAGAAAACCACAAGCTGATCTTCTCTAACACTAGATAGACTCACGGTATCTTGAAAATAAGATACACGCGGTAGAGACAAAGGCGGCCCGAATGTCTCTCTTGTGAAATCGAAACAGACTAAGAAACCATTGATAGATGGTCTTTCTGAAGCAAACCAGTAGGTGTTTCCCTTTAAAGATAGGCCATGTTCACCATAACTTATCATCCACGTTCGAGGAAAGAGGTCAAGAATCCTCCATGAATCAGAACTGAAGTCGTAGATTTTGAACTCGACAAAATGAGAGAGAAAATCAATAAATCTCAAGACTTTGTGGGACTTACTGTTACGGTCGTAACCGAGAGCATACGTATAAGAACACCTATACTTGTCCACTAAGTGGCAATTATGTGTGTGCTCGATCCACCTGATTTGCCCCCAATACGGGTTCCAAACCACGAGCCTGGAGTGACCTTTGGGGATGCATAACAATAAACCGTCGCAGTGAAAGATTCCACACACGTCGAGTTGATCTGAACCGTCTGGGCCAATAAGTCTAGCTTCACGCTCCACTACACATGATTTGTTGGAAAGATTGAATCTCATCAAAAAAAACCCTATAATCCATCATCATGACCACAAGACGGCCCTCCTTTGATTCTTCTGATTGATGAGCAAGGTGCTTCTTTGCAAATACGCCACATCTGGACAACTTGTTCCACTTTTTGCAAGTAGATCGGATAGGTCTCAGAGATGTCACCGGAATTCGACAGAGTACCTCCTCAGCCATATCCTTTGGAAGATCACACATCTTCATCTGAAAGAGAACCTTGTCTTAACCCAAACTTCCTTGTTGTCGGAACAAGTTAGGTCAACCTACAATTAAACCAATCAAAAAGCAACTTACTTGTCCTCGTTCTGTCCTGAGATTGCAGATTTCTTCCGCCTCTCGATATATATAACAATTGAAGACGCAGAAACTCTCAAGTAAATTGATTCGATTAAGACCGAAGAAAAAAACACAAACCCAAATTAATTAGGAGAGAAAAACTTTATTTTTTCTGTTTGTGACCGACACAGAACAAACAGACCCAAAAATCCCAATCCGGTTTGGTTCATGTCCTCTTTGGGCAGGTAGATTTTTATCTTACCACCATGAGAATTTACACTTTCTTGTCTTTGACACTTTAGTATGAAAATTTTATAGGTGAAAGTCTAGTTTAAGTTTGTAGTACCAATACTACCATAGTATTATTTTATTTATTTGTATTATTACACACTAATCAAATCTTTGATTCGAACTCTATCCTCGGTTTTTAACGGTTGATGAGTGTATTCAGACAGGATTGCTCGAAACTCGTCTCCAGTTAAGGTTTCCTTGTCCAACAAGACATCAACAAGCTTGTCTATGGCTTCTCTGTTATTCCTCACGTGGTTCTTGGCAATCTGGTAAGCATTATCAATTATTTTCTTCACGCATTGATCGATTTCTTTGGCAAGCTTCTCGGACATGGAGCTTCTCGCGAGCATCCTTAGAACGACGTCGCTTTGCATGGTCGCTGGATCGGTTAGAGCCCACGGACCAATCTCCGACATACCAAACATCGTCACCATCTGCGAATTGAAAACTAAGGATTAGAGAACCGACCGGTTATTTCCGGTTTATAAAATTATGTTTTATATTTCTTTACCTGTCTTGCGATCTGTGTTATTTGCTGGAGATCGCCCGCAGCTCCGGTGGTTATCTCTGGTTCTCCAAAAATTACATCCTCGGCGGCTCTGCCTCCTAGTCCTCCGACGATTCTAGCGAACAACTGCTGTTTAGAAACCAACGTGGGGTCTTCTCCCGGTAAGAACCACGTGAGACCACGTGCTTGACCTCTAGGAATCAATGTTACTTTCTGAACCGGGTCGTGACCCTCAGTCAATGTCCTGAACCGAATAAAAACCGATTAATTTTGACGTAAACTGACCAAACCGAAGACATTGCATTAGTAAACCGGGACTTACGCACAGACTGCATGTCCAACTTCATGGTACGCCACAATCGCTTTGCTTTTACCGTCGATCATCTTCGTCCCTTCCATTCCGGCGGCAATCCGATCAATGGAGTCGTCAATCTCTTTAGGGGTAATCTTCTCTTGTCCTCTTCTTCCGGCGAGAATCGCAGCTTCGTTCATGAGGTTCGCCAGGTCAGCCCCACTAAAACCAGGAGTTCTCATGGCGATCACGCTCAAAGACACTTCTTTGTCAAGTTTCTTGGTTTTGCTGTAAACTTTTAATATCTCCTCTCTTCCTCTGATATCCGGTAAACCAACGGAAACCTGTTCCAACCGATCCGGTTTGCTTTAGTTTTAGAATTTATATTCGGTTCAAAGGTCCCGACCATAACTAAATGAAACATTCGCATATTGCCTCCGAAATATTAATGTTTATTGCGAGCCCCAACTTAATTAAGTTAAAATATATGTAATTCCAAGACCGGTTCTGGTTCGGTTAATATGTCCAGCCTGTGGGTTAACCAAACATACCTGCCTATCGAATCTCCCTGGTCGGACCAAAGCAGCGTCTAAAATCTCTGGCCTGTTCGTTGCAGCTATCACGAGCACTCCGGTATTCCCCGCAAACCCGTCCATTTCAGTTAAAATCTGGTTTAGCGTCTGCTCACGTTCGTCGTTTCCTCCTCCTAAACCGGTTCCCCTTATTCTCCCAACAGCATCAATCTCATCAATGAACACTAAACAGGGTGAGTTAGCCTTTGCCTTGTTGAACAAGTCTCTAACCCTAGATGCTCCTACACCAACAAACATCTCTATGAACTCCGAACCAGACAATGAGAAGAACGGAACTCCAGCTTCTCCGGCTATGGCCTTGGCCAGGAGAGTCTTTCCGGTTCCCGGCGGTCCTGTCAACAAGACACCTTTTGGGATTTTAGCACCCAAGGCTGAGAATTTCTCTGGTGTTTTCAAGAATTCTACTATCTCTTCGAAGTCTTGCTTGGCTTCGTCTACTCCTGCAACGTCGTCGAATGTTATCCCTGTGTTTGGTTCCATCTGAAACTTAGCTTTGCTTCTGTTGCAAGAAAACATACATGAAAGGCTTAAACTTAGGGTTTAAATGTTTAATATCAGCAAATTGATTTAAAGGATGTTACCTTCCAAGGCCAAAAGGCAAGTTGGGTCCACTAGGGGTTCTAGGAAATGCTAATAGCAGAGAGCCAAGTAAGACCAAAGGAACCCCAAAATTCCCCAAGAAGTTGAGCAAGAAAGCTCCCCAGTTCACATCTACCGGATGAGCAGCGAAGTCTACGTTCTTCTCCTTCATCTTCCTGAGTAGATCAACCGGTAAACCTGGAAGGTTAACCCTAACCCTCTGGATCTTTCTTAACGCTGGATTGGAGATCTCTGCGATGGCAACAGTCCCATTCTCGAACAAGTCAACTTTCTTCACTTCATTCTCTTCCAGATGGTGCAGAAACCTCGAGTACGACATTCTGTTGGAAGCAGCTTCGATGGGAGCTTCTGGTTCAGCCTTTGCGGGATGAGCCAATACTAGAGGTGACGTAAGCCCCAAGGCAGTTAAGCTCAGCAAGGCTCTCTTGGTGAGTTTAGAGTCTGGAGTTTTAGTTTTGAGAAGAGGATTATGACTATGGCTGGATTTAGATAGATGAGTTGATTTTGGAAACTCTTGGGACTTATTAATACAGGTTGGGATGTTAGAGAGAGGGAGAGACAAAGCTGACGTTGAAGAGGCCATTTTCATCACCACAGCCAATGCTTATGTTCTTCTTTGGGATTATGCTTCAAGGACTCTTGCTTTCTGAGATTTGGTCTTCTGATGTTTTGGTTGGTAGGTTCAAGAATTTATATAAACAAAAAGTTGAGATGATGAGTGATGACTCAAACGAAGAGGATGTTTCTAGTTTCTTTTGTCTTCTCTGGAACATATTATTGTCTTCTTGAATGATCCAGAGATTGTACTATTGAAAAAAAAAAACTTTGCATCTTAAATGTCCACATACTATTGGAGATTGATATAAATCATAGTCTTGCAACAAATCTCAACCCTTGATCATTTCCAAAACTCCTTTTATTGTCTCTTTTTCGTTCAGTAGACTTTCATATGATCCATACACTTGGAGGGCAAAAAGGCATATACACATGTCGTAGTTTACCTGATCTCATCAAGAACCACTAATATTTATCCCAACCAGGTCATATACCAGAAAATACAGGAATGCATAAGAACACAGAGCATAGATAAAATGTTAGAATCATTTAACCATGATAGCCAGATAAAAAAAAGAAGCACACAATCAAGAAACATTAGAACACATTCAAAACTTCAAAATCGAAATAATTGTTCTTCACTAGAAACCATTTTTCTCTGCAATATCCCTCATTGTAAAGGTTTTTTATTTAAACACACGGAGATTAACATCATATTAGTTTGTGTAAGAAGTTCTTGTGAAAAATCACTAAACTCCCAAAAGAAAAGAAAAAAACATGTTTATAAGCTAATCAAAGTATAATCATATCATCATCACAACCTGTAATGATACAATCTTTTATCTCAAAAAAGATTTTTCATTTCTTGATCTTCCTTTGCTGCTTCTTAGGACCAGGAACCTCCAACCTCCCAACCGAACACCCACACTTCGCCCTAAAAACCAACACAGCCCTCCCATTAATCGGAGCCATCTTCTTCAACTCCGCCTCCAACTCACGGTGGTGATCACGAGGCAACTCAAACAGCCCCTTCTTGCTAACAACACTCGAGCTCGATCCACCTTTAACACAATCCTCCGTCTCCAGCTGAATATCAAACTCCGCATTAGCCTTCCCCAGCCCTCTGCAATCAGGCTTCCCACATTTATTCCGACTAGACACGAGTATAACAATCATCCAAGCGGACAACGCCGTGCACGAGACGCTCAACGCGATCAGCCCGTAGACAACCGGGTCGGGGTTGCGGAGAATCTCTTCCTTGACTATACACGAGACGTCGGAGAAGATCTCCACGGACTTGACCGCGATGAATCTGATGTAAGGGAAGATCAAGAACCCCGAGGACGTGACGACGGCGATCAAGATCAGGACGTCGATGGCTGCCGATGGAGATCCGTCGCAGCAGATTGATGATGATGATGATGATGATTTACGGCTGGCTCTTGGCTTGTGAAGGTCTGATGAGTTGGCCATGATCGGTGATTGTTCGACGACGGAGATTGAGCTCTGGAGATGTACCATCTCAGATTCCAAATCCGATTCGGATCAAATCGGTCCACCAACTCCTGAAGGAGGAAAAACAAAAAAAAAGAAAACTCAAATCAGATACGATTTGAGGATAAAAATAATTGGAGTGAACCTGATTGGATCGGATCGAGAAGTGATCGTTAATAATCAATTGAAACCCACCGAAACAAAAATTTAATCGGAAATCAAATCTTCGACTCTAGTTCATACGATTTTTTAGAATCGAATTTGTATACACCTCGAAGCAGTGACGGATGTTTAAATAAGAAGAGAAGTCGGTAACGTAATCGCGGTTGAAACTAGCGCATCAGAATATTAAAAAACAGACAGAACAGGGAAGCAATCTGGTGTCGGAGAATTCGATATGTAAGAGGAAAGAAAATTTCAGTTCGTCATCATTAAAAGTTTCACTCGTTACGGTCCGAATCGATGGACGGTCGTGTCGTATACGAAGGAAGAGAGGGGGAGTCACACGCGTTCAGATTTTGATCAAAGCTTGCCTGCCTAGGTGTGTGTATGTTATGTATCGTATTAAAATGTATCAAAGTTGTTTTAATTTATTGATTTTTTTTACTTTGTTGATTTCGTGGGTCACTACTACTTTACCAGACTTAACTTTCCGTAGGCTTCATTACATTATTTAAAGGTTTGTCTTAAAAGAAGAGCAAACCAATACTTTAATATTGAGTAGTAGTACTAATATTAAAGCCCAGATTCGTTTTTAAAGCCCAATACAAAGCCCAGATTCGTTCTGTGTGGGGTCAATAGGTCCGAAGCTACCTACCTCTACCATTCAAAGGCTATTTTAAAGAGTATCTTTGTCAAACTTGGCAAGGCACTGATTTTCATAAAAACCTCTCATAATCACATGCTTCGACACCATTTTTAATTAATTTTTCGTTTTTTATCTTTTTAATAACATAAGTTATTGATTCATTTATCTTGTTATGTGTTATTATTTCAAGTGGACGGCTACAATAGTAATAAGGCAACATGATATTCTATTCAACCTAAGTCAAACCTTGTTCCCTAGCTAATCAAAAATAAACACGGTAATCGATGTTTCTTTTCTAGTTTCAGCGTCTTGGTTTCTTGTTTCCTATCTAATAACCCAACATACATTTTATTTTCATATTTCAAAGTCCTTGCACTACAAGAAAACAGCAAGAATTCTGAGGAAAAAAATCGTCGGAATTTCGTCGAAATATCGTTATTCCGACGACATACCGACGAAACAAGTCGTCGGAAATAATTCCTCGGAATTTCTTCTTTCCTCGGAAATCCCTCGAAATTTTCCGACGGAATTCCGAGGAAACAAACTTCCGAGAAAATTCCGAGGATCACTAGTTTGTCGGAAATGTCCTCGGAATATACCGAGGGAGAACTTCGTCGGGATATTTCCTCGGACATTCATCGATCGATGCGTTTTTGGACATATATACATTGATCGATAGGAATATACCGACGGACATATTCCTCGATATATTCCGAGGAACAGGTCCCTCGGTATATTCCGAACGTTTTTTTGTAAACAGATCGATCGATGGATTTATGTCCAAAAACGCATCGATCGATCGAGTAAAAAATATAATTAATTTCCTCGGAATGTAAAAATATTAATTTAAAAAAAAAAAAAAAATTCTGAAATTTAAATTCGAAAATATGAAATTAAAATTAAAATTGAAATCATATTAATTAATATTCAAAGTTTCACAAATAAAAATAAAACATTCCGAGTTTTTGGAAAAAAAAAAAACTACGGGTCTGGCACGTCCGGGAACACCTCGTTCGGGTACATCCTCTACATCATCTCCATCATTTGCTGGTTTAGCCTCCTATGCGCCTCATAGCCCGCCTGTTGAGCCGCCATCTGGGTCTCCAACAAAGATATACGATCATCTTTGTCCTTCAACTGAGCCGTAAGTACTTCTGGATCAACAAAGGGCGGTGGTGCAGAAGAAGGAGGAACCGACCGGGTGCGACGACCCAAACCGACCAAATGTCTCTTCTTCTTTGGAACCGACTGAATAGAAAATAGCCAAATTTACAAATTTAAACCAAGAAATAAATGAATTGAACTTTAAAAAAAAAAGAACTTTCGGATTCAACGATTTCGTTGATTCGAAACCGGGACAAGTTGGTCGAAGCCGTCGAAGCGTCATCCTCGGTTTGAAGCTGAGACACTTCGTCTACCACCTGAGTTTGGACCAGGTCGACCACGTCCCTCACAAGACCGTCATCAATCTGGCCGGTCTTCTTGTTGGTATACGCCCTCCTCATTAGGGCGAGATCATCAACCGGCTCGCCATCATTTTCTTCCGCCTTGAAAAAAAACATAAATAAAAGAAACATTAGAAATTAGAAAAAATGCACAATAAATTAAAATTCTGAAACTCAAATAATTGAAGAAAAGGCGGTTGAACTTACCATGCGATCTCCCAGAGTGGCAATAGATTGAGCACCCAAGTTATGCTTGTAGATGTCCTTCCCTTTACGGTCGCTCCTGCTGTTGGTGGAGTTGGTGGAAGAAGTTTCTTTCGTCTCTTCCTTATCCCAATGCGCACACAACTCCTTCCAGACCGTGTCGTTCATCGACTTTGGGACCTTTTAATAAAAAAAAAAGAAAATAGTTTAATAAATTAAAAAATAGTTTAATAAATTAAAAAATTGTTTAATAAATTAAATCGAACCTTATTGATTTCCCACGACGAAGTGGTGATAGATAAAGAGCGTCTCATCGGAATTCCAGTTGAACTCTTGCTGGAAAAAAAACACAATTAGTAGAAAATTTATATTAAAGATTAAAAATATAAGTAAAAAATTAGAATACTTACCGCAAACTGACGAAACCACAGTACCTGCTTGTCGGTAGGGAAGTGAGTGAAAGTCGGATGTCCACTGTCGAGGGCCGAGTAATCCATGCGCTGATCTCGTTCCCGGATCGGTTGAACCTAATAAAAAGAATAAACGGTTAATAATGAATCCAAATTTAAAGAAAAAAAAATGTTTAATTACCATGTTTGACCCCGTCCATGTGGATACGGAGTGAGATACGGAAGATGGTCACGACCGGGCTGTTGAACCAACTCCGCAACACGCATCACTCCCGGAGGACCCGGAGGAACAGGAGCGGATGCAGCAACGGGAGCGAGAGGAGCAGGAGCGGGTGCAGCAGAGGGAGATGTATGGTTGGAGCTGTGGGGCGAAGTGGAATCCTGAAAACGGCTGGAATCCCGAGACTGGCTCCCCGTACCACCACGACCACGACGCTGTCGAGGCCGGGTCTGATCATCATGAGACCTGTAAATTAAAAAAATATATTTAACAAATAGAGAAATATATAAATTAATTTTTTTAAAAAAAAAAATCCCAAATAATTTAATCACAAAAAAAGATTTATATATATTAAAAATATTTAATAAATATATAAAAATAGTTCTAATAAACAAAAAATAGTTTTAATAAATAAAAATAGTTTAATAATTACAAAAAAAATAGTTTTAATAATATATATATATATATTAAAAATATTTTTAAATCCCAAATAATAGTTTTTAATCACAAAAAAGTTTTATAGATATTTAAAATGTTTTGTAAAATCCAAAAAATCGAATTTATATACAAATTTTTTTTTGTAAAGTCCAAAAAATCGAATTTATATAGAAAAATCGATTTGTAAAATACAAAAATTGATTTTATATACAAAAATCGATTTTATAAATACAAAAAAAATAAAAAAATTCTAAAAAAATTCTAAATCAATTTAACAAAACAAATTATTCAACCAAATCATAATTCTAAACCTATTATACAACCAAATCACAATCCTAACCAATCACCCTAACAAAAATCTATCAAAACTACACAAAAACCTAACAAATAGAACCTAAGAGAGTGGGATAGGGTCCTTACATGATTTGTGTAAGAGAAGGGGGAGATCGCCGGAGATATCGTCGGATTTCAGGGGGAAATCGCCGGAGAGAAGAGAGGAGTCGCACAGAGGAAGAAGAGAGAAATGGGGAAGAAGAAGGGGCTCGTGGTTATAAAACCTAGGGTCCGACGGACATTATCCGTCGGAATTCTAATTTCAATTTTCGCGAAATATTTGCCCGGTAAAATGAAAATATTCTGAGGAAATTCCGACGGATAGTAAAATATCCGTCGGAATTTCTTCGGAATATTCCGAGGAAATACCGAGTAACTAGTGTTTGGGGTTTCAAAACATCAATTTTTTTTGCCGTATTTCATTTCTTCTACAATTGTAATGCATACCATTGAGGATTCTTTGTATAGATGAGCATAAACCATGAAATAACAAATTTCAAAACTAATTGAAAGTATTCCCTTTACCGTTCATTAAAAGGTATAAGTGTTTCTCTTATGTTGTGGGATTTCGTTTATACAATCGGAAAAGTGTTAATTATACGGTAAGGAACAAATATTTGACTTCATAATGAACGTAAGACACTTAATAAGAGTTATATAGGTGTTATTCAAACCGCAAAACGTTGTTTTCGGTTTAAAAACTCTATTTCCTCGGAATTTCCTCGGATTATTCCGAGGGAACTCCGAGGAAACCCTCTTCTTCCTCGGAATTGCCTCGGAATATTCCGGCTACACAACTAGCATGTCCTGAGACGATGACAATATTGGGAATCAAAGCAGACATTGAAGGGCTGTTCCAGAACATGGGTCTAGGCCAACTATGCAACCTCAACGAACCCACTTATCCGGAGTTGGTACGCCAGTTCATAGCATCCGCATACGTCAGCCGTCCCGATGATAGCCATCAGGAAGGTTTTCTGGCATTCGTAGTGCAGAAAGTATACTATAAGGTATCTTTCACAGACCTCTGCGGACTATTTGGATTGAGTGCATGGGAGAGGACATCTGGTCTTTATTGGACTTCAGAGCTGTTGAACTTCTGGGAAACGATTGGCACAGGGGTTTATAGATCTTCTCAGGCAAAGGAGTCACTTTTCCGGAGCCCAATACTGAGATATGCCACACGCCTCATTGGCTCATTGCTATACGGGACAACCACAACCGCATCAGTCACGCAATGGGAGTTGTGCCTCATGTACCAAGGTGTGAGGCATTTGCTACCGGCATTTGGAAACTCTACATTCCCACCTGCTACTGCCTTCAACATGGGAGCGGTGCTGGCCGCAAACTTAGCAGGATACAAGGGGAAAGTAACCAAATCCAAGAGCAATGCATGTGGATTTGGTGCAGTGATTACTCGGATCCTTAGACATGTGGGTGTAGACTGCGAGAACCAGCAGGTAGCACTGGACAGATCAAACAACATTGCTTGGAACTACCTGGATGTCAAAAATCTTGTAAGTAAGGAGTTCATAGCTGGTCCCCACTCTAGGATCGATCGGGATGGTCCTTACGTCTACGTATTCCAGGACCGAGCGAAGAAAACACTCTACTGCCACCTGCCTCAGATCGGCCTGACTGCTCTACTTTCAGAGGCTGCAGTTGAGTTCCTACCCCCTGCTACCGCACTAGTAGACAAGCCATCCTTCTTCACGCCAAAATATCAGACCAAAGGCAAGGCCGTGGTTGATGAAGAAGGAGAAGATGAGGCTGCACAAGCCATTCCAGATGATTCACAACCCCATCAGCTACTCCCATCAGACTCCAGCCAGTACAAGCTGCAAGAGCTTCCACCGAACGCCACTTCGCGCCAGCAACAACATTGGAGAGATCAGAGCATAAAGACAAACAACGACATGCTACACAAGATTTGGGCTGCCATTTCACGTATCAGGCCGTGTCGTTGCCAAAAGGATGATGTAGTTCATCGGGACAACTCTCCATCCAGCTCTGGTTCGGGTTCGAGTGGTACACACAGGGTAAGAAAGAGGTCCAAGAGACCCAACGATGCAGGAACATCTGGAGCAGGAGACGAGGAGTAGGAGCTATCACCGGCCAGTATTGCCATTTGATTTCCGACCGCGCTATTTTATTTTCTTTTCTATTCTAACGTTTTATGGTCTTATTTTCTATTAATTTTGAACTTAGTTTTTTTTTTCTTAATTATGAGTTCGTATTTCTTTTACATGGTTTCTTCGTTTTATATGGTTGTGTTTTGAGTAGCTTTTCATTCGTATTCAGCTTTGCCTTGCTAGATAAACCAAATAACTAATATCCGAGGAAAGAGATTATATCAAGTGTTCCTCGGAATTTCCTCGGTATTTCTTAAAAAAAAAAAAAAAAAAAATCAATGGTAGTCTGTTTCCGAGTCATCATCACCAGATGAATCTGAATCTGGATCTTGGTGAAACTCTCCAATCACTGGTTCATCCTCTACGTGAACGACGGCTTCCTCTCCAAAGTCGGTTAAATCGACAACAAGGCCAACTCCAGCTAAATCTTCTGCTGCACTTAAGTTGCCGGATGTGCTTGGTTGTAGTGGGTCTTCCAGCTCAGAACTTCCCTGAACTCGGCCTCTCGGGTTGAGTCTTGTAACAGTAACCCATGGATCATATCTGTTCCTTACCCGGGGGTACTTGATATAACAAACCTGTAACATTTAGAAAAATTATAAATTAATACACATGATGATGAATCATTCTGAATAATTAACATTTAATTACCTGATCGGCCTGAGAAGCAAGAATGAAAGGATCATAATATTGCAGCTTTTGCCTCGAATTTACTGATGTAACACCAAATGCATCTGTTCTCACACCTCGATCTGGAGTGTTGTCGTACCAATCACAATAGAAAACAGTACAGCGCAATCCAACCATGCCCAAATACTTGATTTCCAAAATCTCATGTATGTGTCCGTAGTATACATCATCTCCTGATGCAGAACAAACGCCAGCATCATAAGTCGTACTCGAACGTCTCCTCTTCTGAGTTGTGAATGCATATCCTCGAGTACAAAATCTCGGATATGACTTCACAACAAAGTTTGGTCCAACGACCATCTCACGTATCCAATCGTCAAATGTTTCACCTCTGGCCAAACCAGCAGACACCTATTAATAGCACATATTTATATGTTATATCAATAAATGTGAATTAGTATAAATATGTGATAAAATATATTTTAATTTGTTTAAAGCACTCACATAAGTAAACATCCATCCAGTAAATTCTCTCTGCTTCATTTCTTCTAGTTCGTCCTCTGTGGCGTATCTATACTCGAACCGCTTTTCTGCCATGAAAATCCTGTATATGATGACAATAATGTAATAAATTAAGATTTAAATTTTAACTTGTTAAAATAAAAATTTGTAAGCTCATTTATTTACCTCTCATATTGTAGAACGTCTTCGCAGTTGGTGAGAAAATATGTTTGCAAATGACTGCGCTCCTGCTCAGTAAGTCGACGGTCCTTTGGTTTTCCGCTAAGTCGTCCAACGTCTGTGAAAATGTCTGGAACCGTAACATGATATGTTGCCCGTTCGCCTCTATCATCATGCCGAGCAGGTCTTCTGTTTTTGGTCTGAACTTCTGCTGGAAAGTAGTACTCGGCAAAGTTTGAAGTTTCTTCATTGATCATCTGTGCGACTATAGAACCTTCCACCCTACTTAAATTTTTCACCATCTTCTTCAAATGGAACATATACCGCTCATACAGATACATTCATCTATACTGCACAGGACCACCAAGTTCCAATTCTCTTGCCAGGTGAATAACAAGATGCTCCATAACATCAAAAAATGAGGGAGGAAATATCTTCTCAAGGTTGCACTGAATCACGGCTATGTTAGTCTTCAAATTTTCAATACCTTCAAGAGTCACTGATCTCGTGCATAAATCGCGGAAGAAACCACTTATCCCCGCAATTGCTTCATGAACATTACGTGGTAATAGTTCCTTGAAGGCGAACGGAAGGAGGCGCTGCATCATTACATGGCAATCGTGGCTTTTCAAGCCAGTAAACTTTCCTTCCTTTCTGTCGATACAGTTACGCAAATTTGATGCGTAACCGTCTGGAAATTCCACATCGTTTGAAATCCAATCAAAGAACGCATCTTTTCCTGCTGCATCAAGTCGGTATATGGGAAAAGGAGCCCTACCATTCTCATCAACATGAAGTTCTGAACGAGCACATATATCGACTAAATCCAGTCTTGACTTCAAATTATCCTTTGTTTTACCTTGAACATTAAGGATCGTGTTCATGAGATTGTCAAAAAAGTTCTTCTCAATATGCATGACATCTAAATTATGCCTTAGCAGATGATCCTTCCAGTATGGCAGATCCCAGAAAATACTTTTTTGTGCTAGTTATGTAGTTCTCCAACAGCATCTACCGGAAAACGCTCATGTCCACCGACGTCTGGCGTCCTTTCTGCACCAAAATCTCTTAGTTGTATCTTCAAATCTTTCCCACAAATTTTCGGAGGTGGACTGTCAAACACCCTCTTGTTCTTCGTAAACAAATTCCTACTCCTACGATATGGATGATCAGGTGGTAGGAATCTCCTGTGACAGTCAAACCAACACGTTTTCCTTCCGTGTTTTAGTTGGAAAGCATCAGTGTTATCTTGACAATATGGACATGATAGCCTTCCATGCGTTGTCCATCCAGACAACATACCATATGCTGGAAAATCACTTATTGTCCACATTAGTACTGCCCGCATTTGAAAGTTTTCTTTACACGAAACATCGTATGTTTCAACACCTTGAGCCCATAGTTGTTGCAACTCATATATTAGTGGCTGAAGAAACACATCAAGTGATCTCTTAGGATGCTCTGGTCCGGGAACGAGAATCGAGAGAAACAAAAACTCTCGTCGCAAGCACAAGTTTGGGGGTAGGTAGTATGGTGTAAGAATGACGGGCCATAGAGAATACTGTCTTCCACTCTTGCCAAACGGACTGAAACCATCAGTACATAATCCAAGGTAGACATTTCTTCTCTCATACGCAAAGTCGGGATACTTTGATTGGAAATGCTTCCACGCTTTTGCATCTGAAGGATGTCTGATCTCACCATCTGTTGAGTGCTCCGCATGCCATCTCATTGGTTGCGCTGTGCGTTCAGACAGATACAACCTCTGCAACCTTTCCGTCAAAGGTAAATACCACATCCTTTTATATGGCACTGGAACTCTTCCACTCGTATCTTTATAACGAGGCTTTCCACAAAATTTGCATGTAACCCGCTGTTCATCCGCCCTCCAATAAATCATGCAGTTGTCGCTGCATACATCTATTACCTGATACGATAAACAAAGACCAGCTACGAGTTTCTGAACCTCGTAGTATGAACCAGGAGCTACATTATCCTCGGGTAGAATACCTTTTACAAAATCAACAATCGCATCCACACAATCTTCAGCCAAATTATAATCTGTTTTAATGCCCATCAATCTTGTAGCAGATGATAAAGCTGAATGACCATCTCTGCAACCTTCGTACAATGGTTGCTTTCCAGCATCCAAAATATCATAAAATCTCCTAGCTTCTGCATTGGGTAAATCTTCCCCTCTAAAATGATCATTTACCATCTGCTCAGTACTTACACCATAATCTACATCCGTTCTAATTGGTTCTTCTAATCTAACCGCTGGCTGAGGTTCGCTAGTACTACCATGTTCATAATCAGTTTCCCCATGATGATACCAAATCTTGTAACTTCGTGTAAACCCACTCAAATATAGATGAGTCCAAACATCCCACTCTTTAATAACCTTTCTATTTTTACAATTAGAGAAAAGACATCTTAACATACCTGTTTTTTCTTCCGGTTGTCGGTGAACTAACCCCATGAATTCGGTTATACCTCGTTGGTATTCTTCCGTAAGCAATCTCGTGTTCGGATCCAAATGAGGTCGATCGATCCAAGAACGAAAATAATTTGAAGAAGACATATTTTTTATGAATCAAACTCGTGTGTAAATAGAGTAAGAGGGAGGATGAAGATATGGAGTGAATGAAGAGGAAGAGGAGTGCTTGTATTTATAGTTTAAATCCTGCCGACAGACCGAAGAAATTCCGACGGAATTCCGACGGAAAAGGCTAGTTCGTCGGAATTTCCTCGGAATTTTGTAAAATCCCCCAACGGCTCTCCAACGGCTATAATATTTCCTCGGAATTCATCGGTTTTTTCCGAGGAACCCATTTTTCCTCGGAATTTCCTCGGAATATTCCGACGGATTGATATTTCCTCGGAATTCCATCGGTATATTCCGAGGAAATTCCGAAGAAACCCAATTTTGTGTTTCCTCGGAAATTCTTCGGGATATTCCGAGAATTTTATTTTCCGTCGGAATGTCCGTCAGAATACCGCTGTTTTCTTGTAGTGTTACTTGCCAACCTCTTGGACAATAACCCTAAGTGCCTAACTTAATGAGAAATGGAGTATTTTTTTATCAGAAAATCAGGCATATTTCATATATTTATACAGATTTAATGAAATAGCTGACCAATTAATTACGCGGCAAATAACTTTTTCAAAAAGAAAAACAATAACTTATACAAAAAAGTCACTAATATTCTTTGCTTCTTTGGTAGTGGCAGACATGAGGAGCTCGACTACAGTTCACATCACGTGGAGTCATGGGGGTTACACGTGTAACCACACGTGCGAGTTTGCTTCATAATACTCCTCCGAGGATTAATTAAAGACATAAATAAGTTTTATTAGTTCTTTTATATAATGACCCAGCTATATAAAACAGGGTATAAAACTAAGTATTGTGATCAATCAATCAAATCTTTCTTCATTGGATCTAAAGCTGAAGCAGTTTCCAGGAAAAATGGAAAACCTTAAGTAAAGGTTCCCTTTTCTCTTTATTAAAGTTGTACTTATTATAAATATGAATGGATTAATAACTAACATATTATTAAAATAATACAATACAGTTTACTATAAATAAGATCCTCAGAACTTCGAACAGCAACAATGGGTCAATCTTGTTTCTTCAGAGTTTTCCTTGTTTCCTCTCTTATACTACTTATATTCTTCTCCACTGGTAATCTCCGTTAACTAATGTCATTTTCTTCTTCGTCTTCATCACACTGTTAGAATACTATTAAGTGTATCCTTTTGACGCACATATATACTGTGGTTTGAATTTACGCCTGATAGTGTTTGTTTGTGAATTTTTAAGCCATGGGGAGAAACTTGCGAACTACAAAGTTGTCAGGAGTTCACAGCACTGCTGAGCTATTTCCTTCCAAGGTACTTCATTGTTCCCCACTTCTGTTTAGTTAATTCAATTTATTCTGGTTAAAAAATGTCAAATAGTAAAAAATAACGATTCTTAGGAAGTATGAACTTATACTGGATGTAAAGAAAGAAGAACAAAATTCTCCCAACAAAATATTACGTATGATTTCTTTTCTTGTTAAATGGTATTTGTGATTCATTGTCTTGGTGTACTTTTAAATTTATAACTAATGTAATCAAGAAGCACAAAAAGAAAAACTAATGTAAACAAGATCGAGATG
Organism: Brassica napus; assembly: GCF_020379485.1. Taxonomy (NCBI): domain Eukaryota; kingdom Viridiplantae; phylum Streptophyta; class Magnoliopsida; order Brassicales; family Brassicaceae; genus Brassica; species Brassica napus. Next base: position 57,915,747 of record NC_063452.1, on the reverse strand, counting down.
TCTATTAAACATTTTTCGTTGCAACAATATATACAAAAGAGTGCAAGTCAAAAAGATCCGAACGAGACTTCTGAACCATTGGTTTACGTTTTGGACTTGGCTTTTGTATTCCAGTTTTGCTCCAAATTTAATTATGGTAAAACACACCTTTTTTTTTAACTTGTGGTAAACACACACGTGCTTTCATGATGAGTTGTTTCATGGAGATCACTGTTGAGATGAAAAGGTTAACATATCGAGACATATAATATAAGTAGTCCAGTATAATTTTTCGAGAACGTCAGATCTAATTTCATGTCAGTTACCTCAACTCGAAATAGTCAATAAAAAGGATTTTTAATTATATTTCATTAATAAACAGTTAAAACACACATATATATATATATTATATTTAGGTATATATGTTGCACTAATTAATAGTTTAAGTGAAAAATACAGGATGGCATTGTGCGGAATATGATTGAGCTGATGGACTACACGCCGCCGGAGTCCAACACCAATTGGAGTGGTTTCGTCGCCACTCCTCCTCCCCAATCTCCTCCACTTCCATAATTTGTCCAAACAAAGAAAAAAAAAACTCTCTTTTCAGGTTTACTTTTCGCAAGCAAAGAAAAAAAAAACTATTTTCAGGTTTAGTTTTCGAAAACCAAAGTTTGATGTTTGAGTATTTTGGCAATAAATAACGGTATGTAATATTTTAAGCTTTACTCTCTCAGTTGTGGAAATTATGAGTTCAAAGTGTAACATAAATTGGTTGGTGGACGCATGAAATATGCCAATTGAAAATATATATTTCGGCGTATCAATTGTTGTTCTCTTAATTACTTTTTGCACTTGAAATATATGTCAACGTTTCAAGATTTATATACCGTTTTAAGTAACAACCACTTCAGACACATGATGTTGGTGGTCGAGGCATCGTTTCCCGTTGGAAAAAGAAATAGGCTTTGCGGGCTGGATCCGGGTCGGAGTTTCAATCACCGGTTGTTGCGAATCCAAGTCAGATACTGTAGTAGCTGTAGTAGTTATTACATCCATGACTTCAAAATATAATGTTACTATCAACTGGTTACTATCGTTTAGTGCTATTTCTCAACCATAGTAACTTATAACTGTTTCACCATTTACTATATAAAATATGTATGGTTTTGTGTCACTACTGATAAAACAAAAAAAAACTTATCAGCCTTTGAAGATTATGGTCTAAGCAGTGCCGACCCAACACTTTTAAATATCGTAAGCAAACTTTTAACAACATATTTTTATATTTTTTCCTAATATTATATATATATATTTATATAATTTAAAATCAAAAATTTTAAACTAATTCAACTCCATTAATAATTATAAAGATAATTTTATGAATTCAATTGTATAGCAATATTTATTAATATTGTCACGAACATTTTGACTATAACAATCATACTTTACTAAAATCAATTGTTAATACAAAATCTCACATTAAAAAATAATATTTATTTGTATTTTATCAGTTTTTACTTATATTTTTATTAATTTTTACTTATACTTTTATATAATTTTGTTAAAATTTATATGTAAACATAATTTGTATTTATTTGATAATAATAATAATATTCATAAATACATTAACATTGTTAGTACAACTTTTATTAACAAATATATTATACTCTTCCGTATTATATATCCTCTTTTTTTGTCACAACCGTATTATATATCCTAAGCGAGAAAATTTGTGGTTTATCCTCTGGACCGGCTTCAGGACTTTGCAACAACTTTTTTTTTTTTTGTTATCTATGAATTGCATTTAACGAAAGTTGAGGTACAATTTGTTACAAACCTCGATAAAAGAAAAAACTTCCTTCCCATCCTACTTGACAACCTTTTGAACTTTAGTATACCCACAAAAAATTATACGAGACTAAAAAGGCATACCAAAAAGTCATGAACACAACAATGAAGAACCATAACTAAGAAGAGGGCAAGTGATTCTCATCAATCCACCAGAAAATGTCAAGCTGCACACAGACAACAATCCAACATTTGGTTTCCAAAGAACCTGAATAAGCACGGGTTGAGACCATAAGAACATAACAGAGACCACAATCCAATATAAGCCAAAACCACAATCTCACAGGAACCAAATCTGACAGAAACCAACGCCAGACTGAAGTAGACATGGAGCCAAAATCACAAACACCACATCTGAAACGAGCCGCCAGCAATCAAGAGAGACCAAGGCACAAGGTCTAACCTTGAAACACGAAGAGGGGGCAATAACTAAAAGGACAGCTCATACAGGCGGACCTTCGTGTTCCCATACTCCACCATCTACAAGCAAAAAGATGGTCACGTCCTCGCAAGAGATGAGCTACAAATCGAAACCACTGCTTCGTCTTAATACTTCACTCTGCAAACCAATCACAGAGAAGAAGCAAGTAGATGGCTCCACAGCGGTATACCATCCAAAAGTCAAACCCCAACCACAAGACCTTGACTAACATGAAACAACAACTGCTCAAAGAGACATGAAGAAGCAGAGGTTTCCAGGAACAGAACAGCATCGCCTACCGAGCCAAACGAGCACGAAATACACCAATCCCGGACTACAAAGTCTTTCCATCTAATAACCCGTCAGAAAAGGCTCCTACTGCTACTAGTGATTGCAACATGTAAACAGCCTTTTACATTAAAGGTCCAAATAAGATGAGCGATGATAAAAAGGAGGGGGCAATAATGGCAATAGTTAAAACATTGGGGGCGTATTAGTAAAATCCGAAATCATAAACACTTCCCTAACTGAAATATAGTGCGAAACAACCAACCAAACCGATTAAAGTCCGCGCGAACCCTAACCCCCAAAATCCGAAGAATCGATTCGTCAGCAGAATCAAAGGTTCCTACTTTCCGCTCGGAGCTCGTAATCGGAATCTGAATCTCTAATCTTTTTCACCTATTGGGCTCCTTCTCCACCTGTTGTTCTCCGTTTGAGAGACTAGACTACTAGAGTCCCGAGTTCAAATTTGATTTGTTTGTTGAGTCTTGTGCGATAAAACTGTTTGATTATGAATACGTGTTAGATAAATAGATGACAAAGTTGCATACTTGCATGTTTGTTTGAATGGTTGTGAAGTGCTACATTGCTATGGATTCAAAGTTCTCATTATTTGATTTATATTGTGATTGAAAGGTACAGACTTTCCCTTTTGTCTTTGAACAATGTCACCGGAGCATAGAGATACACATTGGAAGAGGTCTCGTCCCCAATCTGACGACGATGACAACGGTGAAAACAAAAGGAGACATCGTGGCTGCGGTGACGACAGAGACTCTCCTGCGATTGACACTGTGTTCCGTTACCTCTGCCCTGTTAAAAAAATTGGGAGTGTCATTGGGAGAGGAGGAGACATCGTGAAGCAGCTGAGGATGGAGACTAAGGCGAAGATTAAGATAGGAGAGGCTGTTCCAGGGTGTGATGAGCGCGTGGTTACGATCTTTAGCGCTAGTGATGCGACCAATGATGGTGGAGATGGAGAGAGAGTTCTTTTTTCTCCTGCGCAGGATGCTTTGTTCAGGGTTCATGATAGAGTAGTAGCTGCGGATGGTGGAGATGGATCTGATGGAGAGAGGAATGTTACAGCCAAGATGCTTGTTCCTTCGGATCAGATTGGGTGTGTGCTTGGGAGAGGTGGACAAGTTGTTCAGAACATTCGGAGTGAGACTGGTGCTCACATTCGTATAATCAAGGACAGGAACATGCCTCTTTGTGCCCTGAGTTCAGATGAGCTTATTCAAGTATGTGTGTTTATACTTTTGATTGCCTTTTCTCATGTGTCTGTCTCTATATAATGTCTTTCTCTTTTTTTTTTTAGATATCTGGAGAAGTGCTGATTGTTAAGAAGGCTCTGCATCAGATTGCTTCCCGCCTCCATGAGAATCCTTCACGCACTCAGAACCTTCTTTCCTCTGCTCCTCCACTCATGAGCCATTCCGGTGGTCCTCGAATTGTGGGGATAGCCCCGCTGATGGATCCATATGCGAGAGATTTGTCACGCCCTTTATACCAAACTCTTAGAAACGAACCACCGGCGGCTACAGATTTTTATATCCGGCTAGTCTCGCCGGCTGATAATATTGCAGGTGTTATTGGTAAAGGCGGTGCTCTGATCAATCAGCTTCGACAGGAAACGAGAGCGACCATTAAAGTTGATAGCGCTAGAACCGATGGAAACGATTGTTTGATAACTATATCAGCAAGAGAGGTTTTGACCTTTTTTTTTTCTTTTAGGTAAGAATAGTTTGTTCTAGTTTTGGTTCCTTGAACTGTGTCTTAAATCTGTTTCAGGTTTTCGATGATACTTATTCCCCAACCATCGAAGCAGCTATGAGGCTGCAGTCAAAATGCAGCGACAAGGTGGAGAGAGACTCTGGACTTGTTTCGTTCACGACTCGCCTTCTTGTGCCGAGTTCTAGGATTGGTTGTCTTCTTGGTAAAGGAGGAGCTATCATCACCGAGATGAGGAGAATGACCAAAGCTAACATCCGCGTACTAGGGAAGGATAATCTTCCTAAAGTTGCATCTGAAGATGATGAGATGGTTCAGGTAAAAATTCACAATAGCATAGCTCCACTCCTCTAATTGCTTCTAACAGCAGAAGCAATTTTGATATTTCAGATTTCTGGAGAACTTGATGTTGCCAAGGATGCTCTCATACAAATTACATCAAGACTAAGAGCCAATGTGTTTGACCGGGACGGTTCTGTTTCTACACTCATGCCGGTCTTGCCTTATGTTCCTGTTGCGCTAGATGCTGGTGATAGATTGGACTATGATAGGAGAGATAGCAGAAGAGCTGAACGCCCGAATCATTATCCTGGTGGTTATGGCTCAAGTGGCTTGTCTGAAGGTTATTCGCGTTATGGTGCACCAGTATGTCTGTTTAAAGATTCCATTACATGTTGTTTTTCAACAAATCAGTTCTCTGTGAATGACTCTTTGGACGTGTTTTTGTAGGTTGGTGGTAGTAGTAGTACTCAATATGGAGTGTATGGAGGTTATGCATCTGGACGCAGTGGCAGTTCTGGGTGAGATTATTTATTTATGACATTTATTATATTTAGTACTTTAGCGTTTAGAACTTTGGTTATCAAGTGTTTCTAATGTCGATGCACTGCACAGACATTTGTTTTTCATTTGCCTAACAACTTCTTGTGGTTTCGTCATCAGGTTATCCAGCTATTCCTCTAGCCTTCGACGCAGAAACTATGATTATTAGAAGCTATTAGTGGGTGATTAAAAAGGTAAGATTACGATATGATTTGTTTAAGTCGTTTTAAACTTAGTTTACCTATCCAGGTTAGCCCCCAAGTTCATGAGATAGTCTGATGTGATCTGTCCCGGTGTTAGATTCTGATACACTGCTTGTTTCCCTTTGTGACCTTTTTCCCCGTCCCAATAAAAACAGTGTGAGTTCCTGAAGCCTGAAGCCGACCTCACAGCCCACAGCTGAAGCCTTTTCAACCAAACAAGATGACAAAGCTGAAACCACCTAATTGTACCTAGGAGAACCATTATATATGGATGGGATATTTAAGTTTGTTTTCATTGTCCACTTGTGACCAAAATACTGCCAAGTTCCTACCCAGTTAAACCATATCTAGTTGCATGTAATATCTTTCAGTTTGCCTTGTCTTTCCTCGGATCACAATCAGAAACCTTTAGTTTGGTTGTGCGTAGTTCCATTTTTATGAAATTATATAACTTATGTTCGACCCTCTCGTTTTACAGCATGCTTAAGCATCTATCTGACATGTTATCGCCAATCATTACCTTATAATCAATCTTTCAGAGTATTTAAAGATCATATGCAGGTAAAAAAAACACTTGGGCGATGAGTGAGAATATATCACAGTTCTCGCTAAGACGACGTTGTTCAGGTAAATAAACCACTTGGAAATCAATCTATGTTCATGTCCCTTTTGGTCCACATGAAAAGGTATATGCATTGCTTCTTCTCTTTCTCTCTGTTATTTCCTTGCACAGTATGCTTCTCGGCAGCAGTCAAGTACATGTTGCTATTTCTGGAAGATTCTTGTCGTTTGTGTAAGTAGAAAGACTTATCAAATCAATGGTTGATAAAATACGTCAAATCTTGCCTAGGCTTCTCTCAGAGATGATGCAAAAGTCTGGCTATGAAATTGATTTTGAGACTCATTGGTCTTTGATTAGTAACATGAGCTCTTGTAAGGAGAAGGAGACAAGACATCTGGTCAAGGATTCTTGCCTAGGCTTCTCTCTGGGAATGGGGATAACTTTTAAATGTAAAAAATTCGTGTCCTTCTTATGTAATTTTACGATCATGTAGAGACAGACGTATTATTCTTGTCAAGTTATGCGTTATTTGACGTATTATATCACTGTTAAGTATAATCAACTAATAAGCCAACTCAAAAGCGTGAAAATCATATCTTCAAAATTCAACACATTTTTGTAAATATTTTTATTTGGGTTTGGTGTCCTGCTTCAGTTTGATATAATTGTTCTGATGATTATAAATGTATATTTTGATATCTTTTTTTACTAATCAAAGTATGTGTTTGCCACAACCATCTGAGTTTCAACATCTCCCATCATTTGGGGGTTTGTTAAATCATATTCTAATGGAGACATTATTCTAGCTTATCACTCCGCATCAAGTAATAATGTTTAACTACTCCACATGTATCCTCCCTTCAACAAGAAAAGCTTTTTTTTTTAGTTGAGATCAAGATTTTTATACAAAAATGGACAGAGTTTATGTTGTCCAAGTTTGGAAACACTTTAATGGTTTGGTGGATTAGGAAGGTTGAATGCTGTTGTAAGTGGTTACCTTATCTTGTCTCTACCTCTGGCCTTTGTACACATCGTCAAGAGCAAGACTCAGAACAGTAGAGTTCTTCTTATCATCCTTGATGTGGTAAGCGATCATGAAACCGAACTTTGTCCTGCTCTACAAGCATGTTCGGTTTAATCTAGAAAGTTTAATCTAGAAAGTAGAGAGAGAGATAGAGTAAATAAGGAGAATCTTATTTGCTTGATTAATTTGATTATGGGAACATCCCATATATATAGGGGTTACAAGTATGACAAATGGTAGATGAAATATGATAAACTAATAATCCATTGTCTTGAGACTTTAACCCACCATACATGCTTGTCCCTTGTAATGGCATCTCCATTGTCTTGAGACCTTAACCCACCATGCATGCTTGTCCCTTGTAGTGGCATCTCCATTGTCTTGAGACCTTAACCAACCATGCATGCTTGTCCCTTGTAGTGGTATCTCCATTGTCTTGAGACCTTAACCAACCATCTTGTTTCTTATTGCTTCATCTTCACACTCCCCCTCAAGCTTGACCATAGGGACTGGTCAAACTTGGAAACCATGAAGCATTCCCTCATTAAAACCTTTAGCTTGGAAAAACCTCATGGGATAAAAACCAAGCCAAGGAAAAAGAGTAGAACACTTCATGGCTAAGAGGATTAGTGTGATGAAAAATCTACGAGTCCTAACTTGGAATGTATGAACTCGCAAACCTTGGTGCTTGCAGCCTTGGTAAAGATGTCAGCTAGTTGATCCTCACTTCTTGTGTAGCAGGGTAAGATGATCCTTTGTTCCACTGCTTGCCTAACTTTATGACAATCCACCTCAATGTGTTTAGTCCTCTCATGGAACACACTGTTGGAAGCTATGTGTATTGCTGCTTGATTATCACAATGCATGGTGATTGGAGTTGATGTCTCTATACCCAAGTCTCGAAGTAGGTTTCTGATCCAAATCAACTCACTAGTGAGCTTCCTCATTGCCCTATATTCAGCTTCATCACTTGAGCATGACACTATCTTCTGTTTCTTGCTCTTCCAAGTGACAAGATTGCCTCCAATAAATGTACAATAGCCGGTAGTGGATCTCATATCCACTCTGTCTCCTGCCCAATCAGCATCACAATACCCAACTATCTCTGTATTTTTGTTGCATCCCATCCACACTCCTTGCCCTGGCGCCTCTCTTAGGTATCTTAGGATCCTTTCAACCATGTTCCAATGGTGTATCTTGGGAGCTTGCATATTCTGGCTTACTTGGTTAACTGCAAAGCATACATCAGGCCTGGTGATGGTGAGGTATATCAGCTTTCCTACAATTCTTCTATAGTGTTTAACGTCAGTATAGGGCTTGTCTTCAATCTCCCCCTCACGCAGAACCTTATACCCATCTTCTAGTGGAGTCTTGGCTACTTTCGCTCCAAGATTTCCTGCCTCATTCAAAAGATCAAGTGTGTACTTCCTTTGAGATAAGAAAAGCCCCTCTTTAGAGCGGCATATTTCTATCCCTAGAAAGTACTTTAGCTCACCCAAATCTTTAATATCAAAAGTAGACTTAAGAAAGACTTTGGTTGAGATAATACCTTTCTTGTCACTTCCTGTGATGATAATATCATCTACATAAATAAGAATCACCACAATTCCTTGCTTGCTTGTGAGTGTGAAGAGTGTATGATCAGCTTCTGACTTTACAAACCCTCTTCCATTGAGAGTTGTACTCAGTTTGTGGTACCAAGCCCTTGGTGACTGTTTTAACCCATATATTGCTTTCTTCAACCTTAGGACATTCCCTGGCTTGACCATGTCTTCCATACCCGGAGGTGGCCTCATGTAAACCTCATCCTCCAGCTCTCCTTGAAGAAAAGCATTCTTGACATCCATCTGCCATAAATCCCATTCCAAGTTCATTGCCAATGAGAGTAGAATTCTTATGGTGTGGAGTTTAGCTACTGGTGCAAATGTATCCAAATAGTCTTCTCCATAGACTTGGGTGTATCCTCTTGCAACTAGCCTTGTTTTCTTTCTTTCTGGTTTCCCATTGGCAAGGTACTTGATGGTGAAGAGTAGACGGCTTGTAACAGCTTTCTTTCCTTTGGGGAGCTCAGTTTCATACCAAGTATCATTCTTGATCATGGCACCAACTTCATCCCCAACTGACGCTCTCCACTCTTCATGCTTCATGGCTTCTTCATAAGTCTTTGGTACATACTCTTGATCTAGGTTGCTGATGAAGACTACATGCTCTTCAGATAGTCTCGCAAAAGAACATGTTGCTTGGATAGGATGAGCTACTGCATTGTTGTTGAAGTATACTTTGGTGTCCATCCACTGAGATGGTTTCTTCACCCTTGTACTCCTCCTTAATGGTTGAACTTCTTGTTGCATTCCATCTTGATCATTAACAACTTCTTCTTGGATAGCTTCTTCTTGGATAGCTTCCTCGTGGATAGCTTCGTCATGGATATCTTCTTCAGGGATAGCTTCCTCATGGATAACTTGCAAATTAGGTTGGTTTCCCCCCTCATGATCAGGATGGACTGCTTCTTCAATTGATGTAGCTTCATCCACAACTGGAGGTATATGTGAAGTGCTCGGTACGCCACTTGTTTGAGGCTGGCTGATGCCTAGGTTTTCCAGAATGATTCTCAAGTTGTTTGCCCTATCTGGAGATTCTTGTGAGAGATCCTGAAGGCTTTCCCAACTCTTCTCATCATAGTATCCCTTTGATTCCACAAACTTAACATCCCTTGAGACCATAACTCTTCTTGATTCAGGTATGTAGCACTTGTACCCCTTCTGCGCATGAGTATATCCTATGAACATGCCTTTGACACTCTTGGCTTCAAGCTTGTTTCTCTGTTCCCCTGGTATCAAGACATAGCACACACACCCAAAAACACGCAAGTGATCAATTGGAGGTTTTATTTTGTTTAATACCTGAAAGGGAGAGATATCTTGGAGGACTTTGGTGGGGATCCTGTTGATCAAATAACATGCTGAGACCACAGCATCTCCCCAGAACCTCTTTGGAACATTGGTATGGAACATCATGCTCCTTGCAACCTCCATAAGATGGCGATTCTTCCTTTCAGCAACTCCATTTTGTTGTGGTGTGTATGGGCAACTTGTTTGATGGATTATGCCATGTTTTGCTAAGTGATGTTTGAAAGCAGTGCTTGTATATTCTCCGCCATTATCAGACCTAAAAATTTTGATCTTGGAATTGAAATGGTTAGATACATAGTTTTGGAAGTTAATAAAAGCTTCTAAAACTCTATCTTTAGTTTGAATCAAGGTGAGCCATGTATATTTTGATTTTTCATCTATGAATGTAACAAAATATTTATGGTTCTCCCTAGACATACAAGGTGCTGTCCAAACATCAGAGTGCACAAGATCAAAGCAATTTTCATAAATAGTCTTAGAATTAGGGAAAACAGATCTCTGATGTTTACCAAGAATACAAGCCTCACAACTTCCACTCTTTAAAGATAGATTAGGTAACATCAGTCCTAAGGCACGATAATGAGGATGACCTAATCTAGCATGCCATAAAACATCACTAGCTAACACTAAAGCAGAATTGAAAGCACAAGATAAATTTGAAAGCTTGGTGTTTTCAAGCAAGTAAAGCTCTCCCTTGCTCACACCCTTTCCCAGCATCTTCCTGGTCTTAATATCCTGAAAGCACACATCATTAGGACTGAAAATAACATTGCAATTTAGATCATTGGTTGCTCTCTTAACAGATAATAAGTTGGATGTGAAAGTAGGCATATAAAAAGCTTGAGACTCCTTATCAAACAGTTTCAAGTTTCCTACTCCTTCAATTGGAATTCTATCACCATTAGCAATCACTACACTCCCTAGAGCAGGTTTAACATCACTAATCAGTCTAGCATCCCTAATCATATGATGAGAAGCTCCTGAATCGATGATCAAAGGTCTAGTAGTATGTGAAGCACTGTGAATAGAATTTAAAGCATTGACACTGATGTTACCAGAGTTTGCATTGATAGCCTTGATAAGGGCTTCAATGTCTGACTTGCGGATGAAGGCATCATCAGGGGATGACTTGGACATGGCATGGGATGTTGATCCACCAGTGTGGGTGGTTGAGATCATAGCTCTTCCATCTTCTCCTATGCGCATGGAGCCTGGTATTGTGGTTTCATGAGCTATTGCTTCATGTGCTGTGGCCTGGTTGTATCTGTTGGTTGAAGCAGGTCTGAGGTGAGGATGGAGGATCCAACAATTGGTTTTGGAGTGGCCTAGATTCTTGCAGTGCTCACAAGTCACAGACTTGTCTCCTCCTCTTCTTGGTTTGAAGTGTGCTTTGTTGACTGAAGCACACTCCATCTTCTCAGCTTTGTTTGCCATAGACAGTTCCCCTTTTCCACCAAAGAGACCATCTGAGCCTAGCTCCTTCCGAAGTTGAGCACACACATCATCATAGCTTGGAAGCTCTTTAGCTCTCAATATGTGTTTAAGTACATCATTGAAGCTTGGGTTGAGTGTGAGAAGCAATCCAAAGACCTTGTCTTACTCACGCCTCTCTTCTAGTGTACTAGGATCAGTGGTACTTGGTCTCAGCATCTCAAGTTCAGACCACAGCTGGCTGTACTTCCCAAGGTGCTTGGTGAAGTCCATCTCCTCTTGCTGTAAGTTGTTGATTGCCCTCTTAACCTCAAAAATTCTGGTGAGGTTTGAAGTGTTGCCATATACCTTGTGTAAGGTATCCCATAGCTTCTTTGCAGTCTCACAATGTGAGTAAGACTCCATGATAGGAGTATCAAGTGAGCCTTGCAAGATAGACAGCACCATGAGATCCTCCTGACCCCATTTGCCTTCATCTACCACTACAACCTCCTTGCCATCTTCTCCTTGGGTGATTTGTCTTGGGGTCTCACTTGTGGTGATGTGCTCCCATAGACCTCTTCCTCCAAGAGCTGTCCTGGTCAATCTCGACCAGGTAATGTAGTTAGGACCTTTTAGGATGACTGGAATCCTAACTAGCTTGTGCTGCTCCATCTTTGCTTGCTATTTTCCAGCGGGTAAAAAATAAAAAATTCGCCAAGAAGAAATTTGAATTTCTGAGGCTAGGCAAGAGAGAAAACAAGGGAAGCCAAGATATGTTCTCTAGAAATGAAGAAAGTAAACCAAACAAGTGAAAGAGTAAGGTGAATAGAGTAAATTTGCGGAAGCAGTTTGGTATTCAAGAGCTTGGATGCTCTGATACCATGTAGTGGCATGCTTGGTGGGTTAAGGTCTCAAGACAAGCATGCATGGTGGGTTAAGGTCTCAAGACAATGGAGATGCCACTACAAGGGACAAGCATGTATGGTGGGTTAAAGTCTCAAGACAATGGATTATTAGTTTATCATATTTCATCTACCATTTGCCATACTTGTAACCCCTATATATATGGGATGTTCCCATAAGCAAATCAATCAAGCAAATAAGATTCTCCTTATTTACTCTATCTCTCTCTACTTTCTAGATTAAACATCTCTCTCTCTCTTGTTCTTCACTATGTTCTTCAATTTCTAACATGGTATCAGAGCATCCAAGCTCTTGAATACCAAACTGCTTCCGCAAATTTACTCTATTCACCTTACTCTTTCACTTGTTTGGTTTACTTTCTTCATTTCTAGAGAACATATCTTGGCTTCCCTTGTTTTCTCTCTTGCCTAGCCTCAGAAATTCAAATTTCTTCTTGGCGAATTTTTTATTTTTTACCCGCTGGACAATAGCAAGCAAAGATGGAGCAGCACAAGCTAGTTAGGATTCCAGTCATCCTAAAAGGTCCTAACTACATTACCTGGTCGAGATTGACCAGGACAGCTCTTGGAGGAAGAGGTCTATGGGAGCACATCACCACAAGTGAGACCCCAAGACAAATCACCCAAGGAGAAGATGGCAAGGAGGTTGTAGTGGTAGATGAAGGCAAATGGGGTCAGGAGGATCTCATGGTGCTGTCTATCTTGCAAGGCTCACTTGATACTCCTATCATGGAGTCTTACTCACATTGTGAGACTGCAAAGAAGCTATGGGATACCTTACACAAGGTATATGGCAACACTTCAAACCTCACCAGAATTTTTGAGGTTAAGAGGGCAATCAACAACTTACAGCAAGAGGAGATGGACTTCACCAAGCACCTTGGGAAGTACAGCCAGCTGTGGTCTGAACTTGAGATGCTGAGACCAAGTACCACTGATCCTAGTACACTAGAAGAGAGGCGTGAGCAAGACAAGGTCTTTGGATTGCTTCTCACACTCAACCCAAGCTTCAATGATGTACTTAAACACATATTGAGAGCTAAAGAGCTTCCAAGCTATGATGATGTGTGTGCTCAACTTCGGAAGGAGCTAGGCTCAGATGGTCTCTTTGGTGGAAAAGGGGAACTGTCTATGGCAAACAAAGCTGAGAAGATGGAGAGTGCTTCAGTCAACAAAGCACACTTCAAACCAAGAAGAGGAGGAGACAAGTCTGTGACTTGTGAGCACTGCAAGAATCTAGGCCACTCCAAAACCAATTGTTGGATCCTCCATCCTCACCTCAGACCTGCTTCAACCAACAGATACAACCAGGCCAAAGCACATGAAGCAAGAGCTCATGAAACCACAGTACCAGGCTCCATGCGCATAGGAGAAGATGGAAGAGCTATGATCTCAACCACCCACACTGGTGGATCCACATCCCATGCCATGTCCCAGCCATCCCCTGATGATGCCTTCATCCGCAAGTCAGACATTGAAGCCCTTATCAAGGCTATCAATGCAAACTCTGGTAACATCAGTGTCAATGCTTTAAATTCTATTCACAGTGCTTCACATACTACTAGACCTTTGATCATCGATTCAGGAGCTTCTCATCATATGATTAGGGATGCTAGACTGATTAGTGATGTTAAACCTGCTCTAGGGAGTGTAGTGATTGCTAATGGTGATAGAATTCCAATTGAAGGAGTAGGAAACTTGAAACTGTTTGATAAGGAGTCTCAAGCTTTTTATATGCCTACTTTCACATCCAACTTATTATCTGTTAAGAGAGCAACCAATGATCTAAATTGCAATGTTATTTTCAGTCCTAATGATGTGTGCTTTCAGGATATTAAGACCAGGAAGATGCTGGGAAAGGGTGTGAGCAAGGGAGAGCTTTACTTGCTTGAAAACACCAAGCTTTCAAATTTATCTTGTGCTTTCAATTCTGCTTCTGTGTTAGCTAGTGATGTTTTATGGCATGCTAGATTAGGTCATCCTCATTATCGTGCCTTAGGACTGATGTTACCTAATCTATCTTTAAAGAGTGGAAGTTGTGAGGCTTGTATTCTTGGTAAACATCAGAGATCTGTTTTCCCTAATTCTAAGACTATTTATGAAAATTGCTTTGATCTTGTGCACTCTGATGTTTGGACAGCACCTTGTATGTCTAGGGAGAACCATAAATATTTTGTTACATTCATAGATGAAAAATCAAAATATACATGGCTCACCTTGATTCAAACTAAAGATAGAGTTTTAGAAGCTTTTATTAACTTCCAAAACTATGTATCTAACCATTTCAATTCCAAGATCAAAATTTTTAGGTCTGATAATGGCGGAGAATATACAAGCACTGCTTTCAAACATCACTTAGCAAAACATGGCATAATCCATCAAACAAGTTGCCCATACACACCACAACAAAATGGAGTTGCTGAAAGGAAGAATCGCCATCTTATGGAGGTTGCAAGGAGCATGATGTTCCATACCAATGTTCCAAAGAGGTTCTGGGGAGATGCTGTGGTCTCAGCATGTTATTTGATCAACAGGATCCCCACCAAAGTCCTCCAAGATATCTCTCCCTTTCAGGTATTAAACAAAATAAAACCTCCAATTGATCACTTGCGTGTTTTTGGGTGTGTGTGCTATGTCTTGATACCAGGGGAACAGAGAAACAAGCTTGAAGCCAAGAGTGTCAAAGGCATGTTCATAGGATATACTCATGCGCAGAAGGGGTACAAGTGCTACATACCTGAATCAAGAAGAGTTATGGTCTCAAGGGATGTTAAGTTTGTGGAATCAAAGGGATACTATGATGAGAAGAGTTGGGAAAGCCTTCAGGATCTCTCACAAGGATCTTCAGATAGGGCAAACAACTTGAGAATCATTCTGGAAAACCTAGGCATCAGCCAGCCTCAAACAAGTGGCGTACCGAGCACTTCACATATACCTCCAGTTGTGGATGAAGCTACATCAATTGAAGAAGCAGTCCATCCTGATCATGAGGGGGGAAACCAACCTAATTTGCAAGTTATCCATGAGGAAGCTATCCCTGAAGAAGATATCCATGACGAAGCTATCCACGAGGAAGCTATCCAAGAAGAAGCTATCCAAGAAGAAGTTGTTAATGATCAAGATGGAATGCAACAAGAAGTTCAACCATTAAGGAGGAGTACAAGGGTGAAGAAACCATCTCAGTGGATGGACACCAAAGTATACTTCAACAACAATGCAGTAGCTCATCCTATCCAAGCAACATGTTCTTTTGCGAGACTATCTGAAGAGCATGTAGTCTTCATCAGCAACCTAGATCAAGAGTATGTACCAAAGACTTATGAAGAAGCCATGAAGCATGAAGAGTGGAGAGCGTCAGTTGGGGATGAAGTTGGTGCCATGATCAAGAATGATACTTGGTATGAAACTGAGCTCCCCAAAGGAAAGAAAGCTGTTACAAGCCGTCTACTCTTCACCATCAAGTACCTTGCCAATGGGAAACCAGAAAGAAAGAAAACAAGGCTAGTTGCAAGAGGATACACCCAAGTCTATGGAGAAGACTATCTGGATACATTTGCACCAGTAGCTAAACTCCACACCATAAGAATTCTACTCTCATTGGCAGTGAACTTGGAATGGGATTTATGGCAGATGGATGTCAAGAATGCTTTTCTTCAAGGAGAGCTGGAGGATGAGGTTTACATGAGGCCACCTCCGGGTATGGAAGACATGGTCAAGCCAGGGAATGTCCTAAGGTTGAAGAAAGCAATATATGGGTTAAAACAGTCACCAAGGGCTTGGTACCACAAACTGAGTACAACTCTCAATGGAAGAGGGTTTGTAAAGTCAGAAGCTGATCATACACTCTTCACACTCACAAGCAAGCAAGGAATTGTGGTGATTCTTATTTATGTAGATGATATTATCATCACAGGAAGTGACAAGGAAGGTATTATCTCAACCAAAGTCTTTCTTAAGTCTACTTTTGATATTAAAGATTTGGGTGAGCTAAAGTACTTTCTAGGGATAGAAATATGCCGCTCTAAAGAGGGGCTTTTCTTATCTCAAAGGAAGTACACACTTGATCTTTTGAATGAGGCAGGAAATCTTGGAGCGAAAGTAGCCAAGACTCCACTAGAAGATGGGTATAAGGTGCTGCGTGAGGGGGAGATTGAAGACAAGCCCTATACTGACGTTAAACACTATAGAAGAATTGTAGGAAAGCTGATATACCTCACCATCACCAGGCCTGATGTATGCTTTGCAGTTAACCAAGTAAGCCAGAATATGCAAGCTCCCAAGATACACCATTGGAACATGGTTGAAAGGATCCTAAGATACCTAAGAGAGGCGCCAGGGCAAGGAGTGTGGATGGGATGCAACAAAAATACAGAGATAGTTGGGTATTGTGATGCTGATTGGGCAGGAGACAGAGTGGATAGGAGATCCACTACCGGCTATTGTACATTTATTGGAGGCAATCTTGTCACTTGGAAGAGCAAGAAACAGAAGATAGTGTCATGCTCAAGTGCTGAAGCTGAATATAGGGCAATGAGGAAGCTCACTAGTGAGTTGATTTGGATCAGAAACCTACTTCGAGACTTGGGTATAGAGACATCAACTCCAATCACCATGCATTGTGATAATCAAGCAGCAATACACATAGCTTCCAACAGTGTGTTCCATGAGAGGACTAAACACATTGAGGTGGATTGTCATAAAGTTAGGCAAGCAGTGGAACAAAGGATCATCTTACCCTGCTACACAAGAAGTGAGGATCAACTAGCTGACATCTTTACCAAGGCTGCAAGCACCAAGGTTTGCGAGTTCATACATTCCAAGTTAGGACTCGTAGATTTTTCATCACACTAATCCTCTTAGCCATGAAGTGTTCTACTCTTTTTCCTTGGCTTGGTTTTTATCCCATGAGGTTTTTCCAAGCTAAAGGTTTTAATGAGGGAATGCTTCATGGTTTCCAAGTTTGACCAGTCCCTATGGTCAAGCTTGAGGGGGAGTGTGAAGATGAAGCAATAAGAAACAAGATGGTTGGTTAAGGTCTCAAGACAATGGAGATATCACTACAAGGGACAAGCATGCATGGTTGGTTAAGGTCTCAAGACAATGGAGATGCCACTACAAGGGACAAGCATGCATGGTGGGTTAAGGTCTCAAGACAATGGAGATGCCACTACAAGGGACAAGCATGTATGGTGGGTTAAAGTCTCAAGACAATGGATTATTAGTTTATCATATTTCATCTACCATTTGCCATACTTGTAACCCCTATATATATGGGATGTTCCCATAAGCAAATCAATCAAGCAAATAAGATTCTCCTTATTTACTCTATCTCTCTCTCTACTTTCTAGATTAAACATCTCTCTCTCTTGTTCTTCACTATGTTCTTCAATTTCTAACAATCTTGTCTCTACCTCTGGCCTTTGTACACATCGTCAAGAGCAAGACTCAGAACAGTAGAGTTCTTCTTATCATCCTTGATGTGGTAAGCGATCATGAAACCGAACTTTGTCCTGCTCTACAAGCATGTGCCTTCTGGTTAGCTTTAACAGTTAAACAAACAGTTGAATCCTCCTAATGTTTTAGGCAATGTTGGGTCTTATAACTGCTGGAGCATCCTCAGCAGCAGCTATTGTCTACTTAGCACACAAAGGGAACAACAACACAAACTGGTTTTCTATTTGTCAACAGTTCAACTCCTTCTGTGAGCGTATCTCAGGGTCTTTGATTGGATCTTTCGTTGCCGTTGTCCTCCTCATTCTTCTCATTCTCCTCTCAGCTATTGCTCTTTCCCGACACCATTAAAGATCTGGTCTTAACCTTATATATATGAGTTTTCTTTCCCCCCGATTTATTACATGATTTGGTGTGTAAGAATGTGAGCTTGAGCTTCACTTGCATCTCCTCTGTGTTTCTTGTTTTTCTTTTCTCATATCCATTGTAATTTTCTGTGTGGTTTATGTAACCATCAGGTTCCACAATATCAAATTCTCCTTTTTAACATTATATAATCTATGCTAAATCCAGAATCATGAAATCAACATAATAGATGATGATGACAAGAACAACACCTATTTTTTATGATGAGAGTAGATATTTCATCATCAATTTATCATCATCCTCCTCGACCAAACTGAATCCACTCGGTTTTTTCACTCCTGTATCATCAAACATCTTCCTTACTTTCTGCACTCTCTCCCACTCACCTGTGGAAGCATATATATTTGAGAGCAACATATAGTCACCACTCTCCCCTTTTCTCATACTGAGCAGTTTCTCATTTGCATACTTCCCTAACTCCACATTCCCATAAATCCTACAAGCACCCAAAAGAGTTCTCCACACAATAGCGTTAGGCTCAATCTCCATCGACTCAACAAACATGAACGCCTCCTCTAACAGCCCCGCTCGCCCCAACATATCTACCATACACCCATAATGCTTTATGTTCGGTTCAATCTTGTACACATCCTTCATAAGTCGAAAATACTGACGCCCTTCATCAACTCTCCCAGAGTGGCTGCAAGCTAATATAACTCCGATGAACGTCACCTCGTTCGGCCACACTTTCAACCTCTGCATCTCTTCAAACATTTCGATCGATCCCTCTGCGTGATGCAGAGCCAAACCAACGATCAAAGTGTTCCAAGACGACAAGTCTCGCTCTTTCATCGCTCTGAACACTTGGATCGCGCTGTCTATGCTTCCGCACTTTGCATACATGTCGATCAAAGCATTCCAAACGGGAGTGCCTATATACATGGACCTCGAAACCGAAGCCGTTTCCAAGACGTAGAGATGGATTCTCTTCCCGGTCTCAGAGTCTCCCAAGTCCGCACAAGCAGACAACAAACTCAGCACCGTCACAACGTCTGGATGCTCACCAGCATCCCTCATCTCCTTGAATATACTCAAAGCCTCCTTAGGGCACCCGCAACTCACATAACCTGATATCATTGCGTTCCACGTCACAACATCTTTCTCCTTAAACCTATCGAAAAGCTCTCTCGCTCTATCCATCTCCCTACACTTCAAACAACCAGTAATCATCACGTTCCAAGCAACCTGATCCTTCTCCGGCATTTCGTCGAAAACCTTAATAGCCTCATCTATCTTCCCTCTCTTAGCATACCCAGAGGTCATAGAAGACCAAGCAACCTTATGAGCTTTAGCAGAGTCATCAAAAAGCTCGCTCGCAATCCCCAAATCTCCGCAGTTAGCGTGAAAAAGAATCAAAGCGTTCTTGACATACTCGTTGGAAGCAAACCCATGTCTCATTACTTTCCCATGAAACGCAAAACCGTTACTCCTCCACTCAAGCCTCGAGCAGGCCTTGAGAACGAACGTGAACGTGTACCTATCAGGCCTCACGCCACGTTTCTCCATCTCTTTATACAAAGAGACAGTCTTTGCTGGTTTCATGCTCTGAGAAGAGCCGCGCAGCACGTGGTTGCATATGGATACGTCTAGTTTTGGAATTACGTCGAACAGCTTGTGTGCATACGTAAGCGCGCCGGGGACAGACAAGGAGGCTGAGTAGATTAGCTCTCCGACAATGGAGAGATCGGACATGAGTCCGTTAAGGATCATGAAAGCGTGAATTTGCTTCAAAGGTCGGAGATTTGTGCAGTTCTGCCATAGTTTTGGACGGTGACGAGTAGCGGTTCGGTCGTTGGTTTGCTTCCTGATCATCGCCGTTTCACATCACTCCGTTTCGCTCGGTATGATGAATATATGATTTCCGGTTTAGTAAAATCGAACCGGAACCAAAATCAATTGATGTAATTTCCATTCATGCTAACCGGTTTGTAGACTAGTCTGGTTTTCTTGTTGAGCGGTGAATAAAAGACAGTTAAAACACTCGTACCGTAGCTGCTCCTTGTTGGTGGTGGAACCACTAATGTCTGTATTGCTCAGTTACTAGTCTTGGTGAGTTTGTTCGTATCTTCTTGGTTTGACATGTCTTCAATTGTTGCTTAACTCTTTTGAAAGTGACTTTTGACAATTGACTCTGTTTTGTACAAGTTTGTATGATTGATCGATCATGATTAAAGACGAGTTGTATGATTGCTTGATCATGATTAAAGACGAACTTATGGATGTGAGCTTAATTACTAAGAGATGATGTGACTGAGACCATCAAGTTAGTTTAGATTAACTTAATGAAGCATGGAGAGTTTGTAAATAATTGGGAGTTATGGATATTTAATTATCATGAATTTCAGTATTAAAGAAAAGCAAATTTGTTTTTTTTTACTTTTTGCATTGAGAGAGTTGCTTAAGGTAGTGATCAGTGACTTGTTTTCCACGCGGACCACGCCTTTAATTGCTATCGCTTGTCAGGGGGGTTTTAACTCCAAATACTGGAAAAATTTTCATTCTTCTTGTCCCATCTCTGTTCTCATTACCCATTTGTCTTTGAATTTCCTATACTAACATTTCTTTTTTTAATATATTTCTTCTCCACTTCATTAATTCATTTAATTTTTCAATTAAATACACTCAACCAAACACAACAACCAAATGGAGTCCACAAACAACCTTAACCAATTAGATTTACCTTGGCTCACATGTCTTCATGTTCCTCTCCTCTCTCCTCTCTCCGCGTGAAGAGCTATTCTTCCCCACCCTTCATTGGCGATTTTGAAGCTAAAACATCAGGTAATTCTTGTCTGTTTTTCATGAAATTTTATGTGAAATATCTTTTAAATGTTTGTGTAAACCATGGGTAACCTAAAACAGTAAGAATTGATGAAATTTGAGAGAGAAAAAACGAATTTGAAAACTGTGTATATGAATTTCGGGTTTAATTTATGTCCGTTTTTTATGAAATTTTTGCTGGAATACTTATAAAAATAAGTGTATATATCGGCTAGTGTAACAAAAGAAAGGTTGAATGCAAATTTTAAGAGATTTAAAAGGATTTTGTAAAATGTATTTATTGGTTTTAGAGTATATTTTATGTACGTTTTGAGCACGTTTTGATGATTTCTTCGGTGTAATTTCATTAATATGAATTATATAACATGGGTAATGCAAAATCCGAACAAAATCGGACTAAAAAGTTGATTAATTAGTGCACGGATAATTTCTGGGTATTACTAAGATAACTCGTTTTACTAAGGCAAAGTGGTATTACTGATACTACTGGTGTTACTATGTTTACAAATATTACTAGTATTACTGGTTTTACTATGTATATAGTATTGAAAAAAATTAGGATTAGTAAGAATGTACAGCCTGGGAATTAAATTTAAACTTCTTAATAATGCTAATTCTAAATATGATTCATTTTATTTAAGGAAAATGCAAAATCCGCATTGTACAATCATTTGTTTTGATTATGGAGGATATTATATTAAAGATGGGGCTGAAATGAAATGGATTTCAGGAGATGATGAAGGGGAAGATAAAATTCACACTATTGTGTTGAAGAAATCAGTGGATGAGATCACACGCT
Organism: Brassica napus; assembly: GCF_020379485.1. Lineage (NCBI taxonomy): Eukaryota > Viridiplantae > Streptophyta > Magnoliopsida > Brassicales > Brassicaceae > Brassica > Brassica napus. Next base: position 57,894,167 of record NC_063452.1, on the reverse strand, counting down.
CGGTTTTGGTTGAGCGTATTTGCAGAAAGATAAAGGTAGATGACTATAAGATGGAAGCGAAGATTAGTTACTTTCCAATGGTAATGTATTCGAACAAGCCATCATATATCTGGGAAGATGTAGACGTTTTTGGTTATCTAATGCAAGTAAATCAAGAGAATTGTAGAAGTGTTCTACATGTGGAGTTCAACAAAAGGGATGATGACACTGATTTCTATGGCAGTCTATCGGATAGAGAGGCTACTGAAAGAGGGGCTACTGATAGAGAGGCTACTGATAGAGAGGCTACTGAAAGAGGGGCTACTGATAGAGAGGCTACTGATACAGAAGCTATTGATACAGAGGCTACTGAGACAGAGGGTGGTGATGAAGAAGGTATTGGGAAAGATGCAACTGATAATGAAGGGTGGTGTGCTCACACTTTACGAAGACATTGAGATGCATGAGAATGTCACCGAAAGAGAAGCAGAACCCTCAGTTGAAGTCACACCAGTTGTCTATAAGGAGTGGGATGATGGTATGGATTTGGTTTTAGATCAAGAATTAAGAACCAAGGAGGAAGCGCAAACTCATATTCAGGCGGCGTCACATCTGAAGTGTTTTTAGTATGAGGTAATTAAGTCGGATACTAAGAGATATGTAATAAAATGTCGAGGAGCCAAAGAAGGCTGCAAGTGGTTTGTGTGTGTTGCAAAGTTAACAAATTCAGATCTTTGGTCAGTTAGAAGTTACATCAAGCAGCATAGATGTTCTGTTGTTACCACAAGATCACTGCCTAATAGAAGGAGAGGCACACCACAAATCGTTGCATCTATCCTGGCCCAAGATTATCCTGGAAGTTTTGACACACCACGTCCCAATGCTCTGATCTATTTGGTTCATCAGAGAGTTGCTGTGGAAGTATCATACACAACGGCATATAGAGGAAGAAGACTAGCTGCTAATAAAGTGCGCGGAACTCCTGAAGAGAGTTATTCTTTATTATATTGTTATATGCACATGCTGGAGCAGGTGAATCCTGACACAATAACTCGTGTGGTTGTGGATGAGGGCAAAAAAATTAAGTTTCTGTTTTGGGCTTTGGGAGCTAGCATAGAAGGATTCCGCACGATGAGAAAAGTCTTCATTGTGGATGCAACACACCTGAAGACTGTTTATGGAGGAGTGTTATTTATTGTGACTGCTCAGGATCCCAATCATCACCACTACCCAATTGCATTTGGTGTTGCAGATGGTGAGAAATATGAGAGTTGGCTATGGTTTATGGAACAGTTGAAATCAGTGATATCGGATCTCCCTGGATTGGTGTTTCTTTCGGACAGAAACAAATGCTTGATCAAGGCAGTACATCAAGTGTTCCTTCAGGCCGCTCATGGGTATTGTATATGGCATCTGTCTCAAAATGTTAAAGGCTACGTCCGTAACAACAGAGAAACATGTGCATTTAAGTTTATGGAGTGCGCACACGCTTATACAGAGGCTGAGTTCTTGGTCCTTTATGACGCTTTTGGCAGGAAATATCCTAGTGCAGCGGAGTATCTTGACAAAAGTTGTGAATAAAAGAAATAGGCTAGATGTTACTTTGAAGGAGTTAGGTACAATGTTGACACCACCAATTCAGCAGAATCTTTTAACGGTGTTATTAAGGACGCAAGAAAGTTTACCTTACTTCCAATGTTTGATTTTATCATTGGAAAAATTGCTGAATGGTTTAACAAGCACATGAAAGAGGCAACTGAAATGCCACCCGCACTAAAGCTTGTGCTTATTGTGGAGGAGCAAATGTCTAAAAGATGTGTTGATGCAGGGTTTCTTCGGGTTGACGAGTTAAACAGCTTCCATCTCGAGTACAGTGTGCATGGTAGTGATGGGAAGCGTTATACCATGGACATGGCCATGAACACGTGCACCTGTGGGTAATTTGATAAAGACAAATATCCATGTGTTCATGTAGTAGCTGCTGCCACATTCATGACTGATAAAGCGGGAAGGGAACTCCATCTATCTGAGTATTGTTCTAAGTACTATTTGGTGGAGCAATAGGCTTTGGCTTATCACAGGACAATATATCATGTTCCTCATATGTCTGATTGGGTTATACCAGAAGAAATTAGAGCAAAGAAAGTACTTCCTCCAGAATTTGAAGTCAAGAAAGGAAAACCACAACAAACAAGGAAACCATTAGCAGGAGAAGCTCGTGGAAGAGGAAAAAGAGGCAGAGGGAGTGGAAGAGGGAGAGCCACAAGCACAGGCACATGCACATGCACAGGCAGAGCCAGAGGAAGAGGTATGGTAGCGTATTTTGAATGTGGAAGTGGTTCAGGTTCAGGTGTTTGATTGTTTTATTGTGCTACCTGTATTACTTGAATTACTATGTGTTATTTGAACTACTAGGATTACTGAGATTACTATGTATTATTTGGACTACCTGTATTTCTGGAATTACTATGTGTTATTTGAACTACTAGGACTACTGAGATTACTATGTGTTATTTGAACTACGATGACTACTGAGATTACTATGTGTTATTTGGACTACATATATATTAGTAAGAGTATTTATGTTTAGTATGTAGAATCGTTATATATTTTATGATTATTATCAATTTGTAGACTAGTTACTTAATAAATATATATTAAGACTATTTTTATGATTATTTCAGCAGTTTAAGAAAAATCTTTTCAGTTTTTCAAAAAACTCTCTTAACTTTCATTGTTATTGTATGAATGATTAGGCCATAGTAAGGAAAATCTAAAAAAATACGTATTCCTGGTAAATGCTTGCTGAAAATGTCTTCTTTAATGATTATTATAGTGTAAAAGCATCAGCTTTAGTACAAAAAAAAAACTCATTTTCTCAGGATTTTACTAGATAAACCTAAAAATTGCCAAAAGATTACTATGTGTAAGGTAGTATTACTATGTTCTTGAAGCTTACCAAGAATTACTAAGTGTAATCAAAATATAATATCAAAATATATGACGGCTGCACGTATTACATGTGCATTTTTTATCCATGCACGTTTTACATGTGGTTTGCATTTTACATGTAAACAGTTTTTAATTATTTTGTCAATTGGAGTATTTTTCCAAAATTTTGAGCAGAATTTCCCCTGTAATTTTGAGTTACCACACCTGTTTAAAAAACATAAAACATCCAGAAACATAACATAACATCCAAAAGTAGAAACATAACATCCTAACAAGTTCAAGAGAAGCATTTTAAGCAGAAACATAACATCATAACTTGAATAATACATATACATAACATAAGTATTTTAAGTTTTTGTTTTAAGCTTCTTCTTTGGCACTTCTAGCTCATCGGTCTTTTCCTCAGTGAAAGGAGACTGCACCCACCGTGATGGTTCACCTTTTCTCTTCTCCGGCAGCAGTGTACATGTCTTCAATGTAACATCAGTCTTCTTCGGCCTGCCTTTCTTCTTAGGTGTACCATCAGCTTTAGCTTTCTTTTTTTTCAGCTTCAGCTCTCATTTTTGCTAGTCTCTCAGCTTTAGCTTTCTTTTTTCAGCTTCAGCTCTCATTTTTGCTAGTCTCTCAGCTTTGGGAATGCCATACGACACTGCAATGACTTTGACCCTAGGCTTGCGCTTAGTCTTTACTTCTACCTCAACTGACTTCTCAGCTAGCTCAGTCTGTTTCTCAGAGGGACTCTCCACAGGATTATCTTCACTTTCCTCTGCTTTTTCCTCCTCTTCCTCCACATCTTGATCGACATCAGGATTCTTGTCACTTTCCTCTGCTTTTTCCTCCTCTTCATCCACATCTTGTTCCTCTTTCTCAGCTACCTCAGCATCTTTCTCAGTAACCTCAGCTTTTTTCTCAACAATCACAGTCTGAATAGCTTCTTGCTCTGTCTGAATAGCTTCTACCTCAGCCTCTTTCTCAGCTAGCTCAGCAATCTCAGTCTGAATAGCTTTCCTCTCAGCTGCTGCCTTAGTTCTACCACGTGGTGTAATGATTATTACTCCGGTAGTGGTACGAGTTCCCTTGGATTCTTCTTCCTCAGCCTCTTTCTCTTCTTTAACCTCTTTCTCAGCCTCTTTCTCAGCCTCTTTCTCACCATCTTTCTCAGCCTCTTTCTCTTCTTGAACCTCTTTCTCAGCCTCTTTCTCACCATCTTTCTCACCCTCTTTTTCACCCTCTTCCTCAGCCTCTTTCTCAGCCTCTTTCTCAGCGTCAGACTCATCATCAATTGTCCTCCAAAATTCTTCTGCTTGTACTCTCACTCTTTCTTGAAGCCTTAACAGAGAATCTTCTTCATCTGATTCCTCCATGTTTTCTTCGCCTTTCTCAACAGAGTCACTATTTTCTTTGTCTTTTTCAGGTTCTTGCTCTTCCTCTTCTTCACCCTTCTCACTGTTTTCCTCGTCTTCCTCATCTTTCCCACTGTTTTCCTCGTCTTCCTCACTCTTCTCACTGTTTTTCTTCCATGTCTCAGCCTTCTCTTTATCCTTCTCTGCCTCAGCCATCTCTCTATCCTTCCCATGATCTCTATCATAATCAAAATCATTCCACTGTCTATATTCTTCATCCTCATTTTCCTTGCTTTCAATAGAAGTCAACCTGTCTTCTATTTTCTTAGCTTTTTTCTTCAAAACTCGCTGGTTCTTCTCAAGTTTACCCATCGTCCAGTTCATAGCCTCCAACTTTGTCTCTACCGTTAAATTAATTCCAGAAAATCCTTCTTCCATGGCCTTCACAATCCTCTCTTCCACACCTTTCAACATCGACTCCAAACCAGAATTAGAAGATGAACCTTCTACAATCGTCACCTTTTCTTTGTCTTCCGTCTTTGTAAACTTTCGTGCAGCAACATCTGACTCATAAAGTTCTTTCCACCAAATCTTTTTCTGCTTCACATTTAGCCAGTAGTTCCACCTATCACTTGTGCTACCCTCACGGTGATACTTTGACTCCGGATCAGTGATACGAGCCAACAAAGTTTCCTCATCCATCGTTGGAACCAACACACTGTTAATAACCTGAAAATAAAACATTCAGAAATATCAGTTTAAATATTCTGTTATTTTCTACTAAATGAAATAAAGATATACCTTTGTCTTTCCAACCGCATCATATATATCTTCCAAAGGATAACCCTTCATGCTACTCTTTGTAAACCGACTCTTGCACATCCTAGGACAATCTCCACTGGCGCTGTCTGAAGAGATTCGAAATTTTTTCCCCAGATTAGGAATACACTCAAAAGCCAAAAACTACACAAATGAAGTGTCACAGTGTCAGATTTTCGGTTATAAATAACAAAAAATTTACTTCATGCTAAATTATATGCTTTACCTCTAATGGAATTATGAATCCATTAAAGCCGATTGCATGGTGCAATTCACCCTTCAGAAGCTCCATTACATGCTTAATCACCTTTATTGCATCCTCAAATGTTAGACGACCCCAAGGAAATTTTCTGCAAACATCCAAATCGTCCACTATCCTTAAGATGAATGGGTCTAATGCTGCAGAATCCTTCGTCGTTCCTCTGATAACCCGACCAAGGAAGAACAAGACAACCATCTTCAATCTATCATTACATGCCGTCCCCATAGATTGCAGCTTCTGCTTCACATCTTCTATGGTGATCTTCTTCTTATTACCGAAGTAATAATCCACAAACTTAGTACCCCCGAGCTTCAAATGTCCACTCGGATACTCATGGCAGTCCAAGCCAGAGATGAGGGCATGCTCCCTCATAGAGTAGCGGATGGGCACACCATTCACCGCAAACCATGCAGCATCTTCTCCTTCAATACGAATGGTGTGCAGCAGTAACATCCACATTCCTTGGAGATTCAGGAATTCTTCATCAGGCATGTGGAAGAAATGACAAAACTAAGGATGGCTTGTGAACCAGCCGACCTCCTCCTTAAGTTCGTTAATCACATCAACTGTCTTCTTCACACGGCACTTGGTCTGAATCTTGCAAGTCTTCAGGTACTATGTGTTCTCGAAGTACATTTCAAGGGGCTATGGTGGTTGCCTTTCCTGCAGTCAAAATATATATGTATCAGTCATTTTTTACTAGTAAGACTAATAAAATGAATGATTAAAATGAATGCAAAAATTACCTTGGAGGAAACAGCAGACATGCCTTCACTTTCGGTATCAAATGAGAGCGAAACTACAGTCGTTCCTCTCACTGGATTACTCTCTTCTCTAACCGGCTCATTCCCATTTGATACCGCCTTGCTACCTCTAGTTCTACTGGAGACTCCACCTCCAGTAGATGGACGCTTTATTTTTAGGCCCTTCATTCCCTGTACAAGATGTTAATCACAACAACTCAATTACTCCTACCAACATCAATAAAGCTTCAATTCAAAACTAATACACAATAGTAGCACTTAACTAAAATAAAACCAATACACACACAACCAGTGACACTTTATTCAACTAGAATTATTACTTTGCCTAATCTTAAACCTTTCATTCACTCAATAAATTACCTACTCCATTTCAGTTTACATTTATCCTAACAGTCAAAGAGATTTCGGTTTCATATCACAAACAATAAACCACGAAAACCAATTGGATCCAGTAAGAAAGAACCCATAAAAATCGCGAGCTCTTAGTTTTTGTTCCAATTTATACCAATTCTACAGTTTCAAGATGTTTTCCCCAATTTCAAACCACAATCTCGCTTACTAAGATCCTACTAAACTTTTCGTCTACAATTTACAAGTTTTCCCCAATTTTTATCTGACCTAAATACAAAATACAAGGAAATCAAGGTCAAGAAATCACTTACCAGGATGAAGGATGTCGATTCAGAAGATGAAGTCTTGATGAGAACAGAAGAAGAAGAATAATAAGAAGAAGAAACGATGAGTTCGTCGATTTTGTCGCCGTTTCTGGAAATCATAAAGAACACGAGGAGAAAGAGAGGAGAGAAGGGAAAGACACGACAATTTTTTTTCTGTCTCTTTTCTGTCCAAACGCGGAGTTTAGGTTTAGGAAAAAGGTTATACCCGTATGTGTTTGGGTGGGCCGGGTTCATGTTTGGGTGGATCGGGTTCGTGTGGTTGGGTCATGTAATTATGTGATTTTGTTAGGGTTATAGATGTATTTAGCCTATTTTCGTATTTTAAAATAAATAAATAAAAAACTATATTTTGTTGATGGGAGATTTGAGCATTTTTAGTGAGTTAAAGGGGCATATGGAGTTAATCTTCTTGTCAGGGTGATGCATGCACTATCGAACGGTAGCAAAAAGAAACTTGGCTAATCTAATGTCTTTTTCTCTAATTATGTCGAAAAGGGACCTTTTTTTTTATGGGGACCTTGTTTATATCCGAGTTTATTTGCATTTTATGATGATTTCGTTATAAGCTTTTTACTGTAAAAGTTGTTATGTACCAGCCTAAAAGCTGCACCAACTACCAAACCAAGCTACAAGTGTTTGAACCTTTTCAGTACGATGTTGCAGATTGAGCATGATGCAAAGTAGTATCTGCTCAGATGGCATGATTCAAGGCTCTGTTTTTGATTACATAGGTGTGTGGCTTATTGGTTTTTACAATGTCTGATCAAGTACACTTATGCAGGATATTTGTAACAACAGTTGTGTGAAGCGTGGATCGATAGAATATCGACAAGTGGCACCATTTATGAAGGCAATATTGAAGTATGTTAGGACCATGCAGAGTGTAGAAGCTGGCAATATGGAGTCAGCATGACATTTATAGAGGTTTGTCCCATTGTCCTTTACATCATTTGTAGCCATTATGATTTTCTTTTGATCCATGATCACTTCTCTCTCTCTCTCTCTTCTTCTGCTTCAGCTTTCAGCTTTCACATTTATTCATTAAAAAAAGCTGATTTCTTTTTGTGTTTATTTGTACAAATCTTTATGATTTTTTTTTTTTGATAACTGTAAATTATATTACCAAAAGAAAATTGGTTTCTATGGCCAAAAAAAAATGAAAAACCAGTGAAAAGCTATATGATTGGAACAACCAAATTCAACTAAAGTTAGCTATAAGAAAACCACAAAGAGAGCATGTTCCCACACCCTTTGTTATGTCTTCTTGCTAGTAGAGTGTCCTTCGTTGTCTTGTTAATTTTGTTGAATATGACAATGGATGTTGAAGGAGGCCTCCCATGTTTCCTGTCATTTTTCTCCTTCCAAATAAGGTAGACTGCTGTTTGACACATAATTTTCTTGAGATATCTTCGCCTTGCTGATCCAGTCCTCGAAAGAAGTCATTCAATCAAGTCATTCCATGATGTAATTCGAATCCCTGGAGAGCCAGGTTTCTGTTTAACGCGGTCCCAAACGTCTGCTGTGAACCTGCACTTTAGGAACAGATGATCTCTTGATTCTTGGTCAGTGGAACATAGGGTACAAAGTCCTGAGTCCATCAAACCCCACTGGTGCAAACGCTCATTTAGTGGGAGCCTATTGAGATTAGCCACCCAGAAATTAAAAGCATGTTTTGGAACCATGTTCTTGAACCACACCAAGCTTGTGGGGTATATAACAAGTATCTTCATCAAATAAGAGAACAATAAAGACAAAATCGCAAGCTTGGAGCCCACCTCAATAAATCCATCTTTCATAGCCTTCATGGAACATTAAGCTACTCATCCTTGTATGGTCTAGTAAAAATCTCTTTAATGTCACCGTTCACCTTTCATAAATCATCTACCTTTCTTGGTAGGAAATTTTACCTTGCTGATAACATTTGTATACCTGCAAAGTACCATAACCACATAAAGATCAAATCAAGGTATGAATTCTTGAGTTTACACCAGAAGTCTATGTTTTAAACTGAACTGATGTATAGTTGTGATGCTATTGTGTTATCAGAGGATGTCCAAATGTTTCTGAATATATTGTTTGTTATTGTTCTTTTATCTAATGTGAAAATTTTGATACCCTATGAGTCACTGACTTGACGCCAATAAAGGTGTAGAAGCCAATGAACATTTCATTAAATGATGAAGAAACCACTGCACAAGAGAAGTCTTTTCAGCAAGAAGTACATAGTTTCTCTACAGCCACAAAATGCTTCCTAAATGACTAAATAATTTAGGAAGCATAATGCCGTGTATTTTCTTGACAAGACTATTATTGTATAAGTTGATTTTGTGCATTCCAAATATAGTGTTGCGTGTGAGTTTTATTGCAGTCATAATGTTTCTGTTCGTTTGCTTACACAGGTTAGAATTTTACTATATCCAGAGAAACGAAACAGATGAGTGAAGAAAGTCTTTGCAATAATGAATTTACTTGCAACTACAAAGGTTTCTCCTACTTCATGCTCTATGTCTCATTGATTTGTTTCTCTAGTGTCAGTTTCCTATTAGTCACCGCCTTTTTAACAGCATTTAGTAATCTACTCCTTTTAGTGAAGGTTGATGAGAGTAAGAAAAGTGAAAAGAGAAACCAATAATGTAGTGTGACTTAATAAGACATTTACATATAGGGTAATACATTGATAAAGTTGTGGACTTTAAGACCTTAGACTTGCAAAAGTAACCTAAGGGTGACTAAAACAAACCAAAGGCATCTTATTCTTTTTTTCTCAACCATAGTGTTAACTAGGGGTGGGCGTTCGGGTACCCATTCAGGTTCCGTTCGGGTCTATTCGAGTTTTGGGTTTTCGGGATCAAAGATTTCAGCCACATTCGGATATTTCTAAGTTTCGGTTCGGGTTCGGGTTTGGTTCGGATCTTTGCGGGTTCGGTTCGGGTTCGGATAACTCATTAAAATTATTTTTAAATTTTTAAATTCATTATATACTTTAAATTTCTCAAAAACTATAAACAAAATATTATATGACAAACAAATTTGAATAACATATGTCAAAATACCTAAACTTAACGTATAATGTGATTTGGTTTGAATATTTGGATAGATAATCAATAGATATTTTAAATATTTTTGGTGTTTTGAGTACTTTTTAGCTATTTTAGACATTTACTTTTGACTACTAGTATATATTTTCAAGTATTTTGGACAATTTAAAAATATCTTATATTTTTAATAGACATTAAATCTAAAATATATTTATATAAGGGGGGTATAGAAATCAATTTCGGATACATTCGGGTACCCGGAATATTTCAGTTCGGGTCGGGTTCGGTTCCGGTTCTTTAGATACCAAAATTTTGAACCTGTTCGGATATTTAATCAATTTCGGTTCTGATTCAGTACTACTTTTTCGGGTCAGGTTCGGTTCGGTTCTTCGGATTCGGATTTTTTTGCCAGCCCTAGTGTTAACTTTATAGGCAAGTTCAATGGGGATAAACAATGATAGCAATACCAAATGAATCAATGATAAAACTAGAGTCCTAGAACCCATAAATTCTAAGGGGGTTATTGAGTTTTGATATACAAGAACAAGATCATCAAAGTGATGAGGGCTAGATAGTAGCTAGTGACCTGAATTTACTTCTAGCACAAGAAATAACCGCTTTGAACTTATGTTATAAAGAAGTCACACAGTGGCAGGTAATAATAGGTCACCGCCTTTTTTTGCTTTGGTGTGTGTGACATCTCTCTCTCTCTCTGAGAGTTTTGTAAGAGAGGGGGACTTGTTATTCCAGGTCTTTGAGCCACAAAGGGTAATAACTTCTGGAGACCCCATTGTTAATAAATGCTCATCCATGTGAGAGAGCCGGGAGAACAGGGGATCATTTCATTTTTCTCGTGTGTGCCTATCTCTCTCCGCTATATATCATCCTCCTTCATCACTCAGATATGCTCAACTTGTAACATTTCTACAACTGTAGCCAGAAGACCATTCCTTTGTGCTCTTATGGTGATGGATGAGATTATCTTTTATTATACACTTCTTCTTTGATCTGTGATAAAAGACTAAGAGAGTTTTGGTTTTCTTGGGGAAGACAAAATGGGTAGATCACCGTACTGCGACAAATTGGGCTTGAAGAAAGGGCCTTGGACCCCAGAAGAAGACCAAAAACTTTTGGCTTATATTGAAGAACATGGACATGGAAGTTGGCGTTCATTGCCGGAGAAAGCTGGTAAAATGAAACTCTTATATTCATCTTTGTGCTCTAAATATTCAAAACATTCTTTATCATTTATCTTCCTTCATTCTCAATCTCAGGTCTACATCGATGCGGGAAGAGTTGCAGACTAAGATGGACTAACTACTTGAGACCAGACATCAAAAGAGGCAAATTCAACTTGCAAGAAGAACAAACCATCATTCAACTCCATGCTCTCTTAGGAAACAGGTGGTCGGCGATTGCGACTCATCTGCCGAAGAGAACAGACAACGAGATCAAGAACTATTGGAACACTCATTTGAAGAAACGGTTGGTAAAAATGGGGATTGATCCAGTGACTCATAAACCTAAAAACGAGACTCCTCTTGGTTTATCCAAGAACGCAGCGACGCTTAGCCACATGGCTCAGTGGGAAAGTGCTAGGCTTGAAGCTGAAGCAAGGTTTGCTAGAGAATCTAAGCTTCTTCACTACCAAACCAAACCATCATCCCATCATCATCATGGATTCACTCATAAGACATTGTTAACCACTTGGACAACAAAAACAAACCAAGGTAGAACAAAACAGAACATAGACATTATATTATTATATTTTTTAAGCAAAAAAAAAAAACATAGACATTATTTTGATTATCTATCTTTTGTATGCAATGCAGATCAACAACAACTTGAATCTCCGACATCAACAGTGTCATTCTCTGACATGAAAGAACCATCGAACAGAGTGTCCGCGAAGATGGAGTTCACTGGATCATCCACGGGTCTGGCTCTGATGAAAGAACACGAAAATGATTGGATCAGTACAACGATTTTCGAAGCCACGCAGATGGAGGAAGGAGTCGAAGAAGGCTTCACGGGTCTCTTGCTAGGAGGCGATACACTAGGACGGAGTTTCTCCGCCGATAAAAACGAGAGGGACGGAGAGAATAGTGGTGGTGAGTGCAACAACTATTTCGAGGACAACAAGAACTATTTGGACAGCATTTTCAACTTTGTTGGTCCTTCGCCGTCCGATGCTCCGCCCATGTTTTAAATCAAAGGGTTGATATTTCTCCGGGAATGTTTTCGATTTTTTTTTAGTTTCTAGTAGTTGTATGAACCCAATCATATGATCGATCTTTCATATGAGAACTTTCAGAAGAATGAATACAGTTCATAATAGGGTTACGTGTCCAACCGTATACCGGTGAGTACAAGCACTTAGACAATTTACTTGGACAAACACCACTAAACTAGAAACTATAGTATATTGGTTACATAGTGATAGTGTGGCTGTGGTGAAAACAGCACGTTGACATGTCGACTATACTATAATAAATGTTGGTTGTTTCATGTCCTTTTCTTGCCTCTCTTGAATCCGATTTTTCCAATTAAATGTGAGAAATTTGATTTTTAAGAAACATCAAAGCCGAACCGGAATAAAAGACCGGCCAATATAGATAGATAAATTCAACCAATGGAGTGTGTTTGTTTGTCCACCTCAGTTACGTTTTGGGCTTTTGAGTTCTGAGATTAGCCGGGCCTTAAGCTGTCGTTTTGATATTAGGTTTGAGCTTGCTTTCATCTCCCACGGAACCTGAGTTCTGAGAGCGTGTTTCATCTTCTTCCTTAGAATCCTAAAAGCTACCAGTTACATATTCATCTTCTTAAAGTCCTTATTAAATCCATCACCCACGATCTACGATTTTCCCTCATGCAAGGAGGTGGAACTGCGACTGTAAAATTGTAAGGTTTCCTACTATGAGAACCATCTCCTGAATTTTGAGTTGATTTGGTTTCATTTTAGATGTGGATATGTTTATTCACGATTCGCGTTTGTGATTCCTTTTTTGTTCACAGTGACAACGATTGCGGCTGTATCAACATCGATGAAGGAGTTCCCGTGATCGGAATGGGTATGTTGATTTGATTCTGATCTGTAGATACCAATCATGTATGGCAGTCTCTCTAAAACGTTGGTTAACTAACGGAGGGTGTAGATGGTTTTCTTTGTTGATTACATATCAATCGTTTTCTGTACTTAATGTAACAGGGTCTAACTTACCAAGAGATTGCTAAAATTCCCTTAGGAGAAGGATCTATGAGACATGGTCAGGTCCTGGAGGTTAATGGGGAGAAAGCAATTGGCCAGGTTAATGATTCTTATGTTTTACTTTAACTTTATGTATGCTGTGGAGTCACGGGTGCCTTCTAATGTTAATCCTAATCTGGCTGCAGGTAGAGGAGTCCCAAAGGTTAACATAACAAAAACTGCATTGTTGATTGTTATCAATCATTCACCATGGTACAACATCTACCATTACCCTTAATAAAGTAGCTGTTTCTGTTGAAGGCGTTGAAACCAAACTATGGCAGGTAAGATTTGTCTTCCCCTCCATAATGGCTTTGTATTTCGTTATGTTCCTGTGAGAAACTATGTAAATGGGTAGTATAAGTGGCTACCAAGTCCTCTACCCAGCACTAGGATTTGAGTCATAAATAGTTTGTGAATCTTTAATTAAGGATATATTAGACATTCTGACAATAGCTTTAGGCAATCTTAGGACCATTGCCATTATCCAAGTTTCTTAATTTTCGATTCTTGGCTGATGGTTTCTTTTAGCTTAGCAAGTTTAGATTCTAATTTTTGTCTAGGTTTTTTAGCTGGTTTATGGCCAACTGAACCGGTCATTGGCATAACAAGATGAAACATTGGCCTCCAAAGTTTTATCATTTGTCCTCCAGATTGTTTAACAAAGATATATGTTTTGATTATTTAGTAACTGTTTCAAGTTCCATAAATCTCAGGACTGACCCCTTCTTATGGCATCACGTCGTTTTGGTGATATTCTTGCTGTGAATCCTTTTCAATAACCTGTGTTGCAGTTTTAGTTTATATGTTTTGTGACACAGGAATTTCCAATTCACAAGATATAGTTAGGCTTGGCTACACGAATCCATGTGAATCGTTGACCCTGATGAATTGCTGTTTCACAGGTACCAAAGACGCTTCCAGAAGAAGCACTCTCTAAGATGAGCACACCACCAAAGAGTGAATCACCAATCATCACTCCTGACGAACTAACTGAAGCTGATGGGTTCGTCTTTGGATTCCCAACAAGGTACGGCATGATGGCTGCTCAGTTCAAAGTCTTCTTGGACACTACCGGTGGACTCCGGAGAACTCAGTCACTTGCTGGTAAACCAGCTGGATCTTCTACAGCACTGGCTCTCAAGGTGGTAGCCAAGAAACCACTGCGTAAGTTCCCATGAAACCATGAGAGTCATGTATGAGCCGTAGTTTGTCAATAATAAAGTAGATGTTTTTTTCTCAAGTCATGTTCACGCATACGTGAGGTCAGTAAGTACACAAAACTTTAGCTCATTATGCCTCCGTTTAAACTATAGATTATGACAATTTTTTGAGCTTCTGCGAAACCATGCACTCTTTTTTTTTTGATCAACTACCATGAACTCATATCAAACATAGCAGACACCATGGTTAATGACATTTCCAGTCCACTAAAAGATCAATCTGCTCATGTCTACATCATTTGTGATGGAGGAAACATTGAAGGATTTGCTACCAAGTCAGCTATATAATAAAGGACTTATGGTCATTGCAAACAACCTTTTTATTAGATTTTAGGTGTGTTATATGATTTCTGCAGAATGACTGAGCCTCAGCCTAAGTACTCTACCACAGAGAAGCAAGTTTTGGACATGCTATAATCTCGACAGAGAAATGTACATATGCGCAGTATGGATACATGGGACAGGAACAATTTACGTAGTCAAGGCTGGCACCATGTGGTTTTACAACTGGTTATGGCGTCCTGATGGTGATTCTACTTCTTTTTCTTGAGAACCTCAATAAATATATCAGTTGCAACATCTACAATTTCCTCTCATAAGAAACTCGAACAGAGACAAATATATACAAATATAACCGCGACTGATAACAGAGACTGACTGCTAATGGTTCTGACTCATTCCCACTGCACAAAAGAACAAACAAACAAAAAAGCCAAGTTGAATAATAAGAAACGAACCATCCATACATTACGTAAGGCATAGAAGATATACTTTGAATTTACAAAACCATTTAACGTAATAAAAATACAATAAAAGAGTACATATAGTCATGCACTGAAAAAATCTAAATAGATGTCAAGAACCCAAAGAATATCTACATTTAAAGAAAGAAACACACATTTGAACAAAAAAAAAAGAAACACACAACAAAATAATACGCAACCAAGCTTTGTTGTTGTCGATATTATCCTTCACGCAAGCATCTCTAACCAGTAATATGTTTGATTTGCACTAAATGATTGAACCACTGAAAAGAGAACATCCAATATCAGCACGAAAGTGGAGAAGGGAATGGTAGCAAACAAAACAAACAGTGTAACCTATAACCTATAGGATGAAACAAAAATAAAACCAACACGACTTGGATGAATAAGAACAACGAAAACTATAGAGATAATATATTTGTGTCATACTGTAGTTATAAAATTATTAATATATTTTAGAATAAAAAACTAATAAATATAATTATTCTTATGTGCAACAACAACAGTAACCAAAGTAATCAATCTAACTTTTGATGTGAGAGATCTAATGTAGAAAATCAATTTGTAAATAATAGTATAAATAGATATTTTAAATGTACACAATACAAATATATATATATATATTCATATAATTAATTCAATTAATTAAAACAAAGAGGCTCAAAATCAACATGATATACTATATTTACTATTAAAATTATGGGCTGGAAAAGAGAAAATTATTATTAAACAGTTAAAACACATGATAAAATAAACCAAAACCATAAAACTTTAAAGATCTACACATTTTTAAAAATATGGCTAAACTAAATAGAAAAGAAGTAATACGAATTTATAAATAAAATTTATATTATTTCAATATATATAAATGAAAAAGTTCAGATTAACCATTTCAGGAAAAAAAATGACAAAAATAAGAATTTGTACCCTTGAGAACAAGTAACTTTGTTCAGTATACCCCACTCTGCGGAATTCTTGATTAACTAATACAGTAATGCTAGGTGTTTGCCCACAATTTCGCGAATGATAATATTATATGAAAAGTACATGATATATTTATAATGATGTAATTTTTGAATAATAATTAGAAATATTAAAAATCAACATTTAATAAGTTGATATTAAAAAAATTCAGTATCTATTTTTAGAAGAGCTGTGAAATTTAAGATAATTACATAAATATAAGTCGATAAAATATTTTTCTTAAATGTAAGTATTATTACAATTGGTTCAAATAATTAGTTGTTAATACCTTTTTGTTTATTTAACACGTGGAAAACGAAAACACTCTTACATGTTTTTGTGTAGTTCTAAGAATATGGTTAGAGGCTTATATAGCTCTGGCTTCTTCGTTAATGATTTGTTTTCTTTATGTTTATATAGATCTAATGTAAACAATCAATTCGTAAATAATAGTATAAATAAATATTTTAAATTTACACATTACGAAATATTAAATATAATAAATATATACATATGATTAATTCATATTAATTAAAACAAAGAGGGTCAAAATCAACATGATATACTATATTTACTATTAAAAATAATTTAGGCTGGAAAAGAGCAAATTATTATTAAGAAGTTAAAACACATGATAAAATAAACCAAAACAATAAAACTTTAAAGATCGACATATTTTTAAAAATATGGCTAAACTAAATAGAAAATAAGACGTACGAAACAAAAATATATTATTTCAATATATATATATATATATATATATATATATATATATATATATATATATATATATATATATGAAAATGTTCAGATTAACCATTTCTGGAAAAAATGACAAAAGTAAGAATTTGTACCCTTGAGAACAAGTAACTTTGATCAGTATACCCCACTCCGCGGAACTCTTGATTAACTAATACTAGGTGTTTGTCCGCGATTTTGTGGATGATAATATTATAAGAGAAATACATGATATGTTTATAATGTTATAATTTTTGAATAATAATTATAAATACTAAAAAATTAACATTTAATAGTTTGATGTTCAAAAATTTCAGTATCTATTTTTAGAAGAGCTGTGAAATTTAAAATAATTACATAAATATAAGTCGCTAAAAATATTTTTCTTAAATGTAAGTATTATTACAATTGGTTCAAATAATTAGTTGTTAATACTTTTTTGTTTATTTTAACACGTGGAAAACGAAAAACACTCTTACCATAAAAATGTATTTTTGTGTAGATCAAAGAATATGGTTAGAGGCTTCTATAGCTCTGACATCTTCGTTGATGATTTGTTTTATTTAAATTTCTTTCATTTGTTTGATTGTTTCCAATTTATTTTTGACAAAAAACTAAATTGTTTTTATGTATTTTTTTTCAAAAAAAAAGTTTCGGGCATGACTAAAAACTCATTTTTATTTTTATATGTGAATAAGGTATTAAACAATCTTAACATTTATAAACCATTCACGCCCAAACATACTTTAAGACCATCAAAGTTGTTATATACACCTCTTACAAATCATCATAAAACACATACAGTGAAAATATACAATAATATGGTTATATATATCACAATAATACAGTGAAAATATGGATATTAGGTTTTTTGGTCAAAACCAAATTAAGTTGTAGTTTAAAGATTGATTGGATCTGATATTTGAATTTTTTGGGGTGTTTCTATTTATTTTGAATCGACTGATGATTGAACCTATCGAGTTGATTTTTGGATTTGTATTTCCAACGCTAAATCTTTGTCGTCGACCAAACACTGATCATGAAGAAATCAACAAACTATCATCTTCAAAAGCCAAGGATACCAGAAAATCATCATCCAACTTATAATATTATAAAAGACATATAAAAACATACACATGATATAAATAACACATATAACAAAAAAATATGTGATGTTGAGATTAATAATATATTTTATAATAAAATAAATGTGTAAAAAATATTTTTTTTGAGAATAACTTAGGTTTAAAAAATTCTTTATTAATTTCACTTTGTTCACTATCCCATACATATTTTAGAAAGTAGAAGACAACAAATTGTGAGTTTTACTCATTTTAATTTAATTTATTATTTATATTTTATAACATAGATGTAATATATTGTAATATACATATAAAATATATGTTATTTGTATATAGCTCCGGGCGTAGCCCGGACAAAATCTCTAGTATTATTTAATGAAATAATAAATATGATCGTGGTGATAATTGGATACTACTATTTATTTGGATATGAACCCCATGAAAGTGAACCTAAAAAAATATCCCAAGGGTTTCAGAAATATATTAATTATTGTGTTGTCATTCAAGGTAATACATGATTTTTGAAGTAAAAAAAACTTTCAATTGTATGAATCTAACCTCAATAAAATTTGGGATTTAAAGTGTGGAGTTTAATTACCAAATGATTCAATTTCTAGTATATTATAAGATATATAATTTATTGAGAGATACAAATAGAATTGTTAGTTGTGGTCGTGTGGTGCCAAAAAAATATTTTGATCAAAGATATTGTACATACATAACAAACTGTCAATTAGGGATAATTCTATCATGAAAGGTTGTTTGCGAAGTGTTAATCATTATAGTTAATTATCGTATATAATAGAAATAGAGATTATATGATAATATATTTGAAATTTGATGGTATTAAAAATCTCAATAATTCTTTTAAAAAATATTTAGCTAAATGACTAACAAAATTTTAGATGAAATAGATTTTGATTCGAATTTTTGGAAACACACATAAACTAAAAAAAAAATCTTTTCCAGTTCTTTCAAATTTATGCATCCAAAATTTCAGATAACTCGTAAAATATAATTTTTGGCATCTCCTGAACAAAGCTTAATTAAGGCCCATTAAGAGCCTAATACTCAGCTCTTAGTAAAAGAGGATCGCGCCACCATCACGAGTCGCGAGTTTGTGATGTGAGAAGCTTGGAGAATCGATTTGGGAATTTAGGGTTTTGCGAAGACTACGACATAAGATTTGGCGATGACTCTGCCTCCAGGTCTTTACTCCGGCACCAGCTCTCTCGCTCTTGTACGTATCATCCTCTCTTTCTCTCCGATTCGTCTATTAAAAAAATCTTTTTATTTGTGAGTTCATGTGATTGATCTGAGTCTCTATGTCGCTTCATTGACCAGGTGGCTCGTGCTTCGGCTTTTAGCGTGGGTCTCGTCTACGGGAGCATGAAGCTCAAGTTCCTCAAGGTAACTTGATTATAGTGCTCGTATGTATCTCCTATGATTCTCAAAATTCAGTATATCTGATTGATTGATGATTTGTCAGATTATAATTGGTGGCTACACAAATCTATATATAGGAATTGATTTGCTCCTTTTGTTACTTTGTTTCTGCAACTCCTGAGTTCTAATCTTATATTCCTTTTTGTTGTATGCTAAGTACTAACAAATTGCTTTTTTTGCACCTGCAGATGACAAAGCCACACAAGGTTGAAGCTAATCATTAAACCATTTTTTTTCCCTTTACAATAAAGATGGGGGGGGGACGAGGTCATGTCTCCCCCCGGTTATCAATTTTTCTTCTTTTCGTTATTCATTTTTCATCACTAAAAAGAAACAACTTTGTGTTTGTTTAAAGCTTATTATACGGTTCTTAAGACCCTTTTTTTTGGAGCCAAAACCCAAGTCAAGAGCATCTTAACATTTGTTGTCACCATCTAAATTCACTTAAACCTCTCAAATCAAATTCATTACAACACTAAGGATCAGCCCAATCTCTCACGGATTTGCCTTTTGTTTTGCAAGTGCCATTATATTTATAACATTGTCTTAGTTGTATGTCTTTCGACCGTTTGATTTTTGATCGCTGTTATAACGTCCATCGTTTTTGAGATGTATATGAATGGTTCCCTGTTAACCTCACTACCCCAGTCTAGCTCAAGTATACTTTTTTTATTTGTTCCCAAAATGCATTCCCATATCCTCCTGATTGGTTGTCAAAGATCGAGCATCATTGATTGATGTTATACATAAACAACATTTTTTAACTTTATCTATGTCGCATACACAGAAAGAAACACGATACTGCGCATTTATATATATAAAAAGAACTGGTGTGGACCAGTCAACTAGTGATATCCCATGTTCGAAATTACGCTAGGCGCTAGTCGGGCGGTGACCCCGGGCCTAGCGAGTTATCGAAAAATCGGGGATTAATCGGGGTATACGCGGGGACTAGTTTTTATTATTATTATATTTATAATAATATTTAAATTAAATATATAATATAAATATATTAGAATGTAATAGTTTTTTTGTATATTATTGAAGTTTTAATTTATTGGTTTAACAAAAGTTATTGTTAATGTCATATTTTTATTACAATAATGTTTATATATGTGTCAGTATATGTACATATGTCAAAAGACGTTGTGGTCTATTGGTGTTTGATGCTGTCAACCTCTTATGAGGTACAGGGATCGATTCACCAATAGAGTGTTTTTAATTAAATTTTTTTTAAAAAAAAAACACCTATGAAACAAAGTCCCACATCGGTTAAACACAAGGAGGGGTGATGCTGAAGACGCCTATAAATACTCATTTAGAGTTGTCATCATTATAACTTGCAATTGGGTTTCCATAAACCTGTTGTAGGCCCAATAGTTCAATTTTTTTTAAGTTTTAAGCGTTTAAGACTGGTAATATTACGCGGTCAACGCAGATAATACGCGGTCAAAGCGTGTTAACGCGGTCCAGCGCCTAGTGTGACCGATCAGGTCATAATCGCGGCGGTTGGACTCCGAGCAACGCCTAAGCGGCCGCCTAGGCGGCTAGGCGGCCGCGTTTTCGAACAGGGTGATATCTAATCCAGTAGACAAGTAATTAACCTCCTCTCTCACTATTCTCTTTCTCTACGTACTAAGCTTATATTGTCCATACAAAATAGATTATTATGTTTAAGCATCTAATCTACACTTTCACACATGTATCTGCCTCTCGAGTGTGACAGGCTGACAGCAGCGTGTAAATTGCAACCGCGAACTCATACCCAGCGTCACCACTGGACCACTGGTTAAATAGTTGTATATTTGGTTGCAATATCGCGTGGTGACTTTTAATATTGTTTTACGTTTGTATTATACATTCACGCACTAAAAGAAAACATAATTTTTACTAGGGCAGTATTCGTTGTAAATTCGTCGTAAACCGGGTGTTACGACGAATTAACGTCGAAAGACGTTTCGTTGTTAAACGTCCGTCGTAACGGAGGTTTCGTCGTAAACGACTCGTTACGTTTACGACGAAATATATTCCTCGTAAAGCGCAGGGAAATGATTTGTCGTATCGAAATAAAGCACACGTAAATACTTTCGTTGTAAATCACTCGTAAACATTTCGATGTAAAACCCTCGTAAATATTTTGATGTTAATCACTCGTAAACATTCGATGTAAACTCCATGTAATGTTTACGAGGAGTTTACATAGTTTCTTATTATATTATTATTAATTACTATATAATAGATTTTAATTTATATTTAATATTCAGAATTTAAAATAATTTAAATTTTAAAACGAAATATGAAATTGGAAAACATATTTTAAAAAGTCATACAATAATATTTAAATTCATAATACAAACAGAAAAATAAAAAAAACTACATATTCTCGAAGTAGTTGGTGGGGTTGCTCGGCTGTTGACGGGTTGGATCGGACTCTTGGGGATCTCGTGGTGGCATTCCAAAAGCGGCTCGTCTCTCACTCAACATTCTCTGCATAACCGGGTTTCCCACGGCCATCACGTCTAGCAAATCCTCAAGAGAGTCTAAACGAACCTGTTGGCTATCCATTCGAGCCTTCATCTGAGCAGTCTCTTCATCCCGTCTCGAAGTGTATGACGAAGTTGCCCTTGCAACTTCGTTAACAGAGCCTATACCGACTATCCGTCCCTTCTTTTTAGGAGCCACCTATAAAATCAAAACATATATTAATATAGTTAATTATGTTAAAATATTTAAAATAATGTAAACAAAAATTTTAAGTTACCTCTTCGAAGATTCTGTCGACCTCTTCGGTGGACAATGTGACTGGTAATCCATCGGGAGACTCCTGGGTTAGTTGCGTCTCCCGTTCTTCAATCCGACCAGCCACTGTTCGGAAGAGTTTCTCAGATGCAGGATCCACAAAAACTCCGTCGGATGTGGCGTGAGTCATCTTGAATAGGTCAGACAGAGAAGGTAAGACTCACGTCTTCTCGAACTACAAAAAAAAATTAAAATAAATATTATAAATTATATTAATTGAATATTTTAAAATATATATTTAAAACAAAACTTACAGCTTCTATACGGACTCCTGCATGAGGTTTTTGTCCGGTTCTGTGAAGCATGGGCAAATGACCATCTTTATCCTTCGTCCTTCGAGAAGCCGAGCACGAATTGGCCTTTTTGATCGAAGAGGGGTGCTCCCAATAGGCGATGAGGCCATCCCACACATCCGTCGTGAGCTCAGTGGGATTTCCCTCATACCCGTAGATCTCCCACTTGTCCTTCCAATCAGAGACTGTGTTGCAGAGGCGTATCTTTGCCTTTGCAACGAATTCCGCCTTCACACTCTCGGTGATTCCCAAAGACCAATGCCACTTTTGCTGAAACATGAAAATTTTGAAAAAATTACAATTAATAATAAATATTAAAAATATATATATATATATATATATTTAAAAGTGAAAATTAAATTAAATTTAAAAATCTTACCGCAAAACATTTAAACCACGTGATCTTAACGTGATTTGATGTCTTGCTCCAGTTCGGGTATGCCCCGTCGTAGTAACCCTTAATCGTCGCCGAAACGCTCCGGCTAACACGGTTGTTAGTCCCAAACCTGAAAAAAAAAATTTAACCGTTAGAAAATAAAAATTAATTAAATTTTAAAGTAATAAAAATTAATAACTTACCAATAAGTTCCTCGGGGTCTATCGGGGTCTAGAACATCCAAACCCTCCCGTCCAGGCTGGGCAAGCAAATCCTCCACCGTATATCTCGCGAAGGGAGCATATGAAGGCACACGCAAATCCGGATGAACTGCACCTTCTGGGACAGGCTCAGGTGCAGCCGCTGGAGGAGGAGGTGGAGGCATCTGCGGTGGAAGAGGAGAACTCGAAAAAACTCTCTGAGAAGTCTGAGAGTCTGGAACTGCATCGGAAGACGATGGACCGGAAGAAGATGTACCGGAACCATCGCCAAACAACTGGGCATAAGTAGGTGCTGCTGGTTTCCTTCTAGGAGCCATCTAAAAAAAATTTAAATAAATTTAATCAATTATGACGACATAATTAAAAAATTATTCTGTTACCTAACTAATCACCTAAACTATAGTATTCCGTCATCTAACTAATCACCTAAACTAATTATCTAAATAATCACCTAAACTAATTACCTAACTAATTAATAACCTAAACTAACTTAAAAAAAAAAAAAAGGAGGAAAGAGAATGTACCTTAGAGAGAGAGGAGAGGAGTTTGGGAGGAATGGACAAGACAGCCTCGTCTCGGCGTCCCAATATATAGAAAAAGGTTTCGTCGTACGACGTAATATTACGACAAAGTTACAAGGCCCGCGTTTTTTCATTTACGACGAAGTTACCAGGCCTGCGTTTTTCGATTTACGACGAAATTACGTCGAAACATCGGTTTACGACGAATTTACCAGGCCCACGTTTACGACGAAGTTACCAGGCCCGCGTTTTTCCATTTACGACGAAATTACGTGGAATAGATAACCATTTACGACGATTTTACAACGCTTAACCCTAAACACCGAGAATGAAATCCCTAAACCCCAAAGTCACATATCATCTAACATCATATCTCTCCTCTACTACTTTGTGCTCTTTCTCCAACTTAAACTCTAAAACCCTAAAACTCCAAATAATTTTTTTAAAATTAACACAAATACATATTATATAAAACAACATTTGTTACACATACATTAGGATGGTAAAAAAACAATATTTCTTTAAACATACGTTACAATAGAGAAATACAACATCAAAGACATATATTACATCACTCTAAATCGTTTTCGTTCTCATCAATATTACATCACTCTAAATCGTTTTCGTTCTCATCACTATCATTACAATCATCATCGTCGTTTCTCTCGAACTCGTCTTCACGTGCTTCATCTGTCGCATCTTCGGGAATATCTTCATATTGAAAGTTTTGCGGGTCGATCAAAAGGATTTGATCAGTTGGTTGTTTTGGTACCTCAATTTCATTGATAGCGTCTTCTTCTTGCAAGGGCGGTTCTTCTCCAGCGACAATGCGTCCACGAGGTGTAATTTTGGTAGCAGCTAACCAGTTTATCCCGGAAGTTCGAAGCCGAGGATAAGGAAGGAAGCTAACTTGCTCGGCTTGTGAAGCTAAAATGAAAGGCTCAAATTTGTTGTATCTTCTCCCAAAATTGACATCCACAACACCAAATTTGTTATACCGAATCCCTCGGTTCACAACAGGATCGAACCATTCACATTTGAAGAGGACGCATTTTAGCTTCAATAACCCCGGAAATTCCACTTTAATAATCTCCTGCAAGATCCCGTAAAAGTCCTTTTCACCTTTCATACATATTCCGTAGTTACTCGTTGCCCGATGTCTCCCATACTCGTATGTGTGAAAGGTAAATCCTCGTGTGAAATACATAGGTGATGTGGTGACCTTTGCAACTGGACCTTGAACCAATTCGTGAAACCATACGGGATAATAAGGATCGTCATAATCAACCTGCAAAAAGCAGTTATTCTTAATTAATATTGAAGTATCAAAACACTTACTTAATTAATCAATGTATGAGATATATTACGTACCTGTGATTTTAACCACTTGACAAAGTGCTTATCTTTACGTGTGTCCACATCAGTTGCAGATATTCCTGGTATTGCTTCTTCAACTTGAGATACAAACATGCTGCAAATTAAACAAATAATCAAGTCATACATAATTAACTGCAATTCATATAATTAACATTCACAAAAATATTTACCTTTCAAAGTAACGGGTCACTGCATCCTCGCAGTTGAGCAGAATATAAGTGTGGGCACTATGTTTATCCTCTTCACATGACCACCATACTTCTTTCGTTTTACCACCAAACCGTGCAATTTCGCAGAAAATGTCAGGAACACCATCAATTGGATATGATGTCGGTACTCCACCATCATCATATCTTCTAGGAACTCTTTTCCTCGTACGAACAGTTGGAGCAAAGTAGTATGATGTGAAGTTAGATGTTTCGGCTGTCAAACTTCCCGCAACTATTGAACCTTCCACCTTTGCAAGATTTCTTGCTTTCCCCTTCAAATGTTTCATCTGTCGCTCATACGGATACATCCATCCGTTGTGAACAGGTCCACGAAGCAATGCTTCATACGGTAGGTGGACAACTAGATGCTCCATGACGTCAAAAAATGAAGGAGGAAATATCTTCTCCAGGTTGCACAATATGATCGGAATGTTATGATGAAGTTGTTCGATGACTTCTTCCTTGAACGTACGTGTGCTGAGATCTCTGAAAAAAGCGCCGATGGCTGTATATTGCAAAAGTAATCAAATTAATAACATTTCATAACATATGTATATATATTAACGTTTTATAATTACCTGCAAGTGCTTCATGGACATTTGCTGGAAGGAGCTCGGCAAAAGCAAATGGAAGTAGTCGTTGCATAAACACATGACAATCATGACTCTTCATTCCGGAGAACTTTTGACCTCGTTCAACACATCTTGACAGATTTGAAACATAACCATCAGGAAACTTAACTTCTGATGCAACCCAGTCAAACAAGGTTGTTTTGGCTTCTGATGACAACCGGAAGATGGGAACAAGAACGTTTCCATTGCTCTTGATATGTAACTCACTTCTTGAGCAAATATCAGGTAAGTCCATCCTTGACTTTTTGTTATCTTTTGTCTTCCCAGGGACGTTAAGTAATGTATTCATGATGTTCTCAAAAAAGTTCTTCTCAATATGCATGACATCCAGATTGTGGCGTAAGAGAAGATCCTTCCAATAGGGTAGCTCCCAAAATATACTCTTCTTATGCCAATTGTGAGACACACCATACCCATCAGGCATATTTCCAGGAACATGCCAATTTCCTCCAACTTTAACTGTTTCCTGAGCTCCGTAATAATCAATGTCTGCTTCGATCTGCTGGCCGGTGAGATATGGAGGAGGACCGTCTCTGACAATTTTTTTGTGCCGAAACAATGTCTTATTTCTTTTGTACGGATGGGCAAGTGGAAGAAAGCGACGATGACAGTCAAACCAACAACTCTTCCTACCATTCTTCAGTTGAAAAGCATCCGTCGATCCAAGACAATATGGACAAGATAATCTTCCATGTGTTGTCCAGCCAGACAACATCCCATAAGCAGGGAAATCACTTATCGTCCACAGCAGAACTGCTTGCATCGTAAAATTGTTTTTCAAGGAACAATCGTACGTCCTCACCCCTTCTGACCACAATTGCTTTAGCTCTTCTATCAACGGTTGAAGAAAAACATCAAGAGACCGTTTTGGATGCTTCGGCCCAGGGATTAATATGGTCAAAAATAGAAATTCTTGTTCCATGCACATATCCGGCGGTAAATTGTACGGCGTAAGAATGACTGGCCACAAAGAATATTGTCTACCAGACATTCCAAATGGACTAAATCCATCGGTGCATAACCCAAGATAGACATTCCGAATATTTGTAGCAAAATCTGCGTGTACCTTGTTGAAATGTTTCCACGCTCTTGCGTCTGATGGATGTGCAACCTCACCATCTCTCTGGACATGTTCCGCATGCCACCTCATCAACGCAGCAGTCCTCTCAGATTGATATAATCTTTTCAATCTGTCTGTAATTGGTAGGTACCACATCCTTTGGTACGGTACCCTATTCCTCCCACGGCCTTGCGGTTTGAATCGTGGTTTTTTGCAGAATCGACACTCTTCTAACTTGTCATCTTCTTTCCAGTAGATCATGCAGTTGTCGATGCAAACATCAATCATCTCCGAAGGCAACCCAAGACTATAAACCAATTTTTGAATCTCATAATAAGATTCAGCAGACACGTTGTCTTCTGGCAAATACTCTTTAAACAACTCCGCCCATGCATCCATGCAATTCTCAGGTAAATTATGATCCGTTTTAATATTCATCATCCTAGCTGCTAGAGACAATTTAGAGAGACCTTCTCTACAACCAGTGTAGATTGGTTGATTTGCAGCATCTAGCATTTCATAAAACATTTTTGCATCCAAATTAGGTTCTTCTACATTTCCAGTTCCATCAGCTATTGTTGTAGTTGTTTCTAAAAATGCATCACTAATCATATCTTGAACCCTATCATGATCTACCATCTGCTCATGATCTTGATGATAATTTTATTCATTATGCAAATGATTCGGTTCTTCACTATGATGACCATCCTCAAAATTATTATTACTACTACTAGCTTCATTTCCCCCATAACCCTCTCCATGTTGATACCAAATGTAGTATTGTGGTGTAAATCCTCTGTTTACTAAATGCTTCCATACAGTTTCACTACGTGCAAATTTTGAATTCTTGCATTTCAGACAGGGGCAGAACATCTTACCGCTTTCCTGTGTGATCGGTGTACAGCCCGCCTGGTGCATGAATGTCTCTAGCCCGCTCAGAAATGCGTTCATCACCCTCCCGTCGGAATCTTTGTGCAAATACATCCAACTCCGTAACTCGTAAATACTACCGCCACCGGCCATTTTTTTCTTAGATTTTTTTTTGAAATCTTTTTTTTCTGATTTTTTTTTTCGGATTTTTTTTTCTCCCGTTTGTGTGTTGTGAGGAAGAGAGTTGTAGGAAATGACATATATATAGAGAAATTTTCGAGTTGGGTAGTTGAAATATAACAACGATTTTACAAGGAATATTTTACATGAATTTTACATGGTTTTAACATATTATTTACAACGACTTTACGACGAAATTAGGTAAGTTAAAGCACATTGAATACACGTTTTCACCTAAATATAACGGTAACATGTTTCGTTGTAATGTCGATGTAATGATTACGACGTATTTCTCTTTCCACGTACATTCGTCGTAAACTTACATGGAGTTTACGACGAAATCTATTCGTCGTAAATTTACATTGCGTTTACGATGAAAGTTGGATTCCTCGTAATTGCGTTGTAAACATCATGTAAATTTACGACGAAATATTTTCGTCGTAAATGTTCGTTGTTATGGGCACGTTTTCTTGTAGTGACGTGATAGAGGATTGTTAAGCTAAACCTGTTAACAATTTATATCCCATTGGCCATTGGCCTTTAAGTCATCTCAAAGGAAAATATATAGTATAGATATATATGTCTTGTGTTACGTAAGTTAATGTTGGTTCTTCATGTATCCGACTTGGCATGGTTGATAAAATATGTCTGAAGAAAAAACTATATTCTGAAGGGAGAAAGCGACTGGTTGGATAACTTTATGGAAATTTGAGCATAAATACTAATTGTATAATCGAGATCTTTGATGGAAGAACACGTAAGTTAGTAACGATAAAACCTTCTAATTTGCTACTGTCATGTTATGCTTTTTGTTTATGATGATGACCCATCCACCAATACCCTTCGTTTATATGTGTATATCCAAGACCATTGACTCTTGTACTATAGGGTATTTAAAAGGCAGCATATGTTTTTTATACTAAAACAACTACTATGTTGTAGTCATAACATTCACATGCAGTATAAACCTAAAGAAACCCTAATTGCCTACTTCGGTTCTTCTTCTTTCTCCTTGAGATAAATTTGTTTTCTTATCTTTTTTCCTTGAGTATAGTAAACTCTATTCTTGTAAGAAATTTTACTAGGTTTTGAACCTTCTAAGTTTAGACCGATTTATATGCTTGTAGACACATGTATGTCGGCACAAACCAAACAGATAATTTTTTAATGAAAAAACAGGATTAAAAGTTGACTGAATGGAAATCGTATAAGAAGAAATGAAGAATCAAATAGAGGTATTTAATAAAGTCAGTGTGTTTGATAATGTTATTGCTTTCGTGGTCTAGTGACGAAGAGGAAGCTTTTATAGAGATAAAGCTAGAGATCCGTAGATTCTGAAAATACCCGAAAAACTAGAATAATTACAAATATCTTATTTATTCTAAGAATGCCTAAGATCAATGTCTTCTTAAATTCGTTAAAATCACCAATGATCTACCGAAAACAAAGAACAAAAGAAGAATTCTCAATTTTTATTAATCAAATTATAAACTGAATACAACTCTAGGCATAATTAGAAGCTTATATATATATGAAAACATAAAAGCCATGAAAACCCTAATCCTAATTAAAATAGGAAAACTATTAAAATAAAGATAATACAAATAAATCGTAATTATTCTAATTCTACGCTGCATCATCTAGTGATTTTGTTTATATATAAACTAGGTTTTAAGATAAGAGAAAACCTAACGTCATGAAATAATTCCATGCATTCCCTAATTTATGCAGGTGTTTCTAGCTATGCTTTAGTAACGCTAAAAATATGAAAAATCTGTAAGATATATACGCGAAACACAATATACTGGGATGAAGTTCATTTTGCTAATTATTGTTTCATGCGAAATGCTAATCTATATTATGAGGCTAAACTTCACAGATGGGACGTTCATTTTAATAGACAACTGAGTTATCTTCAAAGCCCTAGGATTAGAAACATAGAATAGACGCGAGCTGCCGATCATATCAAGCGGTTTGGTCATATTTTTTTTTTGAATACCAAGGTTTGGTCATATTTAAATATAGGTATTGCTTACACCAACACTCTTCTTTCGTAACATAATAAAAAGAAGGAACTCATTTCACTTCTCAACTATAAATAGGTGCATTGTATAGACTTTCAAATTTAACTACATATATCAAATAACATTTTATATATATATATATCAAATAACAAAAGAGGGAATCAGAAATTCCCTTTTTCTTATAAAATTTCCAAGTATTACTTCTATATTTCTAAATTATTGTTAAGATGGAAGATGTGAACAAGTTGAAACCCTCGTTCTTGAGCTCCGATGAGAGTCTGGCTGTTCATGCTGGTACGTACGTTAACTATACATATCCATTTTCCCTTTAGGATTGTTACTACTTATCTGTTTTTCTTATCACCTCTTAACTATGTACTAGCAATCTGTTATAGGCTTATAAGGTTTGGATAAAGCATATGTAATATATTTTTTGCTATAAGTTCATACAAAAATACATTAGTTTGTTGTGTTATCCGCTTTGATCTAAATTCTGAAAGTTCAGATAACCTGAAGAAATTACCAAAATATAATATCCGTTAGAAGATAAACATTTTCTGTTTCATGGAAATTCATTATATTCTATATTCAACGTTAAACATATATATATTTAGAATTTTATTATATAAAAAATTTGGTTCCTCATTATTCCTAATTAACATGATCGACACATGTGAATAAAAAATTAAAATTGTGATATGTATTAAAAATTATCTATAAATATATAACAATAATTATCTAAAATAAATCATTAGCTATTTATTTTTATAAATCCTAACTAAAAGAGAACTGTAAAACTTATTTGATAATAACTTTTTAATGAAAAAAACTTACCAGGATCCTAAAAAATCTAAAATAAATCTTACACACGACATATGAAAAAACTTCATAAAATTACAGTAAAAGATATTTTTCATTTCTTAAGTTTTTCATAAAATTAAACATTAAACAAAACTCATGCAATGCATCCAGCTGCGAAGTTAGGAGTTTAGTCTCTCAAAAAATGGAATATAAATAAAATTACAGGTGCATGTGCACCCACAATGTATAAGATCATTTCAAACTTCATTTCATACTTTACTTAAAATAAAATTTAGAGTAAGAAATATTTTAATTCTTCTCCGTTTTTCACTAATAGTGGAAATAAAAATAGGTTTACTCCATAAATGAAATAATACTTTTACTTTTTGTTCACTATTTTTTTTTCATTTTTAAATAGAGTATATATTTAGAGTAAAATTCAACTCTATTGTAAGGTTAATCTATTTTAAAGAAAAAAATCAGTTTTATCTTGGAGATGTTCTGTTGCACAATTTTTTTTTTTGGAGATGTTCCAAGGTGGCTTCGCTCCTATGCCCATATCTAGTTGTTATTAATAAAAATAATATATAAAATAATTATTAATAAAATAATAATAATTTATTTTAAGCTTGTCTTTTATTTTATTTTTTGTCCTCGCTTACGTGCATAGTAAAACAATTCTTCCTCTTGTTCTTATACATCCTTTTCGTGTTAACTCTCCGACAAGCCTTTAATTATGGGGATAGTCAGAAGTGCTTGCCTCCTTTAATTTGTTTTATCTTCCTTTCATTCATTTGATAAGAATGTCAATTTCGTGACTGGAGAATGGGTTTGATGGTTTATCGTCAGGTGAAAGATTAGGTCGTGAAATAGTCACAAATTCGATAAGGACCCCTGCAGTAAGCACAACGACTTACTTCTACAAGAATTCCTCCGAGCTTATCGACTCCAAGGTCCGTTTATATAAATATCTGCTTGTCCTTAAGATTTCTAAAAGAAGTATGTTACGTTAATTTGATTAAAAACTAATCCACTTGTGATTCTAATGATGGTTAACCAAAAAGGGTAATATTCGTTTAAAAAGATGACTCTACTTTCATTGTTGTAGGAGAAACGGATTGTATATATCTCAAGAGTATATTCGTTAAGGAAGTCCAACGAATATAGTACTCGAAGAGAAGATAAGGTCTCTCTCTCTCTCTCTCTCTCTCTCTCTCTCTCTCTCTCTCTCTCTCTCTCTCTCTCTCTCTCTCTCTCTCTCTCTCTCTCTCTCTCTCTCTCGAATCAACTTCGGTTATGGCATCTGGTATGTGTACAAGTACTGTTGTGCTGTTAGCAATGGTTCCAAGAGGTGGACATATTGTCACAACTACGGATTGTTACAAGGAGACAAGGATGTTCATTGAGACTTTTCTTCCCAAATTGGGAATCACTGTAAGAATATCCCAAATTTCATCACTTTGTTTTTTCTCTTGTTCCCTAGTGTGAGTCCACCGATTAACCATTTGTTATGTGTGTTTCCAGCCGACTCTAATTGACGCTACTGATATCGCGGGCCTTCAAGCCATAGTTAATAACCATGGGGTCTTATATATATATATATATATATATAACTTATAACATGTTTTTTTGTTTGTTTAAAACTTGCTATGATCGAGTTCTCTTTAGGATACTTATGTGAATTATTATATGTTCTGTTATTCAGGTTTCTATGTTCTTTACTGAGTCCCCAACAAACCCGTTTCTCCGATGTGTGGACATTAAGTTGGTTTCTGAAATCTGTCACAAAAGAGGAACTCTTGTTTGTATAGATGGTACCATTGCAACACCTTTGAATCAAAAGGCACTTGCTCTTGGTGCTGATCTCGTGATCCAATCTGCTACTAAGTATATTGGAGGCCACAACGATGTGCGTAAATAAGAATACAGAACCGTGCTTGGAAAAAAAAAAGGTGATAAAATGATTATGTGTTCCTTCTGTCTTTCTAGGTTCTCGCTGGATGCATATCTGGTTCAATGAAGTTGGTTTCTGAGATCCGTATTATGCATAATCTCTTGGGAGGCACGCTTAGTCCGGTACATATCTTTAGAGGAAATCCTCTCATGCTATTTCTCCGAACCGGTCATGGCATAGCCGAATGAAAAATAGGCCCCCAAATTGTTAAAAAAAATTAAAACTAAAATCGTTACTGAATTGTTTAAGGCTCTCGTAATCTATCTCTCTTCTCATATTTATGTAGGAAATTTTGTTTGTGTCAGTATGGTTCTTTAAGATATCTCTATAATATTATTTGAAAAGTCAGTTTCATACGTGTCGCTCTCACGTTGATTCTTAGAGTGGTCAATTACAAACATAACTTTAATAAATTATAAATTATACATAATTGACATTATTAAGATTATTTCTATTTTCTTTTTCATTGATAAATTTCTAATTGAGCTTTTCACTTTATTTCCTTTTTCTTTTAATTTTCTTTACAAAACTCATATAAATAATAAAAAGAAAATATATATAATAATTATAACATTTATAAATATAATAACGAATTTTAGTTTTAGTTTTCTTTCTTTTCATATTTTCAAAAACAACATAAGTAAAAAAGTAAATATCTATAAGTTTTAAAATATATAGAGTTTTAGACACAAAACATAGGTTCACAAAAATAGTATAGATAATTTTCTTTGAAAAGAAAACAATATATTTTCATACCTCAAACTTAAAACTAAAGTATATGCAACAAAATTAATCAATTTAAACGTAATTAGAATATAAATTATTGTTTTTTTTATTTTAGACAAATATATAAACTTAATATACTTAAACAATGAGCAAGTGAATTGATCATGATTCATAGACTCAAAATCAAAACCCATTTAAGTCAGCGACATATTATTACTTAAAATAGTGTTCTATTTATTTTTATCCATGTAAATTACAAACGATTCAAAACTAATAATCAAGTGAAAATATATTAATGAGTTATTACGATTTATTTTGGTTAAAAATATTTATTTACATGCATAAAATTTTTAAAAAATACTTATTATGTTCACTTATGCAACTTCGGAGTAACAACACTCTTTTATTTGTTTCCTAAAATAACATATATCAAATTAGGCATAATTTTATGAAAATATATTATGAATACAAGACAATAAATCAAATTAAATGCAGCTAAGAAATTTAATCGGATTTAACTTTTTAAGAACACGAAACATTAATCTGTAGTTGAGATGAAAACAAGCAATCTTATATATCCGAAAAATGATTGATCAAATTATGTATAAGCAAAATCAGGCATTTCTTTTTTTTAACCCATTTTTCATACATATAAATTACAAAAAAAATTAAAACTTAATAAAAAAATATCATACAAATATTATAAACTATATATTTCTAAAATACTTATATTCGTGCATGAGCACGAGAGAATCACCTAGTAATTAGAATAGGTCGTATATCATCAGAGAGTTCTAAACTTTGGATAATGGGGTCTTTTGCAAAACAGAACGCTGCGTATTTTACTCATCCGGGGCAATAAGACGATGCATCTTCGCGTAAAACAACAGAACTCAACCGCTTTGAGAATGGCCCATGTTTTAGAAGCACATCCCAAAGTTTTTTTATATTTTTTTTCACTACGACCCTTTTCTCATTTCCACATTATATATTAGTTTTTGTATGTGAATTATCATGCAATATGATCGTGATAGGTGAGCCGTGTCTACTACCCTGGCCTTCCTAGAATCCTAGGCATCCCGAGCATCACATAGCCAAGCGAAAAATGACTGATTTTGGTGGTCTAGTCACTTTCGAGGTGAAAATAATAATCAAATATGCATCACATTTTTTGAAATTTTGATACAATCTTGAAATGTGTTTTGGTTCTTTTCTTTTATTTGCAAATAGATTGATTGAGATCTAGAGACTACGATCAAGTTCATCGATTCTCTCAAAATCCCTTACATTGCAACATCTTTTGGTGGATGCGAGAGCTTCGTGGACCAACCCGCTGCAAGGAACTGGTGTGATATTCCCATCTAAAACTTTTTTTTTTTAGTCAAAAAAAAAACATTTTCTTATAGTTTTGTCTATTTTTGGTCATTTATAAATGTTTGGGTGGTTATGATTTATAGGGATGTACCACGAGATGAAAGGCTCAAATATGGACTCAAAGACAACTTAGTTCGCTTTAGTTTTGGTGTTGAAGACTTTGATGACTTGAAGGCTGACATTCTTCAGGCTCTTGATACCATACCAACCAAAACTTCATTGTATTCCCACCAAAACGGTGTGGTTTCCGACAAAAACTAGCCTTTGAAATCGTCTCGCAAACCCTTTTACTTGTAATAAAAACTACACCTCCCTAAATGTTGCACTTCCAGATATGAATAATAATATCGTTTATAAAAACATTTAAACAAATCTTATCACATGCTATAACAACTTGGCGACCGGGTGATTGTGGTCGAGTGGTAAGGAGACGGGACTGAGACGCCAACACGTTTCAGGTTCGATCCACCTGCTGCGCGAAACTAAGTCACAATTATCCTGGTCATCTAACACGGATATTAGCCTATGCTTTAGGGTCCATTTGAATACCCGGAGAGAAAGTCTATTCGTGGGCTGCACCTCCCCTCTCTCCATGAGTCTGGGATACCCAAAGTTAATTAAAAAAAAAAAAAAAAACTTGGCTTCCAGGATTTGTCAAAATTTATTAAAAATGATATGCTATATTCTTCTCTCTTTTTTTTGAAAAAATCTTATCACATGGTAAACAAATCTTGGAGTTCAGGACTTGTAAATATTTGAAAGAAGTATATTAACAAAAAATAAGATGTTATTCTTGGTCATACACTAAAAAGTGTCTTAATGATATAATAAAAAATTAGAGAATTTAATGCTGTGGATCCAGTACTAATTATACTTTAAATATAGAAGGAATCTTGTAATAAGTAAGACGAATCTTATAAATCCGAATATAAAACGCACATTATTAGTTTTCTATGTATTGTAGTCGTAGATGCCTGTTCAAGCCCGTGAAAGGCTCATCTCAGGTGGACAGTCTTGTTAAAGAGCCACTTTAGGAGAAAGCTATAACATTGATTTTTTAACATTTTTACCAAAAAAAAAGTTATAACATTGATAAAAAAAGAGAGAAAAAAAAGAGAGAAAAAAAAAGGAGAAAGTTATAACAATGATGTAAATACTATAATATGAATTAATTGATGGGCCTTGATGGAAATAGTATAAGTTGGTGAATATAAAAAAGAGAAGAAGTAAACCAAACTATATTAGACTATTTAAAGATTCACTAATGCCTAATTTTTATTGTCCAGCCAATTTAATATTTTCCTTTTTGTTGGAACAATTTAATATTGAAATTATATTATTCTATTTGTTTCGTAACTTTTTTTCTTGTTACATAAAAATATTGATTTAGAATTTCAATGCAAATTATACTTATTTTAGCTGAAAATTATTTACAAACTGTATTAATTTTATAAATAATTTTATTTATCTCAAATACTATTGGTCAAATAAGTATAATTAATAACAATTTAAATATATTTCAATCACAACAACTTTTTAAATCTGTGTGGAAAATGTCAAAATGACACTTATTAAAAAACGAAGAGAATATTTATTATAAAGATTTTTTTTTTTTTTTTGACTCTAGCATCTAATTAATTGTTTTTTAGATGGGAGACACTGAATGGGTCAGAGTATTTTAAAATACGAGTAAGAACCATCCACGTCCACTTTCATAAAGATTCCTCGCGCTTTCTAAAGATTCCCTCTTCTCTCTCTCTCTCTCTCTCTCTCTATAGAAAATAACTTAAAAACCCAAATCCCTCACCGTTCGTTCTTATCCAACAACAACCATCTTCGTCTCTCTCTCTCTCTCTCAGATCCAAACGAGTTTTTTCTCTCATGAAATTCGGAAAAGAGTTTCGAACCCACCTCGAAGAAACCTTACCAGAGTGGAGAGACAAGTTCCTCTGCTACAAACCCTTGAAGAAGCTTCTCAAGTACTACCCTTACCCTCCCCCCGCCGACGATTCTTCTAATTCCGATCAGATCGACTCTCGTCAGGTCTTTGCCGACACAACCAACTTATCTTCCGCGGAAGACGACGGTGTAAGGGCCGCGGAGGATCTCCAGGGCTCGTTCGTGAGGATATTGAATGAGGAGCTTGACAAGTTTAACGACTTTTACGTTGATAAAGAAGAAGACTTTGTCATCAGATTACAGGTTTTGTCTGAATCTCCTCCGCTTATTCTATCTGATTAAGTTTTAATTGAGTATGTAGAATTGAATCGACATTCCAAAGTTTATAACTTTAGGGTGATTAATCTTGAATCTTAGGTAAAGAACTGAAACCTAATAGTTCTAGCGATGATCCATGTAGATTCTGTATCTCTGATTCGTGTCTAAAGGACAGGACTTTCGAGTCTTGTAATAATCAATTTGAGTTTCTAGAAGATGGGCTTCTAATTTTAGTTCACTAGTAGTGCAGAGGCTTTTTATGGTCTTGTTTTGAACACACTAGTTTTCATGCATGTGGTTCATCTTAAGCTTTAATTGAATCGTGTGTTTTATTAGGTTCATCAGTGTGTTATTAATCTGTTTTGTAAACAGGAGCTGAAGGAAAGAATCGAGAAGATTAAGGAGAAGAACTGCAAGAATGGGGAGTTCGCATCAGAAAGCGAGTTCAGTGAAGAGATGATGGATATTCGCAGAGACCTTGTCAGTATTCATGGCGAGATGGTGCTCCTTAAAAACTACAGCTCCCTAAACTTTGCAGGACTT
This sequence comes from Brassica napus, assembly GCF_020379485.1. Lineage (NCBI taxonomy): Eukaryota > Viridiplantae > Streptophyta > Magnoliopsida > Brassicales > Brassicaceae > Brassica > Brassica napus. The sequence continues at coordinate 57,856,693 of NC_063452.1, read as the reverse complement.
GTCAAAATTTTGAAGAAGTACGATAAGAGGACAGGAGGACTTCTTCGTTTGCCTTTCACACAGGTGGTTCTCCATCAACCCTTCTTCACTACTGAGCCACTTACCAGGTTGGTCCGTGAATGCGAGGCCAATCTTGAGCTTCTCTTCCCATCAGAAGCCGAAGTTGTGGAGTCTTCTTCCAACGCAGTCTCAACCTCGCATCAAAACAACTCACCAAGGATCTCTGCTCAGACTTCTTCAACTCTTGGAGATGAAAATCTTGATATATACAGGAGCACACTCGCTGCAATGAGAGCAATAAGAGGGTTGCAAAAGGCCAGCTCGACCTACAATCCTCTATCATTCTCTTCGCTTCTCAAGAACGAGGATGATGAGACGGTGACAGCTGAGAACTCTCCAAACTCTGAGAATCTGCAGAGCAAAGATGAATCAGAGAAGGAAGACAATGGACCTTCCCCTTGATTTAGAAGAGGACCATGCCTCCTTGTGATCAAGATTTTGCTTCTTCTTATCACCCTGACGTGTCCTAAAGTATATTAACACATTTCAACACCTGTCCGGATCCCTGTTTAGGTTTCTTTACATTTTACAGCTCACAGCTTTTGTAATGCTTCCGAATTGTAGAAGAACAGCACTTTATAAGATCTTCAATAATTTTGTTCTTCATTGTCTCAACCTTGTCTCATTTTGCAAATTGGTTTACAATCAAGAATCGATACATTGTACAGCCGTTTGATATGTTCACCAGTAATCGGAACAAGAACAAGAGCCTCCTTTGAACTGATGAAATCTATTTCTATCTCTGATGATGATTTCTCGGTCATAAACCATTGATATAATCTTCATAGCTGAATGACAATCCTGACATATCCTCAGATTCTTGAATACATAAAGAGTTGTCCTCGGTTTAGTTACTAGAAGCCCGAAACAGACTGCAAGTTTCTCACTGTGGCAGCTCAAAGCCTGCTCTTTGTCCTCCAAGTCAACCTCCGAGGGAGGAACATGAGGGACATAACCACCTGATCTAATCCGTTCAATCACTTCAGTCAACTTCAAGTAAATCTCTTTCGTTCTCGGGTGTGATCTATCTCCCGCGATAAACCGATGAACTGAGCCGTTCAAGTGAATTGAACTCATACCAGGTATCTTCCTGATTCCTCTGTTTCTCATACTTCCTCTTAACCTATCTACAACGTCACTCCTTCCTTCTGCAGCGTACATGTTGGATAAAACTATTTGGTATCCCATGTTGCCTGGACTCATCTCAACAAGCTCTCTTTTAACCCGTTCGGCTATCTCCAGCTTCCCATGGACGCTACACGAGCCTAGAAGCGAACCGAGGACGACTTCATTTGGAGGCACTGTCATTCCCCTCATCAACATCTCTGCTTCTTCAACACGACCAGCTCGCCCCAAAAGATCAACCATACATGCGTAATGTTCAACCTTAGGTTCCAAACCATGGGATCTAAGCCTGTGGAAACACTGCCACCCTTCTTCTACCAACCCGGAGTGGCTGCAAGCACTTAAGACAGCACTGAAAGTTAAGTTATCTGGCCGCTTCACCTCTCTTACCATCTCTTGGAACATGTCAATCACCGTCTTACCTTTCCCGTGCATCGCTAACCCACTAAACAAAGCGTTCCACGTCACCACATTCCTCTTCCGCATAGATCTGAAGACTTTAATGGAAGAGTCTATGTCTCCGCATTTGGCATACATATCAACCAATGCCGTTCCCACCATGACATGATCATTACAACTCTCTTCCTCCTCCTCCATCTTCAACGCATAAACATGAACCCATCTTCCGATAACCAGGTTTCCTGATCGCGCACAAGCCGATAGCACCGAGCAAAGGGTGACGAAATTCAAACCATACCCACATTTAAACACCATCTCCTCCAGAAGCTCCAATGCTTCACCTGTAAACCCACCTCCCACATACCCAGCAACCATAACCGTCCAAGCAACAGCGTTCCTCTCAGGCATTCCATCGAAAACCTCTCTTCCATTCTCCAACCCTTCCCATTTCACAACCGCGTCCAAAACCACCGTCCATGAGACAACACTCTTCTCCTCTAACGTCTCGAATAAGCGTCTGACTTCACCCACAAACCCACATTTTCCATACATATCCATAAGAGCATTACAAACCTTTACGCTAGTCAAAAGTCCCGTCTTTGCAGCAAACCCATGTCCTTGTTCACCGAAACCAAGATCTTCTAGCTTGGCACACACGCCAAAAAAGCAGACCGCAGCCACGTCATCGATCTCTACTCTTTTCCTTCTCATCTCCACGAAGAGCTTCATAGAATCAACCAAGTATCCGCACCGGGAAAGAGAGGACAGCAAAGTGGTCCAATCCACATTGTCTTTTTCTGTCAGAGGAATTTCGTCGAACACCTTCTGAGCAGTAGCCTTATCACCGGACGCAGCGTAGAACTGAAAGAGCGAGTTGCTAAGGTAAGACCTCGGAGCTTTCTTCAATCCAGAAGTAGTCAAAACGCCGTGCAGCTCCTTGCCGGAACGGAGCAACGAGCGGTGCTGCGCACACTGTCGGAGAATGAAACGAACTTTTTGATTCGATAAGCATTTCATAAGGTAATAAAATGATCAAATGTTCGTTTTTTTTATTTTCTAGCCTCTCAATTCCAGCAACTGATGGAATCTTTGCAGACAACGGTTCGAACTTTTGGTCTTCTGTTCAATTTTCCCGGGAAAAAATATTCCTTGCATCAAACTTTCACGTAACGGGCCTTAATGGGCCTTTATTCCTGGCTAAAGTGCATGCAGCCCAAAAAAAAAGATTGTCCAGAATCTTCGTTATATTATCAATCTAGAATTCTCGACGTCCCCACCAGTCATCATCATCATTTCATATTCATTTAGGGGGTCCATGTGAAATCTACTTACATCCCCTCCATACAAAATACAAAAACACACATTACATAGATACACGTAACTAAATATTGTTCTTTTGTTTCATACTTGAAACATATTAATTTCAATCTATTTGGTAATAGATTTGAGTCATTGACAGGTTTACGAAAAGGGACATGTGGTGGTTGGATTTCAATACTGGAATTACGTACAATCTCAGATATACTCACATGGAACAGATAAGCCAAAAATACGAAATTATATTAAAAATTTATATTTTTATATATTTTCATTCACACATGATCCAGATAATACACTCTCTTTGTTCAACAATTAATTTCAGCAAATAAATCAAGTACAGCGCTTTTTTAGACAATTGATTCAAAGACACAAACAAAACCAAATAAAAAGGTTACAAACCAAACATTACAAAAATAAACTTAACTGATTGGACTTTCTAATTTAAATGCTTTCCCTGAAAAGAATTTTAGGTTTTTTTCTTACATCGGATTGGATCCAAATAACTGTGAGATTGGTGTCACTTACCACATCCTTAACAGGGCAAACGGAATCATGAACTGAGCGAGACCTGTGACCACTGAAACTGATCCAATGTTCTTGACAGGTGCAGATTTTGGCGGAGGAGGAAGCTTCTCGACTTTAACAGCGAGCTTCATGCCTCCATAACAGCCACCCTTTCCGTCGAGAAGATAGTAGTGTTTGGTCACGTTGAGAGGGACAACGTCTCTCCCAGCTCCACGTGTCCAGTTTACGAGAGGATGGTCGGAGTTGCAGTTTTCGTAGTCGGTCTTGTTTACTTCGAGAATGTTGTGTTGGTTTCTGTCGAACACGAAATCTGACATCATATCAGAAAAAGCAAAAAAAAAAGCCCATTATTTGAATTTGAGCTATTTGGTAATGTCTGATTAAAGATTTCAAAAGTGTGACAAAGAAATGTTACTGTTTATGGGAAACCAGATCTGGACCAATCAGTAAACATTTATGAAAAAAAAAAAAAAACAAAACTGATGAGCCTTAAATGGCATTGTTCGAAATTCAGAAAGCCAAGAACTTTGGTAAAAAGTTTGAAATCTTTTGAAATTATCACTAGAGTTATAGCAAAGACCATTTAAAAAAAAACAGATCTAATGTAAACAGATGCGAGAGAAAAGTAGAGAAGAGGGAGAGAGAGCATACAGAGCCAGTCACCGAGGTAGAAATGCTTTCCCTGAGCCCATATGGTATAGTTAATGTTTGGATTCCAAAACTTGTTGTCTCCGACTGTATACTTCTTGGCCGTTACTTCCGGCACCGGCATTGCCACTAGAAAAGCAAGTATCACCGCAGCAATCAGCACCGTCAATCTCGCCATTTTTTCTCTCTCTATTAGAACTCTTCTCTCTCTCTCTCTAGACTTGTGGGTTTAGTTGCGCAATTTGTGATTTAGAGGTGGACTGGTGGGGTTTTCATAGCCCATCTTTTTTCCTTTTTTTCAACTGCTGTTGCTGTATAATAAATAAATTAAATTATTTTAAAAATACATGAACCATAACACTTATAATAATCCTTAAATAAAAATAATAATATAACCGCGTTTGTTGCGGAAGACTTGCTGCTTTAACCACTTTTGGCGCGCCACAAACGCGTCGCCAGTCTTTATATTCAATGAAGTTGCGATTTTTTTTTTTTAACTAATGAAGTTGTGAATTTTCTTACTAACTAAACTAGGGATCGTTACCCCGCACCTTAGTTTTTGCATTTTAATCTTTTTTTGACTTTTGCTTACTAATCTAGCATTTAGTTTTTCAATGTATTTTATCTTCACTCTCTCTTCTTGTCTTGTTTACATTTGTTTTCACGTTCTATCGTTTGATTTGTCTTAGTTTTGGCTTGTTTTTTTTTTTTTTGCTCAACAACAACTTTATATTAATTCCAAACTTCAGAGTCTTACATTGGGCTTATCAGCCTCAACACATGAATTCAACCACATAGGCACCATAGAATATAACTTAGGGACAAAGGATGTAAACGTAGAAGTCTCCTTCGCTATCCTATCTGCTGACTTATTACCACTCCTCGGATGATACTGCACTTTGAAACCTTCATTTGCGTTCAATGAGGTCGGGATATCTTGTATGATGGGAGCAAGTACCGGCCATATTTCCTCCTCTCCGTTGAGCATTCTTGCCAACATTTGTGAATCTGTTTCAACAAGAACTCTTCTATATCCAAACCCAGCAACCGTCTGTACTGCCCATCTAATTGCTTCTGCTTCAGATTCTATCGCTGACCTCAGAGCCACCATCTTCATCGCCCCTGCCCACAGCAGCAGCCCTTGATGATTTCTCAATAACCAGCCCGCACCACCCTCTCCTGTTTCCTTTGACCACGCACCATCTGTGTTACATTTCAGTGTCATGGAATCAGGTGGTGACCACTTCACTTCAGGCGTGTCTGCTGCGGGTTGTTTAACCTCCTCATGTTGGACCTCGTTTCTGCTCTTCCATTCCATGACATCCTCCCAGACTTTCTTAATTGTTGTGCGAGCATCATAGTCTTTCCCTCTGAAAATGAACTCATTTCTATTTTTCCATAATCTCCACAACAGCCATGGTACCAACCCTTCCTCAACATCCTCTCTAGGGAACTCTTTTTTTAGATTCAAAACCCAATAGAGATTAGCATAAAAGGAGTCAGACCATCTACCAGCTGGAGGTATGTGTACGTTTGCCACTGCCCAGATCAGACGAGCATAAGGGCAGTGAAAGAGTAAATGATTCACGCTCTCTGCCTCTCCCCCACATCTGCTGCAGGATTTGTCTTTAGCAATATGTCTATATGCCATATTTTCCATTACCGGCAGCGCGTTGCTTAAACATTTCCATAGAAAGTGATTGATCTTTGGACTCGTCTCCAACCCCCAAATTTGTTGATAAATACCATCTAAGCTCGGTTGAATGACTTCCTGGACTTCTTTATCCGGCGCAACGATGTTGGTCTGGACCCAATAACCTGATTTAACAGTGTAGTGCCCCGTCTTGGTAAACTCCCATGAGTAGGTATTTCTACTATAATTCCCAGCTGGTCTGATTTTCAGAATTTGCTCTTGTATCTCCGTTGTGAAGAGTCTCTCTATCAGCTCCAGGTTCCACTCCTTTCTGTTTACCCTAATTAGAGCACTAACCCTCATATCATCAGCCAGACTGATCCTCTCATTACCTTCAGGTCGTCTCACTGACTTGATCATTGTGGCTGGAGCTGCTCCTATCCATCTCTCCTGCCAGATCTTTGTATCTCTTCCATTACCTATGACCACCCTTGCTCCATGTTGAATCAATTTCTGCGTTGCATGTATGCTTCTCCAAGCGTACGAGGGCCTGGAACCTAAAGAGGCATTGAGAGGGTCTGTGTTCCTGAAGTATCGACTCTTAAACACTCTGCACATTAGGGACTTCGGGTTTTTAATCATTCTCCACAGCTGCTTCCCAAGTAGTGCTAGATTGTAAGCCTCCAAGTCCTTAAAATCCAAACCCCCACTTGCTTTTGGTCGACATAAACTCTCCCAGCTCTTCCAATGCATACCCCTCGTCTCCTGTCCATTCCTCCACCAAAATTCAGACATCATTGCCATGATTTGTTTGATTATCGTCTTGGGGAGAAGGAAACATGCCATAGTGTATGTGGGTAACGCCATGGCCACTGCCTTGAGGAGAATCTCTTTTCCACCTGGAGAGAGGAATTTTGTTTGCCAGCCATGGACTCGTTGACTTAACTTCTCCTTCAAGTAACTTAGTATGGACACTTTGGATCCACCAAAAGCTTCAGGTAAGCCTAGGTAAAATCCCTCTCCTCCTGTTGAGTCTATTCCCATCTTCTGCTTAATCTCTTCTCTTCTGCAGCTTGGTATGTGCTTCCCAAAATAAATGCTAGACTTCTGGTGATTGATTCTTTGCCCTGACGCCATACTATAGTTCTGAAGTATCTGAGAGACCTGATTCAACTCCTCCTCTGAACCCTTGCAATAAAACATGCTGTCATCAGCAAACAGAAGATGAGATACCGGGGGGGGGCTCTTCTTGCAACACGTAGTCCTGAGATCTTCTTCATCTGTTCAGCGCGTTTCAGCATCTGGACTAGAACTTCTGTGCACATCACAAAGAGATACGGCGAGAGCGGATCGCCTTGTCTCAAACCTCTTGTAGGCGTTATCTGTCCAAACGGTGATCCATTGATCAGGACTTTATACCTCACAGACGACACACAGCACATAATAAGTCTTCTCCATTCTTCTGAGAATCCCATTGCCTCCATTGCTTTCTCTAAGAAAGACCACTCGACGCGGTCATAAGCCTTAGAGATATCGGTGTTGATTGCAATAAACTCTGAGGCACACTTATTATCTGAGCTGAGTGCGTGCAGTAACTTGTGTGCAACGAGAATGTTATCTGAAATAAGGCGTCCTTCCACGAAATCTGCCTGCGTTTCTGATACAACATTAGGCAGCACCTTCTTTAGTCTTTTTGCCATCAGCTTTGAGACCACCTTATAAGCCACGTTACACAGACTTATCGGTCTATACTCGCACATTTTCTTTGATGTTATTGTTTTGGGGATCAGGCAGATGTTAGTGTCATTCATCTCTGCCTCCAAAACCCCAGTTCTAAAGAACTTCTGAACCATAGCAGTTACCTCCTCTCCGCTTATTTCCCAGAACTGTTGGAAGAAATATCCAGTCATCCCGTCAGGTCCCGGGCATTTGCCTGGGTTTATATCAAAAACAGCTCTCTTGACCTCCTCCATCAGCACTGGCTTCATTAGATGGATATTTTGCTCCGGGGTAACTAGCTTCGGCATCTCCTGCCACTCTATCAGGTCCAATCCTACATCCTCTGACGGGAAGAGAGACTTAAAGTACATTTCAGCGACTCTCCCCAGGTCCTTATCAGCAAACCACTCCGTTCCCTCATCATCAGTCAAGCTCTTTATTCTATTTTGTGCTCTTCTATTCTTCGTGACTGCATGAAAGAACTTCGTGTTTAAATCTCCCGATCTCAGCCACGTGAGTCTGCTCTTTTGCATCCAGAAAACCTCCTCGTTGTAATACTCCTCAGACAGTTCCTTCCTTAGATTCTCCGGCTCCTCTTTCTTGAAGTTCTCCTGCCTAGTCGCTTCATCTATTTTAAAGCTTAGCTCCTTGATTCTCATCGCTGAATTAGGCTTCACCTGCCTCTTCCACAGGGATATGTCTTTCCTGCACGCTGAGATTCTACCCATGAGATTCCCCTGACCACTGCTGTGTGTTCTCCAGCTTTTCTCAACTGTCTCTACAAACTTTTCCTTATTAACCCACCTCTGATCATACTTAAAGTTTGTGAATTTCTTCCTTTGATGACCATCCAAGGAGGTAATGATCGGACTGTGATCCGACTGAACTCTTGGGAGGTAGAAGGTAGCTGCTTGTGGGTGAGCCTCCAACCATTCCTGGTTTGCTACTGCTCTATCCAGTCTGCACTGCACCAACATGTTGTTTCTTTTCCATGCCCACGATAGCGGGTTCCCCTTGTATTTAATGTCCCAGATACCCCAGTTAAGCAGTAGCTGCTTGAATTCTTGCCCTTCTCGATCTTCCCTTACTGCTCCTCCTGACTTTTCAGATTGATCAATCAGCTCATTAAAGTCTCCTATCAGCATCCAAGCCCCCCTTTCTATTTGCTCCAATCCGTGAAATCCGTTCCCATACTTCTCCCCTTCTACTCTTGACCGGATCGCCATATACACAGGTAAGGAAAAAAATTTGATCATGCCACTGCACCTTCAAATCAATCACCCTCTTATTTGCCTGCAAAACCTCCACCGTACATGAACTCTTCCACATAACTGCCAAACTTCCACTCTTTCCTCTGGCATCTATAGTTATCACATCATGGAACCCCATCTTCTCCACTATAGACTCCAAATAACACATTCTACTCTTGGTCTCACTGAGGAATATTATCTCAGGGAAATACTGACCATGTATTCCCTGTAGATGTCGAACTGTCGGGGTATTCCCCAACCCCTAACAGTTCCACTTTCCAATGCTATCCTTTGGACAGAGTGGACTGGGACTTTGGCTGCCATATTGGCAGAATGGACCGGAGTGGTCACTGCTACTAGAGCAGAGTGATGTGCTTCTTCCTGGTTGTTTCCTTCGTTATCACACCTTGTCTCTCCCAACCTTTGAAATACTGAGGGGAATACTTTCTTCTTCTCAGATGAGTTTCTCCTAGCTTTCTTTGGGTTTCTCTCATCACTACTGCTTAGTCTTCTCTTCTTTGATGTACGGGAGTCTTCTATGCTTTGGGTAAAACCAGGTGTGGTAGTTCCCTGACTCCCCAGACGTTTGAAAACAGAGGGAGGACTACGGCTTCCTTTACTCGATTTGCCATCACCCTTTTCTCCTGAAGAAGCGCCACTTAGTTTCATACGCAGATCAGCTGGAGAGCTAGGTTCTTCTCTCTTTCCTCTGTTCCTTTTTGAACCCCACACTTCCTCCAAACCCCCCAATCTGTTGAAAACTGAGCCAGACGCATTGGTTGCAGGTGAAAGTCCCTGGCCTCCTACCTCTGCATTAGCACTTTTGGTCCCACTGTATTCTCCTGAGCTCCGCGGGTTTGCTGTGGACTCCTCAGTGCTTCTCGTTTTCTCCGAGCCCTCCTTACCTCCTTTCTGTTTCCACTCTAGCCGAGGTTTTGAGGCTATTTTCTTCCCCTTACTCTTATCCTCCTTTAGATTTCCACGGCCTTTCACACTATTCCTTGCTTGGCTTGTAGAGGGAGAGGGGCCACTAATAACCACTCCTTTAGCAGCTCCTTTTGCTGAAGGTCTCTGGAGACTCTCTTTGGCTTTTGTTTCCTTTTCCTTTAGTTTTTTCCTTAGGTTGGATTCCTTGACTCGATCTCTACCTTCCAACTCCCCTTCTTCCACTGCGAGGATCTGGTGGGGGCACTTGGTCTGGTCGTGCGTTAGCCTTTTGCATCCATAACAAACTTTGAGAAGCTTTTCATACTCCAACTCCGTTGGATACGTGGCTCCTGATTTGAATCTGGTTATTCTTCTGAACTGCAGTGGCTCTTCCGTATTGATCTTGACCAAGGCTCTTACGTACTCTAGGGAGTTAGAGTTCTTTGCGTGCAACTCCACTGTTTCGACCTTCCCCAAAGGATCCAGTAATGTTTCTACCACTTGCCTCTTCAGCATGTGGATGGGAAGTCTTCTGATTCGAATCCAGAAAGTTATCCTTTTTAAGAAATCTTCCTGTGGGTTTGGTGTCCATTGATCCATAGCCACCATCCAACCATTGACAAACCATGGACCTTTTGACAGAACAAACTTTAGGTCGTTCTCCGATCTGAAGGTAAACTGAACCATATCTTCTCTTACAACCCTTCCCTGAGTTCTATCCTCCATCCCCTATATGGGTGGTAATGCCTTTACCAGACCTCCTACCTTGTGCACAAAAGGACTGAGGCATCTCACTATAATGCTTAGTGTGTTTTCCTCAATCAGATCCTCAACCTCCAGATCTGGGATATCCACCATCTCGCCTTCATCCAGAAGTTCCAGTTCCTTTAGCTCTTCCATCAAGGACGGCTCTTTCTTCTTGCGAAATCTATTCATCCTTCTCTTGTTTTTACCCCGAGATTCTTCACACCCTATTCCAAAGAAAAGAAGTCACTAGGACTTAATGAAAGCTCACCCCTGGTTGGATCTACACCTTAGACCTTCCCAGAGACTATACTCGCTAATGTATCCCCTTGATCTCCCATCACTTGCTCGAAAGGAGTCAACTTTACGTAATGGAGATCTCGGTGAAAAGTTTGCAGCTTCAAATCTTTAGGTCAATCGAAACTGATTGCAAGGCACGACGTAGATCTAGCGAGAAAGCTCTGGATTTTCTTTCAGAACCCTAGTCGCCGCCGTCGCCATTTTTCTCCTCTCTCTCCAGTCTTTTTTCCCACTATGGTATAACAAATTTGTCTTAGTTTTGGCTTGTGTAATAACTTAACCATGCTCATTCTTCTTTCATTCTTTATTGATTGATATTTTTATCTCGCTTAGCTCTATGTTGCCACTAATTTACTCGAATCATTATGCTTTGTATTCTTTTCGTATTCATTAACTATTGTCTCCAATCTCATTAAATCCTAAAAATCATAGGTGTTCTTTTGTTTATTAAATCACATATTAAATATTGTTGAAACTGTTTATTTATTCTAATAAATCCTTACGTTTATAACTAAGATGATATGGATAAAAGACTGATTATAATTTAGTTGAAATTAAAGTCTAAAGTAGAAGTTATTAAACTTGCAATCTTTTTTTTGTCATCCAAGATAGCTTTAGTCAAATCAATTATATTGATTTAGAAAACCCATAAGCTATTTCAATCCCAAACAACCAAAAAACAGGCGCATTTGTTATTGACGCTGCGGCGGGTTTCCTTTACTATAAACATAATTGCTTGTCACAACTGTTAATAAGCCCAAATGTGTTTACAAAAGATACCCATATAAGAGATTCATACTCATTTTTCTTTCTCTAGTCATCTTCTATGTTAGTAGCTATCATAATATAATAATCATACAAAGGATATATCTTTTGGTTCCATATAGAACATGCAAAAGGATTGTTTTCTGCAGACTCCATGATCACTGAGTATTATAAATATCAAACTCTGTCAATGGTCTATTTATATGTTGAGGAAAGGCCTCGGAATGTAGCTTCCAAATAATGATTTCCAGGTCAACACATTGCATGTTAACCTCCACAACGGGATCAGCGGATCTGCAGATACCGCTACATGTCGAGTCGAACGCAGTTACACATATGTTCCCTGCTTGTGCCTTTCATTCACAATATGCAATTCTCCCAAGAACCAGAATCAATGTTAAATGAGGTAAAAGTTTTAGAGTCACAACAGACTTTGTATAGCCAAGCCCAATAAAAAGCACCCAACGTAACATCCCCACTTGCCTATTTGTGCAGAAAATGACTTGATCATTATATAGTAGCACCGAGAAGTTAGATGGAGAATGAGGTATGAATGCAAAGTAGACAAAACAGTTAATATTTTACTGATAGTGGGAAATATAAGAAATCAATTATCTTGAAATGGCGTATAACTATCCAATAGCGTGACAGAAGTACTTGTTTATGTTCTCATCAAACTTCCAATTCTAAATGTACATATAAATCTATTGGATTTATTGCCAGCGCTCTGTTGTTAGCTAAAATAATCCATCCAACATAATAGGAAAAAGAAACCAACGAAATTGTAAAGCTAACCATCAGCTGAGACGCTTTTGTCGTCCTAACACATTGCAAGCTTAGTGATTTCACTGTCAAAAGCAACAAACTCAGCAGTCATATACATCCGAGACATTTATTTACAAACGGTTCCTAGCACAAAAAAAACATATTATTATGTTACGGATGATAAGTTTGATGCATAAATACAGTTTAGAATTTTTTTCAACTGAACATTTGTGACTACTGAATTACCTTACAACATCCACTGCATTTGTGATTTTGGCATGTTAAAGCTGAGAATCAACATTGGAGCTTGTGTCAGCATTTGAAACATGAAATATACACCATCAATTTCAAGTGTTAATTCCATTGACAATAGCTGTGCAAAAGAACTCTGCTAGTAAGGTAATCGTGATTAGTAATTCTTTACATCTTAGTGTCGTGCAACTTCAAAACGATAGACACTTACAATCGACGGCTCTCAAAGATGGACCGCAAACCATCTAATGATATGCTTACCTCGTCGTATAAGTAATCCATGTCACTTTCCTCCCACGGGTAACGTTGCTGGTGCAGATCAATTCCCTCCACCTCTTCCTCATCATTAGGATGCTCTGTAATATACCCTCTGTAAGGTTTAAATTTATGTCGCTAGAATTATCAGAGAAAGAAATATAAAGTACCCTCCAAATCTTCTGGAGCATCGACATTTTTTTTATTCAATGATCTTCATTCAACCTAACAACCATCAAAATAAAAAGAATGTGAGGCACATAATCTTCAAAATCCAAGTTTAATGAATGGAAAAAAAAACTCAGGAAGACAGAAAATGTCAAACACTCACTGGCTTCTTCTACTTTTACTTCTTGGCTTCCGTAAATGAACTGTCAAAGCCATCATTATTTGCAGGAAAAAAAATTAAACAAAGCAACTGATGAAAACTCTTCTTGAACAATCAGGCAACGGATAATATGTCTCCCGTGTGACTCAGCTGAGTCCTCGATGGCATCCTGAACGACAAATGTCTTCTTCTTCTTCTTGGTTAGATCAAAGGGTGCAAGCTAAGGATGACCAAAGAAAATTAAAACCACACAATCATGATTTATCAGGCAAAATAAAAGAACCGATGATGAATTTATTAAAGATGGGGAGATGTTGAGACTAAAGAAGATAAACAGATTCATGGAACTCAAAGAACCAATCTGTGTTTCTTAGATGAGTCATGAACTGATGATTAAAAATTGAAAGCCCTAAACTTCCATTGAAGAGATTGCTTACAGACCAAAGAGGTCTATTGGGCCTCTTTTTTAACGAAACTCATTTCAAAAAGTGAGTTATAAAGTATTTATTAAATCATTAGATAAAAAAAATTAAGTGTGGGTCCCACAGAAAAAACCGAAGAAGCAAATGTTTCCGACCTTCATAAATATATATTAGTTTCGGCCACTAATGTACAAAGTATCCTTTAGTTTAGTGGTATAAATGTTGGTGTTTACGATTCAATAACCCGGGTTTGAACTAAAGATTTGATACTTTTTCACATTTTTTTAAAGTGAGACCTACTTACCTACTGACTCCACTTACCTGCTGATGTGGTGGCTCAGGAATGAGGCAACTGCCTCGTTATATTATAGATTTGCCTTGAATTATTTTTTTTTATTATCTTTTTAGTTTTAATGTTGTTGTATTTCGAATATCATACTAAACCAATAGTCGAATACAAATGTTAAATGAGCTTTAAGTTTGCATAATTTAAATTAAGTATTTGAAATGCACCGATTATGGAAAAGAAAAAGAGGGGAAAAAAGCCACAGTCAAGATTGAGCTGACAAAAGTATATGCTTCGTTTTAAATCCAGACATATCAAGAACATAACGCTGTATGTCTATAATTTTATTATTTATCTATTCGTTTATGACCATTGTAATGCTACTTTATTTCAAATTAATAAGACACATATTATACGCTTTTTGCATGTGATGTCGTGATGATATCTGGTTTTCATGAACGTACCACTCTTTTATGGATTTGATTTTCCTTCACAGGTATGTATAATATATAATATACAAAAAAATTAGAAAGTGAACTTAAGTTTTCTTTAACCGGATTGGTTCAAGAGAGGATACTATATTTTAAAAAATGTTTGTGAATATAACCGTTAACGTTGTTGATGATGAGCTTTTCTATAAAGGTCAAAAAGCTACTCACTGATTTCGCGACATAATTACGAATGCACGCGCGCGAGCCCAAAACTCGCCAACAATTATGTAACTAGCCCATTTAGCTTCAGGCCCAACTAAAAAGCCTCGTTTTGGCCCAGAATTAACAATCCGTGGAGCAACTAAACATTATCTTTGGTTGGATTCGACAAAGACAAGACAAGACAAAAAGACAAGACAAGAGAGACAACCAGTGGTCGTCGAATCGGACAGTATGTCTTCAGTTGGATCCTTCCTCGACTGTCTCTTTGCTCTGTGATTATTTCTTTCAGTTCAGTATTCTCATCGAGCTCGCTCTCTAAATCTCAAGCTTTGCAGCAAACACAGTAAGCTAATACAACACATGAACTCCTGCAAAACCCTATTCCGCGCCTCCCTCTCTTCATCTCCATTCGTCCATCTCCCAAACCCTAATTCATCATCCATCACTCTCGTCTCCTTTCGCGCCTTCTCCGTTCTCCGTCCAAATCCATCTACACACAGCTTCGGACCACCTCGTTGCGCTCTTCACGAAGCTGCCTCTCTTCCACTAGAAACGTTCACAGAGACTTCCCCTACAGATCTCACCGTGAGTGTGAAGGAACTGCTGACAACCAATCGAAATGACGCGTCGAGCATGATGAAGATGGAGCGGAGGAGCTCCTTCAGCGGCGAGCGTAGTAGAGGATCGTGGTTCCCTTACGAGGACAGGTTCAGGTGCGGTGACGTGCACCTTAGCAGCCGTGAGGTGTTGGAGGCGGTGAGTCCTCACATGATGGAGGAGAGGTCGGATAGGTTCAGGCGTGTGGTGGAGAATCGAAGCTTCTCGGTTTGTCTTGTCGTTGAAGGTCTGTCTGATATAGGAAACATCTCTGCTGCGTTTCGCTCGGCGGATGCGTTGGGGATTCAGTCCGTGCACGTTGTTGCATCCGACAGCTACAAAAGGTGCCCCCTCTGAGGTTTGGCAATTTCTGTTTCAGCTAAATGTCAGATTCTTGAACTGTGCATTGTCACTAAAGTGATTGGATAGAAATGAAAAAAATGTATAACCATTTGATTGCATTGTGTGAATTAATTTGTTGGTCTATGTGTTTAGGTATAGGAACAATCGACATGTGAGTATGGGAGCTGAGAAATGGCTCGACATTGAGCTTTGGGACACACCTAAAGATTGTTTCAAAGTCTTGAAGTCTCGTGGTTACAGGATTGCCACAACTCATTTGGGAATGGACACGGTAAACTCCTTGAAGATTTTTGTCTTGATCTTTTTTTTCTCTCTCATCATGCGCATTGAGACTTTTGTTGGTGGTTAATATCTAATAGGTTTCCGTTTACGACATGGACTGGTCACAACCAACAGCAATAGTTGTTGGGAACGAGGGGAGTGGGATAAGTGAAGAAGCGTTGGAGTTATCTGATTTGTATTGCAGTATTCCAATGAACGGGATGGTTGATTCATTCAATGTTTCAGTGGCTGCAGGGATTCTGATGCACCACGCGGTCTGTGACAGAGCCGCTCGTCTGGTAATAAACCAGCTTTCAGTTCAGTTCTGGTTTTATTTTTTTTGTAGTAACATTTATAATTGGTTTGAACAGGGAAGTCATGGAGATCTGTCGGAACAAGAGAAAGAGATATTGATGGCTGAGTTTTCACTTCGCCACAGTAGAAGCTCACTCTTTATTGCGTCCGAGTTCGCTAAACGTAGACAACAACAACACTCTCCTACCGTCTAGTTTCCCAACACTCTCTAGTTTTACATTTCTATTTCAAATGTAACGACGGTTCTGTTTTTACGTCACCGTAACATTAGTTTTGTTTTTCTACCTCCATTTTATTGATTGATAAATTTAGTTAAAATACTGAATCATTGATATTTATCAAATTTTACATTATTTGAATACACTAGTAAAAACTGTAAATCAATTATTAAATGAAATTTTAATGTTAAAATAAGATATTTATAATAAATTTGGAAATATTTCAACTTAGTACATCTAAGACAGGACAGGAAAATAAGCCACAAATCTAATCGGAGAAAAGCCTAAGAAAGTAATAAAAAGAGTGTTGCTGCTATTATTTTTGTTCGCCTTTAGGAATACACAATTAATCGATTAACATATCACTGCTCGTAGTCTGTATCCTCTCCTTATTGCTGCTATCTTCTCCACTCGATCGTTTCTTAGACTGATGCGTCCTCACAAACTCATCGATTCTCGCTTTCAACTCGATGTCCGGTATTAACATATCCGATGTCAAATGTGCCCGGTTAAACGGGTCGTGCTGCAGCAGAAGCAAGCATGATCAGATCAAAAGCCAGCGTTAAATGATGGCGATCAACTGTTTATATAAGTGAATACTTGCTTACATTGTCGCTAAGAAGATGACGTTGAATGATGGCTCGATCAACTGTGGTTTTTGAGCTTGGGAGTATCACTGGATCTCTCATAAGCGTGCACTGCAAAATCAATATTGAAAAAAGAACAGGAAGAGACATTGAGAGTAGGATTACTGAAACAAGATTTAGTATCTCCGTCAAATTAGAGAGAATAATACCTGAATTGGGTCGAGGAACTCGTCTGGTATTTCACCAAGTGCAGCTTCAGCATCCATAGCTTCAGAAGCAGCAGCTTTGGCCTTTGTGCCCAACTCCATAAACTCTTGAATGATTCTTCCATCTTCGCCTATTCTCCTAAGAACATCTGCTCCTGCGTCGAATAGCTGCAAAAACAAGCACTTGTTTTGTTCAGTAGAGAGACCGACAAGTTATGATGAAAGTGGATCCGGTTTAGGAGGAGGACCTGTTCGTTATATGATCGTCCATCACTGGATATGGCACTGGGAAATATGTTTTCTGAGTCTCCTCTTGCGAGATTGACATATATACGAACAATCTTCAAAGTTCACCAGAGATTCCGTTAGTCTTTTTTCACACATGTTGGTGAGGAGTCTGAGTAAGAATAGTAATCACTAACCTGTTTAAGCAACTGTCTTGGACGGAACTCGTACTTCTCAGGATCTTTCAAGCTTAAAGACTTACGCTGTGGACCCACCAGTTGTAACAAGAAGTAATTAAGCATATTCGCAACCCTCTCAACCTGATAAGCAACACACAATTAAACTATTCAGTAAGAATTTTTGATTGTGCAATCAAATCGAGCAGATAATAGTTTCAGGTATAGAGTCAGATTAACCATCTCAGGGAGTAGAAATGGGGCGGTGATCTCCTCAGATGTAAATGCAAGCATAGTCACATCCTCATTAGCCAGCTTCATGTCAATTCTAACAATCTGCAGATTAAAATAAAACTCTTTTGAGGCATTATGAACCGAGTCAGAAATAAGATATAATAAGTGTAATCCACTAACATTCTCCTGAGAGTGGAAGAGTCTCGTTCTATCCTGTCTCTCTTGCGCTGGTCTCTGCTCCCACTCTGCAGTATTTGACATCTCTGCCTCGATTTGTTTAATCTCGAGAATTTTGTTAAGACTTTCATCCAGAAGAAAGATGCTATCATTGACTAAGAAGTTTAAGAAGTTCAAGTACACGCCCTTCTCTTCCTCTTTTGCAATCTGTAAACAATCAAAGTTTGGTAACACTATAACACTGGCACATGTTGATGGAAACTCAGAGCCATGGTAAGGACACTAAGAAATTACCCGTCTCCACGCATTTCGGTGACTAGGCACCTGCCAGAGATACTCTAGAAGCTCGGCAATGTTGTGGCGAATGTTGAACTTGTCATAGAACTGCATTTTGATCACTCGGTTTCAGTCACATTAAAAGCGAGAGCCAATGGCCATTCAGGTTTTTAAAGCTAACAAATTATGAAGTACTATGCAATAGAGAGGAGCATGTTAGTCCAGATATGTTATAGCCACCAAAAACAAAATTTCCTGCAATCACCTGAGTGTGAGAACCCGTGAACTCAATGTCAACATATAGTTTCAGTAAATTCCTGACAAGATACTCAAGGGATAACTGATGGCCTTCAAAGAGAGTAGATGTAGCAGAAGAACCACTATAAACAGACAAAAATTTGGTTTGAGATTAGTGGTCTGCTTTAATGGAATAATTGTTGCACTAGCAAAAGAAAATGAGGATTTTACAGCTTTCTTTCATGGGAAGAAAATTACCTTGAACGTGGCATCCAGCAGTTCAGAACTTCAACCATCTTTGCTCTGAGATACGGGTTTCTAATATATTCTGGACTTGCCATGAACATTATTATGAAGTTCATAAAGTCGTCCTAAAGGAAAGAGAACAACGATCATCAATGCAGGTACAAGAAATCGAATTTCTGCAGACGGATGAGAGAATAGACTAAACATACCAGCAGCACTCCATCCAAAGCCTTGGGGATTCTTGAAGCAAATATCAGTAACTCCATCGCATCTTCAACAAAATGCTCCGGCATACAGGAGAATTCCATGGGGCAAGCTGAAGGTAAAGGCATCTTAAAGCCACCAACAAGTCCAACTAACCAAACAATGACTAATCGATAGAAAGAGATAGCTCGTTGGATAAAGTCTCCATCCTTCAAAACAGTATACAGATATAAACAGCTATTACTATCATGTTCTTGGTCCAGAGAAAAAGCGAAAGATGTTCTCAGAGCAGAGAATATTATTACAAACCCTTAATATTTGAGCTTCGTGGCAAAGCTTTTCCTGAGAATACAACTCTAATTCTTTTTCCATTCTGGTTATGTCAAGCTCCAACTGTGGAGACGGTGCTTGATCTCTCATGGCTTTTAATGTTGCAAGATTGTCTTCACCTCTCGAGATGTCCTACATCATGCAAAAAAAGTTAACAGTAAAGAACAGTACAATAACTATCTTCTGAAAATCCAGGCATTAATGACTCTTTCATAATCTAAACGAAGTAAATTCATATTTTCTTTGCAATTACTACCAAATGCTTTGTCCAGAAAATATGTCAGCAACCAAATTAAACAAGAGGTGTCTCCAAGATAGTTTATCATAATTGTTTCTCCATAATATTTTAAGTTCGGGAAAAATAGTGATGGTTACCTGAGAAAGATGTTTAAAGTCCGAGAGTGCTTTTAAGAGACCCAAATTGAGGACTCTTGCAGTCATAAAGAAGCATTCACAAATGAAAGTGTATTTAGTTGTTGACTTTGCATTCTGCTGAGAAGAACTACTTGAACTTGTGGCTTCTTTGGATTGTAACAAGCGACTTTCATTTCCGTTTCCAGCGTCATTTGCTTTTGCCGTATTACCCTTGTCAATCCACTCAGAAACTTCCTCGGATGATGCATGGAGAGCAGTCAAGTCGCTGGCGTAGATCATTAAATAATGTTAAATCATCAAGAATATATAAAATCCAGTGAGGAGATAGCCGTAGAATTATCTCGAGGCCCATACCTTAATTTTAAGCGATGCCCAGCGAATGCATATTTTGGATCGATCTTATCCCTTTTAGTAAAATGCGGGTCCAAAAATGGTTCACAGAGCCGGAGCATGACTGCGCTGAGGTTACAAAACATGCCTGAGCTAGCACAAGAAACTGGATCAACCTGTCATACACAACAGTATATTCAAGAGTGCCGGATTAAGCAGAAAATAAAAATACCAACTTAATGAAACCAGGAGGAGACCAATAACAAGGTATGAATGAAGATCCGAAGCAAATATACATCCTACTGAGGGATGATCACCTGTATATGGGCTCTCGACGCATTTGCATTGATCACTTCCGAAAGAAACTGTAGAACACACTCACGTGTATCGGTGCTTTTAAGTAAAATCATCAGTACATCATGCAGCCCACTGTACAAAATGTTCATAAAGTTTTTGATTGTAGAGAAGGATGATAACAAATCTGCAGGACGACGTTCCGATGCTCCAGAGAAACACTGCTGACTGACATTCAGAAAAAAAACATAGACATGTATTAGAGTTGCCCTAACAGACAAAGAATCTTATCTCATGTATATCAGGATAACCTTTTCATTTGCACAATTTATCCTTTTCAATTGTCAATGTTCAATGAACAGTCAAGAATCTTCAGAAAAGACCAAAAAAATCCTCAAAACAATTGATTTTATCCACGGTGTTCTAAAAACAAACAGAGAGCGAACTATTATGGGTAACTATGCTGGATTTGTATAACCATGCTTAAAATATACGTCACCTAACAGTAACAGAGTCATCTTATAAACCAAAGCATCTGCTTCTTTCTTTTTTTTTATCAAGTCTCCACTTTGAGTAGTGCTAAACAAAATTGCTTATTGTCCTAACTGACTTGATAACCAAACAATCCCAAAGATTACAGATTTTTTAACAACAGAAGCCCAGAAATAAGTCGGAACTCACCCAACATCAGGTTGACTCTTGAAGAGAGTGTTATCAGGCAATGCGCTAATATGGAAGAAAGGGCCGAGAATGCTCGTCAACTCCATAGCTCGACCGTTCATATAAGCCCCACGCGGAACCCACCACTCATGACTAACCAAAGACTTAGCTCCAACAGGCAAGCTAACAAGATACTTAAGCGCCCTCAACGGCGGCTGGAAATCTCCAAGCACAGACACATTAATAACCGAAGACCTCAAATCCTCATACAACTCCTTGAGAATCAAATCCAAGTTATCAAAGTCCGAGTCCTTGAAAAACTCATCCAAAAACCCAGGAGGACTCTGAACACCACCACTACTCCCACCACCACCTCCAAACATATCCAACGAGCCAGAACCAACCTCGGAGAAGATCAACGGAAGCAGAGGAGACACGTTCCTCCTCTTCTTCGCCTTCCTGGCATCATCCGATCCCCCAAACAACTCCGGATTCGCCAGGTGAATCCTGCAGTACGAAACCGCGAGCCTCCTCGCGTCCCTGGTGACAGTCTCCATCTCCGACCTCAGATTCTTGTCCTTCATCGACTGGATCTTCTTGGACTCGTCGTACGCGCGGCGGTAGCAGCCGATTAGGTACGGGAAAGGCGGCTCCGCGGCGGAGGAGGAGGGGAAGTTGTTGTTGCCGGAGAGGCGATCGATGAGGACTCTCTCCATCAGATCGCGGGAGAGGAGGAGGGGTTTGCCTTCGCTAAGAATCTCGGCGGCTGTCATCTCCAAGTAGACGACTCGAGGATCGGTGGCGGAATCGGCTAGGGTTACGTAGAGGATCTTGCGGAGGATTATGTCCTCGATTTCGGATGGAGATCTTTGGGGCTTGCTCGTCGACATTGAGGGTGTGATTGGATCGATAACGGAGACTCGGTTTCGGGTGGTTGTGAACTTTGATCGGCGATGAATCACTTCAGAGGATTATCTATTG
Organism: Brassica napus; assembly: GCF_020379485.1. Classification (NCBI taxonomy): domain Eukaryota; kingdom Viridiplantae; phylum Streptophyta; class Magnoliopsida; order Brassicales; family Brassicaceae; genus Brassica; species Brassica napus. Next base: position 57,835,025 of record NC_063452.1, on the reverse strand, counting down.
AACTTAATCGAGTTTAAGTGGAATTAATTATTTGTAAAAAAAAAAAAACGAAATTAAAATTTGCGAAAGAAGAGGGAAGCCATCGCTGAGATTATTGAAGATTAAGACGAATCCGAAGGACACGAAACTACTCTAAATACGATCTGCAGTGTCGTCCTTGGTGGTCGTTCTTACTTGATCAAGGAAAGAATATTTATTTTACAAACTTGTTAGCTAAGAAATATATACAGTATTTAACATATTTGGGCTTTGGGTCTTCGGCCTGATCATTATGATTCAACATATTACACATTCCTCCATAAATATCACAATCATTTGCAGCCTTGTTTAGAATTCAGATTAATTGATGATCGACTTGCATCCAGTTTTTTTTGTTTCCATTTACATTTATCTTGTTGTTGAAAAAGAGAAATAATCTTTGCTGTTATGACTTGTATTCAATGTTCATTGATAATCGTCAAGACTTTCTAAATTAACAATGTGCAAGTTTTTAGTGGCGTCTAATATTCTTCCTAAGATATGTTTTAGTAGTGTAAAGATGGTACCATTATTAACAGATGAAGTTTAAGAGAAAACTCAAATGCTAGTTTTAAACTCAAATAAAGGCACATATACATCATCGAAAGAGCGATTTTATTTTACACAGCAATTGGAACAACAAAAAACAATCGAGGACGGACAAAATGGATACAATGAATTATTTTCAACCGATAAATTTAAAAACCTTTTTGGTTTTACTCAAGATGATCATGCGGTCGGATGGACATGAACATCGCGGCATACTGAAGTAAACGGCGTTCACTGTTACCTTCAACGCTATGTTCCGACACAGGACTCATCGAACCGCCTACACAGGTTCTCTTCCTGTACCGGCGCCACGACATTTGAATATTCACCGCTGCCCACGTCCTCCAGTTTGAGGAGTAGTATCTTGCAGTCCTCTTAAGACGCTCGTTTGCGAATTTATAACGGAAATGATCGGTTATGTACCTTAGATCTTCTGATCCCAGGGAGAACGCCTCGATGTTGTCTAGACAGACAAATGTTGCGGAGGAAGGAGGAAGACGGTCGATAAATGGACGTCGGAGGCACCATGAGAGTAGCTCGTCGCCTAAGTAACCGCCTGGTTCGAGCGTACTAGTGGCTACCACGCCTTTGCTTAGGCTCTGGTTACGTTTGACTCTTCCACGCATGATGAATATCATTCTCTGTACAGGATCTCCTTCCCGGATGATCTGTGTGACAATAAAGAACTCTTATTTTAAAAACTAAAGACAAAAAAAAAACACTCTTATGATGCGAAGAGTACCTTTTCGTCTTTAGAGTAGACACGAGGCTTAGCACGATCGCAAATGTTGTCTAGGATCAAATCGTCCATGCCCCTGAACAATGGTACCTAAGAAAGAAACAAACATATTATCAGATACTTGACCTGTCTGAAAAGGATTCATCTAAGGTTTGTTTTCTAGTACCTTGTTAATGAGATCAACGCAAAGATATCTCTTAATATCTCTTCGAAGACCAGGAGGCAGATCATGTATAAGTTCCAGCTCGTCTTCTCCACCCAAGGCAGTCCATCTCTGCCTCTCAAATCTCCTAACTCTCTGTCTTAACCGAGAAGGCAACTGCCTACGTTTCATCCACCATTCCATATCCCTACACCGTATCTGCATTTTCCTCTTCTTTGCCATCACCGCGTGTAAAAACACCTTTAAAAGAGAGCAAACAGGTTGTTAAAGATTTTGGATTCCATCAAAACACAATATCATATAAGGAGAGACTTATCCTTGCATAGTTTACCTGAATGTTTCCGATCAAGAGAGTGAAGAGTAATAACCCGCTAAGGACCATAACTATGCTGAAAACAACCTCAAGCCAGTTGCTTGTGGGCTCAAGATCGTTCCCAAATGTGCTGTAAAACGCAATCGCACAAAACAGGGTCAGTATATAACACTTAAAAGGTTATTAAGCATTGAAACCTGAAACCAAGAAACTACCTGAGAGTCATGAGACCCCAGAAGATAGGGTAAAGTATCTTAACCGCAAGAGAGTTGCTGGAGATGACCGGAAGTGCCCAACCGTAGATACCATATCGGAATGGTCCGTTAGAGTCTAAGCACATAGGCTTCTTAACCACACTAGTGAGGTTTCCGGATAAGCAAGGAAATCCAATTGTGCTAGTGGGTGACACGAATTGGTAACAGACCTCTTCTTGGCAAGACAGACTCAGGTTACAGTTCGCGGTCCTCATGCATTGCTGTCTGATACAAGAAGCAACACGCTGTATTGCAAGAACATACCAGCATCCCCCAGCTACCTGTAACCACACAAAAAGATTCCATGAATAGACAAGCTTTAGTATCATTTTCTCAGCATGGAATTTGATATTTAGTTGTTGATTTTGTGCATAATCATTTTCTTAGCATGGACTTACATGAGAAGCGATGAAATATGCGATGAGGTTAAGAGCAAAACCCCACCAAATAGTTCCGAAAATGTAACCAGTGACCTTCTGCATCCTTCTCATCAAGCAGATGCAGTGATAAATCTTGGGGAGGAACTGGAACAAGAAGATCAGCAGAAGGATCGTCATTATCAGCTTAACCTTCTCTTCTCTTATCAGTTTTGGCACCACTAACCAAAACACAGCCTGCAAGCAAACAATAACACTTTCGATTGATTCGTGGGGGCTTAATTGACTCTAATAAAATGTTTATGGTTATTTCAATAATATCGGAATAGTTTGAAGGCTTTTCTGAAAAAGTTTTTAACCTGCGGAACCGGGAGGATGACTATAACATCAAACCAGAAGCCAGTGAGGGAGCGTGCGTAGTGTGACGCGATGGCGCGTGGATCCCAAACGAGTTTCCCACACCCAACGACGAGTGACTCTCTCGAGACGTAAGCCAGCCTAAACTGAAGCCACACGTGCCAGAGGTGAAGAGCGTCGAGGCACGTGCGAACGACCGTTACAACAGCAGCGAACGCGCCGTCCATGTAAAGACACGCGGGTCCAGTAGTTCTCCCGATGGAGAGCGCGTAGAAGAAGAGCGGATCCACCGCCAAGGCCATCCCGCGAGCTAGAAGCAACGCGCGGTTCCATCTCTGCACGCGCTTGCTCCTGGGATCGAGAACTTCCCCGAACGGGCCCTTGAGACGTCTGAGCCGGGCTCGAACCGGGTCGGGTGCGGATCCTTCCTGGATCGGGACTAGGGAGGACCCGGCTGAGGCGCGCCACTCCGGCGTGTTGGCTTGATCGCAGCTTGTGGAGTGGAAGGCCGGTACGCCTACTTGAGTGCATGCGTAACACTCGCCGGAGCTCAGCACCGGCGTGTCGTCGCTGCTGCTGCTGCTGCTCGATTCTCCACCGTTGTTTTCCGAGATTCCAGTTGTTTCCCGGCGGAGTTTCTGAGAAAACAGTCCAATCCACCTGAAAATCCGAATCGTGAATCACTCACTAAACGAGCATAAGAGGCAAATCGATCTATGCATGGCGGCTTCAAAGGTATAAAACAGTTAAGGAAACGAAGTGATTTTCCAGGAAAACTGTTTCTCGAGAAAATAATACGTTCTCATAGGAAGCTTGTCACCGTTTAGTGAAGAAACAAAAATACATTTTCGAAATTACTGAACATTTAAACGAATTAATATAAAACTATACCTGAAGAGGAAGTTGGTGTGAGAGGGCATGATTGAAACAGAGGAACCACCATGGGAGAGACAGAAGATTTGCAGGTGGAGATTGGAGAGAGAGGTATTTGATAGATTGTATAGGGGAAGGGAGAGTGTGTGATACGTACGTCTCTGATAGGATTCGGTTTATTGTTAGGATCCGGTGCAATAGACTAAACCGAAGTTTCACCTAATTCGGAAACCGAACCGGATTTTGACGATGAGGGGTGAGTTGTCAAGTGTCAGAGATGTGTGTGGTTAGTAAAGAGGTAGCATTGGCCCACAACAGAGACACTGAACAAATTGGATTCCGTACAGATCATGAAGATTACAAGGGGACCCAATGTGGACCTGACCCATTTCAATTATTATAGAAGTTGAGTGTCTATTATAGTTGAATCATTCAAGTTTAGATCAGCCTTATCAAATGTACATGCTATAATCATTGAAGTTATTTCTTATTGCTCAATCATTGAAATTTAGATAAGCTTTAATCAAATTTACTTGCTATAATAGGACATCTTATAATTCTAATTTGAGGATATAGACGTGTAGTATGTGTACGTATAAATAATTTACTATCATACCATGCAGTAAAAACGGTTTCACAGACTTGATATTTTGCAATCAATTGTACAAAGAATATGCTTCATGATTCTATATTGATATTTGTCTCTATCATCATAATATAATCATTGATAGATTTTTTTGTTGTATGATAAATTGATACTTGTTTACTTATACGTAATGTACCTACCTATGGATTGACCACATGGGACGTAAGCCATATAACTAACACACACTCTGATATTAACGTTGTGAATAAAATAAATTATTTGATCATCAAAAAGTTAAAGGCAGAATAAACTATTGTAATGGTTGCAGAAAAAAAAAAGAAACATACTGCAAAATCTTCTCTCGTAGTTAGGCATTTGTTGGTTAACATCTTACAGATACCCACTTAATCTTGAAATTCTGAGAAAATGTGCTGCTTTATAATAATGCACCTTTGGGGACCTGTGGTATCAGCCACGTACCTGACAGTGAAGTTTCCACAAGGTGAGAGTCGTATAAAACCATACCATACGTTTATAGTTCGAGTCACGACCAATTTGAACGGATTACACCCATTTGAATGATAATGACATGGTCGAAATTTAAGTGAGAGGGATTAGTGGAATACACATGAATGGAGTGAAGGAGAAAAAGTATAATGGTAGAATTTCGGTCCGTAATCTTCGAAGTGTATGTTCAGAATCAGAAGTTATTATAGATTGTGTTTTTAAATAGAGTTGAACTAGTGATCTTGATTAATGACTTTTAAGATCACTAGATCACCAACCACTTAATAATGCATATAGATTTTTGTCGACATATTTTAATAAATAAACAAACGCCTAATTTAGCAATAATATATTTCTAAAAAAATAATAGCGAAAATGTGGAATATTGTCTAATGTACTATTCGAGCATATTGCAAGAAGACAAGAAAACCATGTGCAATAACTCGTGTCTATTTTTTCTTTCTTTCATGTCCGCATGTAAGCTAAGGCCAAGACGAAAAAACTTAGGAGCCAAGTGGGCACAAGATTGCAAATAGAACGTGACATTATCTTATTCGATTGTATCTGGTTGGTCGACATTCCCTTCGAGAGACTCAAATTCCAACAAACAGAAACATTTAAATACCAATTTTGACCTTGTAGTTTTTGAACACGACATTTCTTTTGGTTTACAGTTCGATACGCCAAGAAAAGCAAAGCTTTTTTTTTCAAACTAAATATTTCACCTAAACTGCAGAAGCAACAGATGCATCATGTCTTTTTGGCAGATATACGGGGAAATGCCACACAAGCCTAATACCATGATTAATCCGAATTCTTAGGATGAAATTCGTTAAGAACCGTTTTTAGTTTTTTTCTTAAATAAAAAATATAAAAATCGGTTCTTAGCATAAATATATATAAAAAAAAAAGAAAAAAAAAAGACAAAAAGTGTCAAACCCCAAATTAAAAGCATGGATTAATCATGCTCTAATAAATCAAGCCCAATATATAAGAGGTCACAGGAGAACTATATAACGTTACTATATATTGCATTTTCAGAGAATATGGATTTTGAGACATCAGCACAATAACTTATTAGCTTATGGTTTATATCTCACATTGAGATAAATGTTATCATTCTGTTCTGTCACAACCAACTCACTAGAAGCTATGTACTATAAAGTCCGAAACTTCTTGGGCTCCAAAAGGTGTCGTTTTTCAATTGCTCTGTTTTGAGAAAGCTTCTTCTTCCTCCTTCTCAGCATCTGCCGTTTCTGACGTAATCTTTTTGAATGTGAGCTTTTGCTGAGGTAACTGACCATTGGAGAACGCTGTGACCTCTGTATCGATCAGAATCCCATCTTCTTCCTTGAAATCTCCTCTCAAGATACCTTTGGCGAGCTCGTTCTCAATGTTCTGCTGTATCACACGCTTGACAGGTCTAGCTCCGTAGTTCGGATCATACCCGAGGCTTCCGAGAAGATCCACCGCCGCATCTGTGATCTCTATCTTCATTTTCCTATCCGCAATCCGCTTCTGCACACGAGCCAGCTGTGGAATATAACACAAAAAGAGTGATTCAGTAAGGGCTTGAACAGCATAACCGTGCTGGACACATTTATCCAGGAACTGAAAAACCGAATCAGATCCTATATCTCTAGAACCAAAAAACCGAATGAGAAGGGGAGCCGAGAATTGAATGAATACCCAAATTTCTATAATATAGATTATATACTTGTAAATAATAACTATATTTAATTAAAATAATCAATTAATTTTAAAATATTAATTATAAACCAAAATACAGGAAAAAAACTAATTACCAAAATACCTTTTTATCCAAATTATTCAAACTTTTATTTGAACTGAAAAGGCATACATACCTGTAACCGGACGATGCTGTTGATCTGCTCACGGTCAAGAGGCTGGAAAACAATATACTCATCAACCCTATTCATAAACTCAGGACGAAAGATCGATCTCGCAGCATCCATCACTCTCTGCTTAATCGTCTCATAACCAAGCTCACTCCCCTCATCATCCGCGTTGCTGTTCAAGATATACTGCGAGCCAACGTTCGAGGTCATGATAATAACCGTATTGGTGAAACTCACCGTACGTCCCTGAGAGTCAGTAACCCTCCCATCGTCCAAGATCTGGAGAAACACGTTGAACACATCTCCATGAGCCTTCTCAATCTCGTCGAAGAGTATGACCGAGTATGGCCTTCTCCTAACCACTTCCGTCAACTGCCCTCCTTCCTCGTAGCCCACGTATCCGGGAGGAGCTCCGATGAGCCTGGAAACCGCGTGTTTCTCCATGTACTCGCTCATGTCGATCCTCACCAGAGCTTCCTCCGTGTTGAAGAGGTAAGAAGCGAGGGCCTTGGCCAGCTCGGTTTTGCCGACTCCCGTCGGTCCCATGAACATGAAGGAAGCTATCGGACGGCCCGGATCCGATAGGCCGGCTCTGGACCGTTGAATCGCTTCGGCTACGGCCGTGACTGCAGGGTTCTGACCTATTACTCGTCTATGCAGCTCCTCTTCCAAGTGTAGAAGCTTATCTCTATCGGACTGTTGAAGCTTCGACACAGGGATGCCAGTCCATTTGCTAACGATCTCTGCTATGTCGCTGCCTAACACCTCTTCTCTGAACATAGACTTGCCAGAGCTTAAGTACTCATTAAGCTCCTTCTCAGCTTCGTTTAACTGACGCTGTAAAGAGTTTAGGCTTCCGTATTTGAGCTCTGCTGCGCGGTTTAGATCGTATTCGCGCTCCGCTTGCTGGATCTCGAGGCTTACTCGGTCTATCTCCTCTTTGATGGATTGGAGACGGGACATGACGGACCTCTCGTGCTCCCACTGCTCGGTTAACTCCGCTTGCTTCTCCTTTAGTAAGACTAACTCCGTTTCGATTCGGTTTAGTCTCTCTCTTGAAGCTTTGTCTGTGTCGTTGGTGAGTGAGAGTCTCTCCATTTCGAGCTTGATCACCGCACGGTCGAGCTCGTCGAGAGCAGTGGGTTTTGAAGTGATTTCCATTTTTAGTTTGGCTGCTGCTTCATCAACCAAGTCGATTGCTGGAAAAAACAAATAAGTTAGTAACATTTGTGTATTAACGAAGATCATATGATGATGAAATGGTAACAAACCTTTGTCAGGTAGGAACCGGCCGCTGATGTAACGGTCAGAGAGGATGGCGGCTTCCACTAGAGCACTGTCTGAGATGCGAACTCCGTGATGGAGTTCGTACCTTTCTCTCAAACCGCGGAGGATCGAAACAGTGTCTTCCACGGTAGGTTGATCAACGTAAACCTGTTGAAACCTGCGTTCCAAGGCTGGATCTTTCTCTATATACTTTCTGTATTCGTCAAGCGTTGTTGCGCCTATACAGCGTAGCTCGCCTCGACCTAGCATTGGTTTTAGTAGGTTACCAGCATCCATTGCCCCATTAGTCGCACCTGAAAGAAGGAAGATTCTTCAAAATCATTGCTGAATGTACAAATTGTTCTTATACAAACAAACGATGGTCCATACCTGCGCCAACAACTGTGTGGATCTCATCGATGAATAAGATGGTTTGGCCTTCTGAGTCTGTGACCTCCTTAAGTACAGCCTTTAGTCTATCTTCGAATTCTCCTCGATACTTTGCTCCAGCAATAAGTGCCCCCATATCAAGAGATATCAACTGCAAAGAAACCAGCAAACGATTGTAAGAAGAAAAGAAGATAAAACTTTGATGTTATAGTTGAATACCTTTCTGTTCATCAATGCTTGAGGCACATCTCCTTGCACAATCCTCTGAGCAAGCCTGTTTTAAAAGTAGTATATCTTGAGGCACATCTCCTTGCACAATCCTCTGAGCATCACATAAACATATGGTTTAAGTTTCTGAAGTTTAGTGTAGTGACAACTTACCCTTCTGAGATTGCAGTTTTACCAACACCAGGTTCACCGATCAACACAGGGTTATTCTTAGTCCTCCTTGAGAGAATCTGAATGCATCTACGGATCTCATCATCTCTTCCAATCACAGGATCAAGCTTTCCTTCTCTCGCCATCGCTGTCAAATCTTTACCATACTTCTCCAACGCCTCATACTTGCCTTCCGGATCTGTCAAAACATAAACACTCAAGTCTCTAGACTCTTACAAACTCTCAACGTCAAATGAAGTTACCAACCTTGGTCAATGACTGATTGTTTCCCTCTAATGGACTCAATAGCAGTTTTCAAACTCTTCTCAGATATCTGAAAATCCCTAAACAGCTGCTTCCCAAACCGCTTATCATCAACAAAAGCAAGAACCAAATGCTCAACAGAGACATAAGAGTCCCCTAAGTCTTTCTTATACTGTCTCGCCCTCTGAAACAACCCTTCCAAATCACGTCCAAGCATCGAACCAGCAGCTTCTCCATACACCTTTGGCTGGCGTTGAATGAACTTATCCGTAGCTTCAAGAACCTTGGTGTTATCCACACCGATCTTCGAAAAAATCCTGCGAGCTAAACCGTTCTTCTGCTCCAAAAGAGCTTTCATGAGATGCTCCGTCTCCACGATCTGCTGCTTGTTCTCTTTAGCCACGTCTGGTGAAGAGACTATCGACTGCCACGCCATCTCTGTGAACTCTTGCTGTGTAAGCTATACAATTCAAAGATCATGTGTTCGTTATCAGTTTCATCATTCTTACAGTAAAATAAAGCTTAAAGTTTGAGACTTTACCCTTCCATTAGAAGAAGCTTCGCATCGGACGACGAACGGTTGATGTTGAAGTCTTCGAGTGAGCCTCGCGCTCTGCTTTAGTTTCAGCGCTTTGAAGGAGCTGGGTTTCGCCGGAAAAGCCACGGAAGGTTGGAGGTGAGAGAAAGAAGAAACCTTTCGGGAGTCTGATCCTACGCCGCCGACGATACTACTAAACGCCGCCGTAGCAGTCGTCTTAGCCGTCGCCATTTGCTCGGAGAAATTAAAAACGGTACAGTTTACAAAGGGAGATGTATTACAACAGGGAGTTTAGTATAAATTCGCTGAAACGGCGAGATGTTTACTTAAGAATTGAGCAAACGATAACGCTTTTTGCTTGTGTTTTCGTGTAGTTTAGTTAGCGAGATGCAAGAGAAGTGAGAAGAGGAAATAATAAAGAAGGGAGAGGAAGATGCTAAACGACGCCGAAGAGCCTTCGTGATCCCTCGGGATGAGTCTGGAACTTCTTCTGACACGTGTTATCTCAAAGAAATTATTTGATTTTCCGATGTGGAAATAATATGAGCCGTCTAAATAGAAAATATATTTTTTCGAAACTTGGGCTTAAGAGGTCGGCCGGCCCAAGTACGACTGTAGCAGAAATAAAACAGTGTAACCCCACTTGCAGCTATGGAGCGCGTGTAACCAAACAGTTTAATCCACTCTCAGTTTCTTATTCTGCAGTAATTTATCTCAAGAGTTTTGACAGCAGATTTGAAAATGTTATCTATGATTCCACTGTTAAGAATCAGAATTACATTTCAAACCAAACCTCAAGCAATCAAAAAGCTCACCCAAAACAATTACAGGAAAGAAAATATTGAAGAAGATAATTTGAATCTCCCAAAGCTATTTTAACTGTACTCTGTTCTTGCACTTTTTGTTGTTGTTGTTAAAATCCATGTCCAAAACATAAACAGACATATTTGTTCTGTTTCAGATCACCTTTTGAATACTACTTCAATAGTTATGGGATCTTAATAATCAAATGCTTCCAAATGCTCCCATTCCTTTCTCTCCTTCTTCCCATCTTATATGCACGCCAATGAAAATGCTCAACCTTTTAACATTCCATTTATTTTTTTTGAATTATAAATCACAGCAGCTTCAAATGACTATGCAGAGCTAACAAAGAAGACATTTTTCTAAAGAACCAGAAATTATATTAATAAGATAGATGTAGAGCAAAAGCAACAAAAGTGTTATACATTGCTCTTCAACTATCAAACACTACCCCTTTTCTGGTCATATCACCCCCTTCATAACCAATATAAATTTAATATAATCCAATCTTTCTCATTCTTATAAAAGACTCACTAATTTTCATATTCTCTCTGAACGAATTTTCAAAAAAGGGTACCTTCTATCCTACATAAAGAATGAATCTTTTTTTATCTCTCCCTTTCTCTTATGCACCTGCAGCAGCAGTAGCATCATCCCCTTTGCTCTGCAACAAGTATCTTATATGTATGTAGCAAACTAATATTTCTTAAATCTTTTTAGAGTGAGTAAAACCTGCACTGCTCTGCTCCTGTTTTTATCTCTTCTCTTCCTAATATCTTCCTCTGTCTCTTACACCCGTAGTTACCTTCAATATAATCCCATCTGAAAGTTTCGTCTTTTGCTACTCCAAGATGTGACAGTTCTTGATGAAATCATTCGAGTAGTTGACGTATTTTGTCCAAAACGGCCGGAGATGCTCGAAACCAATCTCCAGCCACGGCTTTGATTGCCCATTGTAATGGATCACTGCCGCTTTCCTGATACTCTCTACGTTGGTCTGGCTCTGATAGCCTAAACCAAGCATATGCCATGACGAGTCTATAATATGGACGTGACCCTTAAACGCAATAAGAGCAGGAGGCAACGTTCCAAGCTTCCACATTGTCAGATTCGACTTCAGATTCTGCTCAAAAACCAAAAGCAAACACAGTAAGAGAGTGAGATAACAAAAAGAGCGCAAGGCTTCTTTGATTTACCTCTCTTAACCATGAGTGATACGTTTCTCTGATGTTCGTCTTTCTCCAAGCCTTTAGATCGAATACATTCATTCCATACGCCCAAGCGCATTCTTCAGGATTCAAATGCTTTGCTATGTGCGGGTGAGAGAAATTGAAGTAGTTCCTTAACCTCTTTGACATCACACTTGCATCTTCACCCCTGCAAGTCTCCACTGCTCCGTTGACCTTACCACCAAGATCAATATCCCAAAGCGGAGCCAAGTCTCTCTGAACAACTACATCATCGTCTAAGAACACCACCTTGTCCAAGTTCGGAAAAAGCTAATATTCCAAAAAAAAAAAGAAGATTAAAATTGGCATATGAATGAATCACAAGTGAAAGTTGAAACATTATAAGATTCACCTCCGGTATATAGATTCTAAGATGGTTGAGCAAAGATATGTATTTAGGACTTCTAGACTGCAACTTGGAAGCAAATCTCCTCGGAGTTGTTTCACTGAGGTTTGCCCCAGCGATATGACTCCCATGGTAATAGTTCATGAGACCGTTATGGCTCTCCAGAGCTTCCAGAACCGGAACATTCTCTCTCGTCAGCCAGTCAAACTGATGAACACCTCTAACTTCCACTATAGCAGGATCCACAGAGTTGAGGGCGAACCACGAATGCATACCGGCGTAGGTCTTCTTGTCTGTGATGATGTGGAAGACGATTCTCTCAGGGTTTGAAGATGACTGCACTGCGGAGGAGACCACGACCGATGCAGCCAATATATTGTCGGTGGAGAGGATGAAATGGTGGTGAGCGTTATCTGAAAGGAGAGGGAGACGCTCTGGTGAAGGTAGTTGACGACGAGCGTGAGCGTTGGAGGAGTATTCGTCCGTCAGTCTTAGGGAGAGACAGTGTATGCCTTTGGGGATGGAGCTTGCTGCGAAGTGCTTGTTCGTTAGCTCTGCAAATTTGGTTTCCCTAATGTCCCGCTCGAACTTCTCCATCTGTTTCAAGGCAGAGATATAAACACAATCACATAAAGATATTATCTTCTAATTTATATGGCTCACTATAGAGACAAAGCGTAGTACCATGGCACGCAGGACAAGAGCAAATGTTTTGGGATCATAGTGGTTGTTCTTGGTATCCGAAACAAGGTGATTAAAAGAATCTGGAAGCTTCAAACCATCTGGAATGGCTTGAGTGCTTGCTTCGTTAAGGATTTTGTAAAAGTCTCTAGCTAGTCTCTGCAGCAAGAGAGAGAGACATGATGGGAAAATATTATTCAAGAAGATACAGAAAAAATAATAGAGTAAAGAAAAGCAACAACTCACCTCTGAATCATCTACCCTACCAAGAAGACGTGGACCTAACCGCCTCCCTAAACAATCTGAGAGTAAAGAAGGAAGAAACTTTAATGAGAGAGATCAAGCAAAGCAGATCATTCAAGTGAAACGAACTCAGCAAATGAACATCCTAAACCATATAAACAAAGCATAGAACCGAGATACCTCAAGACAGCATATAGAATAACAAAAAACTATAGCAAGATCCTACAAAATTTAATCAGTGGGGGACCTAACAAGAAAAATCCAAAAAAAAAAAACTTGATTGACGTAAGCCCCATTCTAGTACGATCACAACAAGATGCTTGTGACAGTGGACACTAAAAAGATGCAAACTTTTTTGTCGGAAGATCCTAAAAAGAGGTGATTTTTATTTTACCAATGGAGGAGCACTTGTTGGCACCTTCGAGGGTAACGAGAGCGGTGAGGATGAAGACGAAAGGCAACAAGAAGGCGAGGATCAAGATGGTGTGGAAGAGAGTTCGGTAAGAGATGTGACGAGCTGCGACCTTGCTGCTCGAGATCGTGATGCTTCTCATGCTAGGCGATATGTGAAGCTGCATCATTGATCGTGCCTCCCCACCACCACTACGACGACGAATTCGAAAACCCTAATTCGTAACAATCCCAAACACAACATCAGATCAGATTCCTCCTCTCCGATCTCCCGATCTAGCCTCCTTCTTCTCTGATTGGTTCCTTGTCGCTGTTCTTCTTCTTCCTTGTGGAATTCTCGTAGACCGCATTGGAGATTTCCCGATCACCAATCAAAATTTGAGATTCCCGCTCAATACGATAAATCGTAAATGGGTTTGCCACAAAGTCACGTCTTTTATACTGATTCGAATTCTAAGAGCTGAGGAAGAAGAAGAAGAAGAAGAAGAAAGGAATGAAGAGATGAATAACAAAGAGCTTTTGTTCTCAGTGATCTCTCGTTTTGCCGGTGGATATATAAAAAGAATAAAATAAAATAAAAAAAACTATACTTTATTTCAAGATCTATAATAATTAAGTGAGAGTATTAATGAATTCGTGTCTTAACCTTGAGTTTAGGGATTGTTTTGTAGATTGCTAATTATACATTTGTCTGTCTCCACCTATATTTTCATGGCTAAGCAAAGAGTTTTGCTTTTCCATCTCTCCTCTTTTAAATGATTGATATATTAACTAATTTTCCTATTCAAACTTAGTAATAATGAAAATTGACAATTAAATTGCTTTTCCACCATACATGATAATTAGATATTTACTCAGCACAGTAAACCGCGTCCTCTGACATGAAAACTGGGTGTGTTTAATACAATTAATTTGATGTTATATCTTAGCTAATTAATAGCTGGTAGGTCCAATTTCACCATAGGGATTTTTTCCTCAAAATTAGGTACAAAGATTGCCGTACATTTCTCTGTGTCGTTTTCGTTGAACCTGAACATATTACAAAAAGTAGTGTTATTTAATTTCATTTTATATGCTCAATTATTTTGTTGAATACCATAGGGCATAGACCCGACCGACACATTCTAGTATGACTTTTCAAATCGTCAAAAAATTTGACTCAAACCGGAATGCTGTGTTTTTTTTGAGTGTTGTCCCTTGCCGTGACACTTCTTGTGGCCACCCAAAGCATGAACCGACCTGAAATTCCTTAAGCAGGAGCAGTACTACACTTGTGTCGGTCCCAAGAGTATTTTTTTTCTTTATTTATGGATTCATCCTCTACTGATGGAACGTCTGATTGACCACCTAGAGCTTTGATTAGACGAATATTTTGTTGCATAACCTGCGTTTGATGCTCAACGTTCCTCTTATAAGGTTCAGTACTAATCTCAGGAGCTGAATCAGAACACTCCATAGCTCCTTTTCCAAGCTCAGTTCTGTAAAACCTAGATTCAAAGTCACATCATTTTGGCAGTTTCAACTGACCTAAATTAGACTTGTTCCCCCAAGAAACTCGCGCTATTCTTTCCACGTTTCATCACCCCACCAACCACTCCTTTGGTTTTGGCTTCTTATCATACGTTTTTTTTTTTTGACAAAAAAAAGTTAAATCTATGTCTGTTAAAGACACAGACCTAACCCAGATCTATTAAAGACACAGACCTAGCTCCCGGTGGAGGTACAGTCCACGGATAAACCCTCTCCTGGGCATTCAAATGAGCCGAAAGCAATAACCCATATCCGTGTGGCTAGCGGGGTTCGAACCACGGTTCGCCGTATTGGATTTATTCCCTCAAGCGCCACTGGACTACCACCACTGGTTTATCATACGTTTTTGGTTTTGGCCTTATTACCAAATATTATTTTTAAGACATGATATGCTTTGGTGCTTGTTGGTTTTGATTCTAAGGGTTTAGGGTTTTCAAGGATTTATTTTAAAAAAAGATTTAGCTTATGTTTATGCTCATGTAGAAATGAATGTAATTTCCAACTGGAGAAAACTTTTTATAACATGTAATAATACTTGAAAAACTTACAATATATGATAACCCAAGGTACATAATTACCAACAGAAACCAAACCTAAAAATCTCTGTTGGATTTTCATAAGAATAACAGAACCGACAATTATTGTTCAAAACATATTAAAATGGAAAAAAAATTGTATGAAAAACATAATAATTCGGGGGAAAAAATGAAATAAAAAAAGCTAAGGAAGAGGTTTTGTTTGGTTTTGGTTTAGGCAAGAGCAGGCATATCCTTGAGCCACTGGTCCAACGGCTTACCAATAGAGTAAACAATAAACCCAATCTTCCTCAGCTTCTCAGCATCCACCACGTTCCTACCATCGAAAACAAACGCCGGCTTCTGCATATTATCAAAGATCTTCTCGTAATCCAGCTTCTTGAACTCGTCCCACTCGGTCAAAATGCAGATACCGTGAGCGTCTTTGGTCGCAGCGTACGCGTCCCAAGCGACCGAGACTTGCTTCACAGTGGTGGGGCTCATGGGCTGGAGATGAAGCGGGTGGTCCCAGTCGAATTTGTTCATGGTCAAGTCTCTCTGGATCTGCTCTTCCGTGACTTGCGGGTCGTAGATGCTGATACGAGCTTTGTCACCTAACAAGCCTTTGCAGACATCGATGGCTGGTGTCTCTCTCGTGTCTCCAGTGTCTTTCTTGAAGGCGAAACCGAGAACAGCGATCTTTTTGTTGGAGACGGTGTTGAACATCGAGGAGACGATGCGGTTAACGAATCTGGTTTTCTGGTAGTCGTTGATCTTGATGACTTGTTTCCAGTACTCAGCGACTTCAGGTAAGCCGTTGCATTCGCAGATGTAGACTAAGTTGAGGATGTCTTTCTGGAAACAAGAACCTCCAAAGCCAACACTCGAGTTCAAGAACTTGGGACCGATACGTGAGTCTTTACCGACAGCGTAAGAGACCTCCGTGACATTGGCGCCCGTTGCTTCACAGAGAGCTGACATCGCGTTAACCGACGAGATCCTCTGAGCTAAGAAGGCGTTAGCAGCGAGCTTGGAGAGCTCAGCGGACCAGAGATTAGTGGTGAGGATCCTCTCTTCAGGGACCCATTGGGAGTAAACGTCTTTCAAGGCTTTAACAGCTGCAAACCCTTCAGGCGTCTCGCGGCCACCGATTAGGACACGGTCAGGCTTGAAGAGATCCTCAATAGCGGTTCCTTCAGCGAGAAACTCAGGGTTGGAGAGGATCTGAAACTTGATCCCTTTGCTGTTATGCGTAAGAATCTTCTCAATGGCCTCTGCGGTTTTAACCGGAACAGTCGATTTCTCGACAACGATCTTGTCGGAAACGGACACATCAGCGATCATACGAGCAGCGCTCTCCCAGTAAGTCAAGTCGGCAGCTTTGCCAGCTCCGAGACCGCGGGTCTTGGTGGGTGTGTTGACAGAGACAAAGACAATGTCGGCCTCTCTGACGTGCTTCTCAACGTCGGTGCTGAAGAAAAGGTTCTTCCCACGGCACTGCTTGACGACGTCGTCAAGACCAGGCTCGTAGATGGGGAGCTGGTCGCTGTTCCAGGCGGTGATCCTGGGCACGGAGATGTCAACGACGGCTACTTCAACGGATGGGCATTTTAGAGCGATGACTGCCATGGTTGGACCACCGACGTATCCAGCTCCAATGCAGCATATCTTCACCATTTTTTTTTGCTTGTTTAAAACCTGAATTAAACATAAATAAACACCAAGTAAGAGATTAAATTAAATATATTACACAATATTAATGAACAAAAGGTCATTAGCAATTTGAATAACAGCTATAAACATTGACAAGTAGAATCCACAATAAAAATCAAAACTTTAGGAAACCCAGATCCGGTTATGGAAAACCCAGATCCGGTTTAAGGAAAACCAGATGTACAAATAAAATAGATTTACGTAAACATGATCCAATTAATATCAGAACAGTGATCAAACATTCATGATCATGCTTAACAATGAGCTCGAAATTCAACGAAAATGATAAACATAAAGCGAGAAATTCAAATCAAAATCTCAGATCTGGTACATGCAGAGAGAAATTAAGTTACGTTTGCGGATCACCGACACAGATCGAACCCAAACACGGATCACAAAATTGGATCTTGAAAGCACGGATTAACCAGAGAGAAAGATACAATTGATCGTTTTACCTTTGTGGCAAGCTAGTGGTATACAATAATCGAAGAAACGGAGCTGGGGGAATCGCTGAATCTGGCGATGGAGAAGAAGAGCGGGGCGAGTAGGGAGTTTATATAGGTGTTGAGATTCCTAAAATGCCCTTGAAACCGTCAAAGTGTAACGCGTTTTAAAAGTGTTTTCGGGTTACTTTAATTTAATTGCTTGATCAAAAAAATTATATTAAGCTAATAACACTTTCAGTTAAAGATTAAATGTAAAAGGTTGCAAAGAAAACGATGGGGGTCTCACAATGTTTGGCAGGTGGTGTTCAAGTGTTAAAGACACGTTAAACATTTGACATACTACACCGTCAAGAGATTGGATCTCGACCAACTTTAATAGACTGTATTCTCGTATATGTCAACCAAAAATTTATCGCATACACGTATTCAGTTTATTAAATAGTAAATACTATGTATCCGTTTTTCTTTTCTTAGATTTTTTCTAGTATTTTAAAACATAAATATATATATATATACTAGGTCGGTCCGTCCTACGGACGGGATGTATATTCGAAAACAATCGAAATAGTTTGAGTAAATAATTATTTTAATTTTTATTAGTTAAAAATATAAATAGTAGCTAAATTATGTACTTGTTTTTCTTTTTTTTTAAGTCTAAATAAACTATGTTATTTTGATAATTAGTTAGGTTTTATTTTTTCCTTGGGATGACATTACACCGGTTCTTGTTGAGATTTCATGATGTTGTACTATAATCTATTGAAGGAGAGTACCTTTTTTTATTATTGCTAGTGTAGTGTAACCATACTAAACCAGATTTTTTCTTTAAAAATATTTTAATTTTAATTTATATGCATATATTTAACAAACTCAAAATACAAATGCAATATTAACTCATCTGTTTATATACAAAGAGAATTTGAATTGTAATATTATTTTAAAGCTAGATCTAGTTTGAATCCAAAATCAATACCAAACCGAACAAATTCTAATATGGCATCAATTAATCAGAGTGGAAGCTAAAAATAATAATAAATGTTTTAGCACTTTATTTCAGTTTATCTATCAAATTGATAAAACCAAAAATCATTAGATCCTAGTAAAAAACCGAAAATAATGCTAGATGATTAATGTTTTAAAGTTTACGTGTTAACATGAGGGATAGGTAATTGTCTCTCTAAGAAGAGACTAAATTATATTTTAGTGTTATAGATAGATTGGTTGTGTTTTTATTAACAGCTAGCTAAATCTTGTATTAAATATAAATATATATTATTTTATAAATATAATTTATTTAAAATTATTGAATTTTTTATAATAAAATGTTTAAAATGTTATTATACCATACATCTAGGCTAAATTTAAATTTTATAAAAGTTATAGTAGTATAACTAAATTTATTAGTTATGTTATTTTAAATAAATTATGATGTATTCTAGGGTTCTGATTTGAGAATAATGTCACTTATGTATTATTTTTAAATTGATGGTCATGTTTTTAGGTGTCTAGTAAAAAAAATTTTCCAGTTAAATTGATCTGTGAATGCATTATTGAGTTTTTCTTGTCTAATATCCATATTTTGTATTAATTAACTTTAGTTATTGGGTTATTAGTGGACTTTAACTTGATTGGATACATAAAAATTAAACGAAAGGTTAAATGAACTAAAAAAGAAAAAAAATGTACTTTTATTGTTTCTCTCTCAGCGGACTAAACCTAATTTTCTTCTTTCTTTCACTATCTCATCCGGCCCGTATTCTTTTTTCATCACCTCACCTTCGTCTTCACCTCCTCACTGCATCTTCTTCATCACCTAATCTCCCTTTTCATCTCATCCATCTTCTTCGTTTAACCACCTCACCTTCTTCTTTACCACCTGATCCCATCTTCTTCTTCACCACCTAATCTCCCTATTCATCTAATTATGTTTCGTCGTTCACTTTCCTCTTCTCTGTTTTACTTGATAAATTAGGATTTGATTCACGGTTCATCAACATAAAGTGACAGCATTTTATCTGTTTAGTTCAATTATATAGATATTTCTCGGTCTGAAAAAAAAAAAACAGAAAACAGTTTAACTTAATCGATTTTTTCCAGATTTACCTAAATCGCAGGCTTAGATGTAATCTTTTGGAGTTTTTGACGCAAAAAAAGTTTGTTTAAATTTAAAAAAAAAATGTTTGGATTACAGACGTGGTCTATCTCAGTTTTTTTGGTTGGAGAAAAGGGAGAATGGTGGACTTGGGCTAATAAAATAATTTCCAATAACTCATTTAATAAAAGCGGAAGCTCACTCGTGAAGCCCAAAAAAACAAATTAAAAATATGAAAAAACAGAGTTGGACACATGTCACACTGAGAGGAATTGACTTAGTGACGTGGATTCACCAGGAGAGATAAACATTTCTTTATTATATAAAAGGGAGGATGGTGGACTTGGGTTTAGAAAATAATTTTCAATAACTCATTTAATAAAAGCGGAAGCCCACTCGTGAAGCTCAAAAAAACAAATTAAAAAGATGAAAAAAACAGAATTGCACACATGTCACACTGAGAGGAATTGACTTACTGACGTGGATTCACCGGGAGAGAGGAACATTTTTTTATTATATAAGATATGTTGCCTGTTGGGAACAAAATATTCATGGTCCCTTTTTCCTTTCAATCTAGTGTTCCGACCAACATAAATGCAACTACTTTAACTTAAAAGAACATTTATTATTCAGAGATTTTGCCAGCAATGGGGAAAGTATCACTTTGTTAATTTCCACACAATATACAAAACTCTTATAATTTCCTACTACGTTTTGTACTGGTGTTAGCGGCAGATTATCGAAAGATACATATTTGATCAAAAAAATTACAAAATCAGAAAGATACATGATAAACCCTGTTTGGTAAAGAATCGCAACGTCAGCTTCAAGCATTCAAAATAATGCCTAATTGTAAGTTTCTTGAGGCTTAAGGATGTGGAGAATAAATGGCAGCGACGTCCTCGTTTGACCAGGAAGGCAATTCCGATGAACACTTTTTTTTTCAGCGTCACTAACATCATCGACAACACTCAGTAAAATAATCACATCGACACAAACTCAAAAAATGATGGCGTTAATTACAATATTTTCTTCTTGTTTTTAAGCCGCTGACGCTACCGCACTCGTGGAGAAAAAGAACATGCCTATACATCAAAACACCAATAATAGTGTTAGTGTTTACTGGAAAAGGAAAATTCAAAAGGTTAAGGAATAACAATGCATGTGTATCTTTCTCTCAATTTACAACTTTACACGTATAGTTAATAAAGATACCCTTGTGTTAATTATTTTGTAGATACATAATACAACATTGTTTTATGTGTAGCCTTTTTTCAAAAAAAAAAAAACATTGTTTTATGTGCGTCACTGTTCATTTGATAGTCTATGATATACTTCCCGAAGGTTGGGTTGGTGTATCAATAATGTACGTCTTAATCTATTGTTATTAAAAACATTTTGTATCAGTACCTAAGTGATTGTGCGGTGGAGTCTGCTGGACAAAACTTGATTGCACTTTGCTTAGAAACTCAGTCACACTTTTTGAAGTGCTTCTCAAGCTATTTAACACTAGTTTAATGAATAAAATATACCGAGAAGAGTGTGGTTGAAACATATGTAATATTAAATAAATCAAAATAAAAACCTAAACCAGATCTGAAAAAATGCGAATATAACACGGTTTGTGTACGTTGACCACCCAAAAAGCTGATTTCTATACAACTCAATAATATGGTTTGCCATGTTACCTTTGAGTTGGAATGCGGTCACTTAGAACACCTTTCACTTTCAGCAATATGTACTCAATACAGTTTTTCTGTCAGCGACTCAGCGTACTCCATACCGTTATGTAATCAAATATAGTAATTGCTAGATTTGATCAAAAAAAAAAAATATAGTAATTGCTAGATATGGTAATTTTTAATATATTAAAAATTTACGAGTAATCTCATTCTTAACACATTTTACAAAGTTGAATAGTTTGACTAAGGCAGTACTGGTTCAAACGCAACGGTTGCGGTTGCGGGAGTTTGCGGATGCGAGTGATTGCGGTTTCTAGCGGTTCTAAGAGATTTGTACGACTGATTCTGCGGTTAGAAATTGGCGTGTTTGTAGTATACTTATGACTGCGGTTAAATAATAAATTAACAATATTTACATTTTATATAATTATAAAATATAAAAAATCATAATATCATAATAAATATAAAAATTATATTTAGAAAGTTTTAGTTTTAAATTTTAAAAAATTATAGAAAATATTTTATTTTAAAATTTTATAATATTAATTAAAATATAATAGATATATTTTAGTATTTTTATAATTCTAATTTTAATTTTAATTTTAATTTTAATTTTTGTATTTATATTATTTAAAAAAATTAATCTTCATGTACCGTCTGCAACCACAAACGATAGTTGAACCCAACTTTTGAATTTATGAGGTTTATAGCGATTTGAAGCAGTTTAGATCGATTTGAGTGATTGTTGCAAAACACCAACAACCGCTACCAACCGCAAAAGCTGCGTTTGCGGGTGGTAGCGAAGAAACCAGTCATATCCTAAATGTTCATTAATGCTTCTACATCAAAAAGTCTAGAGTTCAAACCCCAGAAAATCTAAATTATGCAGATTATGGAAAAGAAAAAAAGGTTACAAGAGTCTTCGGCATGGTGCATAGCGTACCATCGGACATGGATCTCATAGGGCGGCTTGGAATAACGCAGTCAGACGTGTATTCTCATAAGGTGGTAGAATTGTCGGTTGTAGAATTGTCTATGTAATATTTTTCATCGTTGTAATAGCATAATTAACTAAACGTTAAAAAAACACATTTTACAAAATGATATCTTACAACAATTGTTTGTAGAATATTGTTGTATCTTAAAAATATATGAACAAACATAAATATATCGTAGTTCACATTATTTTGAATAAAATTTAAGATATGATAATTTAAATAATAAATATTAATACATGAGGTTCGATTCCGGTTGACCACCAGAAAATTTACAAATAGCGGCATCTTTGGGACCCACAAATTAGTTGGTTGATTTTGGTTGCCGGACACGCCTATAAACTATTCATGTTTTAAGTAGAAATTAATAGTTACATTAGGACTGTTATTTATGTGATCTTCTCCCGTGGATATTTCTAAATAAATACAGAATAAATAGTAAAATTATTAAGCCAAATCAAGATCACCTCTAGCTTGATCCAACGTAGTGAAACCTTCCCACACCTATCCAGTCTTGGATTCACGCACCTTGGTTCGCTCAGACTGTACTTATTTCCAAAACCAGACCACCAAACTATAAATAATCAGAACAATGAACCTCTTTGCATACACATAGGCTCGACAGACAGTAGTTAGTAGAGGACCTACTTAGAACAAATGAGCTTATTAGTAAAAGCTGATACAATTGCTTCTTGTTATTTTCCTCTAACCATTGAAAATGTCGAGCAGGCATTCAACTGCACCACTGAGACCCCAAGTTTCAAATACCACAACACAAGATGATCAGATGTTGTAGTTCATCTTCTTGGAGCGAAACTGGTTCCTGCATGAGCGATCTCTATTCTCTATTGTCAGTATCTTTGAAAAGCTTTGTTAATAATATGATCTACCACCCAAACAAATTAGAAATATTTCATATTTCTTTACAAAATTCGGTTTGCTCTGGTTAAGTTCTGGTTCAGAAAGATATAACTACTACCTTCCAGTATTTTTACCCAAAAAAAAACTAACTTCCAGTTTGAATTTGGATTAACTGCCATATAAGATGAGCTTCATAGAATACTAACAGGTGGGGCAAACCTACTTTTAAATTTCTGTGAAGAACAAAAATTTAACGGCTTCGTATTTGTTAATGCAAAATCCGCTTTGGAATGGGTATATTCTGGCTATTTCAACAGCCATTTAAAACATAAAACCCCTATACAACTATACAAGGTCTTTCTACAAATAGTGTCCACCTTCAGAAAGGAAGAAAAAAGTATATACCCATATGGGCTTTTATGAAACGAAGGCAGATCTGATGGAAGCAAGTGCACCTTCTTAAAACTTGAGGAGATACATGCCATTGATCAGTAACACATCGATCGATGGGGGTTTAGCTGAACACATACAGACATACTATATATAACAGGGCACGTAAAAATGTATATAAGGGGTTATTCAAAGAAATAAGAGATACAGACAGTGAGGCACAAAGAAAGACACGAGTGAAATCATGAGAAAGTGAGGGTTGTCCCTACTAGTAACAACAACAAGTATTGACAAAGTTTGTTGAAAGTTAGTTAAATTGGTGTTCTTCGTAAGTATCGAAACCAGAACAAAAAAAAAAAAAAAAAAAAAAAAGGAGAAATCAAATAAATAGTGTAAAAACATCTCTCTCTCTCTCTCTCTCTACCATCTCAATAGTGTAAAAACGTACTATTAAAAAAAAAAAAAATAGGAGAAATCAATAGTGTAAAACATCTCTCTCTACCATCTCTTCTTCGTCGTGCTTCCTCGGTTACATCGTCAAAGTGCATTTTCATCCTATCTCAACAATGGCGTCATTGTCGGTTCCTTACGCCAAGATCTCTGCTCCTAACCGGCGGGTCGAATCTATTCCTGGGATCCGACGGCAGCCTCAACCCAGTGGGATCTCTTTTCACGTCTCCCATGTATCTCAGGTTTCTTTCTTCTGCTTCTCTCCTCTATCCCTGTAATAAAGTGTCAAGCTTTCTCTACGAGATGTGACACTCATGTTGAACTATGGAACTTTAAAGTCGTCCTTCTTCTGTATCGAATGGAATAATGTGATGTGACACTCTTGCTTCATAACTCATGTAGTCATTTCGTACACATATTTTATACTACAAGGACGGTCATGTTGCTGTCTTAGTATACACTGATTCATAATCCTCTGTTTCCTTCGTCTTTCAACAGACTCAATCTACAATCTGGAGGTTGCGTGCCACAACCAATGAGGTAAAAGCTTTCTTGCACAGCTAATATAGTACGATGTAACCTTCTTGTTACTCACTCATTTTCGACTTTTTTTTTTCAAACCCGAAGGTTGTGTCTAATTCTACACCAGTGACTAACGGTGGATGTTTGAACGGAAACGTCAAGACCAATGTTCCTCCTGAACCCGCCGCCGAGCTCTCTGACTTTATCTCTAAAGTCTCTGGTCTTCTTAAGTATGTCATGTTCCCTTGCCAATCCTTTTAGTTTTGTTTCTCTACACAGAACTAATCAAACTTTTGTTTTGTTATGTTATTAAGGCTTGTGGATTCAAGAGATATAGTGGAACTTGAGTTGAAGCAGCTCGACTGTGAGATTGTTATTCGGAAGAAGGAAGCCTTACCGCAGCAACCAGCTCCAGTTTATCACTCGATGATGCCTCCTCCTCCAATGGAAGGCCTTCCAATGCCTCCATCTCCACCAGTGTCTCCTCCTGCTCCCTCCTCAGCTCCTGCAACAGCGAATACAGCAACCGCACCATCCTCTTCTCATCCTCCACTGAAGAGTCCTATGGCTGGTACTTTCTACAGGTCTCCTGGACCCGGTGAACCTCCTTTTGTCAAGGTACAAGAAGATGCCAAAAAAAAGAGAGAGAGAGAGAGAGAGAAAATCATCTGAATGAAGTGTAATTGAACATTTCAAGTGAGTCCGGTATGTTTTATGCAATGTGCAGGTCGGAGATAAAGTGCAGAAGGGTCAAGTTGTTTGCATTATCGAAGCTATGAAACTGATGAATGAGATTGAGGTGTGATTTTCTTTATAACAACAGTACATTGTCAATATATTTGGGGGTTATATGTGTTTGTGTAACATGTGAAGAAGATGTGTGTTGAAAACAGGCTGAGAAGTCAGGAACCATCACTGAATTACTGGCTGAAGATGGAAAACCCGTCAGCGTTGATACGGTAACCACTAATCTTTCTCTCTCTCCCCCTCTCCCTCTCCCTCTCCCGTATATTATATGGATTGGTTTTGAGATCATTAACTTGTGCTCAATACTATAATAAACTGTGCAGCCTCTGTTTACCATCGCTCCTTGAAATGAAGAAGCTGTCATTTTGAGCTGCTTCAGAACATCATCAAACTCCTGCTTATACCGACGTGCTGACAATCGTTAAAAGTAATCATCTCGGTCAGGTTGGTTCGGGTTCGGCTATTTATGTTTTTTTTTTCTTTTTCTCTCAACTTTCTGAACTCACTTTCTTTTGAGAATCGCGTAACATATCAGTTATGCATGTCTTTCGAACAAATCAGACAAATTAATAGTATGCTGTACTATGAATTTGCCTATTAGGTGAGAAAAATGTCTGCCTGTCCATTAAAAGCTCGATCAATTATGGGATATCCCATCTATTAATATATAGTCTGGTCAAACGCAACCAGTGTATATACGCAGTCTCACCTAAGAGGCTACGAAGATTCAGTAAGCAAAACCGAAACAACAAACCCACCAAAAACTACAGCAGAGTTCTAAAAATTATAATTACCAACAAGCTGTAATAACTCCAGAAGATAAATAAAGCTAACAAGTTGATAGACAATGACGCCATTTCCTAAACAATGAGAAAGGGGGTACAAATCAATAGTGAATACTGAATGCCATCCAAAAGCAAACTGACAAAATACCTATTCTAATATTCTTCTACTTCAATTTCTTCTCTTTTTCATCCTAACAAAAGGTTATACAACGTGCGTACCAATTCGTTCCTGGCTTCCTAATTTTGTAAGAAATCATACTGTACATTGGGGTTATGACTTATAAGAGCCTAAAATAATATCGCCAATTCTGATTCTCTTTTTCGTTGCTGCTGTATATATAGTAGTGATCTAAAACAGGAGCCAGTGCCGTCTGACATTACCTTCTGTTGCTATTTCTGGTACTGTAGTTTAGTCTCCGAGCAGTCATACCACTGCTTCCTCCATTCCAGCCTCTGTCACCATCGTCGTCATCATCATCGTCCTCATTGCAGGCCACTGCTTTCTTAGCAGATCTTGAGCTTTTTCTTGGCGTTGGGCGTTTTCTCTTGACGTTTGATGAATAAATGGTGTAGTCAAGTGTATCTTCTCTCATCGCGTTCTTAAACTCCTGCAATAGAGAAGTTGAATGCAACAAAATGATCTTTTCTTTACCCATGGATCTAAGATTCTAGAGGGGAGGACAAAAATTCTAGGGCGGCTTTTTACCTGATACCTCAGAACCAAGTCTTGATATGTTGAAGGTAAGTCAGTGCGAGTTTCGCTGAGGTCAAAGGCAATGTTCTGTTTAGACAGAGGATCTCCTGGCTTCAATGGTTCCGTTGGAGAATACGCCTGAGAACACAATCACGTTTTCGTGTTCAGCTTAAAGAAAAAGGAAAGCAAAAAAAGGGATTTCAAGTTCGAAAGAAAGAATCGTACTTGGCACCGGTCATCATTTAAGCTGTACGTGACTTTTAAGTATCTCTTGAGCTTCAAAAGAAGCTGTAAAGCTATAGCTGATAAGCAATCAACCTGAAAGAGCACCAAAAGAGAAACTGCCATGAGACTAAAAACGCCATATATTTATAAAAACAAGTAACGATCATATTAAGAGGTGCTCAAGTTGGATAAATCATTTGTAATGGAACTTGGCCGATCTGCAGCCAACCCCAAAAAAAAATGTTGTAAAGAATCTATCTCCACAAATTGAAACATTTTAAAAACAAATTGAGTATATATTTGATTAAAATCAAACCATAGCCTGAGCTGTGCAAGACCCGGTTTACATTAGTTTAATCTTCCTACCGAAGAGGTGAAAGTTTCAGACCCAACTCTAACACCATAGGAATCAGAGGACAATAAAGTATGAAGAAGTACCTTAATTTTCTGCAGATCATCGGTGGACAATGCAGGCGGATCAGATGAGGTCATTTCGTTCACATTTGCTTCTCCATTGTGGGTTTGATATGAATTAAACTGATCCCTCGGATCTTGGTATACTATTCCATTGAGATCAATTGGAGCTGGATGACCATACGAATTCCAATGCGTTTGTTCTTCTTGCATTTTTGTGTTTAGGTCCATCATGTGAATCTGTCCAAGAATCGGATCTTGTTGGTATGTTCCATTTCCATGCTGAGGCTTTGCAGAATCTTTGTGTAACAAAGCCTTCAAATTTGACTCAATTGCACCAGCGCGGATTTGTATAACTCGGTTTATGGAATATACAAGATAGAGTGGCTCATCAGGTGTTGTGAATGGAAGTAACGCAAGGGTTTCAGTGCAATACCTGTTAAGAGAGACAGAAAAGTTAGTGCTTATTTTACCTAAGAGAGACTATATAGTTTTTTTTGTAGCAGCGAAAACTCACATCAGAAAGGATATCACTGAGCCACTCCAGGTTGGATTATCAAACTTGCGAACAATAGATGTCATAAACTTGTTCCGAGAAATCCGGTTTCCACGGATAAGCTTGTAGATCCTAGAGACTCCAAGTCTAGCTTGTGTGAGAGTGGTATTAGTATGATCATTTTTTCCCGACATGTTTGTTGAACCCTTCTGCTGAAGATTTTGATTTGATTCTGAAGAGACCTGGCTTATCGATTGCATGAAGATGAACGACATTTGAAGTCCGTCACCGAGACGGCTTTCAAAAAATGCCGGATACCTGATGAAAATGTCGAGGTGTGTTAGTGAGCCAATTATTGGTGAGCGAATAATGTAAAATTTTGTAAAATACAGTAAGAGGATTACTTCTCATGCATATTCATTAGTAAATGATGGGCCAGCTTCTGGTTAGCCTCGAGAGGATCTGTCTCAAGGGCAATCAAATAAGGAACACATGTAATAGGATGAACAAGACCTTGACGTAGCACAACTTCCACTATCTGCGGGAGAATATCTCTCATTAATTTACAGAAGAACAAAGAGACATGAGCAAAGATTATATAATATAAAAAAGCAAACCTTGAGAGCAATCTGGCGAATTTGATCATCAAAGTCCAAGCATCTACCTAATATCTTATCCCAATACAACTGCACAATGCCTCCGCAAATGTTGGTGTCACCTGCACCAGCGGCCACAGGTACAGTATGTCCACCTTGCTCAATTGGGTTAACCGTGATATCACCAGCTTTATCGGATCCCAATTGTTTTTCCGCATCAAGAAGGTAATCATACATGTTTTGCAATGCTTGCATCTGGATCATGAGCATTAAAATAAAAGGATGTAACCATATGCATGCCTAAAACAAATGTATGCCATAGTAACTGAAAACACACAAATAGATGGGCGATATTTACCTTCATACGCCCGTTTGCTTCATCTGATAATGTACTCTCGATTATCTTTCCAATGTCGTCTTCCAACATGTACTCAGGCCGCGCAATTAGAATAAAACCTAGAGCCTACATGAGTTTGGGGTCACCATTATTCTAGCATAATGCAATATTGAGAATGTACAAGACACTAGCACAGTATGTACTATACCTGCAGAGACCTGACTTTCAACGAAAAATCTTCCACGCGGAGATGTCGTTTGAACAAACTGAGACAGCCGGAGAGATTAAATTTCCTGCCACCTGAGGTGCTAATAAGAGAGTTTCCATGGCGAATAAGCAAGCCAAGACAAAAAAGGGACCGCCCAGCAATCTGCGTTAGCAAGAAATTGTTCACCATTTAGCTTCAAGGCAACCCGTTGCTGGACATTGTAAAGAATAACAATCATCTCAACTCAGACGACACTCGCCCTCAGGTGGGATATATGTAAACATTGAATATTACCATCATTAGGCAGTAAAACTACAATGAAGATCAACATCAGCAAAGAATAATGATCTTATAAAAGCAAGAGCAAAACGACATCACCTGTCTCTGCTTAACTATAAACAAGATACCAGTCCAACGAGAATAAGAAAAGGCCCAAATTAAGGTACAGATGCAACTGGATTCACTCACACAAACGCAAGCTACAACAGTACAATATACCGACCCCAGAAAAAACCCACATGTAAAATCATGTGCACGAAACAAGACTCAAAGAAGACTTAAAATGTTGAACCACAATAAAATTCTGATGCATGATCTTTTCAAAGAAAACTCACCTGGTTGTTATCAGACCCTTGGGCCTCCAGCCGCTTTAAAAAGAACTGAAGAAGATGCTCAACTACACTAACACCTTTTCCCGACAATTTACTCACAGAACAAAGACACCTGCGAATTTGAAGGGTAGCACTAATCAGATAGAAGGTAGTATCCTTAAGAAACAGATGAGTAGTGTTTCTTGACTGCATGTTCCATGTAGATATGTGATCGTCCAAATAAAAATGAACGTATGTGAAAGCCAAAAACGATCTATAAAGCCAGGAATGAGGGTTGTTGAGTAATAAAGGGTACCTAACGCATGCATGAACAACCGTTAGAAATGAATGTCGAACAATCATATGCTTTAGATCTTGCTCCAGATCTTCTGTGACACTAAAAGGAAGCTTGCGGATCAAGGGTAGAACAGAATCGATAATGAAAATAATACTCTCTAGTAACTGTGCTCCTATTCTACTATCAACCTGCAACAAACACATGACGAATTGGAGGTTAGCAACATTTAAAAGCTTGAGATACTATTGCGGACACACCTTTCACACATATGACTTCTTCTCAGGATAACTACCACCATTTTTCAAAGAAAACAAGCATAGCGAAGCTCATAACAGAATCATTTATTTACAAGAATCTTAATCATAGTGGCCATATATAACCTGACTCTTCAAATACGGCTGTAGGGTAATAACAAACTTCGTCGGGTCTGAAGCCGGTGTACACAGCCCAGGATCCACCAGACAGAAAGCATGCAAAGCAAGTACATAAGGAAGCACTTGCACGTCTCCCTCTCTACGGCTCAGTTCTTCTACCTGGCAGAAAAGAAGGATGTTAAATATTGGTATTTGACCAACCCAGCAATGCACAGACAAGAAGCATCAATGTTGACCTGTAATATATTTTCCAGTAAGCACTTGCACATCATCTCGCAGCGCCGGCGTACCGATGCAAGAGCAACTGGGTTGATACCAGCAGCTTTAGTTGCTTGAGGGAAAAAGTCGAGGGCAAGGGCACGCTTAATAATTGTTACAAGAAGCTGGTGATTCGGGGTCCTCCTTAACAACCCCACCATTTGCTTAGTTTTCGTTTCCACTTCCACTGGAATGGAGCTAGCATCACTAGCAAATTGAGTATGATGCCCTGAAGGCTCCTCAAACCAGAATTCATAGAAAGTTTTGCACACAAGATCCTACGAATGATTTTTTTTGTAGTATAAATCTTGTAAGGCAAAGAAAGATTAAATAGCAATGCATACTGAAATACAAAGATTACCTGTATACTAGACTCATCATCACTGATACGAGATAATATCTCGGCACATGCACTTGTAAATTCAGAGAAGTTGGGATTTGAAGTACACATGTCACGTATTATCTTGATGGCTCGTTTTCGAACACTCACTCCAGTATCCTTAATCCTTTCAGCTACCTTCTCAAAATACTGCAAAAAAAAATCCTTAGGTCCGCAAAGACACAGCAGTAGTAGGGAATGTTATATAACCATAACAATACGGGAAAAAG
The DNA here is from genome assembly GCF_020379485.1 of Brassica napus. Taxonomy (NCBI): domain Eukaryota; kingdom Viridiplantae; phylum Streptophyta; class Magnoliopsida; order Brassicales; family Brassicaceae; genus Brassica; species Brassica napus. The sequence goes on along the minus strand of NC_063452.1, from coordinate 57,804,053 downwards.
GTCAATTTACCTTTAAACCAACATCAGGATGTGATGCAATATGCCTACCAACAAGTTCCAGTGCCGCTTCTCTAACAGATATTGCAGAATCACAAAACCTTCCTTCAACAGCCAACTGAACACGCTTATCACACAATACCTCTGGATCAGCTTCAACAATTATACTAACCTGTTATGGTCAATATGAGAATGTATTATCATTGCAAGTAGAGCATAACTGCATTCTAGTTTTACCCACAAACAGAGATAATTATGTGTTTTAACACTTTTCTCACTTACTGCTCTCATAGCTTTGGCCCTAATAATGGGAGAGTTCTCTCTTAAACTAGCCTAAAAAAATAACACAGTTAGAGGAAAGAGAGAATTAAAAAGTAAAAATAAAAGATACATACAAAACCTTTCACTAACCAGGAGCATGTGTAGAATCTTATCAAATCCTCTAGAAAAAGAGCTGTTTAGTCCAAGAGCTAAAGTAATTTTCTTAATAGCATCTCTTGTCAAGAACGAAGTAGTTGCTCCAGAGTTACGGATTATTGACTTCGCTTTGAGTCTGGCAATGTAATATTTGAATTTCTTCTGAGATTTTGGGACATCTTTATACCAAAGGCAAAGATAAAACCTGCACAAAGTACTTTCCATATAAGACCTACCTAAATTGCAAAATCCGCATGACAGGAGTCAGGAACAAACCAGCAAATGAAAGTATGCACTTCATCAACAGATCCAGCATCCTGAAGGTAATTCAAGAGCATCTGTTGCACCACTTCTGTCTGTGTAACCATATTTGGATCTTCTTCTGACTCCAACATAACAGTACCCTTGGTGTCCGTCTTGCAGTAAGACTGCAGTACAAGAAGTTGTCTCTTGCTTATGCAAAACGGACAATGCCAATTTCGACTTGGAATGTCTACTTCCTTTAAACCCAAACAGTCTGCATGAAACTGCCTTTGACAAATTTGACAGCCTAATAAGTTCCCAGCCCTTTTACCTAAACATAGAGCGCAATCTTTTGTAACAGATTGGTCAAGTTTGGTTTCAGTATCTGATTCTAGTAGCGCCCAGAATCTGTCTCCACTGCAGAGGACAGAATCCTGTTTCAACCTTGCAGCAATTGTACCTAGCAAGTCGATGGCCATTGACCGGGCAGAGACATCTTTTGATTTCAATCCTCCATTATGCAGAAGTATGACGCAGAGAACCTGCAAGACTTAACCTGTCAGAGTGGGAAAAAAACATTGACTAATTAAAACAAACACAGTAACAGACAACGTTTACCTCAAGAATCGGAGACACTGATGGATATTCAGGAAGATTCAATGCTGTCAGTAAATCATTAACAAGGTTCTCAATCATCACTTTTATCTCAGAGGCATCTTGAGCCTTTGCACTGGCAAATCGTTCAAGGACACGAGTCCAGAAAAGGCAACATGTTTCTGTAACCGCCTCATGACATTTAGTTAGGTAGCCATCATCAACGGGCGTCTCCAGTATGGAGTTTGCACATGAAGCCTGTCTCAGTGTTTCAGGAAGGCTTGTGCTGTTGTGAACCAACTGAATAAGCAAAGCCGTGACCATTTGAATCTGCTTCTGTTCTTCATCAGGGAGAAGATACGTTCTCAGCACTCGTCTCGAGGAAGGTAACTTCCATAGCAATTGAGATAACTCATCTATCACATACGTTCGGTGTTGAGCGTATGAATTATATATCTGCATTAAAGTCGAAATTTAACAAAACTTCAAGAAAATCCTGACAAGAAGACACTGATATAAAAAGAGAAAACACAACAAAGATGTGGAGTAAGTTTAAAGTCTTACACCACCGATTAAGCTAATTGCTTTAAGTTGCAGAAGTTGGATATTTTCCACCAAAAATGTTGTAGTACTTGTCTTCAACAGTTGTAAAATGCAACTGTCAGACAACCTTTCTACGAAGAACAGGTCCTTGAGTAAGCCAAGAATAGTGCAAAGTTTCTGTAATGCAGTATTCACTGCTCCAGAGATCCTACGAAACAGAGATATCAGATGGGAAAATAATATCACAAAAATTTGGGTACAAATCAGTAAACCTGTTCACTCCCGACTTCTTCACTTTGCCACTTTTTCCCGTTCGTCGCCTTTTACTGGCTGAGCTCATGTCAGGATCGAGATCATCATCATCATCACCTAGAAAAGCATGTGGCATATATCCATATGTCAGATTATTGTAATTAGAACATAACTTGTGCAGGGGCTATCTTTGAGCTTACAGACAAGGATAAAACTAAAGTTCTAGATATAGGAATGACATGCCATGCACTATACAGAATATGCACAGCACACCCAACTCCAAAGTAAATCGGAAAACAACCTTCAAATGCCACATTATCTGCCGGTTTACTTGCGCTGCGGTAAGATGGATCATAAGCAGACATAACAGCCATCATTTGGTGCCTAGAAAACTCCAGAATTCTCTCAATTACCTGATTGATAAGAAATACAAAAATAAAAAAATTGAGTCAGTTAAAATGGTGAAATGGTGGCAGTGTGCAGAGACGTATACGCGTAAACAGATTCCAGGGAAAACTAAGAAGCAATCACCTCTTCCTTGTAGAGCTGCTTTGGCATATCACTGTTTGCCATCACTGCAAGGGATGCATGGATGGACTCAAGGGCACCAAGAACCAACCCCACTGAATCTGAATCTGACTGAAATGTTTTTGCACCAGGAAGTGTTAGCTAAAAAGAAAAAGACATATTTGCTACTTTCATAATACTAAACATTAACACACAATAAAAAGAGCTCATCATAATTCAAATAGAGAAAAACAACTTTGATTGAAAGCTAATAGTCCATGCGTCGAGTGCAACATGAAAATAATCCCACATAAAACAAGAGAGACGCAAATAGAAAATTACTCACATGCTCACTATTAATGGACAAGCCTTCTGCCCTATGTATCTGATGATCCAGAGTGTGCAATAACCTCGACAGAATATCAACAGGTACCATATGCAGAAGCATTTTTGACCTTATAGTCATCAACTCAGTCACAAGAACACGAATTTCTTCAACAGGCACGACTGACCACTCTGCTCCATCCCTATCATCACCAGGGACTTCAGCTCTGCCACAGAAGTCCTCCAGCATCTCACAAAAGCTTTTAACGATGGACTCTAAATAATCATTAGCAAACTACTATTATTTCGTGGGTAGGGGGGAAACTGCAAAGATAAAAAGAAAAAGGACAGACAGACCGACCTTGAAGCACGGATGAATCTGGCTGAACTGAAGACGCACCAGGGCCAGCGCCATCTTTACGTTTCTTCTTGCCCTTTGACTTCTTCGAAGCAGAAGATTCCTACAATTTATTCAGTTATGTCCACGGCACATAAGATACTTATAGAAGAAGATTGTGGTGGTAGTCTTACATTCATGGTGACCGTTTCAGGTGGAGAGTCGAGAGTTGTAATATCATCTCTTGGTGACTGATTTATCAAAGGTTTGGAGTGCCAACTATGATCTTCAACATGATTTGATCGTAATACCCTTTTCACAGGCTCGGGATTGATGCTCCTACCTAAATGATGATCAGCCTGTCGTTGAATCTTGACAGGAACACTTGGCTCAGAACTTCTATGTTGAGGCTCTTCACTGGTGCAGACTGGTTCGCAGGTCGGGCCTGATAAACTTAAAAGTTGTAGTAAATAATAAACACAAAGATATAAAATCTATCACACACTGGCGCAATAACAAGTAAACAAAACCATTAAAGCTCAGAAGTCAGCACAAGTGGAGCCTAGCATAGAGGTTCACTACTATCTGAATGGGGTGAAAAAGGAAGGAAGACACTGCTAGTATCAAGCATTAAAGGCATCTTCGTAAATGCCAACTAAATAATCTAATACTTAAAAGGTTTCTCTCCCTAAAGACTTCCAATATTTTCCTCAAAATTTGTAGCACTCCACACTATATAGCCAAAAAGGAAAAAAAAAATGAGAAGGATTAATTTACCAGGGGTGGCATACTCAAATGCTCCAGGATTGCATCGTAGAACTTGGTCATATAACTGCAAAGGCTCCGCAGAGTTACAGTTCAGCGCTCTAGCCTCGTTTCTAAGATCCCTGCAAAGATTAAATCAGAAAGCAATAAGTTGATGCCCTCTACAAGCTACGCTACGCTAGTGCAGAAATAAACACAATCTGAATCTCAGAAAACACTCAAATTCAAGGTTAGCTGTGACTTTCACCAGCACATAACCAATTTGAGAGATAGTCGACTTACAAAATTAGCAACGAAACAGATTCTGAGTGTGAAGGGAGAAGACGAGTCAGATTCACTTACAGATAAGAAACGTCAGTTTCTTCAAGCATAGTAGCGATTCTCCTAGACTGAGAGAGAATCTCGCTGCGATTCAACGACCTGTTGCCGCTAATACCTTCGCCAGCCTCATCGAACAGCTTGAACTCTCCAGGCTGAGTCGAGCCGTAGAATATGGGTAGCGAGGGGAGCGGCAAGTGAGAAGCAACATCCGACTGCACTGTATTGGCCAAGCCGATCCCGAACTGAGTCAAATTCGAACTTGAATCCCATCCGGAACTGCTTGGATTGCTCATCGAAGTCGCGGATTCCAAAATTAGGGTTTCCAGAAATCAGATTTCGAAGAATTTGGAATATTTTGGAGGAAGTTTGGGAGTCATAGAGAGAGAGAGAGAGAGTTGAGCCCTAGATTGACAAATTAGGGGAGAATTGAGATGCAATTGGCGGGGAAAGTAAGAAGACAGCTTCTCCTGCAATTTTCCTGATTTTATTAAATACATAAAATGATAATTTAAGGTAATTTTTACCCTGCTAAACTACCGATATACCCCAACGATCTTTATTGATCGGCAATTACCCGCTCGGTAAGTAGGCAGGGATAGTTTCGGTAGTTACTTCTATGAAAATATATTTTTTTGGCAACCTTCTATGAAAAGATATTATACTCTTCATTTAGTATTTGAAATATAATTAATTATTATTACTTTCAAAAATTTATTATTATTTTTAACCCTAAAATACACCAATATTATTTTTGATTGTTTTTTTATTTACAAGCATGTCGAAGCTATTTAAGTTTGTGATCTATTTAAAATTTGCTAAAAATAGTATATAGCTTTATTAAACGCGGCTGCAATAACTTTCGATAAAAAATATCAAAGGCCACGTCAATAACTCATTAAAAATAGTATATAGCTTTATTAAACGCGGCGGCAATAACTTTCGATAAAAAATATCAAAGGCCACACTCAGGCCTTGGTTGGTAGAGCATTAACATTAGCACTATGCTCTACATTATACAATCAACAATTGTTAGAAAAACATTTACAGAAGCATTTACTAAATGATAATGTTCTCAAATGCTCTCTGGCCAATGCTCTCAAATGAAGCTTTTAAAAAAGCATTTGCATTTATAATTTATAAATTAAGGAAAATATATAATTAATTCATTTATTTTATTTAATAATATCATAAAATTATTTTTATATCCAGAAATAAAATTTTTGATTTCTAAAATTAATTTACAATAAAAATATTGTTTTAAATAGTATTTCACATTTAAAACATAATTTAATTTATATAATTTAATTTACTTCAAATGTGAAATGTTATTTTTAAAAATAGATATTTTAATTATAAAATTTATTTTAAAATAATATTTTTCGATATAAACATAATTTTTAAATTATTAAATAAAATAAATTAATTTTATATCTTGTTAATTTTATATGTTAATATATTTATATATATATTAGAAATATATTCATTAAAAATAAATATATTATATATTATATACTAATTTTTATAATAATTTTAAATAGTATACTCATACTGCTCTACCAATCATCCTATTAAACAATTTAACAAAAGCATACAGCTCATGCAGCATACTCCTTCTATAGCATACTGCTACTGCTATTGTTAATGCTCTACCAATCAAGACCTCGTTAAAAACAGCTCGTTTGAAGATGTTGCGACTCAATTTATACACAAAACAATTGTTGCCGCAACAGTAATGAAACTGTTGTTTTTTATGGCGGCTATTAAAATAGAAGAAATAGCTTTAACGTCAGTTGCGAGGGACTGTTATATAACATGACAATGTCGTTATTTTTCTTTATCGTTTGTTATTTTTTAGACGCTCATCTTTACTGTCGCTGCGTCTAATAAACGAACATGGCTTATACCAAACGTTTGACCAAGAAAAAAAACAATTAGACCAAACAAAATTTAATATTATAATGAAATGATTCGTAAAATAAAATTAGTGTTTTTTCGTTCTGTAGAGGTTACTCTACTAAATATAGCTGAAGATATTAAAAAAAAAGATTTCATAAGACATAGACGGTTTCTAAATTTAACCTAATAAGATATTTATTTTGTTTCTTAATAAGTGTCATTTTAATACTTTTCACACAGATTAAGAAAATGATTGAAATGTGTTTAAATTATTATTATTTACATTTTTTTGATCAATAATATTTTAGATAAATAAAATTATTTATAAAATTAATGCATTTTGCCATTAATTTTTAGCTGAAAGTAAATATAATTTGTAGTGAAATATTAAAATGATATTTTTGTGTAACAAAAAAAAGTTAAAATAAAACTTATTATGAAACAAATTGAATATATAATAAAAGCATGAACCGGTTCAAACCGTCGTAGCGACAGATTAAAGGAGTTTACAAATTTTTTGACCTATCGTGCTGAGCAACAAGGATAAATTATTTAAAGAAGATTATAGATATTTTAACCCTCCAGTTGGTATTATAATAATATAACATTGCTCTCTTGAGCCGACACGTCGTTTACTCGATTTAGGGTCTTATAAGTAAATCTAATCGTGAGCGATAACCTTGCTTTCGTCAGTTTTATTCTGATTTTTGCGTGTATATATTAAACAAACAAATTTAATACTTCACCTTTCATTTTCAAAATGTTTTAATATTCCACTGTTATAAAAAACGTGATATTTTGTATGAGTGGATAACTTATTTGTCAACATAAGAAAGTTAACAGGAAAGCAAAAGGGTTTGTAAACTTTACCGGATCACTTGGAACTTCCATATAGAAAAAGTGGTCAATGTAGTGGGAAAAATAAAATAGAACCCTTCTCGTACACATCTCCTGTATCCCAAAATCTATTCTATTAAAAGAGAATCACTCTAAAAAAATTTATTTATACAAGGTTGTTAGACCCTTTCAGTAGACTATTAATATTTTGGTTTTATCTTAAATTTATACTAACAATATATTACCATATATTTCTTTAACAATAATTTAATCAATTTAATAGGTGATATAACTGAATTTCTTAAATTTTCTAAGATTTGCCTTAAATAAAATATTTTAAATTTTTGTGAATCAAAAAGCCATCCGTGATACTTATATATTTGCCGATCACATCTACAATATAGCCTAAAAGATAATTAGCTATATATTAATTAATAATAAATAATACTCATTTCTTTCATGTAAACAAAACATTGTGAGATTCACGAGTGGACTATCATTATTTAAACACATGACATATAGACTATGCAATCAGAAAATATTTACTTACGGTTTTAACAATTTATGGTTCACGACTTCACATAGTTTTGACTGGTAAAGCTAAAAATACACATATCAGACACATATCAGACCTACTGAATACACAAGTTTAACAATATTGATTTTTATATTTGTATATAGCCCATGGAGTTTATATTAAAATGATTTACATTTATATATTTGTCAACCTTAGAGCAGTGTCCCTAAATGTGTATATATGTAGAAGGATAATCCTAAACTCTCAATCCTGAAAATAATAAATACATATACTGGTATATAAAATATATGGTCAGTGAAATTTTGTCTACCTTAATATATTTACAAAATGGTTCAACTAATTCCCCTTAATAAAATGGTTCAAACAATATAGGTTCGTTAATACTTCACATCCACGCAAGGTGCAAAACCGCTATAACAATCACAAATGTTTTCATCTGTTTAATAGTATAGATATTCTTAATACCGAAAAATGTGAATCACTCATAAATGTGAATAAAAATGGGAATTATTAATACTGAAAAAACTGAATCACTCAAATATTCTTATAAGAAATATTTAAATTTATCTGAATTATCTGACATTTCATCCAAAAATAGAAATGTAAATTTATCTGAATTATCTGATAATCATCATGCGTAATCATCGGATCTAATACATAAATATAAGTATATTGCATTTTGCGTTTTGCGTTTTGCTTTTTCATTACTTGCAACTTTTATATCTCTTCACTCGATCTCATTTCTCTGTATCGCTTACATCGAAGGAGAAGAGTCAAAGATAAAACAAATTATGAACGAGAAGGAAGATTTCATGTCGGAGCCATTTATCGTAAAGACAATTAATGATGAAGAAACGACGCTTCATGATTATCAGTTCGATAATAATTCACAGGGCAATACCTCTTTCTCCAAGACTTATTTCCATGGCATTAACGCTTTATCAGGTTTGTTTTTGCTTTTTCTTTCGTGTTTTTGTTTTTGTTATTCTGGCGCCTCATTACTTTAGCTTTGGGAACAAATACAAGATTAAATACAAGGGGTATGTCTTTGGATAGCCTCTGCCCTCGTTGTTCTAGTTCCCCTGAAACGGTGAACCATCTTTTCTTCATGTGTCCACTTTCGATTCAAACATGGAGGTCGAATCAGGTTACCTTAGGCTACTCTGCAACGTTTACTGACGACTTGGAAACCAACATGAGACGTCTGTTTGATCTTCAGTCTTCATCAACCCTGACACTGGAACAGAAGTTGACACCTTTTTGGATACTTTGGAAGATTTGGAAATCGAGGAATAACCTCATTTTCAAAAATCAAGTTATCAACCCTCAACGCGATGCTGGTTATGTTACCGCAGAAGTTCGTGACTGGTTACAAAAAACGGTGCAAGATACTACTCTTATGAGAAGTCCACAGCGTCAATCTATGTGCCGTCGTCCAACGTTACCTTATTATAAATGCAATTTCGATGCTGCCTACAATGCTCAAAGCTTACAAGTCTCTGCAGGCTGGATCATTCGGGACGTTAATGGCGTGGTATAATACTGGGAAATGGCTAGTTTAGGCACTTCTCTTTCACCACTTGAGGCGGAGGGTCAGGCCTTATTAGCAGCCATTCAATGTGTGTTTGCCTTGGGTTACAAGAATGTGATTTTTGAAGGTGATTGTCTGGTCTTAATGAGATCAATCTATGCAGAACATGGTGATTTTAGTATTGCTACGATTTGTAATGATATCAGAAGTTGGGGTAGCAGACTTGAAAAGGTTCAGTTTACGCATGTTCATCGAGAAGCAAATGGGGTGGCTCATATTTTAGCTACAAAATGTAACGCTGATGTCTTATTTACATCTTCTTCTACATTAATTCCACATTGGCTTTCCAATATGATTTGTAATGATTACATTAGATACTAATGTACTTAATAAAGTTACTTTGTCGGAAAAAAAAAAGTACTGTTGAACAAGTTTTGGAAATTTTTTTTTGCCAAGGATTTGAAATTCTTATAAATATGAGAAGAGTTTGTAAAACTTTACAAAAATAATTAGAGTAGATGGGATGCACTTTGGCAAAAAAGATAAAAACAAAGTGTAAACCATAAATAGAAGACTTCCTAATCATGCCTTAGCCAAGATAGCATAAGGTTTTTGAAAGTCTTCTTGATGTGCTGTTTCTCCAAGATTGTGTCTCTGATATTACGATCAATGAGCCTGTAAGTCGTTGGAGGAGCAGTCGAGATACCGTCGTGTAGACGCTTGTTCCGTTCTCCCCAGATACTATAGATAGTTGCGTGAGCAACAATTCTTTTGAGCATCAGTGGAGCTGTGGAATCCCTTAGAGATAACCACTCAATAAAAGATGTCCAAGTGATGAAGCAAGAGTGGGAATATCCTAACCTTCTCAGAACCAAGACCCAAATCTGCTTACTAACTTCACAGCGCAAAAGCAAATGATCTCGAGTCTCTGGAGTTGAGTCGCATAGACAGCAGTTAGATGAGATGCCAAGGCCCCAACTTGTTAGTCGTACTCGAGTTGGCATTCTATCATTCTGTGCGATCCACATCAAGAAAGCATGACGAGGTGTTGCTGATCTGAACCAGACACTGCTTGACCAAGTGACTGCAGGAGCTCTATCTCTAATTGCCCCCCAAGTTCGCGATGCAGAGTATCGCGGTAGATTCTCACCATCAATGAACCAGTAAAACTCATCATCTGTTTGGGAGGTAGTAGGCAGCTGAATACTAGTGAGATGAATGTGTAGATTCTCTGCCGCAGGTGAGCGAGCACCTCTCAGTCTCCAACCATTATGGTCACAACTATCAGCAACTGATGCGAACAGAGGAATTGAGAGTTCACGTGGACCTGTCTCACCGAATAAATCAATTAACCGACCTAGAGGGGTCCAAGTATCCCACCAAAAGCTTATTCTGTCACCATTTCCAACCTCTGCTCTCAAGAATTTTGTAGCTAGATGACGCAGGTTTAACAGTGACCTCCATGTTCCCGAGCCTGCCTTCTTAGGGTCCAGGCTCCATAAGCTCTCATCTCCAATCTTATACTTCCTAATCCATGAAGCCCATAAAGAAGGATTATGAACATATAACATCCAAATAAGCTTTAGGCAAAGGGTCTTGTTCCAAATTTCCAGGTTCCTAAAGCCGAGCCCTCCTTCTCTTTTAGGTAAACAGATTGTGCTCCACGCAATCTTAGCCATTCCACGATTAGTAATATTTCCGGTCCATAAGAAGCGAGAGCATAAACTTTGAATTTGCTGTAAGCATCCTTTAGGCAGAACAAATGCCGAAGTCCAGAAGTTTATAGTTCCATAGATAACCGAGTTTATCAGCTGAGCACGACCAGCATAGGACAGCTTTTTACCAGACCAAGCAGTGAACTGACCCGCTATTTTCACTAACAGTGGCCTGTATTCGGAAATGCGCAGCTTACGGTGCATCAGAGGAAGACCCAAGTAACGGATAGGCATTGAACCGAGAGTGAAACCAAGACGTCGCAGATCAGTAGTTTCAGCCTGGTTCAACCCTCCTGCAAAGAGTTCTGTTTTTCCTTTGTTCATTCTCAATCCAGACCAAGTGGCAAATAACTCCATAGTATCAACGATATTAGCAAGGGAGTTTTCCTCACCATCAAAGAAAATCATAATATCATCAGCAAAGGCAAGATGTGTTACCTCAAGGTCTGATGTCTTCGGATGGTAGCCAATATCCCCAACTCTAAACTTCGCATTTAGCAGCTGAGAGAATACTTCCAGCGCAATGACAAATAGATAGGGAGAGAGCGGGTCGCCCTGCCGTAAACCCTTTGACCCCTTAAAATAGCCACACAACTCACCATTAATTGATACAGAGAATCTGGTAGTTGTTATGCACTGAGATACCAGCTTCCGGAAGTGGCTTGGAAACCCAAGGGCTTCGAGCGTATTCAATATGAATTCCCAATTAAGCGAATCAAAAGCCTTTTGTAGATCAACTTTCAGCATACACCGCTTTGAGATTTCTTTCCATTTATATCCAGACACAAGCTCTGTCGCTAAGAGTACATTCTCAACTAGAAGACGTCCTGGAACGAAGGCTGATTGGGCAGAGGAGATAAGCTTCGGCAGGGCAGCTTTAAGCCTGTTTGATAGCAGCTTGGAAGCTACCTTGTAGAGGGTATTGAAACAGGATATGGGTCTGAATTCAGTCATCCGGTTAGCATTTGCCTTCTTCGGAATTAGGGAAATGATCGTTGAGTTCCATTGTTGGAGAAGACACCCAGTTGATAGAAACTCTTTCACTGCTGCGATCATTTCTTTTCCTACCACACTCCAGTTTGCCTTGAAAAATTCTGCAGGATAACCATCCGGTGCGGGGGCTTTGGACTTTGGAAGGGAGAGGAAAGCTGCCTGTATGTCTGAAGCACTGAACTCAGCAGCAAGAAGGCTCACAGCTTCTGCAGAACAATGAAGAGGCAAGAACGAGGCTATAGTCGATGGAGAAGGGGCAGCTGAAGACGAAGGGCCACCTAACAGATTTGAGTAGTAATCAACAGCATGCTTCTTTATGTCTTCAATCTGGTCAATGATGGCTCCATCACTATCAAGGAGAAAAACAATTTGGTTTTGGGCCTGTCTTGTTTTAATTATCATGTGGTAGTAGGCAGTGTTTGAGTCCCCGTCTACAGACCATTGTACCCGTGACCTCTGTTTCAAGAAAGAATCTTCAGCTTTTGCCAAAACGTGCCAGCGACGATGAGCGTCTTGAACGAATTGGGTAGAGGAATGAGAAGGGTTTGTAAGAACACTTTCTTGAGCAAGACACAGCTCGGAGAATGCATCTTCTACGCGTTGCTCCAGCTGGGAAAAGTGCTCTTTGTTGAAGGTTTTAATAATTCCCTTGAGCTCCTTCAGCTTTTTAGAGACTCTTATCTGATTTGTTCCAGAGAAGTTCAAAGAGTTCCAACAGTTACGACGGATCTCAACAAATTCGTCATGTTGATTCAAGTGAGCGAAGAATTTAAATGGTCTCTTTTGCTTCGGCCTAGACTGATCGAAGAAAACACAGCAGGGACTGTGGTCAGAGATTCCCGGAATGCCAAAGACCCCGATAGACTCTGGAAACTGCTGAAACCATGCTGCATTAGTGAGGATTCTATCCAATTTCTTTGATATGTGTCCATTTGACCAAGTAAAAGAACTCCCGCAGTAGGGAAGATCAAACAAAGCAGTGCTGTCAACACAGTCTTTGAAATCCCTCAAGCCCCGTGAGAAAGAGAATTGATCAGTCGTTGAGTGCTCTGATGGATGTAAAATCTCATTAAAGTCACCGAGAGTGATCCAAGGTGTATTAATCACCTGCTGAGATACTGAGCATGCTTCCAACTCGCTCCATAGTGTACGTCTTTCAATTCTGCAGTTGGAACCATAGATAAACGAAACCAGAAACTCCTTATTTATCTGTGGGAGCTTCACAACACAAGAAGTCATTTGGCGAGAACTCGAGATAATCCTTACTTTAACCGAAGGGTGCCAAACAACCCATATCCTCCCCAAGTCCGTGTGGTCATAGTTTCCATGAAAAGACCAACCCGGTAAAATAGAATCTACAACCTTAGCCGACTTAGATAACTGTACATGTGTCTCCACGAGACTACCAAAAATTGGTTTATTCTTCCGCATCCATTTTCTAAAACCCCTCCGCTTCACAGGATCATTTATTCCTCTAATATTCCAACAAAAAAGATCCATTTAAAAAGTTAAGGTTTAGAGGATTAAAGGGCCTCCACCCCTAGACTTTCCTTTTAAGTTTTTCTTCATTCTTCGAGAAATGACTTCAATATACTTGTCATTTCCATCGTCCGGATTATCCTCCTCTCCTGAAAACTTGTTGCCTTCAGACACATGACCAGAGGAGTGGCCGGCTGAGAGGGAGTCATCATTAGAGTGCTGATCATCTGCATAAGGAGACAAATCCACACAAAGACCACCATCCCTCAGATCATTGAACTCTACGAGGGGAGACTGTTGTGGAGCCTTAACGCGCGGAGACTGATTATTGGTGGGGGACAGGGATCGCATCCTAATACCCATCTCCTTGGCTCGTCGTGGCGAAGTTGATGTTCTTTTGGGATGTGGTGGTGTTCGTATTACCAGTTCATCTTTCTTTCCAGTAGTAGCATCCGAGGAGATCAAAACATCTGTGCTCTTTCCACTCACTGGCCTGTAGACAGCCTTTGTCTGCGTTACAATCGGGAGTAAGTTTTTTATAGGTGCCTTTCCTTTCGCCTTCTCGCGATTGTACCTCGAACACTCAACCGTTAAGTGCCTTACGGAGTTGCAGAGAGTGCAGGTTTTCGGTGCTGCTTTGCAACGGGATATGGAGTGTCCCACTTTCTTGCAAAATGAACATAAAGCCGGGAGGAAAGGGCCAGTGACTGAGATGCGACGAGTCTCACCACTTTCGAACCGAGCATTTACGAATTTTGGCAGCGGTTTTCTGGGATCTATAACAGTGTAGACTTTTGCCACCTCAATATTTGTTAGATGCTCTGTTGATGGGTGAAGGCAGACCGGCTGTCCAACCATTCCCGCTATCTCCTTCAAGGCATCTCCGTTGAAGAACTGTAATGGGACTCCGCGAAATTCAAGCCAAACTGGCACCATCTTGAGTTCAGGTTTGGTCTGTTGAATACCCGGAGACCACTTGGCAACAAACATCGAGAGACCATCAATCTGCCATAGACTTTGGCTTAAGATGCGTCTACGGGCGTGAGGACAAGGGACGCGGAAAAGAAAAGCCTGGTTGTCCATCTTGGAGACTGTTATATCTCTGCGATGTTTGCTCTAGATACCGTTTACAATCGCGTGAACAGCTCCCCGAGCAGGGGCTTCGTCATAGAACTGACCTATGATGAAGCATTCCCAAGCCTTTTTGTTCTTCTCCACTACGGCGTTTGGTATGGTAACACACGGTTCGCCTGAGTCGAGCAGAAAAGGTTTCTCCTTTGGGTAGAGCTTTATGTTAGCTTCCTTCACAAAGCCTTTCCAGAGCTCTGCTGGACTTGAAGTAGAGGGTGAAGCCGTAGGATTTGCAGGAGAGGGGACGTGGACGTCTTGTCTATCCTGAGGAGAGGTCGTTTCTATCACTGTTTCAATTCCAGTGTTTGTTGCAGAAGTGGTATCAGAGAATTTCGAAATAGGTACAGTAACTTCTGTAGCTAGGTTTTCAAGATTGGGGGAAACAATCTCCATGGCCGGATCTGCTTTGACAACAGCAGTTTGGGCATCAATTGCTGGAGAAAGGTCGCTTGCAGCCTTTCCAGCGGTGGAATCAGAATCAGGTCTCTGTTTTGCAACAGAGAGAGACTTTGATACAGAGGAACTCGGTGGAGACGAGTTTTGACGAGCGTGGGAAACAGTGGAACCCTTTCCTTTCGCCGATTTCTTCTTTGCCATCCCAGATGGGGCTGACAGGCGCCGGAGACGGCGACGGAGGAGGTGAAACGAAGAGGTCTTCAGGTTTGAGAGAGTTTTCGCATAGCGCGTGAGGCGAGTTCATAACAAGTTTTGGAAATTGCGAAGTACAGAATTTGTAAACAGTTTCTATTCTTATTCAAGTTCTATACTCACAACCAAGGATCCAACACTTAGCTTATCCAGTTGTCCACATGTGTTGATGTATAAATAACATAGATATGCATCTAAACATGTTATATTTTCTAGTTCAAGCTTTTGAATCAAGATTTTGACTTTATCTTGTAGACTTGTATCTAGATTGGCGCGTATGTGTTCAATCCTATACAAGCTTCTTAAATCAAATCATATCTTGATAACGATCTTGAACACAGTTTCTTTGCGTGTGTATTTATAATTTGTAAAATACTTGTAATGTGTTCACATATGAACACAAACAAAATTACAGTTGCTTGTGTGCTTTAGACAATCAGTCATTCACTCGACCTTTGTTATTTGTTCTTCTTTAGGTATTAGTGTATTATCAGTCCCTTATGCATTAGCATCCGGTGGATGGCTAAGTCTGATCATATTCTTCACCATAGCCATTACAACTCTCCATTGTGCCATTCTCATTAAGAGATGTATGGACATGGATCCACTTATTAGATCTTACCCGGACATTGGCTACAAAGCCTTTGGAAACACAGGACGTGTCGTTGTCTCCATCTTCATGAACCTCGAGCTTTACCTTGTCGCTACTAGTTTCTTGATCTTAGAAGATGACAATCTTAATAAACTCTTCTCAAACGTTGGGTTCAACTTCATGGGTTTAGAATTTGGAGGCAAGCAAATGTTCATCGTCCTTGTAGCTCTTATTATTCTTCCCTCGGTTTGGCTAGACGACATGAGGATTCTTTCTTATGTTTCCGCGATATTAGTCTATCTTCCTCAAAGACTCCAGCTGGTACAGAAGGTTTCGTAATGGCATCTGAGCCGATTGAGAAACATGTTGACAAGCCCGTTAAGCCCACTGAAGTTTCAATACTAGCCGTTGATACAGTTCTGAGTAAAAGGAAGAACTTGAGCTCTTGTCGTCTTCTGTGTACGGAGAAGCCAGCTCAGAGGAGATCAGAGCATCATATCCTTACCGTGAACCGATTCCAGCTACTTGATGCTGGCGTGTGCTAACTTAAGCTTTAGGTTAAGATGTACCCTTGTGCCTCCTCATGTATATAAGAGGCTAGCGATGTATTAGGGTTTCTTGAGTTGAATGAAATATTGAAGTTACAGTTTCATCTTTTTTCATTCTTGTGTGTTTCACATGGTATCAGAGCTCAGTTAGTAGATCCATGGCTGAAACTCAAGAATCTCTTTCAACTCTCAGTATTACACAATGTGTTACTCTGAAACTATCTTCTACAGACTATCTCTTGTGGAAAACTCAGTTCGAGTCATTCCTCTGTAGTCAGTCTCTTCTCGGGTTCATTAACAGGTCCTCTCCTCGACCATCACCAACGGTGTCTGTCAGAAACGGTGATGAAGTTACAGAGGAAGCAAACCCCGAGTTTGTCAAATGGCTCCGCAAAAACCAACTGGTTATGGCTTGGCTCTTTGGTTCTCTTACGGAAGAAGCTCTCCGGTCTGTTTATGGGGTCCAGTCAGCTCAGGAAGTGTGGTTCAGTCTTGGGAAGAAGTACAATCGGGTGTCTGCTACGCGCAACTCGACCTTCAGAGAAAACTCCAAGGTATGAAGAAAAATCAGAGATCTATGGCAGAGTATCTCGGTGAAGTTAAGAGTGTTTGTGATCAACTAGACTCTATAGGATGTCCTGTCTCAGATCCAGAGAAGATTTATGCTGGGTTAAGTGGTCTTGGTAAAGAATATGAGTCCATTTGTACTGTTATTGAACACTCAATGGACTCAGTTCCTGAAATGAGTTATGAAGATGCAGTTTTTAAGTTGGTGAACTTTGATGAAAAGCTCAAAACTTTCAACCAAGCACCAGAAGTCTCTCCTCATGTGGCGTTCAATACAGACAGAGGGTACTCTCACAGAGGTCGTGGCTATTACAACAACCGTGGTAACCGTGGGAGAGGCTTCTCACACAACGGTGGTGCTGGATCATACTCTACTCGTGGTCGTGGTTTCCATCAACAGTTTACATGCACAAGCTCCAACTCACGCCCTCAGTGTCAGATTTGTGGACGTTTTGGTCACACTGCTCCTCGGTGTTACAATCGTGTTTAACAATGATGTTTCATGGGAAGGTACCTCAACATCTCTGGGTTGAAGCGTTCTTCTCTGCAACGTTTCTGATTAACCTTCTTCCTTCTTCGGTGCTGCAAGACAACAAAAGCCCGTATGAAATGATTCATCAAAAGCCGCCTACCTATACAGCTCTTAGAGTCTTTGGCTGTAAATGTTACCCCTCTCTGCATCCGTACATGCAAAACAAGTTTGATCCCAAGTCTTTATCTTGTGTATTTCTCGGGTACAATGAGAAATACAAAGGTTATAGATGTTTATATCCACCTACTGGCAAGATTTTCATCAGCAGACATGTCCTCTTTGATGAAAACTCTTTTCCTTTCGGTGACATATACAGTGATCATCACAAAGATTCTTCTCCTTTGATCAATGCCTGGAGAGACGCTTCTCTGCATCGTCAGACCTCAGTAACTCCATCCACTCCTCACGAAGAAGTGATACCACCGAGATGTCATCCACATATGGAAGTTCAGGATCCAGTTCTTCCGGAACTTGTCGCGCAAGAAGCCATTATACCACCTCCACCTATTCCTTCACATGTTGTATCTGAGAGTGAGTCAGAGGACAATATCATTGATGATCCTCAGCTTCACGATGAGATCCAACAACCTGTTCATCAGATGACAACACGAGCTCGTGCAGGAATAATAAAACCGAACCCGAAGTATGCTTTGTTTACAGTCAAAGATGTTGATGCTGAGCCAAAGTCTGTCAAATCTGCATTGAAACATCCTGGTTGGACAAAGGCAATGGGTACAGAGGTTGACAATATGGTGGAGACTGAGACGTTTGAGCTTGTTCCTCCTGCAGAAAATCAGAATCCGCGTGGTTGTGGTTGGGTTTACAAGAAGAAGATCAATGCTGACGGTACAGTAAGATGTCTTAGAGCTCGTTTGGTCGCAAAAGGCAATCAACAAGAACAAGGGGTTGACTTTCTCGAGACGTTCAGTCCCGTTGTTCGAACAGCTACTATCCGAACAGTTCTTCATGTAGCCGTCACAAAACGTTGGTTACTGAGGCAACTGGATGTTCAAAATCCCTTCTTACATGGTGATCTCAAAGAGACAGTTTATATGAAGCAGCCACCGGGATTTGATGACCTGGAACGACCTGATTATGTCTGGCACTTGAAGAAGACAATTTACGGTCTTAAACAAGCTCCACGTGCTTGGTTTGACAAGTTCAGTGACTTCCTTCTAGCCTTTGGTTTTCAATGCAGCTTCCCTGATCCCTCTTTGTTCATTTACCACAAAGGATCTGATGTCATCTATCTGTTGTTATATGTTGATGACATGATTCTAACGGGTAACAATGAAGACTTACTGAACACTCTTCTACTTCAACTTGGTAAACAGTTTCGCATGAAAGACATGGGGCCTTTGCATTACTTCCTTGGTATTCAGGTTCATCATTACGCAGACGGTATGTTCTTGAACCAAGAGAAATATGCAGCTGATCTTCTAATCACTGCTGGCATGCGTGATTGTGCTCCCATGCCTACACCTTTACCCATGAAGCTTGAGAAAGTTCCTGATCAAGACGTTCTGTTCTCGTACCCTTCACACTTCAGAAGCCTCGCGGGAAAGCTTCAGTATCTTACTCTGACAAGGCCAGACATCCAGTTTGCTGTGAACTTCATTTGTCAGAAAATGCACGCACCGAGTCAGTCAGACTTCAGCCTATTAAAACGTATACTGCGCTATGTCAAAGGCACTGTGGACAGGGGCATATCTATCAAGGCTAACTCAGACTCTACTCTGCTTTGCTACAGCGACAGTGACTGGGCTGGGTGCAAGGACACAAGACGCTCCACTGGAGGTTTCTGTACGTTGCTTGGTACTAACGTCATCTCTTAGTCCGCAAAGCGCCATGACACTGTTTCAAAATCATCTACTGAAGCAGAATATAGGACTATGTCTATTGCTGCATCTGAGATTGTCTGGTTATAGAATCTTCTGCGTATTATGGGGCTACAACAACAACGAACTCCTCTACTTCTCTGTGATAACTTATCTGCAGTCTGTCTCACGGCTAATCCTATGTTTCACAAACGAATAAAACATTTTGATATCGATTATCACTACGTGCGTGAGAGGGTTGCAGCTAAATCATTGGAAGTCAAGCACATTCCTGCTTCCCTTCAGCTTGCGGATGTCTTCACGAAATCTCTGAGCCAGAAACCGTTTTTCAAGCTCCGCAGCAAACTTGGCGTGTCTTTACCGCCCACTCCAAGTTTGAGGGGGTGTATTAGTCTATCTTCCTCAAAGACTCCAGCTGGTACAAAAGGTTTCGTAATGGCATCTGAGCCAATTGAGAAACATGTTGACAAGCCCGTTAAGCCCACTGAAGTTTCAATACTAGCCGTTGATACAGTTCTGAGTAAAAGGAAGAACTTGAGCTCTTGTCGTCTTCTGTGTACGGAGAAGCCAGCTCAGAGGAGATCAGAGCATCCTATCCTTACCGTGAACCGATTCCAGCTACTTGATGCTGGCGTGTGCTAACTTAAGCTTTAGGTTAAGATGTACCCTTGTGCCTCCTCATGTATATAAGAGGCTAGCGATGTATTAGGGTTTCTTGAGTTGAATGAAATATTGAAGTTACAGTTTCATCTTTTTCCATTCTTGTGTGTTTCACATGGTATCAGAGCTCAGTTAGTAGATCCATGGCTGAAACTCAAGAATCTCTTTCAACTCTCAGTATTACACAATGTGTTACTCTGAAACTATCTTCTACAAACTATCTCTTGTGGAAAACTCAGTTCGAGTCATTCCTCTGTAGTCAGTCTCTTCTCGGGTTCATTAACGGGTCCTCTCCTCGACCATCACCAACGGTGTCTGTCAGAAACGGTGATGAAGTTACAGAGGAAGCAAACCCTGAGTTTGTCAAATGGCTCCGCAAAGACCAACTGGTTATGGCTTGGCTCTTTGGTTCTCTTACGGAAGAAGCTCTCCGGTCTGTTTATGGGCTCCAGTCAGCTCAGGAAGTGTGGTTCAGTCTTGGGAAGAAGTACAATCGGGTGTCTGCTACGCGCAAGCTCGACCTTCAGAGAAAACTCCAAGGTATGAAGAAAAATCAGAGATCTATGGCAGAGTATCTCGGTGAAGTTAAGAGTGTTTGTGATCAACTAGACTCTATAGGATGTCCTGTCTCAGATCCAGAGAAGATTTATGCTGGGTTAAGTGGTCTTGGTAAAGAATATGAGTCCATTTGTACTGTTATTGAACACTCAATGGACTCAGTTCCTGAAATGAGTTATGAAGATGCAGTTTTTAAGTTGGTGAACTTTGATGAAAAGCTCAAAACTTTCAACCAAGCACCAGAAGTCTCTCCTCATGTGGCGTTCAATACAGACAGAGGGTACTCTCACAGAGGTCGTGGCTATTACAACAACCGTGGTAACCGTGGGAGAGGCTTCCCACACAACGGTGGTGCTGGATCATACTCTACTCGTGGTCGTGGTTTCCATCAACAGTTTACATGCACAAGCTCCAACTCACGCCCTCAGTGTCAGATTTGTGGACGTTTTGGTCACACTGCTCCTCGGTGTTACAATCGTGTTTAACAATGATGTTTCATGGGAAGGTACCTCAACATCTCTGGGTTGAAGCGTTCTTCTCTGCAACGTTTCTGATTAACCTTCTTCCTTCTTCGGTGCTGCAAGACAACAAAAGCCCGTATGAAATGATTCATCAAAAGCCGCCTACCTATACAGCTCTTAGAGTCTTTGGCTGTAAATGTTACCCCTCTCTGCGTCCGTACATGCAAAACAAGTTTGATCCCAAGTCTTTATCTTGTGTATTTCTCGGGTACAATGAGAAATACAAAGGTTATAGATGTTTATATCCACCTACTGGCAAGATTTTCATCAGCAGACATGTCCTCTTTGATGAAAACTCTTTTCCTTTCGGTGACATATACAGTGATCATCACAAAGAAAGTTCTTCTCCTTTGATCAATGCCTGGAGAGACGCTTCTCTGCATCGTCAGACCTCAGTAACTCCATCCACTCCTCACGAAGAAGTGATACCACCGAGATGTCATCCACATATGGAAGTTCAGGATCCAGTTCTTCCGGAACTTGTCGCGCAAGAAGCCATTATACCACCTCCACCTATTCCTTCACCTGTTGTATCTGAGAGTGAGTCAGAGGACAATATCATTGATGATCCTCAGCTTCACGATGAGATCCAACAACCTGTTCATCAGATGACAACACGAGCTCGTGCAGGAATAATAAAACCGAACCCGAAGTATGCTTTGTTTACAGTCAAAGATGTTGATGCTGAGCCAAAGTCTGTCAAATCTGCATTGAAACATCCTGGTTGGACAAAGGCAATGGGTACAGAGGTTGACAATATGGTGGAGACTGAGACGTTTGAGCTTGTTCCTCCTGCAGAAAATCAGAATCCGCTTGGTTGTGGTTGGGTTTACAAGAAGAAGATCAATGCTGACGGTACAGTAAGATGTCTTAGAGCTCGTTTGGTCGCAAAAGGCAATCAACAAGAACTAGGGGTTGACTTTCTCGAGACGTTCAGTCCCGTTGTTCGAACAGCTACTATCCGAACAGTTCTTCATGTAGCCGTCACAAAACGTTGGTCACTGAGGCAACTGGATGTTCAAAATGCCTTCTTACATGGTTATCTCAAAGAGACAGTTTATATGAAGCAGCCACCAGGATTTGAAGACCTGGAACGACCTGATTATGTCTGGCACTTGAAGAAGGCAATTTACGGTCTTAAACAAGCTCCACGTGCTTGGCTTGACAAGTTCAGTGACTTCCTTCTAGCCTTTGGTTTTCAATGCAGCTTCCCTGATCCCTCTTTGTTCATTTACCACAAAGGATCTGATGTCATCTATCTGTTGTTATATGTTGATGACATGATTCTAACGGGTAACAATGAAGACTTACTGAACACTCTTCTACTTCAACTTGGTAAACAGTTTCGCATGAAAGATATGGGGCCTTTGCATTACTTCCTTGGTATTCAGGTTCATCATTACGCAGACGGTATGTTCTTGAACCAAGAGAAATATGCAGCTGATCTTCTAATCACTGCTGGCATGCGTGATTGTGCTCCCATGCCTACACCTTTACCCATGAAGCTTGAGAAAGTTCCTGATCAAGACGTTCTGTTCTCGGACCCTTCACACTTCAGAAGCCTCGCGGGAAAGCTTCAGTATCTTACTCTGACAAGGCCAGACATCCAGTTTGCTGTGAACTTCATTTGTCAGAAAATGCACGCACCGAGTCAGTCAGACTTCAGCCTATTAAAACGTATAATGCGCTATGTCAAAGGCACTGTGGACATGGTCATATCTATCAAGGCTAACTCAGACTCTACTCTGCTTTGCTACAACGACAGTGACTGGGCTGGGTGCAAGGACACAAGACGCTCCACTGGAGGTTTCTGTACGTTGCTTGGTACTAACGTCATCTCTTGGTCCGCAAAGCGCCATGACACTGTTTCAAAATCATCTACTGAAGCTGAATATAGGACTATGTCTATTGCTGCATCTGAGATTGTCTGGTTACAGAATCTTCTGCGTATTATGGGGCTACAGCAACAACGAACTCCTCTACTTCTCTGTGATAACTTATCTGCAGTCTGTCTCACGGCTAATCCTATGTTTCACAAACGAACAAAACATTTTGATATCGATTATCACTACGTGCGTGAGAGGGTTGCAGCTAAATCATTGGAAGTCAAGCACATTCCTGCTTCCCTTCAGCTTGCGGATGTCTTCACGAAATATCTGAGTCAGGAACTGTTTTTCAAGCTCCGCAGCAAACTTGGCGTGTCTTTACCGCCCACTCCAAGTTTGAGGGGGTGTATTAGTCTATCTTCCTCAAAGACTCCAGCTGGTACAGAAGGTTTCGTAATGGCATCTGAGCCGATTGAGAAACATGTTGACAAGCCCGTTAAGCCCACTGAAGTTTCAATACTAGCCGATGATACAGTTCTGAGTAAAAAGAAGAACTTGAGCTCTTTTCGTCTTCTGTGTACGGAGAAGCCAGCTCAGAGGAGATCAGAGCATCCTATCCTTACCGTGAACCGATTCCAGCTACTTGATGCTGGCGTGTGCTAACTCAAGCTTTAGGTTAAGATGTACCCTTGTGCCTCCTCATGTATATAAGAGGCTAGCGATGTATTAGGGTTTCTTGAGTTGAATGAAATATTGAAGTTACAGTTTCATCTTTTTCCATTCTTGTGTGTTTCACACGCGAGTGGTGTCTTTGCTTATTTGTTGATTCTTGCTTCTATATTTTGGGTTGGAGCATTTGAAGGAGTAGGGTTCAAGAACAATGACTCAAAGATCTTTCGTATTAATGGAGTCACTACCTCCGTGAGCTTATACGCGTTTTGTTATTGCGCTCATCCGGTTTTCCCTACTCTATATACTTCCATGAAAAACAAACGCCAATTCTCAAACGTACATTATATCAAAACATACCATTATATAATATGATGGTTATATACTAAATTTGTTTGTCTTTTTGTTTTATTTGAAGGTTATGGTTATATGTTTCACAATATGCACATTCATATATGCATCGGTGGCGATATTGGGCTACTTAATGTATGGATCAAATGTAGAATCAATCACAGATAACACTGAATCTTCCGACTGATAAACTTATTTCAAAAGTGGCGATATGCACTACATTGGTGAACCCAATTGCTAAGTTTGCCCTAGTGGTTACACCTATTATGGACGCATTGAGGAGCCGGTTTTCATGGTTTCTGCCTAACAAAAAAGCCGCCGGTTTGATCCTTAGTACGGTGTTGGTTGCTAGCAATTTGATTGTAGCATTGCTTCTTCCGTTTTTTGGTGATCTCATGAGTTTGGTCGGAGCATTCTTGAGCGCAACTGCGTCAGTTATATTGCCATGTTTGTGTTACCTAAAGATCTCTGGCAAATACTGACGTCTCGGGTTCGACACGCTGGTTCTCATCGGTATTATACTGCTTGGTATCGTGGTTGTGATAACCGGAACTTACCAAGCGGTAAAGGACATTTTTGGTCGGTTTTAAAAATTTTAAAAGTGAAGTCCAGTTTGAGTTTAATATCAGTACCATAGTATTATTATTATTTTTGTATTACACACTAATCAAATCTTCGATTCGAACTCTATCATCGGCATTCAACGGTTTGTCAGTGTAGATAAATGTTTCCCGAAACTCGTCTCCCGTTAAGGTTTCCTTGTCCAACAAAACATCAAACATCAACAAACTCTTTAGAATGATCAAAACATTAGACAAAGAAATAAAACTACCAACCAGAAATATAGAACTGCATAAGAACAGAGTCCATAGATAAATGTTTGTATCATTAACTAGGCATGAAGTCAGAACAAAAAGCAAATAATAAAAGAAACAGGAACACATTCAGAACCTAAAATCTAAATCATTGTTCTTCACTAGAACCAGTTTTCTCCGCAAAATCCTCACTGTAAGAGCAACTCCAATGGTAAGAACCCATTAGGGGCTCTAATAAATAATTTAATAGTTAATTGTATGATTTGAAAAGTTTAGAACTTATGTTAGTGTAATTAATTTTTTCATGGTCCAATGGAGAGAATTCTTAATTTTTTTTTATTTTTTTTAAAGAAGTTGAATGATTAGATTTTGCAAAATACTTGTTAAGTTGATATAATAGTTCTTTGAAAATCACAAACTTGGTATAATCACCATAACACAAACATTCTACAAGAGTGGATTGGTTAAAAATCATAAAAGATGACCAGAGGAGAGAAAGAGACTTTCCTTGAACACACTCTTTAACTTTATCCAACACCACTTGTTGAATCTTCTTCTCTACTTCCTCCATAGTTTCTCCTGCATCGATTATCTGCATTACCATTTTCAAGGTTCAGAATCTAATCCTAGGGAGTAAATAAAACAAAGAAAGAAAGACTCTTAATGCATTCACCTTCCGAGAAGAATCACACAGAGTTTGATAAAACTCAGAAACTTTCCTCAGAAACTCAGAAACTCAGACTCTTAATGCATTCACCTTCCATGTACGTACACAAGCAATGATCATAAACAGAGGGCCCTTCACATAATGAATATAGCTAGCTGCACACTGAATTCAGAAATCATGGGCCTATGGAGCCTTTATTCCATACTATTATCTCTCTCAAGAGTGGGCGTTTACAGATAAAGAGACCATGATGATACTTTATCAACTTCTTTTTTTTTTAACCTCTTCTCAGTTATGTGCATTTACTAATACAGAGACAATGATAATACTTGGATCACAAGTCAACCTTACTTGCTAAACCCCAACAACCAAAGCAAAGCAAAGACGGACATAAACATGAACTTTGACACAAGCAATGAGAATGAACCAAGAGAAAAAAGAAGGAACGATACCGAGAAATTATCAGAAATAGTCTGACGATTGAGTCCTGCTTCAATGGTAGTAGTGAACTTATAGAGAATGACAGCAATGACACATGCCGAAACTGCACCAAGAAACGCCTGAGCCGCCGATGGTGTCGTCGACTTACCACCACCTTCTTCAATCGGAGCCGACCCCCATTGCTTTCAGTTTCTCCACCGCTTCATCTTTCAACGACTTCTTCACTCCAGACGATCTAAACGTCTGCAATTCTCACACCAAGTCGAAAACTTTCAATTCGGATTCACTGAGAACGAGAGGAAAGATGAAAACTTTAACATCTCTTTGGAGTGTTTAGCTCGCCGTCGAATCGATCGGAAGAGGAAGGTGGTGATGGCGCTGGTGAGCATTACGCTGGTGGCTAGCTGGAGAGGAGTGAGGTCATCGGAAGTGGCGAATATTGAGTTAGTTGACGAGAACGGAGATATGGCCGACGGAGGAAGCTCGACAGGACCGTCTTCTACCTCCTCCGCCACTTCGGCGGTGGATACTCGGATTCTATCGGGTCGGGTCCGGGTGAAAGCGGAGAGTGAAGGCAACAGAGAGGTAGATTCCGGTGGACGATAGAGAGAGATGAGACGAGACGGTGAGGGAGAGAGAAGGAGAAGAGATCATTTCTCGATCAAAATCGACGAAGATCTCTTTCTCAAACCAAAAAAAAACATCGACTAAGAGGAAGAGGAAGAGGAAGAGGAAGAGAGAGAAGGCATTAGCCAATAACAAAGAAACATGTATAGGGTCTTTACTAGAGATGGCAGTTCAAGGGCTTGCCCGCGGGCCTGACCCGAAAAGGCCCATTGCGGGGCGGGATTGGGCAAAGATATTGTGGCCCGTTTAGTTGCGGGTCTGGCGGGACAGGACCGCGGCGGTACTGGGCCGAAGCGGGACGGGCCGAAGCGGGATGCGGGCAAACATTGAGGCCCGCTACACTTTTCTCACCGAGAACAGAGCTCCATCAGGTTGTGGGCTCTAAGTGGCGGAGTTCTAAGTCACAATTCTTCACCAAAGTGGTTTGTTTGGTACAGGGGAGTACCAGCTTCACAGCAGAACCTTGAAGACTGATGAAATTTGTGCAGATTCAAGATATCATTTTGATCTAATCGTTAGTCTGTTAGAACTTGAACATGTTGGTATCAAGAGTCTGACTTATGTTATGGTCTAATCTATCTTGGTCTCTTCTTGTTGCAGGTGACTTGTGGTTCACGAAACCATTTGAGGTCCTTTGTAGTCATAAGCTATAGTTAAGAATTCCTTTGTAAGTTTGCACGAAATCATTTGTGTTTCTTTTTCTGAGGGAAGAACATAAACAAAATGTGAATATATATCAATACACTAGTTGAATGAATCACGTTTTGACCTGTGCAGGTTCTTGGTCCCACGAGACATGACTGTTGGACATTTCATTCACATGCTAAGCAATAGACTACACCGAACTATATCCAAAGCTCTGTTTGTTTTAGTACAGAACACACTTCCTCAACAGGTACCTAATTATCCAGCATCCATGTTCAAAAAATCTATTAATAATGCATTTACTCTTATCTTTCTTCTCTACAGCTGCTCCCATGGACTCTTTGAACAATACTGCCGTCTCCAAGCCCAGCTTCAAAAGCATAGGAGATGAGAGCATGCTTAAGATCACTAAAACGAAACCACAAGTAAGAAAAACGTTTTATTTTTAAGAGCTTAGATATGAGGTTAGTTTAATAGAACTTGAATTGTTATTGCTTAGTTTGATAGGTAGTGATTCTAGTGAACACGTATTGCTCAGTCTGATAAACTTTGATGTTTGTTTCTGTGTCCAGACGCAAGTGAGTTATGTCTGATCATGTTGTTTTATTTATGCAGGTATAATGAACCGATGTCCCGCGGGCCGACCCGCAAAGCCCATGTACTATGCGGGGCGGGATTGGTCAGCCCTCGACAAGACCGCATCCCGCGCGGGCCTGTCCCGCTGAGACCCATTTGAACTGAAGACCGCGGCGGGGCGGGACGGGACGGGACAGGAAGACCCAATTGCCATCTCTAGTCTTTACCAGTTCTAAAAATGTTATATTTAGGCACCGGTTCTCTCTTTTTAACTCATTTTTCATTTATTTATTTTTTGGTTTTTTTTTTTAGAACCTCTTATTAGAGTCTCCAATGTAAGTGGTCTAATGTCTTTTATTTAAACACATGGAGAGTAACATCATATTAGATTGTGTAAGAGATGTGTAGCACAAAAATTAGGTATGTCTATGAAATAGTGAAGCCACAAACACCCAGGGCCGTGCTTCAGTGGTAAAAAAATAAATATTTGCTTAGAGCATGTTTATTGGGGTAACCCCTAAGTGGGTTTTTAATCAATATTTTAGTATTAAAATTAAGAGTTTATGTTAAGAAACACCTAATTTTAGTCATCCAATGATAGTTTCTTAAGTTAAGGGTTCTTAAAAAAAAATTAGACTATTTACATTGCGAGTATAAACATGAACATGTGAACTTCTTTGGCTCTTTGATATGTTACTGCCGGCTTTCAAATACGGAGTGGGAAGAAAGTCTTCATCTTTCGTCGTCAGACAACACTTCACTTGCAAAATCTATGTTGAGCAATGGTGCAGGCTCCTCTTTAAGATTCTCCAAAGGAATGGGAGTCACTAGCTTATGAGGAACATCGTCTCTGAAGGAATGGGAGTCACAAGCTGGACTCCTCTCTCATCAATGATGATGGTCTCAGGCATATGATTCTCAACCGCCTCAATCATAACCTGTGTGAGGTTTTTTTTTTTTTTTTTGAAAGAATTTTAAATTTATTTCAATCAAAAGAACCTTGTTACAGATTTTTCACTGCCTCAATCATAAAACATAAAATCTACAAGTTTCTATACAATGTTCAAATCTCCATTAGTTTCTACTAAACCAAACCTCCATTGCCTTCTCATATTTTTCTCCTTTCTTCTTCCTCAAAGACGTGATCCTGTTCCTGACCAACTTATCCAGTCGAGCAACTAGACAACGAGCAGGCAAAGAAGGTTCACTCA
Source organism: Brassica napus (assembly GCF_020379485.1). Taxonomy (NCBI): domain Eukaryota; kingdom Viridiplantae; phylum Streptophyta; class Magnoliopsida; order Brassicales; family Brassicaceae; genus Brassica; species Brassica napus. The sequence goes on along the minus strand of NC_063452.1, from coordinate 57,775,341 downwards.
CCCTTCTCACGTTTCGTTCATGCCATAATGCATATGCGACTGCTTGAAAACAATAGCGAAGAAGAAAAGTCACAATCCTACCATGGAATCCATTCACCACCACTTGGACCACACTAGACCAATCACTACTAATTCTGTTACCTGCTAGGTTCTTGATAGTCTTCAACCAAACTTCTTGTGAATAAACACACTCAAAAAACAAATGATCCCTCGTTTCAGGTGCTGTTTTACACAACCAGCATGTAGATACAGCCTGAGGATTCCATCTTAAAATCCTGTCTCCTGTTGATAGTCTATTATGTATTGCAATCCATATGAGGAAAGAAAACTTTGGAGTAGCACCAGGAAACCATACTCCTTTGAACCAAGAGACACTCGGTGACTGAGCTCTAGTAATGTTCCAAGTTTGCGCCGTGGAGAAGCCTTCTTTAAAAGCCCCATTTTCTCTCTTCCAAAGACATATATCATCCTGCTGATTCAATCCTCTGTTCTTCAACACCCCAATCTCTTTATCAATCAACTGAAGAATGGATACTCTATGTCTCTTTGGCCGGTATAGCTGTATAGCCCTTTCCACCGTACTATTTAGAGGAATGCCCAGATCCATTGTACCTAGTTCCCCTGTTAGCTCAATTAGACTCCCCAGCGGCGACCAATTATCAAACCAGAAAGAAGTGTTGGAGCCACTATTAACATCCATTCTTATCATCTGCTTTGCCAATGGTCTTAGTTTCAGCAACTTCTTCCACATCCAGGACCCATTCTTAGTGTGTGAGGTTTTTTAAACGTTACAAAAACGTTTTTACTTCAAGGCTAAGCTTTCATACACTTACATCGTGCTGTAGATTCACATTTGGAATTTGCATCCGCCTGGCACGGCCGATACCAGAGTGAGGAACATCACCATCACCACCAATCTCGTTTGACGTGTCAACAATCACTACGCGTTTCCTGTGCTCATCAGCTAACATCCGTGCGATTTCTCTATACAAAACTAACTAATCTTATCACATGTAACATCACAACTTTGTTATATAATATGTAACATCAATGTACCTGATTAAAGTTGTTTTGCCAACTCCAGGAGATCCTATGACCAAGATGGATCCTCCTCCTTCTATCAAGTCTCTTATGATCTCCGCACTTCCCGATACAACTCGTCCCACTCAACACGTTAAACCAATTATTTGGAGTTTCCGGTTACGTATAGCGCTTATACGATGCAAAGATCTGTTAATCTTTGATCGGTTATCATCCGAAAAGTCACCAACCTATATCGAAAACCTTCATCAGAAACATTCCAATCAAGCAGTGACACTATAACCAGTATCAAAGACACCACACCTTTGATACGGCGAGCTTCAGATCTTGCTGTGTAACAGGCATCTCTGAGATCACCCAATCGCCGGAAGGGAATCTAGCAAGTGGCTTTCTCCCTAAATCCATCACCAAAATCAAAGACATAAGTTTAATCAGAGAAAATCATATCAAAATATGATTGTCTACAAAGCTCTAAACCCTCGAGAGTTATCTTAGCTTTTACAAATGTAAATGTTTCTCATTTCCAGAAACTGTTTACAGGACAAAGCGATCAGCAAATTGGCTTTAAAGCTCTAAACTTTCAAGATCTATCACAGGAATTGAAAACAAGTAGTGAGTAAGCTCCGTTGGTTGATTATCAAAAACAAGTAGTTAAATTAAACAAATCTACGCTGTTCGATCAAAATACAAAATTTACCAGAAACCCTACCTGATCTGGAAATGGAATCGTTGCGAAGAGTTAAGGATTCTGCGGAGATGAATTTGAAAGACGATCGAATAGACGCCGTTTTTCTTCCTCGTCAAGATACGTGGCTCTTTCGTCCAAGAGAGACACCAATCAGGAGAGGAAGAAACGAGAGGGGAGCAACAACACACCTAAGAGACATAGCTTGGCTCTCTTAATTAAGAGACACCTCTCGTGTTTTTCCTTTTTTTTTCCTTCTTTTTTAATCGTAATTAGCTTAAGAGCATGTTTATTGGGTATCTTAAGTATGGTTCAAGAGCATGATTATTGCATGGTTCTTAGGGTGAGATTATTATCGTAATATAAGAACTCGTTTCTTAACTTTTAATTGAAAAAGATAAGAACTAGTTCTTAAATAAGAGTTTTAAGAGCCGTTTCTTAATTTTTTTAGTTAAAAGTTAAGAGACGGGTTCTTATATTTCAGTAAGAATCTCATTCTAAGAACTCCCAATAATCATGTTCTTAGGATAATTATGAATTAAAAAAAAATAGCTAATTATCTAAGGAACGACTCTTAATTAAGACTCAATTAGGAACTACAGTAGATAAATAATATGTGCAATTACTTTTAGAACCCTCCCGTAAAAATTGTACAATTTCTAAAAGTAAATAAAATTTTCATTTTCTCTTTCATTATCGTTTTCTTTTTCCCCCACCTTCTTTCCCATCTTCTTCCTCTGTTTTTTTTTCTTTTTTTTTCTGATGAATCTAAAAAATTGAAGAAGATGTGTTCCAGATAATGATCTACATAATCACTGGTTTATATAATCAGTTGATCACACACACACACACACATTCACTAAATTCTGAAATTACTTTCATGTAATACAAAAACAGTTTTCTTCAGGACAAACGCCACGGGATCTTTGCTCGGTTTGTGCGCAAACTAGTTCTGAGACTGAGTCGTATTGATCGTCTTAAACGAGTGACCCAAAGAATCTTCGAACAAAAGAGGAACAAAAAAGTTGAACTCCGCGAGGTAGAACTCATATTAAGAGTATTTGATAAACATGTCCATAAAATTGAAATAAATATTAGAATTAATTCCAGATATGATATCATGGAAAAATTAATTGGTATACAATATTATACATATATTAGCCGTCTAACAATGAATTTACAAATCTATACCGAAAATAAACTATTATAAATTAGTAGATATACTGAATAAATAAATTGTTACATGTTATTAAATATGTTAGTCGTGTAATAATAAATTTTAGCGGTTAATTTTTAAATACATAAACATTATATATATATTAGCCGTTGAATACTGAATTTATAAGACTAAACCAAAAAATAAATTGTTATAAAATATTAGATACGCAAGATAAATATTTTTTATATATAGTTAAATATGTTAGCCATATAACAATGAAGTTAAAAATTAATTTAAAATTACATGTAAAATATATAAATGAGAAAAAGACAAAAATAGTACTAAATCAAGTTTTTGTTCCCAGACTAGCACTCAAGGTCAAAAGTCACAAAAATAGCACTTAATGTTTTATCAAAAGTCACAAACTTAGGGTTTAGAGTTAAAGGGTGGAGTTTAGGATTTAGGATTTAGGGTTTAGGATTTAGGATTTAGGGTTTAGGGTTTAGGGTTTAGGGTTTAGAGTTTAGGGTTTAGATTTTAGGGTTTAGGGTTTAGGGTTTAAAGTTTAGGGTTTAGGGTTTAGAAATGAGGTTTTGGGGATAAGATTTCAAATTTTGAAAAATAAAAAAATTAAAATTTTCAAATGATAAACTTAGAAATGTGCTATTTTGATCATTTTAGTTTTTGAGTGCTATTTTTGTGATTTTAGATCTTGAGTGCTAGTTTGAGAACAAAAACTTGATTTAGTATTATTTTTGTCTGTTTCTCTTTAATTTAAGCAATAGGAAAACATAGTAATTGCAACTTAAAAAATTACTGGGAACAACTAAAATGTGTATATACCTAAATACACTATAGTGCATGGAAGAACCGGCTCTTGTTAAACTAGGGTATTGGTTTTGTGGTAATGAGAGAAAAAGAAAAGTCGAAGTCGACGAACGAGATGAAGTTGGTGCTTTCCTCGATCTTTCAATCGGTGCTCGCGTCAAAGAATCTCGTCGTTGTCTTTCGTCGAAGAAGAAATCTCGTTATGGAGTTGGGTGAAATCGAAGACAATTGGCCATGGAAGATACACAAGGAGTCCTCCTGAAGTGAGGGCGGAGATGTTTTGTCAATTGACGAGTGGACTCGATGCTGCTTGGACCAAACTCAAAGGAGAAGGTTCGTGTAAATCTCTAAAGCTCATCTCATCGTCAGCTTCTATTTTACATTTATGTATCTTGTTTTGTTTGTTCTTTTGGGAGGAAAGGAACCGTTTTTGTTATACTGCCTCACTCACCTTTAGCTTGTTTTTAAGAATAACGAAAATAAATGCTAGTCATCGAGGCATAGATTGAATCGCAGTGTATAAACGTGGAGGCACACTTTTCATATAGTTTTGCCTCTAAAATTATCCGCTAAATCTCTTGTTTGCTTATCTACCTTTTAGCTTCGATTGGTCCCAATTGTATTTGAATTGAGTGGTGAATTGTATACAGAATCATATGGAACACATGAATCATAATTAGTTAAAAAAAAATCTCTAAAGCTATTAGCTTTTGGTAGTTTTGGCTCTTGACCCATAAAACAGAAACTTGTATCTTAGACAAAGAAGTGAGAAACCGTTCAATTTATACTCCTAGGCAGTGCAATATTAAATATTAGCACTAACAGATGCAGAGAGGATGAGTAAGGTTAAAATTTAGTTATGTTTATTTGAACTTGCAGATGTCATGACGAAGGAGAATATTGCTGAGCCAATGAAGGATATCAGAAGAGCTCTCCTTGAAGCAGATGTGAGTTGGTGTTTCTTGTTCCCTGTCATAGGGGAACATGGAAGGAAACCGGCGACCGTCATCCAAAAATAGGGGAAGGTGCATTGCTTGGAGCCTGTGTGACTGTACTTGGAAACATAAGCATAGGTGCTGGGGCAATGGTAGCTGCAGGTTCACTTGTGTTAAAGGACGTTCCTCCGCATAGGTATAAAAGAAAGTGAGTCTAAAAAAATCTTCAATGTTTGTGGGTTAGTAACTATGTACAGCCTTTTTTGGGATTCTTGAAGTGTGGTTGCTGGAAATCCTGCAAAACTGATCAGGGTCATGGATGAGCAAGACCCGTGTCTGGCAATGAAATATGGTGAGTTTGTAGATTCTTGTATACTTCTTGTTGCCTCTTTTGTGTTTCTTAAATGGATCATGTAATGGATTCTTTCTTTTTCAGAAGTATTAAAATTCATGTTTGTGTCTATCGTGTTTGATTTCAAGTTCAAATTGTGTCTATCGTGTTTGATTTCAAATTCAACTCTGTGTCTATCATATACAGGTTTGAAGTTGCGGCTGCTACAGAAGATGGGAGTGGAGAGCTTGAACGTGATGTTGCAGCTGGTTTGTTTCTTCATCACTTGATAGGTAAGTTGTTGATCTTGTTCTCGGTATGGCAAAAACTTGTAATGCTTAAATGATCTTTGTTTTATGTTGCTCTTGTTATGCAATTGAGAGAGTCACAAGACAATGAACATAGTTGTATTTGTTTTCTTGTTATGCAATTGAGAAAGTCAGGAGACAATGAACCTTTAACATAGTTGTATTAGCTTAAAAAATGTTTTTAAATTTTTTTTAAGAACTTTTAACTTAAGAACCTAGCATTGGAGGACTAAAAATTATGTGGTTCTTAGCATAAACTCTTGACTTACTTTTAATACTAAAATATTGGTTAAAAGCCCACTTAGGGGTTATTTCAATGAACATGCTCTAAGATACTTAGTTCAGAGTCAGCGATAAACATGCTCTTAGGGCATCAAACTTTTAAAAAAATTCAAGGACATCCATCATCTTATGTAAACATTAATGGCATAATATAATAATAAAAAAACAAATATTATACAATGAAATCACAGTGGTATTTAGGTTATAGAGAAAACCATGGATTATGATGAAAACATGGGTTACATAATTAACAAATATGTAAATAATTGTTAATTACTAATGAATAAGAGTAGTTAGAGTGGTTAACAATAATAGTTTTAGGTGTATTTTCTAAAATATTTTATTATAAAATTTTATTTTTGTTGAAACATTTAAGTGACTTAATTATTTTTATCTAAAATATCATATTTAAGGATAAAATCTTAACAATTTCGTAAATATTAGATAAAATATCGTTTGTTAGTTTATTTCTTATATATTTTTATTCTATAGTAGTTTGTATTGATATTATTTTCTGAACATTATGTATTACTTAAAAGATAATTAATGTTTTATAACAAAAAATTTTCAAAAAGATACATACATTTTCTAGGCATGTTTTATTAGTTAATAATGATGAATTACAAAATTGAAAAAACTTAATAATGATTCTGAAAATCCTAATAATATAAAGTTATCGGTAATTGGTAAACACAAGAAATATTACATTTATAAATAATATTTAATATGTTTTCTTAATACATATTAAAACATATAAATTTATATCATTTGGAAACATAGTGCTTATTATTTTTAATGTATAAACTTTTATTTTAAAAAAAATTCGCCTTGGACAGCCGTAAATGCTCGCACAGCTCTGCAAACACCAATCTTACTCCTTTAGAGTGATAAAACATTAGCCAAAGAGAGGCACTCACACAAACCTGCAGAGGTAAGAAATGAGAGGACAGTTTTGGTCTAAGGAAGATGATGTGAAAACCGGCAAAGAAAACATAAACAAGGATGAAAAACAAGCGGAACTTACCAAGCAGTCAAGGACATTTTTGGCCGGTTTTGAAACTTTAATAGGTGAAGTCTAGTTTGAGTTTGTAATACCAACACTAAGTATTATTTTTTTTTTTTGTATTACACACTAATTAAATCTTTGACTCGAACTCTATCATCGGCATTCAACGGCTTGTCACTGTATTCAGCATGATTGCTCGAAATCGTCTCCCGTTAAGGTTTCCTTGTCCAACAAAACATCAAACACCATTCTTACTCCTTTAGAATGATGAAAACATTAGACAAAGAGAGGGCACTCATACAAACCTGCAGAGGTAAGAAATGAGTCTAAAGGAAGATGATGTGAAAACGGAAGTCAAAATAGGGCAAAAAACATAAACAAGGATGAAAAACAAAAGAACTTAAAAATAGATATGAGTATTATTGAGTACACAAGTCTTTCGATGAGGAAGGAAACAAAACAAGTAAAATAAATAGGTGGGGGAGCTAATTAATTAAGTTGCACTAAGCTTGGAACATATGAGCAAAGAAATGCATCACAATAACGGTCTGCACATTCTCTGACATCTGCTGCTTCTTTCAAGGATCCATCTACTCCAATGATGTAAGCTACTTCGCGAGTGGGGTTTCGTATATCTGTGTCTTTATCAAAAACCACGGCGACTTTCTTCTCCTCGTCAATGAAGAAACTCGCAGATGCAGGAAACTGCCACTGAGGGTGAATGAGTTGTTTGATATTGGCCGATAAGAAAAACTTGTTGTTCCAGGACACGGCGTTAGGGTCATCACCAATCTTAGTGGAAATCCAGATCTCAAACGTCAATATATCCCAGGTCTGGAATAAAACCACAAGCTGATCTTCTCTAACACTAGATAGACTCACGGTATCTTGAAAATAAGCCTCACACGGTAGAGACAAAGGCGGCCCGAATGTCTCTCTTGTGAAATCGAAACAGACTAAGAAACCATTGATAGATTGTCTTTCTGAAGCAAACCAGTAGGTGTTTCCCTTTAAAGATAGGCTCCATGAATCAGAACTGAAGTCGTAGATTTTGAACTCGACAAAATGAGAGAGAAAATCAATAAATCTCAAGACTTTGTGGGACTTACTGTTACGGTCGTAACCGAGAGCATACGTATAAGAACACCTATACTGGTCCTCTAAGTGGCAATTATGTGTGTGCTCGATCCACCTGGTTTGCCCCCAATACGGGTTCCAAACCACGAGCCTGGAGTGACCTTTGGGGATGCATAACAATAAACAGTCGCAGTGAAAGATTTCACACACATCGATTTGATCTGAACCGTCTGGGCCAATAAGTCGCAGAAATTAAGCAAAACCCAATGAACTAAATCTTTCGCACTTAACTCATTAGTAAAATTAAATGTGACCGCAGTCAATATAACTTCTTTGTTTGGTCGAGACCGCCAGTCAATATAACTAAAAATATTAATTTTCTATGAATTTCGGTTATATTGGTTCGGTACAAAAGAATGTTGGGTTATGTTTTCTGTACAAATGTAATATCGGTTTAGGACTATCTAAACCGATAACAAACGAATATATGAAAGTTCATAAAAGAACAAAGAACAGCAAAAAAGAAGATTCTCGCAACAAGAGTTTGAGACAAGTTTTGCTCTCCTTCAGGTTATTTCGCTGTTTACATGGAGAACTTCTGAGGGGCAGTATCAAAATCGTCTCCGAAGTCGTACCTTTGACTTTCCCTTCCAACCTGAGATAAAAAAAGTTTTCAAAGGTTTTAGTCTGCGAACTAAGGTTCAAGGCTGTTGGACATGGACTTTGTCCCCAACAAGGCTTATAAGATAATGGGCTCAGCCCATTTAAAATGGGGGTCACTAGGAAACCCTAGACCTCTCCTTTCTATAAATAAGGAGTCAACCTCCTTTGAGAGGGCTATCTTGGACTCTCTTTTGGTCTCTCATCCATCTCTCTCTACTTCTAGAGAGAGAAACACCTTTCCACATGCTTTCACCTAAGCACTTGTGATCCTTTGTTGTAGAACTACGATTGGCTTGATCCCCTTTCAAGGTACGTAGGCAACCCTTCACTGGGTCCAGCTTGATCATTAAACACCTTTTTCTTATTCTCTTCGAGTCCTCGTCTTATTCTCTTCGAGTCCTCGTCTCGTTCATTCAAGCGCAAATCTTTCTCTCGTCACTCGACCGTACTTCGACCGACGAGTCCTCACTTGACCGACGAGTCCTCACTCGACCGAAGAGTCGTCACTTGACCGTTTTCTTCGAGTCGTCTCCATCCGGTTCAAGCTCAGCATGAAGACTTCTCCTAACCCCACTGACGAGTCCTCGTCTCGTTTATTCACTAGTTTGTTGACAGTTCTCAAACAAAGGCGAGAACAGAACAGTCTATATGAAACATGGCACTACGTTACCTTTCCCAAGTATAAAGGATCACATGACAAACTCTCATCCATGGCTAGCAGATTCTTCGACAGCCCAATTGTCCTGAAACATCACATAAACACACACAGAGCTGTGTTTAACTCTAACACTCTACCCTGGCTAAATAATCCAATTCTCTATCAATTTGACATTCCAAATGCAGCTTATTACGGGGACTCGGAAACAAAGAAGAATCGAAGTAACGAAAAAGTCAGCAACGAATTTGGTTCATAGACATACCTTTGGATGACAGAAACCATGACCTCTATCATCTCACTGGTTTTGTACTGCTCAGGGTCCTCCAACAATCTCACCATTCCATCTTTCTGGTTGATAAGAGCATGTATCTGACCATCCTGTATCTGCATATAACAGCACTTCTAGTTAAATAGCTAGCTTCCAAAAATAAAGTGTGGGACACACAGAATACACTACCATCTGAATCACATGCGTTTCCGCCTCCTTAGCATTAGCAGTTTGGACCATCATGTTGACAATATCTTGAAGCGACAAGGTCAAGTACTTGTGAGTCAATCCCAGTATGTTGCGCTTGTAAAGGGATGACACTGCTTGCTTCACTAATCCAGTGTCCTTATCCTGAGAAATAGGATGATGAAGATTAATCAGTGCGTGTTATAGGATGAATGAAGATTAATACCAGTGAGATATTACAGTTCGTGTCTAGGGGAGATTTACCTGTTCAAGATCTGAGCTCTGGGCCACAACCACTGCCTCTAGTTCACTGATCTTCCCATCGTTATAACGATTACCCACTTCGTAGTAAGGCTGAGAAAGGAGAATCATAAAGTCATAAGCTTGTACAGGTATGGAGTATCATTGTAATGAAGCTCCGATTGTAAAAGTCCATGAAGGCTAGCAACATGTGAAAAAGGTAAAATAGAATGCCTTACATTGTAATGAAGCTCCGATGTCTTCTGGAATCTCTTCAGTCCAATGCCATTCATTCCACTGTCAAAAGTGCAGAGAATATTATAAGAAAGTTGCTTTTGATATATTAACATAGGGATCAAGGACGAGAATCAAACGGGTGGACTAATGCTGTGACATAATCATCGACTGAAACAATCAAACTGATATAGCAAAGAGGAAAAGAGGCTCACTCATAACCAGCTTTGTAGCACTTGGCCTGGAGACATAGCTGAAGACAATCCGGATGCAATACAGTCGAACAATTAGCAGAGACCTGAACCTTGCGAACAGCTGACACCAGTGGCGCCACCCCTCTTATCGGATCCTTAAGCTCCAAAACTCTGTCTTTGAATCTCTTACAAAGAGTAACAACTGCAAGAATCAAAACAACAACATCATCATCATCATAATCTCTCTAAAACATAAAACACACAGACAGAGACGAGAAAAGATTACATTTTTCACTGTGTTTAAAATGGCGATCGCCTGAGTGCGGATGGCTCTGTCGCCATGTACCTCCTAGGCGAGGGTGGGTTCCGTAAGGCGCGCACCATGTTAAAAGTCGAGCGTAAGGCGAGATTATTGTAAACCGTATCTAAACCAGGTATGAAACCAAGCCTTAATTAATAATTAAACCTAGGACTTAAAAAAAACTTAACCGTCGGGGAAACTTAAACGCCTAAATAACAATGAGAACCCTAGCTTTATAAAAGAGAAGTTACGTAAAACATAAACATAAATCTCAAGGTTTTTTGCTTAAGGTTAGAACTCTCTAGTCTTTACTCTTTCCAATCTCGTTTATGCTTATTCTTCTTATAGATTCATGTGCTCCTTTGTCACAGATTAGAACGTACTGCGGTTGCTTTGGTCAGAGTTAACACACATGGTTTGTCTTTTACTCTCTGCACTTTTTTTTTTTTTCTCTTTTTTGTCTTCATTCTGTCTCATTTTTTGTCAGTGATCACAGTCTAGTTATGGATCATAACTTATGATCAGTATGGTTTTTTTTACTTTGATCACAGTTTTATTATGATATTATCTTTTGGTTTCTACATTTGAGACTTTGTTTTTGGGTTTTCTTTTTGAATAATTTTGTTTTGGTTTAACTATCTTCAAATAATAAAGCTTGCAACTTATTTAAATTTAGTGCATCAATCATTGCATAATTCTACGTTTCTTCTCCAATACAAAACAAAACATAACTAAAATGTTCTTCAAGGCGAGCGCCATATTGCGCTATGGCGCGAGGCTCGGCACGTCTCGCCATTTTAAACACATATTTTTCATCAATTAACAGAACCACACCAGAAGCATTCCCCTTGGACACTAGACCACGCGCAAGAGCCTCGCTTGAACAATCAAACGATACAAAACTTAAGATAAGAAAGTCACACAAACGCAGCAGAACCTATACACATCAGGACAAAGTAGACGAGAGAATGAATTGAATGGTCGAGCTGTTCAAGATGAACATCCGAGCTGCCATGGTTCACTAAAAGACACATAATTTTCAAGAAATAAGAATATAGATCTAACAAATTGATACAAAGTGACAATAAAGATTTGCCCTTTTCGCTTTCATTAAGCTCCGGATCATAATCGGGGTCTCCATCGACATCATCGGAGTCGGAGGAACCTTCTTCGCCTCCATCCACAACCGCCTCGTCAACGCCTCCATCCTCGTCCGCCTCGTCAACGTCTCCATCCTCATCAACAACATCCTCGTCGGCGCCACCATCGTCTTCTGCGGACGAATCAGATAGTGCACGACACAGAACTGGTTGTCACCGCGGTGGTGATTCCGTCGGCAAAACAAATCGCCTTCTGGCCTCTCCATAGTCGCTTCCGTACGAGTGACCTGAGCCCCTTGTACAGGTGGTCCTGATCTGCAGTTCTTTCTTCTTGTCTCTTCCACGTCGTCCCACCCAAAGCGATCTCTGATGCGACGGGCGAAGTAGAGAAAGATGCCCTCCTCCAGCGGTTCTGGCCCCAACGTTATAAGGCTCTCGGGGAGGGGGATAGTCGCATGTCTGTCGTAGATCGCCACAAGATCGTCTTGATTTAGCCAATCGAGCGTGGATCTCTGGAAAACTTCTTCGATGTCATCATCAAAGTTTTCGTCCTGAAGATTCGTCGCCGCCATGATCTTTCGGAGCGGGAGACTGAAACTTTTGATTAGGTTACAATTGATTTTTGTTCCGGTTCGATTTTACAAGTGTTTCACCGTCTTTTATTCACCGAAAACCAGATTAGGCTACAAATTGATTTTGGTTCCGGTTCGACTTTGCTAAATCGGAAATCATATAATGAATAACCGAGCGAAACGAAGAAGAGGCATCACCTTACGCCCTTTAAAAAAAATTTTAAATCAATTATATACTCTACAAATTCTCAATACCCTTCTATTTTATTAAAGTATATGCAATTATGGAACCCACCCTCGCCTAGGAGGTACATGGCGACAGAGCCATCGCCTGAGTGTGCCTCGCGCAAAAGGCGATCGCCATTTTAAACACAGTGAAAAATGTAATTGAGAATTCTGAGGCCAATTTCGTAATTGCCGATACTTTAATAATATAGAAGGGTATTGAGAATTTGTTGAAGATATAAGTGATTAATTTTTTTTTTAAAATGGCGGCGTACGAGGTGCGCCTCTTCTCTGTTTCACTCGGTTATTCATTATATGATTTCCGGTTTAGTAAAGTCGAACCGAAACCAAAATCAATTTGTAGCCTAATCTGGTTTTCAGTGAATAAAAGACGGTGAAACACTCGTAAAATCGAACCGGAACCAAAATCAATTGTAACCTAATCGAAAGTTTCAGTCTCCCGCTCCGAAAGATCATGGCGGCGACGAATCTTCAGGACGAACTTTGACGACGGCATCGAAGAAGTTTTCCAGAGATCCACGCTCGATTGGCTAAATCAAGACGATCTTGTGGCGATCTACGACAGGCATGCAACTATCCCCCTCCCTAAGAGCCTTATAGCGTTGGGGCCAGAACCGCTAGAGGAGGGCATATTTCTCTACCGCGCCCGTCGCTTCAGAGATCGCTTTGGGTGGGACGACGTGGAAGAGACAAGAAGAAAGAACTGCAGATCAGGACCACCTGTACAAGGGGCTCAGGTCACTCGTACGGAAGCGACTATGGAGAGGCCAGAAGGCGATTTGTTTTGCCGACGGAATCACCACCGCGGTGACAACCAGTTCTGTGTCGTACACTATCTGATTCGTCCCGCAGAAGACGACGGGGGCGCCGACGAGGATGTTGTTGACGAGGCGGACGAGGATGGAGACGTTGACGAGGTGGACGAGGATGGAGGCGTTGACGAGGCGGCTGAGGATGGAGGCGTTGACGAGGCGGCTGAGGATGGAGGCGAAGAAGATTCCACGAGTTCCTCCGACTCAAATGATGTCGATGGAGACCCCGATTATGATCCAGAGCTTGATGAAAGCGAAAAGGGTAAATCTTTATTGTCACTTTGTATCAATTTGTTAGATGTGTATCCTTATTTCTTGAAAATTCTGTCTTTTAGTGAACTTTGGCAGCTCGGATGTTCATCTTGAACAGCTCGACCATTCAATTCATTCTCTCGGCTACCTGTGAGTCTACTTTGTCCTGATGTGTATAGGTTCTGCTGCGTTTGTGTGACTTTCTTATCTTAAGTTTTGTATCGTTTGATTGTTCAAGCGAGGCTCTTGCGCGTGGTCTAGTGTCCAAGGGGAATGCTTCTGGTGTGGTTATGTTAATTGATGAAAAATCTATGTTTAAAATGGCGCATGGGGCACCAAAGCGAGACGTGCCGAGCCTTGCGCCTCGCGCCATGGCGCAATATGGCGCTCGCCTTGAAGAACATTTTAGTTACGACATTTTTTTTTTTTTTTTTTAGTTACAGCATTTTAGTTACGTCTTGTTTTGTTTTGTATTGGAGAAGAAACGTAGAAAACTCTTATGCAATGATTGATACACTAATTTAAATAAGTTGCAAGCTTTATTATTCGAAGATAGTTAAACCAAAACAAAATTATTCAAAAAGAAAACCCAAAAACAAAATCTCAAATGTAGAAACCAAAAGATAATATCATAATAAAACTGTGATCAAAATAAAAAAAACCATACTGATCATAAGTTATGATCCATAACTAGACTGTGATCACTGACCAAAAATGAGACAGAATGAAGACAAAAAAGAGAACAAAAAAAAAAAGAAAGTGCAGAGAGTAAAAGACTAACCGTGTGTGTTAACTCCGACCGAAGCAACCGCAGTACGTTCTAATCTGTGACAAAGGAACACATGAATCTATAAGAAGAATAAGCATAAACGAGATTGGAAAGAGTAGAGATTAGAGAGTTCTAACCTTAGACAAAAAACCTTAAGATTTATGTTTATGTTTTACGTAACTTCTCTTTTATAAAGCTAGGGTTCTCATTGTTATTTAGGCGTTTAAGTTTCCCCGACGGTAAGTTTTTTTGAAGTCTTAGGTTTAATTATTAATTAAGGCTTGGTTTCATACCTGGTTTAGATACGGTTTACATTAATCTCGCCTTACGCTCGCCTTGGACATGCTCGCCTTCTCGACAAGGCACCCATGGCGTGCGCCTTACGGAACCCACCCTCGCCTAGGAGGTACATGGCGACAGAGCCATCGCCTGAGTGCGCCTCGCGCCATGGCGCAAAAGGCGATCGCCATTTTAAACACAGGATCGTCCAAATAAAAATGAACGTATGTGAGAGCCAAAAACGATCTATAAAGCCAGGAATGAGGGTTGTTGAGTAATAAAGGGTACCTAACGCATGCATGAACAACCGTTAGAAATGAATGCCGAACAATCATATGCTTTAGATCTTGCTCCAGATCTTCTGTGACACTAAAAGGAAGCTTGCGGATCAAGGGTAGAACAGAATCGATAATGAAAATAATACTCTCTAGTAACTGTGCTCCTATTCTACTATCAACCTGCAACAAACACATGACGAATTGGAGGTTAGCAACATTTAAAAGCTTGAGATACTATTACGGACACACCTTTCACACATGATTTCTTCTCAGGATAACTACCACCATTTTTCAAAGAAAACAGGCATAGCGATAGTCATAACAGAATCATTTATATACAAGAATCTTAATCATAGTGGCCATATATAACCTGACTCTTCAAATACGGCTGTAGGGTAATAACAAACTTCGTAGGGTCTGAAGCCGGTGTACACAGCCCAGGATCCACCAGACAGAAAGCATGCAAAGCAAGTACATAAGGAAGCACTTGCACGTCTCCCTCTCCACGGCTCAGTTCTTCTACCTGGCAGAATAAAGGATGTTAGATTTTGGTATTTGACCAACCCAGCAATGCACAGACAAGAAGCATCAATGTGGACCTGTAATATATTTTCCAGTAAGCACTTGCACATCATCTCGCAGCGCCGGTATGCAAGAGCAACTGGGTTGATACCAGCAGCTTTAGTTGCTTGAGGGAAAAAATCAAGGGCCAGGTACGCTTAATAATTGTTACAAGAAGCTGGTGATTCGGGGTCCTCCTTAACAACCCCACCATTTGCTTAGTTTTCGTTTCCACTTCCACTGGAATGGAGCTAGCATCACTAGCAAACTGAGTATGATGCCCTGGAGGTTCCTCAAACCAGAATTCATAGAAAGTTTTGCACACAAGATCCTGCGAATGAATTTTTTTGTAGTATAAATCTCGTAAGGCCAAGAAAGATTAAATAGCAATGCATATCGAAATACAAAGATTACCTGTATACTAGACTCATCATCACAAAGATTACCTGTATACTAGAAATACAAATGCTCCAGGATTGCATCGTAGAACTTGGTCATATAACTGCAAAGGCTCCGCAGAATTACAGTTTAGCGCTCTAGCCTCGTTTCTAAGATCCCTGCAAAGATTAAATCAGAAAGCAATAAGTTGATGCCCTCTACAAGCTACGCTACGCTACTGCAGAAATAAACACAATCTGAATCTCAGAAAACACTCAAATTCAAGGTTAGCCGTGAATTTAACCAGCACATAACCAATTTGAGAGATAGTCGACTTACAAAATTAGCAACGAAACAGATTCTTCATAAACAATATTCTCTGATTTCAATTCTAGAGAGTGTGAAGGGAGAAGAACGAGTCAGATTCACTTACAGATAAGAAACGTCAGTTTCTTCAAGCATGTTCGCGATTCTCCTAGACTGCGAGAGAATCTCGCTGCGATTCAACGACCTGTTGTCGCTAATACCTTCGCCAGCCTCATCGAACAGCTTGAACTCTCCAGGCTGAGTCGAGCCGCAGAATATGGGTAGCGAGGGGAGCGGCAAGTGAGAAGCAACATCCGACTGCACTGTATTGGCCAAGCCGATCCCGAACTGAGTCAAATTTGAACTTGAATCCCATCCGGAACTGCTTGGATTGCTCATCGAAGTCGCGGATTCAAAAATTAGCGTTTCCAGAAATCAGATTTCGAAGAATTTGGAAGATTTTGGAGGAAGTTTGTGAGTCATGGAGAGAGAGTTGAGCCCTCGATTGAGAAATTAGGGGAGAATTGTGATGCAATTGGCGGGGAAAGTAAGAAGACAGCTTCTCCTGTAATTTTTACCCTGTTAAACTACCGATATACCCCCACGATCTTTATTGATCGGCAGTTACCACTCGGTAAGTAGGCAGGGATAGTTTCGGTAGTTACTTCTATGAAAAGATATTATACTCTTCATTTAATAT
This sequence comes from Brassica napus, assembly GCF_020379485.1. Lineage (NCBI taxonomy): Eukaryota > Viridiplantae > Streptophyta > Magnoliopsida > Brassicales > Brassicaceae > Brassica > Brassica napus. The sequence goes on along the minus strand of NC_063452.1, from coordinate 57,758,692 downwards.
TTAAAATATAATTAATTCTAATTACTTTCAAAATTTTGTTATTATTTTGGACCCTAAAATACACCAATATTATTTTTGATGGTTTTTTATTTATATAACAACACATGTGGAAGTTATTTTTTTTGTCATCCGTATTATTAAATGGTACAAAGTCCATGAAAACATACTTGAGATAAATTTCACAAAAAAGACCAAAATATAAATGGGTCAAACTAAATCATAAGCCTATTACCGTCGTTGAAGAAAGGACACCGCTCACCACGTAGACGATCGTCATGTGATCAATGAAAACATGTCAAAGCCAGAGTTCACCATCTTTCTCCGGAAGGAACCAGTCAAGAGACGCGGCAGAGCTCCGTCCATCGGAGCAAAAGAACCAGTGGAGAATCCGCTCAAACAAAACAGCCTTCACAAGAGATTTAATCGAGAAATCTATTCTGGCGGATCTACGCACAAAAAACGACAATTGTCTGCAATCGATCTGAAGAACTCTGTATTCCAGCATGCTCGAACAGACATCTTTGAAGATTTTAATAAGCATGAAGAAGCGACGGTCTTTGAAAGGAAAGGAAAATTTATGGAGGCTCAGATCAAGAGTCAGTTGGAGTAGAAAAGAATGGAGGCGTAGATCAAACGAAACCAGGATAAATCCAAAATAAGCCGGCGAATAACAATGTTATAGGAGCCATTGCCTCCTAGAGTTTAAAGCCGGCGAAGTCGGTGCTAATGTAGCTACCAGAAAAAAAAAACCGGACGATCATGAGAGGAACTGATGCAACGCTGGAAGCAAAGCCGGTCGGGAACACCGAAATCGGAAGACAAAACCATCGGACTCTCTAATCTTCTCAACTTCCATTAAACCTTCTTATTTTTTTTTTTGACAATATGGTCTAAAGTTTCGAGAGAATATTCTTTCAGTAAGAGAGAAGAGAGAGTCACCATACCGTTTTTTTATGTCGAAGCTATGTAAGTTTGTGATCTATTTAAAAATTGCTAAAAATATTATATATCATCTAATCTGTGTAATTTTACTGCTGTAGAAATGGATTTACTGATTTTTTTACCGAAAAAATCACTTCACTACTTTCGGACCCAATAGAATTAAAAGCGCAACATACGGCGGCCCATGGGCTTTAGAGTGTAAAACCTAGGCCTTCCTAGAACACAATAGCTGGAAGCCTGGAGAAGTCTTGTTACAGTGAAAACAAATAACACAAGTCCTTAAACTATTCTCATATGGAGATTTTTTTAAAAACCGATAATTACGTTATTACAAAGAAATATTACAAACGATTCTACAGCCGACAATTCTACCTGTCATATGAGGATTCACGCCTGACTGTATCACCTGAACCGACTTATGGAATCCATGTTTGACGGTACTCTTTGCGCTATGCTGCAAATCTCTTGTAAGTTTTTTTTCTTTTAATTCGCATAATTCCGTATTCTCCGAGAATTGAAACCCAGACTTCTTGGTGTAAAAGTATTAACGAACTCTTGATCAAAACAGTGGACCAAAAGGATTCCACATTCTCATATGCAGATTATATATTGCTTTGCCGACGTCAATATTTATATGTCATATTCTGACCTACTGATCATTGGTCGGTCACAAGAATCTGTAACTTTTGTAGCCATACAGTCACTTTCCAACAAACTCAAGTCAACATCTTATACTGACATTCAAGATATTTTTTTTAGTCACTACTACTAATAAGGATCTAAGCTCACGTGTCACTTTAACTTTCAAGCAACAAGCTCCCAAAAGTTTGGAAGAATCCGACAAAATCTCCACAGATATATTATATTCTCTCCTCATATTATCACAAGTCATAACTTCACCTTTTTGTAAAGATATATAATAACATTTAACATAAAGTGAGATTCTAAGTAATAAATGCCTCCAGATTCATATCTTGGTCCGTAATTCGACTAAGGAGCACAAAACAGTTTCCTATCCTTAAAGAGTTGTAAAAAATAAAAATATATAAAGGGCAATGCCATTATCCATGTATTGTGGACTGATAAGATTCTAACATCCAAACTAAGTTAATAGCTTTAAACTAAGCAAAAACAAAATAACAACAACAACAGACATATCTGTAAAACCAAACAGGATCTCATCCTATTCTTACTGCAGAGACCTGATACTTTTGATACTATCCCAGGGTTTTCTTGATCTCTTTAACCCAAAACACACAATACAACAAATATTTACTTCCACTGGAAAAGAAACAGCAGCAGGAGTATAGCTTAGCTGTTGTGTTATCCGAGGATGGTTGTTTTTTCAATACCTTCTTGTATTCCCAGGAGAATAGCAAAGAATAGTACCAAAACATATAAGATACTATATATAGCAAAGACTAGTTTCCAAAAGGCAGATTCATAATGAAATGCATTGTACTCCCTCTGGTATGCTCCGAGGCATCGGTCCAACCGCAACGTATCTCTGTGGCATCGGTTTTAGAAGAGTGGCTTGTCCGGAGACTGGTCCCTTGCTGTGAAACCTTGCAAAACGGTTGATAACAGAGAATCTTTCCAAGTCCTCTATGTCGAATTTTAATTCTGCCATTGACTGTGTCTTCTCCAGTCTGCACCAAAAAAAATAAGTAAAAGGTTTTTATAGAGTGTTATGAGAAAAACAAGCAGCTGCTAAAAGTAGTGTTCATACCTTTCAAAGCTTTCCTTGAGTTTATTTGCTTTCTCTGTTAAACTCTCAATCTTTTTTGGTATCCTATTAAGATATTCCGAGTTAAAGAGTTTCTCAATAAGGAAACTAGTACATAATGTGGCTTGAGTTTTTCAGTATGATACTTACTTGTCAATCTCATATGATGATGGTGGCAAACCATTCTCTCTCTTGTGGGTAAGGCTGCAAGCATCAGCAAGAGTTGCTCTAGCAATGAAGAAGCACAAAACATCACAGCTTGACGATGCTTTTGAAAATAAGCGGAGTGAGGGTGGAGGATCAAGTAGCTGCTGCATAAGCTGTGATGTTACAACAAGTCTTCTCTTTGAACGGTGCAGTGGCGGTGCAAACTCGAAGGTATGAGTATCATACTCGGCCTACAATGGAATTAGAACATTTAAAATCATATTTCAATCACATTAAACCATACTCTTTGAAGTAATATACCTTCTCAGCTAAGAAGTTAGCAACTCTGGCCCATTCTTGTTCTGCCTCACTGCAGAAAGAACATATTTTTTTAAGTTAATCGAATGAGAATAAAAGAGAGAGGGTAAACGTCAAAACATCCGAAAAGAGTAAGGGAAAAGACCTGATTGTGTGATCCCTTTGGGATGCATTAGAGACTTCTTCATGCCAAGGCAGCTTCTTTGTTCTCATAAGTTTGCGTTTCTTTGGTGCGATTATCTCTGCATGTTTGTGCATTGTGTCTAAAGGCTTAGAATGCTGAGGCAACTTCTCGGGAATCACTTGAGACTCATGTGCAGGTTGCATCTGATCATTTCGAGAGGCTCCACCAGGGAACGCAAATGACTTAAGCTGTGACATTGAGCTCATTCCACTATCCATTGGCAGTTTATTAAAATCAGCTGCTCCCAGCCCTTGAGGCAAACCAATCCTCTGTTGCAGATTATATCCTGTGGACGACATCTGTTGGGACTTTTGCCACGTTGTGACATCACTTCTCAATATCTCAGCGGGAACTTTGACTGGTTCTTGATCCAAAAGATGCTGGCGACTTGGTAAGTCCATCCACACATTAAACTGCTGATTGGTACCTCGTTGGGGAGATCTAGTCTGACTAGTGGTGTGGCCTCCAAGGCCTGGAAGTGTTGCATTGTCAGGTAAAGACGCTACAAATGGATTAGTCGTCTGCATTTGGGATACAGACACGGTGGACAGATCATTCTGTTGTATGAACTGCGGGAACATCCCCGCTTGCCCGAGCTGACGAGGCACAAGTGAAGAAGACATACCGGCTAAGTGACTTGCAGCTGTACTGGAGCGATGGATGCCTGTCTGAGACTGTAGCTGATCAAACATCCCCAAGGACTGCATATACATATTACCTTTAGATATCTTCGGTTGAGGATTACAATCCACCCAGTGACCAGTCACATTCGAGGACCTCTGAGTGGAAACAGGAGTAGTACTATCATCCTGAAAGAGACCTGGCCTCATCTGATTCGAAGGCACCTGAAACCCAGGGAAGCTAGGCTGTTGCTTATCACTGTCTGCTATGAAGTTGGATATGTCATTAATGTCGGCAGACATTTCCATGTTCTGATACGTTAAGCCGCTGAACTCCTCGGGAAGACCAGTCTCGCTGCTAGAAGCTTCAGCAACAGCGGTCTGCATAAGCGCGCTCCAGCTCCCACTCTGCATAGATGATGGGAAAGGACTGGAGAAACTCACACTGTCACCAAACACTCCGGAAGCAATCTCGGAGATGCTACTACTGTCTTCCATACTGAACAGAATCTTCTCTTCTAGTGGGTCAAGACCTTGAGACAGCTTCGTGGTATCCTTCTGCTGAAACGAAGACCAGCTTGCTTGTTCCTCCTGCCTCCCACTAGAATCTTTTGGAGAGCTGTCAAATTGTTGAGAAAGGAGATTGACTGAACCTGTCCCTTGAACTCCAAGATTTGACATAAATGTTCCCTGCTGGAGAGGTAACTGTGGTGGAGATGGATCATATTGACTTTTAAAGAAAGGGTTGCTAAATGCTATGCTGCCAGGTTCCTGATACATCGCTTGAATCGGAGGCTGTTGACTCATATTACCTCTTGCATTACCAACCGGAGCACCGTAGAGAGAAACATCAGGCTGCTGAGAACCAAAACCCATAGAAAACATTCCTTGTTGGCCTGGGGTTGCGCTCCTCTGTGGCCAGTTTAGATATCCTTGTGAAGAATCATTTAGAGGCATTTCATCAAGAAGAGGTGGAAACTGTCTGCTACTGTTAGCTTGCTTCTGAGCTGTAGACGAATAAGGGTTTGAAAAGTTCTGCTGCTGCATTTGAAGAGCATGTAGCTGCTTGAGCATCACCTGCTGCTGCAACAGCTGCATCTCATCGTAACCAGACTGCTTCATAAGGCTATGTTGTGGAAGTAGTTGCTAATTTCTCTTGAAGCGTTGTTTGGAAACATAAATCACACCACTGGATTCTTCAGTTAATGTCAGACCTTTACGAATTTGAATCTTGAAAACGAGCTTTATAGTCTTTAGTTGGTTAAACAAACTAAGCTTTCACATAAACAACACATGTTGAATTTGATGTTCAGAAAACTTTCACATGCATTAAACTTGTAACATCATCATCATCATCATCAGCTTATCCTTCTCTCCCAAAGACCAGTAGATCCATCAACCATCTGTAACACCAAACAGTATTCAAGAGATGTCATCCCTCAGTAATGCAATGCAAAACTTTAATTGCTAAACAGATCCTTCTAACCTTGTGGGCAAATCTACATAAAATTGGGGAAGAACACAGAATCAAAAGCTTAAAGTAGTAATTTTTCAGAAAAGAAACAAGTAGATTTTCAAGACCTTAGAGCTCCAAAGGATGACCCAGAATCAATCAAACTACAGTTAATTATAGAACAGAAAATTCAAGAGAAACTCAGAATTTACCAGATGGAAGCAAATAAAAACCGTGATCTGAGGACAATAGAAGCTCAGAATCGTCTAGGGTTCTTCTTCTTCACTGGAACCACAAACCCACGGCTCAATTTGCCACCAAAATAATAAAATATATATTAAGAAAAAGAATTTGTTTTTTATTTCTTTCCCTCTTCTTTTCCAAGCTTCTCTTCTTCTCTCCTTGAACTGAAATTCACGAAAAGAAAATTATTTCCCAGACAATTATTTCCTTTTTTTTCTCTGAACAGTAGACTCAGAAAATTTCTGATTCTTTTAGAAATGTTAAATCTTCGGACAAGAAGCCGAAGAAGGCCAGAGGACAGATACTGCTGCAAGAAAAATAAATACAGTAAAAAGAAATAAAGAGAGAGAAACTAATTTTTCTGAAAAATACAAAAGTTAATAAATTCATGACAAGGAAACGAACCTCAGGCTCGGAGTTTGGTTCAGTAACAAAGGCGGTAATAGCGTGTACATCGTGTATTAGATGGTGGATGCGCTTTGTTAAGCTGTTTAGATTTAACGGTCAAGATGATGTTGAGATTAAAGATCGGACGATGTAGATTTATTAGAGAAAGTTGACCTAGATAACTACGAATCGTTTGCTTCAGAGATAGGCTGATTAAAAAAGTAGGTGGGAATTAGCTATGTGAAAAATCCCACGCGCTTTAAACAAAGCGTGACTTTAGTTTCTCCTCACCACTGTGTAACGCTTTTGTTTAGTTAGTTGATTGATAAATTAATATCCGTCTGATCTTCTCTTAATGGTCCAGTATCCTTTTAGTTTATGCGATTTATAGCACAACAAACTGGTGGTATTCACTATTCAGTATGGTAGTGAAAATAAGCAAATACATTTTTTTAATAAATCGGTATTAAAAACAAAAACAACATTCATTCCCACCAAAAATATGAAAAAGAGTATGCAAAACCATCAGTAAGCTTTCTCTAGCAGAACTTACAACAATCTCATTCCATGATCGGGAACTTTTGATGAACCAGGTCAGGAACAGAGAATCTTTGGTGTTTTCTGAGTACCACATATTCTAAGACAAGAAATGATATTTCAGACTTTTTAAGAAACTGCGTTTAGTTATGTCCACATTTCATATGTAAGAAGTGGACGAATGATTTCAGATTCAGACCTTAAGAAATTGAGATTCCGGAAGAGATTCGAAGGTTAGAGTCTGCTCCTCCGCTCACTACGCTGTCTCCTTTCCACCAGTCAGCACATAAAACCTTCAAAGCCAATATTTTAGCACTGTTTGAGTAACAAAAGAACCAAAAAGAAGAGTAGAAGATAAAAGATAAGTTTGTGTGTTAATTTACCTTATCCTTGTGAGTGTCGATCACTGACAAAGGCCACTGCAAATGAAAATGGATGAAGAATATCAGTTTCAAACCAAGGAAACAACGGAAAGAGTGTGTGTGTGTGCTTACAGCGGTTCTGAGATCCCAGAGCATGATTTTGCCATCATATGAAGCTGAGAGCAAGTGAAACCAAGAGCTTTTGTGCCATTTACAGGCGGAAATCCATGATGCGTGTGAAGCAAATTGAAACACTGGAGCAGATGTTCCTACAGATTGTATGAAGAGAGTTTATCAACCAGACTACCAGAGTAATAAACTCGGTATATGGTTCATATATTTTTGACTATGTGTGTGTGTTCATATAGATCTCTCACCAGGCTTACGAGGATCCCATACTCTAAGTATTGGATCTGACCCACCAGCAGCTACAAGCGCAGAGCCTTCACCTCCAACATCTACCGTGTTGAGAGCTTTTCCACAGAACTACATTTTGACAGAAACAAACTCCCTCTAAGCTTCGATGGAAACAACTTATACGCACTTAATTCTAAGCAGGAACGGGTCTGGTGTGTGCCTGAATTCACGAGAATGCAAAGGAGTATGAGAAAGCATACCAAGTTCAAAGATTCTTTCCCTGTGGGAACATCCCATCTCCTTACAGAATGGTCCCATGAACAGGAATAAATCACATCATGCTCCGGCCAAACAACTGATGAGACACACTGTGTGTGTCCAACAAATGTACTCTCCGCTTCTCCCTGTAAGAAATTCAACGTCGAAATTGAAAGTAGTTACTTCAACTGAGAACACACCACTGTTGGAGAGTAGACCTGTCTCTTCCTCATATTCTGAAGAGCAAACAATGCGTTTCAAAAGAGGAGTTTATTGAGGGTACCTCTAACTGAGTTTCCTCGGCCTGATTATTCCCTTTTCTTCTCTTCCCTGCTACTGACAACTCTGAAGTAGCCTCATCTGTGTCCCATAAATTGATCGTGCAATCCCATGAACCCGAGCAAATCTGAAATACATTATACAGCAGGTGAGCACGATGAAAATACAAAGTAGTTTCATTAGCGATACACAAGTTAAGCGTATGAGGAAACGGTAAACCTTGCTCCCGTATTTCTGAGCTGCAACACTTGCCACCGACGCCTTGTGCCCACGTAATATTTTGTAAGCCCCAACTCTTGTAGTAGGGTCACCAGATTCAGCTGTATCAACCTTCATACACAAAAAGATGACTTTAGTTAACCAGAACATTTACCTTTGCTTGTATATTAGCACCCGTGTTTACCTTAAACAATCTCAATGTTCGATCTTTAGCGGCAGTTGCTACAGTAACATTTTCTGCACCTGGATGGACAAATGAACAAGAAAATGTAAGGAAGGGATAGATGAGCGAAAAAGGTGAAAACCTTCTTTGTTAATACTATTTGCTAGTGAATAAAAGGCAAAGTATAGATTTATCGTGCTACGATCATACCTTCGGAGTTAACAAAGGCAATAGAAGAGATTGCCCCAGAGTGGCCTTCTAAAATGTGTGTACACGACTCAGGAGAGCTCCATATCCTAATCAGAAGAAATAACTTAGATCCTTGCAAATGTTGACAGCAATACAAAGAGATAGAAGATAGGCCGATGCATACATGATATAAATAAATTATTCAAATGATTACCTTCCTAACCCATCATAGCAGCCGGTCAAAATGAATCTGAAAATGAAAAAAACGAGATCAGGACAACCACTTACAGAACGTTTACAATCAAGAACATATAAATACATCCTTTAAGACAATAACAATCACTGGATGGCCCTGATTTGTTTAGTTTTAAGCAAAATCTACATAAGTAACAGGTGTTAATATATCACAAAAACAATGATACGGCAGTCGTGTACATTAACCCTTTACACAGTTCTATACTTCTATGATTCTCTATACGGCATCAACCAACAGTTCGTAAGTGGTAACGCAAAAAATAGAATAAGATTTTGTAAAAGGAGAAATATCGTAAACTTATATGACCAGTATACATATTACAGTAATCTAGAAGACGTAGAACAAGAAATTACCTGGACGAAGAACCATCAACAGCACTGACCCAGTCATCATGCAATGAAGGTTTCTCCTCCTTCCGTGGCGCCACAGCCCTTATGTATTCTATTTCAAGAGTTCGTTCCTACAAGATTCCACAAGTTTAACTAAGTACATTTTTTTCCTAGAAGATAAAGATTACCTACACCAAGTTGCTGTCTTTAGTGGCTGTTTAGGAAAACATTACCGCTGAGATTCCCTTGGCGAGAAGAAACTGTTCAAGTGACATTCGAATAAGCTCCCCATCGATCAAAAAGTCAAATGCCTCATGTTTCTCTGTTCATCCAAAGATAATCCCCACAATTATATGCATGAAATCCCTAACAATCAACAAGGTAAAGAGATATAGAAGTCTACCGAGAGTGAGAAGAGAGTTGACGATGGAGGAGAGACCGAGACGAGTGACATTGGAAGGGATAACCACGGAGCTGGACGGAACTTGGAACGGTGAGTCAAGCTTCGTCACGAACTTCACGTGGATTACTTTAGACGCGTCTTCTCCTCCGCCGTCCATTATCGCCTCTAACTTCTCCAACCGGCGGTTACAGAGAGATAAATTAGGGTTCTAGCTCGAGGAGAATAGATTCTGAATAAATAAAAAACACATCAGCAGGGTTTAAGGAAATAATTACGTAACTAACCTCTCTTGGGCTCAGTTCGAAATATTAATTTTGGGCCCACAGTATTAATATCTTTAAATTGGGCCCTTATCAGGCCTCTGAGTTTTCAATAATCATGGGAATACAGTTCGAGCTTGGGGTGTGTATGAATTATTACATGATTACACGTGTCATTATATAATAGCTTTGTGACGGGATCTATATCTGCTCGGTCGTGAAGTTATCATCGCCTCTTTCCTTTAGTGACCTGCTTCCGCTTATAAAAGCTACGACGAAATTCTCACACTCTCACTACTCTCTCTCTGGATCGAAGGGTTTAAGCTGATTCTGTGCCCTAAAATTTGGCGCCTTTCCACTTCGATTGGGTTTCTTCTTACCTCCTTAAGCCACAAAGTCAATTCAATTTCGCTCAATTCACTAGAGTTTCGAGTTGGCTCTGCTACTTCTTACTCGTTGATTCTGCTCCTTCTAGGGATTTCAACAATGGGGAAAGCTTCTTCTCCGGTAAGCATTTCAATTCTGTTTCTAATTGGCGCGCTCTTATCTCGTGAATTCGATTCTAGGGTTTTGCTGGGGACAAGTATCAATTGGTTCTCTTTGGGAAAGAATCGATCTTTATTAAACACATGTATTAGGCAAACGTGTTCTTATAATAACTCAAATTTTGATTTATGATGTTTAAGGTACCTATAGGAGAATGAATTAAAAACGAATTTTGATTCCAAAGGAATGCGCTTTTCGTTGAGTTTGATTCAAGAGAATGATTCTACTACATGTTACGCATTGCAAAGCTGTAATAAAGGTTGTTGAATATGACCTATGGAGACGGGGAGGGCGGAAGTCAACGGAGAGATTCACAACGCGGCAATGACTTTGCCTATGCACTCGCTAGAATGGCCGTGGCGCAGATATGCGAGGGGGTCGAGATCAGCACTCTCCAGGAATCGCATTCACGGGAAGGTGCGAGGTTCAGCTCTTTTCAGGAGTCTGCGCTCGAGAGACTGACCGATGTAGTGGTCCAGTACGTTCAAAGCGTTGGGAAGACGACGCAGTTCTATGCTAATATGGCTGGGAGAGTGGAAGGTAATGCTTTGGATGTTGTTCAGGCGCTGGAGGATTTGGGATCTGGATTGGGTTTCAACGGTGCTCATGATGTTGAGCATTGTCTTGGTGACTCCGGTGTGGTTAAGGATATTATTCGTTACACAGGGGAAGCTGAGGAAGTGCCTTTTGTTTATTCTCTTCCTCGGTTCCCTTTTAACAAAGGGAAGAGACGAGCTCCTAGCTTCTCTGAGATTGGAGCAGAGATGGCGGATGAGCATATTCCAGTTTGGCTTCCTGCTTTTCCTGAAACCAAGATGTCTAAGGAGGTCGAAGAGACTAATGTTGAGAAAATAGAAGGGGAGGTGAAGAGCAAAGAAAATGGAGTGTCTTTGCCGAGTATGCAGCAGTCTTTGGATGTTGATAGGTTAAAAGTTCAGAAATCTATGGATCAGGAAGCTGTTCTGGAACCAGCAGAAGAACCGGAGGGTAATCCATTCCTTGCTGCACCAGTTTGGGTTAGCGAGAAGGACGTGCCACGTGTGTTTTGCCCGTCAGAGCCTACAAATGAAGAAGTTACCATTGGCCACGTTCCTGAGAAACAAACGAACAAGAGCCATCATATTCCACCCCTTGAGGCACATGCACCATCTGGCACGATCAACGAGGAGAGCAGATTTGGTGGAACGGAGGATGGACAGAGAAAAGATGGTGCAATAACAGAAAGAGCCTTGCTCCGTTTCAAGATTGGAACTCGAAAGGCCTCTATGCGTTTGACGATAAAGCAGAGCTTAGAAGATAAGGGTTGGTTTCTAGAGGATGGAGAAAAAAGGGAGAAGAAGGTGGAACGCGAAGAGAAACTTGAAACCATTGACACAGATGTAAAATAGGTATTTTGTGACTTAGAATTTGTAGACGTAATACCATTTTCTTCTTGAGTTTTGTGATAGTTTGCAATTGAATACGTGACTCGTTAGTAAAATGATAATTTTGTTTTACTGGCTCAAACTACTAGAGGAAGATGTGTGGGTCTTTAGCATCATGTTGCTGGTGAAACATTATATTCAAATGGAGATATAATATCCTCAGTTTACCGAGAATTGATTTCCTTTTAAGTGTGGCAGTGTTGATAATTAAATTTACTTAATGGATTACACATAATGTACCTTTTATCTTGAGTTGAGTTTTTACATAAACAATTAGGAAAAGATCAGAAGAAAGGGTTCAGAGAACCAACAAATCACGTGTTTTCTACACTTTAAATTTGATTATTTTAGATCCTTCTTACACTTCTACGTAGGCATATTAGCAATGGAAAAGCTGCCTGGGTTGCCCACTGAGCTTATTTCCCGGAAAAGCTGCAACCTCACTTGTCACGACTTCACTTATCAAGTCCTTGAAAATTAGCCTCTCTATGTCTAACACTAACCCCGGTGTCTCTCCTTCAATCTCCTTCCAGTTCATGCCTTGGCCTTGCAGGTCCTCCCAAATGAGGTCTTCATCATCCTCATCCAAGATACAGCTTGAGTTGTCTTGTAATCGATCAATCTCTGAACACAGAGTTTCCAGAAGTACTTCCCCTCTTGAGCTTTTGTCTGCTGTCATTAGCGGCCTGATTGGTGATGTTATGTATGGCTGCTTGGTACACCCTTCTGCTGCGAATTTGCGAGCTAAGATCTCGTTGACGGTGTCAAACACGAGCTTCCTCATGCTTCTCCCTATCAGGTTCGCCGTCTGTTGTCCGAATCCTCTGCCTCTGTGTGTCACATTGCTTGTCTTATTCTGTTCCAGGACAAAGAAAAGGCTCGGATTGATTGGTAGGTGTGCTTGGTGCAGCTGAATGCTTAGCATGTTGTAGTCGATATCCTTAAGAAGCCCTGATGCAGACAGTATCTCTGAGATGTACTTGTGGTCGCCAATTCTTATTTCTGCACCTTCTTCCGTGAAACTCTCAGTAAGTTCAGCATCAGGCTGAGTTAGACTCGTGTTACTCTCAGGCCACACAATCGATCTACATAAGTTGTTGTGCTTGTTCATCCACAGGGACTCTTCAGAACGTATATGGTCGTCGTCTGTGGCAAGAGAAATAGTTAAGGTTAGAACTTTAAGCAAATCAAATTTTGCAATCTATTTTGTTTTAATGCCAATGAAGTAACTCACCTTTAAAGACAATGGATATCTTCCTTACAGGGGATGGTGACTCATCATCGTCGAAGGGTACATCAAGAATAGAAACCGGGCTGGGCTGCTCCACCGTAATTTTCAGAGGTTTTGGCAGAGATCTCATTCCCAGTTCTGGGCTCTGCATTAGTAAACAGATGGACTCAGTGAAACTTGTATATTAGCAAATAAACTGAGAAGTGAATTTGCGTTACAGAGAAAAGTTAATACCCTTTGTTTTGGTGTGTGCTGCTCCGTTAAGTCGCATTTATATCTGCTTGTAACCTCAATGTCAAGGTTAGAGGCCGAGCTTACGTTGCTGTCAGATCTTAGACTCCTCAAGTCACTGCACTCATCGCTCAAGCGGTCTTCAGACTGCTGCACGCCGCGAGATTTTACCCCTGGTTTTCTTCTGGGGGAAGCTGATTCCGTCTGTGGCCTGATAAGTTGTTGTCTTTGGTTCTTGTTCGGTTCTGGTTTTGGAGACGTCGGTCTAGACTGCTTCTCGAAACCGAGCTTCTTTGGTTGTGCTCTTGGGCTGACACTGCTCTTCCTTGACTTGGCTATCTCGATCTTCGACTGCAACGGTCTGGTGCTAGTGTTTTTTGTTGCAGGCCTTGGGGTCACATCCATGGCGCTCTGCTTCCTCTGAGTGACCTTCTGGTTTGAAACCTTGACATTTGGTAAAGCAACACTCCGCGGCGAGGAAGAGGTGGAACTAGAGTTGCTTCTCTCTTTGAAAACTGGAGCAGAAGATGCTTTCATAACGACGATAGAGGAAGATCTGATACTCTTGGACGATGGACTTGGCTGCATAAAACTGGTTGAGCTAAGGGAACTGTTGTCATCATCTTTGCTCATTAACTGCTGCGTCTTCTCCATTGCTTCGAGTATCTGCTGTAGAGCTCTGAGATCTTTCTCGGACTTTTTGAACTCAAGCTGCGAAAGCCTCTTCTGTATCTCACCATAAACCGTCAGCGTTGCAGCAGCGTCCGCTGCTTTGACTTGGTTCCTGGCACCACCATCCACTTGCGACCATGGAGCTGTCTTCACAGGAAACTTGGCAGCAGGCATCATCTTCTTGAATGAGTCTGAGCCTCTTGATCTTTGTAGATCTGCTTCCACTCTAGGAGCTGGCCTCGGAGAGTCGCAGAAGTGGTTCTCTCTGCTCTGATCAGTAACAGGCTCGTCTGGAATGACATCAAGACCCATCAGCTTGGCAACAACACTCGACGTTGTTCTTCTGTGACCTGTCGTTACAAGGTCTTGCGCCTCTGGTGAGCAACTAGACTTTGCGCTCCTAAAGGAATTCGATCTGCTGTCTAGTGACAGCCTCGGTGTCTCTTTAAACTTGGCTCCTGTCTTTCTCGTCTCCCTCTCATCGTAAGAGAACCGAGGACTGTCTTTCAGCTTCACTACTCTCCGCCCCTCACTCCATTCATTAGAACTCCGAGATGGTGATGGTTCCTTGAGAAGAGACACGTTAGCTCTGGCTGATTTAGGTTGCTGAGACAAGGCTTCTTCATCTCTGGTTCTGGTCTCCTTATGAATGGAGCTTCTCACAAGCTCCCTTAAATCACTCGACATCACTAAACCGCCCCACCTTGGCGACCCGTTGGTTGGTTCTCTTACCGGAGTCTCACCATTACTCATTTGAACCAAACCAGATTGTTCAAATTGAGAAGTCGTGGTGCTGATATCTGCAGAGGAGAAGCTAGAGGAGCATGGTGAAGAAGAAAACGACAGCCTCGAGGAAGATTCAGAGGAGACAACCTTCTGTTTCTCCTTTGCAGCCTTCTTTTTCTTCTTACTCTTCTCCTGCAATTCCAGTAAAATTCACTTTTTAGATCCATTTTTATTCTGTGAAAAATTATCATTTCTCTGCTAGTTTACAGATTCTTACCGTTTCCTTCTTGTCCGTTGAAACGTTGGTAACACCGACATTGTCACTTGTTTTGCCTGCAAAAAAAAAAAAAAACTCCCCAGTCAAATCTAGCTTTTAACTAATACCTAGTAGTGTTAGGTAAGTATAGGTAATTTAGAGTCTATGAACATCTATAACAAGTCATGTTATAGAGCTTTGGTTGTGGTCCTGAATCTTGGATTTGAGATCTTAGTCAGAAACTAGAATACAAAAACGTCGTATGTTGAAGAAATTTCCTCTAAAACTTTTTTCTTCAGGTTTTAATGGAGAGGACTTAAAAGAGAGAAGAAAGAGAAATGTTACCTGAGGGCAGAGACTTGAGCTCATCTCCGGCGACGGAAACACGTCTCGCTGGATAATGTTGCCGGTAAAACACCTGAAAGATCCCATTCATACATCCAAACTGTTTATTCAGATTTGGATTCTCATCTGACAAGTTATACAAAAGCTTGGCCGACATCTTCTCTTCTATTTTCTTAGCTCTGGTCTCAGAAGTTTTGACTCTAAAAGACAATGGAACTTTGGGATTATCTCATATCAGTTCTTGAAAACCTTCAAGCTTATGGTTTCTCCGCTGGTTTGTGTCTCAGAGGAAGAGGAAAAAGAGACAAGAGGACAAACAAGAACCCGGTACTGAGATAAAAGGTAAAGCTACTTGTGAAGTTACGACCAGACAGGAAATTAGTTTGCTCTGTCTCTGTTCTCTTGGAGGGTTCCTTGAAGAAGAAAGAAGAGAAGGGAAAGAAAGAGGTTTTTTGTTTGAGAGAAACGGATCTGTAAAAGGCAAATGAGCTCTCTCTACGATTATATGGAGAAGCATATATAAACATATGTTATGTGATGGTATATACACATGCGTGTACACATGTATACGTGTGTATCCGTAGATTTATACATGTAAGAGAATGTAATTGAATTATTTGATATATTTTAAAAAAAATATGACAAAACCATTGAAAACTCTGCTTGGAAATAATGAGGTATCTATTTTTTATGCATCTCTGATGAAAATGATGCACATGAAAGCATAGACCAAACTAATTATTATTTTTATTTTATTTTAACAAGACATATAATTGGATAAAATTCTTTATTATTCGGTTTATCCGTTTATTCAATCGAGTATATACATACAATATTTAAAATGTATCTCTGTTTTTAGTTAATGTATCTACTCTTACTCATTTGTAAGAAAACAAATTAAATGGTACAGTTTGCTAACATAATAAATAATGATTACTGGTACAGTTACTAACATTATAAATAATAATTAGTGAACAAGGAAAGGAAATAATAAATGAAAAATAAAAGAGGTTTCCTTACACATCCATGTGGACAAAATAATGTGGGTGGGTCTCATAAGTCTTTGGTGCTCTTTTACATCTGCATGTGGAGTTTGTCAGAGACAGACATAAGAATTTTTATCTTCAAACAAATAAATATATAAACAGAAAATCCTATTAGAAAAAATAAAATAAAAGAGGAAACTAATTGCCAATAATAAAACTACAATTAATAGTTTAGGAAGAAATTGGATTGGATTGGATTGGTGCACTGGAAGAAAAGCTTGCATGGTCTTAGAATGGTGGGTCTTACAAAAGAGTGCTTCTTTTTTTGCTTTTCTTTGGGGTTCACAAAAGTATAAATAAATACTTGAAAATGAAATATACTTATTTTTGAAGACTGATCATTTTTCTGGTCAACTGAAGACTGATCATTTTGTTTCCTGGTATTTCGACAATTCTAACTATTTATTACAATAAAATATACATCTGCACTAAGTTGATTATTCTAAAATATTATTCAGTAGCTAGCTGTGTTTCACAATAACATAAATATAATTCGAGGAATTTAAGCTTTGAATTATGAGTTAGAATAATGTCTTTTTGGTTTTGTTTTATTTAGATTCTGACATATTGATTTGAGAGTTTACGTCATGCGATGTACTCGTTAAACACCTTTTTGGCGGATCACGTGCTTTTGTTCAACTATGTGCTGTTTGATCATACTTATTTATTTTTATATTAAAATGGTTTAATTTTTAATATACTTATTTATTTTTATATTAAAATGGTTTAATTTTTATTTAATCGTTTTGAAATTAAAGAAAAAAGTTTAGCTTGTGGCCTTGGAAAGTTGGAAGCAACCAAGGAATATGCTGCACATGGGCAATGAGTGAGGGTTTTGAATGAATCATCATCATCATATACACTTCTTTTAGAGCGAACCCCAGCTACATAAATTACTGTAAAATGGAATATGAAATGGAGTGATGAATAAACAAAAAACTCATTATTTCATTACTGCAAAATGGAGTATAAAATAGAGTAATGGGTTTTTTGTTTATTCATCACTCAATTTCTCACTCTATTTTACAACAAATTATGCAGTAGGGTTGGAGATGCTCTTAGTCGTTATCATGCGTGTTTAATATTCTTCTTATTTTTTATCCAAAAGAAAATATTCTTTCTTTGTTCAAAAAAAATAAAAAGAAAATATTTTTTATTTATATTGATTTAACTCGGTTCCTTGGAAATTGAAATGCAGAGTATCAAATGCATATACATATCTGGATACCAGTTTCTTTAAGAGCAGTATTAACAACAACTTTTATAGCTGCCTCTTAAAAAAAAATTTAAAAATAAGCGGGTCTCACCATATTATTAAGAGCGGTTTCTTTTGTCTCTTTTTGAAGAGACGAGTTTAGTTTAGTTTTTGCATTGTGCGCGTACCCCACCAATACATGAAGGTTCGCGATTGGTTCGATTATTATTATTTAAAAAAAAAAAAAAAAAAACTAAAAGCCTATGCCTAAGAACTTTACCGTTAATTATGTTCTAAGTTACTGCAATTAATACTCCTGTGTTCTGAGAAGAGTAAGGTCCGGACGAATTTAATTTTTTTTGTAACCTTTTTTTTGTTTTTTAGGAAAACTATTGTTTGACGATTTGAAAGACTGTTACTCGTAAACAAGAAAACTATGTTAAAACAAGAAAAAAAAAACGATAAATAAAATAAATACCATAGAACTAGGTTAAGATAAAAAGAGATAACATGGAGCTTTAATTAGAAATTCGGTAGTTTTCATGATCAAATCTTCAGACTCACGTAAAAAAAGGTAGCCACCAAAGCTTACGTGCACATACGAGTATTGCATCTCCAATACTGGATTCCGTGGTGAGTACCACAACCAAGAAACATTACATAGCGACGAAGAACATATGAAGGTAGACTGGTAGCTCACCAGGTCGACACTCATACGCAATTAAAAAAAACTTATTAGAATAGATAGATACATGTTAGTATAAACACAACTCAAACATGCTAGTAAACAAATTTCATAATTTACAGTTGAAAAGCCTTTTGATTGTATGAAGGGAACTGCCGGACAGTCACTGACCATGGTTATACAAAGGCACCACTGGACATGCACTGCTACTGGAGATATTGTGAGGAGATTGAGAGTGGTAGCATCAAACGTAATCCTAGAGAACTGAGTACAATCATGAAAATGCACAAGCATGCATGGCGCAAAAACTATTAATCTCCAATCCATGATCGTAAAATTCGTGGTGTATGGTATAGTCCAGCATGACCATGTGGGCTAGAGGCACTCCAGACCTAGTTAGGGAACAACAATGTATCAAAGAGATTGGATGGCTTCGATAAGGGATAACAATCCGGAGAATAAGTAAATAATCGTCAATACATACTTCTAATACGTACACTATCAACATAGCTATTTATTTATTTCTATTCAGAATTGGCCCCTAATAGTAATATAACTTTTTAAGGCTCCAAGCATATGTTTGATTGGCTTGTACTCAGGTGTGGCACTGGAGACAAGTATGATGTTTAGCTAAATTTGATAATATAAGCCATCCCATATTCGATATTTATATGAAATCATTAAAAAGACCAAAGCAACAAATACGAAAAGCAAAATAAAAGAATGTAGCATATTAAATTGCAAGAAAATAAGCCAAAGTATATTAAAGGATTCAGTTTCAAACCACGTAGAAAGCCAATCCCCGAACCAGCTACCATTTTCTATTAAACCGGAGTCCGGTTCAACCATGGAACATAAATTCATTGTACCCTAGTAGATTAGGTTTCTAAGTAGAGTCTGATATTTGCCTATCTCGAGATACTTTCATTTATTGGTATTAAAATTGGAATTTATGTAATAGCAATAACAAAATTAGAAAATAATAAAAATAAAACATCATAGAATAATAAAGATACTGAAGAAAGGATGATATTGTTTTATGTCAATGAATGGACACAACAATTTTTGAAATAAAACTTCACTCACTTGTGAAACCATATGTAACGATGGTAAAGTAAAGTCTATTTACAGTGTTATAAACTTACTTAGAAGTGTTGCTAAAAAGAACTTACTTAGAAGAATAGTGAAAGGTAATAGCTGAGCGTAGGTTTGTGACCTTCGGTCCTTGCCCCCCT
This sequence comes from Brassica napus, assembly GCF_020379485.1. NCBI lineage: Eukaryota > Viridiplantae > Streptophyta > Magnoliopsida > Brassicales > Brassicaceae > Brassica > Brassica napus. The sequence goes on along the minus strand of NC_063452.1, from coordinate 57,739,468 downwards.
CCGACCAAATCCCCGCCGAACCACCGTCGGAAACGCCGGGCTCTGCCCCTAGCTTGAAGCCAGAGGGTCCGTCTTCCCCGTCTGCAGCTACCTTGAGTCGACAGTCACTCCTCAGGTCGCTTTGCTCCACTGGTCACTTCCACCGGCTGCAACTCATTTTATAAGACACGCATTCTTCACCGGTGCGGAATCAATCTTCAAATGGTTTCTCGCAAGTATTCTACTGCTGAGAAAGGCAAACAAATCGATATGCAAGCAAGAGATCCTGATAGAAAACGCATCAGGGCTCCGGAGATCGACACATCAGCCCTCATAAAAGATAATGAACTTACCCTTATCGGTAGAGTCACAAACGCAAAGGAACAGCCAATAGGTTCGCTTATCTCATCCCTACCAAGAAACTGGTCGCTGAAGGGGAGAGTCACATGCTCAGATTTTGGCTTGGACTGCTTTCAATCCAGTTTTGAGCTCGAAGAGGACATGACAAAGTCCTAGCAAACAGACCGTATCACTACCACCACTGGATGGTTGTCATACAACGATGGGAACCGGTCATCTCCTCTACATTCCCATCTCAGATCCCCTTTTGGATTAGGCTGCAAGGACTACCGCTCCATTACTGGCATGAGAAGACGATCTATAACATAGGCCATGACCTAGGTCACTTGTAGGACTACCACATCTCGAAAACTTCAGCTAGAGTCAGGGTCCTGGTAGATGCTTTCAAACCACTGATAAAAGACCCTTTGATCGAGTTCGACTCTGGAGAAGAACTAGTGGTGTCTCTGGACTACGAGAATCTGAAGTCCCACCGATGCTCTGTGTTTTATGCTGACGCATGCCTCTGACGATTGCCCCTCTCTGAAACAACAACAAAAACTGGAGGTGCTAAAGGGGCCTAGCACTACAAGCTCTTTTACCCAACATCAAGCACCAAACGCGAGGGACGGCCACATATCCTCTCCCCCTGAGACATATACACGAGTAGATTCAGTCAGGGAGCCTTTTCACCAAAGGATAGACATGCATGGAAATCCTTTTGGCAGTAGGATCCCCATCGCAGTGACTCGAGGACACCTCTGAAAAAAAAACTTATTCCATCGAGAGGAAGAAGTGAGGCTTCTGATATACCACGTTAACTAGAGGACCACCAGCACACCCCAGGGAGGCGCTATGCAAGAAACACACATGGGGCTCCTTCCCTCCACCAAGAACATCTTCCCAACCTACAATGGAGAGAGAAACAAACACACAGGAGCCCAGAGCCGGATAAGGATCAGGTTGAGTATGATACTCCCCACAGAAGCTCGCCAAGAAATGCGCTTGAAGATAGACAACCACTAGGAAGAAATTTGGCTATCTGCGACTTCCCGCAAGAGCATCCGCTACCTACAACCGAAGAAGTTCTCGAAGAACTTAGGGAAGTTACTCAACAATATCTGAATGTTGATGATCCAGCAGAAAGGACTGCTAGACAACAGCAAGTCTTACTTGGAGAAAAAGATGATCTAATGGCAACAACTGCAGCAGGAATTATTGAAGCAGCTGCCTCAAACCTAGCGAAAGAGACGACCCCTGTCACTCCATCAACGGTCTTCGATAGGTTGGAACAACCAAGTCTACCTCCTTCTGGCTCGTATGTCTTCACAAGACTCGAAATCCCGGAGAGTGCAAACACCTCATAGCTCGCCACCATTCCAGAGTCACCTAAAAGGGACGTTAAAACATCAAGGAGTGCAAGAAAAAGAAAGAAAAAAACTACCCCTGGCCCAAGGCTCTTGCTAGGGACCAACTCTAGGAAAATAAACTTATCTCGAGCATCTCCTTCACATCATGGATTCTCGTTTGCGTCTCCGATCTTATCTCAGATGACAACGAGATCAAGCGGCAGAACAACTCCGAGGTCTACAGAGATTACAAACCAAAGGACAATGCAAAACGATGAGAGGCAGCAGGATTTTCGCACCCCTTGTCCCCCTCTTCCTTAGTAGTTCTTAGCTGGAACTGTTGTGGTATTGGGAACCCCCAAACAGTCCAAAGGCTCAAAGAACTCCACGCAAAGTGTTCCCCGGACATCATCTTCCTATCAGAAACAAAAAATGCAGATGATACTGTCCTGAAAGAAGTGGAAGCTCTGATGTTTGAATCATACTTCCTGGTATCGCCAACTACAGCATGCTCGGGAGGCCTCGCTCTGCTCTGGAGGAGTGACGTGAACATCTAAATTATGTCTTCTAACCAGAACTTCATCGATGCACATATCTCTTTCAAAAACGTCTCTTTCAATAGCACCTTCTTGTATGGAGCCCCTGAACTACCCAACATGCAAGCGGTGTGGGATCAGATCTCAACAATATCAGATAATAGAGACAACCCTTGGTTCCTAACTGGGGATTTTAATGAGATCATAAATAATACATAAAAGTCAGGGAGCAGAGAGAGACTTGAGAACTCCTTCAGCGCTTTCAGGTCCTTTTTATCTTCTTGTGATCTGTTTGATTTGAAGCACACTGGCAACTTCCTATCATGGAGGGGGACTAGACACACGCACTTGGTCCATTGCCGCCTCGACCGAGCTATGGCAAATAACTCTTGGATTGATCTCTTCCCCAATGGATGTGATGTTAGGAGTTTTCAAGTCTCCTAAGACAAATGATGTAGTATAAAAGATTGTCGAACCAATTCTAAGGGATTCAAAGCACCGAGAATGCAAGTACGTACTTAATCTAAGTGCAACCAATAATTTGGATGGTTTTAAACTAATATTAATAATAGAATGCAATAACATAACAATAAAACAATAAAAGAAGTGACTTTCTTTGGTTATGATAAAAGAGAATTCATGGGTATAGGAATTAGACCTTGGGTGATCAAGTTTCGAACTAAGGATGGCAAATGATCAATCAAAATATCAACCTTAAGCTTAGACACAATCTTAAACAAATTTTATGTCTAGATGAATGTTCATTTACTAACATATTTCAAACATTAAATGTCTTTTGGTTTAATAATATGAAAGCAATCATTACTAACAAGTCTATTGGCTATCTTAACACCTTTAACAACAAATATCTTTGGTAAAGTATGTTAAAAGCTTAGGAGAGTTGTCTCAGGCATAAACACCTTGTGGGTGGGAAATGCCTAAAGATCAACTTTTGAGAGGCCAACTCAGAAGATGCATTATCACCCTTAATCTCCCTAACCCATGAATTCATGAGTGGATTACTCACTACTCTTCATGATTCCTCTTAAACCCATATTGGATTTCAGATTAATCATGTAGAGAAATACAAATAATAGATTAGAAATCAACAGGATAACATATGATCAAATGAATCAAAGAGATGAACTTTTTCAAGAGGTTTTTGGTGGTTTTTCTCCAAGATAAAAGATAACCTGCCTCCTTGGCTTACAAAAGGTACTTAAACTTAGGTTTAGAAAGTGTAAAACGTCAAGACAAATGACCAAAAGGTCCCTAGAAAATCATAAGTTTCGACTGAGTAAATGACGCGCAGAGACTTCGTGGTGTCGCTCCGGGAAGTCGCTCTGGCTTGGGAGCGACCTCAGGTGGTCCCTCTGAGAGGTCGCTCCATGCCTATTTTTTTTTTGCCTCCAAAGTGATGAAAAGGCGAGTGATGTAGGTGGGTCGCTCTGGGTTGGGAGCTACCTTATGGTGTCGCTCTGGAATGTCACTCTGCGATGCTCGACCAGGATAGATATGCCTCTAGTAAATTGATCATAACTCCTTCATTACATCTCCAAATGACTTGAAACCACTTCCACTAGAAAGCTAACTCAATTTTCTGTGTTTCCACAAAATCTTAGCAACAGAAGATTTCTCTAAGGCCTCCATCCATGCTCATCTTTCACCACTTTTTGGATCACAATGCTCCCAAACATCTCAAATCACTCCATGGCACACTCCAACACCTAATAAGGACAATGAATGCAATATGGACTCTAAAGATGCCTAATTATTAATCTATATGATCAAAATGTACAAGAATTAATGGCTAAAATCATGTAATTATACAAGATATCATGACGCACTCACTATCTCCCTTTTGAAGGCTCCGACCACAAACCAGTCCTTTCAACCTTTGACAGCAAGAAAAAGAAGCCGCAGCGCTTGTTCAGATACGACAGAAGGTTGAGAGACAATGAAGAGATTACAGTGCTAGTAAATGATGTCTGGAATGGAAATCCAAACTTCTCTGTCTCATAGAGGATCAACAGATGCAAGCAGGCAATAGCGAGATGAAGCAAACTCAACTATATCAACAGCCAAAAAGCAATAGGGGAACTCAGAAAGGAACTAGATGAGACAATGTCAGATGAAAAAACGGAGGATTTCTTGATCTCCTCAATAAATCAGAAACTGCTTAAAGCTCACAGAAATGAAGAAGAGTTTTGGAAACAGCGAAGCCGTCAGCTTTGGTTGACTCTTGGAGACAAGAACACCAGATTCTTTCATGCTTCTAAAAAGAACAGACGAGCTCGTAATAGATTGACAACCATCGAGGACCCAGATGGAAATCCAGTCTTCGAAGATAAGCAGATAACTGAAGTGATAGCTAACTACTACCAACAGATCTTCAATTCCTCTTCCCCTTCAGCTACTGAAGTTGTAAACAAGGCCCTTACTCCGTGTATAACCGCGTCAACAAACGGCAAGCTCACATCAATCCGAAATAACTGAATCCGAACTAAAAATACCTGGACCCGATCCGAAGTACAGAAATACCCGAACGGGTTCTACACCTCTATATTGAAATACCCGAAAATTTGAAATACCTGATCCGAACCCGAACGGATACCCGAATGCTCACTCCTACCACACCGCTTAACTCTAAATCCTAATGTGTAGATTAATTAACTCTATGGGTATAAGTGTATATTTATTTATTTTGATAAAATATTTAATTCTATTTTGATAATTTTTATTTTTAAGTTATATATTTGTAATAAAAAGAATGTTAGGTATATCCTATCATTGGTAAATGCAATAGACAATTAAAGGGAAATAAAATCACATCGATTAAAATCCAACTTGGATTGGATTAATGTGTTATTCCTATACATTATTGGTAGTTATTAATTTCAAATAAAACAAATCTCATAATAAGTTTCAGATAAAGCCAAACCTCAACTAAGCTAATGAATTAGGAAGGTGTACTTACTAAAAATAATGTACACGAAGTAGTTATAGCTAAATACTACGGAAAATTGATTAATATCGTCATATATGTATATGCAAATAGGCAGACAAAGTCATAAATTCTGCCATAGAAATGCGATTCGTGAGGCCACTTATTAAATATCTATCCCTAACTTTTTATGCATTACTTAGTGGTTAGTTATAACTTATAAGCAAATCTTTCGACCACACATTAACTAGGTCAACTTACAATAGATGAACTTATATGCAATAGACATCGCTACGTATTTTTATTTATTTTCCGAAAAAGAAAGGCCATTGTTTGCAAGTATTACAAAAGAAGATAAACAATAATTTAATCATGGACCTAAGATAATAATTCGTGCATTTTCCTCACCTTATTCTAGCTAAACTGTTCATATATAATTGTGCATGGGCTGGTCCCAGATTATTTTCAAAGTTATAGAACTTGACATGGTATAACAAATTAACAATATAGTTGTAATTTAGAGCTAAAGGTCATTTGTTATATGAAATAACACATGACATGAAATGAAATACGAAGTTACCAAAACATGTCAGATACCAAAAGTAACCTAGAGGATGTTTGACATCCAACTATTTTTTTTTCTCCAACTAATCTTTTATTATATAGATATTGATCATATTCACTTGATTGTCTAATAAACCTAAAACTTCATTCAGTTTCACATCATCTAAATATAATCAACAAAATAAAATAGCCACATGAAATAAAATATTATACACCTGAAATTCATATACGATCAATGTTAAAAAAAATATTTAGCCAATCACTTTATTATAAATATTTTCCAATGCATATTTGTGATCAAGACCAATTTGTGAGTGACAAAGACTTATAACTATTAATATTGACCTTTCGGTTTTGATTTTGTTATAGATGTTATAGAAATATAAACTCACATGTACATGGTCCAACAAAAATATTTGCTAAAAGATTTATCAATGAACATTGGTTGGAACTTGAAACAAGCCATTGCTATTAGGTACATTATTAATGTTATGGTGGATGGATTAAAAAGGAAAATAAGAAAAATCAAGAAACAAATTACCAAATCATAGCATTCAGTTTTGGCAAGTAAATTAAGTTTTAATGTATTAGAGAGTAGCTCTCATCATATGCATGCACATGGCAACATGGTGCTTCCTTTGTATATACTCAAATTTTTATAATATAAAGAAGTCGATTAAAATACGAGCCAGCACTGAAGTTGTTTTGATGAGGGGATCTAGTGGTTAATTAAAAAACATGATCACTTTGATATTCCCTCAGCATATAATCCTAATCTGCCCACCCACCACTACCGAACTCTTTTTACGAAGTAGTATGCCCAGTGGCGGAGGCAGAAATGATTTTCAAAAGGGTCAATAATATTACCATAAGTAAATGATCAAACGGAAATGTTTATTGACTAGGTGCATAGAGTGTTTAGACTTAGATCATGAAGGTCATAATACCAAATTATCGGTGAAATGTGACTTATATAAGCATAAAAATTAAAATTTTCAAAAGGCACATAGGTCAATTGACCCCCCCTCATGTCAAGCTGGCTCCGCCACTGAGTATGCCTCGTTGGCAAGTACTAAAATCAAAGCATGATATATTGATCGTTAACTACCAAGATTATGTTAAATATTAAAACTAAACCAACGATGTGTATATCTACATTTATCTGTCTATGAGACTATGAAGGATTCCAGAATGATTATAGGAATCTTTTCACTTTTGAGATTTGATTTCGTTTGCTAGGATTTGATCTGTTTAACATGTATGCCGTATGTGTTGTAATCGACATCACGAGTTTTTAATTAGTACCGATTTTTTTTTTTGAAAAGGAATCTTTACTCTGTACACCAACTAAGGTTAGGGTTAAAAAATTAATTGCGTGTCTATCTAGACATCGTTCTGTGGACATGATAGACCATTAAGACATTCACCTTCATTTGTGGTTTAATTAATCTATATAACAGTGAAAAATATACATTGACCACATATAAAGCTTAGACTCCTCGATATTGTTTAAAAAATAATGAATATATTCGTCAAGTTGTTCCAATCATATGGGCTTTCCCTTTTTATCTGCATTCACAAGCAAATTAAAAAGCGTCGCACAAGTTGCTGTACCTTTGGAACTTCTTTAATTCATCTTCTCAATTAGTTAATTCATTTAGTTTCCCGAAAGTTTTAATTTACAACATATGTGAGCGAAACGGAAACATAGTACCAGAAATAGATAAATGAAAACGCCGACGAACTGAGAGCATGAAAAACACGTAATCACCATAATGCTTCTCAGCCAAAATGACGAGTCTCTCTTATTAATTTTCTTCATTACTGAGACATTTATATTTAACTCCAAAAAAGTTAAATGGTAAAATAAAAACATAAGATAGTATGTCAGTTTCTTATTAGTTATTATCCTCTATCTTATCTTCAACATAAAAAATTTAATTTTGTCAAAAAAAAAACATAAAAAATCTAAGTTGTTCTTTTGAAAGTGTTGTCGTCTTTTATTTATTTTATCCATAGAAATAAAATAAAATGTATTATTATTATTTTTTTGATCAAAAATAAAATGTATTATTATAAAAAAAAATTATAAAGAGGTATATTTCATAAACGTAGCAGGGAAATTCAGATGTAAAAGTGAGGGGGTTCCTTCAGTACTTCACATGTCCATTGCCATCCCTCAACGTCACTTATAAAATCTAAGTCAACGAGAAAATCTCGTCCGTAGGATGATGATGATGATGATGGACATGATCAAGACCATGATGATGGTCCTTGAATAGTCATGGGCTCTCGCAACTCTTTCAAGTCTTGGGGGTTACCTCCTTTGTCAGAGTTTTTGGAAACTTTTTATTCTCTTTTTGGGTTTATTTATCTGAAACTAAAAGAAGAATAATGAGGAAGAAATTTTAGGAAACGTTGACAAAAAAGAGAGTAATTCCGGAAAGGTTGCACTAAAAACTTGATATACTTCCGATTTTTCTGTTTTCAAAATGTATAGAAAACAAACTAAAATTACATAAAAGAAAAACCATTAGAATTGTAGCGAATAACAACAGGCCAATAAAACTAAAGAAGCTCAAAAAGACAGTTGGGCTTGCTTTTGTATTCATTTCTAGTGGAGTTCCCTTTCACTTTCTCTAGAACCCTAAGCCCATTCCAACAATAGAAGTATATACTTGTTTTTTTCAGAGAAAATCTCCTTTCTAGTTTCTACTATAGTCAATCATCAAACAAAAGAAGCAATATTATTCTTCATTGGCCATGGAAATATAAAGGGGTATTCTAATCAGATGCTAAATTAATATTTTAGTTCCTCTTCTCCCTTCTTTTTGTTATTATTTTCTTATCACTCGAGGAAATGAGTAAGATATTGTCATTATTCTTCATCATTGCTTCCCATTTGTTCGTCTCTGGTAAGGATTTTCCTCTGGCAAAGGTATATCGAGTTCGGTCTTTTTTGTTTTTTTTTTCACCTCCTTTTTGTGTTGGTAGGAGTGACGTCGAAGAACATAACCATAGAGAACAAATGCGATTACACCGTGTGGCCTGGATTCTCCAACTCTTTTAATGATTTCGGCACCACTGGATTTGCTTTAGAGAAAGGAGAGTCGCGTGTTATCCTCGCGTCGCCGTTTGGGTCAGGTGCGATATGGGGTCGAACGCTCTGCTCGAGAAACTCAACAGGCAAATTCTCGTGCGCTACGGGAGACTGCGGCTCCGGTGAAATTGAGTGCGGCAAGTACGGCCAATCCCCAAGGAATATGACTCTAGCGGAGTTTGAAACGAACAACGGGACTGTTGACTTGTACCGCGTCAATGTCGTCTACGGTTTCAACCTTCCCTTGTTGGTGGTCCCACAAAGAAGCCCCTATGGTCGAGTATGCTCCAGGGTGGGTTGCGATGTCGTTAACCTGAACCAGGCTTGTCCGTATGACCTTATGGTGCTCGATGCCGAGGAACGGCCAATCGCATGCACTAACCCGTGCGAGTCATCATCAGGTTGCACGTCGTCTTCTTACTCGGAAAGCTTCAAGGTCCCGTGTCCAGAAGCTAATTTCGACTTTAGTTACGACAACTACGTGGCATGCACAGGCTCCATCGACTACGTCATCACCTTTTGCCCTTCCTTCACTCCAGTCCCCACGAGGTAAATTTCCATTCCATTTTTTTGTCTCATATCTTGTGGTGGGGTCGATTCTGTCGAACACCACACGGCTTCAAAGCCTCCAATCTTGACCAAAAACTATAATAGTAGTAGTTCAATTTGTATATTATATCGTATTTTACAAGTCAAAGACATTGGCATAGGTTCGTCAAATGTACTCCTAGCAGTACCAGCCCTGCGTATAAGCATTAGAAGCTAGAGCTTCCGGCTCTAGAAAAATATTTATAATTTCGGCCCTCATTTACTCTCCAATGGTCTAGTTGGTAAGATCATCAAAGTAGTCTCATTGATGTTAAGAGTTCGAACTCTTAGACCATCATCAACGCGGAGTTCTTAGGGAGTTTTTTAGGTGTGGACTCCACAAAAAAGTTAAAATTCGGTCCCCAAAGCTACGAAATAAATATCGATCTTAGGAGGAGTTTTTGCACTGTTTGCGGGCTTCACCGACACATGGCGGCCCGCAATTGGTTCACTTTTAATTTTTTTTTTTGGGTCAAATAAACAAAAAAAAACTTTTTTAAGAAACCGATGCGATAATTGTGCTCTTAGGTCACATATACATTTTTTTATTTATAGTTTTTTTTTAAATAGGCCCATATTTTATTGTTGGCTTCTAGCCCTGAATTTTGTAGGATCGGACCTGACTCCTAGCTATCTTAAAACCAAAAAAACCCACCAAATCAAGAGTCATGTGACTCATGTCCTTATGTAACACATTTTGAAAAAAAAACTGTCTATTTGATATTTCTCACTAGTTATATTTACTAGGAGGACTGCTCCGCGCAAGCCCGAGATCGTGGACAGAGTTTTTATTTCATCTCAATATTTATTAGGATTATTGTAATAGTGAATTTTACGTTTTGGGTTGATCAATGTTCTTCAAGTTTTTTATTATTATAGGGTTAGAGTTGTGATGATGAACTGTGTATGCATTGTTTTTCACTTATGAATGACTAAACTGTATTAATAATGTGATTGATATAGTTCGTGTTGCTTGCTGTGTTAATGAGACTTATTGTTTGTTTGTCTTTTTAATTTGTTTTTTGTACTGTTGAAAGTACATAAATTATATTAAGGTTGTTGAGAGTACATTTTGTTTCTGGATATTTTTTTCTGGATATTTTTTTCTCCACGTTAGTTGTGTAAGTTATGTGTATTAAGTAATAATTTTTATTATTTTTATTATGTTTATTATATGTTTTTTTTATTTTTAAACTTGTTGCTTTTACCGGACCTTTAAAACAGATACATGAAGACTTGTAGAAATAACTATAAAATGAGTGATAATTTTGAGTATTTGGACCTTAATGGGTTTTAAACGAATTTATGTATTTCACATAAGAAGACAATATCATTGACCTGTTTCCATTGGGCATGTAAGCTATTTTCTTAAGACAAGAGGAGTGAGCAGGTGGAGATGTTATTGCCGCCTTTGTGTCTGTCGGGATTATCTCTTGTATTTCTTGGTGTGCATGTGTTTGTTTCTCTTTTATTTGATGGGTAATAATTCGAGTTGTTTCTTTGGTGAGGTCAAAGCCTTGGACATAATGGATTTTCCCAACCACATATGCGAGTTTAAATATCAGTATGATATCGAAGCATAATATAAACCTATCTGCAATATGATAATATACCTTGAAGTACTAGGTTTGTGTTCGCAATCACTTGGAGATTATCAAACAGTCTAATCATGACTGGAGATTGATCTTAGGAGCACCCGTGATGACTTCATCAATAATGGCTGGTGGGATGAAACGAATAAGGAATGAATGATCAGTTATCTTGTATATGCCTGAGCACCTAGCAACTTCAAAATGAACGACTTTCACAATGGAACCGGCTTTCAAAGATGACATGTATTGATTAGCACGTCCGACGGAATGAACCCATGAATCACATAATCTGCAAATAGTATTATTCAACAAAGAATCATGAAATCAATTAAAAACAATTATCTTAAATAAGTGTGATAGATCGAAGATTAACTTACATTTTCATCAAAGAAGAGAACTGTGATTTCCATAAACTAACTGTCTTTCTTGAAATTCATGGAATCCCATAAGCGGAGGAGGCCAACGACTATGCTCTGACTACTACAACCAAGATGGAAAGACTAGAAGGTTGAGTAACGTACGCCAGAGATGCTGGTTTGAGGAACTGAAGAGGCATATAGAGATATTTTCTAGAAGATGGTTAAAGCTAAGAGGAATCAATGAGTTTTGTGGATATGCAGATTGGGTTCATCAAAGATGAGAATCATATACATAAAGTTTACATATGGGCTACAAATCAGGAACATTTATGATCAAGCAATTTAAGATGGAGAGATGAAGAGTTCATCGGTGAAAAAATAGATTACTAATAGACACACAAAGCAACTTTGTAACGCAGACCTGTCTGAGACAATGATGAAAATATCCCTAACTCATGCTAAACAACGACGGTTTACAATATGAGAAACTATAATTGTTGCAAACTTAAGCTTTTTCTTCATATAACGTGATGAATCCCGTTTAAAAATAAAATCCATAATACACTTGTAGACCCGATCCTTAGAGTAAGCCGAAAAAACAAGGTCTTCCGACCTTCATAAATATATATTAGTTTCGGCCATTAATATACAAATTATCCTTTAGTTTAGTGGTATAAATGTTAGAGTGTGTATGTCAATAACCCGAGTTTGAACAATGGATTTGACATTTATTTTTCACTTTTTTAAAGTAGGACTCAGCTGATGCTGACATAGAGAGAATAACTTATAATAATTATCCTTTAATTTAGTGGTATAAATGTTGGAATTTGTATCTCAATAACTTGGGTTTGATATTTTTTTTACACTTTTTTAAAGCGATTTTACGAAAGAGTAACTTTTTTATTATAATATAAATTTTCTTGTATGTCTTCACCCAATCGATAATGCATTTTGACATGCAAATAATTTTGATAGTAAACTGATACATGTACATATTTATGATACTCGCTTGAAGACGCATAAAAAGTGAAACAAAAATTGAAACTCTTGGATTCACCAATAAAAAAACTACAACAGAAGCAAAACGTAAGTATACTAATTGTTTTCTTCGTCATACAATGATTAACGTTTTTTGGCTTTGTTAACCATAAATTTTGTTTTGATACATTGCAGATGATAAGTCTCCACTGAAGTTAAAAGTCATACTCGGTAACATCCCTTCGCTTGCTCTATCCATCATGTTACAATACTCTTTATCTTACTCGTGTACATGGAAACATAAGTTCTTAGCCTTCTTCTTCTTGCAGGTATCTCAACAGCAGCTTTACTTGTGATGATCATTATTGTTGCTGCGAGTACGGTAGTGGTGAGAGCAAAGAATCCTAGAAGAAAGAGTGATTGGAACGGCGAAAACATTGAAGCAATCGTAATGTTGAAACGATATAGTTATGCCAAAGTCAAGAAGATGACAAACTCATTCGCGCATGTTCTCGGGAAAGGAGGATTTGGAACCGTATATAAAGGAAAACTACTCGATGGAAGCGGTACAGATTTTGCAGTGAAAATCTTGAAGGATTCGAAGGGGAGTGGGGAAGAATTCATCAATGAAGTAGCTAGCATGAGTAGAACCTCTCACGTTAACATCGTTTCTCTACTTGGATTCTGCTATGAAGGAAGCAAAAGAGCTATAATCTATGAGTTTATGCCAAATGGGTCACTCGACAAATATATTTCAGAGAATATGTCAACGAAGATGGAGTGGGAAACTTTATACAACATAGCCGTAGGTGTTGCTCGAGGGCTAGAGTACTTGCACAACCGTTGTGTATCAAGGATTGTGCATTTCGATATAAAGCCACAAAACATACTTATGGACCAAGATCTTTGTCCGAAGATTGCAGATTTTGGTCTTGCTAAGCTTTGCAAAAAAAAGGAGAGTATCATCTCGATGCTCAATGCAAGAGGGACCATAGGGTACATTGCTCCCGAAGTGTTTTCAAAAAGCTTGGGAGGAGTTTCTTATAAGTCGGATGTGTATAGTTTTGGAATGGTGGTTCTTGAGATTGTGGGAGCAAAGAATAGAGAAATGCTTGAAAAGTCCGGATCTAACAACAGTTCTATGTATTTTCCGGATTGGATTTATAAAGATCTTGAGAGGGAAGAGACCATGAAGATTTTTGGAGATGAAATGTGTTTGATCCAAAAATGGTGTTTATGCTGGTGATGTTTGTTGAATCAATACAATAAAAGAATCTAAAGATAAAAGATTAGATTCTTGAGGTTTAGGAGAAATCTCAAAGGAATCAAATGAGAAATGAACATCAAAAAGAGTTTATTGATCAAAGATTGTATTACAAGAATGGTTTCTAATGTAAATTAATTTAAGAATCCATAAATCCTTTGTAAGAAGTGTTCTAAGTCTAAAATGGAGGAGAGACGATCTTTTCTAATAAGGAGGGAGCTCCTTATTTATAGAAGAAAGATGTCTAGGGTTTCATAATGAAGTGAGCCTAATTCAATGTCTAATGGGCATTGAGGGAAGATGTAAATTCACCCCCAACAGTAAGTCCCCCAAGTTCGTTGAGAGAGATGAAATCGATCTCTGTAAAGTTTACGAATAGGATTTATTAGACAATGAACAAGACATATTCATGCCTATGATGGTTTAGGCGAGTTTATTTCGAACTTGTGCCTAGTAAGAAACGAGTTTGCTTTAAACTCGTGCTTAGCGAAAGACGAGTTTACTTGACTCATGCTAAGACAGAGGCGAGTTTACTGAGAGCTCGTGCCTAGTAGAAGGAGAGCTTCTGTAAAATCATGCCTAGCCAAAGACGAGTTTTTGTAAACTCGTGTCTAACAATAAGCGAGTCGACCGCAAACTCGTGCCTAATAAAAAGTAAGTTCAATTTAAATTTGTGCTTACAATACACGTTTACCGAACTATTGCTGACCCGAAGTCTCGTGTTGAGATCGTGTGTGCCAAGCAAGTTGTTGGCTTGTGTGTTCGTCAGGCTATAATGATGTTGAGAAATGTGCCGGCTTGTGCTGTTGAGTTGTGAGGTCTGTGGTGAGCTCGCGATTGGCGACGATGAAGTCAACAGGAGTTATGCGGACCGTGATCACGTCAGCTAGAGCTTGTACCAGAGTGTGAGATTGTCATATGTCTGCCTCGCAATTGATTCTGGCTCACAAAGAAAAATATGATAATTGTCAGATCAAGTTTATCCAAAAGAGATAATCAAAGTTTTGTGTAATTGATAAGCAAGCAATGATGATGATCAAATAATTGCTTGGCTCTTGCATATGATGTTAGTGATTTATTTATAAATCGACAGTATGCATAGGTTGCAAGCAATAAAGCAATCAAGATTAAACAACACTTATCTTTGAGGATGAGTAGTTGCTGGTTGTTGGATATGAGACTTTTTCTTTGAAGTGGATCATGAGCTGATCGTAAAGAGAGGCTGAGCTGGTCTGATCACCCATATGTTCCCCACGGCGAGCGCCCTCTTTCTCTCGTTTTGGAGCTTGAGCAGAACTTGAAGCTTTGAGCTGCTCTAGAGATCATGACTCTTCTCATCTCGGGGCCGTCTCTGTTCGTCGAGCTCGTGGCGAGATGACATGGTGGCTTTACTAGATCGGTCTCGACGATCTTATCCAATGTTCTTGAGGTGTCACAGCTGGGATCATGAATATGCCGAGATGGCTTTGTGTCAAGCTTCCAGACGTCTGTGGCGAGGTGGCTGGTTCACAGTGATCTCCCAAGGTCTTCTCTAGAGCTCTCCGCAACTGGCACAAACAGGAGAGGAGAAGAGTTCAGTAAGAACAATCTCATCTCCTGATCTCGCAAGACTGCAACGATGGAGCCTAAAGCCTCGTAGAGATTGATGTATCTGAAGCCTAACGTTCTGCGCTTCTTGTTGCCTCTTTCCTCGTGATTCTCACGATCCCTTGATGACACTAGTGACGTGACGAGGTGAATGCCGAGAACAAAGCCATTGACGGAGCTTTTGAAGACGTCATGGTGGTGAAGCACAGGAAGCAGGGTGTGGAGACAAGATCATTACTATCAAGGTCATCACGTGATTGCCTCTGTCCGAGAGGCTGAGCTTAAAGACAGGATGAGAGAGGTCACTGCAATGAGTCTGGAGCAGTGAACAAGCATGTGAAGCTGAGTGGAATCATAACAGCGGCAGTAAAAGCTGGAGCATGCCTTGCGAGATGTTGCAATCTCCGCTTCTCACAATCAGTTAAGATGAAGATGAAACACAAACTGTTTCTGTTGACATTGAGGCTTGAGAGCGTCCTCGTCTTTGAAAAACAGAGCTCAAGTCTCCTTGCTTGAGATGATTTAGAGAGCTTGAGATGATTTAGAGAGCTTGAGATGATTTCGTAGAACAGTCTCTCGAATCGTGTGATAACGAGACGCTAAGATCATTGTGATAACGAGACGCCGAGATCGTGTGATAACGAGACGCCGAGATCGTTGTGACAAGGTGATTACGAGATCGTGGTTGGGCTCAATCAGGGCTTCGCGAAAGTTATCATCTTTGAGTCCAAATCACCTAGCCCGCGGCTTTGAAGCTCTCTGGTCCGTAGATGAGCTTTCACTATCAACTCGAAGGCCGCTGCTGAACTGGCCCACTCGCTGGATGTCTGGCGGAGGTTAGAGATGGAGATCTCAGACCTCTTTTCCCCGAAAGCTATGTGTTGTACGACCAGCTTGTTGCCGGTTGCAGTTGAGTGGAGCTTCGACGGATCTGAGGAAGCAACGGCGGAGAACTGACCCGGAGGGAAACGACGAAGCGGCTTGTTGTCGGTTGCAAACTCGCCGGAGATTAGAAGTTTCCCGAACGTCATCAGTTTAAGAACCGACCCGCAGTGGCCTCTGTTTCCTTTGTCGGAGGACGACGATGTCACCGTTTCGGTTCGATCTCGGTGGGCTTGAGGGGATGTAAATCCACGCAACAGCTTTGCTCGATCTCTGCTTCCGTCTCAAGCTAGATTGTTGTCGGGACCATGATGGAACTCCCACGATCTCCGTTTTGACCGGCGACTCCTAAATCCAAGATAATAATAATTTTTTTAAAAAAATAATTAAAATCCTTTTCATAGGTTTAGCATGTGTATATTATGTTGTAGTCAATGAAATCGAATTTTGTAATGAGATATCGTTTTGTAAACTTATCTATTGGACCGAGTTTGATGAGCACAGATCTAGGATTTTCCCAAATTTGACATGCTTTGAAGATAGTTCTCCTTAGCCCCCTCTTTCTAGCGCTAACTGTTTGATCCAAAAATGGTGTTTATGCTGGTGATGTTTGTTGAATCAATACAATAAAAGAATCTAAAGATAAAATATTAGATTCTTGAGGTTTAGGAGAAATCTCAAAGGAATCAAATGAGAAATGAATCAAAAAGAGTTTATTGATCAAAAATTGTATTATAAGAATGGTTTCTAGTGTAAATTAATTTAAGATTCTATAAACCCTTTGTAAGAAGTGTTCTAAGTCTAAAATGGAGAAGAGACGATCCTTTCTAATAAGGAGAGAACTCCTTATTTATAGAAGAAAGATGTCTAGGGTTTCATAATGAAGTGGGCCTAATTTAATGTCTAATGAACATTTAGGGAAGATGTAAATTCACCCCCAACAAAATGACGGAGAAAGAAGATAAGTTAGTGAAAAAAATGGTGTTGGTGGGTTTATGGTGTATTCAAACAAATCCATTTGATCGTCGATCGATGAACAAAGTCGTTGAAATGTTAGAGTGAAGTCTAGAGGCTTTGCATGTTCCACCTAAGCCTCTCTTAGGCTCACCCGCAGTAATGGTATCTGCTGAAGAGAGTCAAGAGACTTCAAGTATGCCTACATCAAGCCAGTTAGAGAGATGAACTCTTTCACCTTGCCAAGATACTCTGAACTCAGGTTTCAAAAAAAAAGATAAACTTTCCCAAAAAACCGGATCGAGATATTGTAGATGAGAGTTAATCTTCCTAAACTCATGTTTGATATTGTTGGACTTTATCATTGTATATTTCCACTGTGTAAATGATGTCCCATAAGTAAAAGTTGTAATGATTATTTTGAGATAAAAAAAATCACCTTCCTACGATAGTCATCAAACAAAAGAAGCAAAATACTATTCTACCTTGGCCATGAAAATATAAAGGGTTTTCTGGTGAGATACTGAATTAATATTTTCCTTTCCTCTGAGGCTAATGACTAAGAGATTGCCATTAATTTTCATTATGCTTCCCATTTGTTCGTCTCTGGTAAGATTTTCCTCTACAAAGTTATGGTTAGTAGTGTACATGTAAACATAACTTTTTAGTCTTGTTTTTTTAACAGGAATCTCAACAGCTTTACTTGTGATGATCATTTCTACTGCGAGTACGGTAGTGGTGAGAGCAAAGACGAAGAAAGAGTGATTGGAGCGGCGAAAACATTGAAGCAATCGTAACGTTGAAACGATATAGTTATATGCCAAAGTCAAGAAGATGACAAACTCATTCTCCCATGTTCTCGGGAAAGGAGGATTTGAAACAGTCTATAAAGGAAAACTATCAGATGGAAGCGGTACAGACGTTGCAGTAAAGATCTTGAAGGATTCAAAGGGGGAATGGAGAAAAGTTCATCAACAAAGTAGCTAGCATGAGTAGAACCTCTCATGTTAATATCGTTTCTCTACTTGGATTCTATTATTGAAGGCAACAAAAGACATCGTTTATTAATACTCCTCGAATCAAATAAACTCTACAATGACTGTGATAGATAAGTACACTCTTAAAACAAAAAAGCTAAAGTAGACAAGAGAGAAAGAGACAACAATAACTCCAAACTGGTTACAAATAATCAAACCAATAAACAAAAACAAATGGTTTAATGATGGGGCTGGGGTTTGAAAGTCTTCAACCAGTTGTTGAGGCGCTCCATAGCTGACAAGTCCACCTTCTTGGGAAAATTAGGGAAAACAACAGCTTTGGATTGTGGTCCCACCATCACTCGAAGCTTAAGCCCAGCTTCACAAGAACCCGAGGGTGAGGTTATGAAATAATGAACTCCCGGTTCCATAAGCCTAACAAGATCGTGTCCTGTCTTGTGCACAGCTACAGGAGACGTTGGGTCGCACGTCATAAATTCTAGATCACCGTTGATTTCATACACGTCGCTGACTTCGTTGTCGTATTCGAAAAACAAAGTATCTCCAACATGAAACTGTTTCTCCTCACTCCACTTGTTATAGAAGTCACTATCATACACTTTCCATCCTCCTGAGTCTCCTCCGACCTTGTAGGTATTTCCGACAGGAAGGATCTTGCTCGGTGGTGGTGGAGGAACCGGACGTGACGGGTCATGGATGACAAGAACTTCGAGCTTCTGTCCCAATACGCATTGAACTTGATTCGAGGTGATGAAGTAGTGAAAACCTGGTTCCATGAGAGTCACGACATCGTGTCCTGTGTTGTAGACAATTTTAGGAGAAGAATAGTCGCAAAACTCATATTCCAGAGCGCCGGAAACATGAGTCACGTCGTTGACAATGGGATCGTATTCGAAGACCAGAGAATCTCCAACGTGGAACTCCTTATGGTCGGTCTCGGCCCACGTGTAATAGACGTCGTCCTTGGCAGTCCATCCCTCGGAGTCTCCCACTTTGTAGATCTTCGCTGAGCAGCAACCCGAGAGAACCACGAAGCTCATCATCATTGCAAACACGAAGCTCATCATCCTCATTACAAGCTATGATCGAATAGTGAAAGTTTTGGAAGCAAAATCTTAAACTAGCTGAATGAGAAAGCTTTGATGAATGTGTGAATGAAACAAAATAGTATACCTTAACCCTCCTTATATAAGGGTTTACGGATCCTATTTTCCTTTTTAATGATATAAACCGTTTAAAAAAAATTCACATATCTAATCTGGAAAAGGAAAGAATCACGTTTTAAAATCTCTAATCCTTTTCTGATCAGGTTCGCGTGTGAGTTTCATCAAAAATCTTATTTGATATCTATTTTTAAATACACCGATTATTAATATTTTAGTTTTGTTGTTTCCTTTTAGAGAATAACGGGCCAAGTTTATGAGAAATACCGTGGGCTTTTTCTACATTTGATATATTGGAATTGGTTCAAATCACCAAAACCGAACGAGTAAAAAAGCTCAGGATCCTCTGCTGGAGAGAGTCAAGAGACTTCAAGCCAGCTAGAGAGAGTAACTATCTCACCTTGCCAAGATACTCTAAACTTTTCCAAAAAACTGTAGATGAGACTAATCTTCCTAAACTCATGTTTGATATTCTAGGACTTTAACATTGTATTTTCACTACGTAAATGAAACCCCATAAATAAACAAACATATACGTCAAACCGAATATTATTTCCATATCAACGGTGCAAGAGACGTTGAAGGAGAGGTAAGGATGGTTTCTGAGTAGCTATTAGCTAAGATCTCAGGAGCTTATTTTTAATGTTTCTTGATAAAAAAATATATTATGAATATAGTTGTTGTTTGTCAACGTAGTGTACATTCTGCATCTTAGCTGTAAACTCACATAAGGATATGCAAATCATGTGATGGTACCGAATATTAGAGAGAACAGAGATAGACTAGAATTAGATAATATACATCTTGCATAATGGCCTGCCTCTATTAGCTCTCTATAATGAAGATGGTAGTGTTAGTATATATAAATTTGTGGGCTGTCATTGTTATTATAGAGATTCCAGTCTTTGGATCGTATGAAACCAATCTAAATATATAATCATAAAAAAAACATTCAGAAAAAAATAACAACAAAAATGGTTACAAACGGCTTACACCGGTTGACAAAAAAAAAACGGCTTTACACCAAAAAAACAGAAAAATACCGGTAAAACTTTTTAGGAGGCATGCACCCAGTAACAAAAAAAAAAAGAAAAAGGAGGCATGCACCAAGCCACCAACGTCTTAACTCCACACGTGCCTGGCCATAACCTCAGGCCTATTACTCACCACACATTGTCTTACACGTGTATATAAGTACACCAGGGCATGTGTGTATGTCCTTGTTCCTCTGTTTCTCTGCCTTGAATTGTGGCATATCGTAGAAGAAGAAGAACAAACAAAACCAGAAAAACGGTAATTTTTTAAAAAATAATCTACTCTTGAATACAAGTATATCTAAATATATTAAAGATCTTTTTTAAAAAAAAAAATCTAATGCTACACATTGTTAGATATTCAAGTATCGGCGGCAGAATTAACTTGCCGGGAAATGGGGAAAGCTAGAGGAATTAACAGCGGTGGAGGAGAGAGCTCTCTCGGTTACCTTTTTGGATCCGGCAAGTCAGTTTCCAAACCGACCAAGCCCGCCGTTAACACCAGCTTTACCACCACCACAACAACACCAACTACCACCAACGGAGCTGGAGGCAGACTCACGACCACCACCACCACAAACACTATCACCGGAGATAAAAACATGACGGAGGAGGAGAAGAAGAAGGAGATGTCGGCAGGTGTAAGAGGAAGCCCTAATAATTACTTGAGAACAGAGGGACAAAACTGTGGTAACTTTCTCACGGTAATAATAATACTTTTGAGTTTATTAATAATTAGGATAAAAAATGTGGTCTTTATTTTTTTTTGTGAGAAACAGGATCGACCATCGACGAAGGTTCATGCTGCACCTGGTGGAGGATCTTCTCTAGGTTACTTGTTTGGATCTGGATCTGGCAAATGATTTTACTTTCCACGACAATCTGAATCGTTAAAAAACAAGTGTAAAAATTGTCAATCTATGGTTCCAAACTGGAAGCTTTCTCGATTTAAGACGTCTCTAAAACAATTTGAGTGTAATGAACAAGAGTTTTCTCTTTACTGAAACTTCATAGATTCATTTCTTGCCTTAAGCTATTACAAGAAGTTGATATTTATATGCAAAGTGTAAATAGAGTTGCCCTAGACAGATGGCTTAATCATGAACGTTACATAGATCAAGGGCTGAGAATCTATTTGCCAGCTTCAAGCCATTAACTCTGGAGCCTGTCATCAAACGCGACCAGTCTTGGAACTATGTCGTCAAAAGTTGGTGAAAACTCAGCATCCATCGTTTCTTCTATCTTCTATGCTCGTTTTTATGGACTCATAGTCACGTCCTAGACCCAGTAGCACAACAAAGATCTTCATTCTTTTAGGAACAGGACTACTGATAGAGGAGAGCTGGTCGCAGATCATCTTTATGTCACGTAGATAGTCAGAAATAGATTTGTCTTGTTTGACCGTTGTTTGAAGCTTCCTTTGCAGCTCGAACAGTCTTGCTGAGGTAGCACGGTTGAAGTGGTTCGCCAGAGTCACTCAGATCTCGTAAGAACTCGTGCAATGAATCACCTCACTCTGGATGTCTTCAAAGAAAGAACCAAGTAACCATGACTGAATAACTTGGTCTGTTTGGAACCAGAGGGTATAGTCAGGGTTTGGCACTAGTGTGGATGTGCTGTTGATTCCAGGAGTCCGGTGACAAATCCCAACAACCTTTGACTGTTCAAAAATGCTTCAAACTGACGCTTCCATAGGATATAATTCTTCTACGTTAGCTCTACTGTAACCGAGTTGATGATTTTGAGAGTTGGTGGTGTATACGGTTCCATGGATCTGTTATCCATGAAGCTCTGATACCATAAAACAATTTGAGTGTAATGAACAAGAGTTTAGTCTTTACTGAAACTTCATAGATTCATTTCTTGCCTTAAGCTATTACAAGAGGTTGCCCTAGACAGATGGCTAAAATCATGAACGTTCTGTAGATCAAGGGCTGAGAATCTATTTGCCAGCTTCAAGCCATTAACCCCTTCTGCACCGGCTCTCGTCATGTTCTGCTTTTGTACTTTCCTTTTACTGCTCTTGTCTTCATTTCCAAGACATAAACGTTGCGCGGTTGATTCAAACTTGGGACCACTTGAGTTGGGCTGTTGACTGGGCTTCTTCTCATCTGCGTGGCCCATCTTCTGTTTTCCCTTTTGCTCACTTGTCAATCTGCTGCCGTTTAATGTACTCTCATCAATATGACCCCTCAAACTTGGTGTGGGTGTAGCTTCAACACCAAGTTTGAACCTCAGACTGTCGAATGCTCCGAAGGTAAGCGGCTTTGTGAATATGTCTGCCAGCTGATGACGAGCTGGTACATGTCGCACGACCAAAGCACCAAGCACCACTCGTTCTTTTACGTAATGATAATCCAACTCAAAATGCTTAGAGCGCTTGTGGTACGCTGGATTTGCGGTCAGATGCACTGATGATAAGTTGTCACAGTAGAGTTCTGGTGTGACAGTGATAGGGACCCCAATCTCTCGAAGAATCAAACACATCCAGCTTAACTCTGCTGCTGTTTCTGATAAAGCTCGATACTCTGCCTCTGTTGAGCTTCTTGAGACCGTCGGTTGTTTCTTGGACGACCACGAGATGATGTTAGAGTCAAGGTATGTACATAACCCCCCAGTCGATCTGCGTGTGTGATGGCATCCAGCCTAATCACTGTTACTATACGCCCTCAGCGTGAAGTCTGTATCTTTAGAGAGATTAATGCCGTAGCTAAGCGTTCCTTTTACATACCGCAAGATCCTTTTGAGCAGCACAAAGTCTGATAGAGTTGGCTCATGCATCTTCTAGCACACATAATTGACAGAGAACTGCAGATCCGGTCTGGTAAGAGTGAGGTATTGCAGTTTCCCCGCGAGACTTCAGAAATAAGAAGGATTCTCAAACTTCTTATCTTGATGTGGAGCTTTGCTTAACTGCAGAGGAAGTGGTGTGTTGACTGGGGCGCAATCCATCATCCCTGCTACAACAAGCAGGTCTAAGGCATATCTATCTTGAGAGAGGAACAAACCAGACTTGTGAAACACAGCTTGAATTCCCAAGAAGTAATGCATCTTGCCAAGATCCTTCATTCGAAATTGTTTGCTGAGATCTGCCAATAACTTTTGCAACAGATCAGTGCAGTTTCCAGTCAACAATATGTCATCGACGTACAAAAGAAGCAAGATAATGTCTTCCCTTTAGTGTAAATGAATATAGACGGGTCCTTGATACTGCAAATGAATCCAAACTCCAACAAGTAAGTGCTGAACTTGTCGAACCAAGTTCGAGGAGACTGTTTAAGCCCGTAGAGAGACTTGTGAAGTAGACACACATGATCTGGTCTGGTCTTATCTACAAAGCCTGAAGTCTGTCTCATGTAGACTGTTTCGTTCAAATCTCGATGTAGAAAGGCGTTTGCAACATCAAGCTGTTTTCTTTCCCACTGAAACAGCATCGCAATATGTAGAACAATTCTCACTGTTGATGTTCTAACCACGGGACTATACATCTCCAAGTAATCTACTCCTTCATCCTGTCCACAACCTTGAACTACCAGTCGCGACCTCGGTGACTTCACGGTTCCGTCTGCATTGTATTTCGTCCTGTGAATCCATCGATTTCCCAATACATGCATATCTGGTGTGTATGGGACAAGTGACCAGGTTTCAGTCAACTTGCAGTTGTCGATTTCTTCTGTCAAAGCGTTGTTAGGACATACTAAAATATCTTTCAGAGGAAGTGTAGAAACCCGTTAAAAAAAAAAAAAAAAAGAGAATGGTCGAGTATGTTTGTTGTGGTCGAGTCGCGGGTGATAATGATCGATCGAGAAGCTTTAAAATACGAGGTGGGAGAATAAGTGATCGTGGGTGAACTATGAGTCGAATAAGTTGCTCGACCATAGTTAGAAGATGTCTTAGATTGATTAGACAGACGTTTTGGAAGCATAACAATTTTGGAAGTACGACGGTTTAGAAGCTCGACGTTTTTGAAGACCGACATTTCTTCATCACGAAGTTTTCTCGAAAAATCTTCGTATCAGTAAAATATTATTCTGGAAACATAATAAGTTGGAAGCAGGAAGGGAATTAAGCACGACGGGATGCAAGCACGACGGGATCGAAGCACAACCGGAAAACCTGAAATTGGGCGAAAACCCTAATTTCGGTATTATGGAATTCTTCGAGGAAGCCAGAGGCTCGGGAAATATTTTTACAGGATATCAGAATTCATCTGGAGTCTATTAAAAATATTTAGAGCATCAGAACGGGAGCGGAAAAATATTCGGGATTGATCACGGGTCAGAAATTTGCCGGAAGGGTAAAAAATCGCGTAAACCGACCGAGAAGCTCGAGGTGGCTCGTTGCATGGGTTCAGAACGTGGTGTCAAGCATCTAACAAGCTGAGTGTCTCCAGAAGCTCGAGGTGTCGCCGTGCATGGAAGCTGTACATGCAGCCTGACATGTAAAAGCACGAGGTGGATCGACCAAGCACGAGGTGTCTCCGCGCATGCAACCTAAGCATGCTGATCGACATGTGTGTACTGGTGTGGCTTCTTGCATGCACTCCAGGCATGCATCCTAACATGTGGGAGGAGTGTTGGCGTCCTGCATGTGTCCTGGACATGCAGCCTGACATGTGGAGCACGAGGTGCCGCCGCGCATGCGTCCGGAGCCATGCGAAGCGACACACGGGCTACCACCAACCTGAAGCTGATTGGCTGGTGTCTCCTATAAATACCCCACAACCCCAGCTCATTTATTCACATCCAGACCTGTCCAAACCAAGTTAAAAACGTGAGAGAGAAGTAGAAAAAAAAAGCAAGTGATTCCGAGCTATTTCGAGAGTTTTAGAGAGTTTTCGAAATCAGTTCTCTACAGATTTCGAGTCAGCGCCTAGGGACGGTTCTGTCCAACTGAATTCGTCCATGCCACTCAGTTCTTTTTATGATCAAGTGGAGATGCTGTCCGGAGTTAGTTCAGTTCTACGGGTTTAGATCAGTCGAAGTTCTGCTCGATACTCCGCCGGGAAGTCCGAAGAACTGTCCAGAAGATAAAGGAGGTTCTGTCCAAATCAGCCTGTCGAGGCCTATCAGTTTCTTCATGGTGAAACCAAGGTTCTGTCCAAGTCGAGATCAGTTCAGTCCAGTCTATTCAAGTCGTCCTTTGGGTTTTGGCCAAGTCCTCTTCGATCAACCAGCCACTTCTCGCCTAGAACACTGTGAGTTGGTTTTGTGTGAATTCCACTTGGAATTTAGGGTAATTTTGTGAGTTGGCTTGTTTGAATTCCACTTGGAATTTAGGGTAGTTTTGTGAGTTGGCTTTTTTGAGTTCCACTTGGAACTTAGGGAAGATCGAGTATTCATATAGAGTAGAATGCTCACATTCTTGCATGGTAGAGTCCTCGGGGTTATTTATTAAACCGGACTCAGTTTAGCACGGACTAGCTGAGATGAAATGGAATTAAGACTGAGATAATAACCTGACTAGGACTAGGATGCATCATGGTTTATATTCTTGCCTGTTGATATGGTTGAGTGCAGATTCCCGTTATCTTTAAAGATAGTGTCGTAGCATGAGGCCGAACTATCTGGGTAACGGTTTGATTGAGTAGATTGATTGAGTAGATTTAATTAAATGCTTGCTCGTTTAATTAATCTTGTTGATTGAGGTTAGTCATCTCTTGGTAAGGGAGTGACTAACTGGTTGAGTTGTTTAGTGATAATGTTGTTGTTTAGGGATCTTGGCCATATAGGCCGATCTCCTGGTTGTGATGTTAATACTACGGGTCCTATGCCATATAGGCTGGACTACGAGTATTGGTTGATATTTTCGTAGACTCCTATATATTGTTTAGTTTTGGGTTGGAGTCTTGTCCCTTAGGTCTTTCCTAGGGATAATTGTGTCGAGTGTGTGTTATGCCGACAGCAGGTGCAAAACCCGCCCATGCTAGGTATGTTTTGGGGTGGACTAGTGTTTCCTCGCCCTCGTATTCAGCGGGTTCAAGGAAACCCCTTATTCGCTGGATCGGGAAGACTCAGATAGACGGAGTCATGGCCTATGGCTGAGTGATTACACGACGGTGTAATGTGGCAGTGACCCGAAGGACTGTGGGCTGTCGCGCGGTGACCCGAAGGACTGTGGGCCGCGGTCGGTTGAAAGTTCTTTCTTCTGGCCTTTGTGGTAGGGAGATAGGATATTGCCGATAGAGAGGAGGAACACGAAGTCACCAGGGCCCAGGTTAGAGTGTTGTGTTAGTGTGTCGTAGAGGGTTATGGAACCCTCGAGTTAATGTAGCACCGATATACGGTGTTACGAGTAAGATCGAGTCATTGGTAGTTACTATCTTGTTATTATTGTGATTGTGTTTGGTTGTTGATTGTTTGCTTGCAGGTTCTGACATTAAGTCCTAAGTCTGGTTTAGGTACCGGATTAGGCTCGGTGTGTATTTTGTTAGTGTAGGCCTGACGTTGGCCTGTATGTGTTTGAGGGATTGCTTGTGAAGGGTGGTGGATATTAAAGCTATGCGGTATCATTGGTTGGCCGATCATGTTCTTGTTTGATTGTTGGTCGACCGGCTCATGATACTTGTATAGTCTAAGTGTCTAACACTACATGAGTACTGAACTCAAGCGTATATATGGTTAACTAGGGATTGGTTGTTGACTTGTTTAAATGCAGGTTCCTGTTACTTGAAGTTAGATTATGGCAGGAGGCCAAGTCTAACTTAGTAACGGTTTGCTTAGCCTTAGCTTATATTGCATGCTAGGGCTAGATTGATTGTTATTTTGGGTTGTCTGGGTTAGAGTCTAGGTTGCGGGTAGAGGCCGCCAGCTCACTGAGTAATACTAGATTACTCATCCAACTCCGTTGTCCTTTTTGCAGGTCGCTTTAGGTAAGGATTATTGGATAGCATGGTGCTGGACGTTAGGACCGCCGGTGTAGATTTTCATGCCTTTTGTAAACGGTACTGTGAATTGTGTTATGTTGACTCGATTTGGCATTAGGCGGGGCCCAGTCTTGAATTATTCAATGTATGAATATTTCTTAAATCAATAAAAGTAATTGTTGTATATGCGCTTCATGAGTACTCTGATATTTGACTAGTCCGGTCTAACACAACGTTAGGTCGTGGTACGGGTTGAAAAGCCTTAGGCCTCGATCTAACGGAAAACGCTAACTCTAGGTACAGGTTGCAAAGCCTTGTTCCTTGACGCAGCCGGACGTGTTAGTGGACGAACTGGTCGAGGTCGTGGAGTAAATTTTGTGACTCTGGTCGGATCATCCCTAACCCGTCACGTAGCGCTTCCGGACCATGGTGTTGGGTTGGACGGTCAGTCATGTTCTTGTTTGATTGTTGGCTGGCCGGTTGGCCTTTCATCTCCAACCCTTGGTGTGGGTCGTCCGTCGGTCATGTTCTTGTTTGATTGTTGGCCGGTGGGTTGACCTATGCCTAGGACGGTTCGGGGGTGTTATAGGAAGGTTACCTGAGGAGGAAGCAATGCTTGCAGATCCAATATGTGTGATAGGAAGATACTCGCCGTTTCCAACCATCACTGAATCAGATCCGTCTTAAGTTTGGGACTGGTGTAAGTGATGAGGAGAGTTTGTAATATGAGCGGAAGCACCCGTGTCAGGGAACCATTCTCCGCCACCTGCTTTAGACATGTCTGCGATCCTTAAAACTGCTAGAGCTTTGTGCAACTCATCTGGTTGATAGCTGTTGTTGAAACGATGCCAGCACTTCATGGCTACGTGACCTGTCTTTCCACAGATTTGACATATTGGTCTGATATCTGAGTCGGACGAGACTGAAGACCTTGATGAGGAACCAGACGAGATGTGTTGAGGGAAGCCCCTTCCTCGTGTAAATAAAAAGTTTTGACCTCCTCTGTTACGTCCTCTGTTTCTGGTGAAGAAGGGTCTTCCTCGTTCTGAGTTGAAAGCCAAATGTGGAGATACTCCGGTGTCTACCGCGTAACTCTGGAGCTTTTCATCAATCGCGACCAGTCTTGGAACTATGTCGTCAAAAGTTGGTGAAAACTCAGCATCCATCGTTCCTTCTATGCTCGTCTTTATGGGCTCATAGTCACGTCCTAGACCCAGTAGCACATCAAAGATCTTCATTCTTTTAGGAACAGGACTGCCGATGGAGGAGAGTTGGTCGCAGATCATCTTTATGTCACGTAGATAGTCGGAAATAGATTTGTCTTGTTTGACCGTTGTTTGAAGCTTCCTTTGCAGGTCGAACAGTCTTGCTGAGGTAGCACGGTTGAAGTGGTTCTCCAGAGTCACCCAGGTCTCGTAAAAACTTGTGCAATGAATCACCTCACTCTGGATGTCTTCGGAGAAAGAACCAAGTAACCATGACTGAATAACTTGGTATGTTTGGAACCAGAGGGTATAGTCTGGGTTTGGCACTGGTGTGGATGTGCTGTTGATTCCAGGAGCTGAGATAGTAGCCGCAGGTTGTGGAGTAGCTCCGGTGACAAATCCCAACAACCTTTGACCGTTCAAGAATGCTTCAAACTGACGATTCCATAGGATATAATTCTTCTCCGTTAGCTTTACTGTAACCGAGTTGATGATTTTGAGAGTTGGTGGAGTATACGGTTCCATGGATCTATTATCCATGAAGCTCTAATACCATAAAACAATTTGAGTGTAATGAACAAGAGTTTACTCTTTACTGAAACTTCATAGATTCATTTCTTGCCTTAAGCTATTACAAGAGGTTGATATTTATATGCAAAGTGTAAATAGAGTTGTCCTAGACAAATGGCTTAATCATGAACGTTCTGTAGATCAAGGGCTGAGAATCTATTTGCCAGCTTCAAGCCATTAACCCCTTCTGCACCGGCTCTCGTCATGTTCTGCTTTTGTACTTTGCTTTTACTGCTCTTGTCTTCATTTCCAAGACATAAACGTTGCGCGGTTGATTCAAACTTGAGACCACTTGAGTTGGGCTGTTGACTGGGCTTCTTCTCATCCGCGTGGCCCATCTTCTGTTTTCCTTTTTGCTCACTTGTCAATCTGCTCCTGTTTAATGTACTCTCATCAATAGTCTCAAGAATGTGTTTCTAAGTTTCTAGCAAAATCATTCGTTTGGTTCTGTAGAAAGACTCTGGATCTGTAGTATCCAATGAATGATTTATGAATTTACCAATCAGTCACACCTTCTAAGTGACTCATTTAACAGCTTTGGTACTTTTCAAGTCTTTGGTGTTTTCTCCTTGAAGATTCATCCTCATCATGTTATCATGTTTGTCTCTATCCATTAAGTAACTGCTAAACTAACCATTTAATTTCGTTGCTTCCGCATCATTTTTTCCATGTACAAAAAAAACTGTGAATCAAAGAGAAATAGAAACAAGAACATTTCTTCATCCATCATCTTGTACAACTTCTTCTAATGACATCAATTCTCTATGTCTGTGCATTCTTGCATAGAAACTTTCAGCTACTCTAATCTTTCAAACACAAGTTTGACGGTATAAAAAACCGTTTCCCTTCTTTTCCTCTTAGGAAAAAGCTTGCAGCTTGGCGGGTAAGTACGTAACCGCAAATTTAAAATACAGCGATACTGAGAATAATGGCACTATGTAATAGTAACAACATGTTTATTGTTTCATGTCCTTTTGTGTGTTGTTCAGGACAATATTACCAGTGTTATCAGCGCAATCTAAGCGAAGAAGGCAACAGAGGAAAACACTCGCATGCATCATCATCAGCAATTCAGGAATTGACTGTCCGTTGAAAGACGTCAAAGAATATATTTTTGAAGAAAGTGCTATAACATTCAGACAAGATTTTTAAAAGAGTATTTTTGTTTCTTTCTGAAATAATTGCTTAGGAAGATAGTAATTAGGTAAGTTGGGAGATATGTTTGTGTCAGAAGTTCACTCATGTCCAGTCCCCCACACCTTTCTTTCTTTTTGTCTTCAACCCCAAGTTACCTTTTCACTCATTTTCAGGCAACGGTCACTATGAACAACTTCCAGATCTACCGACACATACAAAACCCTGGATGGACATTAGGCTGGGCATGGGCAAAGAAAGAAATGATTTGGTCAATGGTTGGTGCTCAAACAACAGAACAAGGAGACTGTTCCAAGTTCAAGGGAAATGTACCTCATTGTTGTAAGAAAGTCCCTACAGTCGTTGATCTCTTGCCAGGTGTTCCATTCAACCAACAGTTCTCAAACTGTTGCAAAGGCGGTGTGGTTGGAGCTTGGGGTCAAGATCCATCATCAGCTGTATCACAGTTTCAGGTTAGTGTTGGTTTGGCTGGAACTACAAACAAGACTGTCAAGCTTCCTAAGAACTTCACATTGCTTGGTCCCGGGCCTGGTTACTCTTGCGGTCCTGCCAAAATCGTGCCATCTACTGTTTTTCTCACTACTGACAAACGAAGAAAGACGCAAGCTTTGAGTAAGTAAACTTAAACGGGTAAACTATAAGCATTAGGCATGCGGTTTTGAACCGAACCAAACTCGCGGGAACCAAAATTTCTGGTTTGTCCGGTTTGGTTCTATTTGGCAGGTTTATAAAAGAAGTTTGGTTTTTGGTTTGGTTCCATTTTTCAAAAGAAAATTTTAACCAAGTTTTGAACGGAACTAACAGAATTAACCAAAAATTTGAACCAACTTAACGGAAATTACCCGAATTTAACCAAACTTTAAACCAAAATATAACCGGAGCCCAAAATTTTGAATAGTTTCGGTAGAAAAATTTAAAACGGAACGACCCAAATATCAAACCGAACATTTTTTGGTTCAATTCGGTGAGATTTTGACCGAACCAAACTATCTAGACTACTGGAACCGCAGGACTAATAAGCATCATTGGTCTCTAAACTATATGAACTATTAATTCCATAAACACATGAAAATGTTCGGAGCTTAGCAACCACTGTTCAGCAGTGCTACATTGAGCTCTCAAAGATGGTCAAGGAGAAGCTGAGCTCCCTAGACCCCTACTTTGACAAGCTTGCAGACGCCATGGTCACTTGGATTGAAGCTTGGGATGAGCTTAACCCACCAGCAACTGCTTGAGCAAACGGAAAAAAATCACCGCAGTTTTGGTTATTTTTTAGCTCAAATTATCTTGTTTACTTTTTGGATTTTATGAAGTTCGCTTAGTCGTCACTTATCATCATCATTATCATTACTTTCTCATCGTCTAGCGGTGCTATTTATGTTTTTGTTTTGATATTACTCCCAGCTTTTTTCTCTCTTTCTTGTTTCAATAATAAAATGCCTTTCCCATTAGTGTTTCTTTCATTGCTCCACGTAGAGAATGTCTTTGTTTCTCAAGTTCATTGCCTGAAAATATATGAACTAGTAATTCCATAAACACATGAAAATGTTCGGAGCTTAGCATTTTTTGGTTCAATTCGGTGAGATTTTGACCGAACCAAACTATCTAGACTACTGGAACCGCAGGACTAATAAGCATCATTGGTCTCTAAACATCATTTCAAACTCATGCTTCTGCAGTGACATGGAATGTTACATGTACCTACTCACAGTTTCTAGCGAGAAAGCATCCAAGTTGTTGCGTCTCCTTCTCTTCTTTCTACAACGACACCATAACTCCTTGCCCTTCTTGTGCATGTGGTTGCGAGAACAAAAAGAGCTGCGTCAAGTAAGCAAAAACAAAAACACAAATCACTTAATTTCATACTCATTATTAATAATTTTGTTTACAAGGCTGATCCTAAGATTCTAACCAAGAAAGGTCTCAACACAGCGAGAAAAGATAACGCACCTTTACTACAATGCACACACCACATGTGCCCTGTTAGAGTTCACTGGCACGTTAAAGTTAAATACAAAGACTATTGGCGTGTGAAGATAGCCATCACAAACTTCAACTACAAGATGAACCATACACTGTGGACTTTAGCAGTTCAGCACCCAAATCTCAACAATGTGACTCAAGTTTTCAGCTTTGATTACAAATCAGTTGCTCCTTATGGATCCATAAGTAAGTCTCTCACTACAAAAGATTCAACCTTTTGAACCAAACATTGAAATGTCAAATCCTTTTTGATGCAGATGATACTGGAATGTTCTATGGAACGAAGTTTTACAATGATCTTTTGATGGAAGCGGGACCTTCAGGGAATGTTCAGTCAGAGGTTTAATTTGCTTCAGAAAGATCAAAAGACGTTTATTTTCAAGCAAGGTTGGGCTTTTCCGAGGAAAGTTTACTTCAATGGCGATGAATGTATGTTACCTCCACCAGATTCATACCCTTTTCTACCGAACTCTGCACGAGGAAACTTGGCTTCCTTCTGGACACTATCACTCACGATTCTTATTCTTATGTTCATCTCAATATGGTGATTAGTCTGATGGTTTCAGAAACCAAACCAGAAGCTGTGTCAGTTCGGTTTTCAGATAAAGATAATAAATATGTTTTTGTAAGAGAGAATGTATTTTTTCTTATGAAGTAAGAGAGAATGATTAGAAATGAATATGTGCAAGAGCAACCTTGTCGGGAGTTTCTGCTCCTAGGTTCTTAAAATACATATATGTGTATGTATATATTATATAGGCGTATGTAATTGCGGAGTTCTAAACTTTACGTGAACCCAACCGAAAGTTTAAGAACCCGGCAATTACATACGCCTATATAATATATACATACACATACATGTATTTTAAGAACCTAGGAGCAAGAAACCTCCGACAAGATTACTCTAACGCCTTTACTCATGTGAGAAGCGAAACATTGATTGACTTGAGAAAGATGCGAAAGAACGAAAGAGCTTAAATACTACAATAACGTTTTGTATTGGGGCGGAATAAGCACATTAATCTAGGCCCATTTGATGTATTTACATTCCGCGTTTCATTAGCCCTAAAACTTTGATAAATTGCTCTGCTTCTTAAGAAATTGGGTGTTGAGCTCATGGTTATTAGTTCAAATGATACTGTAAGGTATATCCGTAATTCCGTATCATTATGTTTTCTTCTACAATCTATAACAATTAATAGGAATAGAATCAAGGGGAAGAAATTTAATAATGCATCATTGAAATATTTAATTAATATTATAAGGTATATCAGTGCTGGTGCATCACCTACGTGCATGTACTATCTCTATTATGATAGTTACATGATTTAGGCAAATAATCATGGACGACGTGCACCGACGAGCGTTCCACGATCACGACGTACTGATTACGGTCCACGTCGTAAGGATTACGATTCAAGTTTTTTTTTCAGTTTTGTTTTGTTTAACTATATGTTTATCAATCATATCTGTTTATCAAATTATTCGAATCTAAAGCGAATCAACAAGGAATTATGAGGTATATATCCTATTTTGTTGACATTTATGTTTTGTGTCCTTATATATGTGTTATTTGCTACCATGTACATTATGTATATATATGAACTTCAATTCAAAAGAAAGCTAAACGTTGGAGAATTTAAGACACTAACATATACCTCCCCACATTCACATGTCCAATTCCTTCGTTATATAGCAAAGTAACCGAACATTTATTAAGTTGTCAGTTTTTAATTATTTACTTTTTCAGTTTTTCCTTTAAGTAAAAGTGTAAAACCATAAAGGAACGAAAACTTATTCTGCAACCTATTACATTCGAGTCGACAAAATATATTTGTTGGTCAGTTTCTTAGATCTACTTTCATTTGAATAAGCACAACTGTTTATAGTGACTTTAAAGTCCAATATTACGATAAAATGAACTAGCCCTGGGACGGATCCGGATATTCGGGAAATTTAGGGTATCCAGATCCGGCTTCGGATCCGTCGGATCCGTGGATTTAATATCCGGATCCGGATTCGTGGTTTCCGGATATCCGGGTTTCGGATATCCGTCTCGATATTCTATTATCAGCGGATATCCGGATCCGGATCCGTCAAAATAATTAAAAATAATTTTTTTAACAAAAAATACTATTTTTTTAATATAATACATAAATTAAATATTTATAAATATATTTATATATGTTTATAATATTGTAAAAACTAAAATATAATATTATAAGATTAATTCATGTATAAATATTAATATATCAAATATAAATATTAATAAAATTTAAAAATTTAATGTATTTTAAAAATACGGATCCGGATCCGGATATCCAGACCTAAAATTAAGATATTCGGATCCGGATTCGGTTTGCACGGATCCAAGATTTTACTATCTGGATTTGGATCCAGGCACCCCGGATATCCTATTTTTGGAGCGGATCTCGGATCGAATACGGATCTCGCATAATAAGATTATTACAAACCCCAATTATACGGAAGATAAAAAAGACAGAACATAAAATTCACTTTACAGCCCAACAGCTTTTGGATCGCACATCTGAACGCGACCAAAAGTCTTTATAAACAGACTCTTTAGGTTTCATAAGAGAAAACACATCTCATCACACCACCAAAACTCCACCGACCCGATCCGATCTCATCTCACACCATGGTTGACCCCGCGAACACCGTTGGAATTCCGGTGAACCCAACACCGCTGCTGAAAGATGAGCTCGACATCGTGATCCCCACCATCCGTAACCTCGATTTCCTCGAGATGTGGAGGCCTTTCCTCCAGCCGTACCATCTCATCATCGTCCAGGACGGAGATCCCACGAAGAAGATCCACGTCCCCGAGGGCTACGACTACGAGCTCTACAACAGGAACGACATCAACAGGATCCTCGGGCCGAAAGCTTCTTGCATCTCGTTCAAGGACTCTGCTTGTCGCTGCTTTGGGTACATGGTGTCTAAGAAGAAGTACATCTTCACCATTGATGACGATTGCTTCGTAAGTCCTTGACTTTTTTGGATCTAGATCTGCTTTTTTTTTTTTGGCTTGAGTTTTCGTTGATTTGATGTTAGATCTTAGGTTCTTGTCTGATTAGCTAGTTCAATTGTGTAATTCAATGTTTTTGTCCCAGATCCGTAGATCCACTGATGAGTCTTGATGTGTTAAGTTGATGTACTTTTTGTTGACAACATTGTTGTTGGTCTGATCACTATGTGTCATTATAGCCTTACCTTTACGATATGGTTACATGTCGTTGTCCTGCAATGTCACGTTTTGTTTATTTTATTGTGTTCTTTGAGGTTTTGTTAGAAAAAGTTAATGGCTTTGATATTTTATTGTTTATATATTTTATTTGATAGGTTGCTAAGGATCCAGCTGGGAAGGCTGTGAACGCTCTTGAGCAACACATCAAGAATCTTCTCTGTCCATCGACTCCATTGTTCTTCAACACCTTGTACGATCCTTACCGTGAAGGTGCTGACTTCGTCCGTGGATACCCTTTCAGTCTTCGTGAAGGTGTTTCCACTGCTGTTTCCCATGGTCTCTGGCTCAACATCCCTGACTACGATGCTCCTACCCAGCTCGTCAAGCCCAAGGAGAGGAACACTAGGTATGTGGATGCCGTGATGACCATCCCAAAGGGAACACTATTCCCAATGTGCGGTATGAACTTGGCTTTCGACCGTGATTTGATTGGACCAGCTATGTACTTTGGTCTCATGGGTGATGGTCAGCCTATTGGTCGCTACGACGATATGTGGGCTGGTTGGTGCATCAAGGTATAGAACTCAAACCGTCTTAATGGATGTTAATGAAGCAGATGCTCACCTAATCTTTTTTTTGTAATAGGTGATCTGTGACCACTTGGGATTGGGAGTGAAGACCGGTTTGCCATACATATACCACAGCAAAGCGAGCAACCCGTTTGTGAACCTGAAGAAGGAATACAAGGGAATCTTCTGGCAGGAGGATATCATTCCTTTCTTCCAGAACGTGAAGCTGTCTAAGGAAGCAACCACTGTTCAGCAGTGCTACATTGAGCTCTCAAAGATGGTCAAGGAGAAGCTGAGCTCCCTAGACCCCTACTTTGACAAGCTTGCAGACGCCATGGTCACATGGATTGAAGCTTGGGATGAGCTTAACCCACCAGCAACTGCTTGAGCAAACGGAAAAAAATCACCGCAGTTTTGGTTATTTTTTAGCTCAAATTATCTTGTTTACTTTTTGGATTTTATGAAGTTCGCTTAGTCGTCACTTATCATCATCATTATCATTACTTTCTCATCGTCTAGTGGTGCTATTTATGTTTTTGTTTTGATATTACTCCCAGCTTTTTCTCTCTCTTTCTTGTTTCAATAATAAAATGCCTTTCCCATTAGTGTTTCTCTCATTGCTCCACGTAGAGAATGTCTTTGTTTCTCAAGTTCATTGCCTGAAAATATATGAACTAGTAATTCCATAAACACATGAAAATGTTCGGAGCTTAGCATCTTGATCACTTCATAGTACTATAGTACTATCATTTCATGTCAGTCTCGAGTAACATTAATTTGAACTCTTAATCAAAACTAATTATTACTGGATTAAATGGCTTCACAATACTTCTTCTGTTTACACTAAACTTGTTCTCTTTGCTTCGTCAATAAAAACAACTTCTAAAATTCCTATCCGTTTACTATGTTTTTACAAGATCCATAGACCCTATCCATAAAGTCCAGACCCTATTAGATAAGGTCTAAATTTACACTCTGGTTAGATGGGCATGCCCATTAATATGCTTCTATGCCATGCCCCTTTTTAATATGCTACTGTGGCATGCCCATGCCCGGCTCTGATACCAACTGATGTAGCGGAAGCTTCTAGGGATAGAACTAGAGATCCGTTGATTCTGAGAATATCCGGAAAACTAGAATAATACAAAGATATTATTTAGTGTAAGAATGTCTAAGATCAATGTCTTCTTAAATTTGTTGAGAACACTTAGCCGAAAACAAGGAATAAAGAGAAATCTCTTAAGTTTTATTAATCAAATCTTAAACTCATATAAACTACATAAACCATAGACTCAAAGACTATATATAAGAAAACATAAAATCCTTAAAACATTTATCTTAATAATAAATAAACTCTAAATAAAACACTAAATAAATAAGATATTTAAAACACTAAATAAATAAGATATTTATTCTAAATATTCTCTTTTAGGCCTGGGCATTCGGGGTCCCAATCGGGTTTCGGTTTTGTCCAATCGGGTCTCGGTTTTTCGGGTTTATCAAAATCAGCCCCATTCGGATTATATAAAAATTCGGTTCGGGACCGGTTCGGGTTTTATCGGGTTCGGATCGGGGTTAGTAAATCTTCAAAGAACCGGTACAACCCGGTGTACTTTCGGGTTTTGGGTTCCAACCGGTTCTTTGGTTTTAAAGTACTTGATTTATACCTATTTTGTAACCAAAACATAAGTAAAATCGGTTCTTCGGGTTTAAAGTACTTGATTTGTACCTATTTTGTAACCAAAACATAAGTAAAATCGATTCAGAAATAAGAAAAAAACATCAAACATGATCACTCAAAGTCAAACGAAAGGTATACGTTGTTATTGATAGAAAGAAAACCAATAAATGAAATCATAAAACGAAAAATTAAGTTTTCATGAAATGAAAAAAATTATTCAATGAAAATAAAACCAAAATCTAAAAATTTCAAGCCTCAACCGCCACTTTCAACCATCAACCTTCATGTAGTAGATAGTTATTGTATATGTTTAGTAATATCTTAGTGTATTTTGGCTACATATTAGGAATTGAGATCATGTTTGGTACAAGTTTTTTTTTGGCATTTTGAATGTTTCGGGTTCTATCGGATATCCATTTAATTTCGGGTTCGGTTCGGATAATACCCATAACCCGAAATACCATAAAACAAGATCCATTCGGTATTTATGTCGGGTTCGGATCGGTTCGGATTCATTTTCATCGGATCGGATTCGGTTCGGATTTTCGGGTTCGGTTTATTTGCCCAGCCCTATTCTCTTTCGAGAATATATCGCAAAAGAAGATTGGTACTTCTTCTCGTCATCTTCTTTCCTCTCGCGCTCATCTCCACTACCAAATTCTTTTCAGAGGATAGCGTACCGCTCGCATTACGTTAAAGGATTACTATGCATCGGATGTGGTCAAGAACAATTCATAGTTAATCCCACCACCGGGAAGTCCATAGCTTTACCTAAAGTCAGAACCAAGAGAAAACTCGCAAGAAGTTTTTTTCGGATATGATTCAGTTAGTGATGAGTATAAAGTATTGTGCATGACGGAAGCAATGATTGGTCCTAATCAAGGAGCACCATCGTCTCAACATCAAGTATTTACATTGGGAGCTAGGAAAAAATCATGGAGAATGATAGAATGTAGCATCCCTCACCGTCCTTGTTCTAACGGTGTGTGCATGGATGGTGTTATATATTATGCTGCTAAAACTGGCACGGAACGCAGCTTAATGAGATTTGATTTGAGGTCTAAAAATTTTCATCTTATTACAGGAGTACCCGCAGAGATTGCACTAACCGAGGGTCCGTATAATTACGTTATGATTTTAAACTACCAAGGGAAAGTAGCAATACCCAATAAAACATCATCATACGCGTTTGATGTGTGCGTTATGGATCAAAATGCTGAAGAACGTAAATGGTTGAAGCAACTTACTTTCAGTGTTGAGCCTTGGAAGAGTTTATTTAACTATCCTTTTATACACATCAAAGGCATCACTCAGACGACGGGTGGGTTTATTTTGGCACCATACGTTTACACTTCTTATGATGTTTATGTTGTCCTTTACAACCACTACACTGATAACTTTAGAAAATTTAAGGTCCAAGGCAACGCAAAGTATGACTTCATCAAGCGTAATCATGGGACAGGAATTTTCATTTCGGATTACATAGAGAGTGTTCGGTTTTTGTAGAATATTTCAATAGTTTGTGATATCTGCTACCATACTTTGTGTTTTTCTTAAACCTTTGATTAGTCTTGTTTCAAAAACTATGATCACCGTAATTTTTTAAACCAATTGGACTTTAATGTGTCTGCTTGCTTCGTGATCTATAAAAGTAGTAACAAATAAAATAAGACTTTGGTTGTTGCATGTCTGGAATACATTGGACTCCACTAAACGTGAACATAAGGGTTAAGTCTCTATAACATCAAACCATTCACACACATTAGGAGCTAAGAAAAAATCATGGAGAATGGTAGAATGTAGCATTCCTCACCGTCCTTGGTCTAGCGTTGTGTGCATGGATGGTGTTATATATTATGCTGCTAAAACGGGCACGCAACGCAGCTTAATGAGATTTTATTTGAGGTCTGAATAGTTTGATTTTGTTACTGAAGTATCCCCAGAGATTGTAGTGTCTAAGGATCAAGATGCTGAAGAACATAAATGGTTTAAGAAACTTAGTTTCAGTGTTTAACCTTGGAAGGGTTTATTTAGGTGTATATACATCAAAGGCATCACTCAGACGGGTGAGTTTATTTTGGCATCTTACTACTACAAATCTGATGATGTTTATGTTGCTCTTTAAAACCACTACACTGATACCTTTAGAAAATTGAAGGTCGAAGGAAACGCAGACTGTGACTTTAAGCGCAATCATCTGACAGGAATATTTTTTCGGGTTACATAGAGAGTTTTCGTTTTTTATAGAGTGTCGACAGTTCATGATATATGATACCATAAATTTTCTATTTTTACCTATGAATCTATGATTAGTCTTATTTCATACACCACGATCATCATATTTTCTAAAACCAGTTGGACTTAATGTGTCTGCTGCTTCCCTATCTGATAAAGTAGTAACAAATAAAACTTGCGTTGTTGAATGTCTGGAATACAATTGGACTCCACTAAACAGTCTGAACGTGAACATACAAGTTAAGTCTCTATAACGTCAAATTATTCACACACGAATACATTGGACTCCAGTAAATTGTCTTCTCTGTCCATCGACTCCATTGGTCTTCAACAGACCTTGTATGATCCTTGCCGTAAAGCCGTAAAGGTGCTGACTTCGTCCTTCGATATCCCTTTAGCCTTCGTGAAGGTCTTTTCCACTGCGCTGGTTCCCATGGTCTCTGGCTCAACGTTGGTCAGGTGAGTTTATTTCGGCACTTTTGAGTAGTTGTCATCAATCATCATGATCAGTTCTTTCTCATTGTTTACCTCTTTATTTTATAAATTAAAGTTCAATATCAAAACATCAAATTTGGTGTAATTTCAAAACCAATTCCTTATAAATGTTTCGTTTGTAATTTTATGCTTCTATTTACATCTTTTTTTATTTTCCCACTTTTTTCTATTTCATTAACAAAAAAAAATATTTATTTATGTATTTCCTCCATTAAATAAAATGTATCATTTTGATATTTTCGCACAGATTAAAAATGATTGATGCATTATGTTTTATGAAATGTTTTGTTTAATTAATAGTATTTAAGATAAATAAAATCATTTATAGATCAATGTATTTCACAATTAATATTAAATTTCAAATATCTATAAATTTCATTGAAATACTAAAAATCAGAAAAATTTAAAATGTATATTTGTAGAATTTAGAATGTAAATCTGGAAATAATCAGCCGCTAATGAATATTCACAATTTCCAGATTTGTTATGTTATAGTTCAAATCATGAATATTAAAACAATATGTCAATACCAAAAATGGATTCACACTAATGGTACTATCTATTTTAATATGTAAACTAGATTTTGATCCGCGCTTCAAAAACGCGGGTTATTTTGGATTATAAATAAATTTTAGTTTTGAATAATACTTTTTGATTGTTGTATATTATTATATTACAAAGTGTATTATATCAACGAAGAGAATTTTAAAAGTTTATATAATTTATAAATTAGTTTATTTAAGATTTTGTATGTACACTCTTGTGTAATTTTCTCTTATGCATAGGCATTTTATCTTGACCCGAAAACCTAAATTGAAACTGACACAAAAATACAGGTTCAGGTTTGGTCCGGGTCCAGGATACAGACCTATTGAGATTTTTTTGGACCCAAAAGTCTCCGTCGAGTCCATGTCCATTCTGAGATCAATCGGATGTTCAAAGTATCCAAGATATTTTGTGTATATTAGTTATATTTGATATTTTGAATATGTTTTTGATATTAGTTATAATTTTCAATTTTTAGGTTTGGTTTTTAGTTATAGTTTCGGGTTTCAGGTAAAATTTCAAAAAAAAAAATTGGATATTCTGATAAAATTTAAGGTTGATTTTGGTTTCTCAAGTCAAATCTCAGGTAAAACTTTTTTTTGGATATTTAAATATTTTTGGGTATTTGTTTGAGTTTTCGAATATGTTTTGTGTACCAAATTATTAAATATATTAATTATTTTTAGTGATTTAATTTTGATTATTAAATATATTAATTATTTTTAGTGGTTTAATTTTTTTGAATTTTCGAATATGTGTTGTGTACCAAATTATTAAATATATTAGTTATTTTTAGTGATTTAATATTGATTATATATATATGTGCAATATCATAAATTTTTATTTCAATTATAGATATCAAAAATTGAATTAACAGTAATTTACAATAATATAAAAAAATCCATGCATACATCTTGATATGGTGAGAGATTTTTAAGAATATGAAGAAAATATTAATTGTATAGCATAGGTTAAAATTTTGGTGCATGATTAACGTTTAATATTCACCAATAAATGAAACACATACATGTCAAAAATATAAAAATGTAACACATATATAATTATATTATAAGGTTAACACGTTGTTAAAAACTTTAAAGGGTTAACACATTTGTTGTTGTTTAACATTTAACGAAATATATATCATTTTGAAGGGTTAATGTTCCATGACATGTAAGGTTAATGTTCCATGACATGTAACAACGACATATATAACTTTAATAAATAGTTGTGTAACGTAATAAGTCTAATACATACTATAAACGGTTGTGGAGAGTATATACCGTGTGGTCCCAAATTTCAGGTTTAAATGATATAATTATAGAGGAAGTTATTAAAGTAAATATTAAATAACAAAATTAAAAAAATTAATGAATAGATCCAACAACCTTTTATAGACAGATTTTTTAAGATTTATTCTCTTTTAATAGTATTGATTTTAAGTTTGTCAAACCGGCCGTAGCCCAAATGTGTTTAAGCCTAAAATATCGAAAGCCAAATGAGCTTAGATCAAAAAACCCTTTTTTGTCTATATAATTGGACTGGTTCTTGCTCTAGGCTTCATTATTAATTAACACTAGATCTTGATCTGCGCCCCCGCGCGGGTGTTGGATTTAACTTGCGTTCAACGTAAA
This sequence comes from Brassica napus, assembly GCF_020379485.1. Lineage (NCBI taxonomy): Eukaryota > Viridiplantae > Streptophyta > Magnoliopsida > Brassicales > Brassicaceae > Brassica > Brassica napus. The sequence continues at coordinate 57,697,112 of NC_063452.1, read as the reverse complement.
TTTATAAACCATTTTTTATAAAATGTCCATTTATATTTTTGTGTTTTGTAAAATATATTTAGAGTAGAATATATTATATTATAATATAGATGTTTGATAATAATTTTTTATCTGTACGTAATATTATATTTATAATTTTATAACTTGATGCAATTTGATGTAATTGTAATATTCATATATTAACCTATTGATTTTTTGTTTATTTATTTAAAATGATTTAATTTTTTACAGTAGGTTTTTATGAATTATTATTAATTTTATGATATTTGGTTTTCTTGAAAATTGTATTGTAGCAGATTAATATATACTATATATTACAGTTTGTGTTTTTTCAGCAAAAAGAAATAACAATTCATTGTAATTAATTAATTTAAATTTTTGATTTTAAGTGAAGTGACAGATTTGTAAATAAGAAAGAAATGCAATGGCTAAATGTGTAAATGTGTAAATAAAACAAAATATTTAATCTACTATCTGTGTTTCCTAACAATTCTCATTTAATCTGCTATCCAAGTTTCCAAACGACAGAATCTGTAAATGAGAAATAAATACAGTGACTAAATATGTAAATAAAAAAATATATTTAATTTGCTATCCTTGTTTCCAAACAACGTTCATTTAATCTACTATCTAAGTTTCCAAACAGTACCAAAATGTACTTCAGTTTTAATAATATAGATGTATTAGATTTTAACCCGCTCTTTAAAAACGCGGGATTTAACATTTTTGTTATAAATTAATACAAAAATATTTAAATACAATATGCATATTTGATTACATAAATACTTTCAATATAATAATGTATTCACGATACAAGTTGTCAATTTCAAAATGATAATAGTTTTTACACGTATTCTATACAGGTTTTAGTGGACTGACATCGTTTCAAATCATGCTTCACTGCCTCGTACAATATATTTATATCATAGTCTAAACACTAATCATGATATTGTGTGTTTATTGTAAATTAACACAATTAATTTTATAGATACATAATAATTTATTATTTTATAAGTTTTCAAAATTCGTATTCATTTTATTTATATTTTGATTTTTTTTAAAAGACATGTGTAAATCATTTCTATTGGTTGACAAAAAAAAATCTTTATATTGAATAACAATTAATATTAGTTTAGAACTTAAATCAATCATATATGATTTTGATAAATGTTTTAATAAGTTAGTTGATATTGCTTTGAATTAGAGAGTCCATTAAAAAACCCCATAATTATTAAAACCTGAGCAGGCCATATTATCTTACATAGTATGCCTAAATACGCCATTGGGCTGAAACTACAACTCATCATCATCCATGAAAATAGCTCAAGAGTTAGTCAAAGACTCAAAGCATATACTTTTTAGTTGCACACTCTTACTGGAGTTTAAAGATCTACTGGAATTTCAAAATGATAATATGTTTCACACGTATTCTATACCGGTTGTAGTGGACTGGCATCGTTTCGAATCATGCTTCACTGCCTCGTGCAATATATTTATATCATAGTCTAAACAGTAATCATGATATTGTGTGTTTATAGTAAATTAACACAAATAATTTTATAAATACATAATAATTTATTATATTATAAGTTTTCAAAATTCGTATTCATTTTATTTATATTTTGATTTTTTTTAAAGACATGTGTAAATCATTTCTATTGGTTGACAAAAAAATTCTTTATATTGAATAACAATTAATCCCCTATATATTAATTGAGGAACATTTGAAAAGATGTAACCTCAAATTTGTATTAATTAAAATAGGCCCCAATGCATAGGTGTCACTCAATTAGACAGTCAATTACATTCAATTGAAAAATAAGTAGGTCCACATTCGATTTTTATATGTTGTTAGATACATAAGTTGGTCAAACTATATGATATAATGATATGATATGTTATTTTCTTTCCTTAAATCAAACCTACGGAATTACCATAAATGACTAATATATATATGACAATTAATGATTTTAATAATAAAGATTTGATAACAATTTATATCTCCTCCATCATTTTTTGTTTAATTTTATATTATTAAAATAAATTAAACAATCAAATTAGCTATAAAAGTAAAATTTAGATTTTTTCGTATATGTTATATTTTGATTTTTTTTAAACGACAATAAATGACTAAAACTATTAAAATTATTATGTTAAAAATTAATGATCAATGGTTTAACATTTTTATTATAAGAAGATACACATGATTTTAAAACCATATGAGTAAAAAATATCATTTAATAATAAAACATATATATATATATATATTAAACTATATACCATAAGATTACATAAATATTTTAATATTAAAACTTTCAATGAATTTTCAAAAACATTTATAAATTATAAACTTATTAAAGATTTCACTTTGAAAATTTTGTTATCGATGATTTAAATATTCAGTTATAAAACGATATGAATGATCATAGAAGTGTATGATTATAAATTCTCATTTAATAAATGACTATATAAAATATACTATTCTTAAAAAAATAGGTTGGTCCATCTTAACTTACATTATATTTTTTATTAAACTAACTATCGAATATTCGAATTGATAAATAATCTACCAAATATTGTTTTTGCACTTTCCTTAATTAAAAGCTACGAAATTACCTAATATGATTAACGTATATATGAAAATTAATTATTATGAATAATAAATATTTGATAACAATTTTGGTATCTTAGTTCTTTTTTTAATTTTATATTATTAAAAGATATTAAAAAATCACATTAAATATAATAAAAACATTTATATTTTTTCTTATATGTTATATTTTGAATTTTTCAAAACGTCTATATATTATTAGAAATTTGAAGATTCTCACTCTGAAAATTTTGTGATCAATAGATTATTTTTTTTGTTATAATAAGTTACAAATGATCATAAAATATAACGCATATGAATTTTTATTTAATAAATATTCAAACTAAATAATATATATATATACTAATGATTTAAAGCAACAAGATTGGATGATCAATTTAGTTGTCCAGTTGAAATCTTTCAAAAGTATGTGAAAGACTAAAGTCAAAGTAAATATGGATTTAGAATAGTAGTTATATTTTACTAACCAAAATACCGAAAAAACCGAACCGAATCGAAACCAACCCGATATCTGGATTGAACACCCCTAATCCAAATGAAGCCAAACTATTGTTTCATTCTCCAAAATATAATAAAAATAATAACTTAATTCTGCGCAAGGCGCGGGTCTTATCCTAGTATTAGTTTAGAACTTAAATCAATCATATATGATTTTGATAAATGTTTTAATAAGTTAATTGATATTGCTTTGAATTAGAGAGTCCATTAAAAAATCCCATAATTATTAAAACCTGAGCAGGCCATATTATCTTACATAGTATGCCTTAATACGCCATTGGGCTGAAAAACTTAATTACAACCCATCATCATCCATGAAAATAGCTCAAGAGTTAGAAAGAATTTAAAGATCTACTGTAAAATTTGCAATTTTGGATTTGAAAACGATTCATTTTTGTTATTGATTCATTTCTCAATTGTTGAATTCAAATAAAAATTAAAAAGAATTTATTTAAATTTTACAAAGGAGAAATTATCATCCAGTGAAGAAGATGAAGACAGAAAAACTTCAACTTTTAACACCTAACTTGCTCATAACATCAACACCATTCTTCCCGGCGATAATCACCGACGTAGCCATACCCAGAAACAAACCATGCTTTACCACTCCCTGGAACATCCCGATCTCCTTCGCCGATGGCCCAATGCGAACCCATCCTTCAACGGGCTGTCAAAATACAAATCGATCACATAATAACTATTATCTGTCACATACTGGTTCCCGTTCCCATCAACTCTCAGCTTCGCATCACACCCAAACTCGAACAGAATGAGATCTCTCAATCTCAAAGATACCTTTTTGATTCAAAATCACGTGTTCAACAATTAATATGAATTATTAATAGGCATTATTAATATATTAAATATAATTATAATTATATGGCAATGGCAGAATCTGTAATATCTAAAGCAAATTAAAAGCAAAATCTTAAAGAGGAATTTTGCTTTAATAGTATAGATATATGCATATATGGCATGCTTTTTTTTCTTTAATTTAAAGCCTCTTGTGTACGGAGGTAGGGAGATTTACTTGGGTTAGATCTAATCTAGGGTTTCTAACAAAGACCTATATATAAGATTGTTTCACCTAGGCTCCTCCTCTCAAACATAAAAAAAAAAAAAGAGTAGAGAAAACAGAAAAGCAAAGAGAAGATATATATATATATATATATATATATATATATATTTATGGTTAAGAAACAAGCATATGATGATGACCACAGGCAGCAAAAAGAATAAAACCACCGTGACCATTAATCCACAGGCCTCAAGCTATGATGTACTCCCTCTGGACTTGCTGATGGAGATTATTGGGAGATTGCCTGTGAAATCCATAGCTAGGTTTCTTCTAGTATGCAAGTTATGGGCTACCACCATCCGCAGTCGAGATTTTATCAAATCTTTCCCGCTTGGATCTTGTTCTTCTCATGAGCCTCGCTTCCTAATCGCCTTCAATGGTCTAGATAAAACTGAAGAACGAAATCTCAAAAAAAAACATTGGTACTTCTTCTCGTCCGCTTTCATTTCGCGCTCATCATGTCCATTACCAATTCGTGTGTACCGTTCGCATTACGTGAATGGCTTACTCTGCATTGATTATGGTCAAGAGCAATTCATAGTTAACCCGACCACCGGTAAGTCCATAGCTTTACCTAGAGTTAGAACCAGAAGAAAGGTAGTAAAAAGTTTTTTCGGATATGATTCAGTTAGTGATGAGTATAAAGTATTGTGCATGTCGGAAGCACATAATGGTCCTAATTTTCTTGGACCGTCGTCCCAGCATCAAATATTCACATTGGGAGCTAAGAAAAGATCATGGAGAATGGTAGAATGTAGCATTCCTCATTGTCCTTGTTCTAGCGGTGTGTGCATAGATGGGGTTATATATTATATGGCTAAAACGGGCACTGCTAATTTGTCGCAACTCAGCTTAGTGAGTTTTGATTCGAGGTGTGACAAGTTTGATCTTGTTACTGGAGTGTCCCCAGAGATTCTAATAAATGAGAATCAATTTAGCCATGTTGTGATTTTAAACTTCGAAGGCAAAGTAGCAATAACCACTAAAACCACACACACGTTTGATGTGTGGGTTATGGATCAAAATGCTGAAGAACGTAAATGGTTGAAGAAACTTACTTTCAGCGTTGAACCTTGGAAGAGTTTATTTCATTCTCCTTCGTCTGTATCCATCAAAGGCATCACTCAGACGGGTGAGTTTATTTTGGTACCATACTATTACAATTCTTATGATGTCTATGTTGGCCTTTACAACCACTACACTGATACCTTTAGAAAAGTTAAGGCCGAAGGAAACGAAGACAATGACTTCATAAAGCGTAATTATGTGAGAGGAATATTTTTTTCGGATTGCATAGAGAGTGTTCGGTTTTTGTAGAATATGTCGACAGTTCATGATGTCTGATACCTTCACTTTGTTTATCTTTTTGATTAGTGTTATTTCATAAACTATGATCACCATCTTTTCTAAAACCACTGTATTTGCTTGCTTTGTGATTTATAAAAGTGGTAACAAATAAATCTTACGTTGTTGAATGTCTGGACTCCACTAAACGTGAACATACAAGTAAAGTCTCTACAACATCAAACTATTCACACACAAAAACATTGATTCTTGAAAAGCATACAAATAACCAAATCATTGCATTGCAAAAACTTTACATGTTTGCGATGGTTGTCACCAAAGGCACCAATCTACGGTAATCTCTTCTACCCAGAGCACAGTTATCGAACTCGACCTAACATTAGCCTAGTCTTGTGTTCTGCAAAGCCACATCTCTCGGAGGTATCCCTGATTCTGATGCTTGCAACATTGTTGCCTCCATCATTGTGTACTGGAGAGGCCCGCTTCGGGCTTTGAATGAAATCTGAGGTACAAGCGTTTTCTCATCAATCCCGTTCTCAAAGTAACCGGAATCCTGAGGATGGCTACCGCCTTGTACCGGGCTACAGCTAGAGTTCAAATCAGGAATATTAAAACAATATCTGTACTATTAGAACATGTAACATTTTGGATTTTTATTCTAACTAGATCCGTGTCCGCGCTACGCGCGGATTTTGTGGTTATATAATTTTCTTTTAAGATTTAGTATAAATATATGATATCGTTTGACAATTTTGTTCGAAAAAACCTACAGAATTTGAGCTTAGAATATATCTGATTTTGTTGTCTTCTTTATTAATGTTTACAGTTAAGCATTTTAAATTTAATTGGAAAGAGTAAGAAATAAACCATACATAATCTGAGGGGTTTATGGTTTTATTTGGAGAATTATTAAAACAAAATTAATAAGAAAGCATGTTAGCAGTGTAACTTTAAGAAGTAATATTCATTATGAGATGAAATAATGTTATAGAAATCTTGAACCCATTGAGCTTAATACTACATCCAACGATCGAGCATCTTGTTTGTTTTCTTAAGTTGAAGGTAATACATCCGAAAGTATGTCCGTTTGTTCTAGTAGACAGTCGTAATAGAAAGTGCACTTCTTTCTTTCTTTGGGGCTGATTGATATATCATTGGAAGATTTGTGGTGCAAATTAAGAAGAAATGAGCTATACTCAGTTTTGTTGAGAGGGAAACATTGTTACTTAAGGCAAACATTGAAAATACGTGACGGGTTCTCAATAAGTATATGAAATGTTGAGTCATTTTATATGCAGCCACTTGGATAATGTTTTAGAAGATTAATAAAAAAGTGTAGCTTACATCTTGTGAAGATAGTTTTGTGTGTTTCTCTCTTAAAAACAGAAACATAGGACTGTGCAACTGGAATATATTCTGTTGTTCTTCTCCCTCTCCCGGAAGTAAAATCCTCTCTTCTCAGAAGCAATATAAAACGTAGCATTCAAAACACTTTTATTCATCAGTTTTTTTTTGTTTATCTATGTCGAGTGTTAAAGATTAATTTTCTTACTATTATGCTATGACAAAAAGTATTGTCGTAAAAATGTGTCTGAATTTTAGTGATCCAAAACAATTATATATTCCAAAAACTAAAATAATAATTTTCAATTCTTATTATTTTTATCTTCATCAGATGTTAGTTATTAATTTTCTAACTATTTTGATATGAAAAAAATTTATCATAAATGTGTTTGGAATTTTGGTGATCCAAAACATTTATATAACAGATTTAAAAATAAACAACTGATAACATAGTTTTATTTGTCCAGTATACTTAAACCTTTTAAACCGATAAATAAACTGTTATTGTTTAAAAATTTGATTTGTTTTTCAAAAATATTCAATAGCTATATTATTAACTACTGTGTTTATTCTGGTCATCAAACAAAATACTATATTTTCTTATTCCTCTGCCTTTTGTTTTTGTAACACATACCTCTGCCTTTTTAAGCCAATTCAAAAATGGCTCGTAAGATAAAGAACCAAGATAAGTGGATCAGTGAATTAAACATATGATAATCAACCAAAACTTTAACCAAAAACAAAAAAATATATATATAGTCAACCAAAAAGATATACAGACTCTATAAACCTTTTGTATAAAAAATGTCTAACTCACACAGAACTACAGAAGTGTATCTTCTTGAGGGGACCAACCTCTTCTCCTCATCTCATTGAGAAATAATGCATACCATGAAAGACAAAGGAACAATGGAGGGACCTTAGTGACTGAATATCAATCGACTTAGACCTGTTATCCGAAATATCATCTGTAATAAGAAGAGATCATCACCACTAAAGAAGATAAGTAGAGAAAGACGCTTAAATTACAATAATTTCAGACGCTTAGAAAGTGATGCATACTATATATATGGAATAGCAGCCCATCCTTCTTTTTAAGACACGTATGAGAACCTCTCCATCCCAGCGCCACCAGTCTTTGTGTTTGATTCTCCATCTTCGTCTCCAAATCCAACAGATACACGAACAAAACGTTCTACCACTGATTGATACTGTAGGAAAGTCTTTTCGGCTATCAGCCCTTCGAAAGTTGATACAGGCTTCGTTGCTTTGGACCGAGTTTGAGACCGCGTAGCTGGTGGTTCTCTCACATGTGGCCCATGAGTAGCGCAAGAAGAAAATTGAAGCCAGAATTTCATTCCCCAAAACTCAAAAAATAAAGCTGCATAAATTTAGCTGCACCAGAGGAACAATGGCTTAATGGAGATCAGAGGCCATGGAGATTAGGGTTGTGAAAGTTCTATATGTATTGAACCTAGACACTGTTATATAGCGAGGTTGTGGAGAGTAGGGAAGATAGAGAGGTGTCGATAAACCGGCGAAGATTTGTTGTTGGAGAGGGAGAAGAAGCGTAAGAAAAAGAAAGAGAGATTGGATTGGTGACATGGCAGTTTAATTGGTTCTGAATATTTTTGTGATGTGTCATGCCTAGAAATCTTTCAATTTAATTCATTTTATATAGTAGAGATTAATGGTGGTAGAAAAAAAGGAAAGAAAATCATTTGAATTAAGACAATTCTTAAACAACTTTTAAAAACGTTTTTGTCACAAAAAGATCTCAAGAAATAAAATGACCAAAAAATTTAATTTCTACATCTTACTTTATAGATATATAAATAATAAAAAAATATTTTTTATATAATTTCGAAATATATGTTTTAAATTTGAATTTTTGTAAAAAAAATTGAATTATTATTTTCGAAATATTTTTTTTAATTCGAAAGTGCTTTTTAAAACTATTTTTACAATTTTTATTTTAAATTTTTAATATTTTTTTCTATTTTTTAAGTTTTGAATTGCATTATGTTAAAGTTGTGCTTTGTATATTATTATTTCATTCTTCAATTTGAGTTTTTGTATGTGGATATATTTTATTACATTGATTTCAAAAAATTTATGGGTATAGATGATATTCTCAAAGTTACTATGAGTATAGATTTTAAAAATTCACAAACCAAAAACAATAGAATCTCAAAATTTCATAATTCTTCTAGAATTTTTTGCAAAGTAACCCTCCCTTAATATAAGGTGTTGATGCAAGTGATTCTGATTTCACTTATGAGTTGCAAGTCATTGTTCAAGATCTGTAAACCACATAGATAATCTTCTAATCTATTAAAACTGAAGTACATTTAGTATTTAACCCTAATTTTTCCTAAATAATTACAAGTCTATGCCACTGTATTTAAAACAAATGATTAATCAATACAACAATTATCTTTCCTGTGGATTTTGTTATAATAAAACGTGACCCACTCCAAATCTAACTTTATTAATTATATTCCCTATAATCAAGCATAATTAATTTGAAATCCAAACGTGATTCTCTTTAATATTACATTTTTATTGTCCAAAAATATGTACTCCATTTATAATATAATATATATATGTAATTAATAATTTCAGCATTTTAAATACTGTGGTATGGGTACAATATAAAATTAACAACGAAACTAATAAAACAAAATAATTAATAGATAAATGTATTACTAATCATTTATTTGTGTTAAAAAATTCACTCAACACATTAACAATCCAACAAAAATCTAATAATGTTTGCCACAGTTTATACAAACAGTAATTACCAATGGTTTATAATGATTTTACAAGTTAAAATAAACACTCGCACGGACGTGCGGGTTAAGCTCTAGTAATAATTAATAATAGCACACTTAGAGCACCATTAACCCTTAAAACCCCATTTGGGTTCTTATTTTTTTTTATTTTTATTTTTTTTTAATTAAAAACGAACCAATCGCGGGCAGCCACGTGTTAGTGGGGCCCTCAAACAGTACAAGAACCCACCAAACTTGCCTCTTGGAGAAGAGAAGGAAGAGGTGGTTTTAGAGAAAATTGTGGGACCCACTTAAGAGGTGGGGTTAATCATGCTCTTATGTAATTTATAGGAATTAGACTTTATTATACACGATGGATAACACAGACATGTTTCCAACACGTCTGAAATATCAATTATAAAAATAGAGGAGACTAAACTAAAAGCGCGTACTGAACATGCAGAGGCTGGAGGAGATTGAGGACGCGGAGCGCCACCACTAAATCTCCAGCATTACAGATTCCCTATTTCTTTGCGACTTGGACACCGAAACTAATCATGTCCCCAATCGTTTTCGAATCCGCCCCCATCAGCGGAAGGATCCCACGGAACACCAAGCCATGACTGGCCACATGAGACGACCATTTGAAGGACTCCGACATCGAAACAACCAAGAGAACAGGAACGCTTGGCCTGCACTTGGCCACAAGATTTACCGCAGCCTTGGCAGTGATAATGATAGCCTTTACTTTGGGGTCTCAGGCGTAAGTGGCTTTCCTCGCCATGATGGGGAGTACTTTTTATAAACACACAACAAAGAGAGAGACAAAAGTATGGACCTTTGTGTCGAGCATGACGGCGCAGAGGATACCAGTGTTCCGTATGGCGGTTCTGAGATTATTGATAGTTTCTTGGTGGTGTGCGTGAGACCCCTCAGAGAAATCGAATCGGGCTATGTTCATACCAGCTTCGAGAAGCTTCTCTATCATCTCAACAGATCTAGACGCTGCTCGAAGTGTCCACACCATCTTAGTCTTTGCCGCTCCTTTCTTAATATTTTGTTCAACTTTCACGTACGCCATTCTGGAAAATCCCCTAGGCTTCTTTTTTAATAGAGAATTGTCCGTTTGTGTTTGTGGAAAAGAAAATATATAATCAGACAACGGAGAAATGGATCTGCCTTGTCTGAAAAGTAACAACCTTTGTTTTGCTTCTTATTAGGGTTTCACGGAGTCTAACGGCGTAAATTTGCAACAGCAACGGATCTCCAACGGATTGGGCTACGACTCCTGCTTGATGGAGAGGAGAGGAAGATAAGATACGACGTAGAAAAGAGGCGGTGGTGCTAGACGACTTTTTTTTCTTTCTCTGCGTCCGCTTGTGATGGCGGCTAGGTTTTTTTTTTTTTAAATATACCCGAAACAAAATAAAAGGATTTATAGGAATGGGCTTAAATAAGAGAACAATGTTAGATCAATGTATTGTTTATGTTTTAATAGTATAAAGCCCATACTTAAACACAATCGTAAACTTTAAGCACAAAAAAATGATCTTGTTGGTCATAAAGCCCAAACGTAAACTTTAAGCCCAAAAAAAAAATCTGATTGGACGAATATTTTTGATGACGTGGCGTTCTTTGAATACAGAATATGTTGCTTTTAGTATTGTGATTATTTATAAAGATTAGCCTTGTCATCTTTTTTATTAAGGACAATTAGAACTTTCCGTGCCTTTTCCACTTAAACTATTTAATGGTTTGGCATTAAACCGCATTTTCCTAATTGTAGTCCGGTTGGCGCTAATTTCTCTGTTTGATACAGCATCATGTATTTAATTTAGTTTTTTTTATTAATATTTTCGCGAGATTTTAGGAAATAATGTGTACATAAAATATCTATAAGCAATTAAATATATTTCGGATCTTTATATATGTGAAGGGTAAATGTACCACATCTAAACTTTGTGAACCTCATCAATAAAAATGATTAGTATAAATATAACATTTTCTTTTGTTTGAGTAAAATCAAACGGGCCGCTGTAAACCCAAAGCCTATTTTTTATTGGGTTTAAACAACAAAATTGTCACTATTTTTCGATAATCAGTCGAGTAATAACATTTAGTTATGTTGAATTGACCGTTTAAATCTCTATTGATTTATTGTGTAGAGTAGCCAAAATCGCGGTGGGTGACCTTCTTTAGCGTTTTTCTGGCTGCAAAACCAGTAAACTGGCCAATTTTTTTAAGTTCAAAGAGGAGAATATTGTAACCATGTAAAAAAACATGAACAACTCTCTAAAACATTGAGCTCCAAATGTTTTTCTGCATTTTGAATTAAATTTTAATAATATATAAAAACATAAATTTACAAATATTTGAAACATTTATATGAAACTTACAAAAACAAATCGTGTCATTCATTAATGGTAATTTGAAGGTTTTAAAACATTAAACCAGCTAACATATTTCCCTAGTTTTTTGTCATTTATTTCCTTATTAATATTTTAAGAATAAATAATATAATATAAATCGTAATTAACAAGATCTTATTGACCTAATAAGATTTAGAATATTTTATATATCCTCGAGATTTTAAGAAATAATGTATGCAAGAAGTCTCTATAAGCATTAAATATATTTGAAATCTTTATATATATAAAGTGTAAATGTCTCGTGAAACTCATCAACAAGAATGGTTAACAATAAATATAGCATGTTCTTTTGCTTGAGTAAAATCAAACGGACCGTAGAAAACCCAAAGCCTATCTTTTTTATTAGGTTTAAATAAAAATAAATTAATACACTTCAGCAATTAATCCGAGTAATAGTGTTTAACTATGTCAAATCGATTGTTTAAATCTTTATCGATTTATTGTGCCGAATAGCCAAAATCGCGGTATGTTGCCCCTGTTAGCGTTTTCCATCTGCAAAACCGGTAATTTGGCCAAGTTTTTTAATTCAACGAGAAGAATATTGTCACCATATGAAAACATGAACAACTCTCTAAAATGTTGAACTCAAAATGATTTCCCGTTTTTTGAATTAAATTTTAATATATATAAAAATATGAACTTACAAATATTTGACACATTTATATGAAATTTAAAGAGGAAAAATCATGTCATTCTTTAAAGGTAATTCGGACGTTCTAAAAAATTAAACCACTTTCCCTATTTTCTTGCTATTTGTTTCATTATTAATATTTTTAAAAATAAATAATATAATATAAATCATGGTTAACAAGATTTTATTGACCTAACAAGATTTAAAATATTATATATCCTCGAGATTTTAAGAAATAATTTATGTAAGAAATATCTATAATCATTAAATATATTTGAGATCTTTATATATACGAAGTGTAAATATCTCACATCGAAACTTTGTAAATCTTATCAATAAAATAAATATAGCATGCTTTTTTGTTTGAGTAGCATCAAATGAGCCGTAAAAATTCAAACCATATCTTTTGGTTGGATTTAAACAAAAAAAAATTATTACTCTTAGGTAATTAATCCGAGTAATAATGTTTAGTTATATTAAATTGACCGTTAACATTTTTATCGGTTTATTGTGCCAAGTAGCCAAAATCGCTGTAGGTTGTCCCCATTAGCGTTTTCCAGCGCTGCAAAACTGGAAATTTGGCCAAAATTTTGAGTTTAACGAGGAGAATATTGTCACCATGTAAAACATATGAACAAATCTCTACAAGTTGAATGCCAAGTGTTTTCCCACATTTGAATAAAAGCTTAATAACATACAAAAAAAATATGAATTTACAAATATTTTACACATTTATATGAAACTTGTAAAGAAAAAATTTGTGTCATTCATTAAGAGTATTTTGGATATTTAAGAACATAAATCCCTAAACATATTTCTCTATTTTCTTGCTATTTGTTTCCTTATTAATATTCTAAAAATAAAAAATATAATATAAACTATGGTTAACAAGATTTTTTGGATCTAACAAAATTTAGAATATTATATATACTCAAGATTTTAAGAAATAATTTATACTGAAATCTGTATAAGTGTTAACGCATTAAATGTGTTTGAGATATATTTATAAAGTGGAAATGTCCCACATTGAAACTTTGTGAAACTCATTAACAAAATTAATTACTATAAATATAGCATACTCTTTCGTGAGTAAAATCAAATCGGATGTAATAAACCAAAAACCTATATATTTTATTGATTTAAACAACATAATTTACGCACAAAAAAGCGAGATATTATCTTTTCTAAAAATACAATTTTAAATTGTCGGGTTGGCTCTAACCAACCCAAATGAATTTAAGCCCAATTTGTTTATGGATTCATATAATTAAGTTCATATCCAATATTTTATAAGACTAAGAGGGTGGCTCCGGGTTTGGTGCTAATCGACATGTCTATATAGCAACCTTTTTTTTTAATTTAGCGCTTTTGGTGTCTGGAGCTAGAGAGATTTACTAGGGTTAGATCTAATCTAAGGTTTTTAACCAAGACCTATATATATATATATATATATCATATATTATTTGTGAAACATTACAACTACTTTTTGTAGTCACGTGTCATCACTAGGATGATTCTTAGAATTATTAGAAAAATATGTTGGTACATCTAATTATATGATAAGTTTTTTATTAAACTAACCATAAATTTATTATTAATGTCATTTATTATTTCCTTAAATAAAGATTACGGAATTGCCTAATGTGGCTAAAGTATATATGACAATTAATGATTTTGAATAATAAAGATCTGATAAAAAAATAATGTATCTTCTATCAAATTTGTTTAATTTTAAACTATTAAAATAATTTAAAAAAATCACAATAACCATATTATAAAAATTTAGATTTTTCTGTATATGTTATATTTTGAATTTTAAAAAACGACTATAAATTACTAAAACTGTTAAAAGTCTCACATTCAAATTTTGCGATCCATGGTTTAAAATTTTTGTTATGACAAAATACAAATGATTACAAAATCATTTAAATAAAAGTCTAATTTAATTAATCATTAAGATTTAAAATATATATGTATATATATCATTCTAAATTAAACTATAAACCATATTGAATAAATAAATATTTTAATTTCAAAATTTACTTTGAATAATTGTTTTTGATAAAAGTTTTGAACTAACATTGATAAAATTTTTAAAATTATAAATTACTAAAATTATTAATCCCACAATGAAAATTTGTTATCAGTAATTTAAAGTTTTTGCTATTAAAGATACACATGATAAGAAAAACATATGAGTGGAAAGCATCATTTAATAGACATTAATATTAAAAATATACTATGTATGTTAATATCATTTAAATTTAATTACATATCCTATCAAAATTTTTAAAAAATTGTTTGGATTAATAAAATTGATTTATACATTCGCACCAATTTAATTATATATGTAATAGTTACTGACTTTTAATTATTCAATATATATTTATTATTTCATAATATGTAAGAACATATAATACATAAAATAATTTATATATATAATGTTTATCTCGCGCAAGGCGCGAATATAAGATTGTTTAACTTACACACCTCTCCCTTAAAAGAGAAAAGAGAGTAGAGAAAACAGAAAAGCAAAGAGTAGGCGGAGAGAAAAATATATTTTAGGGTTTAGAAACAAGCATAGATGATGATCACACGCAGCAAAACGTATAAAACCAACGTGACCACTACTCCACTAACCTCAAGCACCTTTTAATGTACTCCCTCTAGACTTGGTGATAGAGATTTTTGGGAGATTGCCTGTGAAATCCGTAGCTAGGTTTCTTCTAGTATCCAAGTTATGGGCTACCATCATCGGCAGTCGAGAATTTATCAAATCTTTCCCGCTTGGCTCTTGTTCGTCTCAACCTCGTTTCCTTATGGCTTTCAATGGTCAGTATGGAAAAGAAAGATATTTCGAAAAGGAAGATTGGTATTTCTTCTCATCGTCTTTCCTCTCACGCTCATCATGTCCATTACCAAATCATGTGTATCTTGCCCATTACGTGAATGGCTTACTATGTACTGGATATGGTCAAGAACAGTTCATAGTTAACCCGACCACGGGTAAGTCCATAGCTTTACCTAGAGTCAGAACCAGAAGAAAGGACGCAAACAGTTTTTTCGGATATGATTCAGTTAGTGATCAGTATAAAGTATGAGAAATTATTGGGTTCACCCCTAGAGTGTTTGAGTATTTGATATTTGATATATTTTAAAAAATGAAACAAAATTGAATTTTCAAATAAGATTATATTTTTAAAATAAAACAATAAAAATACATAAAAATAGTTACAAAAAATAAATAAATAAATATTGATAAACTTTTAGCAAAATACTAAATCCTATACCCTAAATCCTAAACTCTAAACCCTAAATTATAAACCTTAAATCTTGGATAAACCATAAACCATTGGAAAATTTTAAACCCTAAATCATACATTAAAAACTAAATCTTAATAACACTAAACCCTAAACTCTAATCACTAAACCCTAAACTCTTGGATAAACCCTGAACCCTTGGATAAATCATAAACTCTAAATCAAAAATATTTAAAATTAACACTAGAGTTTATGATTTATCCAAGGGTTCAGAGTTTACCCAAGGGTTTAGGGTTTATCCAAGGGTTTAGGGTTTAGTGATTAGGATTTAGGGTTTAGTTTTAGTAAAATTTAGTTTTTAATGTATGATTTAGGGTTTAAGATTTTCCAACGGTTTAGAGTTTATCCAAAGTTTAAGGTTTAACGTTTAGGGTTTAGGGTTTAGGATTTAGGGTATAGGGTTTAGTATTTTTCTGAAGATTTAACAATATTAATTTATTTATTTTTTGTAACTATTTTTATGTATTTTTATTATTTTATTTTAAATATATAATCTAATTTGGATATTCAATTTTATTTCCTTTTTTAAAAGATATCAAATATCAAATACTAAAACACTATTGGTTGGTGAACCTAGAGGTTGATCCTAGAGGGTGAACTCGGAGGTTGACCCTAGGGGGTGAACCCAGAAATTTCTCATAAAGTATTGTGCATGACGGAAGCACAGCGTGGTCCTAATTTTCAAGGGCCATCGTCTGAGCATCATAAGAAACCATCATGGAGAATGGTACAATGTAGCATCCCTCACAGTCCTTGGTCTAGCGGTGTGTGCATAGATGGTTTTATATATTATTTAGCTGAAACTGGCATTAGTGTGAAGCAACACAGCGTAATAAGATTTGATTTGAGGTCTGAAAAGTTTCATCTTGTTACCAGAGTACCCACAGAGACTGTACTATCCGAGGAGGATCAATATTCTCACGTTGTGATTTTAAACTACCAAGGGAAAGTAGCAATACCCACCAGAACATCAACATACATGTTTGATGTGTGGGTTATGGATCAAGATGATGAAGAACATAAATGGTTGAAGACACTTACTTTCAGTGTTGAACCTTGGAAGAATTTATGTAGGGGTTTTTTCATCAAAGGCACCACTCTGATGGGTGAGTTTATTTTGGCACCATACGGCTACAGCCCTAATGATGCTTATGTTCTCCTTAACCACCACTACACTGGCAACTTTAGAAAACTTAAGGTCAAAGGAAACGCAGGCTGTAGCTTTACGCGTTATCCGGGTGGAATTTCACTACAAGAAAACACCGGCGTTATTCCGAGGACATTCCGACGATATTTGTCGTCGGAAATTTCTCTCGGAAAGTAAAATTTCCTCGGAATTTTCTCGGAAAATGCCGAGGGAATACCAAGAATTAAAGATTCCGAGGACATTCCGAAGAAACATTTCCTAGGACTGTTCGTCGGTATCTCCTCGGATATTTCCGATGGAACGGTCCTCGGAAACATTCCGAGAGAAAAGAGGTATCGGAATATTCCGACGAACTTCGGCCGTCGGAATATTCTGAGAAACCTTTGCCGTCGGAATATTCCGAGGAAGTGTATCCGTCGGGATATTCCGAGGAGATATGCCCTCGGAATATTCCGAGGAACTTCGGCCGTCGGAATATTCCGAGAAACCTTTGCCGTCGGAATATTCCGAGGAAGTGTATCCCGAGGGATACACTTCCTCGGAATATTCCCAAAAAATATTTTTTTAAAAAATTAAAATTTTTTTTTTTAATTGAAATTCGAAAATATAAAATTAAAATTGAAATAGAAAACATATTAGATAATATTCAAAGTTGTACATACTAAAATAAAACATTTAGAGTTTTTGAAAAAAAAAAAACTACGGGAACTGCTCGTTCGGGTACATCCTCTTCATCATCTCCATCATTTGCTCGTTCTGCTTCCTCGTTGCCTCCCATCCCGCCTCTTGATCCGCCATCTTTTGCTCCAACGCAGCTATGCGGTCATCTTTGTCCTTCAACTGGTCCATAAGCACTTCTGGATCAACATAGGGCTGTGGTGCAGAAGGAGGAACCGACTGGGCTCGACGACCCAAACCGACCAAACGTCCCTTCTTCTTTGGAACCGACTGAAATAGAAAATAAACAAATTTAAATAGAAAAGATGATAAAATGAAAATAAAGAAATAAATGGATTAATTTTTTTTATAAAGAACATACCGATTCAACGATTTCGTTGATTCGAATCCGGGACAAGTTGGTCGAAGCCGTCGAAGTGGCGTCCAGGTCGGTTTGAAGCTGAGATAGACGGGTCTCTTTGTCTTCCTTCTGAGTTTCGATCAGGCTGAGCACATCCCTCACAACACCATCATCAATCTCCCCGATGTGCTTGTTGGTATGCGCCGTGTTCATTAGGACGAAATCATCAACCGGCTCGCCATCATTTTTATCCGCCTTGAAAAAAACAAAAGTTAAACAAACATTAGAAATTAGAAGAAATGCATAAAAAATAAAACAAAAATACTTAAATAATTAAAAAAAAAAATTGAACTTACCAAGCTATCCCCCAGAGTGGCAATAGTCTGGGCACCCAAATTGTGCTTGTACATGCCCTTCCCGCCACGATCGCTCTTGCGGTTGGCGGAGTTGGTCACGGAGGTAGCTTTCGTCTCGTCGTTATCCCATTGCACACACAACTCCTCCCAGACCGTGCTGTTGATCGACTTCGGGACATTTTAATAAAAAAAATATAAAATAGTTTAATAAATCCAAAAATAGTTTAATAAATTCAAAAAATTGTTTAATAAATTAAAAAAAAAACCTGGTTGATGAGCCACTTCTGCTTCCACTCGTAGATCTGCTTCCCATAGTTTTCCATAACTTTATGGACGAAGGTGTCACGGATAAAGTTCGTGTGATCGGGATTCCAGGTGAACTCTTGGTGGAAAAAAAAAACACAATTTGTAGAAATTTTATATTAAAGATTAAAAATATAAGTTAAAAAATTAGAATACTTACCGTAAACTGACGAAAGCACATCTCTTGGTCCTCGGCAGGGAAGTGAGTGAAAGTCGGATATCCCTTGCTGAGGTTCGAGTACATCATATTGTTGATCTATGCGCTGATCCCATTCACGGATCGGTTGAACCTAATATAAGAAACAAATTATTAATAATGAATCAAATTTTAATGAAAGAAAAAAAAGACTTTTAATTACCATGTTTGACGTCGTCCCTTTGGACACAGAGTGAGATAGGGAAGATGCTCACGACCGGGCTGTTGAACCAACTGGGCAACAGTCATCACTCCCGGAACGACTGGAGGAGCGGGAGGGGGTGCAGCAGTGGGAGGGGGTGCAGCAACGGGAGGGGGTGCAGCAACGGGAGGGGGTGCAGCAGCGGGAGCAAAAACCGGAGCGGAAAATGAAGAATCCCGACAGTGGCTGCTCGACCCCCGAGAGTGGCTGGACGAACCCCGAGAGTGGCTGGACGAACCCTGAGAGTGGCTCCCCGTACCACTACGACCTCGTGGTAAGGCACGACGAGATCGAGACCGGGTCTGATCACCAGTAGACCTGTAAAGTAAAAAAAACATATTTAAAAATAGTTTTAATAAATATTAATTGAAAAATATTTTAAATTAGTTATAATAAATATATAAATTAAAAAACATATTTAAAAATAGTTTTAATAAATATTAGTTGAAAAACATATTTAAAAATAGTTTTTATAAATACAAAAAATAATAAAATAGTGTTTATAAATTAAAAAATGTTTTATAAATACAAAATTAGTTTTAATAAATATAAATATTTTTATAAATATGAAATCATCTTTTATAAATCCAAAAATTGAATTTATATACAAAAAACGTTTTGTAAAATCCAAAAAATCGAATTTATATACAAAAAATGTTTTGTAAAATCCAAAAATCGAATTTATATACAAAAATCGATTTTATAAATACAAAAATAATAAAAAAATTATAAGAAAGTTCTAAATCAATTCAACACAAAAAATTATCCAACCAAATCACAATTCTAAACCTATTACACAACCAAATCACAATCCTAACCAATCACCCTAACAAAAATCTATCAAAAAACTTCTAAAATCATCAAATCTACATAAAAACCTAACAAATAGAACCTAAGAGAGTGGGATATGGTCCTTACTTGATTTATGTAGGTTTCGAGAGGATTCACCGGAGAGATCGTCGCGAGAGAAGGGGGAGATCGCCGGAAGAAGAGAGAGATCGCCAGAGAGGAAGAAGAGAGAAATGGGGAAGAAGAAGTGTTTCGTCTTTATAAAACCTAGGGTCCGACGGAAACTATCCGTCGGAATTTCCTCGGTATTTTCAAATTCAATTTTTGCGAAATATTTGGCGGCTGGTTTGCCCGGTTAAATGAAAATATACCAAGGAAATTCCGACGGACACTTAAATATTCGTCGGAATTTCCTCGGTATGTTCATTAATTCGAAGAAAAGGAATATCCTATGTGTGTATTTATATTGGTTTATATTGTTCCTCGGAATTTTCCGAGGAAATTCCGAGGAACACATGTTTGGGGTTTGAAAACATCAAATTTTTTTGCCCTATATTATTTCTAATACAAATGCAATACATACCATTGAGGAATCTTTGTATAGATGATCATAAACTATGAAATAAAAAAATTTCAAAACGAATTGTAAGTATTCCCTTTACCGTTCATTAAAGTGTATAAGTGTTTCTCTTATGTTGTGGAGATTTCGTTCATACAATCGGAAAAGTGTTTATTATAGGGTAAGGAACAAATTTTTGACTTCATAATCAGTCTAAGATAGTTAATAAGAGTTATATAAGTGTTATTCAAACCGCAAAATGTTGTTTTCGGTTTAAAAACCATACTTCCTCAGAAACCCTAAAAGAAAAGCCCCAAATCGTCGGAAAAGTCTCGGACTATTCCGAGAAAATTCCGAGGAAATCCCTAAATCCTATTATCCCTCGGAATTTTCTCGGTATTCT
Source organism: Brassica napus (assembly GCF_020379485.1). Lineage (NCBI taxonomy): Eukaryota > Viridiplantae > Streptophyta > Magnoliopsida > Brassicales > Brassicaceae > Brassica > Brassica napus. The sequence goes on along the minus strand of NC_063452.1, from coordinate 57,676,148 downwards.
TATATTAAAAAAAAAGGCGATGCTACTCTGTTTCCGAGTCATCATCACCAGATGAATCTGAATATGGATCTTGGTGAAACTTTCCAATCTCTGGTTCATCCTCTACGTGAACGACGGCTTCCTCTCCAAAATCGGTTAAATCGACTACAAGGCCAACTGCAGCTAAATCTTCTGCTGCACTTAAGTTACCGGATGTGTTTGGTTGTCGTGGGTCTTCCAGCTCAGAACTTCCCTGAACTCGGCCTCTCAGGTTGAGTGATGTAACAGTGACCCATGGATCATCTATGTTCCTAACCCGGGGGTACTTGATATAACAAACATGTAACATTTAAAAAATTATTTAATTTGTAAATAAGTGTTATTAATACACATGATGATGAATCATTATGAATAGTTGATATATGTATATTTAATTACCTGATCGGCCTGAGAAGCAAGAATGAAAAGATCATAATATTGCAACTTTCGCCTCGAATGTACTGATGTAACACCAAATGCATCTGTTCTCACACCTCGATCTGGAGTGTTGTCGTACCAATCACAATAGAAAATAGTACAGCGCAATCCAACCATGCCCGGATACTTGATTTCCATAATCTCCCGTATGTTTCCGTAGTATACATCATCTCCAGATGCAGAACAAACGCCAGCATCATAAGTTGTACTCGAACGTCTCCGCTTTTGAGTTGTGAATGCATATCCTCGAATACAAAATCTCGGATATGACTTCACAACATACTCTGCTCCACGCACCATCTCGCGTATCCAATCGTCAAATGTTTTACCTCTGGTCATACCAGCAGACACCTATTAATAGCACATATATATGTTATATCAATATATGTGAATTAGTATAAATATGTGATAAATAATATTTTAATTTGTTTAAAGCACTCACATAAGTAAGCATCCATCCATCCAGAAAATTCTCTCTGCTTCAGTTCTTCAAGTTCCTCCTCTGTGGCGTATCTATATTCGAACCGCTTTTCTGCCATGAAAATCATGTACATATGTTGACAATAATATAATTAATTAAGATTTAAATTTCAACTTGTTAAAATAAAAATTTGTAAGCTAATTTATTTACCTCTCATATTGAAGAACATCTTCGCAGTTGGTGAGCAAATATGTTTGCAAATGACTGCGCTCCTGCTTAGTAAGTCGACGGTCATTTGGTTTTCCGCTAAGTTGTCCAACATCTGTGAAGATGTCTGGAACCGTAACATGATATGTTGTCTGTTCGCCTCTATCATCATGCCGAGCAGGTCTTCTTTTTTTGGTCTGCACTTCTGCTGGAAAGTAGAACTCGGCAAAGTTTGAAGTTTCTGAATTTATCATCTGTGCGATTATAGAACCTTCCACCCTACTATAATTTTTCACCATCTTCTTCAAATGGTACATATACCGCTCATACAAATACATCCATCTATACTGCACAAGACCACCAAGTTCCAATTCTCTTGCCAGGTGAATAACAAGATGCTCCATAACATCAAAAAATGATGGAGGAAATATCTTCTCAAGGTTGCACTGAATCACGGCTTTGTTAGTCTTCAAATTTTCAATACCTTCAAGAGTCACTGATCTCGTGCATAAATCGCGGAAGAAAGCACTAATCCCTGCAATTGCTTCATGAACATTCCATGGTAATAGTTCCTTGAAGGCAAACGGAAGAAGGCGCTGCATCATTACATGGCAACCGTGACTCTTCAAGCCGATAAACTTTCCTTCCTTTCTGTCGACACAGTTACGCAAATTAGATGCGTAACCGTCTGGAAATTCTACATCGTTTGAAATCCAATCAAAGAACGCATCTTTTCCCTCTGCATCAAGTCGGTATATGGGAAAAGGAGCCCTACCATTCTCATCAACATAAAGTTCTGAACGAGCACATATATCGACTAAATCCAGTCTTGACTTCAAATTATCCTTTGTTTTACCTTGAACGTTAAGGATCGTGTTCATGAGATTTGTCAAAAAAGTTCTTCTCAATATGCATGACATCTAAATTGTGCCTCAGCGGATGATCCTTCCAGTATGGCAGATCCCATAAAATACTCTTTTTGTGCCAGTTATGTAGCTCTCCAACCGCACTGACTCGAATGTTTTCATGTCCACCTACATCTGGCGTCTTTTCTGCATCAAAATACCTAAACTGCTTCAACAAATCTTTCCCACTAACTTCCTCAGGTGGACCATCAAACACCTGCTTGTTCTTCGTAAACGAAGTCTTACTCCTGCGGTATGGATGATCAGGTGGTAGAAATCGTCTGTGACAGTCAAACCAACACGTTTTCCTTCCGTTCTTTAGTTGGAAAGCATATGTGTCATCTTGACAATATGGACATGATAGCCTTCCATGCGTTGTCCATCCAGATAACATACCATATGCTGGAATATCACTTATTGTCCACATAAGTACTGCCCGCATTTGAAAGTTTTCTTTACATGAAACATCGTATGTTTCAGCACCTTGAGCCCATAGTTGTTGCAACTCATATATTAGTGGCTGAAGAAACACATCAAGTGATCTCTTAGGATGCTCTGGTCCGGGAACGAGAATGGAGAGAAACAAAAACTCTCGTCGCAAGCACAAGTTTGGCGGTAAGTTGTATGGTGTAAGAATGACTGGCCATAGAGAATATTGTCTTCCACTCTTGCCAAACTGGCTGAAACCATCAGTACATAATCCAAGGTAGACATTTCTTCTCTCATACGCAAAGTCGGGATATTTTGATTGGAAATGCTTCCACACTTTTGCATCTGAAGGATGTCTAATCTCACCATTTGTTGAATGCTCCGCATGTCATCTCATTGGTTGCGCTGTGCGTTCAGACTGATACAACCTCTGCAACTATTCTGTCAAAGGCAAATACCACATCCTTTTAAATGGCACTGGAACTCTTCCACTCGTATCTTTATAACGAGCCTTTCCACAAAATTTGCATGTAACCCGCTCTTCATTCGCCCTCCAATAAATCATGCAGTTATCGCTACATACATCTATTACCTGATACGATAAACCAAGACCAGCTACCAGTTTCTGAACCTCGTAGTATGAACCAGGGGTTACATTATCCTCAGGTAGAACATCTTTTACCAAATCAGCAATCGCATCCACACAGTCTTCAGCCAAATTATAATCTGTTTTAATGCCCATCAGTCTTGTTGCAGATGATAAAGCTAAATGACCATCTCTGCAACCTTCGTACAAGGGTTGCTTTCCAGCATCCAACATATCATAAAATCTCATAGCTTCTGCATTGGATAAATCTTCCCCTCTAAAATGATCATTTACCATCTGCTCAGTACCTACACCATAATCTACATCCATTCTAATTGGTTCTTCTAACCTAACCGCAGGCTGAGGTTCGCTAGTACTACCATATTCATAATCAGTTTCTCCATGATGATACCAAATTTTGTAACTTCGTGTAAACCAATTCAAATATAGATGAGTCCAAACATCCCACTCTTTAATAATCTTTCTATTTTTACAATTAGAGCAAAGACATCTTAACATACCCGTTTCTGCTTCCGATTGTCGTTGAACTAACCCCATGAATTCGGTTATACCTCGTTGGTATTCTTCCGTAAACAATCTCGTTTTCGGATCCAAATGAGGTCGATCGATCCAAGAACGATAATAATTTGAAGAAGACATGCTTTTTCAATCAAATTCGTGTGTAAATATAGTATGTGAGAGGATGAAGAAATGGAATGAGTGAAGAGGTTGGGGGTGCGGGTATTTATAGATGAAATGATGCCGACAGTACTGAGGAAATTCCGACGGAATACCGACGGCAACGGCTCTTTCCTTGGAATTTTTAAAATCTCCAACGGCTCTTTAACGGCTATAATATATCCTCGGATATTCGTCGGTGTTTTCCTAGGAATTTGACTTCCTCGGTATTTTATCGGTATATTCCGAGGAAATTCCGAAGAAACTCAAATTTTGGGTTTTCTCGGAATTTCCTCAGAAATTCGTCGGAATATTCCGAGGATCTTATTTTCCGTCAGAATGTCCGTCAGAATTACGATGTTTTCTTGTAGTGTTTTCTTTTCGGATTACATAGAGAGTGTAAGTATAAATGAGAAATAACCCTCATTTTTTCTCATTATTTACGCTTCTCTACCACTGGTTTTAATTCAAGAGATTTTGTTATTTATCCAACTCATTTACGCAAGCCTCATGAACCTATAACTGGACCTAATTTTTTATCTCTAATCATCTCTAACAGGACCTTTTAGAAAGCTCATTTAGTAATAATATATATTTATTTAACTATATATATTATTTAATCTAATTTATTACATGAACATATTTTTAAAAATTGGATTTCTAATTTACAAATATACAAAAATTATCTAATATTATTTTTGATCTATAACTCAATAATGTTAATAATCTAATATGGACTTATGCATTTCTTAATATATAAACAAAATATTTTAAATATGTAAGTGAATGAGTATAAAAATATATAAACATTTATTTTACTGTCTAAAAAATTGAAAAAATACCACAGACAAACTATATGATTAACAAATATATTTTTTAACCATTTAGATATAAGAAAATAAAGTAATTCATCATTTATTTATTTTATATAACCATATAATATAAGATATTTAATATATCAATCAAATAACCTATAATAAATATTATAATATTTTAAATAAAAAATGAACACCCGCGCAGGGCTAGTACAAGTTAAGTCTCTGTAACAACGCAAACTATTCACAGACGAGTACATTGGACTCCACTCTATTTGTCTCTGCCCATTGATTCCATACACCTTTGTATGATCCTTACCATAAAGGTTCTGAATTTTAACATTCCGTGGGTGATGAAGATACGTGGGTGATGAAGATTTTGGGCAGAATATGCTTCGTCCTCGAATATGATAGTTGGTTCTTCTTTACCATCGGTCATGCCACAATCTGATCGAACATATTGAGTCATCGACCTCAAATACACACACATGAAATCTTGGATGATGTTGCTGTGATATGCGTGTACCACCATGTGTAAAACATAACCTGTCTGAAAACAAATCAACAAAACCAAATAACCCCTCTTTGGGCTGGTTAGTATAAAATAAACTAAAATCAAAGGCTTCTTCATCGTCCTTCTTATGGACCAATCAGATCAGTTTCTAAAACAAGACTTCTGCATCGTCCATCTTAGGACTAAATGGACTTCTTTATCGTCCACCTTTGGACTAAATGGATCAGTGTCCAAAACAAGTGATCTCACGCCCATGTACTAGATAATGGGTGAGACTGATCCATATTAAATCTCTTGAGTACCATTTTTCTGTATATACTATTTGATGCACAAGGATTTCATTGTTAATGTACTCAAGCTGTAATCTCAAACAAAACTTTGTTTTTTTTTAAAGATCTTTCGTCTCAAACTCTTTCTTGAGATATTCAACTGTTTGGAAAATTGTATCCAGAGGTTCCTAGGATATTCAAATCATATACTTTGATGATTATCAATATTGTTCTCGAGAACTTGCTGTACTTTCAGCTCAATACCCTCTAGTACTTTCATTATCCAGTGGACCATATAAATATGCAGTCACTACATCAACTTGCTGCAAGTCTAATTTTCTCTCTTATATAGCCAGACTTATAAGAAATCTAAAAGTAGTTGCATCCACCACATAGGAGTATGTCTCCTCATAATCTATTACTGGTCTTTGTGAGAATCCTTGTGCAACATCAACTTTATATCTCACGATTTCTATTCCTCACAAGACCCATTTATATCCACTGGTTTTAACATCATAAGACGTCTTAATCATATGGCCAAATACGTCTTTCTTCTTTAAATTATTTAACCCCACGTTTCCATTCAATCCAATATGTTCTACGAGTGCGCACTCTTATATTGACGTGGGTTCATGATTCTCGCTTATATTCATAAATTCAAGTGCTACCTTGTATGCAAATAAATCATCTTATGTCGACATTCCTTATTGGTTCCATTATGTTCCAGACATGATATAAACGATTGAGATTCATTATTATCAGGATCTTTAATACTTTGCAGCTTGGCGTCCCAAGCTACATTGTTTGGTACCTATACCTTAGAGCCGGCCAGCCTTATCTCCATGTCTGGGATGGTTTCCTTAGTAACCTCGGATTTGGATTTTGATTATCATTCTCTGCACCTTTCTTTTGTTTCCGAGAATTCTTATCTTTTGGAACCTATTGGTCTACCACGTTTCATACGTTTTCTAGACTCTGTAGCAACTTAACTGTGTCTCTTCTTGGACATCAAATTCGTTGGTGCTTTACAAGCTGGTTTATATATGACTTAGTCATTCTTTTTCGGGTCAGCAAATGTGTCTGGCATTTGATTAGCTAGCTTTGTAAATATATAATCTTTAGACGTCTATTTCACATTCTTCAGTCCGAGGATCTTGCCAAGACATTGATGGTTGATTCCATTTTATTTCTTTTACCAGCTTTATTATTTTTTTCTCCTCCTGGTCTTAAAATAATCTGTGTACCTGGCCTCAAATATAATCACTCATAGTTGGCTCAAAGTACTTTATTATTGTGGGAGAATCATATCCAACATATATCCTCATCCTCCTTTTGAGGTCCCATCTTAGTTCTCTGTGGTGGAGCAATTAGTACATAGACAACACATCCAAATGTCTTATGATGGGGTATGTCTGGCTCTTGACCCGTTAATAATTGTGATAGGGGATATCTATGCTCACTAAATGGCCTGATGCGTATTAACTTAGGTTCATGTTAATTTCGTGTGGCCCAAGCTGTGAATGGGAGTTTTGACCTCATAAGTTATGGTCTATTCGTTCTTGGTATGGACATGTATCACAGAATTTTCTACACTTACCCCCATGGACATACCATAATCATTTAAACGCTTGGGACATGTATTCACCAGTATTATCTAGACATATTGTCTCTATTAAGAAAAAGGGGCTCGTAGCCGTTTTACTGGTGATGGCCTAATGAGTTTCCCTTGTGTACATGCTACACACGTGAGATTCTTTGGGATAACTCTTCTTATCATTTAATGTGTGCCTTTTGAATATCAATTTTCGCATCATGTTTGGACCAGGATGACCAATCCGGTTGAGCCATAAAGTGTATATTTTCGCAGGCTTTTAGCCTCTATCATACTGATCTATGCATAGTCTAGGTTAGTAGAGAATGCATGTATAGTCTTTAGGACTTATTATGGCCTTGGGCGATTTTATACATATATCTGAAGGAACTCTTTGTTTCCTTCGCCCATTGTTTCAATATGGAAACCATTCATTCTTATATCTTTAAAACTCAATAGGCTGCTCTTGCTCTTAGAGCTGGGTGAATATAAGGCATCACTGATTTCTAAATGCATACCCTTAGGCAATAATATATTAGCCTAGCCATAGTCTTCTTTCAGACTGGCGATACCTGCTTTAGTACTTATATTGGCGTTTTTCAGTGTACTCATATAGAAAAATCATTCATTCATTTAATCTAAGTAGACAATGTAATAGAAATAAATTCAAGGAGATAAAAATCAGAGAAAGAATACAAGCAAAGCAATCACACAAGTTTGATGTCGAAATCAGATTATCAACTTGATTCTTTTAGGCAATCATAAGTCTCATATTCCATAAGATCATCTTGATCATGTTCGAAATTATTTTCACCCTCTTTATAGACCAAGTGGGTTTCAGGATTCTTCCCTTTCAGACTCTCTTTGATAGAGGTCACAAAAATGTTTGGGAGTCCTTCATATCTTAGCCCAATGGTTCCCCATTCGACATCTATGGCACACTAATTTGGTCGAGCTTTGTGGTTTAAAGGATATACCACGGCCACTGCCTTGACCATGGCTCAAATTGGATTGATACCCACGGCCTCTGCCATAGTGATTCCCACGGCCAAATGTGTTATAGTGGCCATGGCCACGTCCTTTCCACCCTCCACGGCTATGACTGTGTGGTCTATCATTCTGGACGTGGTTACCTTTTTTTTTCTTCTGCGGCCTTATTGGTATCAGGTAATGGGGTTAATCCAGGAGGTCTCAATTCACTGTTTCTCATCAGTAATCCATTATTTTGCCCAGCTAGCAATAGACACATCCACAGACTTATAGTCCTGGATTCTGGGATTCCTCCAATCAAATAGGGCCTTTGGTAATAACACCGTTCTTTGGTGATCATATCTCGATTTTATTTAACTTTGTCCAAAGGTCTAGAGGATTCTCTATAGTCAGATACTGATATTTGAGACTCTTAATAAGATGATGGCTAATAATTAATATTGCTCTGTATCAATCTTTCTCATTTGGCATTATCGCCTTTTGTGATTCGTTCACCAAGTCCTTTGACTTTAGGATAAACTCAGTATCCAGTGCCCATTTCAAATAACTATCTCTTGAGAGATTTAGGGCAGCAAAATCCAAGTTGATTTTCGACATCTCAAATCATATATCAATCAATTTTAGATCTCATAAAATATTTAAAATACGGCCATAAACAAGACATGCTATCAAGTCAATACATTTCTAATAAGCAAACAAGCCACACGGCCAAATGTGATATAATGCAATAAGGCCACACGGCCAAAGTGATATATGATGCATAATAAGTCACACAGATTTATCAAGCAAGGGTATCGACCAAACAAGCAATTTCTATATGTTTTCATGTGGCCATATGGTTATAATGCAAACCTAGCATACTGATTCTATATGTACATGAGTGAAATTATGGAACCTCAATTTAAAACAATCAGATCGTGCAAAGGTGATAATAATCAGATCATGCGTATAACATAAACATGTTGGTCAGGATGATATATGATGCAAACTGGCCACACGGCCAAGTAGATATGATGCACTCAATCTTAGCAATCAGATTCTATATGTGCAAGGGTAATATTAAAACATTCAATCAAGATTTAGCAATTAATCAATCAGTTTCAGGGATAAGATTTAGCTAGACTAACAATCAGATTCAATTAGGTTTTATCAAGACTAGCAATTGGATCAATAATCAAAAATAATCAAACGGATTCAAGCATTACACAATTTAGAGTTTTGATCCAAAAATAGGGTTTCAATCATGAAAAACCAAAACAATAAGTTTCAAAGCTGATTCTATCAATTTTATTAATCAGTTTCAAGGCTGATGTTTATCCGTTTCAAGGCTGATATTAGCAAGATGGAATCAAGCAATCTGATTTTAGGAATACGCAAATTAGGGTTTAGGGTTTTAATTCGAAATTAGGGTTTTATCAATCAATCAGCTTATAGCAAATAATCTTAAACCTCAAAACAGTTGATTATATCATGAAACTATCAACCTAGTATAATATGAAACATCAAAACATTCAATTCGGATTATGCAATACACGGATTCTATTTTAGGGTTTATCAATTCGAATTAGGGTTTATATTATAACAGATTCTAACATGCAATATTAAACCTCAAATCATTCAATCAGGTTATAAAAACTATCAATCCTAACTCACACGGATTTAAACCTCAAGAATCATGCAATCAGATCATTCAGATTTTAAACAAGTAAACCTCAATCAATCTATCAACCTATCGGATTATATAAGCAAAGCAAGCTAGCAACCTATCGGATTCAATCAATGTTTTAACAAGCTTGTCGGTTTAAACAATTTTAAATCAGATGAACAATTAACCAAGCAGGATGAGAAAATAAATCTATCAATTTAACGGTCAAACAATTCTAGCAACATAGCATCAGATTCAATCATATTTAAAAACCTCAATGATCAAAACCGAAAACATATTTGATTTCAAAATATTTAATTATGGTTTTAATATGTGATTTGATAATTATAGTATAATTAATTATGATACTTATATTATTTAGGTTTATAGATATAGGATTAGGGTTTATCGGATTTTAACTTCTAAAAACCGATTTGGGGTTTTAATCATGTAGGAACATGATTTAGGGTTTGGGGTATCGAACTTTTAGAGCTTTGATTTACTCAATTAGGATTTTTGATCTATTACCCTATGGTTTTGATTCATAAAGATTAGGGTTTTAGGGTTTCATTCTTTATCAATCAATCCATGTTCGATTATGGGTTCTTAGGTTTTGTTGTACCTTTTAACCTTAGATAATTGTTGAATCGGACCACCAAAGGAGTTGAGCCGTAGCTGGATACGAACGGGACGCGAGCTGTCTGATATTGTCGCGAACGAGGAAGAGGTCACGTGCTGGAGCTGCTCTTGGGTCGCGAACGTCTGAGCTAGGATCATGAACGCTTTGGGCTGAATCTGATCGGGGACGCGAGCTGGAACAGATGCGGGAACAAGAGACGCGATCGGGGTTTAGGGTTCGTCGGATCGCCGGCGAGGGTTAGGGTTTTAGGTTTTTTCGATTTGGGTATTAGCTTAGGGATTTAGAGTTTCGTGTTGATAATGTGTTATAAAAGTAATAGAAAAGTCTATCTTTATTCATAACATAGAGGTTCCTTATACAGGAGATTACACCTTCATAGATAAATGGAAAGATTACAAATCATAATCTCTTGGTTATGAGCCATCCACAATCTGGTTCATAACACTATTAGACTAATCTCATATACTTTATGTCCTATTAGTCTAAATATTTTCAAAATGACAATTTTGTCCTTAATTTCAATTAAAAATTTGAAATTACAATTAATAAAAAAATGTTAAATATTAAAATATAATTCTTAACTAAAATAATATTAAAAATCTCCAAAAAAAAAAAATTGCCACAAATACCACTTTCCTAGTACCACTTTTCATGTTTACACTAACCACTTTTACCTTCACTTTTAATGAAGGGTAAAAGACACTTATACTCCTAGGGTTAATTAATCTAGGCTTAGAGTTTAGAGTTGAGGGGTTGATTAGGATTTTTGGAATGTGGAATTTAAGATTCTAACAAATATATAAATAAATACTTAAAAATATATAATAAAAATTTGGAAAAAAAATCAAAATTTGTTTTTTATATAAAAAAGTTCGAATTTGAAAAAGTATAATTTGAAAACATAAAAAAAATTATTTTTTTTATTTTTTTTATTTAAATATTGATTTATTATACATATAGAGAACAAAGGTTTAAAAGTCTTTTGCCGGTTCAGATCAGGATCGACCGGTTCAGATTAAACGGTTTCCAAATCGATGTTTTAATTTTTTTAATTTAAAAATCGATTTAATAAATATAAGAAAACTGAATATTTCCAAATATTCTCTTCCCATATTTTTGGAACTGGTTATCTTTATCCGTAGAATTTGTATTCTACTATATGTTGAGCACAATAAACATGTTTGAAATCGATTTCTACTAGTTTTAGATTTATAGTAATGTGTAGATTTTGATTTCTACAGGTTTTAGATTTATAGTAATGTGTAGATTCCAAATTCTACAGATTTTAGAACGATAGGTTAAGCGCAAAATGTGTTTTCCAAATATTTTTAGATTACTATTATTTACTTAGATCACATATTCTAAACATATTAGATTCAATGAAAAAAATGGATTACATTTTCTACTGTGTAGAATATCAATTCTATTTTTTGTAGAACAAAATATGAAATTACGATTTAAACATTTTTAGAATTATAAAAAAATATCAATAAGCTGATATAGATATTTCATCAGTAGTTACTATTTTTGAATTTTTGTTTTGTTTGTAAAATTATTTATTTGATTTATTTTTGAAAATACTAAAAGGTATCAGAGAAAAAAAATGGTACAGAAAAAAGATTTAGTCTGACATATTTATCATTTTTTGGGCCTAAAAAACAATCAAATCTTGGCCTTTCCTATTTCTTTGGTTCACATAACATACCATAAACAACCACAAAATATTATTGTTCACACTCACTCAATAACAATTAAACCGAGCTACTAATTTTGTTATTTAAATTCGATATGATACAACACAAAATTCGAACTAATACCAACCAAATCTTGGCTTTCCTATATTATAGGCTTGTAACCGTAAAACACAATATACAAAATATTCTTTGAATTTATTTCGACGTGATATGCCTTGCATATGTGGTCAGGATATTTGTTCTTCTCTAGGGTTTTGTATCTCCACTATATATTCTTCACATTATTTTCCTTAGCAACTTACAAAAAACATGTCTCTAACAAAAAATTTCATTTGGTCAGCGATCTCAAACCATATAAGGTTAAGTGGCGTGTTCAAGTGAAATTGATTCACTCATGGATACAAAACCCACCTTAAGCTGATGAAATCTTAGAAATGGTTTTAGATGATGAAATGGTTAGTTCTACAATCTGAACATTTTTTTTTTTTTAATATGTATGTTTCTGATATAATTTTTTTTTTAGGGTAATAAAATTCAGTGCACAAGCGAGAGAACTAAACAAAAATAGCCCAAACTAAAAAAAATATAATAACAATGGACCTTTAAAAATAGATAAATTATGTTTCGAATTGTTTAGAAAACATAAGCCTATTAGTTTATATTAATTAACTCAATTCATATTTAATAATCTGTTTTCTAAGTTCAAATAAAAAAATTTTGATTACACATGCTAAGTTTTAATAAGATAGATGACTAATATAGAAATAATATTACACTTAAGATGACTTACTTTTTACTTTTGCTAAAAATATTCAAACTCATTTAATTTTTAAACAAATAACATTATTTTCATTTTTTAATTTTATTATACAATTGACGGCAACAGATGAATAACCATATTAACTTCATTGATCTCAGATATATTACTAATTTGTCAAAATTGTAGTATAGTTTTATATACAGTATATCATGGTGTAACAACATATAATTATATCATAAAAAAAATTGAAATCTAACACTCGCGCAACCAGCTCTAGTCTATTTTAAAATGTAAATTTTAGGTTTCTTGGCCGGTCATATCCCAAATGGGTTTAAACCCAAAATATCTAAAGTCCAAATGAGCTTAGGTCAAAAAAACTCAAGTTTTTCGATTATATAACTAAGTCCAAACCCGATAATTTATAGAATTGGGCGGGTTCGAATTCCGAGTTTCGGTCCTGACTCCTGACATGTCTAAATAGCTAAGCTTCTGGTGTACGGAGTTAGAGAGATTTACTAGGGTTAGATCTAATCTAGGGGTTTTAACCAAGACCTATGTATAAGATTATTTAACCTACGCTCCTCTTTTAAAAGAGAAAAGGCAAAGAGTAGATGGGGAGAGATATATTTAGGGTTTAGAAACAAGCATGATGATCACACGCAGCAAAAAAAATAAAACCACCTTTACCACTAATCCACAAACCTCAAGCAGCTTTGATGGACTCCCTCTAGACTTGGTGATTGAGATTCTTGGGAGATTTCCTATAAAATCGATAGCTAGGTTTCTTCTAGTATCCAAGTTATGGGCTACCATCATCCACAGTCGAGATTTTATTTAATCTTTTCCCCTTGGTTCTTGTTCTTCTCAACCTCGTTTCCTAATCGCTTTCAGTGGTCTAGATATAAAGAAAGGAACGCATTACGCAAAAGAAGATTGGTACTTCTTCTCGTCGTCTTTCCTCTCGCGCTCATCATGTCCATTACCACCTGTGTACCATTCGCATTACGTTAAAGGACTATTATGCATCGGAAGTGGTCGAGAACAATTCATAGTTAACCCCACCAGTGGTAAGTCCATAGCTTTACCTAGATTCAGAACCAGAAGAAGGACCACAAAAAGTTTTTTTTGGATATGATCAAGTTAATGATGAGTATAAAGTATTGTGCATGACGGAAGCACTAAGTAGTCTTCATGCTGAAGGACCTTCGTCTCAGCATCAAGTATTCACATTAGGAGCTAAGAAAAAATCATGGAGAATGGTAGAATGTACCATTCCTCACCGTCCTTGTTCTAGCGGTGTGTGCATAGATGGTTTTATATATTATGCTGCTAAAACGGGTTCGCAACGCAGCTTAATGAGATTTGATTCGAGGTCTGAAGAGTTTCATCTTATTACTAGAGTTCCCACAGAGATTGTACTATCTAAGGATCAATATAGTCACGATATGATTATAAACTACCAAGGGAAAGTAGCAATACCCACCAAAACATCAACATACACGTTTGATGTGTGGGTTATGGTTCAAAATGCTGAAGAACGTAAATGGTTGAAGAAACTTACCTTCAGTGTTGAACCTTGGAAGAGTTCATGTAGGTTTATATACTTCAAAGGCATCACTCAGACGGGTGAGTTTATTATGGCACCATACTGCTACGACTCTGAAAATGTTTATGTTGCCCTTTACAACCACTACACTGATACCTTAAGAAAAATTAAGGTCCAAGTAAGCGCAGACTTTAACTTCAAGCCTAATCTGCCTGGAATTTTCTTTTCAGATTACATAGAGTGTGTTCGGTTTTTGTAGAATATGTTTTGTTTTTTTTTAAACCGTTGATTAGTTTTATTTCATAAACTATGATCCCCATATTTTCTCAAACTTAATTTGTCTGCTTAGTAACAAATAAAACTTTCGTTGTTGGATGTCTGGAATTTATTACTAAGCGTTAACATGCATACAAGTTAAGTATCTATAACACCAAACTATTCACACACAAACACATTGCTTATTGGAAAAAACATACAAATAACCAAAGTGACAAAACGCACCAATCTTCGGTAATCTCCTCTCCCCAGAGCACAGTTATCAAGAACTCGACCCAATATTAGCCTTGTGTTGTGCAAAGCCACATCATTCAATGCTTCCCAACACAGAGTGCTTTCCACTAGCATAAGTAATATAACTCGTTTAATCTCGCCTCGAGCATAAGCAACAAAAACCGTAGCCAGTTCATCAGTGAATTTGCCCGACACAAGATAGCAATGTTAGCTGCTACAGAACATACCTTTTGGTACCGCTGCTGGAGTGGTAATAATAACGCGAATCAAAACTTAATTGTACCCCAACTAAAAATGAAGTTACAAGATTTCTCTTATAAATCTATTAATTAATTTACCATTTCTGAAGCCTCCTAGTCATCCATGCTTAACTTTTTTATCACAGAAATATAGGTAACAAAAATATGTATTATAATTTGATCAAAAAAAATAATATGTATTATTAAAATCTATACGACAAAAATATTTCCAATTCAGTTTCTCAGTTAATCCATCACTTAATACAGTACTTGCTATTCTACAGTGTGGTCGAAAAACAACATAACATCAAACTGAGATTTCTCAGGTTAGAAGCTGCTACTCTTATCTCAGGAGATTTCATTGAAAGCTTTAGAGCTTCATCAGCACATAGGAATACAAGTAACAGCTTGTCTTTCTTTTCTTCCTTCTTACACAGAATTCAAGCCTTGGGATGACACTCTGTTCTGCAAGAATCTCTCACCAATGCTTCTTGAGAGAGCTTCGAAGATCTCTGAGGATCTAGTGAAGCCATAAATTTATTTATCAGTTGAAGAAATACGATGAATCTAACACCAGTTTTAAATCCAAATCTCCTCGTTCAGGCAGGGGAGGAAAGTCTAAATAAGGAAACGATTTCTCAAAACTCTCCAGCAACTGTTGATAAAAAAAGAAAAAACAGATATGTTATGATCAGCCTTCCACATGCCATATATACACTGAACTAACTGAAGATGGAGGCAATGTTGAAGCTTACATTCTCTAGTATTGGCTGTGAATACAGTTCAACAAACTTCTCCCGTAATATCTTGTTTAATTTATCAACGTCGCATGCATGTGTCCAAAACGAGTCATGAACTCCTGTTAAAGAGTTTTTTTTTTAAACAAGCAATGGGTTAGTTGACAAAAGATCAAGATGGAAGTTCAAAAACAATTTTAAGTTGTGAAAAAGGACAGAACCTGCAAAACACAAGCCTGCTCTTTTGCAGGCAAGTGCAGTCATCATCATATGACACCCGTCCAGAGAGTGAATAAAATTTGGAGGAAAAGCTGTCCTTTGTCTCCTTACAACGACCTGCAAAACCAAATCCCACAAAACTTTTTTCCTGAGAATAAGCCAGCATCATACTCTGTTTCTTTACCTTCTTTTGTTTATAAGCAAAACCAAGGTAAAAGCTGAGAGGCAGACATTATCAGTTTCACGCTGAAGCGATAAGGTTTGGAGGGATGTCTTTACCTGCATTCATTTCCATAGAAAAGAAGACATCCATTATACATTTATACTCAACAGATGATGTTCGCAAAATATTATCCCCCTCTAGGAGACTTACAAGTTGTTTTCCCATTTCAAGGTAAGGTTGCACAACAGGAAGACCCAACGGTGTTGTCCATCGAACTGTTTCGTTTTCTGCCGCAATTATCTGCTCGTAGAAAGATTTACTTTCATAAGGAAGTATTAGAGTACAAAAGTAAATAAAATAGACGTTGAGAAAATGACTACACACCTTTGCACATTCACCAAACCAACGCATGATGGCGCGTGCAGCTTCAAACATTTCATCTATAGCAGTCGATGTTACCTTTGCTGCATAGCAAGCTGCCCCAAAAGTTTCATTGTCGTCACTAAATGCACTGCGCTCCTTCAACCTTCTCTTTATTTGATCCCGCGCACCAATATATGTGACTCCATAGACTGATGTCATAACCGTCTGCTTTAAAAGCTTCCGATCCACTTAACAACCGACCAAGTTATGTGATTGAGTAAACAAAGCCCCCAAACAATACAAATATCAGGCAATTTGCACACACAGGCCAAAATTATATATACCATTAAACAGTTCATGAGATTTCTGCTTCACTGTGCAAGCAAGGAAGCTGAAAACCGAAATGTTTAAAATAATAAAACGAATTTCAGAGAGGGAGACCTCGTTGATAAGTTTTCTTGCACGCAACGCATCTGGATAAGTTTCAGGATCTCTGTCTGCATCTCGGCGCATAATATCAAGAACCCTGTATATGAAATTTTGAGTGCGCATTATAAAATTATGGCAGCTTTAAGCAGTAGATGCAGGGCTTACCTGGTAGCTATCTCTGAATAAATATCTGCCGGTTTCTCACCTGCAACTAAATTTACAGCTTCTGCTCCTACCTGATAATCATTTTTACAAACCAAAATCAGAAAAGGAAAGATGACAAGCGTCCAGAAAACAAAGGTTCATTGAAAGAAAAAGAGAATTACTGTGTCTCTCCCAAGCGCGGCATAATGCTGAAAACCATTGCAGGAACCATCCTGGCCAGAACCAAAGTGAAAGAAAGAAGTTAGTTTTAAGAAGGAGGGGATGTCAATGTGTTAAAGTCTGCCAGAAAGTACCTGATGTATAGGAATATAAGAGAGAACTGTCTCCGGGGATGGACTTCTGAGAGCTTCGGTTAGATTTATGCACACAGCCAAGCACTGAAATGGGTCTTCAGCTTAGAGCCACCATCTGTTTCCTTCAAGTGGCCTGTCTGCCGAATCAAATATGTCCTCCAAGTGATTTTCTGTGAAAGCTAGCCGCCCCTCATATGATAACTTATCAACACCACCAGCATACAAGTTTGCTAATTGTATCTTCAGCCAGCGTAAGCCTGGACTTCCCAGAGGCCTTCCATCAGCAAACTCCAAAACACCGCGACACAGATCAGAACCGAGATGGTTTAAATGTTGGGGCATGGGATATGCACGTCCCCGGAAGTCAATATTGTGAGGATAGTAAAAACCTTCCTCGTCTTTCATCTTCCGTGCTACCTGTCAAAATTAAATAATTCAATACTTACCAACAAAACTCTCAATTACTTTGATGCCAAGGGGAAAAAGAAGCTCACAGAAAGCTTGAGTTCTACGTCACAGCGCTGAGAATGCCTCTCGCTGTTCTCCTTTTTAGCAGATTTCATTTCCCACTTCCATTTCTTGAGAATGTTCTCATCTTCAGTGTCAGGCTTCTCGGGTAAAGGAACCTGCAGTTTGAGTTTACAGAAATTAAAGAGGCTTCGTGATGCAAAAGAGATCAATGCTTTAACAATAACTAATGGTAAACTACTGCATAGATGAAAAACGGTAATCACTAAAAGATCAATGTAAAACATGGAGAAACTCACATCGCTGCGATCCACCAGATCAGCAGTACAGCCGCCACTGCTCCATATCCTATCTACAACAGTTAAGACTCGCTTATTTACTCTCCATCTAGTACTTCCAAGCGTATCCAGGGCCTAGTAAACGTCCATCAAATACTACAGAAATTAAGAACTGTATCTGTTTTACCCACTTAAAGTACGTGAAGAAGCAGTATCGTCTGACCTCAAAGACTGGTTTTAGTTGTGCTTTGGGTGCGCTCTTAAGTGCATCTCGTTGTTGCTTAGCTCCATGAGTTTTCATGATATAAGACGCTAAGAACAAGTACGCACCTTTGTCGTAACTGCCAAATAACACAACGAAAATGAAATGACTTACAAAACGCTCACCAAAATAAAAATCTTCTAATCTCATTATGCAAAAATGTTGAAATATCTCGAAGCTATTATACACATTCATTTTTCTGCTTAACTTTAGTTAGATCAGCCTTAGCGTTTGTATCAGATCTCAGTAACTGGTCTTGCACACAAATTACAGTACAATAACCATTATCATACACAACTGTTTTGGAAATACTTTGAAATACCATACAGCAAAAAGAAGCTTACTTACCCGGACCATTTGAGAGGGGGGACCAGCATTGGCATGTATGGTATCACTGCATATCTCCCCTGCACGACAAAAAAAAGTGATATTCACACGTCCCGGAATATACTTTAGAAGTCTCAGTTATAGCTTAATATTCAAATCCCACATCTATTCAGTCTTATTCACAGGCAGCAACCAAGTGAACATAAAGTCCAAGCAATTCACCATTACTTTCGTTGACTTGGGTTAAAAATTAAACTGACTAACAAACCAAACGAGAATAGGTTACCTACAGTTTTTTCCAAACCTTTGCGGACTAAAGGGTCACATTCGATAACACCATACTTTCTCCCAGATTTCCTGTTGTAACGAGAAAGGCCGAAACATAAGCATATGACATTCGGGACAAGAAGATGCGCACTATCTTAAAAAAAACATAGACCAAAAATTCCTCACATGCTTCCTTGCGCTACTGTCTTGAAGGTATGCTTAAATGCAGGTCGGACATCAGGCAGATCATGATCCTGCTGATTAGCTGGGGACTGTATATAAGCTGTTCTTACCAAAAATTCTATAAGATGACTTCCCACCTGGGATATTATGAATTAGCAAACATTAAAACGTTTGTAACTTCATCAGCAATATCGCAGCTAAGCATACACAAACCTTAGCCCTAGCATCTGAGGTCCATGGTTTTGTGTAGTCATGTGACTGCAAGATCTTTCTAACTGCTGACAGTTTCTGTTTCTTTATCAAATCATTAACCCTTTTTCTTAACTTATCTTGTTCCTTCACTGCAGTTCCGTTTTCAACTTCCCCACTCTCCTCATTGCCATCCTCTTTTTTCTTCCTGGTCTTATTCAGGAATGTGCATATCCTTATCAATCCAATCAAGAGAAAGAAAACACATTTAGAATACAAGACCTGAATTAAACAAAGCAGAAACAAGAGAGAGAGATTAAGCAAACACACCTCCTGTTCAATAGCATCCCCCACCGAACAAGCAGCATGAACAACCTTAACACAACCATTATCACCACCACCAGTCATCAAAAGCCCCATCAACTTATGCATAGTGATCACAGCAACCATATCAGCAGGCAACTGATCGATGTAATGCGCATAAACCGCTCTGCTCTTCCCTAACCTATACAACTCCTGTTCTTTACCAATAACATCTCGTAACGGTTCGAACCAACCAAGAAACAAGGACTTCACATAAGGCAGGTTCGGGGCAAGCCTTTGCTCGCACATATCCGCCAAAAGCTCCCTGTACTCGTTAGCAGCTCTTTCCCATTCCTCTGTCTCGATCTTAACTTGTCTCCTCCACAGATTCCGATACTTGCTACCACCCATTCCAACAACGTCCTCTTGGTTCTTCATCCGCCAGGAACGGTGATCCTCTCTCTTCATCTCCTTCAACAATTCATGCACCTCAGGATCTTCATCAACATCTGTTGACAAGACCTTTTCGGCTACACTAGTGTACCCTCTAGCGAAACATCCGTTGAATTCCTCTGTTTTCGTGATTCCACGTAAACAACGAAACCCCAGTTTTCGACATTCTGAGCTCGAGATGGATCGAAAGATTGAATTTTTCGAGAGGAGAATGGTGGGTTCCTGAGGAAACCCAAGAAAGCTACGAGCTTGGGAAGAAGCGATGGTTTGTGACCTTGAAACGGCTTGTTTAGCAACGTTCCTCCACATAGGGAAGGGTTGTGAAACTGGGTTTCCACAAGGGATCAAGGGTTTATGTAAAGGAATCAACTGATCGAACAGTTTAGTCTGATTTGCCAAGAGCACTTGAGTTTGGGCACTGGTCATCAATCGAAGAATTTGATGAAACAGAGCATAAACAGCACGACGAAGTCTCCTTAAACGATTCGCTAAATACCTTTGCTTAGGCCTCTCTCTCTCTCTCTCTCTCTGTCACAATTTCAAAAAAAAAAAAAAAAGAATATCTGCCCTAAACTCTCCTGAACCGTTATTCGACCCGAAATAATGATTTATACCCGACCCGGGGAAATAGCCTCTCCTACGACGGCCCATAGTTTCTTTGCTAAACAAAATATAGTGTTTATTTTATTTTCCTCTATTATTTGACAATTTCAAACAACCTTGTCACCAAAAATATCTTATATACTGTTAAAATATATATATGAAAATAGATTTTAAAATATAGAGGGTAAAAAATTATAATTTATTGTAATTATTATATTTTCTTCAAATATCTTAAACTTTGAGGAAAAACAAATAAAAACATAAGAACTTTGCAAAAAATAAAACAAATAAAATATTGACGTCGGAATCTAAGTCCTAACTAAAAAAAAAACTAATTATTCTGCCTACTAACTAAACTGAATAGTTGTCAAAAAAAAAACTAAACTGAATAAAAACAAATATAATTTTCTTTGTACTTTTGTTGGACAAAGAGGCATTTCTGTCCAACATCTCTTTTGAATTCTTTGAAAGTGTGCATCCAGCAGATTGTGCTTTAAAGTGTCAAAAAATATGAAGAAGTGTCGCAAAGAGTAATGCACTCAAAAGAGAATGTGGAACCCAATTGCAATCCAAATATGATAAACACGCAATATAATATAAGATTTGTATAAATAATATTGCTTTAGTTTAAATTTTGAAAGTTAAAAAATAACACACTTGAATTAAATTAGCTTTTGGTTTTTTATTCATTAGATTTGACTAATCTCCTTGTCAATATTAAAGCAGTTTTCGCAGCTCACATCTCCGATTGAAACAACAAACGTAGCAACTCGATCGTTGAAAGATTCAGTGTCAAGAGATTTAGAAAGAGAGGTGGATCACTTAATGAGGCACGAGTATCCTTCACCAGTGAATCCGAAGAAAAGAAGTCCGGTTCACAATTGATTAACTTTCGAGCTACTGTTCTTTTAAATAGTAGTTTAATAAGTTTCTTGAAATGGATGTAATATTGCTGAATATATATGAGTACATTATATTACTTATAAAGGGTTCATTGACTGGAATAGCGTTTTGTATTATCCTGGAGATTCAGATTCTCATATATTTGGAGATATATAGGTTAAAGTCAACATTTGTTTAGATATTTGAATGTTGAGGTCAAGTAGATTCGTCATATAGTTTTATATAAACATAATTTGATCTAATTAGCTTTTATAATATTGAAAGTAAATGTAGTTTGTCATGCATGGTAATAGCCTTACACTGAAATATATTCCACACAAGATTATTTGTTAAGACAAACGCACACATATCACACAATCATATACTTTATAGTGCGTATGGTATTTTCTCTAACAAATTTATGTTAAATTAGGAGATATTAGTTGCCAAAATATATATGTTCAAAGCAAACCAAGCTGGATTTGGTCAAGTCATAAATTGTGAACTTCTGACAAAGCAATATCAGTTATATTATATTATGATTTTTTGCACCAACTTGAAGTACCAACTTTTGATAAAAAAAAAAAGAAGTACCAACTTTTATTTTTTTAGTCATGTATTTGGGTCATGCTTCAAAAGCTTAAATCATTCACCCCATGAATTAGAAAAGGAGAAAAACATATTAAAGTTCAAAAATCATAATTAAAAAAAAACATTAGTTTCAGAATATATCATTTTCAGAATAAAATTTTAATCAAGTAAACGCGTTTAAAAGCCAACAAATATTCCCTGTGAAAGAAGAGGAAAGAAAAGAACAATTAAATGCTACAGTTCGCTCATCCCTTCTCTGTTCCTTTGTTGATCAGTTTACTTTATGGACGAAGTCCTCTTCTAGATTTTGACTTTTGTCCTCAAAAGCGGAATAAGAAGGAGAAGAACACTACCATCTTGCACAGATCAAACCCCTAGATCTCCTCCTTCGCTTCGTCCTGACTAAGAAGAGTGCTCAGTAGCTTTCTGCTGCTCCTTGGATTTCAAATTTGCGATTTCTTGGAAAGGTAAAAAAGGTCGTCTCTTTTCTTATCTCGAGAGTATTTTGATGGAACCCATTTCGATTCTGATGTTTGTTTAGTTGGTAGGACTATGGAAACATTCGAGGTCAGCAGTGTTTAGAGAAAAAGTTGTGATCTTTGCCTTTGAATCTGTGATTAGCTGTCACTAAGGTTGCGTGTTAACTATAGGGTTTCGTTAAGTAAAGAAAAAAGGTTGGATCTTTGATCTCTCTGTCCAATTTTTTTTTGTAGAACAGAGACATTTTGAATAAAGATTGAACCTTTGATGCTTATTCCCACTTTTGGAAGCAGTTATTGAGTTAGTTAATGCCAATCTAGTGACTTTCCTATGCTTTTTAATGGATCTTTGATATAAGATGAAGATTTTGTTGAAGTTCTTGTCTAGTTTATCAAATCACAAGTCTTTACCAAACATGTTCATATACAATTGTCTAGATGATGATTATCTTGAGAATTGAATGTCCAGTAAAAATGCGTGCAACTGTAACAGGTCATTCTTCATGATGCAATAAACTTTTTTGCAGGGAATAAAATGTTATCCTTCTTTGGACTCTTTGAGAAATGATATCAAAATGGTGAATAGAAGTGATTTGGTAGTGATTGGCATATCGGTTGGTCTCGCGCTCGGTCTCTTACTCGCTCTTCTTCTATTCTTCGTCATAAAATGGTACAACGGCCGCTCTCACCTAAGGCGATGCGCTAACGAACAGAACATCCCAACTCTACCCGTCCACACAGCTAAAAGAGCCGTAGTACTAACCCCTGACGATAGCTCAAACACAGCATCCTTACAGCCACCTGAGAATACAGCAGCACCAACTCAACATCAGCCATGGTGGAACAACAACCATAACAAAGATCTCACCGTATCTGCTTCCGGCATACCTAAATATCACTACAAGTGAGTCTTCTCTCCAAATCTTGACTTTTCATGGACCTGGTTGTTAGTGGTCTCTTATGGTCTAAAGTTCTTTAGGGATATTCAGAAGGCAACTCAAAACTTCACAACCATTCTTGGACAAGGATCTTTCGGTCCTGTGTACAAGGCCGTTATGCCTAACGGAGGTTTAGCTGCAGCGAAGGTTCACGCCTCTAACTCAAGCCAGGGAGATAGAGAGTTTCAAACCGAGGTGTCTTTACTTGGGAGGCTGCATCACAGGAACCTCGTGAACTTGGTGGGTTACTGTGTGGATAAAAGCCACAGGATGTTGATCTATGAGTTCATGAGTAATGGAAGTTTGGAGAATCTTTTGTACGGCGGCGGGGGTGAAGAAGCTACACAAGTCTTGAGATGGGAAGAGAGGCTTCAGATCGCTCTTGACATCTCCCACGGCATTGAGTATCTTCACGAGGGAGCCGTGCCGCCTGTTATCCACCGTGATCTTAAGTCTGCAAACATACTGTTAGATCACTCCATGAGAGCTAAGGTAAAGAGAGCAATGATGTTGAACAACACTGTTTGATTGAAATCTATAAAACTTGGTCTTGTTCTTGTGGTAGGTTGCTGATTTTGGGTTGTCTAAAGAGATGGTTTTCGATAGAATGAACTCCGGATTGAAAGGCACTCACGGATACATGGATCCAACGTACATTTCGACAAACAAGTACACTTTAAAAAGCGACATTTACAGTTTTGGAGTCATCATCCTTGAGCTCATTACTGCCATCCATCCCCAACAGAATCTTATGGAATACATCAACCTGGTAAGTTCTCAAAAATAGTAAGCTGATGTGGTCCAGTGAGTGACTGATTCTGTTCTATCCTGATGATTAGGCTTCGATGAGTCCAGATGGTATTGACGAGATAGTCGATCAGAAGCTAGAGGGAAACGCAAACATTGAAGAAGTGAGGTTACTGGCCAAGATTGCAAACAGGTGCGTGCACAAGACGCCAAGGAAAAGACCATCTATTGGAGAGGTCACACAGTTCATACTAAAGATCAAACAAGGTCGGTCTAGAGGAGGAAGAAGACAGGACACAATGTCTTCATCGTTTGGTGGTGTTATGGATGGAGAAGATATGTCGAGAGTTATAAGCAGGATTAAGGATCAGCATGTTGAGTTAGGGCTATTGGCTGGTGTCAAAGAAGAGGATCATCAGGAGAGGAACGGTACAACAACAACATTGTAACTAGGAAGAAAGTCTTTATTTTGTACATACTATTACCCACGTGAGTCTCAAAAATCAAAGATGTTTACAGCTTGCTGACAAGTAAAAAAAAAAAAAGCAGAGGTTTATGCCGCATTCTAACTGTGCTTTTTCTACATTTCACTACAAGTTGAAAATACTATTAAACATGTGAAAAAGGAGCCAAAAATCAATAAGCAACAACCAACTAATATTTTACCAAATTCACAAACTAGTAGACCTCAATAAACAATAGCCACCCACTTTTTGAACCAATTGATTTAATAATGATATCTTGATCAACTTTTTGTGTGTACCTGTTGTGCTGCGAAAGCTATGTAGTGGTGTGTCTTAGTGGATCCAACTGTAATAGTACCAATCAATAAGCAACTAAAAGAAGCTAAGGAGACATATAGCAACGGCTAAAGCATTATGTAAAAATCCGTTTGAAGAAACCACGATATAGTCTTTCTGTTGAAACATCTTTGAAGATAGGATATTGCAATGAATGATTATGGTATCAAATACTCCCTCCGTTTCTTATTGTAACTAGTTTAAGGAAAATTTTTGAAACATCTTTGAAGATAGGATATTGCAATGAATGATTATGGTATCAAATACTCCCTCCGTTTCTTATTGTAACTAGTTTAAGGAAAATTTTTTTGTTTCAAAATGTAAGTAGTTTCCAAATATCTAAATAACTTTTACATTTATTTGATATAGTGTAACCAATCAAATAATATCAATTATTTTATAATTGGTTGAACTAATTAATTAAATA
Source organism: Brassica napus (assembly GCF_020379485.1). NCBI lineage: Eukaryota > Viridiplantae > Streptophyta > Magnoliopsida > Brassicales > Brassicaceae > Brassica > Brassica napus. Next base: position 57,650,687 of record NC_063452.1, on the reverse strand, counting down.
TTATTTTTTTTAAAGTATCAACTTTCTTAATATTAGTGTTTTTAGTATAAACTACTTACATTGTGAAAACGGAGGGAGTAGTATTATACAGATGAGAGAAAAAATAGTGAGTTTGGTATATGGATAATATCAATAACCTCTACGAGATTTCTTGAATGGGTAGATGAACTAGAATTTTTCTTGGATCACTCGTTGATAGGAGTATAAAATAAATCTACTAAATACATGTCTTGGATCACTTGTATAAGAAATAGTTATAATTTTTTTGGATCACTCGAATACAGTTGGATCAAGTAATTTTTGGGTAATATATCTTCTTTGTTGGTTATTTGAATTGCAATACCTACATAGAATTCTTTGAAAATGTTAGTATCAATTAGTAAAAATAAAATGTCAGACACCTACCTGTTTACACCTATTTGGCTATTTCTACAACAGTGTAACTAGTACAATCTGAATGCTTGTCATTTGTTATTGGTTATTTAATCTCTATCTATATATCTGAATTTGCATTCAATAAATTAAGTATTTTCATGTAGACAACATTTGCTAATATGCTATAATATAATATATTAATGTAGAAAATTGGGACATTTTTACCCTTTTTTTAAAAAACAAGAGATAATAATATGAAATATAAACTCAAACTTTAATTACATAAAATGGCACTTTTTATTTAGCTAACAAAACTGGCAAGGCCATGGATGCCAAACTTTACAATGTAAGCTTCAATCAACATCATTTTTTTCTCTCCATCCATGGAAGCTCATTCAGATATCTATTCACCAAGAACTCTAAAGTAACTCAAGCCTGTAAATAAAAGAAAAAACTCACTGTAACTCCATCTTTAAGACTGTAAATATTTTCTTCCGCCAATGATCAAATGACTCTCAGTGGTTCATCTAACAGCTGCAGACATTCTTGCGGGTTGGAGTAGAAGTAGTCTTCTTCCTTGGGTTTATTCGGAATCACTAACCGTCTCTTCGGACTTCCCATACGAGTAGAGTGAAAGGCCTTCACCATGGATGAGAACACATCCCAAGTCAACAATCCTTCGGTATATTCATCTATCAGCTTAACTAGGAACTTCCTATTCAGCTGAATTGTCTTCTTAAATCCCAAGAACCTGTAGAAAAACTGGTGTTAGCCTCTTGCCATGGGAAGAAAGAAGAAGAAGAAAGATAACGGCATTTCACCTGCGATGACCTTCAACGACTCTTGCCATGTTCCCATCATTGGTTGGAACAAATATATCGCTCTCAACAGCCACTAGGTAATCGAGTGCAGCCATTTGAGATGAATGGTTCCGGCAAAAATCGAGATCAGAGGATTCTAGTATGGTTTCTTTCCGGACCTGAGTTAGTTATGATAACGGAGTCAATTGAAGATTACAAGTTTGAAATTATTTCAGAAAAATAATGAAATGGCTACTTACCACATTTGGAAAAGCGTCTGTTAACGCCTTCATCCGCCTTTCACCACCGTAGATTTCTCCAGCAGCTATGTATATTTGAACATTACGGTCAATACCTAACGCGGTCAGGGTGAGAGCAGTTTCCTCTGGAGTTAAAGGGCAAAGGCCTTCTTTCCTCTTCTCCTCAGAGTTTATGACTTTCTCTTTCCACCATGGATAAGCATATCTACCAACAAATATAACATTTACATCAATATATATCCATCAAAGTTGGAACAATAAAAGCAAGACTACATTTTATGATTCTTATGTACCTCATTCTTGTTAATTCTTCTTCTTCCTCGGGGTTGCAACCATGTGAGCACCCGGAAAACGCTAACATATCCATCTCATATCTGAGATGCAAGACGAGAAAGGGACCTTTCTCTCTCAGGATATTGACTACTCGTCTCCCTAGCTCTTCAATTTGAGGAGTAAACTTAAGGCCGTTGAAATTCACTCGGCACCTCAGCTTCTGAACCTCCACAGGCAGTCCATTATTAGCGAGTCTGGAGTCGGTTTTGTTCAGGTGTAAAACCTTATGCTTCTTCACCAATGGAAGAATCTGTTCCAGTTTGAAGAGTTAACGAGAGGATATAAATAGAATAATCAAAGAGTAAATTCATCTTCAAAACAAATATAAGAACTCAGAATACAAACCTGATTTTGGTAGTAAGACATGTTTGACCAACTAATAGGAGGCATTTCGTGGTACATCCCAAGCTCAACTCTCTTCTTGACCCTTGGAGGCAACTCCTTAAGTATACGAACTTCATCTCTCAACGAAGATATGAAGTGATCCACATCGAAAATGTCTTTAAACTCACTGCCACCAAAGAAGAAAACAAATTACGATATTGTAAAACAAAACAGAGCACAAAAAGAAGCTTCACGTGGAAAAAATACCTTGGATCGTTCCAAAAGGAGGTCTTGTCAAGCTCAGGCACAATAAGTGTAACATTCATGTACCGTGCAACAGTTACCATATCGCATATCTGTCGAAACCAGACCAAAAAGTAAGCAAACCATATCACTAAGAGATGAAACTTGGGAGATAGAATCTCAACTTACAGCTGCTCGCATTTGATTGAGTCCTCCATTGCAAGAAACCATAAGATAACCATTGTTCTGATACACCCCTGAGAAAGACAAAACACAAAAAAAAAAAAATCAGTTTCCAGATTCATCTCTCAAGTTACTCCAACCACAAATCATGACACTTACTTTTAGGAGGAAGGGCGATCTTAGCAGGGAGAGACTTCATCTCTGCGGCAGTGGACAAACCACGTTGATTGAAACAAGAAGGCCAACCATTGAACAGTCTCGGTCCCCACATATCTCCCAAAGCCATCAAATGAACAAAACAACTCCAGAGCAGCAATACAGAAACAGCACGAATCATCCATAGGCTCGTAGGAGACCTCGAAGCAAAGGAGTTCCTGAGCTTCTCAACCTTGCTATCCCCTAAAAGCCTAACCTTTATCTCCCATAGTTTCCTGTGGTAAAGAGACTTCTCCATTTTACACATTTTCTGAATCACCTACCAACCCTTCCTCTCAGAGGAATTTCATCGAACACTTAAGTGGAGATTAATAATAGTAATAAAACAACTGAGACTAATTAACACCCAGAGAAAATGCTACTCAGTGAGAGCATTAATCACACCTCGAAAGACCCAGATTTTTTTAATAAGCCATGATCTGAAGAAAACCCAGATCTTGCTCAATTAAATAAAGAAAAAAAAAATACAGATAAAAAAGAATCTCAGTGACAAGTTTCAACTCGTTTTAACGCAGAAACGATTGAAGCCAACGCTTAGCGTAACGGATAAATAAGAGAAGGCTTTGAAATTCAGCAATGGTACGATCGATCTTTTTTAAAGCTTTTAGCCGCAGGAAAAAAAAAAAAAAAAAAAAAAGGAAAATTCGTGGAAAATGTTTAGCTTATTCTCCGTCACCGGAGAATGAGTACGTCGGAGATATAGGGAGAAGATCGGTGTGGAATAACAAACAAAAGAGGGAGGGAGAGGCTAATAAGAATGTGCAGCAAATCAACGCTTTTTCTAGCAAATTAAATAAAAAAAAACGGTCTTTTCTTTTTCGTCGGCAAAAACTGTTATTTATAGACTCTTTTATGTAACGAAATAATTATATTTCCGCCTGTAATATAAATTGTTTAGGATGTTTTTTTTTGTTTGTTGGTTTGATACAAAGCCAAAGTAGACCTTTAATTGCATAAACTAAAAATAATATTATATTTTTATATTCGTATACATACATGCACGCATTGAAATGTGTTTTAGATAAATAAATAATTTAGAGAAAGCAACGAATCTGAATTTTGGTTGACCAAATACATTTAATTTTATTTATTTTTTTTAACGCTGATTTATTATGATACGAAAAAAATTACATAGACGATTCGACAACCGATAATACTACGTGCCTTATGAGGATCTACGCTTAATTGCATCACCTGAGCCGTCTTAATATCCACGCCTGACAAATTTACTTGCACTATGCTGAAGATCTGTTGTAAATTTTTTTTCCGTAGTATGCATAATTGTTTCGGGTTTTTAATGGGGTCAGTCAACTAAATTAATTGGAAGTTAAATAACAATTTTTTCAGTTATATATCTAAACGACTAAACCACATTAGCGGTGCGTAACTTTTTCGGGAACAAGCAAAACTAATCCACAAGTTAACTGTCAAAACTCAAAAACTATTAATAAATCAATTGAGATCATACGATAATCTAATGTGTAAACCGGTTAGTTTTTGACCCGGTCCAGACTCCTAAACCAATCAATATTGTTAAGAAGTTGGAACCGAATTTATCTTATAAGTATGATTTTTATTATTATATATATAGATATACATTTTTCGAAAATGGCATATTCTAGACTTGTGGATTTTTCGTTTTATGACAAAGAGATTCCAAAGTTATATAGAAAATAAATTAAAAAATAAATCAAAGTATGTCTACATATAAATAAATAAATAAATAAATAAATAAATAAATAGATGGACCAACTCTATTCGTTGTTCACAGTTGTCATTTGTCAGTCCAAGCTAGATATCAAATACTTTTTTTGTCGATGATATCAAATACTCCGTGGAAGTGCAATATGGTTATTATTTTAAAGGAATGCAATGATTTTAATAAAATCCATAAAACTATATAACAACCTCCTTTTATTTTCTGATAACTATTTTCTGATAAATATCTTGAACTAGCTTTGTTACCTTGATTTCAACCGAAGCATGGTATAAATCTGCTCCGGAGCCGAACGAATTATCATTTTAAACATTTATAATTTTATTTTAAACATTTATAATTTGAGATTTTTTAAATGCGTATATTGGAGAAACATTTACTATAATTTTGAGAGAAGAAAAAGATTGAACATATTATTTTTTTGCTCTTAGCAAATGGAATTTAAGTTTATCTCGGTATAAATGGATATAGAGGTACTTATAGAAAACAAATGGACGAAAGCATAAGACTGGATTAATATGCTTCCTTTTGAAACAGAGTAAAAAAATATGTAGAAACTGTTTTTTTTAGACAGCCATCAATAAAACCAAATTAAGATGTTCTCAGCTTGATTTATTATGATTTTGAAATTTAATCACCATTTTGTCTTATATATGATGGTTTAAAAAATTGGTTAAGATTATGTTATACGTAATTATGGTTTTGAGGTGTAAGATTAAAATTAACAAGGTATACATGTTCTAGCACATTGTCAAGGATCTCTTTAATAAAAACGCTAATACAAATTTCAGTTGTGCATCCAATACAGTCGTATTAAAATCGCGGTTTTTAACACTAGTGTAGCTTCAATTTTTTATAAAAGACTACTATCCAACAAATATCATAATAAATTTATTCAAAACTAAAGATAAAACAAAAACTAAAGCATTCGATAAATAAACTAAACCCTTCAATAAAAAAAACTAAATTAAAAGATTAGTTATATATTTTCAAATCGTTAGTAAATCAATTGCTAGACTTTTCATAATTTACTGTTATCAAACAAAAAAAAAATCTATATCATTTAATTTCTCTTGGCAACAGTTAAATAATTTAATTTGTTCAGAAAATAATATATAAATATATAGTTCACATAGAATATTATATGAATATAAAGAGAATTACATGCTAATTTATATGTCTTTGTAAACTATATATGCAATAAACAAAATAAATTAAAAAGTTAACAAATTTTAACAAATTTTAGCTCTTCACAAATTTCTTGCCAATAGACATTAACGAAAACTAAACCATGCATGTCAAGTGTAGCATTAATATTAGCCTTTTTTCAAAAAAAAAGGAAGAAAGGAAAATCGCATTTTAAACACTGAGAATGTCACTTTCTAGCACTTTAAACACCGAAGTTTTTTTACTAGCACTTTAAACCTTCAAAGTGATATGTTTATCATAATAAACCTCTTTTCCAGTTCATAGGAGACCGGTACTGTTTATTTTACGGGTTAAAATAATGAAGTGTCGTTTTTTTTTTCTTAAAAAAAATATGTAACAATACAGAAAAATTCGAATGAAATTGAAAAAAATTATAAAAACATTATACAAAATTCAAAACAAAATTAAAAAAAAAATCAAAAAACATAAAAATTAAAATTTCAAACTTAAAAATAAATAAAAATACTAAAAATTCAAAAAATTCAAAATAAGATCTAAATTAAAATGTCAAATTTAAAAACGAAAAGAAAATTTTAAAAATTCTAAAAATTCTAAAATAAGATCTAAATTAAAAATAAAAAAATAATTTGAAATTTTTCTTTATTTCTTTGTATTTATATATTTAGAGCATAAGAGTCTTTTGCATCTTTAATAAAACATTTTTTGCCATTTTCTTTCTTAGAAAATCTTTTTGGGACAAAACTCAATATAATCTATCTGAGAGAACTATTAGCCTTGCATGTGGTCACCATCAATTAACATGAGGTGAAATTGGCGGTCCCCCCGAGATGCTTTCTGCGAAGTGTACTTAGGCGCTAGTCGGGCTATGTAAGGTGTTTGGATATTCGGATTATAAAAAAAAAGTTTTTTATGGCGGTAAGTTTTGATATCATCATAAGTGACTGTCACTTTAATTGGATGGAATTTTAAAATAAATATAATTTTTTTGGTTAAATATTTACAATTTTATTTTTAAGTTTGAAGTTTTAATTTTAGATTTTATTTTAGAATTTTTTAAAAAAAAATTTAAAAAATTTCTTTTTCAAATTTGACATTTTAATTTTAGATTTTATTTTTGAATTTTTTGAATTTTAATATTTTATTTTATTTTTAAGTTTGAAATTTTAATTTTAATTTTTTGTTTTGAATTTTTAGATTTTATTTTAAATTTTGTTTCGAATTTTTTACAATTTTTTCTAATTTCATTCGATTTTTTCTGTATTTTTTTTTTTTTTTTAAACCGACACTTCATCATTTTGACCTGTAAAATGAACAGTTGCGGTCGTCTATGAACAGGAAAACATGTTTGGATGTTTATTACGATAAAAATGTCATTTTGGAGGTTTAAAGTGATAGTCAAAAAATTTCAGTGTTTAAAGTGTTAGAAAAAGACAGTTTCGGTGATTTTCCCAAAAAAAAAAAAGTGTAGCATTAATATTTCACAATTTTCTCAAAAAGATTAAATATTTTCACAAGTGACGTACAGATATTAATACACCCATATTTGTATTTGTCGTGGTATGGATGTTAGTTTAAGAAGGTATAGTATTATTGAGTTTAGTTTATCGCTCACGTCGAAGTCTCATTATTAGATGCGATGTTTTAGAAAGCTTTAGAATCCACGAATTTATTAAGAAAATGAATATAAATATAGTATATGCTATTTTCTGTGACCAATGACCATATACATTTCCACCGACATCCAGCATTACATTGCTGTCGGACTTCATTATTTATCTTGCTAAGAAAAGAAATACATTTTCCAGTGGGAAATATACAGACTTTAACATTTTTCTATAAATATTTGCTGTAATTATCAATTTATGTCAGAAGTTAACAAGAAAACAGAGAGAAAAACGTCTGATATTCATAGGTACTATTTAATACGGACTTCTATATATTTAAACGTAGCTAAAATTTGTACTTTTAATGCTCAAGTGCTTTAAGTAATGTTATGGACATGGACATCCGAGAAAAATCTAGAAAGGTGTGGTTTCTAAGTTATTGTGTTAACAGTTTCTTATCGACATTCAAAACTAACGTAAGTATTAAGATTTAAGAAAATAACAAAAAAATCGACGTTTTTCTTCTATTTTCTGCTCGAAATAAGACAAACGCATTGTAAAGAAACCAAAATAAATGTGAAGATAGTTTTTTTAATGTTAAAAATGTGAAGATAGTTGAGGAGCGAATTGACAATAATCAACATACTCGCGAAACAATGTGTCGGTGGCTCACGAGTCTCCATTCTCAAGCCTATGCGTGCGCGTAGTATATGTCCAACCCAACGTGTGCATGGATTTGATTAATTTTTGCAATTATTTGAGTTTTCAGTATTTTACTACATTATATACAATGTCTACAGTCTATATAATAAGTTGTGTATTACTAGATTTCTGTCTGCTTATTTTGTTTTACAGTAATGGTGAATTTATTGAATTTTTCATTTTTACAACAACAATCAAATATGTTAAGACCATGATTAACCCCAGTCTCTTAGCTGAGGTTCTTAGATTCGGATAAGAGACGGTTTTTAATTTTTCTTAGATTTTAACTAAGAAAAGCTAATAACCGTCTTTTAAATATCTAAGAAAAGCTAAGAACCGTTTCTTAAATATCTAAGAAAAGCTAAGAATTGTCTCTTAAATAAGAGATATAAGAGCCGTCTCTTAGCCGAAAAGTGTAAAAAAAAACAATAAAACAATAAAACAAAAAATTGTCAAATCATGAAGTAAGAATTCCGGATAAGAGACCAGAGTTAATCATGCCCATAAACGACGTATTCATTTCATAATGTAATCCCATAATAATATTTAAATATGTCATCTGCTACTGGGCTTGGACCTCCAGAAAATAACAGAACAAAACGCCCAATTTAGTAGGATATATTTTTTACCCCATTTGTGTGTTGGGCGGCCTTAGAGGCCTTAAAATTTTAACCAGCGAATGAGGACCATAGGATTAATCTGACATCTTCTTCTTCCCTCTTCTTCCTCGATTAGTGTTTATGATTTTTTTTTTTTTTAGTGTTTATGATTTTAGTCTTAAGGTTTTAGCAAACTATTTGATTTTCTGCTCACCTCCCTTGCTCGTGATCCCACTCATTGATAGTTAGTCTGGATTTGATCGCGACATTGATTAACAGTTGTGGTGAAGAAATCCTAATTTGGGATAGTTTTTAGACATACTACTCTGGTGAGTAATGAGGAAGCTCAAGTATCATGAGAAGAAGGTTCTGAAGAAATTAAATTTCTTGGAATGGAAAAGAGAAGGTGCATGGCCAACGGCCCAACAGATGGATCCAACTGATCCTTTTCGGATTCAGATGACTGATATGCTTCTCGATAAACTCTTGAGTTTTACTTACCAGTGTGTACAGCTTCTTACAAGCAATGGCTCTTTTGTTTCCTTAGGTCTTTTCAACAAGAGAGTTATCCTTTTTCCGCTGCTGTTACATCGATCTTCACTTCATAAGCTTCGGTATAGATCTTAGGATTGTTAGTTTTGAAATTTCTTAGAGGTTGAATGTCATCCTTGACTCCTTGTATAATGTTTTTAATAAGTTAAAATATGGAACCATGCTTTTATGTCTCAAAAAAAAGTCCATTCTATTGATTCTACTCTGAAATGAGAAGACTTGTTTTGGTAATTGATAAGTGATGCTTATGATCGTGTATGTTGAAATGGCAGATACAACCTGGGAGTTATACCGACTAGGAAAAGCTTAGGCATTAACTGATCGGTTACCAGTTTCGTCCTTCTGTAGGTAAATGGTTTCTGCAGAGAGGCTTATTTCTTCTTTCTTCACTTGAGAGAGCACCAGGGATCTCATTATTAATTGTGCAGGCGCAGGCTATCGACAGTCCTGGTTCACCTGAAGGTTCTTCAGTACAATGACAAATTGGATGACTACGACATGATCGCTTAACTTTAAAACAAACTGTTATGGCCAATGTTAAGTATAACCACAGATTGATCCGCGGATGTATTGGTTATTGCATTTTTATACATGGATATTTATTTTTCATAATTAGGGTTATATATTTTAGATATGTCGTAATATAACTAATTGTATTCAAAAAACTTGTACCGAATCGGGCAATATAGTTATTTTTGGTACAAATATCCCAACCCGTTTCAGATACATTTGTTATTTAGATTTTTTTTATGTTCATATACATTAGAAAACCGAACTCATCAAAACCCAGGAAAACCCAACTCAAAACCCACAGATAAATTTATAATATTCAAGCGGCGCCTGATTTAAAAAAAAAAAGATACCCGGAAAGAACAGCCCGTACCTAAATGGATAGCCAATCTTCATGTCTAACTGATTTCAAAGTGACATTTTTATCATAATAAACCTCCAACGACGTTTTCCAATTCATAGGAGACCAATACTATTTATTTTACGGGTTAAAATAATGACGTATCGATTTTTTTTTTCTTAAAAAAAATACGTAAAATACAGAAAAATTCGAATGAAATTAGAAAAAAATATAAAAAATTATACAAAATTTAAAACAAAATTCAAAAAAAAAATTCAAAAAACATAAAAATTAAAATTTCAAACTTAAAAATAAATAAAAACACTAAAAATTCAAAAAATTCAAAAATAAGATCTAAAATTAAAATGTCAAATTTAAAAACGAAAAGAAAATTTAAAAATTCTAAAAATTCTAAAATAAGATCTAAAATATTAAAAAAAAAATAATTTGAAATTTTTCTTTATTTATTTGTATTTATATATTTAAAGCATAAAAGTCATTTGCATCTTTAAAGAAACATTTTTGGCCATTTTCTTTCTTAGAAATTTTTTTGGGACAAAACTCAATATAATCTATCTGAGAGAACTATTAGCCCTGCATGTGGTCACCATCAATTAACATGGGGTGAAATTGGTGGCTCCCCGAAATGCTTTCTGCGAAGTGTACTTAAGCGCTAGTCGGACTATGTAAGGTGTTTGGATATTCGGATTATCAAAAAAAAAAGTTTTTGATGGCAGCAAGTTTTGATATATTGTTTTTGATGGCGGCAAGTTTTGATATCATCATAAGTGACTGTCACTTTAATTGGATGAAATTTTAAAATAAATATAATTTTTTTGGTTAAATATTTACAATTTTTTTTACAATTTTAATTTTTAAGTTTGAAGTTTTAATTTTAGATCTTATTTTATAATTTTTGTAAAAAATAATTTATAAAATTTCTTTTTTAAATTTGACATTTTAATTTTATATTTTATTTTTGAATTTTTTGAATTTTAATATTTTATTTTATTTTTAAGTTTGAAATTTTAATTTTAATTTTTATGTTTTTTGAATTGTAGATTTTTTTTTAAATTTTGTTGTGAATTTTTTACAATTTTTTTCCATTTTCATTCTACTTTTTTGTATTTTTCTGTATTTTATTTATTTTTTATTTTTTAAAAAGAAACCGACACTTCATCATTTTGACCTGTAAAATGCAAAGTACCGGTAGTTTATGAACAGGAAAACGTGTTTGGAGGTTTATTATGATAAAAATGTCACTTTGGAGGTTTAAAGTGTTAGTAAAAAAACTCTAGTGTTTAAAATGCTAGAAAGTAACACTTTTAGTGTTTAAAATGCAATTTTCTCAAAAAAAAGTGTAGCATTAATATTTCACAATTTTCTCAAAAAGATTAATATTTTCACAAGTGACGTACAGATTTTAATACACCCATATTTGTATTTGTCGTGGTATGGATGTTAGTTTAAGAAGGTATAGTATTATTGATGAGTTTAGTTTGTCGCTCACGTCGAAGTCTCATTATGAGATGCGATGTTTTAGAAAGTTTTTTTTTTTTTTTCTCATGCAGCTATTCTATTACTCAAATGGCTTGGGAAATCAGGCCGGAACAGAACAATCAATGTAATACAAGTCCATATGGAAGGATTTCGATATCTAAGCTAGTGGTTTTAGAAAGCTTTAGAATCCACGAATTTATTAAGAAAATGAATATATAATATAGTATATGCTATTTTCTGTGACCAATGACCATATACATTTCCACCGACATCCGGCATTACATTGCGGGAAAACGGCTTATTCATACCCGCACTATGAAGCCAGGAAAAATACATACCCAGAACAATATTAACGTGCCAAAATATTCCTAAACTAAATAAGAATTTGAATTGCATACCTAAACTCATAATAAATAGCTAAAACATGCCTATAGCCAGTTATATGATGATTTGGACTATTTTTTTTTAATTTGTAGTTTAGTCTCTATAATTCTATTTTTTGTTAATATGCCTTAAATAACTTAAATAATCAAATTTATCGTATTTATAATTTTAATTTGAAAAGTACAATTTTATTTTTTACCAGATTTTAATTAAATTTAAATAATAAATTTAATTATTTATCAGAAATTTAGATAGTTATCATATACTCCTTCTGTTCCTTAAAGATCCATTTTTAGAGAAAAAAAAATTGTTTCAAAAAGATATATTTTTTACATTTTCAATACATTAATTAATGAAAAATTGTACTCTTCAAAAAATACAATTGTGTTTAATAAAATCTCATTGGTTAAAAGTTATTGGGAATAGTTAATTAAGAAAAACAATGTATTGGAAAATACAATTTTAAATGTTTTCTTAATAAGTGTGAAAAAAACTATAACATGGATCTTTTAGGAACTGAGGGAGTACAATATAATAATTAATTTAGTTATCAAAGTATGTTATCTACCTTATTAAAACATGAGAATTAATTATAAATAATCTTACTCATATGTAATATTTACAAGAAATACCATTCAATTTATATTTATATAAACTTTTCTTTACAAATATAGTCATTCAAATTTTAATCAACATAACAAAAAATACTCTTTAGAAATTTGATTTTACAGTAGAGATCTTTAATAATATTACCCTTAATAAAAAGAAAAGAATGGCTAGTTAACCAAAAATAGTTTCGAACGCAGCATCTCAAGAAAACAAATATCGCACAAAACCACTAGACCATATTACATTATTTTTATTTTGCCACAAAACTAGTATGTAATATTAATAATACACAAAAAATTTACAAAACTATTTCCCAAATAATTCTCGTATAATTACAAAATAATTGATTCGGCGCTAGGTTAGGGTCAAGCGTACACATTATGCCTAGTGTAATTAACATTGGTTTTGATAACTACAAACAAAAATTACAAATTTTTAATTTTATTTATATTATATATATCACGCAAGCACATAATAAGATTTACAACTAAAATAACCTAAGAAAATATAAAAAATATTTTATAAACTTTAAGAACTAGTGAGATTAAATCAGGCTTTAAATTATGATACTGTTTTTATGTTGTTTTCTATTTATTTAATTTTTTTATATCAAATATTACAATATGAAATAAAAATAAAAATAATATATTTATATTATTAAATCTATTTTATTTGATAAAAAATATTTCTATTTTATATATCACCATATATTAAAATTTATTTCTAATTTTGAAATTATAAATAAGGTCAACTTGATGATTTTAATTATTTGTGGTACTTTACAAACAAATAAAATGATAAAAACTAAAAGATACTATTTAAAAAAAAAAAAATCAATATATTTTAAAATAGACTGACATGTGTCAGTTACGAGGCATGTTTTAGCTATTTATTATGAGTTTAGGTTTGCAATTCAAATTCTTATTTAGTTTAGAAATGTTTTGGCACGTTAATATTGTTTGGGTATGTATTTTCTCTGGCTTTATAGTGCGGGCATGAATAAGCCGTTTTCCCATTACATTGCTGACGGACTTCATTATTTATCTTGCTAAGAAAAGAAATACATTTTCCAGTGGGAAATATACAGACTTTAACATTTTTCTATAAATATTTGCTGTAATTATCAATTTATGTCAGAAGTTAACAAGAAAACAGAGAGAAAAACGTCTGATATTCATAGGTAAATTTAATACGGACTTCCATATATTTAAATGTAGCTAAAATTTGTAGTATATCACAAGTTTAATCAGTGGCGAATGTAAAATTATTTTCTTGTGGAGGCAAATCTTACATAAACTTAAAAAGTATAAGTAAAAATGTTATTTACTAAAAGAAAAATAATCAAAGTTTAAACATATTTAACAAACTTTAAAAAATTTGTGGGGGCACTTGCCACCTTCACGAGCAATGTAGGTTCGCCAATGAGTTTAATGCTCAAGTGCTTTAAGTAATGTTATGGACATGGACATCCGAGAAAAATCTAGAAAGGTGTGGTTTCTAAGTTATTGTGTTAACAGTTTCTTATCGACATTCAAAACTAACGTAAGTATTAAGATTTAAGAAAATAACAAAAAAAATCGACGTTTCTCTTCTATTTTCTGCCCGAAATAAGACAAACGCATTGTAAAGAAACGAAAATAAATGTGAAGATAGTTTTTTTAATGTTAAAAACTAGAGCTTGATCCGCGCAGTTTTGATTTTGATTTTTTTTTCTTTTATACAATTTTAATGATTTTTTTAAATCCATAGGATATTTGGATATTTTAATTTCTTACGAACCTACCCAGACCCGGAAAGAGACTCAAACCCCGTCCAAAAATTTATAATACTCAAATGGATTTTAATTTTAAAATCCAAAAACCCGATATCCAAATAAAATTGATTTATATTCGAATGGACTTGGATGTCCATGTCTAACTTATTATGTACACAAAAAAATAGTTAACCGATTTGAATTTTTGTCACGAATGAAGCAATTTCATTCAAACTTGTAAAATTATTAGGTTTAACACATAAGATAAATGATGTTCAAAGACTATAGTTAATACAATTAGCCAAGTAGCTAAGAAGAGTGAAAAAGTGAAAATAATATGTAAAATACTTTAAAATAAGTAATTATTGTTTTATGATTTGTAATAAATGATGTCGAATTAATTAGTAAAAACAATAAATGAAGTAGTTAAAATTAGTTAAAAAGAGAATGAAAATCGGTAAGAAACCACTTAATCGGTAAGAAACCACTTAAAAATATGCAAGTATTTTTTTCTACTTCAGTTTTAATAGAATAGATTATGTTGTGATATAAAAACTAACTGATATCTTGCATATTTCTAATGTTTTATTCATTCACCCATGTGCATTTTGATCATATAGATTAGGATTTAGCCATGTTTAGGTTGCATTTTGCATACATGAGTCCTTATCAGATATTGGAGTACCACATGGAGTTCTTGGAGACATTTGGGTGCAATTGGAGTCCAAAAGAAGTGTTAAAAGTGATCATTGGGCGAGCACTTTACCGGAGCGACCAGTTCGGAGCGACACCGTCAAGTCGCTCTGATCTCCCTATCAGAGCGACCTTACCAGAGCGACAGGGAAGAGTCACTCGCGTTTTGATCACCCGGAGATGCGAGAACGAATCCGGAGCGACCTCTCGCAGCGACACAGCGAGGTCGCTCCCGAAGCATGGAGCGACTACTCGGAGCGACGAGCGGAGGTCGCTCGCGTTTTCATCACTCGGAAACGCGAGAACGAATCCGCAGCGACCTCTCGCAGCGACACAGCGAGGTCGCTCCCGAAGCATGAAGCGACTACTCGGAGCGACGAGCGGAGGTCGCTCACGTTTTCATCACTCGGAAATGCGAGAACGAGTCCGGAGCGACCTCTCACAGCGACACAATGAGGTCGCTCCCGAAGCATGGAGCGACTACTCGGAGCGACGAGCGGAGGTCGCTCCGCGTCTTATTTCTGCTCGAACTTATGATTTCTCAAGGGCCTTTTGGTCATTTCATGATGCACGTTTTTATTTTCTAAACCTATGTTTTAATACTCTGTAAGCCACCAGGAGGCATATCATCTTTGTTCTTAAGAAAAACCACCAAAAACCTTTGGAAAGTCATCTCTTGAATCAATTGATCAGTTTTGTTATTAAAATTTTGTGTTCTTATATCTATTTTTTTTTTTGTTTCTCTACATGATTAATCTTAATCCAACATGGGTTTAAGAGGAATCATGGAGATTAGTGAGTAATCCCCTTTTGAATTCATGGGTTAGGGAGATTAAGGGTGATTAGGTTAGAGCTAGGATGTTTTAGTGTAGTTCATTCATATTTTCTTGCTAGCAGAGTGAACCTAATGCATCTTCTGAGTTGGCCACTCGGTTGTTGATCCTTAGGCATTTCTCACCCGAAAGGTGTTCGAGGAAATGCCCGAGACAACTCTTCCTAGTTTTTAGCATACTTTGCCAAAGACATTTGTTGTTAGAGGTGCAAAGATAGCCATTGGACTTGCTAGTTATGATTACTTTCATATTATTCAACCAAAGACATTTGATGCTTGGATTGTGTTAGTAAATGAACATTCATCTAGACATAGAGTTTGTTTAGGATTGTGTCTAAGCTTAAGGTTGATAGTTTGATTGATCGTTTGCCATCCTTAGTTCGAAACTTGATCACCCGAGGTCTAATCCCTATATCCATGAGTTCTCTTTTCCCATAGTTAAGAAAGTATCATTTAGTTATTCCTTTTAGTTAGTTATAGTTTAAAAACCCTTTTAAAAACCATTGGTTGCACTTAGATTAAGTGATTACTTGCATTCTCGGTGCTTTCATATCTCTCAGAACTGGTTCGACAATCATTTATACTACAACATTTGTCTTAGGAGCCTTGAAAACTCCTAACATCACTAACTAATATCGGAAGTACAACAAACATGATAAAATATAGGTTTTAGAGGTAATTAATATCTTTATGACTTATATGAAAAAAAAAAAAGAGTTGTAGACTGCATATATAACATTCAGGAAAATAATATATCCATGTGATACCATTGGACTTATTGAGGCCTAGCTCTATGTGGCGTGACTGAACATTGAATTTTAAAAAGTATATGTGTAGTATATGTGTGAATCGAAAGAAAGATGTAGACTGCACATATAACATAGGATTTGGGGTCATAATATTTTTGGTTTGATCATACGATAAGAATGAATGATTTCGATATTGATTTAGTAGAGAAGTGAATAGTGTCTTTTGGAAAGCTATAATTTCGATAACAATTATTTAGTTGATACTATTTATTTTAGGACAATACATTAATCTAACTGAAAAATACAAGCATTAAATTAGGTAAGTTCCATAATTACTCAGTGGCATAATAGTGTAAATAACTTTGAAAACTGAGGGATATTTTTCATCGGTACTTCTCTTTTTGATAATAGAGATGCGAAGATAGTTGAGGAGCGAATTGACAATAATCAACATACTCGCGCAATAATGTATCGGTGGCTCACGAGTCTCCATTCTCAAGCCTATGCGTGCGCGTAGTATATGTCCAACCCAACGTGTGCATGGATTTGATTAATTTTTGCAATTATTTGAGTTTTCAGTATTTTACTACATTATATACAATGTCTACAGTCTATATAATAAGTTGTGTATTACTAGATTTCTGTCTGCTTATTTTGTTTTACAGTAATGGTGAATTTATTGAATTTTTCATTTTTACAACAACAATCAAATATGTTAAGACCATGATTAACCCCGGTCTCTTAACTGAGGTTCTTAGATTCGGATAAGAGACGGTTCTTAATTTTTCTTAGATTTTAACTAAGAAAAGCTAATAACCGTCTTTTAAATATCTAAGAAAAGCTAAGAACCGTTTCTTAAATATCTAAGAAAAGCTAAGAATTGTCTCTTAAATAAGAGATATAAGAGCCGTCTCTTAGCCGAAAAGTGTAACAAAAACAATAAAACAATAAAACAAAAAAATGTCAAATTATGAGGTAAGAATTCCGGCTAAGAGACCAGGGTTAATCATGCCCATAAACGACTTATTCATTTCCTAATGTAATCCCATAATAATATTTAAATATGTCATCTGCTACTGGGCTTGGACCTCCAGAAAATAACAGAACAAAACGCCCAATTTAGTAGGATATATTTTTTACCCCATTTGTGTGTTGGGCGGCCTTAGAGGCCTTAAAATTTTAACCAGCGAACGAGGACCATATGATTAATCTGACATCTTCTTCTTCCCTCTTCTTCCTCGATTAGTGTTTATGATTTTTTTTTTTTTAGTGTTTATGATTTTTTTTTTTTAGTGTTTATGATTTTAATCTTAAGGTTTTAGCAAACTATTTGATTTTCTGCTCACCTCCCTTACTCGTGATCCCACTCATTGATAGTTAGTCTGGATTTGATCGCGACATTGATTAACAGTTGTGGTGAAGAAATCCTAATTTGGGATATTTTTTAGACATACTACTCTGGTGAGTAATGAGGAAGCTCAAGTATCATGAGAAGAAGGCTCTGAAGAAATTAAATTTCTTGGAATGGAAAAGAGAAGGTGGCCAACGGCCCAACAGATGGATCCAACTGATCCTTTTCGGATTCAGATGACTGATATGCTTCTCGAGAAACTGTGAGTTTTACTTACCAGTGTGTACAGCTTCTTACAAGCAATGACTTTTTTGTTTCCTTAGGTCTTTTCAACAACAGAGTTATCTTTTTTCCGCTGCTGTTAAATCGATCTTCACTTCATAAGCTTCGGTATAGATCTTAGGATTGTTAGTTTTGAAATTTCTTAGAGGTTGAATGTCATCCTTGACTCCTTGTATAATGTTTTTAATAAGTTAAAATATGAAACCATGCTTTTATGTCGCAAAAAAAAAGTCCATTCTATTGATTCTACTCTAAAATGAGAAGGCTTGTTTTGGTAATTGATAAGTGATGCTTATGACCGTGTATGTTGAAATGGCAGATACAACATGGGAGTTATACCGACTACGTAAAGCTTAGGCAACTACGTAAAGCTTAGGCATTAACTGATCGGTTACCAGTTTCGTCCTTCTGTAGGTAATGGTTTCTGCAGAGAGGCTTATTTCTTCTTTCTTCACTTGAGAGAGCACCAGGGATCTCATTATTAATTGTGCAGGCATAGGCTATCGACAGTGCTGGTTCACCTGAAGGTTCTTCAGTACAATGACAAATTGGATGACTACGACTTGATCGCTTAACTTTAAAACAAACTGTTATGGCCAATGTTAAGCATAACCAGATATTAACCCGCGCACGTACTCGTTCTTACATTTTCATACATTCATATTTGTTTTTCATAATTGGGATTATATATTTTAGATGTGTCGTAACATAACTAATTGTATTCAAAAGACATGTAAAGATAATAAAATAACCAAAAATTATGTTATTTTTAGTCGTGAATAAAATAAATATGAAAAATATATTTCTATTATTTTATTTATTTTTTTATTCATCTTGAATTTTAGTAAACAATAAAATAGATTATCAAACTTCATACAATAATAGTTAGTACGAAAAGGAATAGATAGTTCACAATTGGAAAGTATTTGGCCAAATTGCAATAATCTAAAAGAAAAATGACCTAAAATGTAAAAAAAACATGGATAACACGTGTCGCAAAAACTCCATGCCACTTGTCAGAAGAAGAGAAAAACCAACTTTATATATATAGATTTATGAGAGAAAGTTTTAAAAGAAAAACATTTGAGTCTCACAGAATTTTTATTTCTAATATAACTTTGTTGTGGAAGCCCCTAGTTTCATTGGTTTGATTAAGATTTCATTAATGATTCTACACTAAGAGGTTTAGGTTTCAAACCCCAGAAAACGTAAATTATGCAGATTATGGAAAAAAAAGGTTACAAGAGGTCTTCAGCATGCTGTAGGGCGTATCATCGAACATGGATCTTACAGGACGGTTCGGAGTGATGCAGTCATACATACATTCTCATATGATGGTAGAATTATCGGGTATAGAATCGTCTATGTAATATTTCTCATTGTTGTAGTAGCATAACTAATCAGACGTTAAAAAATAAAACTTTGTTAAAATAACAGAAACTGGTGAACCTATTTTCTAATCGCAATTAAAACCCATTTTAAAATCATGATATTTACATAACCGACGAACTCGTTTTTGGTCCGACCCGACCATAACTTAACCGGTTCAACCTGAAACTTTGTTAAACCTCTTCATCCTCTCACCGCCTCTCTCGTTCGCTTCGAACTTCGCAGCAGAAATGGCGGCTCATTTGAATCATAATGCATCTTTGGGGATCAGAATAGCTCCTTCAGCTTCTCAGAAACTCTCTTTAAAACCCATAGCTCATATCTCGCCACCAGCGAAGCTCAAACCCTCTTCTCAGCCGTCGATTTCGTGCTCTACTTCGATTCCAGGTCAAATTCCGGCCAGAGTATCCGGAATATTCGCATCTTCCTCTCACGAACCGCCAGAATCTGACTCTCTGTCCCTTGGAAAGGTCAGTCATCGTCACACTATTTTCTCGGAACCAAAAATTGGGGTTTTAGCTTAGTTAGACAAAGTTTCAGTGTGTGAGAGAAAAAGGTTTCACCTTTGAACCAACCGGATCTTATATATATTATCATTCTCCTTTTATCATTATAATCCTTTGTTCCCATGAGATTCTTTTAACAAACAGTCGCGTAAAGTTTGTTCCTTTGAGGCTCATCTCTGAACATAACAAATCACCATAAGCTACATATGTAACAAATTACATAGATAAAATGTTGCTTCATTGTTTTCTTCTTATTATACGTGCACTCAAACTAGAGTTTTACTGTCTCAATTTCAGAAGAAGCTGCGTGTGGTGGTGAAACCCCTGGACAAACCAAGAGTGGTACTAAAGTTCGTGTGGATGCAAAAGGACATAGGTGTCGCACTAGACCAGACCGTACCAGGCTTCGGAACAATCCCACTCAGTCCCTACTACTTCTGGCCTAGGAAAGACGCTTGGGAAGAGCTCAAAACTTTATTAGAAAGCAAGCCTTGGATCTCCGAGCTTCACCGCGTCTTCCTCCTCAACCAAGCTACAGACATCATCAATCTCTGGCAATCAAGCGGCGGAGACTTGTTGTCATAATCACAATCCCACTTCTCAAAGTCCAAACCTTTTATCTTATTTTGTGTGTTTATCAAAGTGTTATCACATTAAAGACACAGACTTTGATATAAAGACAAGGCAAAAAACAAGAAGAGAGTTTCAATCAATCGAAGTACTTAGACATCTGAATCCCTCTATTGAACATCCCACACTTCTCATAAAACACTTTCTTCTCCACGCTACAATCAAGAATCACCTTGTAGCAACCCATCTCTCTGCTATGATCCGTCAGAAACTCCACCACTCTCTTCCCAAGATGCTTCCCGCGAAACTCAGAGTCCACGACGACGTCCTCGATGTGCCCGACTTTCCCGCAGCTCCTCAGGAACTTCTTCTCTATCACCACGCTCCCCGTCGCCGCGATTTTGCCGGAGGACTCGTCTTCGATCACGCAGATCAAGTGGTCGTCTCCGTACGAGCTGATCTCTTGGAACCGCCGATCGAATTCTTCGTCGGTGAGTGATCCCGTGACGGTGAGTTGACCGAGAAGCTCCATGTATCCTTTTCTCTTGTCGGAGATCTCCAGTCTTCGGATTTTGAATGTCGGACTCTCTTTGCCGGTGTCGGAGTTAGAAGCTTCCGCCATTGCAGATCTAATCAGAAGAGTTTTGACTTTTGAGTTCTGATCAGATTCACTTCGTTGGAACTGAAACTAATAACGACCCACAAAGAAAGTTATAATTCGGAGTTAGTATCCAAACTTTATATTAATTATAAAAGTTGCCTGATCTCTTAATTGAGCCAATCTAGTCCACTTGAGATTTTGATCAGATTGAATTATTGATACACTTCATTGGAATTAAACTAATAACACACACACACGCAAATAAAGTACAAAAAGTAGCAAGTCTGTAAAGCTATTCAAGTTTTATGATAGTTACACAAGTTGCCTAATCTCTTAATCAAGCCAAACTAGTCTGTTTCAAATCTACTTTTGATGTAATTATTAAAGTTTTTTGTTGTTGTTGTTGTTGTTGTTATTTGATGTAGCTGAGAATTAGACAAGGAATAGAAACCAGAAAATGAAACTCCTTCGTAATATTATAGAGATTGAAATTACAACAAGCCAACAAGTGAAGATCCCGAGGAAAGAAAACGGAGATGATACATATATAGAATACATAATTGGAAATGTGTGGAGAAAGGGACTTTTAAATCTAGGGCTGATGGTGACCAGAGAAGGAAGATGAAGCCGGAGGGATTCCCGGAAAGATGGGAGGGAGAGGAATAGGGAAAGTACGTGGCGGTGGTGAAGGGGGAGTTATGACAGGAACAGGTGGAAGAGTAGGAATTGGCGGAAGAGGAGGGATTAACCCGGAAGGAGGCGGTTGAAACGGTAGAGGTGGGAGAGGAAGAGTTGGTGGAGAAGGAATGAGAGGGTTTGGAGGGATGAGACCTGGCGGGTTTAGCGGGTTGGGAGGGAGGAGAGGCGGGTTAAGCGGGGTGGGAGGGAGGAGAGGCGTGACCGGGTTTGGAGGAAAGAAGAAATCAGGTTTTAGTACTTCCGTTTTCTTGTCATCCAAGGAACCTTCTTTCTTGTTATGCAAGGAAGCTTGTTTCTGTGGTGGTCCTGGAGGAAGAAGAGGAGGAAGTTGAGGAAGAGGCAAGTCAGGGAGTGGAGGAACGATTGGGAGGTTTGGGAGAGGGGAAGGATTGTTTGGAACCGGGTCTTGGATCGGTGGAGGGAAAGCTGGATCCGGTAGTAGAGGCTTGGATCCACGGAGATTTATCGGTTTCTGGCTGCATATCTCTGGTTGATTCTCCGGTTTGAAAGTGAAGAACCCTGCAGAGAAAACCCTAGTGTTCTCCCCGTGTTTGGTCGATTTAAGACGTTTGAGAGAAGCGGAAGTCGCCGAAGCAGCTATAGAACAATAAGGCTGTGAGCTACTTAGCAGCTTCACAGAGCATCTCTTGATATTCTTCACATGTTTGCTCACAGTGAAGGGTAGCTTTGCTTTGAATTGGCCGTGCTCGTCTGTTTTCACCTCTTGTCTGAAACTCGGTTTAGAGTTCTCGTCAATACATTCCACTGCAACTACAGCACCTGCAACAAGATCAAACAAACTGACTTTAGCCGATCGATATCTTAAACAAGAACCGGTGAAACACAATCAAGAAATGAAATGAAAAAACAAACCTGGGATCAAGTGGTTGTGTGATTTCGAAAAGGCACCGTTGAAACAAGTGTCGCAGTAGACAGTTCCTACTACAACCGCAGAAGAACGTGTCTTCTTCACAAGATGTTGCTGTCCTTGAGACAAACCTCCATTGATAGAGATTCCTAAGAAAATGGTAAGAGTAAACCAAACCGTGAAGGTCGTTGTTATCTCCATAGTTATCGAATAAGTCTCTCTCTATCTCTTTATTATGAAACAGAGGGTAATCGAGGAGTGAGGGATTTATATAGAGTTGTTGTGTAAAGATGAGTGAGCCACAAAAAAAGATGAGATTGTAGCAAAAGCTTATCTCTTCGTTTTGTTAATGTGAATCATGGGAAAAATACAAGTCTAGCTTCCAAACTACAAAGCTACTATAGTGTCCTGTGACTAATATTTCTTATCTTTCCACAGCTCTAAAAGCTTAAATTATTGTAAGAAAATAGTAAGAGGTGAGAAAAAGACAACAAACAATATTTGGATTCACGTTCGCGTGTCGATTAGATTGATCCTTGCATGGTAATATCTTCCCCACGTTATTATCTTTAATGAAATATAATTTTCCTAAAGATATAAATACAGATCATGGTAGTACGAAGAAAATATTCTTAGTTTAATTCCTTTTTATTAATAGCAAGCATTATGCATTTTAGCAAGCTTGGATCTAGATGATTACACAAGAATAACTCTAATGCAAACTACCAAGATACATGTTATGATCTGTTTATATTTTGTTTCATAATGCTATCAAGAAAACAAGAATCTTTTTTTTTTTTTTTTTTTTTTTTTGCTAACCGAGTATCCTGAACCCACCGAAGTGGTTCAGACTAGAGACCGAAGTGAGCATGGACGCTGCCAGGGCGTCACCATGTGGCTCACCGTGTAACGGTCTTCGGTCTCGGGTGCTGTAGCCCACATGTAAATTCCGCAGTGGCTAAGGCTCGAACCCAGGGGCGGTCACTCCAGCTGGAGCTCCTATACCACTAAAACTTGGTTAAAAGTGGAAGAGTACAATCTTACCATATCAGTGACAGTCTAACAAGCAGATTTGAATATATCGAAGCAATATTCCAAAATTACAAAGTAGATGCAATATGCTTGTAGTTTTGTTAAAGTTACACGTACCTACAAATACATATTAACAAAAGCATTCTTAGAAGAGTAGGATTTTTCGCATATGATTTGATTTATACATGTTTTTTTAGATTTCGTGAAATATAGATGTAACCAATGAGACTAGTGTGATAACTAGACTTGAGTAACTGTAGTTTTTTCTTTTCTTTAACAACGGAAACAAGAACTGGAATTTATGAAAGTGAAGCATTATGGGAATGAGAATGGGGAAGTGAATACAGTTGGAGAGTCTCTGTCGATTCACGAGACACAAAGGATGTCCACACAAACCATATAGTATACCCAATTCTTACTACTGTCTTCTTGTGTGTATATAAATAATCATTCTTGATAAAGAGAAATTTTTTTAAAAAAATATCAAAGAATGTGAATGTTCTTCTGGAATTTTATTTTTACCTTTTTTTTATTTTTACATCAGATTGTTTTCCACAGGACGCCGTATATGCTAAATCATCAGACATTCACGAGAATAAACAAAGGCACTGAAACGGATTATAGATCGACCACAGGATTGTGTAAAATCTATGAAAAGGTTGACAAAAATTCACAATAAGGGATCCTTTAATCAATTCACATGTTAAAGTAAAAATAGTTCAGAAAATTTGTAATTTACTCCCTCTGTTTTATTATAAGTGTCGTTTTAGGTTTCGGCACATAGATTAAGAAAACAATTAATTTTGTACATTTCCTATAAAAAAAACACTATTACCTATACACCTAACCATATTTCAACCAATAGAAAAATAAATTTTGCATTGAAAATCGAAAACGACACTTATTTTGTAACGAAAAAAATTCTCTAAAACGACAATTAATACGAAACGGATGCAGTAAATTCTTAAAGATTGAATTCAACAAAAACATAGTTGAATGTTTGATGTCTTACCCATTCTTTGATGTGGGCTGATTGACTAAAAAGCCCAACTATTTGTTGAACATAGCCCGTGATGATTTCTCTGCCTTCGAATCTTGTTGTATACATTTCTAAAAGAAATGTACTACACCACTATTTTCTAAATCACCAGTGAAAGCTAATGTATTAAATTACAAAAGAAAGATTAAAATGGGTAGAGATAAAAAAAGTCGTGTGTTCAACCTTGATGTGGAAAGAATAACAATAATTTGCTTAGTAGCAGCACTATTACACAGCTGTTTATAGAATATATAATTAACACTATTATATCATAGCGTCACACCCAAGTGTTTATAGAACATATACATGCAAGTATTTGGAAAAATGCAAAAAAATCTACAATTATGCACTTACAACCAAAAATAATTGCAACTTATTTAGAAGTCTTTTTTGGCATTTTTCAATTAACTTTGCTCTGAAAAGAAAAACCATATTGTAATTATTGTTTTAATAACTAAAGACTTCACACTCTAATGGCAGCCAGCAAGAAGGCCCACCCACCTTCCCACCAACTTCATCACACTCCCCTTCTCACTTTTTCTTCAATCCTTCTTCTCGCTGACGAATTGTTTCCTTTTTTTAAAATATAAAAACTGAGGAAATTCCTCTAATAAAGCTTATTATTGTGCTTCTAACTTTATTTTTTTTTTTTGGTTTTGTTTCAAAATTGGAATTTCACCGGCGGTCCTGGGTCCTCTCCTCTGGTCGGTTCTTTGTCTCCATCTCTTTCTCTCTTTTTTTTTCCGTCTAGGCCGATCGGATTCGAAAACCCAATTTAGTTCTTCGTTAAAGGTATAGTCTTCGTTCCCATTCCTCTGTTTAAAAAAAAAAAATATATATGTTCTTCTGAGGATAATGAGCTCTGATCGATCCTGATCAGTCAACGATTTTGTTTAACTTTAAGTGGGTTATTTTTTATAATATATGTTTCTCTGTTTTATTGAGTTTGTTAGGGATTTACCTAAATTAGAGATTTCAACTTTCGACTGTTTAATTTGCTTAATGCAAAGCCTCGACTTTTCTATTTTTTTCTTTGTCCAAAGGAACAACCTTTATGTTGCTGCTGAGTTAGGTGAATGTTTTATGTCTCTTGCAGGGAATATCTCTATTGTCAATTTTGTTGAATCACTCCCCAGTTTTTGCTAATTTATCAACGGATACATCCTTTTTTTGTGAACGAAGCAGAAACCGTTGGAGACGTGTACAAGCCTCCGTGTTGTTAATTTCAAAGCAATTTGCTTAAGTTTAAGGAGCTTTACTAAAAGTTTCAAACTTTATGATTTTAGTAAAACTCAGTGTTGTGGGTGAGTTTCAAAGCAATTTGCCTCCAAGTTCTTGAGTTGAAGAAACATATTGGAACCAACATTTCAAGAAAGAAGAGAGAAAAAAAATGGGATGTGTTTCTTCTTGCTTCCGTGTCGAAGACTATGAGGATTACACGAACCCAAGTAGTTCTATTAATAGAAACAGCCCGTGCCCGAGATGTCTTGTTAACAGCTTACTTAACCTGGTAATGTTTCTCTTTTTTTCACAACTACTAGTTTTTAAAGTTGACCTCTGAATATTTTGATCTCTTTCTCCTGGCAGTATATCACTTTGTTCAGAAGAAACGAAACAACCCGCTCTCTCCCATCCTCCTTACAAGCTACTACCACCACCACTGTATCCATAACTTCCTCTTCTTCCTATGATAACTTTATGTCTAACACCTTCCACTCTACTCCAAGGCCTCTGCCTTACGATGCTGATCCAGGCTTCTTCCGTTCACGGCTTGTCTCACGGCGCGATAAGGGCACAAGTCATTCGCGTGACGAGGCTGAGCCCTTGAGAAGTCATGATGCTGCTGATGTGGACTCTGAGTCTTTCTCTGTAGAAGGAAGCAAATGGGCTAGTAATAAGCTTATGGTCTCTGGTGAAGATTCTAAAGATGACTTCTCTAAATCCACTCGGAGGATTCTCAAGTCAAAGACTATGGATGCTGGTGGTAATGATGGCGTTTATGTGATGTCTGATGATGAAGATGTTTGTCCAACGTGTCTTGAAGGTATTCATTTTCTTCTTCTTCTTCTTCAGTAAATGCAGTTGAAGAGAAGCTAAGTATCAGATCTTTTTTTTTGTGCAGAGTACACATCAGAGAACCCGAAGATTGTTACAAAGTGTTCTCACCATTTCCACCTTGGTTGCATTTATGAGTGGATGGAGAGAAGCGAGGACTGCCCTGTTTGTGGGAAGGTAATAGAGATATAATCATTGTTCATGAAACTTAGAGAACATTTGCATTGTTTACTCAGAACATTGCATTTGTCTCATTGTCAGGTGATGGAGTTCAACGAAACACCCTGACTGATCATCACTGATCCTGTCTAAACTGAAAAAGGGGGAGATCAACAAGGCAACATAGAGATGTGCAAAATTGCTTTTATCTGTAAATTACTGTTTCTTAACAACATTTTGTGTGTATATATATATATTGACGGAAAAATGAAGACATGTAAGCTCAGCAGAGTTAGATTATTGAGTTCTGAGGAAACACTCACAACAACAACAACAAAAGAAAAGACTCAGGAATCTGATGTTCTGTCCAAGGAAGCATTAAACTTGTTACATCATCTTGTATGAACCCTTTTATTAATATGTGATGGTTTATAATTTGGTACTCCACAATGTTTGTCATTAGATTGGTGCAGTACTTAAATAATTAACCAAGTCTAATGGTAAAACAAGTTCCACACATTTTCAATCCTTAAATGTAGCAAGGTTTCCCAAAAGACACTTAGGTCCTGCAGATCCTTAGGACATTATACATAGCCACTTATATATATATATAAATTCAAGTCTTGTGTTCTATACTACTATTATTATTTAAAACAGATCTTTTGTTTGGTGAGGTTGATCACATTGACTCTCAGAATGTGACACTCAGAGCATCCAGCCTGGGATGTAACCGTTTCCTGGCTGCGCCTGAGCTTGTGTTGTTGCAGTTATCTGCTCCGAGCCTACTGGATTGTCATACCTGTTATCATCATCATCATACCACCAACGTAAATTATATGGTCCTCTTAATACCAAAAAACTAAAGAATCTCAAACAAAGACAAGCGAAGTAGACAAGCATGCATTTACCCTATCTGCAGAGTAGGATTGCATTCAAGAGGCTGGAATAGTCCTTGCGGCTGAGCTTGGTGATGATGCTCGTACGAAACATTCTGTTCATTGCCTTCCCATCCTCCTCCTCCTCCCCCTCCCATATGATGACTTCTCACACCAATCATATCATCCAGCTAATTACATTTTTTACACCAAAATGTTAATAACTTCAAAGGCTGTGAAATATATTGATACCAGTAACAGGATCTAATTCATCAAAATGCATTTACCTTTATTGCCAAAGCTCTATTGGTTTCAAGCAACATTTGCTCTTTGCTTTGAAGATCAGAGAGCTGGTCAAGCATGTACTGTGTCTGCAATAGTAGTCATAATGAAACAAAAAAAAAACATTAATTTCACTACACAAATCTCATTTGAATCATTCAATGTCTATAAATAGCTTTATGGATATGACCTTGATGGAGCGAACTTGCTTGAGAGATCCATCTAGTTGACGCTCAAGCTGCTCTAGTTCCTTTGAGTTGAGAGGTCCTAAATCCTCCCCAAGAAGATTCCTTGCACCAACACAAATACACTAATATGAATGACATGTGTGTATATAAAGATAGATAGAGAGAGAGAGATCTCTACCTTTGTTGGCGCTGAAGGCTCTCATACCTTCCCTTAAGCTTCAGATACTCTCTGTAGCTATTCTGAAACTCCCAAGGAAAAACATAAGGATCTTTGTTGAAATGATATGATATAAACACCTAAATAAATATAAAGAGCACACCTCAAGTTCTTTGGCAGGTTTGTTGTTGACTTCAATAGAACCATAACTGCATTTCTGGTACCGTTCCAGTGTCTTGATCATGCTGAAACGAAAACCACACAAGTTAATTAAGAGGATAAGAATTTTGTAATCAAATAGTGGTTATTGGTTGTTGTATTTTAATGGATTTGAAAATCCGAATTAAATCTAGTGTTATTGGTTCTATGATTTTTAAATCTGTATTAAAATCATGTGTTATTGGTTTAATGATACATAAATTTTGTATCAAATCAAGTGTTATTCAATCGTACGGATTTACTAATATATTTGATTTTATAATGGATTTGTTTGGATTTTTTAGTTAAAAATACAAAGATTCAAATCATAAGAAAAACCTCCGGATTTGCATATTTTATTTGGATTTATAAATACTATATGGATTTTTAATCAATAAAAATATATAAACCAAGAAGAAGATCATATACTTGACAGAATATGACACAAACCCAACTCATCATCAATAATCAGACACGTTAGCTAGCTTGTCTCTATAATATCCACATACTTTGAGCTCTTAACTTTTTAATCAAGATTTTTCCTATCAAATTTAAAGATTATTCTCATATGTACTAATTAACATGGATTTTTTTTCTTCTTTTGAGTTCTGCGATCCACACATGGAAATAATAATTTCGACAATTATATATTTGTTATCCCTTAATGTAATTAGACCATTTTAACATATAAAACATATACACACAAAACGAAAGAAAACAATTTTTTTAAGAAAAGAACTTTCATAGATACACACACGTTTTAAGTTTTAACCACCATAAAGTATGAACTAATGACAGCCAGTTAATGCATGGAACCATATATTATCATTCTACGTTGGATCCTTATTTCCATAGAAATCTGTGTTTCCAACTTTTAAGTTTCTAATCACACACACACATATATATATATATGTATATTTATATAAAACATAAATTGATTGCAAACTCTTCTCATGAGCTAATTAATATTTGTATTTAATATAACAAAAAAAAAGAGATCAGATCTTAAATTTCAAGATGTCATAATAATACGAATCAAGAAATCTAATAAAGCTCAACACTTTCATAGACATCAAGATCGTGTGATCTCTATCCAAACAAACAAGTTCGATCAGACAAAGATCTATGCTCAGATCTATCAAAAACCGAAAATAAAAAAAGTTGAAGAGAGAGAGAGAGAGATTTATATTACTTTGAGGAGCTGCAAAACTCATAGAGCTTGCCACGGTTGGAGAAGATGATGAGAGCCACCTCAGCATCGCAAAGAATAGACAACTCGTAAGCTTTCTTCAACAGACCGTTCCTACGTTTTGCAAACGTTACCTGCCTGTTGATTTTGTTCTCTATTCTCTTCAGCTCTACTCTGCCCCTTCCCATTTTTTTTTGTTTCCTCTTTTACACACACAAATATATATATCGATATGTGATGTCTTATCTATGTTCAGACACACAAAAACATGAGTCGGGTATCTCTTTTTCTGAGTAAAGATCTGATCTTTAAGGTCTAGAGAATAGATTTAAGGGAAAAAAAGAAAACTAACCCTAATTTTCAAGAACAAGAAACTGTAAGGTAGAAGAAGAAGAAAGAAACTTTTGAGTTCAGGGTTCTTTGTTCTTGGAAGTGTGTGGAGGTGGTTGTGAGCCTAATTGAAGTTTCTTTTGTAGAATAGAATCTAGTGGGAGTAGAAGATAAGAAACTTGTGAAGCTGAGGTTAGGGTTTGGTGTGTTTTCATTTCAAGCCATCTCTCTTGCTATATCCCACTCGCTCTCTGTAGGCGCGTGGTTTACTTTGTTCAGTTTTTAGTTTTTACCATCCCTATCAATTTATTACCATATTAATTGGTAATTTTTAACTTGTAGGGAATATTTTGGAGTTGTAAGTTTATTTAATTTAGAAAAAAATCTATGTGTGCTTCTCTTCAGGTAGAATTCATGTCTATATGCATATATGTATGCTGTCTACTATTTTAGGTGTATATGCCTGACATTATACAAAAATATCTAAACATATGTTTTCTTAAGAACTCTATGTTTATATCATAATAACAAATAGTTTATGTTTTGTTAAATGTGATGAAACAACCTTTTTAGAAAACGTATCACTTATGATGTTTGACTCGTAACTAAACACATGCGGCCTAAAGGTCGATTATCACATCTATGAGTCAAGTTTTTAATATATGTTAAGAAAATTGGTATAGTTTATACATACTCGTGGTCGATGCATGTATAATATATGTGTGTATATAAATTGAAGTTACACTCTTACGTGGTGACTAAATACGTATGTATAAAGAGATACTAGCTAGGAAAATATGTTTACAAATTTACTGTCATTTGTTGTTACTTGATGGTTTAAACTTAATTTATAAATGAAGAATAGTCATATCCAATAAGAAATCGACACGTGAAAACCCATTTTAAGGTAGTAGATGTTTTTCTGCTGCTTCTGAAAACAACCAGAAAATGATATGATACGTTGCTTTCATTTACTGCATTAGTTTGGAAAACAAAAAAATTAAAGGTATATTCACAATATCACGCGCATCATATTCATATCTACTACAACTTGCGCACTTATGCTTTACTTTTGTTTTCAAGTTATGATTATGAAGTTGCGAGCGAGCCTACGACCGGGTAAAAACTTGGGAATAAAAAGTTGTTTGGAAGAGTTTTAGTTATTAGACTCGTTTAGGCCAAGAACAAGATAGATAGAAAAATGCGAGCTTTGGAAAGTAAACTAGCAAATAATCGTATTGTAGGCAAGCTCAAGCCGTCGCAGTACACTTCAGAAGTCATACTATGACATGCAGTGCATATTCAAGATTCCTGTGTGAAATTGCATGGATATGCAAGTAATATTTGCTTATTTTACTTCTTAATTAGCACGATTTTTACCATAGCTTATGCTAGCTAGTGCACATTTATCATGACGCTTTTGTAAAATTATATATCAAGTGCGGATTGTCATTCATCTTTAACTACATAGCATGAAAGTCTTGGTCTTTAAGTATTTTCAAAAAAAAATTGAGGTTAATTTTCATGTATATATGAACATTATATCAATGCATGCATCTTCTAAAGTTCTAATACAACACTAGAAACTCTGTGATAATATGTCGGTAATGGAGCTAAATTCTAACAAGAGGACAGAATATAATATACATATATGGTTTTGCGGTGACGAAGCTAAATTTTAACAAGAGGACATAATATACATATGGCTTTTCTATATTATATTTTCTCCTTAATTATATATATAGTCCCTGTCAAAGTTCCAAAACGTCAATTAAATGAAGTGTACGCGTCTTTTGTTAAAGGTTATTATTCCAAAGAGTGGAATATGTATGTCTGGATTGCAATTGCTAATTGCTTGAAATATATATGGATTCATGAAGTTTTATTCAATAAGGATATTAAATCACGCCATTGAAATGTTTAAAGAACTCCATTTTTTACTGTTGTAGAGAAACCTTCAGGTGACATGGGAAGTCCGTACGGATTTACAGAGGGTAAAAGTAAAAAGACAGTAGGAAAGAGATCTTAACAGTAACAAGATGGGTGATGTGGTCTGACGGACACGTGTCGTATTATGATTGAATTGGACTTTTATCGGAAGCGCGATCGCTGAGGCAAATCCTCCTTTTTAACAGTGACTTATCTATACTTGTCTTTTTTTTTTTTTTTTTTTAACCAGGTGTTAGCCTTGCGGCCCACCACATACGCCCGGCACCAGCCTTTGTCTGTACCTTTTCACGGGCCCTGGACACGCCTCCCCCTCCACGCGAGTCGAACAGCCGACCTCCCCTCCCCAAGGAGGTAGTACCACTAGACTACGAGGTCCTGGGTATCTATACTTGTCTTCGTTATTTATATTCTTTACCCTTACATAATTTAATTTAGAAATACGTTAGTATTAAACTATTAATTCTTAAAATTGACTAGAAATAATTGCTTTTTTTTTTTTAATTTACATTTTATAAATTAGCCCGAAAGAACGGGAATTCAAGTGTCGATTACAAGCTTGATTTGAACAAAATTTTCTAAATCTAACATTACGACACTAGCTTCGTTCGCCCACCATACCGACACGTTCCGCTAGAGCGCTCTGCTGTCTTCAGAAATCATTAGTCGTTCTCTGCCACCGATGATAACCACATAAAGGGTGAGGTTTACCTTGTTGCCTCGGATGCCGGTCTTCTTGTGTCATCGACAGAGTAGCTAGTCTCTGATGATCGCTTCAAGCTTGCTTTCAACACTGACATTAAGCACTAGCCCGAGTGGAATGAGAGATGAGAAAGCATACCAACGCAGCCACCTAACCTCGCAAAACCAACGGGAAGGTGAATGGATCCTGCCATAGCCAAAGCCACAAACACACCCACCCACCGAACAAAGATATGTCGCAATGGTGGAAATTTAGGAACACGATGACTTCTAAACCTGCAAAAGAAGACAGAGAACAATCTGCCAGACCATCCAAGAGGAATCCCTGACAGTGGGATGATCATTCTCTACACAAGCCTCCAAGCCACAAAACAAACCAGTCTAACTCAACCAGAGAAGCTTCACGACAACTTGAGAAGGACAAGAGAACCTTATCCACTCAACCTTTGCGATTCAGACTTCAACCCCCGCTGGAGAACGAGACGAAGTAACGAATCAGGAAAAAGAAGCATCCACGCCTTGCGCGAAAAGGAAGGACCATTGTGAAGTCTAAACCATGAGGAGCACGAGCAAAAGGAGAGCAACCGCCGGAATGAATTTCCTCTGCCATAGACGACAACACAAAACTCTAGACCTTAAGATGCACACGAAATCACAGGGGTGAGATGACTCACAACCACCACACACCACTGAGAACGCGCCGATAGTGCGCGACCACCATCTCCCTTGAGCACCAGCAAGTCCATAAACCGAAACAAGACACCAAGCTTCGACATACATGAACGCCGATAGACTCCTCTCCACAACGAAGGAAACCTTCGGAAAAGAGAAACAAGACGAAGACCGGAGGAGAGAGCCTGTATCGTCACTCACGCGCCACCACTGCCGGAGACAACACCCAAATCTAGAAAAGGAAAAACAGATATGTCGTGTCTCCACCTTCAAAAGCCGACTCCAATCGACTTGCAACCCTCACCGCCTCAATTCATCTCCAGATCAAGCTATAACCACTGGATCTATCACCCCCGGGAGGATCTAGGGTTCCAACTTCAAAGCCATACCAGAGATTTCACATATCAGAGAAGAGAAGAGACAAGTGACTAAAGCAAAGAAAAAAGGAGAGGATGAGGAGGAGACGCATCCGACGCCGGAGCTAACGTACACCGGCAACACCGATGCCTCCGACGCCGGAGCAAGACGAAAAGGGGTTAGCTTTTTACTTTTAGAGATGGACGGGAGAAAGAAGAGAGAGAAATGGGTTAGTTTTTTTAAGTTATTAGAAATAATTGCTTTCTTTCACACGTTTGATCAAATTTATCAGAGAGAGTTGCGTAGAAGGATACTTTGTGTTGGTCCTTTACATTTTTAAGCACTTTATACTTGAGGTGTACTATTGGATTTGTTTTTGTTTTTTCTCTCCCTAAAATGTCCTTTCTCCCAGATAAAGATTTTCTTTCTAGTTAATGTTAAAGTGAGGGAGTAACGAGTCGTTAGTTTCGTGTGGTCAAGAAATGGACAATCATTTTATGGTTGATTACTTGTGGTCAAGAGATGGACGAGCATTGTATGGTCATGGCAGGTGAATGAGTCTGTCGAGACGAAGGAAACTGGGATTTTATCGTAGACAAAACGCAAACGCAGATGTCTCGCAAGTTTCTTGTGGTCAAGAGATGGACAAGCATTGTATGGTTAATTACTTGTGGTCAAGAGATGGACGAGCATTGTATGGCCATGGCAGGTGAATGGATCTGTCGAGACGAAAGAAACTGGAATTTTGTGGTAGACAAAACACAGATGTCTCGCATGGTCTCGTTCCGTGATGGCATTACATTGAGTGAGTTGGAGCAAAACGTCATGAAGGACTTGTGTTACGGCGGGAAGGTGGGGAGTGTAGCCTTAAGATGATATCTTAACGGCGGTGGTTCTTGAAGATTGAAGCAAATTAAGGGCGCGCGATTTGTGGCTTCATCTAGACGGAGGAAAGATGCTTCGACGTTACATGTCCCGCAACGAGAAAAGGAAGAAATCACAGATCTGAGATTAACTAGACGATGGAGAAGATTTAATTCTTGAGTTGCGGTGGAAGCACATTAGGGTTCTGAAGAGGAGAGAGATGAACCAGTGGGTTATGGTGGAGATAAGTAAAAGAAATAAAATAAAAGGAAATATGAGTTAAAAAAGTAACTAAACTAGTTTGTATTTTTGGGTTAGTTGAATCATTTGAATCTAATAAAGTACCGGACATGAGAGAAATATGTCATGGAAGAAGGAAAAAGTACGTCTAAGTGTAAAAATTTCAATTTATTAGTAGTTTTCAACCAATCATCTTTCTTCGTCTTCAAATGTTGGTTTGAGTTTTTTTTTTGGTTAAAGAAAAAGAAGTCACTAATCCTAATATGCACCTAGCTACTGTTGCTTACAGAAGGATAGGAGAAGAGGAGCTCATGATTAATGGATTTATCCGGTTTAGGGACTACAAGACCCGGTTAAGAGTAACAAAATCAATAATACACCAACATCCGGTTCAGCTGATCAAACTGCCAATCTGATAAAGAAACTGGAATAACATACTTTTCAAACGAATTTAGACTAAAGACATGTTTCAACATCAACATTACCAGTGGACTGATTACATATATATCACAAGGTCACGAAAAAGAAACAAGTAGTTTTTTTTTTTGAAGTCTTGAGGCAATCTATTGAATAACCAAAAAAGGTGTCAAGACTTTGAGCACTCAGGGCAAGGGAAACAACCTCTGCCTTTGCAATTATCGCAAGTGGCTGATCTGGCGTTTGATGATGGGTCTGGCTCACCGAATCCAAAGATACCTCCTGACTTGATCGTCCCTGTCCCTTTGCAGCGACCACAGGCTACATTCTTTACATCTCCACACTTCGTGCACATCCCAAGAGACCTGCAAAAGTTGTTTTTTTCTTTTCAGAAACATAGGATTGTATGGATAATAGATTCAAGAACAAGTCTAGTTTCATTCAGCTATAGGACAGTTGCAGCCTATATCACATTTCTTGGAGAATTCAGTTATAAGACCACCAATGCCTACACAGTCTCTCTCCATTACAAAAGTCAGTTTATTTTTCTTTTCTTTTCAGAATCTATAATCATAAACTCATAATCATAACAGTTTAATCCTTTGAACATGAAGCTATCATTCAATACCTGAAGATTTCAAAACTTTTTCAGTGAGGACTGCAGAATTTCAAGAAAATTATTACTTTTTAACAGTGGAGAGAACTTGGAAGAAAGTGAAAGACAAAAGACATAACCCAACAGAGGCTTTTTGATGTCGGAATCTATCCTTTTGGTAGATATCAAACAATTTATCACAAAGAAACTCCTAAAGTTTTACCATTTTCACATGTTCAGCAAACTGAGAAAATAAAATAAAAAAACAATCAAAACCCCACTATACGCAGTTACTACAAGCATCATCGATTCGTCTACATCATCTCATACGTCAATAAGACATAACAAGCAAAACAATTCACATCCAAAGTCTGATACTTTATGACATGGCTAATCACACAGAACATGAATTGATTGAGGAAATGAGATAATGATACTTGTTACCTTCTCTGAGCAGCGGCAATGAAAGCATCAACTTTTGGAGCAGCGATGGTGGCGCCGAGAAGCAGAGCCCCTACTGCGAAGCCCGCAACTTCGTTTGATGTTAAGCTCTGCATTCTCTCTCTCTCTCTCTTCTTCTTCCCTTTCCTCACCTCTTCTCTTCTCTCATCCGTACCTTGATAATGATATCCTGAAGTCGAAAAGCTCTTATAAATAGTTTGTAGCATAGAATTTAGCAAGCTGGCCTATTAGCTCAGTTGGTTAGAGCGTCGTGCTAATAACGCGAAGGTCACAGGTTCGATCCCTGTATAGGCCACTTTATTTTTATCTTTATGTTATTTGTCCTCTTTTTAAATTTTGTTCCTTTAGTTTTGTTTGTCAACACCGTTTACTACAAGTGGCCTATTAGCTCAGTTGGTTAGAGCGTCGTGCTAATAACGCGAAGGTCACAGGTTCGATCCCTGTATAGGCCACTTCTTTTATTATCTTTATGTTATTTGTCCTCTCCTTTAAATTTTATTGTTTTATTTTTGTCAACACAAGTGGCCTATTAGCTCAGTTGGTTAGAGCGTCGTGCTAATAACGCGAAGGTCACAGGTTCGTTCCCTGTTTAGGCCATTATATTTTCCTTTTTTGTATTGATTCCTTTATTTTCTAACTATTTTTATTTGCACCCCGTACGTTTCGATATAATCAATTTCATCCCAACAAAAAAAATTAAAGGAAAATCGCAAAATCTCCTATGGCCTTGTAGGGTTTAAAAACTTTGGTTGTTTACTCCGTCACTCTCTCACTCTCTCTCTGAAACTGCAACCGAAAGAAGAAGCGATAGCGTTTCGTCTATCCTCATTCAGACAAGCCGGCAAGTGTTGTCGACATCTCTTCAACATTTTTGATTCGCCGTTCGGGTTATTACAGATTCGCGTTGCTAATTCAGTTCCTGAATCCTCTGTCCCTAAAGAGAAGAGTCTGAGATCAGCAATGGAGACAACAGATCTAAATGATTATACAGTTATCAAGGAAGGAGAAGCTGAGGTTCTAATGCACAAGAAGAACAAAGTCTTCTTCAACAAAGCTCAGGTTTCATGTTCTTTGCCTTCTTCCTCTGTTTCTAATTGGTTTTAATTTTCTGCAATGATAATTGATTGGATTGAATCAAGGGCAATCTCAGGATTGATCAAGTTATTAGCTTTTGGGGCTTTTCTTTCGTTTGAGATTGCAAGTTTAGTGCTTTTGCTTCTAATTGTTACTAAGTAGTTAGCATGTTATGTGTTAGTTTCATCGTTGTGTTTGGGAGAAACTAAAAGGAATATTTTTTTTTTGTGAGGTGGACTTATTGATTGTGGTGTTATGGTTAGGTGAATAATAGGGACATGTCCATTGCTGTCCTGAGGGCGTTTATATCCAAACGCAAGCAAGAGCATGATGCGATGTTATCCAAAAGAGCTAGATCTTCTGGTAAAGTGGTTGAAAAGGATGTCTCTGAAGTTTCCAAGGAAGGAGCTCCTACTGAAAACGGTGAGGATAATGGTAAAACTAACGGAGAAGAACATGAGGCATCATCTAAGGATGGATCGAAGGAAGCTGCCAAGACCACGTATGAACCGGCCCGAAGGGAACTCAAGCCGCCAAGAGTCCTTGAGGTGTACTACCTCTTTTCTTTCCTTTATGATTGTAATAACTGTACTTTGTTTAGTTGTGCTTTCCTGTTAGATAACGGTCTTAACATTGTAGGCTCTGTCAGCTTCCGGGTTGCGGGCTTTGAGATACGCTCGTGAAGTTGAAGGAATTGGTCAAGTTGTGGCTTTAGATAATGACCCAGGTACTTGTTTTCTCCCAACATCTGTGCTTGTGAAGACGTTTTAAAACTTTTATTTTAATTTCTCAGAATAATAAAGTATTATCCTTTTTTTTTTCTATAAAAGCATCGGTTGAAGCTTGCCAGAGAAACATAAAGTTCAATGGCTTGATGTCTACTTCAAAGGTCGAGTCACATCTCACTGATGCTCGTGTCCATATGCTCACCAACCCAAAAGAATTTGATGTGGTATGCCTCCAATTTTCTTTTGCTCATTTAGTAAAAAGAAAAACTGAAAGTTTCTTCATCTAATTGACTGTCTTATTGTGTTAATTTTTTGGTTAATTGATGTCTTAGGTTGATCTTGATCCATATGGTGCGCCGTCTATCTTCCTTGATTCAGCTGTTCAATCAGTTGCCGATGGTGGGTTGCTCATGTGTACAGCAACTGACATGGCAGTGTTGTGTGGTGCTAATGGTGAGGTTTGCTATTCCAAGTAAGTATATATTACCTTATTCTCAAGACAAATACTATATGATTTTGTCTTTAATTTCTTAAACATGTCCATTATTAGATATGGTTCCTATCCACTGAAAGGCAAATATTGTCACGAGATGGCCTTGCGGATCCTCCTCGCTAGCATTGAGGTAATTGTTTTACTATTTCTTCTCTAAAAGCTCCTTATTTTCGATCTATTGACTTTAGTATATTGTTTGATTGGCAGAGCCATGCTAACCGCTACAAGCGGTATATCGTTCCTGTGCTATCAGTCCAAATTGATTTCTACGCCCGTGTTTTCGTCCGTATCTACACGTAAGTCTCTCTTCTCAACAAACACTTCCCTCAGCTAGAAACAAGCAAAAGATTTTAACCTTTTATAAAATGCAGTTCGGCGAGTGCAATGAAGAACACTCCACTAAAGCTCTCTTACGTCTATCAATGCATTGGTTGTGACTCCTTTCATCTTCAATCCGTTGGAAGATCTCTCCCTAAGGTTTCATGTCTGTCTCTTTTGCGTACTTAGTTTCTGAAACTCGACTTTATTTATAATCCTCTTTTTGTTGCAGCATAACAGTGTGAGGTATCAAGCAGGACTTGGTCCCGTTGTTCCTCAGGACTGCACTCACTGTGGGAAGAAATACAACATGGGTGGGCCGATATGGTCTGCTCCAATGCATGATCAAGAATGGGTGACTTCGATACTGAACGGTGTTAAGTCCATGAAAGATAGATATCCTGCTTACGACAAAATATGCTCTATGCTTACCACAATCTCAGAGGAACTGCCAGATGTTCCGCTCTTTTTGAGCCTTCACAATCTCGCTGCAACGCTGAAATGTACTTCGCCTTCAGCTGCTATGTTTAGATCAGCGGTGATCAATGCGAAGTACCGTGTCTCCGGGTCACATGTGAACCCTCTCGGGATTAAAACTGATGCTCCTATGGAGATTATCTGGGACATCATGCGTTGCTGGGTAAAACTAAGCTTTTTAACTGTGTTCTTGGCCAGTGATACTGATTAAAACTGTTTTGGTTTTATAGGTGAAGAATCATCCTGTGAAGGCGCAGTCACCTGACCATCCTGGGAGTGTGATTCTGTCTAAAGAACCGTCTCATCAGGTTCTTCTTTCGTTTTGCCATTGTTATAATGCTCGATTAAATTATAATCTTAAAACAATGTTTTTCTTTTGGGCAGGCTGACTTTTCGCGCCACGTTGGTTCACTAAGCAAAGCACAGGTGAAGAAAGTAGCGAGGTTTCTGCCGAATCCAGAGAAGCATTGGGGACCAAAGGTGAGGGCTGGTCGTCAAATCACAAGCAAACACGTGTCGCTTATTGGTCATGAAGCTGTGAACGGTCATCTCAATGGCCACAAGGAAGCAGCAGGAGCTGAAGAAGAAGAAGAAGAGGAGAAAGAAGATGTCGTTGAGGATGAGCCAGAGATGAAACGCCAGAAGATTACAGAGGTTATTGCCTCGTCATCATAGAGGTTAATGTTTACACAGAAATTTTAGATTTTGAACTGCAAAAGATTTGCTTCTTTTTTTTTTCATTTGAAACACTATTCATCATGTTCTGCGTTTTTGTTCAAAGCACACATATTGAACTTTTAAATATCGATTTTTTAATCTTATTTAGTAGTCTCATACTATCTTTAAACCACTGAATCCGAACAGAGACAGTCTCGGCTACTATCAGAGTATCAGATCGTGCGCAACAAATAAATAAATATTCCCATCGGTCAACTAGGTGATTTATGTTCGAAACCCGGCAACTGCGTTAGACATTTTTTAATGTCCGAACCTGTTTAATTGCTGCAGCTATTACATGGCCTAATATGAGAAAAAACTCAAATAAATATTGAACTTACATATTTTTGTCAAAGAAAAAATACATGAACTCTACGTTAATCCAAAAAAAAAAACATATGGAACTGCGTTGACTGAGCCAAATTAGATACTATTTTAGTCAACATTAAATTTCATTTAGCCAACGGAAATCAAAACGGCGTTATTTTGCTAAACTGAAAAAAAAACTAATAAAATTCACCATGAAAATATTAAAATTACACATTTTTACTAAAAAGCATAAAATTCCATTGATCCAAAAATATAAATTTATTTTGGCCAAGACAAATCTCTTATATACTAAATCACAAGTCACATGACCAATCAAATTCTGACATATGATTTTTGCTTCAAATTAATTTTAAAAGCAAAATTAAATGTATTATTGATACAATTATATTTTCCTTAGATGAAAAATAAAGCTGCATGTGTCGAGTATAGATGAAAAATAAAGCTGTATGTATCGAGTAAAGAAAGAACAAAAAGTTGCATATATCTAAACCGTATTCCTCAATTATAGCCATGATCCCTTTTTTTTTCAAGTAAACTGATTAGGCTAATCTGAATAAACTTCAAAATCATCTTTTTTGTGCACCGAACTATAAAATCATTTCAACAAATAAAATTTTCTACAAACCGGTCATCGTTCTGACGGGCATCTTCATATTTTCTTTCTTTCTACATTAATTTGATTTTTTTTATCATTCATCGCATGGATTATTTTTGTATGAAGGATTTCTCACTAAGTTTCATAA
The DNA here is from genome assembly GCF_020379485.1 of Brassica napus. Lineage (NCBI taxonomy): Eukaryota > Viridiplantae > Streptophyta > Magnoliopsida > Brassicales > Brassicaceae > Brassica > Brassica napus. The sequence continues at coordinate 57,609,333 of NC_063452.1, read as the reverse complement.
CCTGCTTATATTAAACTTATGTTGCAATCTGTGTAAAAGATTGAGCATCAATCTTTGTATTGTTGAAGAAATGAAGAGAAATGTTCTGAGTTGGTGAAGGATGCAGAAGGCTTGACCATTCAAAATTTAGGTAAACAATAACCTTCTTTACCTTTTTTTTAGTCTTTGCAATTTCTTAAAGTTAATTTTCTAATCATTTTCTGTAATTAATTTTGAAAAAAATAAATTTTTTTTTTTTTTTGAAATTTCATAAGTTTTCTTTTACAATTTTCCTATGTTGTTGTGATAACTATCTAAAAACAGAAAATAATTAATGTTTTAGATAAACACTTTTCCCAAACCCTTTAAATAATAATTCAAGAAAACGTTTTTTATAAAACAAGGTAGATTTGTAAATTTTAATCTTAGAAAAAAATAGGCAATGTGGATAAAAACTAAAATAAGTAAGATTAAAAATCAAAATTTTTACTTTAAAAAAAATTCAAAATTTTAATCTCAATAATATTGAAAAATATGGCAAACATGTAAACCATTTAATATCAAAATTATTGTTTAAGCCCTCCTATTTTCAACCTCTCTCTTTAAATTTGAAGGCACCATTGTTATTCAGGTTCAGAAATGATTTTGACATAAAATAATTTAGTTCTGAATTCTTATTGAAGATTATAACATGTTCAAAAAAAAATTAAAGTCAGTAACATGTTCAAAAAAAATTAAAAGTTTGTAAAATTGATCCGTGCATTAGCACGGCGGGTGATACTAGTTATATATAAACCAAGAATCCAAAATCCGAACTGAAAACAAGTTATATCTTTTGGATCAGTGAAACATTCACGTTTTTTAGTAAAAAAACGTAAGCTCACTATTTTATAGTGAATTTTGTTAGTTTTTTTAATATTTTAGTAAAACGACATCGTTTTATTTCTATCAACAAAATAAATGTCGGTTAAGTGAAAATTAATATTGACTAAAGAGTTCATACCTTTTTTTAATTGATGAAGAGTTCATACCTTTTTTTGGGTAGAAGTGTGTAAGTTCAGTATTTATTTGACCGTTTTCTCGGCCCAATATTGGTCCAAACATATAAGATAAACCGTCATAATTGATTTATGTGAACAAAATAAATGTCTGTTAAGTGAAAATTAATATTGATTAAAATACACTTAATTTAGCTTAGTCAACACAAATTCATATTTTTTTTGGATTGACGAAGAGTTTGTACATTTTTTTGGTAAAAGAATGTAAGTTCAGTATTTATTTGACCGTTTTCTCGGCCCAATATTGGTCCAAACATATAAGATACACCGTCATACTTGATTTCTGTGAAAAAAATAAATGTCGGTTAAGTGAAAATTAATATTAATTAAAAACACACCAAATTTAGCTCATGCAACACAAATTCATATGTTTTTTGGATTGACGAAGAGTTCGTACCTTTTTTGGTAAAAGTGTATAAGTTCAGTATTTATTTGACTGTGTTTTCTCGGCATAATATTGGTCCAAACATATAAGATACCCCGTCATAATTGATTTATGTTAACAAAATAAATGTCGGTTAAGTGAAAATTAATATTGATTAAAAATACACCTAATTTAGCTCTGTCAACAAAAAATTATACGTTTTTTGGATTGACGAAGAGTCCATACCTTTTTTTTGGTAAAAGTGTGTAAGTTCACTATTTATTTGACCGTGTTTTCTCGGCCCAATATTAGCCCAAACATATAAGATAAACCGTCATAATTGATTTATCCGAACAAAATAAATGTCGGTAAAGTAAAAATTAACATTGATTAAAAATACACCTAATTTAGCTTAGTCAATACAAATTCATATGTTTTTTTGAATTGACGATTATTTCGTACCTTTTTTTGGTAAAAATGTGTAAGTTCAATATTTATTTGACCGTGTTTTTCCGGCCTAATATTGGCCCAAAAATGATTTCTGTAAACAAAATAAATGTCGGTTAAGTGAAAATTAATATTGATTAAAAATACACCTAATTTAGCTCAGTCAACAAAAATTTATATGTTTTTTGGATTGACGAAGAGTTCGTACCATTTTTTTTGGTAAAAATGTGTAAGTTCAGTATTTATTTGACCGTGTTTTCTCGGCATAATATTGGCCTTAGCATATAAGATACACCGTCATAATTGATTTATTCGAACAAAATAAATGCCGGTTAAGTGAAAATTAATATTGATTAAAAAATACACCTAATTTAGCTCAGTCAATACAAATTCATATATTTTTTTGAATTGACGAAGATTTCGTATCTTTTTTTTGGTAAAAATGTGTAAGTTCAATATTTATTTGACCGTGTTTTTTGGGCCTAATATTGGCCCAAAAATGATTTCTGTAAACAAAATAAATGTCGGTTAAATGAAAATTAATATTGATTAAAAATACACCTAATTTAGCTCAGTCAACAAAAATTTATATGTTTTTTGGATTGACGAAGAGTTCGTACCTTTTTTTGGTAAAAATATGTAAGTTCAGTATTTATTTGACCGTGTTTTCTCTGCCCAATATTGGCCTTAACATATAAGATACACCGTCATAATTGATTTATGCGAGCAAAATAAATGCCGGTTAAGTGAAAATTAATATTGATTAAAAAATACACCTAATTTAGCTCAGTCAATACAAATTCATATGTTTTTTTGAATTGACGAAGAGTTCGTACTTTTTTTTGGTAAAAGTGTGTAAATTCAATATATTTTTGACCGTGTTTTCTCGGGCCAATTTAGTCCAAACATATAAAATACATCGTCATAATTAATTTCTGTGAATAAAATAAATGTCGATTAAGTAAAAATTAATATTGATTAAAATACATCTAATTTAGCTCAGTCAATACAAATTCATTGACGAAGAATTCATACCTTTTTTCGGTAAAAATGTGTAAGTTTATTATTTATTTGACTGTTTTCTCACCCTAATATTGGTCCAAGTATACCGTCGTAATTAATTTCTGCGAAAAACATAAATGTCGGTTAAATGAAAATTAATATTAATTAAAAATACATCTAATTTAGCATAGTCAATACAAATTCATTGACGAAGAGTTGGTACTTTTTTTTTGGTAAAAATGTGTAAATTTATTATTTATTTGACTGTTTTTTACACCGCAAAATTGGCCCAAACATATAAATAAGATACGATACACCGTCGTAAAATCATATAATCCTTGAGTGGTAATATTTACGAATATTTTTGGTCCATTCTCACAAAATAGTTTGAACTCTCTTCTCTCTCAGAGCAATGGCGAAACTCTTCGGTTTTCCAATTAACGTCGAAGAAGACGGTGGACGTGGTGGTGGTGGTGGTAGCTCAACCAATGCGGAGGCTTCTCGATCTGCCATGAACTTATCCGCCGGCTTGCCTCAGAGAGAAACCAATCCATATCCCCGTTTCTCAGAGTCTGGATCGTCCCCTATGGATTCGGAATCGAATCTGGAGAACTCCTTCATCGATTTCTTCGGTAGAGAGTCGCACGAGATCGAGACGGCCGGGCGGAATCAGATGCAACGTGTCTCGCGTGGTGTAGACATGGAGGAGGATGGGGAGATTGATTTAAGGCTCGGAATCGGGTCCGGGGCTGGGTCGGGTCAGATACGGTGTGATTCGGTTACAGGGGATAAGGAAACTGATTCGGGTCGGGTCGAAGCTGGTACGGATCTTATTGAAGAGCTCTTTTGCGCGGAGGAGGAAGAAGGCATGTTGATGGCTGATGACGAAGTACTCGATTGGGAATTAGATCCTGTCCAACCTACTAGTCATGTGGAGGAAGGAGATGAATTGGCGTTACCTGTTAACAACTATGCTCTACTTGAAGATTTTAACGAAGAAGCTCTAGACGATTTCATGATGGGCGTTTTTGAAGGCAGTTCTATTATGGATGTGACTTACGAAGACATTCTAGCTATTTTTCCTGAACCCGGTGGTGACGACCATGTAGATTACTTTGATGTTTTTGTGCAACCATTCGATCAAGAGCCTTCGGTCATGGCAAGTCCTCCCGCGTCCAAAAGGGTTGTTGATGAGCTTCCTGTTGTGGAGATCACCTCTGAGGAACTGAGCAGCGGGAACATTGCTTGCGCGATCTGCATTGGTGATTTTGTGGTGAAGGAGAAAGTTTCTAGGCTTCCTTGTTGGCATTACTATCATGGAGAGTGTATACTACCTTGGCTAGAGATGAAGAACACATGCCCGGTTTGTCGGTTTGAGCTTCCTACTGATGATCTTGAGTATGAAAGGAATAGGAGAGATCATAGAGGCTAGGGATTTTAATGTATGAGTAGATGATGTAGTTGTCCTTTTTTATCTTTCGTTATAGTGTGTCTCTTCTGATTCTGATTTGTTATGATGATAATGATGCTGTACATACTGGGTGTAGAAAGATATATATAAATGGGAAATAAAGAAACTTTTGCATCTATACCTTGTTCTTCAAGCTATTTAGGCTCACTAAATTTCTTAGACGTTGCTGAGAATTTTCCAATTTGACAGTTTGTTTATGAAGTAACTTTGATTAGATTCTAAATGTGATTTAATTTTTTTATAGAGGTGATTTTGATAACTGCTCCAAAAGTCCTTTTAATATTTATTAGAGATTTTACCGCGCGTATCTGTCGTTTGTCTATAAAATTATATGATATTAATGTTAAATATAACTTAAACCTTAGATTTTTTTAAAAAATTAAGTTTGTTTTTTAAATATTATGTCATTTATTTGTTACGAAATATTTTATTTGTTTGAAATATCATTAATTTACGTTAACATATTAAATTTTTCTATTAAACTTTTAGTAATCATGTTTAAATCTTTCTTAAAATTTATAATACTCTACATTTAATAAAATAAAAATGTTTTCTATTATAGTATGTATATTATATATTTTTTATAGATCATCTGATTGAATTTAAATTATTTTTTTGAAATATAGGTAAATAACCTTTATTTCATATAAATATATAATTTTATAAATGTGTAATAATTTCTAATATTTAAATCTGTAAATTTTGATGACCAATAAAATGATTCAGTAATTCTTTAAGTTTTGAAGCCATAATTTATTTTCAGTAACCTTTTTGGTATTTATTTTTTTGTAAATAATTATTTGCTATAAAAATGTGAAATATATAGTAGATTTCAGGATGAACGATTCCATATTTAGTTACTACATAATAGTACTTTTGATAGATTGCATTAGACATATGCAGATATATTAGTCACTGGTAAATTTAAAAAAGTTATAACTTTGGAATATTGTTTGTATATTGTTGGACCAGAATTTAGCACTAAATCCTTCCCGCCAAAATGATAAGAAACCGGCTAACGACGACTTCGAGTTGAGCTTAGACAGGCCCATGAGAACTCGTAACCCGAAGTCGGCCCATAGAGCCCGAGGTTCTTTGAGTATGAATAAGTCAAAGAACAAAGAGAATCATTCTCCTTATATATCGGAGAGTGATCAATAAAGAATAGGTCGTAGCTAGAAAGGTGGAGCATGTGCAACAAATTATTAGCCATATTACTAGCTTCTTGCAGCAACCTTGCTCTCATATAAAAGAGGCCTTGGATCTAACGAAGAATGCATCTTCTCTGGGGACGAAACAAAGACAAAAAGGATGAAAACAAAAGAATAAAGACTGACGAAGAGGTGGAGAGACTTCGGTCTCGGCAAGATCGACATCTTCTTCCACCAACACATGATAGAATCATTATATCTCTGTTTAATGATTAAACAAGTCATCCATTTCTTTATGGTTTAAGAAGAACGAGAGAGATGAGATTCCCAATAATCATCTCACGACGTAAACACATCTTTGTAATTGTGAAAACAAGAATCCATGACGATAACGACCCTCGTATCATGTTAATGATCGACCTTATCTTCATACGACAAGATCGATATAAAGAGATCATATGCAGTTCGATAACTTATCAATCGTACACTAACTACTAATTATTCAAGACAAGAGAGCTTGAAGCAAACATCGAGCTCGGGACCGACGAAGTCGAGGTCTCGCCCATGACCGAAGAAACCGACATATTTTTCGAGATGATTATAATCGAACTATGTTTAAACTTGATCCCTTGACGGGTACGTAGGCAGCTCGATCCCGAGTTCAATCACGATCCTTCTTAATCCCGATATCCCTATGATATTCGACCTGCGAATATATTCCATTCTTGTCGACTCATACTTGATTACATCGTTGTGTTCTAAAGATATCGTTGCCCATGTTATTTCTTCCCTAGATTGAACTCCCGATCACTATCAACTTCTTAGTGTAGATTTTAGGATCTACATATATCACAGTAGAAACTTATTTCCACTATTCTTAAGCTTACGAAGGTGTTGGAGTACGAAGAAGTAATTTAGATTTTTTTTTTTAATTGTAAAAAATTCTCAATGCATTAATTGGTGATGTTCTGACCAAAATTCTTATAAATAATGATGGAAAAATCTAATGGTATATTGATAGATTGAAGGTAACAATTAAAAAATGTAAATGCGATTTTCTGAGAATCAAAAGCAGCTCTAAACAACTTATTAATTCATAAATGTTTATCTTATAATTTTGTTTTTAAAACATATTTAAGCTTATTTCTATTTTATATTGACATATATGTTTTTTTAAGAATGTCAACACTTTTAAAATTTAATTTTCAAAAACTTAACCTAGATATTTAGTTAATTTCTTCTTGGTACTTTTTAGTCATTTTAAACTGATTTTAACCCTTTTTGGTTTTGAGAAATTGATTTTAACTTTATTTTGACATAATTATTTTTGAAAGTTAGTGTATGTAATTTTGTCGTATATTAAGAATTTATGGTTAACTAATGTAAATATAAATACTTTTTTTTGTTAATTGTTTTTTGGAAAATTTCATTTATTTAAAATTATTTTTTTGAAAATAGTGAAATTCTGACTTGTATTTTTTCGTTCTCATAATATTTTCTCTTTAGTGAGAGCTTAGCAAGTTTAACTTGTTTAAGAGAAGATATATTTGAATTTTACATAAACCTAATATGGTTTTTTTTTGTAATGATACCAATAGAAAAACGGTAACACTACAAAAAAACACATGGTTAACTACGAAAATTAACGAGGAAAAACAATCCTCGTAAGTTTGCGTCGAGTTTACGACGAATTTACGTGAAAAACTAAAGTCATCGTTATTTCCTCGTAACGTAACGACAAAACTGTTTCGTCGTAACGTGGATGTAATTTTACGAGTATTTTACGAGGAAAAACTATTTCCTCGTAAATACGACGTAAACTTTGCGTGGTATTTACGAGGTAATAGTTTACGTGTATTTAGCGAGGAAATTTTTGAATCCACCAACTTTATAGGCGTTACACGTTTTTTTTGCCCACCTAATTGATTTTCGTCATAAATTCATAGCAAAATTACAACTACCAGATTCGAATTTTCCTATAAATATGGATGTTTGAACATCATTTTAAACACACCAACAACAAAAAACGTGAAAGAAAAAAAATGGCTGGCTCCGGGACTATTTACGAGTTGCGGAAGTGGATGTATATGCATAGAGATGCTAACGGGAGAGTGACGAAAGAATACCTTGCGGGTCTGGAGACATTTATGCATCAAGCAGATTCAACACCGCTCGCCCAAGAAAGTGGTAAGATGTTCTGTCCTTGTCGGAAATGCAACAATTCGAAACTGGCAAATCGTGAAAATGTTTGGAAGCATTTAATAAATAGAGGTTACACGGCAAATTACTATATCTGGTTTCAACATGGAGAGGGTTTTAATTATGATCAGAATGAAGCAAGTAGTAGTAATAACAATTTTCAGGAAAAAAAACCGGTTGATCATCATTTGCATAATGAACATAGTTACCATCAGGAAGAGATGGTAGATTATGATAGGGTTCATGATATGGTAGCTGATGCATTCGTAGCTCATGATGAAGATGAAGAACCTAATATAGATGCAAAAAAGTTTTACGAAATGTTAAACGCGGCGAATCAACCACTTTACAGTGGTTGTAGAGAAGGTCTCTCTAAATTGTCGTTAGCTGCTAGAATGATGAATATTAAAACTGATCACAATCTACCTGAAAGTTGCATGAACGAATGGGCGGACTTGTTTAAAGAGTACTTGCCGGAAGACAATGTGTCTGCTGATTCTTATTATGAGATTCAGAAACTGGTTTATAGTCTTGGGTTGCCTTCGGAGATGATAGATGTTTGCATCGACAACTGCATGATCTATTGGGGAGATGATGAGAAGCTAGAAGAATGTCGATTCTGCAAGAAGCCACGATTCAAGCCGCAAGGACGGGGACGTAATAGGGTACCGTACCAAAGGATGTGGTACCTACCAATTACAGATAGATTGAAAAGATTGTATCAATCAGAGCAGACTGCTGGAAAGATGAGATGGCATGCCGAGCATACTCAGACGGATGGTGAGATGACTCATCCATCAGATGCAAGAGCCTGGAAACATTTCAACAAAGTACATCCAGATTTCGCTAGCAATATCCGGAATGTGTATCTCGGATTATGCACAGATGGATTTAGTCCGTTCGGAATGTCAGGGAGACAATATTCATTGTGGCCAGTCTTTCTTACTCCATACAACCTGCCACCGGAGATGTGCATGCAACGGGAGTTACTATTCTTGACCATATTAATACCTGGTCCGAACCATCCAAAAAGGTCCCTGGATGTTTTCCTACAACCACTGATAAAAGAGTTGAAGGATTTGTGGTCAACAGGGGTGAGGACGTATGACTGTTCAACGAAGACGAATTTTACGATGCGAGCGATGCTTTTGTGGACCATAAGTGATTTTCCTGCCTATGGGATGTTGTCTGGATGGACTACACATGGGAGATTAGCTTGTCCATATTGTAATGGAACGACAGATGCGTTTCAACTGAAGAATGGTAGGAAGACAAGTTGGTTTGATTGTCACCGTCGATTTCTTCCCATTGGCCATCCTTACCGAAGAAACAAGAATTTGTTTAGGCACAAAAGGGTTGTGAGAGACACTCCTCCTCCATATCTAACTGGAGAACAAATTGAAGCGCAAATCGACTACTACGGAGCTAACGAAACAGTTCGTTGGGGTGGTAATTGGCATGTCCCTCGTAATATGCCAGATTCTTACGGTGTTCATCACAACTGGCACAAGAAGAGTATATTTTGGGAGTTGCCATATTGGAAGGATCTTCTTCTGCGCCACAACCTCGATGTGATGCATATAGAGAAGAATTTCTTTGAGAACATCATGAATACAATATTGAATGTCCCAGGGAAGACAAAAGACAACATAAAATCGAGGTTGGACTTGCCGGATATTTGCTCAAGAAGCGAGTTACATATTAAAAGCAATGGACAAGTTCCCGTTCCGATATTCAGATTATCTTCAGAAAAAAAGTCGGTGTTGTTCAACTGGGTGGCATCAGAAGTGAAGTTCCCCGATGGGTATGTTTCGAATCTCTCTAGATGTGTTGAAAAGGGTCAAAAGTTCTCCGGGATGAAGAGTCATGATTGTCATGTATTTATGCAACGACTACTGCCCTTTGCATTTGCGGAGCTACTTCCAACAAACGTACATGAAGCACTTGCAGGTACGTAGTGTATTATATCACAATAATTTACAAAATAATATATGACTAACAATGTGTTTAATTTTTTTTTGAATATAAAAGGCATTGGAGCATTTTTCAGGGATCTGAGCACACGCACTCTTAAAGAAGAAGTTGTGGAACAGCTTCAGGAGAACATTCCCATCTTATTGTGCAACTTGGAGAAGATATTTCCTCCCGGATTTTTTGACGTCATGGAGCATCTAGCTGTCCACCTCCCATATGAGGCATTGCTTCGTGGACCTGTACATTACGGATGGATGTATCAGTATGAGCGAGCCATGAAATATTTGAAGGGAAAAGCAAAGAACCTCGCCAAAGTTGAAGGTTCTATAATTGCTGGAAGTTTGACGGAAGAAGTTTCTCACTTCACATCGTACTACTTTGCGTCAAAAGTACGTACACGGAGAAGAGCTCCAAGAAGATATGATGATGGTGGTGTTGCGCCAACATATGCAGTTGCTGGTGTTCCAGACATCTTTAGCCAGATTGGGCGACTCGGTGGGAAGTCTAAAGAGGTTTGGTGGTCGAGTGAACAAGACGCTCATAGTGCACACACCTATATTCTACTCAATTGCGAAGATCCATTGATTCGTTATTTTGAAAGGTAACATATATTGACACTTCGAAACACATATAAGTATAATTAATTGTATAATTGCGAGAGATTCATTCCTATAAAATGTGATTTTACAGCCTATTTGTTTCTCAAGTCGAAGAAACATTTCCTGGTATATCCACAAGTGACGTAGACAAAAGGAAAGATCAACACTTCATTAAGTGGTTGCGGAATCAGGTATTAACTAAAAAAATTTCATACATTATCTGTATTTCATTAACATTCTCTTTATTTTTGCAGGTTGATTATGACGACGACGATGCAGATTATCCTAAGTGGTTACACGAAGTAATTCAATCTCCACTTGTAAAGGTCACCACATCACAGATGTATTTCACACGAGGCTATACTTTTCATACATATGACTATGGTAGACAACGGGCGACCAGTAACTATGGAATATGTGTGAAAGGGGAAACAGATTTCTACGGGATCTTGACGGAGATTATTGAAGTCGAATTTCCAGGGATACTGAAGCTGAAATGCGTCCTCTTCAAATGTGAATGGTTCGACCCCGTCGTCAACAGAGGTGTTCGGTCTAACAAATTCGGTGTAGTTGATGTCAACGGTGGACGAAGGTACAACAAATTCGAGCCTTTCATCTTAGCTTCACAAGCAGACCAAGTTAGCTTCCTTCCATACCCTCGGATGAGAGATTCAGGTATAAATTGGTTAGCAGTAATCAAAGTTACACCTCGAGGACGAATCATCAGTGGAGAAGAACCACCATTGCAAGAAGAACAGATAAATGAAGTTGAGGAACCTGAACAAGAAATTGATGATATCCTTCTCATTGATCCGCATAATCACGAGTACGAAGATCTTACCGATGATGCCACAGACGAAACTGTTGAAGACGAGCTTAATGAAAATGATGATGTTTCTAGTGATGACGAGAATGTCGATGTATCCGAATGATGTATTTGTTTTATGAATAAGATGAGGGAGTTTGTTTTATGAATAAGATAATGTGGGGTTTGTTTTATGAATAAGGTAATGTGGGAGTTTGTTTTATGAATAAGCAAATGTGGGAATTGTGGTTTGGAATGGAAATAAAGATGGGGTTTGAAATATATGAAGTAGAAAATAAGGAATATGGGGTTTGGGGTTTCGGGTTTGGATTCTAGGGATTTAAACATAACACTCGTTAATTCCACGTAACCTTAAATCGTCGTAAAGTCCTCGTATTCCAATGAGTAAATAACGACGAAGGACTCGTTAATTCCACGTAGGACTAAATCGTCGTAAATACCACGTAGGATGAATTCGTCGTAAAAACCACGTAGGATGAAATCGTCGTAAATATAACGTAATACAACGAGGAAATAACGACGAAACCTAAAAATAAATATGGGGTTTGGAATATATGAAGTAGAAAATAAGGAATATGGGGTTTGGGGTTTGGGGTTTGGGGTTTCGGGTTTTGGGTTTGGGGTTTGGGGTTTCGGGTTTTGGGGTTCCGGGTTTTGGATTTCGGGTTTCGGGTTTCGGGTTTTTGGTTTCGGGTTTGGGGTTTCGGGTTTAGGTGTTCGGGGTTTGGGGTTTCGGGTTTTGGATTTCGGGTTTCGGGTTTCGGGTTTCGGGTTTCGGGTTTCGGGTTTCGGGTTCTAGGGATTTAACCATAACACTCGTTAAAAATAACGACGAAACTTAAAATTAAATATGGGGTTTGGAATATATGAAGTAGAAAATTAAAGATGGGGGTTTGGGTTTCGGGTTTCGGGTTTGGGGGTTGGGGTTTGGGGTTTCGGGTATGGGGTTTCGGGTTTCGGGTTTGGGTTTCGGGTTTCGGGTTTCGGGTTTCGGATTCTAGGGATTTAAACATAACACTCGTTAATTCCACGTAAGCACAAATCGTCGTAAAGTCCTCGTAGGATGAAATCGTCGTAACTACCACGTAAAATGATTTAAACAAAACACTCGTTAATTCCACGTAAGCAGAAATCGTCGTAAAGACCACGTAAACGGATTTATACATAAACCCGTTAATTCCACGTAAGTACAAATCGTCGTAAATATCTCGTAGTGTACAAACTTGAAAAAAAAAGGAAAAGGAGAGAAATACCAGATTAACATGTGGCAAGACTTCCAGCAATTATAATACGTAAGTCTCGCCCACATGAATTCTAATATCTTCTCCTTTTCCTATTTTTTTCAAATATTTATAATTTGAATAGGATTTTTTTGAGGATTGTGATTTGAGATAAGGTGTGATTTGGGAGTTTGTGTGTGGTTTGAGAGTGAGAGTTGTGGGTATATTTATAGGAAAGCAAGCCTCGTTAATTCCTCGTAAGGTAAATCGTCGTTAATACCTCGTATAAAAAAACACGGGCCTTTGTGATTCCTCGCAATTTCCTCGTAAAAAAAAAGACGGGCCTTTGTAACTGCTCGCTATTTCGTCGTAAACTTACGAGGAATTTGCGACGATATGTAATCTTATATATACACCCGAGCGCTCACTCTTTCTTTCCTCTCTACTTCCTCTCCATTTCGTAGCAATGGTTAGCCTCTCTGATTCCTCTCTAATTTGGTTAGTTTATGATAGATTAGGTGGTTAGTATAGGGAATTTAGATAGGTTTGCGGATTTTATGTTGTTTAGTGTTGATTATGTGGATAATGTTGGGAAATATATTGTTGATGTTAATTTTAAAAATTTCATTTTTTTTCCAGGTTCGAAAAGGAAGACTTACTGCCCATTACAGAGAGATCTTCGGTGAGCCGGGTAGTCGTTTAGACCCGGCCTCTTCTTCCGCTCCCAGTTCTTCGGGCCAGGAGACTGTCCCCGAGACTCAGTACACTCAGAGAGTCTCTGGGTCTACTTCTTCTACTGCACCATCGGCTCCTCATGTGCCTCCTCCGATGCCTCCTCCTGTGCCTCCTCCGATGGCACCTCCGATGGCCGCCGATATTCATCCTGATTTGATGGTGCCTCCGAGTGCTCCTTACTCGCAGTACACTGTAGAGGACATTCTCAGTCTGCCAGGCAGAGAAGGTTTACCAGTCATCGACCCAGACCGACCGGACGGAACTTTGTGGTATGTTGCATTAATTTTTTTTTAATTCGTTTAAATTTCTTTTATAACATTAAAAAATAATTTATATTTTAAATTTGTATTTTCCAGGTGGGGGGTTGACGGATGTCTTGCATCGGACGTAACCGACACGATCAAGGGTTACTTCTCCATGCCACATCCAAACTGGAGTAAGACGCCTCACTACGTCAGAAAGACGTGGTTCAAAATTTACGCTGTAAGTTTCTATTAATTAATTATATATACTTTAATTTTTTCATGATTTATATATATACTTTCTAAAAAACTAATTGTTAATTTATTTTTCCAACAGCAAAAATATACTTGGGCCTTGGGGATCACTGAGAGGGTGAGGAAGAAGTTTAACGCGAAGGCGAAAGTTCGCTTGTTGGACACGGTCTCCAACTGGAAGGGTGACTGGATCGTGAAGGGGTATGAGCGTGGCAAACCCGCTGAGCTCACCACGGATGTGTGGGATGGCCTCATCCGTTATTGGCGCCTTCCTGATTCCATTAGAATCGCCCAGGCTTGCTCTAACTCCCGTAACACGGTCGATGAGCACGGGAACGGGCCGATGCTTCACACTACGGGCCAAAAACCCCACGCCGGTGTCCGTTTGGAAATGGTAATTAAATATTTTATTAAATAATTTTTTTAATATATATATTAATTTATTCTAACTTTCTTAACTGTTTTTTAGGCCAAAGAGACGGGACATCTCCCTTCTCTTATGGAACTTTACGAGAGGACCCACAAGAACAAGGCGGGCGTATTTGTAGATGGCAAGTCCGAGCAAATCTACAACGACGTAGTTGCTCGGGTTGAAGACCGCCAGACTCAGCTGACCCAGCAGTCTACCGACGGATTACCCGTCACCTTATCCACACTTGACGTGGATAAGATTTACGAGGAGGTAAATTTTCAAAAAAATTAATTTTTTATTATTCATTTAATTTAACTTTAAATTTTTACTTACAATATTTATTTTTTGTTTTTAAGGTTGTCCCTAAAAAAAAGGGACGGACGTTGGGTATTGGTTCCGTCAACGATGTTCCGAGAGCGACATCGTCTTATGGTCAGCGACGGGATGATGAAGTCACTGAGCTGCGTAGAGAGTCCGCTCAGCTGCGTAACGAGTTGACCGCGACAAAATCTCGTATGGGTGGAGTCGAGGGTTTCTTGGACGTTATTGCGGCCACAAATCCGGAATGGGAGTCCACGTTGAGGAACATGCGACAACAACATCCCATTCAAGGCGAGTCATCCGACGTACATAACGAGGCGGATGTTACGAGGAGGAGTGATGAATTCTACTGGGCGATGAACGACCCTTAGTTTTTTTTTTGGTTGTTGTATTATATAAATTCAAAACTTATTTATATATAAAATATTTTCATTTTGATTTATTTTTATTTTAATTTTAATTTATTATTAAATTAAATAATTTTAATTATTTTTTAATTATATTTTTAAATTCTGTAAAAATAATAAAAACTAAGTAAATTCGTAGCTAATGTACGACCTCTTTACGTGGAAACCTTACGAGGAAATGACGAGAAACAATTAACGACTATTTTACGAGGAAACATTTGCGAGGAAATAACGAGGAAAAGTTTACGAGTATTTTACGAGGAAATCGTTTCGTGGTTGTTACGTGTATTTTGCGAGGAAACTCTTTCAAGGTATTTACGTGTAGGTTACGAGAAACTCATTTCGAGGTATTTACGAGGAATTGTAGCGACGTCTTTGCGTGGAATATTGACGTGGTCTTTACGACGAATCGCCCTACTTCGTCTTTACGACGAAATATATTCCTCGCTAAGTTACGACGAATTAGCGAGGAAATATGTGTTACGACGGACGAGTAACGAGCAAACACGCTTCCTCGCTATTTCGTCGTAAAGCCTCTTTTACGACGAAATAACGAGGAAAACCGCCCTCGTTAAGGTGATGTTTTCTTGTAGTGTAAAACTAATCAACGCTTCTATTTGCCGACAAAAAAAAAATCAACGCTTCTATTTTAATTTTTTGGTTAGTAATCCTAAGTTCACATTGTTGTTAAGCCAAACATAACAACCAAGTCCATAAACAATTATTTCTGAATTTATTAATAGAAGAATGCATACTTGCTGATGGTTAAACATGTATATTTCTTCTATATTTTATAAGTAATATTATTGATCAATATGATTAATATTCAAATTTCTATATCCTAAGTACACTATACAGTTTAAAATTTTATTTAGTTAGATATGAGTTGAGGTAATCCAGTTTGCACAAATGATAAGAAGCTAATGACTTTGAAGATGATGACAACCAGCAAGAAGAACATGTCTTAATAAGGAACTCAAGTTTGTATGATACGTGCAGATTCTAAACTTCAAGATTAATATCGCTGCAGTATGATCAAAGTATTTTGTCTTTTTTTTTTCATTCAATCCTCGACAACCAAAAGAAAGACACAAATAAGTAATGTAAAAAGCTGTAAATCATAATAGTATTCCATATACTGTATTAAAGCGAAATTGTACAACACACATGCTTGTGAACGGAATACCTTAATTTCAGAAATCATTATTCACTACTTTAAAAAATGCAAAAACAAAAAGATCGAAAATAGTTTAGATAAAATTCTGCTAGATTCCCTCGTGTCCCTTTGTTATTGCTGCTCAGCCTGCTCCAGTCCTACTTCAAGGTGGATCTAGGCGACGCACACTACTTGCCAAGCTTCTCAAACGTATGATACATCACTGGTCTACCCTCTTCTCCTAGAGACTCAAATGTCCTCTCTCTAAACCCATAATCTTCCAAGTATACACTAATTTCCGGCTTGTACGCGCTCACAGCGACACTCTACAGAGAATTTGTTGGGATCAAAGCAAGACAGAAGCCTTCTCACCAGCTGATTCAGCTGGATAGTGTTGAAGTCATAACCCACAGCTTCAAAGCGACAGTAGCTAACCCCATCTTCAGTGGTCAAAGATGAAGAAAAATGGAAATCTCGAGCTTCGCAAGATCGTTCCCGGCACAAAGATCGCTTCATAAATGAAAAGGAAGGAATGTACCTGGTTTTGGCATGTATCCTTGTAGAATGAACTTGACCGTGTTTAGCTACTCTTTTGCAACAACAACTACAAATTACAAAGAGAGTTTAATTGTTGAATGCACCACAAATCTGGTATATCTACATACCTCCCATCTTGAAGGCTCATATTTCTTTGGATCCAGGTAAATCTCAGGTTCTAGGTGAACGTACCTGAAATAAGTGAGACGTATGATATTGGCTAAATACAAAAATATGAAAAATGGAAAGCAAAAGATGCTTTATTGTTTAAAGATAATCCAGCATGTCTCCTTCAATTGATTTTATGAAGTAGCCATCGCAGATCTGAGACTTATTAGGGATCATTTTCAAGAATCTGCTGAGAAAATTATGAATTTTTTGGAGATTCAGAAAGAATCACCAATGTTAACTATTACATTTAACTTTATGCCTGAAAAATTGAAATTTAATATTACATGTAACGAAAATAGAGAATACAAATCATTATACGAATACATGAGGAAACAAAATAATGATTCTAAGCTCAATCAATCTGACAAAAAAAAATGCTATTCTTCAAGAGGAGAAGATGAAAGCAATCAGATGATGTCAGCCATATGCAACAAAATAGGACATCACCACATACATATTAAATCAAATCGAGCAAAGATTAACATTACCTAAACCGGAAACAGGAAGTTAGGCTGGAAGGAAAGTGTTCCCAAACTCAATCTGCTGTTGATCTCATCATCATCACCTTCTTTCTTCTTATCAGACTTATTCTTTCTGCTGACAGTAAGATGAATTTACTTTCTCGGGTGAAGCTTCTTGCTTGCTCCTCTCCATATAGTTTCCTCCTCTACTGAAATTATTCTCATACAACTGCGCATCCACAATCTTTCTTTTTTTTTACTCTTTTATTTCTTGCTCATCTTACTTTATAACTTTCTCGACTCTGATTCAATGAAACGAAAAATTGTACAATTGGATAAATCTAATCAGGCGTACAATTCCATGGTAATTCGGAAACAAAGAGATTGAGTGCTAAAGTATAAATAATAAAATAATACCTGACTTTCAGAGGTAGAGAACAACAAATCGTCGTGGTGTAATGAATCTCGAGTCGAGGGTTCGTATTTTAGATAACTCGGCTCGGATAACAATAGTTAACGGACCTGTTTTATCATCAAGGGGTTTATATAAGAGGAGAAACAAAGGGAGGTGGAAAGATATTCTAATGAAGATAGGAGCAAGAGCAAGAGCAAGAGCGGTACGAACATTCTGCTTAGAAAAAGAGATGGGCTATTCCATAGAAGGCTACTTTCAATTTTGTTCAGCCCAAATTTACTGGCCCGGTTATATTCTTTGTCGACAAAATATAGATGTGACGTGGAACTATAAAGCTTCGTGATTGGTTGATTTTTTAGTCTGAAGTGGATAGGCTGAAAACACTCTCTCAGTCCTTTTTATTTATTGGAACTAGGACCGGTCCGCCCTACGGGCGGGAAGTTATAATAAAAGTGATTTTATAATAATTTATGAAGTAATTTAAAATTATGATAGATTAAAAAATATTATACACGAAAAAATAATGAAAGACTTATGAGATCATTATAATTATTTTTTTTGTTTTGAATTATAATGATAGTACATTTCACTATTCTCTGATAAATAACATTATATTTTTAATATTTATTTTAATTCAAATGTTTTGTTTTATAATATTCTTAATTAAACTAACTTATTTAAGAGTTTTTTTTGCGAATATGACTCAAAACTTGAAGTCATTCCTAAAGTAATTCATGTTTTTTTTTGTGATGTAATTGTATATTCCCTTTGTATGTATGTTTTGTAACATTTTGTTAAGAGAAGTATATAATAATGTTTATGGGTTTTGAGAATTTTAGGATGTCGAAGGATTATTTATGTTAAGATTAGTTATATTTGAGTTAAAATGTTTTAATGAGGGGGTTCATTGAATGATTTAATGTGATAGTCAATGAGGATGCATGAATCCAACCGACTTCTGTAACGGTTCCAAAATTCAATCAAGGGTAGAAGAAGTGGAATCGAACAGCCAAATACGACGCTTTCCAACTGACCTTGATCGGAATTCAGCGTGGCCGGTGCAGCAAATCTTCATTGGCCGTAGGTTTGAACCGGAGTTGTTAAAACGCAGCAGATCTGTCTTTCGTTCGTCGACATTATTTTTGGAGAAGAAGCCGTCTCATGTGGGACCCCCTCATGTGTTACTTTACAGCCCAGAATCCCAATTATGTTAAGCTCAAAACACCGATCTAAAATATTTATTAACAAAAAGAGAAAAGCCCATTAATAATTGCGATTGAGTGAAACGGTGAGTATCATCCCAAACCGGACACGAGTCGGCTTGTCAGAAACCGACTTTATGACGTGGCAAAGCAGGAGTGAGGCGAACATATTTTTATATATATAGATCTCTTTTATATATTGGGATCAATCAAGATTAATTTATACCTGTTCCAATCGAAGATTCTATTGTAAAAATATGTGTAGAAAATGAAGAATATTCACGTGTTTTACTTTTACCATCTGTGTTTATCTTTGCTTTTAGACGATGCGAAATACAGGTCGGCACGTCAGAGGTGGTTTGGTTTTGTTAGAGATGTTGCGACTTGCGGTAATCCCAGAGGTCTGGTCCAATACGGACGAGTCATGTGACTCTGTGACCAGCTTATGATGATTAATTGATTATGTCGGTTTAATATAGTCTTACATGGACTGTATCTAATTCAACATGCGGGCTTGGAGCCCACTATTAAATCCCTGAATTTTATAGGCCGTCATCTGGATTGATTCATTGGTATAGTAGCTACGAAATCTACGTTGAATATCAATCATGTTATCTTTATATTGCACAAGTTTTTTTTTTTTGTCAGTTTTGAAAATTTGACGGCTCTAACCGCGGTTAAATTCGAGTGCGAGCAATGCATGCATTTGAAACTGACATCTAAAAATCACACTAAACTTCCAATAATCAAAACTTATAACGATGATCCGCATGTTTCATGTCACACAATAAAGATTAAATATTTATGCTCGGATATTTCAAATAAGTTTTGATAGTTCTTCATATTTTTGGATATTTTGGATGTTATTTTGCTAGCTATTTTCTAAACTTTTAGTTGTCTATTCAATATTTCCATGTTTCTTTCAGTTAGCTATTTTTTTCTTTTGGGAACATTCAGTTAAGTTAACTACTTCAATATATAGTAAATGAACCGAATCCCATTAGGAATAAGATTGTAAAAATAAAGAAAAGTTAATTAGTCATTTTCACATGGGAGTGGCCGGCTCCTTTCTGTGTAGTGAGTGACTCTACATATCTAAAGAGCCAAACTTCAAAACATCGAGTGTCGGTTTTTTCAATTATTTTATCATGGACAATCTTCTTTCTGGCTCTTGGATACCCAATTGGCTCAACATTATTTGCTATCTTCACATTCAACAATTATGGCCTTTTCTCATTCCATGTAACATAATCCACGTATAAATTTTATACAATTTTTTTAAAAAATATTATAAGCTCCTCTATACTTAAATATGAAATGTATTGCTCAAAATGAAAACTAAGTAAAACAAAACGAGAAGAATTTATATATATATATATATATATATATACCAGCACCTGAACTAGACATAATGACATCTCGAAGTTTGAGTTACCAGAGTCCGATGTGAAAACAACCACAGCAAACTATTCAATTTTCTTCTTAGAAGCATGTTCATTTTATGTATTAATCATAAGCAGTTTTGTGTCAGTTTAATTATCGTTAAATTTTCGTTACAAAATAAATATCGTTTTAGAATTTTATACAAAATTTATTAACAATATTCTTTAGTTTATTATTCTGTTGGTTGAAATATGATTAGATGTATGGGTAGTAATGTTTTTAATTTAAAAAATATACAAAATTAAATATTTTTTATTTTGTGTGTAAAAATTTAAAACTACAATTAAAATGAAACGAAATAAATATTTTATTAGAAAACACTCACTTATATATTGAATACGCAAAGAAAGTGTATCTTGAAAGTGTATCTTTAAGAGACTTGTTATTTTAGTAGTTGATTTACAGGTGATTTTAAACTTTATTTGTGTCGATCTGTTTTCGATTAAAATGATTGAAGAAGTGCATAGAAACAGTTGCAAGAAAAAACCATGAATATAAAACGAATTTGTAGTTGGGGTGGGTGAATGACATCACATCGGAAATATTAATTACACCATTGAAAATGTTTCATTTGATAACTATTACCTCAATCATTTTGGGATTGAAATTTGAGCTCAAGTTTTCGAAGTTCTCCCACTTTGTCTTCTTGTCTCTTTGGATTTTCTTCCTCTTCTCCTTGAGGGACATGAACCATTTGCAGACCAATGTTCAAATTCAGAGTAATTAATATCAGGCAATATATATTTTAATATTTAAAACTAAATGGTGGACTTGTATTTTAAACACAACTTTGAATCAAATCCAGACTGATTAGTACCGCAATGTAACATCAAGTACAAATTATTAACCAATATCTATAGAGACAAATGCATTGTGCATGCATGTATTATGGGCATGTGAGCTGCATGTATCATGTATGCATGCACTTGATCATACTTGGATACCAAGCATAAAACTAATTTTAAAAATGGAAAAAAAATTTAAACCTAAAATAAACCAGGGAAATAATTAGGCAATGACAAGTAGGTCTTATGAGAATTATAAACCTTTTGCTAGACATGGTATATTAATAAAAAACATAATTCCCATGATTACGACTGACGATAATGATCTAAATTGGCAGTGATAGTGGAGCAAGACCTTAATAAAATTTAATTAGAAGAACCTCACTCATGATTTTGGCCTTTATTCGTATCATTCTATTACTATTCAACTAGAAGGAAAATGGATTACGTATCCGTGATTAATAGTATAAATTATTAACTAAAAGGTAAGAATTTTGTTTTGATTTTGTGTATTTCTCTTTTTTTTTAAAACGATTTTGTGTAGTTCTGTTTTTTTTTAGTTCTGTTGTTAAGATAGTAGTTTTATAATTTTTAGTTCTGTTGTTAAGATAGTAGTTTTATAAACAGGAGCTCACTTATACGCAAATGAACGCACAGCTTTATAACAAGTTAGGCATTTCTATTTATTAACATACGTTTGTGTGTTATCTCAATTTGGCGAATTTGAGGGCACGAACGAAGAAAATACAAAACTATAAATTGGGTCTATAATTATAAAGTTCTCACAAAAATAAGAGAAATGGAGTTGTAAAAATTATCGTAAAAGGTGTGATGATATAATAAATTTTGCCTTTGGTGATTGGCTTATCCTTAATCCACCAATCAGTTGGACCCTCGTGACATCACTCATTTTTCATTAAAAATAGTGTATCGATAAAATAATAAAATAATATACCGGTAATTTCTAAAAGAAGAAAATCATTGGAAATTCAAATTCTCATATGGCAAGAAAACGAGTAAAAATTCAAATTTTTTAGATTCTTCTTGTTTTGTTGGAACAAATGTAGATAGTTTGGCTAGAAGAGGATATATAGGTACCACAATTATCATTTTAATTACTAATTACATTAGGTTTCAGTTTGCATTTTTATTTATAAGATGGAAGATCTAAGAGATTTCTTTTTAAAGAATTGAAAATAAGGTAGGCCAGTATCGGTGGTAGTGTTACTGATGGGACCAAAACAATGAAACATTAAAAATACTTTATATATAGTTCATGATCCAATAAAAACAAATATCAAAATAATATTAGATAAAGTAAACACTAAGAAGAAAAAAAGCAAATTAGAAAGGAAGGTAAAAAGAAAAGAAATAACAGAAAAAAAAACTTGAGGCTGTGGAAGAAGAACAAACCGAGCAAAAGGACATGAGACAGAAATAAAGAAGAAATAGACTTTGTCTGAATGATATGACTTGATGGTGTGTATTTGCCTTTCGTTTGACCAACACAGTACACACTCAAATTATGCAACTTGAGGGTTTAAGTCAGTCAACAAAGTTTAAGGTGATGTGAATTACACATTAAAAAGGAGTACTAATGGTTATAAACTTTTTCATTCAATATTATCAGTCGGTTTAAGATGAAAATCTATAACATCAGAGCTTGTTATTCTCAAATGTATATTTGATCTAAAATCCAAGAACTAGTTCAGTAGAAACTAGGGGGTCTCTCTCGAAAATGTGGTTTCCTCAAGTAGCAATGTATGTCCTCACTAAAACAGTAAAACCTGAAATCAACTTCTGAGAAAAACAACTTTAACGAAAAAGCCTTATTACTCCAATCATGTAACTTTCTGTCAACACCCAAAAAGTCTAAAGACGTCCAATATCAATTTGCAAATATTTTTGTTAACACTGTCGTTTTACAAATGGACTATAATAAACCCATGCATGCCTAAGTTATTTGATATTTAGAGAAACGTTTGATCAATTATCCGACTATCTAAAAAGTTTACCTGAAGCTTATGTATTGCGTATATTGTCAACGAGCCTAAGTCAGGAAACTATAGGACAAAACCAAACGATATCCTGAATTTTGATGACGTTACATGATACAAAGTCAAATAGTTCTACAACCAAACGATCCAATATGCGTTCGGCATTAGTCGATCTTCATATTTTTTTAACCAGCGAAGGGATAACATTAACATATATCTAATTAACTTAACTTAGTTCGTTAAATTAAGCAAAAAATATTGCTCTTAAATTGTAATTATTTTGCAAGTGTGTGGTTTTGAGTGGTTGTTGAGTCATCAGCTCCTAAATATATTAGGTTATATAGCCTTTGCCCTAGCCTTTATAAAACGACAAGCCAACCCTGCCTAACACATCTTGCTTTCCTAGTGCAACTATAAGGATCGTTTTTGTGTGGTTTTGTTTTTGTTAATAAAGGTCTTTGGGAATCTATATATAATAATATAAGAGTTAGATTTCTTGTATCAACACGATGTTCTCTAAGTAACTTGATTTAAGTACGTAACATTTGAAAAGAAAATTCAATTGTATATGGTGGACCAATGATTCATTATGTGAACTAAAAGATCAGTGTTCGATTACGACTCATTCAGGTTCAATCACTGTGAATGTTTTAGATGTCAAGAATACTTGGTCAATACTACTAGCTAGTCTCAGAGATTATAATGTATGTTTTTGTTCGGAATCATCGAAAAAGACACTCTAGAAGATTTGAAATGATTTGGTAATGCGCAATAAAGGGGTTATTAATTAGTATATGTGGGATTTACATGTCTAGTGTAATTGTATGGTTGGAATTTCAGTGTGGCATGGTTGTGTTTGAGTATGGCATGGTTGTGTCTAGAGCCCAAACGACAGTTTAGAACATAAATATATACATGGATAAAAAGAGGGATTTTTTAAAATAATTTGGTGGTAATATTCTAATTAAATAATTATTATATTTCCAAAAGAAGGTTAAACTATCCACTTCCAGTCTTTAATTTGATAATTTAGATTTTACTTTCTGTGTGATATTTATAATAGAAAACACCCCAAGTTTTTTATATTTTATCTAGGACCTCAAAAAGTCTACGCATAAACCATAATAATGATGTTATAATGATGTTAATCAGAGAAGAGAAGCAAATCTCAAAGGTCCAAGAGATTATCTTCTTATTTTTCTATAGAAATAGAAGAGCAATTGGTGAGTTATGAAGATATTAGAACCAAATAAATATTATAAGCTTTATAAATTGACTTATCATCACTACTTTATATGTTGGCTAACAAAAGCATTAACTGATTCTAAACTTAAATAATTTTGAAACCCCACAACTAGAAACTACATTTTCTCTCTCTGATGTAAGCACATAACACTGATCCAGAACTTGATTTATCCACAATATACATATTATACCCCAGTCTTCAAATGTCAATCATGGATGAAAATCATGATCCACTAGATGGCCATGGTACTCTCTCATATACTTACATGCACCGGAAACAACTTGCCATTTGGTTGTTAAACTAAATAACTAATCCTAGCATGATCGATGTACCACATCCACATCCTTGTATCATAAACACATCCAAAGTTATGCTTATGTGTGTTGATAAATTATGACACCCTGAATGCATGCGTGTAATGGTTATGTTTGTATCAGTATAAGGAATACTTTCTCTAGTATCAGTCTCATCCATCGAGCCATCAACCGATACAATATCCCAAAGGGACAACCAAATTAGTCATTTTAAACAATCAAAAAATAAAAAAGTATTTGTAGATTTATATGGCGACCTATTATATTTTCTTTTGAAAGATAACTAACTAGCTTCTCAATAATTTTAAGGAAAACAAAAACATGCCAATGGGTCATATAGAAGACATATATAAAGCCACCAATTTGCAAAAAAGTTTGGTCCACTTTTATGGCTTTCTCAGCTGTATAAACACCCCCTTGTCATCCAACCTCCACCATTATCTCACCCTCTTTGAGCTCTAGAGAGAGAAATTGACCATGCAGCCAAATTATGATAGCTCAAGTCTTAACAACATGCAACAGCAAGACTACTTCCACTTAAACCATTACTACAACAACTTAAACCCTTCCAACAACAATCTCAATATTTTCCCATACCCTCAATTTCAAGAACTTAATCTACAATCTCCTGCAAGCAACAACTCTACCACGTCAGATGAAGCAACTGAAGATATATTCGTCATCAACGAGAGAAAGCAAAGACGTATGGTATCTAACAGAGAATCAGCAAGAAGGTCAAGAATGAGAAAGCAAAGACACTTAGATGAGCTTCTCTCGCAGGTTGCTTGGCTTAGAAGCGAGAACCAGCAGCTTTTAGAAAAGCTTAACCAAGCCTCGAATAGCAATGATCTTGTTCTTCAAGAGAACTCGAGTCTTAAAGAGAAAAACTTGGCGCTTCATCAAGTTATCACATCCATGAAGAAGGTTATAGGAGCAGGAGGAAGCAGAAGCATCAATGGCAGATACTCTTCTGCTTCCTTGGATCATGACTTCTCTTCTATTACAGATGGAACTCATCAGCCATCATGAGTTGTTTATTATGATCCAACTTTTTAAATTCTGCCTCTAGTCGATATCTGTTTTCTTTGTTTGGTATCCGTCAAATTACGGCCCATATATATCTTTTGAGCCGTAAGCAAAAGCGGATTTTTATGTATCTTTTCTCTGGGCCAGACTTAGGTCTAGCACCGTTTCCAACACTATTTTTCTACGGTTTAACTACGTACCAAAGTATATTTTTAACATTTTTAGTATGAAGCCATAAAAAAGCAAAATTCATACAACTTTTTTTTTTATAAAAACAGAAATAAACCAAAATAAAATTACCAATAAATGACATAATAAGCTCAAAAGAGCATATAGATATAATTCGCCAAAGATTGAGATAATACTAATCAATAAACTAAATTTCACGAGTTCTCGAGCCATTAAAACATTACTGAAAAACATCTTCAGTGAGTAGTTGTTACAGACAGGGGTGGCTATAACCGGTTACGTATGACTGTGGTTTGTGTTCTCTGGTAACAGTAGTTGCGATTCTCATGTCCACTTGATTTTCCTCAGCAATGTATATTCCAACAACCAATATTGGATCTGAATGAGTAGTACCTTATTGCTTCCACTCTATTTTGCAAGTGAGTGTAATGCGCCAGGTACAAGATAACATCTCGAGCATGAACGAATGAGCAGGGGTTCCTAAAGTGTATTGAAAAAGACATTTGCTTTAGGCTCCCAAATAATATTACTTTTTTTAGGGTCCCAAAATTTAAAATAATTTCTAATCTAGTTGTTGAACTTATTTTCTAAAAAACAATTTCCACAAGAATCGATTAACTCACTTTCTTAATCCATGTATTTTTTTCTTATATGACATAATATAGCATATTTATATAATAAACTTATTCTTGTAAGTGTTAAATTTGTGTTTTTGGCGAATGTGATATATCGTATAAAAAAAATTATTTTCATTATAGTTTTTTTTTTAATTGAATGTTAAATTGAATTCAAAAGAAAAATACTTTGTTACATCATGTGTTACCTATTTTAGAGTTTCTTCTATCTTCTCCAAACTTTAACTACTACAATTTTATAATAATATGAAAACTCCAAAAACTCTATCTTGTACTAAACCATAAGGCCATTCCTCCTTCATACTCCATATCTCCTTTCTGCCTAATTATAGTGAATCTATTCCTCATCTCCTTGTCAATTCTTTTAATTAGAAGCATGCTTGGTGCTGGATCTTCTCCGTGCCTTCTTCTGTTTCTTTCTCTCCATATGGCGTGGACTGCTGATTGAAACACATGTCTTGTTATAAAGAGAGCAAGCTTGCTCCAGCTTGAAGCTTGTGATGTGAGTTTGAGAATGTTCTCCCATTCCATCGTATATAGATCACCCATCACACCTCTTGCAAGCGTTTCCCAAATCTGTAAAGAGTATGGACACTCAAAAAACAAATGCTTCCTTGTCTCCAAAGGTTCTTGACAAAACCCACAAGAAACATCAGCATTTTGGTTCCAACTTCTAACCCTTTCTCTAGTAGACAGCTTCTCATGGATTGCATATAAGTTTATTTTTATTTTCATTATAGTTGTATATAAGTTTATTTTTAAAACTTGCCTTAGGTCCCTAAAACCCTTCGCACGGCACTGCGAATGAGGCTTCAAAGATGGCACGATCTCTTGAAACTGCTTGGTTATTTTTTTATCCACAATACCGGCTCGAAAAGAATTCAATTTTTGAAGATCCGTCTCGAAAATATCAATTTTCACCAAACCTATGATAGCCTAATAGTGACCACTGACTTATTAAACATAAATAAAAAACAATCTACCATCGATCGAGGAAACCGACAAAATCGACAAACCGGTCTCTCTACAAGAAACCAGTAATTAAAGATATAACTGTCTGATCCATCAGGAGCCAGCAACTCTCAAAATGTACCAAAGTTTGAAAACATGTTTGATGTTGCCACTTTAGGACTTCTTGATGATCCGCGGCTTTTTTTTTTGTCAAACCACTTGCATTAAATCAAATCGAACCAGTTCAAACAACATTTAACAATCTAGAAAGGCTTGATTTAGCTAGAGTATCAGCCTGAGAGTTTTCTACACGAGGAATAAAAACAACCGACAACGGACAGAAGAGAGTGGCAAGGCTTTTGACATCCTGGAGGACACCTGCAATCTCATTCAAATCCACCCCTGCATCAAGGATCGAAATAAGGACCTGGGAGTCCGAGAACACTTGGAGGCTTTGAAGATTTAACTCTTGCGCCTTCTTTAGAGCTTCACGCAAAGCCAACGCTTCCGCCATCAAAGCAGAGCACACGTGTGAGCGATTTGAGGAGCCCCTGCAGAGCACTTCCCCTGCTGCAGTCTTGATGATCCAGCCCATTCCTCCTGCTTTTGAGGTTTCCTGCCAAGCACCATCGATCCAACAAGAAGGGACTGAGGGGAGACGTTTGCTTAATGGCGCTTTCTGCCCTTCTTCTTACTTTTCTTGGCATTAGCCCCCTCCTATTCCCTTGCATCTGTCACCGCCTTGGAGATAACATCTTCAACTTGGAAACATTTGTTTTCAAAGATCAATTTATTTCTTGCAATCCAGAGATTCCACAAGAGCCATGTCGTGAGCAGGGAGGCCGTTACTCCTGCAGGAGGGAGGGAACCTTTCGAAACATTTGTTGACAGCCAATCTCTAAACGTTTCAGCTTCAGACACTCTGTCAACAGGTGTTACGAGGGGGGCTTTGGCCCAGACTTCTACCGCAAAAGGGCAATCAAAGAAGAGATGGGTGATGGTTTCCAGCTCTCCACACCTTTTGCAAGTCAACTCAGAATGGATTCCTCTGGTGGCGAGGAGTGCTCCCACCGGCAATGCATTGTTTAAATGATCTGCGGCTTTATTAATGGGTTTTAAAGAGCTTCGTATATACATTGGCTTAGTAGGCCCATTAAAGTTAGGCTTCTCTCACTCGCAAAGTCACAATAATGCTTCTGGTAATTCTCAACCCTATCAGTCATCACAACAAATATGCCAAGTTGATGATCTTTCCATGGACAACTCGATTGTAAATAGAATTACAGTAGGCGTACTTGAGTTGTTAAACTTATTAGATTGGAATTTTTTTCTGTAACTCGTCTCCTAACCAGTAGTTACTTGAAAGTTGAAACTGCTGGTACTTATCTTTGGGATATGTTACTTGTCCATAAAGGCTGGATGATATACTAGGATGTATTTTTCGTATTTCTTGACATCTTGTTGGAATCTTTTTGCTATTTTACTGATTTTCTGATACAAGTGCTACAATACAAAGTAGGTTTACCATGGTAACTGAGATCTAGGCTTATATGTTCCTCAGAATAGTTACTGAGGAACTCCTCTTACATGTACACGTAAGTTATTTTCCCCTGGATTATGTGGAGGAAATCAAGATAAGATTATGATAAAGGTACACTATCAATTATCTATGTTAGCATTTTTTTTTCTTGTTCTAGCAAAAAGAGTGAGAATCTAAGAGGGTCAAGGGACCATGTAAAAAGCTTGTGATTGTAAGTTTGGGAGCTGGTTTTTAATTTCCATGGCTGTGACTCACTGGCTGTGAGAAACGATCTGAAATATCTTTAGATATTTTTAAAAAAGTGCAAAGTGCAGCAAGCTTTTCTTTCACTTTATGCACTTTTTTTCACTTGGTTGTTATATCTTCTTAAAGTTCTCGAAGAAGAGAACAAATATGGTGATTGATTGGTTCTATAACTAGACGCTAGGAATATGACTATGTCAAGTAACAATTCATGTGATGCGTAGCTTAGTAGACCTTTGGCTGAAAACATATATATGCATGCGTAGAGCCGAATCTTTCGATTGTACGTAATGTTTGGTACATGAAAGACTTCACCAGCTTAATCATGGAATTGTAAATGAACCGTAGACGCGTAGCTCTATGGCATATTCCAGATGGCAAAAAGGGCATCATTTAGTAACAATGTCACTTCTCTTTATTATCTTTTTGTTGTCCACTTGTCATTCTTTTTATCAGCATATACATTGGTAAAGTGAGCAAGCATATATTGCTCTTTATTATCTCTAATGTTTATGCGGATGGCCCATACATACACATAGGCATTAAATCATTCACAATCAGCATTGTTCACGTTGGTTTATGGACTTGTGTTTAACTAATTGTGGAGTAGACAGCTTGTGTTTAACTAATGCAAAGGAACAAGTATACTACTATTAGCAATAGCTAGCACCAAAACTACACACCCTTGTACATAGCAGCATAAGTAATCATTCTTGAAACCAGGAATTGCACCAAACCTTACATAATCTTAAACTGGACATTTATTTACAGCTTAGCAATCTAGTAATCTTTATTTTTGGCCATAGAATGAAGGAACAATGCCATATCCTGTGTCGCAGTACATTAGCATTGTGTTGTACTCTTGGTCCTCTACTTCGGTTTCACTCATCTTTGCAAACCGTCCATTTATCCTCGGTCTTCTCTCTGCATATGCCTTCCTTGAAGCATACCTTATTGTCTTCTCAAACTTTCTTCTCTTCTTCTTCTCTCTGTATCTCAGGACTCTAGCTTCTCTGTCCATTGGACTGAGAATCTGAATTAGAGGTTCAGGTAGTTGTGCTGTCTTCCCTTTGTGCGTTTTTGGATGTGAAACTGTTGTGTCAGGTGCTGTCTGCTCCGGCACAAAGTCAGTTTCCATTGATGGATTGTATGCCTAATTACAGAAAAAAACCAAGACAATTCTCAATCCCCTTGGTAAGAGAGGACTAAAGAGATGCAAATTTTTTTTTAATTATTATAAACGTCTGGTACTTACAGATTAATTCTTGGTAGCTAATATGTGATTTGTGTGTATGATGAAAAAGAAGCAAATATTCAAAAGCCTTACGTTATGGTTAATGGAACCGTTGTTGTTGTATTGGCTTCCTGAGGAGCCATATGTGATATTCTGTTGCTTGTTCCGCAAGTTTCCTCTTGTTTCTTCAAGTTGGAGCGGAACAACTCTATCTCCACTGTAGTTTTTCTCTGGTACGATGCAGTCTTGTTTATGTCGAGGTTGATTGTATTGACTGGTGAACTTGTAGTCCATACTGGAGTTGTAATCAGCAAGGTCTAGGTAGTCATCACTAAACAACAACTCATTGTTCTGGTTGTTGTTGTTGTTGTGATAGTCACTGTTTTTAGGGAACAACCATGAAGCCGTCTCTTTGGCATCCTCTTGAACTAACACCACTCTCTTCTCTGGCTCGGTCACTGTTGTGTGGTTAGCGGTGGCCAAGGAGCTGCAAGAGTTTCCAATTATCGGCACAACTGGAACTCGCTGATGGCGTCTAGCAAGAGGGTTTGCGGAGTGAACCTCTAAATCACAGGCTGTGCATAGAGACACATCATCTGCCTCACACATAAAAGCAGCAGGGGCACGCTCACATGACTCGCAGACCCGGACACGTTTATGGCGGGAAGCAACGCGATTGGCAGAGTGGACTTGAGCATCGCAGCTATTGCATAAGTAGGCAGAGTCAGCATGGCAGTACACGGTGCAGATGGTTGACCCGCATGTGTCACAGGCTCGTGCCCCTCTGTTGTTCTCTCTATTACAAATGTTGTTACTCTCTTGTTTGAACATATTTTGCTCACTGATGTAGTTAGTTTGGTGGTGGGTGAGATTGCGTCTGAGAGAAGGGGCTAATAAAGCTTTATCTTGTTGTGAGGGAATCCGAATCCTCAGTTGCTTACACGTGGCAAAGAGCTATAATTTGGGAACTGTTCACACATTTCTTATTATAGATTTTCAGCTACTTGCCACTGAGAGATGCTCAAGAGGATAAAAACACCATGTGGTGTTACTATATTCGTCACCTTTTACTATTTTCACTTGGATTTATTTATAGTAAAGCTAGGTAGGTACTCTATCTATGTGGCTCCAGGAAAAGTTTACATAGTTGAATATTCTTCTTGAACCGTGTGATAACTGTCTATGAAGCACCGGGACGGCAGTTTGGTTCACGTACCCGTACCCGTACCGGAAACGTTTCCGGGACGGAAACACCATAGAAAAAGCACGGGGACACTTCGGGGATGTAGTAGTTCATTTATGGAATATTTGAAATGAATTTTCTTCAATATTATTTGTATCTTAAGCTAATTCATTTACCTTTTTCCAAAAAATAAAAGTAAGTAAAATTTTAACTGTATTTTTAACTTTCAATCTTGTTTCTAAGTTTATGAACTTTTATTAAATAAACCAAATTTTGATTATAAAAAAGGTTTAATTATTGTTTTAATAATTATTATTTCAAATAATATATTGAATTATTTTTTATGTTAAGATTTTGGTGTAATCTTTTCTTATTTTGTCCATTATGGATAGCATATATATATTTTTAACATATATATATTTGTTGTACCCGTAGCCATAATTTTTTAGTTTTTCCGTTTCCCGTCCCCGCTTCCGTACCCGTATCTGTCCCCGTATCCGTCCCGGTGCAACATAGATAACTGTCCAGGTATATCTCCGAGTAAGGTTTCATGTCTCATAGGCATCACCAACTGTTGCCTGGGCCACAAGTTGTAGGGAAATTAGGAGTCCAAAGGAGCAAGGTTAGTGTTAGTATATCACATGTTTATATTTAATGTAGAAATTTTGAACTTAAATCACCTTCATGGCCTTCATGGTAATAAATAATGACTAATGGGTGTGTCAAATGTCTCCGTAACAATTTGACAACTAGATTTCGACTCGCGCGGATTTTTGTTTTCATTTATTTTATATAATTATTTTGTTTTCAATTCTAAATTGGTATATATTATAATATATATGTGTCTATCAATTTTTAAAGCATAATAAGTTTACGGTATATTTTCTTCATTGAATAGATTGTTTCAAACTTTCACATGTATTTGTATTTTCTTCTATATATATATTTTCGGATTATTATTTCATTATTAAAATCGTAACTATATATATAAAGATTATTAAAATATTGGTTTATTGTCATATTCAAAGATATTGTAATATTTCACAAATTTAGAAAGTTTTTAAAAAATTAAACATTTGGTTTTTGTTTAATTTTTAAAATAAACTATATAGTTTAAATTTTTTTTTCATTGGTTTAAGGTAGTAAAAATTAATCATTGTTAGATAATATGATTTTTGTTATTTTAAAAAAATCTTTATAACTTTAAAAGCTAACATCGGCAAATATTTAAATATTTAACATATGGAGATATAATATTACAATATTAAATTATATATATTTAATTTATACTATCTATAAATCTAGTTTAAATTCAATTATTGATAGCCCAATAAAAATTTCTGGTAGGTCCAAAATTTAAATGATAAGATTAGAGATTAAATGCAACATAACTATTTAGGAATAGATCCATTTTTTTAAAATCATACATGAATCAATGTCATAACTTCTGTTTTAATATATACTAGACCCTGATCTGCGGGCCAGCGCGGATATGAATTTTCAGTTTTTAATTATTTATTTTATTAAATGATGTATTTGTAATATTCGTTCATATTATATTCATTAAGTAAATATTTTTTTTTGCATCTTAAACTATCTATTTTTTTACGAATGTGTGATATCATATAAAAAATATAAAAAAATGAGTATAGAGTTAATTAGATAATTTTAAAAACAAAAATTTTTCTTTCGTGTGCGATATCATATAAATAATGATCCGCCCAGTTAACAAAAATCATGATTATTTTATGTGTAATTTTTTTTATTTTGACCATTTTCTTAAAACTATATTAAATTTTATATATTTTAATTAGAATATTTTTAATATCTTTACCTTTTTATTTGAAATGCAACTCAATATTTTTTTAACAATTATAACAAAATATTTAAAAAATATTTTTAGAATTTGTTTGAAAAATATGAAAATTACATTTTAAATTAAAATTATCCTAAAATATGATAAGTTTTGATGTAAACGAAAACTCAAATTATGTCAAAAATAATGATATTCAATGATAATAACAATTTTAATTGATTATTTTTTAAAAATACATTTACAAAAATATTGTTTGAAAGAAAATTTATTTATCTTTCATATGTAAAATGAAAATATTATAATTAAATAATAAAAAATATAAATAAAAACCATAAATTTAGCAAATGACAACTGAGTTATATTATGCTAAAAAACATTTTCTAACAATTTATCAAATGACAAATGAGTTATGAGCAAATAATACCATATAATTTTTAAAAACATAGTCATTCTTAAATATTTTTTGAATAAATAATTATTTTTAAATTTAATCAACTGAAAATAATATCCGTACAATTGTGTGAGTCAAATTCTAGTTTTATTGATGCATATTATATATTAGTGCTGCATGTTTTAGGTAACATTTTAATGATGCACGTTTTTAAAAATCTCAATTATTAAAATTATTGCACGTAAGGATAACTCATGAGTTTTTTTGGTTGATTAAATGACTTTATGTCCAAATTTATTTAAGGATATTTCATTAAGGTAACTGAAAAAGACAAACAATAAAATATGAAGTTTAAATTCATTTAAGCATATTTCATTAATGTAACTGAAAAGACAAGTAATAAATTAGACAGTTTTATTCGTTTTATGATATTTAATAAATGCAACTAAAAAAAGACAAGCAAAAAAAAAGGAGTTTAATTAACGAAGTAAGAACATTTTCAAATGGGTACTTCTCTTTTAATAATATAGAAGATATGATGAATATATTGTTTTCTGCAGCTGTATATATGTTTCCATATTAGCTTAATTTTATACTGTTATGTCTCAGGCCAGAGATGGGAAGTTTCATGACTTGTCTTTATAGGATCACAGAGAAAAGTAGCGTTTTGAGCTATGCTCTCGTTTACTCCATAGGATCAGTAGATGCATATTTAAAAGCACCTTTGTTTACTATTTCTTGGTTAGCAGCTGCAAACTATCTGATGACAGTTCGTGTACGGTATATCCATCATCTTGGGTTTGCTTTTGTACTAGTAACCACCAGTGCTTTGAGCTGCCTTGTTGGTGATATGTTAATAATGTTTACTAAGTGGAAAGCTACAGTATATGAATATGATACTCTCTAGAGTTTGAGGACACTTTTGGGTTCAGTGGATGTACTAATGATACTCATTTATGTGGTCCAAAGGTTAGAAAACCCTAGTGGCCAAATTCATGTGGCTTCCTTCACTCTATGAGTCTACAGCTGAAAAGTGAGCTTGCTTGTATAAAAAGGCTGGTCCTAGTATACACTTTTTCGCATCTCTTCCTCTTTCATTTATTTACACTATTTTTTTCTAGTAAGGGACGACTTTAAACTCTCAAAATGTTCTTGTTATTTACTGGTTTTTTGATGAATGTAACGGAGAAATCTTATGAAGGAGAAGAATTCTAGGTTCATTACATTAATGATATGAAAAAGTGGGGATTTTATAGTGGTTCTAGCTCATGAAGAGAGTTTGTGTATTGGCCCTTTATCACTTGTAGTTCAAGAAATATAGTTTTGCTTATTATTTCTCTTTGCCTATCTGTGGTTTGGAACTTCATTCACAAGTGTAGAGCTCCACCTTACATGGAAGTTGCATTGGAATTATGTGAAGAAAATTCAATTTTATGCCAATTAGACTCAGTTTTAGAGATATTAAGGGGAAAAAACTATGTCACTTATTTGTTTCATTATTTTTTTTCAGCTTTCAGATTTAAATAGAAAACCTTCTTTTCTTGAAAAGACTGATAAGAGAACCTAGAATCTTAGAGTCCAGGGACCACCATACAAAGCTTGCAATTGTAAGCTATGTAGGATTCTCCACTTTATATGGCTGTAAGAAAACTATCTGAGGAAAAGTGCAAAAGTGCAGAGACCTTTGGCAAAAGGTAATCACTTTTATGCACTTTCACGTGTTTCGAATCCATCACTAAATATTAGCATTCAAGTGGGTCTTACATTTGCTAGTATACTTAAACTAATTGTTATTGCATCTTCATTTTCCTGAAAAGAAATCTAGAGAAACTAAATGTTAACATTCAATTGGCTCTTTACACTCGTTAGGATTTAGCCTAAAATTTATTGCATATCTTTAAATTTCCTGGAAAGATATCTAGATCAACTCTCTACTAGCTTCCTTGTTGATAATGATAA